>NC_053395.1:51414480-52626147 GCF_905171765.1 Bufo bufo
TCGTGTCTCTCGTAGTGTAGGCCCATAACTGATGGCTGCAACTTTTTGAGTTTTTTTGACACCTGGTTGTTTAGCATCAGGCTCTCCTAATCTTCCCTCCAACCCCTGTGCAGTTTCAACCTTAAGGGTGCGGAGCCAGTGTGCTTCATAACAGGAGTGGTTAGCCATTCAAAGGCGTCAATCCATCCATAAGATATTTAGTCTCTCTGAAGGCTCTTTTTCAATGTCCAATTGCTGGGCAGATTATCAGGGGTGAATGTTGCTATGAAGGCCCATTCCCAATAATCTGCACGCTTAAAAGGTGCCACTGATCACCCGATGAACGAGCAAAATGCTCATTCATCCATTAATATGAACAGTCATGTGGACCTCTAAATTATCGTCTCTGGGCAGCAGATCATGATGCCCAGAAAAAAATGCAGCTATATGAGGACAAACGATGGCATTAGCGATCGCTCCTCCCCATACTGTGGAGGGGATCACCTCCATTGATGAGCAGGCCAATGTTGGGAAGGAACTGCTTGCTCCATCAGCCTGTATAAAAATGCCTTTAGTCCTCTCTCTCAACTGGACATGTACTATCCCGTTACCTATGGGGTGTTTCCTTGTACACTAAGGCCTCTTCAATCAGTGCCGTTTAATGCAGTTTTTTTGAGGCCAAAACAAGGTGAGGATAAAAAAAAAAAAGAGAAGAATCTTTTCTACACAGTTCTCCTCCCTTTAGGATCCACTTAAAAAAGGCACATGGGAAAGCACCCTCTGAAAGTCTATATACACACCCTGTTGATAAGGGGAACACCCATTTGTCAATTTAGTCATTTTTAGGATGAACGGCATCATAAAAAGAAAAGATACCCCAGAACTGTTATGTCATGGGGAAAGCTGATAGGTTCTCTTTAACTTGTAAATGGAAATAAATGCCCTCTGCAGACACCTAATACAAATATAACTGGTCAACAGCCATGTAGGAGAAGAAACAAAGCGTTCCCACATCACATTGCTCAACACAGTGACACAATATTATCGCTTCTGCTTAATGTAACAGTCATTTCACTTTAAAATAAAAAATAAACACATTGCTACCAAATTTATCCCGGGCAATTGTCAAATACTTTCCCGTAATTATCACTTCCTGATGATTTGCTCGGCACTGCAAAGTCGTTGAGTAAGCCACCTTAAGAACCACTCTTAGCAAACCGTTTCTCTTAGCAGCAGATTAACGGAGGAAATGCTAAAGCGCATTTGCCTCCTACTACATCAACTAACAAAATGTTCTACTGGATAAAAACCTAAACAATTATTTGTCATGGAAAATAAGTGAAAATACCAGTTCATCTAAGGCTACTTTCACGCCAGCGTTTTTGTTGGATCCGTCATGGATCAGCAAAAACGCTTCCCTCATGAGATAATACAACCGTCTGCATCCGTTATGAACGGATCTGGTAGTGTTATCTCTAAATTAGCCAAGAGGGATCCTTCTCTAAAACCATTGTAAGGGTACTTTCAAACTAGCGTTGTTGGATCCGGCAATCTGTATGCAAACGGATACCATTTGTAGACGGATCCGGATGCGAATCCGTCTCACAAATGCATTGCAATACCGGATCCGTCTCTCCGGTTGTCATCCGGAAAAACGGATCCGGTATTTATCTCTTTCATATTTTTAAAGGTGTGCGCGCACGCAGACCGCAAAACCGGATCCGTTTTTTTCGGCAAGTGTTCTGGAATTTTGGACGGAGAAAATACCACAGCATGCTGCGGTATTTTCTCCGTCCAAAAACCATACACTGACTGAACTGAAGACACCCGGATTGCTCTCCAGTCAGAATGCATTAGGATAAAACTGATCAATACCGGAAAAGTTTAACGCAAGTGTGAAAGTCAATGGGGGACGGATCAGTTTTCTTTTATGTCACGACACACTGAAAAACGCTGCTTGAAGTGCTTTTGTGTGCGTCATGGGAACGCAATGAAATGGAACGGAATGCATTTTGGTGCATTCCGATTTCCTTCAGTTCCGTTTTTTCCCTATTGACAATGAATGGGGACAAAACTGAAGCGTTTTCCTCCGCTACTTAGATCATATGATGGATCTTAATAGTGGAAAGGGAAAACGCTGGGGTGAAAATAGCTTAAATTGAAGTGGGGCAGTTGTACAAGCCAAAGCTGTCCAAGTTCATGCGAGATTCCTCTAGCATATGCAGTCCTGATCAAAAGTTTAAGACCACTTGAAAAATGGCAAAAAATCATATTTAGCATGGCTGCATCTTAACAAGGTTCCAAGTAGAGCTTCAACATGCAACAAGAAGAAATGGGAGTGAGACAAAACATTTTTTGAGCATTCAATTTAATGAAAACAACGAATAAACTGAAACAGGCTGTTTTTCAGCTGATCAAAAGTTTAGGACCACACTGCCAAAAATCCCATAATTCCCCCCCCCCCCCCCCCAAAATAGAAATCCAACTTACAAACATGTACTCAGTAATGAGTAGCTCCGCCGTTATTGTTTATCACTTTAAAAATTCGTTTCGGCATGCTTGATGCAAGAGTTTCCATGAGGTGAGTGGGAACATTTCTCCAAGTGGTGAAGACGGCCGCACGAAGGCCATCTACTGTCTGGAACTGTTGTCCATTTTTGTAAACTTCCCTTGCCATCCATCCCCAAAGGTTCTCAATTGGATTTAGATCAGGGGAACACACAGGATGGGCCAAAAGAGTGATGTTATTCTCCTGGAAGAAGTCCCTTGTCCTGCGGACATTGTGTACTGTAGCGCTGTCCTGTTGAAAAACCCAGTTGTTACCACACAGACAAGGGCCCTCAGTCATGAGGAATGCTCTCTGCAACATCTGGACATAGCCAGCGGCCGTTTGACGCCCCTGCACTTCCTGGAGCTCCATTGTTCCACTGAAGGAAAAAGCACCCCAGACCATTATGGCGCCCCCTCCACTGTGGCGCGTAGAAAACATCTCAGGTGGGATCTGCTTGTCATGCCAGTAACGTTGGAAACCATCAGGACCATCAAGGTTAAATTTTTTCTCATCAGAGAATAAAACTTTCTTCCACCTTTGAATGTCCCATGTTTGGTGCTCTCTTGCAAAGTCCAAACGAGCAGTTCTGTGGCGTTCAAGGAGATGAGGTCTTTGAAGACGTTTTTTGTTTTTAAAGCCCTTCAGTCTCAGATGCCGTCTGATGGTTATGGGGCTGCGGTCAGCACCAGTAAGGGCCTTAATTTGGGTCGAGGATCGTCCAGTGTCTTGACGGACAGCCAATTGGATCCTCCGGCTCAGTGCTGATGAAATTTTTGTGGGTCTTCCACTTGACTTTTTTGTTCCATAACCCTCAGGATCATTTAAGAAATTCAAAATGACTGTCTTACTGCTTCCCACCTCAGCAGCGATGGTACGCTGTGAGAGACCCTGCTTATGCAGTTCAACAACCCGACCATGTTCAAAAAGGGAGAGTTTTTTTGCCTTTGCCATCACAACGTGTGACTACCTGACAGGAAATGACAATGAATCCACATCTTTGCACAGATTTGGCCTTTTAAAGGCATGTGGTCCTAAACTTTTGATCAGCTGAAAAACAGCCTGTTTCAGTTTATTCGTTGTTTTCATTAAATTGAATGCTCAAACAATGTTTTGTCTCACTCTCATTTCTTCTTGTTGCATGTTGAAGCTCTACTTGGAACCTTGTTAAGATGCAGCCATGCTAAATATGATTTTTTGCCATTTTTCAAGTGGTCTTAAACTTTTAATCAGGACTGTATCTCCCACCTGTGACTATGAGACCACAAATCCCAGCATGCCCTGACAGTTGCCCGCAATCAGGTCCCTTTCTGCAGCCTAGGAGAGGAAAGAAGTGCAGGAACAGGAGAGGTGATTGGGTTGAGAAGGAGATTGGTAGCCTCTTCTGGGAGTCTCCAGGACATGCTGGGAGAGTTGGTAAGTATAGTTATATTAACTTATTGGCACTGCAATGTGGAGTATCTGCAAGGCGGCACAACTGTGTAAGGCTAGTTTCATACTTGCGGCAGGACGGATCCGACAGGCTGTTCACCATGTCGGATCCGTCCTGCGGCTGTTTCGCCGTGCCCCCGGGCCGCCGCTCTGTCCCCATTGACTATAATGGGGACGGGGGCGGAGCTCCGGCGCAGCACGGCAGGGCACGGAGAAAGCCGCCGGACTAAAAAACCTGACATGCAGTAATTTTAGTCCGGCGGCCTTAAGCCGTGCACCGCCGTGCTGCGCCGGAGCTCCGCCCCCATCCCCATTATAGTCAATGGGGACGGAGCGGCGGCCCGGGGGCACGGCGAAACAGCCGCAGGACGGATCCGACATGGTGAACAGCATGTCTGATCCGTCCTGCCGCAAGTGTGAAAGTACCCTCAGTACTGGGTGTAACCCAAGTGTAGGGGGAAGGGGTGATTTGCTGGATGTTTTACAGAGCAATTCAGGGGGGTTATTGATAAAGATATAATATTAAGATCATAATTAGGATTGATTTTGTAGGTATGGATAGGGTTAGGAATTATTCACACTCCGTTAGGGGTATCTGTCACAGATTCCATAAAAAAAAAAAAAGCCAGACAAAATAGCCCGTTAATTTTTCCGGTAAAATGCTAGACTCAACTGAAACACAATGGACCCGATTACAGTCAATGTGGTCCAACCAGTGATCTTAGTGTCAGTTATGTGCTGGATCGGGCTTCCATTATTTTTGATGTTCTGCTGCTTAGCGGAAAAAAACTATGAACCCTGTCTAATAAATAATGTGGCTAGTATGGTGCTTACATCTACAGAATTTACTGTGGTCGTTGCTTCTAGACTTCTGGATTTCAGATTTAGTCTCCTTGGTATAATCTAGACATTAGGGCAACTATTAAGACCTGAACTTACCTCTACAGTATATATATATATATGTTATCCCATGATTAATGGAAAAAAAATTAAACCATACATAACCTAGTACATGTGAACCTTTTTCTAACAAAGCTAAAACCAGTCCTGTACCTCACATGGATCCAGAGATCTACCCAATCATTGATCCAAGTGGTCTTCTAGATTTATTTCAAGCTGGTAGTTTAGGGGGCATGTCCTTTCTCAGAGGACATGTCCTGTCTGCTGCAGCTGGTGGCAGTTGAAGGATGGAATTTAGCCTGTGCTTCCATCTCAGTGAGCAGGACAGAGAAATTAGAAAAGGAGAAAACAGCAGGTGGTGCTATACAGACAGATTTAATTGAATAACTCTGTAGCTATAATACATTTTTAATTACATGCAATTACAAAAGTGTTCAGATCCAGGTGCTGGTTTGAAAACTGTAGAATATTGTTCATGGGACAACCCAGTTCAGTTATTATAGCCACTCATAATATAACCACCTGCTAATGCTCGATCCTTTTGTGACTCTGTGGTCCCAGCACCTGTCACGCTTCAGTGTGGGAGGGAAACACCACTCCGAGCATAAGAGGGAAGGGGGGAACAGGGTAACAGGCCTGAGAACTAGGGAAGGAAGATGGACACCTCCTAGAAGAACCCTAAACAAAATCCTGACTGACTACCAGTATGAACAGACCCCAGAGGTCGGTGTGTTCATACATAAGAATACCATGAGTCCTATCAGCCCTTTAGGATCCTGGTACTAATGGCAGGGACGAGACTACCTGTTCCTCCGAAAAGAAGGACGAACACGAGTCTCCTTAAGGCCTAATACAAACAATAGGGAAATGCAACACACAGAACCCAAAACAAAATACAAAAAGGGAAAGGAAAGACTTAACTTCAAAGGGGCTATGGAAGCACCAGAAACTCTGCCGAGATCCACACACCAGCTATCCACAACTGAGACTGAAGCTATAAACGGCACAGCATTGTGGGAGAAGCAACAATAAATAAGGAAGGTTAAATGACCACATAAGCAACACCTGAGGCAAGGAGTGTGGCCAATACCAGAAACAACAGATCAGATCAAACCACGTGTTGCTTGTCTCACCGATCTTCTGCCACCTGTAGCGGGAACGCCCATGACAGCACCATAACAATTCTATAAAGTGCGCTGTGGTATATCATGAGTCCTCGAGCCGCACAGCTACGTATGCAGAGTACTATGAATTAGGTAGCAGGCTATGGATACTGACAAATTTCTGGAAATTTACTCATTTTTATCCACATTCAGGAATGTGACGTCTGTAAAACAAATGATTTTCTAAAGTGCAGATATTGCAGACACTTAAATTCTGCTCATGGAAAGTTCTCTTTCCAAAAGTAAGATGGATAAAGCTGAAGCTGATATGAAGCATGTGCTGGAAATATGTTGAGGAGGGGGGTACAGATGGCGCGCACAGTCAGATCGCACGCCGCTGCTCTGTAGCAAGTTATCTGATTATGACAAACCAAGTAAAAGTCTTTCTCTGCGGGGTCACAGCTATTTCTGAATCCTGATTCTTCTTAGAAGATAACACAGATGTGTTCTGCTATTATTAACAATGACCTTCATGCGTCCGGCTCCAGTGTTTTAGAAGTAAGGAGAAATTTAGGAGCACTTATCAGCAGGATCCACCCATCCAGGCATACTGCATGCTAGGGCTGATCCTGCTGATTAGGCCTGGTGCACAAGGCCGTATGTGTTTTGCGGTCTGCAAAAAAACAGATCCAC
Organism: Bufo bufo; assembly: GCF_905171765.1. Classification (NCBI taxonomy): domain Eukaryota; kingdom Metazoa; phylum Chordata; class Amphibia; order Anura; family Bufonidae; genus Bufo; species Bufo bufo. The sequence goes on from NC_053395.1 coordinate 51,421,135, forward strand.
AAAAAATACGGATGACGTCCGTGTGCATTCCGTATTTTGCAGAACGGAACAGCTGGCCCCTAATAACAATACTATCCTTGTCCGTAATGCGGACAATAACAGGACATGTTCTATTTTTTTGCGGAACGGAAATACGGACATACAGAAACGGAATGCACACGGAGTAACTTCCGTTTTTTGTGGACCCACTGAAGTGAATGGTTCCGTACACGGCCCGCAAAAAAAACTGAACGGACACGGAAAGGAAATACGTTTGTGTGCATGAGGCCTTAAAATGACACCTGTCATGTGAACATTTTCCCAAGAAAACAGACTTTTATCCTCTATGCCAATGAGGGCTTCAAGGCACCAAAGGGCATGGCCTAGTGCAGCTCTGCTTTCCAGACCTGGTAATGCCCTTCGTTGCACTGAAGCCCTCAAGTGAATTTCAAAAGGCAGATATAATCATAATCAGCAGGATCAACTCCATCAAACAGTATACCTGATTTAATAGGGTTCTCTTTAAAAAGGTTTTCTGCTATTTTTAACTATCCTGCAGATAGATCATCAGTATCTGATCATTGGGGTCCGACACTTGGATGTTTGAGAAGGCACTTTTCCAATTTTATGGAGGAACATGGACATATTGCTCTCTCTGATTCATACAGAATCCATGGGGTAAAAAATATTCTGTCATGCTCCAACTCATACCTTTCTATGGTCTATTCTTCCCCAGAAATATCGTTTCTAGGTAACAGTACAGTTTATCATGGGGAGACCATGAAGCATACACTCGGAGTACCTATGGCTTCATCATGAATGGACTCCTAGAGCAAGAGATGCCCTTGTGAAATCAAAAACATGGACATACATTGGGCAAAGCTCATTTGTCATACTCAATCACAACCCTGAACAGAGGGAAGGCAGGTACAAAAAGGTTCATGGAGAAGACGGATGAAATCCTATAATCCTAAAGTACGGCTACTGATTAGGAACGCTTTCTAGGGACCACATTTTTTCATTTACTGTTCAAGTTATGAAAACTTAATCAAATCGAATGCATTTATTTGTCCTCTCTTTTACAGAGTGGTAAGAACTCCAGAAAACAGCATTACATTTTATTGTACCATTAGCATGAAGAGGATGCCAATCTGCTCAATCATCTCAATAAAAGTAGATCGAGAGGTATTGACCTTGCAATAAAGAGCACTTGATGAATGCATAGCAATGGCACTCTCTGCCCGTTTTTGATATGAATGGAAAAAAAACTATTGATTTTTACATTTTTCTTTTAGATGAGTTGAAAGCGAAGAAACATAACATTTACTTTCCTTAAACAGGGGAGAGCTCTGCTGTATTTCCGATCATAAGCCCTGACAAATTCACTAGGCTGTTTTTTTGTATAAACTTTAACCCTTTAAACCAGCTCTGTATCCTAATTCCTCTATACATGATGAGTTCCATTCATTAATCACAAAAATTCTCCTACTATATAGGAACTTTTCATGCACAGAGGTAGAATGCCTAGGCCCTAGAACCCAAGGAAAATGGCTTGCCTTAATTTGGATTAAAACAATGTCTAACTACATAGGTCAGGCTGGCACAAAGTGAGACAACAGACAGATGGTATGAACTTAGACAATCTAAAGATGTCCCAAAATTATCATCAAGCATCAGCCACCGTGATACATCTGGCATATCTTTAGTCTAGTCTAAAAACTGCCTGCACACATTCAATATCTATCAGCCGAACCATCGTACGGCTGACAGCTATCTCTCCCGACTCCTTTCTGGCTTCCCCATATACTGTACATACACATCTGGCTCAGCAGAACATGTATGTGTTTTCTATGGGAACAGCGGAGAAATATCTTATCTCCCAGGAGAACAAAATGATCAGGCAAAAGTTTCGCTCAATCCTTGTCTCCCCCTGGCATCATCTATCAGGGGAGAGTCGAGAGTTCCCAACACACATTAGTGTGTAGGGCGAATCCACTGTTCTCGGTTGGTTTGGCCAACAGAAGAGTAATGTGTACGGCCATCTTAAAAAAGAACTCCTGCAAAAAAATTTATACTCTGACCTGCTAGAAAGGTACATGATGTAATCTGTAGTGAATGTAATTTCTTACCAGTGGCTGTATTTGTGAGTTTTAACCTCCCTTTTGATCCTCAGCTGTGTCATGTGACCAGCAATCAGACTCACCAACTGACACAGCATCTTATTGGAGAATTGGTCACAGCTACAATTAGAAGAGAGTGGATAGCTCACAAATACAGTCACTGGTAAGAAGATTACATTCACTACAGATTACATCATGCACCTTTCTAACAGGTCAGAGAATACATTTTTTTGCAGGAGTTCTACTTTAAGGGTGGCCATACACACTTGTCTACAGCAGATCAAAACAGACGATTTCAACCAAAACAATCAATCAACAGGTTAAAATTTAACTGACGGCCAATGACAGACTATTATCATCTAAAAAAATGTCAGCCGTGTATGACATTTTTGTCCAATAGTTGGATGAAAGGTCTGTAGTTCAAACAAAGATCATTTGAGGACAAAAGATAATTCTTGGAGCGAAGGATCTCAGACTAATTGTTCGTCCATCACCTGGTTTCATTGAACGTATATGGCTAGTTTGAACTTTTGTAATAGTGTCTGCAAAAATCGTTCACCAGATGACTGTTCTACTGCTCCTCAACCATTAACTTACATCTGTATAATGTTGATGGCCACCTTAAGCTTACAATGTCAAAATCTGGCCATTGGACAGAAATTGGTTGATGGCTGAACAGCAGTTGAACAAACATCTAATGAACGCTCATTTTGCAGAAATGGCCATATACATTGTAGTCCATATTGGCCATTACAGTTGTTTAAATTAACCATATACAGTACAGACCAAAAGTTTGGACACACCTTCTCATTCAAAGAGTTTTCTTTATTTTCATGACTATGAAAATTGTAGATTCCCACTGAAGGCATCAAAACTATGAATTAACACATGTGGAATTATATACATAACAAACAAGTGTGAAACAACTGAAAATATGTCATATTCTAGGTTCTTCAAAGTAGCCACCTTTTGCTTTGATTACTGCTTTGCACACTCTTGGCATTTTCTTGATGAGCTTCAAGAGGTAGTCCCCTGAAATGGTTTTCCATTCACAGGTGTGCCCTGTCAGGTTTAATAAGTGGGATTTCTTGCCTTATAAATGGGGTTGGGACCATCAGTTGCGTTGAGGAGAAGTCAGGTGGTTACACAGCTGATAGTCCTACTGAATAGACTGTTAGAATTGGTATTATGGCAAGAAAAAAGCAGCTAAGTTAAGAAAAACGACTGCCCATCATTACTTTAAGAAATGAAGGTCAGTCAGTCAGCCAAAAAATTGGGAAAACTTTGAAAGTAAGGGCTATTTGACCATGAAGGAGAGTGATGGGCTGCTGCGCCAGATGACCTGGCCTCCACAGTCACCGGACCTGAACCCAATTGAGATGGTTTGGGGTGAGCTGGAGCGCAGAGTGAAGGCAAAAGGGCCAACAAGTGCTAAGCATCTCTGGGAACTCCTTCAAGACTGTTGGAAGACCATTTCAGGGGACTACCTCTTGAAGCTCATCAAGAGAATGCCAAGAGTGTGCAAAGCAGTAATCAAAGCAAAAGGTGGCTACTTTGAAGAACCTAGAATATGACATATTTTCAGTTGTTTCACACTTGTTTGTTATGTATATAATTCCACATGTGTTAATTCATAGTTTTGATGCCTTCATAGTCATGAAAATATAGAAAACTCTTTGAATGAGAAGGTGTGTCCAAACTTTTGGTCTGTACTGTACATTCAATGAAACCGGGCATTGGAAGAAATATATTTTTGGGAATGTTCCTTCAAAGAAAGATCTCTCGTTCACGAATGATCTTTCTTTAAACTAAAAATCTTTTGTCCAACTATCAGATGAAAATATTGAACATGGGAGACTTCTTTTCAAATGATAATGGTGTATCATCTGTCTGCTTGTTAAGTTTCAACTGTTTTGGTTGAAATCATCCGTTTTGATCAACTTAAGACTAATTTCTATGGCCACCTTTAGACAGGATTAATAATTCTGAGCCTATATGTGGTACCATGAAGTGTCAATCACAGGTGCAAGCCCTGCCCAGAACCAGCAAAAGTGTCTCATATGACTCCACTTGACTCTGCTAAATGCCTCATAGTCATTCCTCATAGGAAGGAAGATAAAAAGCTAGCCCTATTCCAAACCCCCGACTGGCACTTTGGTAATCTATTTCGTAGACCTGCTTTTTTACTCTCCTATTAGTGATCTTAAGGTTTTAATAAATCTAACAGGTGACAAGTTCCCTTTAAGGTATGGAGATTCAGGGTTATCTTTTCATCTTAATTCTAATTTACTTTCTAGTGCCTACAGATCAAAGTTTTCTACCTCATCTCTATAAGTCTTTATGAATTTTAAATTGTAGCTCAGCCCACAAACTGAACACGGGATGAGGGAGAAGTGCTGAAATATAGTATGATTCAGTTCAACACTACTGTGTGCATCTGCAATGTAATTAAAGTGTAAGTACAATGCAGTGACTGTATCTCTTACGAAGTGCAGTCATGAAAATTCAGTGAGGGGGTGCTACAGCTTCATACAGCGAAGGAATGGTTTATTTCGACAGGTTTTCGCACCAGGGAATAGATTTCATATATTCTGCTCCGTAACCCTTAAAAGTGTCAAGTCTAAAAATTCATTTCTTGCTCTTTTCATTTTTAGCACTTGATCCTAACCTCCGAGAAGGATATTACTTTCTTAAAATTATTCACCTTTCAAAATAAGGTTCTACACTATAAATCTATCCTAAATGGCTTCACGACAAATAAGTATCTAGTCTAGAATACCTTGACTTTTGCCCAAGAAAACTCTTCTAAGTTCCTACTGGAACTCACTCACCAGGACATTACTTCATGTCCTGGACGCTAATAATTCTGAAAAATCTTATTCTCCTGGATGTAGTTCATTGATAACTATCCAATTATGGCTATTTTGCAATTAGTGTATTCACAGTAAATTTGCTGTAGAAGCAAGAACCCACGGCACAGTAAATGATTGTGTTCTTGGTTCCTTTTCAGACATTTACTTCGAGAGGCTTAGGTTTATGGTTTTATGGCATTTTAAAGCAGATCTACTATCTTGTCTCACATCATAAAGGTCTGTAAATGCAAAGAGATTGCCAATAAAATATATTAAAATGATTAGGCAAAACAGATACAGATAGTTCCGCAAGGATATTTCCCAATAGAAATAAAGATATTTTTATGAAGGTAAAGTCACTTTAGGCAGCCACATTCAATAGCTGTCATCTGAACAATTGTTTGGCCCAACAGCTATCTCTCCCAAGCCCTCTTGACTCCCCCATACATATGCATGTTTGGTTCAGCCAAACGTGTATGTGTATTCAATGAGTAGAGGGAGGAAGACCCTGCCAGATGCTTATGGTGGCAGCTTATCTCCTAGGAGAACAAAAGCATCAGGCAAAAATATTTACTTTGCCCGATCCTTATCTCCCTCGACATCATGTGTTGGGGGAGAGTCAGAAGCTCCCCACACTCATTAGACTGACAGAAGAACCCACCATTCTTGGCGGGTTCAGCCGACAAATACAGTAATGTGTATGGGGACCTTTAGACTCTTCACAGCTTGAGCACTAAACCAAAAGGTCTTGGTATTTAAACGACATTGTCTCACATCGGCCTCTGTCTTTTTTAGCATTGTTTGGACTGACTAAGCACAGAAATGCAATCAATTCAATGGTCATGTGGATGTACACGGCCTTCATTCTACTGTATCCAGCAGATGTTACAGATGTTTACGGATAGCACAAGTGAAAACCAAAGTGGTCTGATCATTTACAGATGGCAATGGTCCACCCCTTTGGGGTCCCAGATGCCATACTACCAGCAATATAATTTTCTAAAGGTGGCCATCCACATTTAGATACATGCTGACTGAATATTGGAAAACCATCCATATATGGGGGCCTCCGGACTCTCCCTGACAGAAGATGTCAGACTAGAAAATGCTCAGACATGCTGGACTTCAACATGCAAGATCCTTGTGTCCCTGGGGAGATAACACTCTGTCAGAGAGTGGTCTTCTACCATTTACGACAAATGCACACTTGGCCAACCATGTGTGTGTTTGGGGGATCAGGCGAGATGGCCACCGGCTCCGCTGACAGTTATCTTAAAAGCATGGTGGGTTTAAAGAGCATCTGCCAACATACTCAACCCTAATAAACCAAGCATAATGACTGGTAGGGTTTATCATGCTAATCAAAACAATACCTTTCTTTTATCTGTATGTTCAATCACTGCCAAGATAACAGCGTTTTTATTTATATGCAAATGAGCTAATTAGAGCACCAAGGGGCCTGCCCAAAACCCTTGGAGCACCACTTCTGTAGCACCCCTGTGCTCTGCAGACTCCCTTCTGCTCCTTGACTGAAAAAGCTAGCCCTGTATTCTCACACCCACATCGAGTCCACTGCACAAGTGCCGGGTCACTGAGCCAACTGGGGGGTTTGCAAATGGATCTGATGAGATTGAGAAGCAGCATCAGATCCATGTTGCATGCGCCAACTCTCTAAGGTGACTCAGTGCAGGTGTGAGAATACAGGGCTAGGCGAGAGGTCAAGCCCTGTCAATCAAGGAGGAATGTGAAGAGCACAGGGGCATTACAAAGTAATGTCTTCCTTAAAGGGAACCTGTCATTAACCTTTATGCTGCCCATACTAACGGCAGAATAAAGTAGAGACAAGTGAGTTGATTTCAGCGGTCTGTAATTTATAAGTTAAAAGTATGTTGGTTGCCGAGAACCAACATCATAATCATTGCAGACTGGGCCTGGAAAAGAGTAATAGCCACCCGAGAAGTGTCATGGTTATTCATGAATTCCTGCTCTCCTGCCCACCTGCTGATGACTGACCGTCTTCTACCTAATTTTCTCCCTTTGTCTCTAGGAGAGAACTTCCAATCATCAGCAGGTGGGCAGGAGAGCAGGAGATTATGAATAACCATGACTCTTCTCAGGTGGCTGTGACTCTTTTCAAGGCCTGGGCTGCAATGATTATGATGCTGGTTCTCAGCAACCACTTACTTTTAGCTCATGAGTGACACACCGCTGAAATCAGCATTTCTGTCACTACTTTGTGCTGCCCTCAGTGAGAACAGCATAAAGTTGAAGACAGGTTCCCTTTAAAGAGATATTGGTCCTCAAGATGTATTGGGAGAATTGGTCTGGTCAACATCACTGAGAACTGGGTGCCAAATTCTTCCTCCTAGAAAGGCTAGGAGAGACAGAGGCTGCTCCAGTCCCTTCTGGCAAATATAAATCCCTAGTAAATGCGACAATAAAACAAGGGGCGGAAAGGGAGTGGGAGGTGGATCTTGAGACTGATTAAAACAAGCTGCAATGACATGTTTTTGTTCAAGTCATTTTGAAGAAAAGTGGTATTTTTTGGAATTTTTATGATTATTTAAAAAAAAAAACGTTTTCCCGTGTATAAAACTACCTAAGAGAAGTTTGGAGTGGCCCACCACAGAATCCCTCAGTAGCCTCAAAGTTGTAGCAGAAGACAACCTCATTTGGGGCTGACATTGGAACCGATCGATTGCTACTAGAGTCTGTTTCTTGTACGACGATTCACATAAAAACCTATTAGATCTTCTTGATGATGTGTCCTCTGTGTGCAATGTTAAACAGGTTTTCCATGACCCTGATACTAAAGACCTATACCAGATTTGACACCCAGGACCCCCGTTGATCAGCTGTTTGAAGAGGCTGCAGCACTCAAGTGAGAGCCACAGCCACTTCCTAGACCAGTGACATCACGTTCATCAGTCACGTGGCCTAGGAGCAGCTCTGTCCCATTCAAGTGAATGAGGCCAAGCTGCGATACCAAGCACAGCCACTGTAGAATGTATGTATGCTGTGTTTAGTAAGCTAAGATGAGGTTGCAGAGCCAACTGGAGCTGATCAGAAGGGTTCCTGGGTGTCGGATCCCTGCAGATCTCATATTGTTGACCTATCCTGAGAATCAATATTACAATCTTGGAAAACCCCTTTAACAAAAGATCACAATGCAGTTAGAAGGGATAGTGCACATGTTCAGTATAGCTGGAGGGTGAGTCTTCAGAATTGCTTCCTTGGGTGGACTTAAGGAACCCAATACCGATCTGCCTGTGAGTAAACAGTTCAGCTTCCTTTGGAACCAAGTCCAACATCACTGTATAAATATTCTCCACTTAGCTACAAAACCTATCTGCATGTAGACTCGAATGATAGTTTTTGTTATTGGCGCCAAGTAAGATGAATTATCTGAAAAGGATACTGTGACATGTTTTTATCACTCGCATATGAGAATTTTTTCACGTTCATACTAGACAAAACAGTTACAGTCAGCAGCTGCCAGGAATCTGAGAACAGCAGCAACAGTTATTCCACTGCTTCGTGTCCTAGGATGTAGATGGAAAACTTTAGCAAAACTTTCAGTTCTTTACGCAGCATATATATATACAGTACAGACCAAAAGTTTGGACACACCTTCTCATTCAAAGAGTTTTCTTTATTTTCATGACTATGAAGGCATCAAAACTATGAATTAACACATGTGGAATTATATACATAACAAACAAGTGTGAAACAACTGAAAATATGTCATATTCTAGGTTCTTCAAAGTAGCCACCTTTTGCTTTGATTACTGCTTTGCACACTCTTGCCATTCTCTTGATGAGCTTCAAGAGGTAGTCCCCTGAAATGGTCTTCCAACAGTCTTGAAGGAGTTCCCAGAGATGCTTAGCACTTGTTGGCCCTTTTGCCTTCACTCTGCGGTCCAGCTCACCCCAAACCATCTCGATTGGATTCAGGTCCAGTGACTGTGGAGGCCAGGTCATCTGGCGCAGCACCCCATCACTCTTATTCATGGTCAAATAGCCCTTACTTTCAAAAGTTTTCGCAATTTTTCAGCTGACTGACTGACCTTCATTTCTTAAAGTAATGATGCCACTCGTTTTTCTTTACTTAGCTGTTTTTTTCTTGCCATAATACAAATTCTAACAGTCTATTCAGTAGGACTATCAGCTGTGTATCCACCTGACTTCTCCTCAAACCAACTGATGGTCCCAACCCCATTTATAAGGCAAGAAATCCCATTTATTAAACCTGACAGGGCACACCTGTGAAGTGAAAACCATTTCAGGGGACTACCTCTTGAAGCTCATCAAGAGAATGCCAAGAGTGTGCAAAGCAGTAATCAAAGCAAAAGGTGGCTACTTTGAAGAACCTCGAATATTACATATGTTCAGTTGTTTCACACTTGTTTGTTATGTATATAATTCCACATGTGTTAATTCATAGTTTTGATGCCTTCAGTGTGAATCTACAATTTTCATAGTCATGAAAATAAAGAAAACTCTTTGAATGAGAAGGTGTGTCCAAAGTTTTGGTCTGTACTGTATATATATTTATGTCACTATTCAAATGATAGTCTATACATTTTATATTGCGGTGGCAGCCAATTTCTGTGGCTACATAAACAGGTAAACTAGCAACATTATGAGTCTGACCACCATCCTGCTCAGCGCTGATCAGTGAAATAAGGTGATTATTTAAAGGGCGTTTCATACTGCTCAAATAACTTTGCATATTGTCGGCAGGACGTCTCCTGTTCACACTTGTTAACGATTTTAGGTGCTGCATGAAAGATGCTTTTACCCTGCAAACCAGCATTTTACAGTTTACAGTTTATCTTTTATACAGACCAATTTTAATTGCCCCATTCTCAGGCCAATGAAAAAAGGCCCTTAGGGAACTACCTCAGAGAGCGGTCATGATCCATTCGGGTCGCGGCCAGCTGTGGTCAAGAACACCACCTATACAGTGCGATCTTCATTAGTTAAATATTAGGGAGCATGCGGCCTAATTGGCTGCAGGGTTCTTTATCACAGCTGGCAGCGACCTAAACGGATCACGACTGCACAGCGTTGTCATACCCTTAAAGAGGTTATCCGGGCTTTTACTATTGATGACCTATCCTCAGGATAGGTCATCAATATCAGATCGGCGGGGGTCCGATGCCCGGCAGCCCCCATCTCCTCATACAGCCGATCGGCGGGGTCGTTGGGCGTCGAACCCCCGCCGATCTGATATTGATGACCTATCGTGAGGATAGGTTATCAATAATAAAAGCCCGGACAACTCCTTTAAGGCCCCCATACACATTAGTACGAGAATGTAGGGTTTGGCTGACAGTCTAAGGGTGGGTTCACATCTGCGTTCTGGATCCCGTTATGGCGTTCCATTATAACATGGTTATAACGGAAAATAACGGAATCCATAAGACGGAAGTAAAAAAAAGGAAGCCTTTAGAGGCATTCCGTTTTGATCCATCTTAATATAAGTCTATGGGGAAGCATAACGGATCCGTCTGGGTCCCGTTATGCAAGACGGAAAACAAAGTCCTGTCGACAGGACTTTTTTTTCCCGTTCTGCATAACGGAAACCAGACGGATCCGTTAAGCTTCCCTATAGACTTCTTTTAAGACGGATCAAAACGGAAAACTGAATTTTAAAGGCTTCCGTTTTGCATTCTGTCATAATACAAGTCTATGGGCAGCAGAACAGATCCATCTTTCTGTCTTATGGATTCCGTTATTTTCCGTTTTAACCATTTTATAACGTAAAGCCATAACGGAATCCAGAACGCAGATGTGAACCCACCTTAATGTATATGAGGAGCTCTTGACTCTCACCGACAGATGATGTTGGGGGAAAGAGGATTGGGCGACGTGAATATTTTGCCCGATCCTTTAGTACTCCAAGGAGATAAGCTACAGCCAGAAGTGTCTGGCAGCAGCTTTCTCCTCTCTCCCCACTCAATATGCACACACGTTTGGCCGAACTAAATGTGTATATGTATGGGGGAGTCGGGAGAGACAGCTATTGAATGTGTATGGCCAGCTTTACACTAAGCTCATTAAGCAGATACTGTAAGCAGAAATTGATTGTCAGACGTTGGATTAAAGATGACATTAATTACTTAGATAAAGTTAATACAAGGCACTTACTAATGTATTGTGATTGTCCATATTGCTTCCTTTGCTGGCTGGATACATTTTTTTCATCACATTAGACACTGCTCGTTTTCAGGGGTTATGACCACCCTGTAATCCAGGAACGGTGGTGGTGTTTGCCTCCCAAAAGCCTCTCTGGTGGCTGGGACAGTGGAAGCACGCATTTGCATGCATGCACAGCAGATCCCATGCCGGACACCTCGTATCTGCGCAGCGGTGGCCGTAACCTCTAGAAATGAGCAGTGTATAATGTGATAGAAAAATGATTCAAGCCAGTGTACTGTGGACCCTGTAAGCTATATAGGCAGACAGCCTTACAGAGGACTCTCACACCTTGGTTTCCTCCATGTTTCAGCTCATCAGTGAGAATGGGTGGAGCTTAATGAAAGGGGCTGGCTTACTACTGCCCATCTACGGCAGCCTAAGCCCCGCCCCAAACCATGTCTAAAAACAGAAGAAAGAAAAGGTAGAGGACGGTATATATATATATATATATATATATATATTATTTTTTTTTTTTTATTTTATTTTTTTTTACTTTAGTGAAATGTATTCTGTAAAGATATAGTAAAAAAAAAAAAATCGGAAATTTAATATTCCAACATACAGTATAACGCAAATAATCATTTCTTATCATGGACAGCTATATACAGCCTAGAATGTCATAAATACTGCACTTTTTTTTAATACACAGAACAAATTCTTTAGGCTGGAATCACACATTAAAGCCTCATGTACACGACTGTCTTTATTTCGGGCCGCAATCCACAGACACAGACACTTCCCTGTAAAATCTGCATTTTTCTCACTCCTATCAATATAATTATTTTTTTAATTAATGGGTCCATTTGCAATCTGCAAAAATGCCCTAAGTTTTTGTAGCAATATTTTTTTGCCAAAGACAGAAGTGGATCTGAAGAGAAAGAACATTTATGATGGCAAGTCTGATACTTCCCTTTTTTGTATGCACTACTGTGCTTGGGTTTAAAAAAAACTGCATTAAAAACTGCCACAATAACTGAATGTGTGATTTCAGCCTTAATGGGGTTGCCCACTATTTCACTAATGATGGCCGACAATATCTGATCAACTTAGGCCTGACAACCCACACCCATGCCTATCAGATATTTCAGAGTAGCATCGGAATTTGGTGTCAGACAACCCTTTTATTCTAACCAGACAGATTATCAAATGTTCTGGAATATTGGAAAGAGTTTTCAGAGAATTTTCTCTGCTCAGTCTCTAAATGATGCAGTTCTTAGCCGGAAGCATGAGGGCATTAAAAGATATTTGGACTGTCAGAAGTCAGGATTACAGGAATGTTCCTTCCTGGGATTAAGGAGAAAGTCTCTGAATGGGGCCTTCCATTGCAACAAAAATTGGGGACAGTAGGTCAGGGTGGCTTAAAAACATTAAAGAACCAATTCTGATCTCATCGATCCCCACTGCTGTCATTCTGATGCTCCCCGGGTATCTACCTCTTGACACGACATGCTTAGTGTTGTCTGCTCAGCCAATCACAGGTGCTGCAGCAGTGACCCCTCCCCCTCAGCCATTGATTGGCTGAGCAGGCATTTCCTGTGTGTTGAGATGGGAGCAGGAAATAGAGAGAAGCAGGGACCCGCGCAGCATCAGAATTGCAGCGGAGAATCAGTGAGGTGGGCATCAGTTCTGTTTTAAGGTCACTCCTAGTCCAATGCCACCAATTTTTATCCTGCTTTAAAACCTCTTTAAAAATGAAATAAATGCAAGGCTGCAGAATGCAATTCCTGTCGAAAGCAGCAGATGTGAAGGCCTCACCAGGAATTCATGACAAGTCAGCTCGGTGGAATTGTTTATGTTGATTGATGCTCACGTTTAGCTGCTGCGTAGCTTTCAAGTACCGTGTATTCCTGGCTCCATGCAGGAGAATTACCCAGAGGATGACATCTCTATGGAAGTCAGAGCTTGATGAAACCGTACAAACACATAATGAATGAATCTGTTAACCCAATGCATAAATATTTAAAGTACAGGCATCGGCAGCAAAAAGACAGCAAATCTTTTTCTCTGCAAGGACGTGTAAGACTGTATATGACTCGGCATGCTAAACACCTTGATAATGCCTCCACTACTTCAACTGCAAGCCGCCAGCGGGAATTAGTGCTGACGTCGGCAGAATTCATTTCATAGCATTATTTATATTTCAAGGAGATTTCAAGAAGGTAATGAATAAAAAAAACAAGTAAAACTGTACATGGGCAGAAGATAGCACAAAATAGTGGATTTATTTATGATATACATATAATCTACAGGGGTGCAAAGGGAATCCCGTCTTGCTTGTCAGTTTTCTCTCAAACGGAAATTCTGTATTACGGATTTCAGTGTACAATAATTTTTCTTGGACAATGCCAAGATTTAAAAGAAATCGGTCACCAGATTTATGATGCCCTATCTGAGGGCAGCATCAACTGGTGACAGAGACTGATTCAAACGCAGGGTCACTTAGAAGAGATTTATTATCTCCCTAGTCCTCTTTTTTGCTGTAAAAACATCACAAATCTCATGCCATTAGGTGGCATTTCTGCGCCGCCCTCACCACTTTATGAAAAGGGGCATAATGAGGACGGTGAGTGGGTGGTACCAACAGGTCCACCACATTTATGCTCATTTGTGTCTGCTTTAAGGTGCAAAAGAAGTACAGACAGTAATTGTAACAGGCAGTGGGTGTGGACCTACTGAGCTAACTAACCAGTTTGGGCTAAACCTAAGAGCCTTGTCCTGGCGGTTCTCCCTGTAACCCCTATACAGGGATATGGACTTTTCCACAGGGAACCAGCCAGGCTGCTACCTCCTGGAGTAGTCTTGGTGTAGTTGGCTGTTGACCCACAGGGATCAGAGACCCTTGTGCAAAGCAACCCAAAGCCCAAAGTCAGGACAGGCTGAGTACTTGCTGTGACGGTAACGTACACTACACACAGGGGGGAGGATAGTGACCACTGCGCTCCACCCTCACCCCTGGCCCTGCCTACTTGCCTCGCAAGTCCTAATGACAGGGGACAACTAGACGGCAGTCCCTAACTTAGGATACGTGCTGGGAAGACAGACAAGACAAATAACGGAACGTGAACGCACCGGGTCAATACCTAGAGAGCTACGCAGTACTAAGGAATGAGCAGAGAATAGTTAGGGAAAGCTGAGGTCAAATACCAGGAGAGAAACGAAGTACAACAGGAGTCCGCAAAGAATCGTCAGGTGGAAGCCGGGGTCAGGATACCAGGAGAGATGCGCAGTACAGGAGGAGCAGGCAGAGAATCGTCAGGGAACAGGATCAGGTAAGTATACAGGAACAAAACAATCACCAGATACCTAAAATTAACAGGCAACCTGTGGCCAGCAGGCTGCCTGTATTTATAGTGGGGAGTGAGGGTCATGTGACGTGGCCAGCGTCACATGACCGACAGACAGACAAATCAAGCACCGAGTGATCAGCTCAGCGCTCAAGGCAAACCTAGGAGCAGGGAGCCTCCCAGCTAGCAAAGCCGCGCTGGGAATGAGGCCAAACACAGATCCTGCTAAGCAGCAGGTCTGCGGCTGATGGGAGACCGAGTGCGTCTTTGGCGCCCCGTGACACTTGCGTATTCTAAATAGCAATTCCAAGGTCAGGGAAGGCAGAGTATGCGCGTAGTCTAGGTCACAATTCCAAGGTCGGGGCAGGCGGCAAGGAGCAAGATCTGTAGACAGGCAAAGTACAGTACACGGGTATTCAGACAACAGATAACTTTTGTTGGTTATTAGAGACAAGACAAAGTCAAAGCTCAAGCGAGGAGTTGGATCCACAGCCCAGGTAAATAGGAAGGTTGATCAGCTCCTTAATCAACAGCTTGGCTGAGAACACAAGGAAAGGATTAACTCTGGCAGTGCTGAAGGACAGTTCATGGAGTACTAGGGAGAGTAGAGTGACGTCCCTGCCTGACAGTTGCCCCTTAAATGCTAGTTCTGCAAATGAAGATTGCTTATAATGAGTTTACTTTTATTGTTTGCCAATCCACAGCACAATATCTCCTATACCACATACATATTAGGGGTAGAATGCTCTAGGGTTTCGACTAAGGCTAGCTTCACACGCCCTCTGGTTCTGGCATTGCCGGACGCTACCTGAATGCTCAACAGCCTCATTAACTATAATCTCTTTACTGCTAGTATGAAACTAGCCTAAAGGTGGCCATACACATTAGACAAAAGTTGGTTGATGGTTGAACAGCAGTTGGGAAAACAATCATTTGGCGACAGCGACACGCATTTTAGTCCATATTGGTAATCAGAGTTGTTCAAACTGGCCATACATGTTCAATGGATCATAGACCTTTCTAGGAACATGGTTTCAAAAAAAGATCTTTCGTTAAGCTGTTGGAGGAAAATTTCAAACACAGTTGACTTCTTTTCATATGATGATGGTCTATCATCTGTGGGCTAAGACAATCGTTCGTTGTTAAATTTTTGGTTGACTAACGCGTATGGTCACCTCAAAATTGTCAAATGGAACTGGAGTCTGATATTTAAACGCCATCTAACTCCACTGCAGCCAATTCAGGCAGGGACAGGTGCTACATTTTGGCCTTACATAAATTTTTGGCCTACAGTAAATTGAAAGACTGTTATTAGTCATCAAGGATTTCTGTGGCAATATAAAATCAAGAGCATCTATACAGGTCACAAAACTCCAATTGCAAAAACAACACGTCAGTTGTTGCAGAACCTCTTTTTGAAGACTAATGGAGCTCCAATGTACTACTGATTGAGAGAAAACACAGAAGGTTTACAGCAGCTGAGGTTGTAGGATGTTGTTCTGCAGGACCTGAGGGACAGAACAATATACGGTAATATACATCACAGCTGCTTAAGAATCTCTTATGTTACAAATTTTCATCAGCCAAGGCCTGTGAGCTGGAATGGTCCAATTTCCCAACTGAAGCAACTGGTACCTTTTCGATGGTCTGGAATCTCAAACTATCTGTCAGATATTTCTAATAAAGAACACTTTTAAACAAGTTCCTGAGAGGATCAACTTCAAAGTGCCATAGTTCCAGTGATTTAAAGGTTGGTGGGTGTCTACCATCTACTAACACAAAAGGCCTCTAAGAGCTCAGGAATAAAAATGGGCTATATAAGCAACCTAAAAGCCCACAAATGTAGGACAGCAGGTAACAGAACCATAAAAATAATTGGAACTAGGATAAATAAGTAAAATGAAGAAGTGTTCCAAACCTTCTCTGCTCCAGAATGGCTCCATGCATCTAGGACAGTTCCTCCCCTGATACATGAGGAAACCTAATATATGTTAAAAACTATTAACATCTCCCATCCTCAGTTTATTATAAACTCCCTTTAAAATTAAAAGTATGCAAATCATCATCAGAATTAACAGCCGCAACATCGGCCATGAGGGATAGATAGATATTTACCCCCTTTACTAACGCTGTGTAGTCATTTACATAACAAAGTCTGCATTTGTCTCATAATATCTTGTACTTTCACATCAAATAATTCAAGTGACTTTTACAACCCTTCTTATAAAACACAGTTTTGAGGTGCTCTGTCAAAGAGTCAAGACAATTGCTCATATAACAATTCCCTAATGTACTAATAAGCTGGGTGTGGTGAGGCATCCGGCACTTCTGCCCCTCTCCATGGTGGGTCCGGCCATGCATTGGAGTCTGTAAAAAACATCTTAAAGTGTACCTGATTTTTCAAAAAAATGTTGCATAATGGCTGTGCTTCTTTGTACAATCATAATTGTAAAGGATCAGGTCTTTTTTGGTCTTCCCTAAAGCTTTTAAGCCATATTATTCCGTTTCAGCTTGCACAGCTAAATGCATTTCATTCAGAAGCAGGGGAGTCTAACTTATGTGAATTCTGCCAGCCCTATACTGCTGTGACGTCCTTTCCCTTACTTTCCGTTATGTTTGTTTTTAGCTCTGGAGCTCATAGAACAGATAAAGAGGGGGAGATCTCACTTCCAGACACACAGGAGGCTCCTATAATCTTCAGAAGCATTGTAGAAGCAGTTCTTTTATCAGGCTCAGGAGCTCAGCTAGCTATGTGAGGCGCCTTCTGTTACCAGGGATGGGTTTTGACTGACAACAGGCAGTGGACTGCAACTTAGGTGGAAGTGAGACCCCTAGTGGCCATGACTTTATAGCTTTTTTCAGGTGGATGCAGGCAGACTTTTTAAAAGAAGTGATTTAGAAATTTGCTAGTTACACGATTCTTTATTAAATGAAATAAAAATGTGTGAAAGTACAATGACTCTTTCAATGTGAACTACCTCTTTAAAGACATTTTAGCACAACAATTATTTATGTCAAGTTGTTTTTCTGCCTATAAATACCCCCATGACTGTGCCTAAAGTGACATCCGGCTCAGCTATCTGCCAAACACCAAATTGTTCCTGGAATCAGATGTCAGAAATGATACATATATAACACACCAACACTAACGAAAATAAAGCTAAAGATATACGACAGTAAACTGCGGTCTGCAAATTACATGTTTCCAAAGACCACAGTTCCCAACTTTGATACCACTGACAAGAGGAAGCCCCTTGCACTTTGCTACTTAACCCACAGTGAGCGCATGGAACAGAAATGCATTACTTTATTAGATGCTTTGATATTCATCAAGTGTTATTTTATACTGCACATTACGGTATATATTAGATGATAAAAATGGTATTTCCCGGTTTGCTTATATAGGGTTGAACAAGTCACCACTGACCATATACAACTAGGACAATTTGTACTGTAAAAACCTGTTAAAACATTACGTACTGTCTCCCTTGTTGCGGTGTAGTGTAATTACAAGTACTTGTTTCATTCAAGTGATTACACTGCACTTCCAAAACCGGCAATATAATGAAGAGGAAGTAGTGCTCGCATGGAGTAACTCCTCCTATTCAAACTGCTGATCGGCGGGGATGCCGAGTGTCGGACCCCCGCAGATCGGATATCGAGGACCTATCGTGAGGATAGGTAATCAATATAAAACCCTTGCACAACCCCTTTAAAAGGGCTTTCCGAGTCTGAAAAGTCAATTTTTTGGATTACTAGGTTCACATCTCCAGTAACCTGATCCAGCAGGCTGCACCCAACTGTTCTTGTCCGGCCAAAACACGGCTCCCATACTGGAGTGTGAGGCCGGATCCCCGCCAGATCCCATTATAGTCTATGGTGTCCGACCGTGAGCTTTATTTAGAATGATGTCATCCTCCCTACCTTTGTCTTTAACATCGCTTCCTGCCTCAGTGACCACGAGTCGTACTTCCTAACAGACAATACTATAGTGGTCACGACAATAATTCAAAAAGATTAACAAAACCAAGTTACCTTCCAGCGGACAAAGTCTGGTCACTTTCTCCGGCATCAGCTTCCCTTGCTTATGTTGACAATAGACCTCAGCAATTTCTTGGCGACACTGTTTTGACTTAGACCGAGAAAGAGCTGATATTGCCTCCTTTCCAGTGATCTCACATTTTGGAGGTAGCTCATACTTTATTTCAGGGGAGCCGTTTACAGTCTTCTTGGTATGGTGCATCTTGGTGCTTCTATAACCATCCTTTAAGTTTGCTGAAGTGAGGTTCTTGGAAGGGTCACCTACATAATGTAAAACTTCATTTGAATTTTTTTCTAGCAGCGAGTTTTCTTTCATTTTTTCCTCAAGGGCTAACTTTCGTTTTAAATGCTCCTTCTGCCTGCTTGGAGGCTTCTTCCCCTGCTCCGTCTGGTGCTTATGCCTTTGAGTCCTTGGAGCAAAGTTACTGTTATCAATATTTTCAAAGTCTTTTGGAACTGAATTCTCATTATTGCTGTCGGTCCGCATTTTCTCTTTCGGGCGGTGAGAAAAATATCCATCCTACAGAGAGAGGAAATTTGAGGTTTAGTAGAAGTATGCTTAAGAAAAGAAGACCCATCTGGAGCAAATATTTCCCTATCCTGTTCAGATTACATTACACCATTGCCTAGAGAGTTCCAGTACTAAACATCAGCAATTCTTTGTATTGCTCAAAATATCTAAAACATGTTAACGTTTATGTCAACAGATCCTATGTGGACTGATGCATCTCCATGGTAACAGACTACAAAGAAACCCTGTGCAGTCTGATCATGAAGTCATGTGTTAAGGGCCTATTAGACCACACGATTATCACAAATTATCTCTAGCTCTGTAACCATATTTGTCTGCAAAAGAAGCCAAGGGATCATTACACACAAGTTTTCCTACACAACAATAATAGTACATTATAAAACAATTAGAAAGCAATAAAAACTGGTATACTGGGACTTAAAGGGGTTGTCTAGAACTACAAAAAATATCATGAACAAGCATTCATAGGGACACTCATTTGCGATAATTCCCTCGTAAAATCGATTAGACAATGAATGAGTGTTTGCTCATTCATCGGCTGATGGCCATCTTTCATCAGGATGAAAGACGATCGATTATCGGCAGCACTTCTCCCTGTGTAATCTGTGTTCTCATCCATCGGCGCTCACATTGCCCTTACATTGGGCATTGTAACAGCACATTTAGGGCGGGTTCGCACTGGCATCAGGGAATTCCGCTATAGGTTCCGTTATAACAGAGTTATAAGGGAATATAACAGAATTCTAGGTCGGAATGCAAAACGGAAGCCGTTTTGCTCCGTCCTACTACACGTCTATGGGGGCAAAAAACGGTTTAGTTTGGTTCCGTTCTACATGATGGAAAAAATAGTCCCTAACGTCAATGCGAACCCGCCCTTAGTCTGTTCCATCTGCATCCCTCTTTGTGTTAACCCTCAGACAATGGAAAAGGGGAGCGGTGGAAGAAAGTAACAAAGCACTGCAGGAACAGACTACCCATAAGATTTGTTTGTAGTCTGTAACCATGGCAACATTAGCGTCTGCATAACAGCTCTTGGCACATAGGATGCAAGCTTCTGGCTGCCCTGCTGTACATTTTCGAACTGATCGCTGGCATATAATATTGACAGATACGATTCCTCTTCATAACTTCGTCAGATCCACCGCCAGATATAGGGGTTATTAAGACCCATTGTGTATATCCTGTAATGGCACCCGCTGCAGTACCAACTGGGTTGTCACATGGCTCCCACGGATCATCGGGCCATGTTCCGAAAGCTGAAGGCTGAAGACCACAGCACTCTCCGGAGCACCGCTGCCTCCTCAAACAACTTAGGGGGAGGGGAGTGCCCCTCCCTCACTGATTAAATATTGATGATCCTGAGGATAGGTCATCAATATTGTACTCCCTGAAAATATTTTGAATTCAGTAATTGCTAGAATAAAAAAACGCATGATTTTCATCATACACTGAACTCAAGGAGCTAAATCTGTGAATATAATTAGTGTCGGACCAGATTTAACTTGTTTATAAGAAAACTTTCAAAGCATTGCTTAGAGCCATCAGAAATAAATGTGAATTATTTACAAAGTCGAGTGAGAAAAACACCTAGATTTATGAAGTAATCAAAACCAGAAATGACGACCACTGCAAAAACTTTCACACTAGCGCTTTAGTTTTCCGGTAATGAGATCCGTCATAGGGGCTCAATACCAGAAAAAAAAACCTTCAGTTTTGTCCCCATTAATTGTCAATGAGGACAAAACTGAACTGAACAGAACGCTCCAAAATGAATTCCGTTCCGTTTAGTTGCGTTCCCATACCGGAGAGCAAACCGCAACATGTTGTATTTTGCTTTCCGTCCTGGGATGCGGAGCCACAATAGAAAACGGATCCGTACTCTATTGACTTTCAATGGAGCTCAATGTATACAATATATCAATCGGCACTAGAAATAGAGTGGCGGTGCGTGTGTCCCAGGGCAGGCGTCCCATGTAGATCAAAGGAAGAACGGACCGACACTCGCTGTTAGTATATAATCTTGTGATTTAGTGTCGCATTCCAGTGACGGCGTTTCGGCATACAATCTACAGTTTGATAAAGGCAGATTGTATGCCGAAACGCAGTCACTGGAACGTGACAATAAAGCACAAGATTATATACTAACAGCGAGTGCCGGTCCGTTCTTCCTTTGATTTCAATGGAGTTCATGATGGATCCGTCTTTGGTATGCTAAAGATAATACAACCGGATCTGCTCATAACGGATGCAGACGGTTGTATTATCAGTAACTAAAGCGTTTTTGCTGGATCCTGTTAGATCCAGCAAAAATGCTGGTGTGAAAGTAGCCTTAATTAGTTTCAAAATTAAAGAGATTCTGCTGCTGGTAAAAACGATGAGTTCTTTCTTTCTTTCTTTTTTTATATTTTTTTCTTCAACAAAATTAATCTCTTTAATTATTTTCTGCCTACAAACCTGCAGTGAAGGCCTTCTGAATCGCAGAGGTAAAAAGAAATTCTAAGACAACAATTTTCATTTGCTTGTATACTAAAAATAGAAACGGTCTGAAGTACGGTTCCAAGAGGAAAAAAAAAATCTCTAGTTCTGTAACCATAAAGAAAGAAGCCAAGGGATCATTATACGCAAATTTTCCTACGCAAAAATAATATGGAGGACATTATAGAAGCGGAGCCATTAGAAAGCAACAAAAATGGGTATACTGGGATTTAAAGGGGTTGTCTAGAACGACCCAAAAAAATTCTGCTTTCTGTGATATTGTAGATCAGCTTGAGTAAAGTAAAAAGGGCTGATATGCAATTCCACACACAACCCGTGGACAGCTGTGGCAGCTGTGTTTCTGGAGAAAAGGAGGCATAGACATCAATTAATATTAATGACCTATCTTAGGCCCCTCCCCTCTGCGTTTCTGGACACACCCCTTCCACGAGGAAGCCTCAAGCAGAGCAGGGGAATTAAGAAGCACCGGTTGGCTAGAGCCCGCCCACGGGTGCATTTAAGCTCTAATTTACATATTTTCAAAAATACCTATTTCTCCTAAACGCATCAAAAGGCCCACCAGTCATTATGGTTGGTTTAAAAGGGTAGATCCTGCTGACAGATGCCCTTTTATAGCTTTCATCAAGGGACAAGAAATCCTTAACCCCCTTCCCCTCAACAAGCTATAACACCTTGGCATGCTGTTGAAACCGCATTATAGCGTAACTAGATATGTGTATTATGGGGGAGATTTATCATACTGGTGTAAAGTAGAACTGGCTTAGTTGCCCATAGCAACCAATCAGATTCCACCGTTTATTTTCCACAGCTCGTTTGGAAAATGGAATTTGATTGGGTGCTATGGGCAACTAAGGGTGGGTTCGCATTTGAGTTATGACATTCCGTTATAGGTTCCGTTTATAACGGATTATAAAGGAATTCCTGGACGGAATGCAAAACGGAAGCCTTTAAGAGGCATTCCGCTTTGATCTGTCATAATAGAAGTCTAGATCCGCCTTGTTTCCGTTATGCAGGACGGAAAGTCCTCTCGACATGACTTTTATTTCCGTTCTGCATAACAGAAACCAGATGGATCCGTTATACTTGCCTATAAACTTCTATTGTGACGGTTTAAAAAGGAATGCCTCTTAAAGGCTTCCGTTATGCATTCCGTCCGGGAATTCCGTCATATTCTGTTATAAACGGAACCTAGAACGGAATGCCATAACGTAAGTGCGAACCCACTCTAAACCAGACACGTCAGGAGAGGTGACAGGTCCTCTTTAAATGATATATAACGGTGAGGAGAATTGTAAGGATGGAAATTATCTAAGAAGTTAAGATTTTGTATAAGAATGGTCTGTTGGCGGCAGGAAGATGACTTCAGAGATATTGAGGAACACTTGTTGATAATTAAGGAAAGTGATTAATTTAGAGGGTAATTTATCTAAGTGAAGACACCGAGCAGAATTGGAATGCCCTTTCATGTAGCAACCATGTCCGTGCCTCATCCTCACTACTTGGCGGATCTTCTTCCGATTAAATTGCATCTCCAACCACAGCTTAGACGCAGTAAATGTCAATGACTGCATAATATATCAACTTGTAATTATCATACCTATAGTTAGCATGGTGATTTTTTACTGGGATGATTATTTCAAATTTATAGCCATGGACATCTTTTACCCATTTTCTACATTATCAGATGTTGGTTGTTTTGCGGTTTTCTACCCTGCTGGCGAATATAAGCCACCAAACTGCCAATTCCCAAGAGATGATTAGAAAGGTTCATCTGTAAGAACCAACCCCTTCTGAGCATCACAAATCATGAATCTCATACTAAAACATTTGGCATGTAATATGAATTCATATTAAAGAGGTTTTGTGAGTCGTCCTCAGGATAGGTATCTGATTGGTGGGGTCCGACTCTGATCACCTGTTTGAAGATGCCTCGGCGCTCTGGTGATTGGCGTGGCTTCCTTGCAGCTTAAGCTGGGTTCTGGAAGAGGAACACTGTTGGAGTTCACCGTATCTGGCATAGCCGGATACTACCGTGCACCACCGGATCCCCATTCACTGTAATGGGATTTGGCAGTAATCTGGCCACTTTCCAACATATATGCCTTCTTTCAGCCAGATAAAAATGTTGTGTGTAGCATTTTTTGTCAGACTGAAAGCAGGCATGTACAGTGACTGGTTTACAACACAGATGTGAACCCGGCCTTCCCAAGTATAGCTCCATCCATTGAATAGCATCTGTGCTCGTTATCGCAGCTCAGCCCATTCACTTGAATTGGACTGAGCTGTGCCTAGGCCATGTGACCGATGAACAGGACGTCACTCTCCTAGGGTAAGCTGCTAGGAGGCTGCGGTGCTCACCAGAGTGCTGCTGCCTCTTCAACCAGCTGATTGGTGGAGGTCTTGGAAGTCAGAGCCCCACCGATCAGATACCGATGACCTATCCCGAGAATAGGTCATCAGTGTAAAACACTCGGAAAACCCCTTTAAATTCCACAATTTGCTGTAATATTATTTTCTCCAGCCTCTATTACCTTATTCCCAATGTTTTTATGAATTACCACGTACAGTATAATGTTTTTGACCACAAAAATTTGGGGCAACACCTTTTTACTGCTGACTGGCTCATAAAGCAGATACACAGACATGAATGGGATTAGCACTGCAGTAACCATCTCCGTCCACTACACAATGGAGGGAGCTGTGTAGCCCCGACATCTACTCGCGGCACAGGAGATGTTGGCGTGGGTGTTACCCCTGCCAATCAGATATCCTGAAGACCTGAAGATAGGCCATCAGTATAAAAGTACTAGAAAACCCCTTTAAAGTACGGAATATTGGGTGGTATATAAAGAATAATGATAATTATCATATTGGAATCTACATGAGATGTAGCTATCGGTGGTTTTCATTTAGTGCTATCCAAGGAACCAATCCAAACTATCTAAGCCACCCATAAACATCTACATTCATCTGTCAATACTTTATGAGCAAGGAATACGTTTAAAGAGCTGATCGAAATGTATAACACTGCAGTGACAAAAATAAATCAAAAAAAGTTCAGAAAATGCTGTGTGCCTACATGCATGTATATGCAAGCAGATCTTTAAATGTTCACGCTCAGCTTGTTTATCTGCCAAGAATGATTGAAAATCCATGAATTTCATGCAGACTTCACAATTCTATAAGTTCCCCGAGCTGATATGCTCTTCCGTTTTAATGAAATTCTTAAACTATATTGAAGGCATTCAACCCAACAGCCAGAAATAAATGAAAACTGAGGTTTCCACCTCAGCCCATAAGACATATGACAACTACTGTCGACCATACACTTTAAACACATGAAATCACTGCTCAGTCATGCAAAGTAATCCCTGCAAAGCTGGCCATACACATTAGATAGAACTTGGTTGAACAGCAGTTGAACAAACATCTGGTGAACGTTCCTTTCGCAGACACGGCCATACACATTTTAGTCCATATTGGCCATTATAGTTGTTCAAATTGCCCATACATGTTCAATAAAACCAAATGATGGACGGAAGATCTTTCTGGGGATGTTCTTTCAAAGAAAGATCTTGTGTTCACAAACAATCTTTCTTTGAATGATAGATCTTTCGCCCGACTATCGGATGAAAGTATTAAACATGGCCGACTTCTTTTTGACTAAAATGAACATTTATTTTGGTTGAAATCATCCGTTTTGATAAACCTTAGACTAATGTATATGGCCACCTTAAGTTATGTAGAGCACAGCATATCTGGTCACCACAGCAACCTCTCTGGAAATATTGGTATTGTCAAAAAAAAATTATAGCAATTATACTGACATTCATCTACAAGAACAGCATATTTGCCAACAATGGAATATTTAATTCCCATACCTAGGACTGCTCTGCCACCTGATCATACCCCCAGGATCACTTCAAAATGCCAAGAAAATGACCATAGGCCAACCACTTTGGCCCATAATTCTACAAATTCATTCCTTCCATAAGCCCGTTCTGGTCAAGTGCCAGTCCAGGCTTCACCGTTAGTAATGAATCTCAGTGATCAATCTATAAGAAATAGAGTGGCAAGTGATTGGCTCCAAAGTCAGCACCAAATGGGATTGTCCTCTTGCTGGACTTTTGGGCTTCTTTATTGTTTTAGACACTGGGTCTATCAGAGGATGCATTATACTTCATTACTACCACTTACTGTGAGAAATTTATCAAAACTGGTGTAAAGTGGAACAGGCTTAGTGGCCCATAGCAACCAATCAAATTCAAATTCCACCTTTCATTTTGTAAAGGCGCTCTGAAGAATGAAAGGTGGGATCTGATTGGTTGATATGGGCAACTTTGCCAGTTTTTTTTTTTAACCAGTTTTAAAAAATCTCCCCCAAAAAATACATTCATGCATTAATTCTCCCAATGTCAAAATGCATCTTGCCTCCCTGGAGGGATATTCGAAAAGAAAATGGGGCATTCATTTAATTTGCTATTATTTCCATCACTCTTCTACAGTTTTTTTGTTTGTTTTCTAAGCTTTTCCTTCTCCTAAGCCCTGGATTCTCAAGTAAAACATCTCTGCATGACAGTTATCATGCAGCTAAACTACAAATGACAGAAAAGAAAAGGCTGAAAAAAAAAAAAATACATCAAGTGAATGGAGACTGACGTGCAAGCCAAAACATCTTCCAAATCACAATTGTTGCAGGATGCCCTGAGATTTCTGAAAACAGGAAGACGAGTAAAACAACTATTGTTTCTGCTCAGGAAATGCAAATTCCAGATAATCTACTGTACATCATTTCTATTCATGGGAACTAAACCCCTAAATGAACAGTATTCCTAATTTCCACATATCTTCAGAACATGGGAACATCAGCTTTCAGAAGAATGAGACCCCTGTTGTACAAGCCAAGGTGGATTTTATGCCCTACCACCTCTACATTAAGGGATAGATTTATCAAAACTGGTGTAGAGAACAACTGACTTAGAAGCCTATAGCAACCAATTAGATTCCATATTTCATTTTTCATAGCTCCTTTTGAAAATGTAAGGTGGAATCTGATTGGTTGCTGTGGGCAAAAAGGCCAATTTTCCTCTACACCACTTTTGATAAATCTCCCCTTAAGTCTTGCTCAATGGGGGCCTTCATTTTTTTGATGGGGGTTTTAAAGATAACATTTATGGCATATCCATAGAAATTTCTGAAGTTCAGATATCCCATTAAGGTGACTTTCTTTAACCAGGTTACTTGCTTTATTCCCACAGGTATAATAGTAGGAAATCACATCTTTCATAGGTTTTAAATTGAATGCTTGAGAGATAATGATCATACTTAAAGAGGTCATCGTTGACAAGAACCAGTGGGGTTGACAGAAGACTTCAGCAGGAGCCCTAATGAGGCTGTGTTTAAGGTCACCTTCCAGTCACAAGAAAGGACATCTCATCTGAACTGGCTAGAAAATATATGTATATATGACACAATGTAATTTTAGAGATGCCATAAGCTAGGGTTCAGAGGTTTAGATAGGCATTTCGTTCTTCAGGAAGGGCAAAGGTTCAGTTCTGCTAGCTGAGTGGTCATGTTGTGCTTTTAATAGGCAGCACAATTTATAATTATCAGGGTTACATTGAAATTGTTTAGTAGGGGGTTACTTGGCTTAGGAACATTTGGAAGACCTGCTCTACCGCATCTAGCATCCAGGCTTTATGTCTGTGCCACCACCCCATTATCCATGATTCTATACAAGATAGATCTATGAAGCCTTATGACAAGCTCAGATGCACCGACAAGATCATATTAACATCTGATATATTAATGACTGAAGAATAATTTGTAGATGGTGACTAAAAGCTGAAATCAGATACTGATAATGCATGTGCTGTGAATTCGTAGCTCACAACACTGTGGATGCTTTTGGATTGCTCTGTGTATAGTACAAGTCAATGCTTAACTTGGTTAAGGAGGCAGTAAATAGGATAATTGGCCAATTTGGCCACTTATAATAGTGGCTGCCAAATTAGATAACAACCAGCCACTTAGTAAATTAGGCTGAATGATTACATCATGTCCCAAAGCAGCTCTATAAATGCCAATGATCTGATTAATTACACTTTGTTCAGTCCTTACCCCATTGAAAACTAAGGACATTTTAAATAACCGGAAGAAAAATGTTGGTCATACTGCAAGGTAAAAGAGGTTCTCCTGGAATAACCATCTAAAATAACTAAGTCTAAGAAGTTCTCTCATTTTGTAATACAGTCTCTGTTACACATTAATAGGTCTATGGGATCATGGCTGTTGGAAGGAGACATCTCTACACCTATATTTCGTCAAAGAAGAAGGGTTTCATCCATGAATCAATGGAAGAGATGTAAGAAAACAGACCCTTTTAACCAGTAGCAGGCATGGTTTTCAAGACTAGTTAAGGACTGCCTAAAGTTCTATTACACCTATATCTATGTTCTCTTGGAGTAACCCTTGAATGACAGAGAGTCATATAGTTTGGCTGTGCTCCACTCATCATGAGTTAAAGCGCTTCTCCATTAATGGCCTTTCCTTTTGGATAGGCCATCCATGTTTGATTGGTGGGTGGTTGACCATGGGTGCACCAAACAATCAGCAGAACCAAGGGGCCATAGTGTTTTCTAGATTTTCATGTCCTTTAATGATGTCCACAGGAGGATGTCTGTACAGTCGTGGCCAAAAGTTTTGAGAATGACACAAATATTAGTTTTCACAAAGTTTGCTGCTAAACTGCTTTTAGATCTTTGTTTCAGTTGTTTCTGTGATGTAGTGAAATATAATTACACGCACTTCATACGTTTCAAAGGCTTTTATCGACAATTACATGACATTTATGCAAAGAGTCAGTATTTGCAGTGTTGGCCCTTCTTTTTCAGGACCTCGACTGGGCATGCTCTCAATCAACTTCTGGGCCAATTCCTGACTGATAGCAACCCATTCTTTCATAATCATTTCTTGGAGTTTGTCAGAATTAGTGGGTTTTTGTTTGTCCACCCGCCTCTTGAGGATTGACCACAAGTTCTCAATGGGATTAGGATCTGGGGAGTTTTTTTAGGCCATGGACCCAAAATGTCAACGTTTTGGTCCCCAAGCCACTTAGTTATCACTTTTGCCTTATGGCACGGTGCTCCATCGTGCTGGAAAATGCGTTGTTCTTCACCAAACTGTTGTTGGATTGTTGGAAGAAGTTGCTGTTGGAGGGTGTTTTGGTACCATTCTTTATTCATGGCTGTGTTTTTGGGCAAAATTGTGAGTGAGTCCACTCCCTTAGATGAGAAGCAACCCCACACATGAATAGTCTCAGGATGCTTTACTGTTGGCATGACACAGGACGGATGGTAGCGCTCACCTTTTCTTCTCCGGACAAGCCTTTTTCCAGATGCCCCAAACAATCGGAAAGAGGCTTCATCGGAGAATATGACTTTGCCCCAGTCCTCAGCAGTCCATTCACCATACTTTCTGCAGAAGATCCCTGATGGTTTTATTTGGAGAGAAGTGGCTTCTTTGCTGCCCTTCTTGACACCAGGCCATCTTCCAAAAGTCTTCGCCTCACTGTGTGTGCAGATGCGCTCACACCTGCCTGCTGCCATTCCTGAGCAAGCTCTGCACTGGTGGCACTCCGATCCCGCAGCTGAATCCTCTTTAGGAGACGATCCTGGCGCTTGCCGGACTTTCTTGGACGCCCTGAAGCCTTCTTAACAAGAATTGAACCTCTTTCCTTGAAGTTCTTGATGATCCTATAAATTGTTGATTGAGGTGCAATCTTAGTAGCCACAATATCCTTGCCTGTGAAGCCATTTTTATGCAACGCAATGATGGCTGCACGCGTTTCTTTGCAGGTCACCATGGTTAACAATGGAAGAACAATGATTTCAAGCATCACCCTCCTTTTAACATGTCAAGTCTGCCATTTTAACCCAATCAGCCTGACATAATGATCTCCAGCCTTGTGCTCGTCAACATTCTCACCTGAGTTAATAAGACGATTACTGAAATGATCTCAGCAGGTCCTTTAATGACAGCAATGAAATGCAGTGGAAAGGTTTTTTTGGGATTAAGTTAATTTTCATGGCAAAGAAGGACTATGCAATTCATCTGATCACTCTTCATAACATTCTGGAGTATATGCAAATTGCTATTAAAAAAACTTAAGCAGCAACTTTTCCAATTTCCAATATTTATTTAATTCTCAAAACTTTTGGCCACGATTGTACATGGTAATGCACCATTCACTTAAACCAGCCCCAATTGTTCTGCTGATGGGTAGGACCTCCACCAAATCTACTTTGAAACTTCTTTAACTCAGAAATAAAAATGTAATGCTTTAGTCCATAAATAATTATTGCCTTGATGTCTAAAACAAGCATATCAGATTGCTTTGGTAGTCTGCTAACCACATGTACAGCCATGCTACATAAGATACATATGTCTGGCCTCGAGGTATTTGGCAATAGTAGGTGGATTATAAAGACATCACAATATTACATTTGATGCACATGGTTTAGCCTGACAGATAACATATCTAAAAAAGTAAAAAAAAAAAAGTATTAGTAGAACTGATTAATATGCTGCAAGACCCTCTGAGAACAAATAGCGTTGGCAGGTCTGGACAAGAAAAACGCCAAAGGGAGCAGATGGTGAGAATACAGCAGATGTTAATGTCATTTGCTTTTTCCATATGCTGCAATGTTCAATAGTAATAAATAAGTTCTACTTTCATGTATTATCAACGTTCAATATTTTACTGTGGGATAAAGAGAAATAAAAGCAAATGAATTGCCACTTTATTATTTTTTTTTCTCTGCACAATTGAAGCTGTTAAGAAGACATTTATAGAGACTTTTCGAGAAAGGAAAACATAATTTGATAGGAAATGACTTCATTACTGTTATCAAGTTATTATCTAATTCGAAGAAGAACCCAATTATGGGCATCAGTCTTTGTAAAAGCAAAGGTCATTGGTTGTACTAAGGCTTTTAAAAATGGATATTCACTCAATGGTAAATCATTTTTGACCGGGGCCAGTATATTCCATGATGAGTTGTAGGTTCTAAGCCATTGTTACAGGCAACTTAAGTTGGTATGGAACCACTGTGTCAACTAACAGATTAGACTTTTGAGCTAATGCTAAGTGCGTTATTCCTGCAATCCCCAGGTTTTTACCCTTCAACACCTGTACAAGGATCTGCACTTTGCTGCATGGGAACCACCAGGCTGCTATCTCTTGGAGTAGTCTCGCTGTGATTGAAAGCTGACCCACTGAGGCATGAGACACCTGTGTGGATCAGCACCGAGAAGACAGGTAAAATAGTTGTCAGAGATAGACTGTGATCAAGGCAAGCAGAACACATGCAATACAGTAGATGGTCCTAGGTCAGGGCAGGCAGAGAAGGGTCAATATAGACGTCAAGTCAGGCAGTGGAGGGTTGGAATCTAGAAAGCAGGCAGACAAACAAATACAAGCACATATTTAAAGGAAACTAACAAGCTAGACAACCTATTGCTCAGGCACCCTCACATAGAGGAATATGCCTTAATTAGCCATGTGTGGTCAGCCATGGGGTGATGAGAATTAGGTTGTGAACATGCAGACCCTTTAAGTGTCGGAGAGAGTGTGCAAGGCCTATGGGCAGAAGCCTTGCCGGCAGGAATCAGGCTGCGGCTTGCCAGGGCAGCGGGGGCAGAGGACTTAGGTGGCTGGGCCCACTGCAGGGAAGCAAGAGAAGACTGTGGTGGTTTCAGGTCACAGGAGCAGAAGAGTGAGTGGAGTGGCTCTCGTGCCAGCCAGGAAGAGCAGAGCAATGGTGGGCATGGGCTGCCCATGTAAAGACCATTTTCAATAATAAAAATAATTCTGGATTTATTTGGAAGAAAAAATGTATTGGGGCCCAATTCTTCTCTTCCTTGACATCACCAGTCATTGGGGAGTCGGGAGCTCCCCATACACATTGGATTCTCAGCCGATCCTACTTAGAGGAAAATAAAAAGTTGGGAAAATAATTACCAAACCGTTTTGTCAAGAAGCAAAGGGCCTCTAACAGTAAAAGGAGGGCCGATATATTCTAATCTTGTCCCATTTAACCAAAGACAACTTTGGTCAGATGTGGACATACTGTGGGGTAGGAATTTGATTTCCATTACATTTGTTCATTAACTATTCTCAGATTGAACAACTTCTCCACACACAATATAAGTGCAACCTACACAAAAGATTCTGAAGGCCACAAGCTTGTCTACCTCTTTCAAAAGCCCCACAGTATCCATTTATTTGTTATGCAGGCATCATACGTTCATTCATCAAGCTGTCATAAAGCTATTGAGGCTCTTTAATAAGCAAATGTTTAGCATTTTGCCCTCCAGGCACGCTTATAATGGAATTCCTAAAACGGCCTTATGATTTTTTTTTTTATTATTCAGGATTGCTGAAATTCCACTATGAATTGGAAAATACATGCTTAGAAACAAAGGTCACCAGTCTAAAAATCACCATACATGAGGATATTTATCAGGCAATCAATTGTGAAGTGTCCTATTCGTCTCAAAGTAGACTTGCCGCGTACTTAATATGAAGCAAACCAACGTCAAGTTCAAAAAACGATGTTCTGGAGAACATGATTGCGTTATATTGTAAAATAAGGTATGGAATCAACTTTCCTGTTTATGAACACCCTTGAAGAACATAGTAAGGTCCAAAAAAGCTCTAAATTGATATGATTATCCTGTAATGTTGATCCAGAAGAAGCAAAACAGCTCCTATGAGTTAGTTGTCAATTGGCTTTCCAAAAATACTTCCCCAACTCCAACAGGACAATCAGAGTTAATTCGTTTATCAATGACCCATCTCAGAAAATATTCTACAGATACCATTTTTGATGTATGCTGGACCAGTTGGACAGCAAGACAACTGTGTGCTGGATTTAGGCTACTTTCACACCTGCGTTAGGTGCGGATCCGTCTGGTATCTGCACAGACGGATCCGCACCTATAATGCAAACGCTTAGATCCGTTCAGAACGGATCCGTTTGCATTAGCATGAACAAAAAAATAAAAAAATAAAAAAATATATTATTTTATTATTATTAATGGGGGACGGATCCGTTTGAAAATTGAGCCATATTGTGTCAGCTTCAAACGGATCCGTCCCCATTGACTTGCATTGTAAGTCTGGACGGATCCGTTTGCCTCCGCACGGCCAGACGGACACCCGAACGCTGCAAGCTGCGTTCAGGTGTCCGCCTGCTGAGCGGAGCGGAGGACAAACGGTGCCAAACTGATGCGTTCGGGGCCGCTTGTGAGAGCCTTCAAACGGAGCTCACAAGCGGAGCCCCGAACTCTAGTGTGAAAGTAGCCTTAAATGGGGCATTTTCATCTCAGACATTGATGCCATATCACTAGGATATGCTATAAATGTCAGATAAGTGCTGGTCCAACCTCTGAATCTTGCTCCTACCCTTAGAAAGAAGCCTCCGAAATGAAAAAGAGCTTACCTTGCATGCGTGGCCCACCTCTCCATTCACAGCAATGGGATTGCCTGAAATAGCCAAGCTCCATTTTCGGAACTCCCATAGCCGTTATTGGATGGTTGCCGCCCATGTGTGGCTGCTCTCTGTTCATTTCAGGGGTCCTGTTCTGGCGACAGAATTGGACCCTTAGGTTGGACCGGCAACTATTTAATATTGATGGCATATCCTAACGATATGCCATCAATGTGTGAGATGGGAATAGCCCTTTAAAGTGAACCTGTCATCTGGAATTTGGCAATAGAGCTGAGGACATGGGCTGCTAGATCACCGCTAGCACGCCCGCAATATCCAGTCCCCATGGCTCTGTGTGTTTTTATTGTGTCCTGTCCCTGAGATGAGTCCAGCGTGAAGGAGCCCCGCACCGCCCTGCATCCTCAGAATCTCCTCCTAGCTCCCTGAAGTCACAAAGCTAGAGCGCCGTGATCTTGCATGCGCAGTGTCGGCATAGTGTTCCTTCCCTGTGCTGGCATCAGCCTCAGGGGACGAACTGCGCATGCGCTAGCTCGCGCATTGCGAGATTACCGCGCTCTAGCTTTGTGACGTCAGGGAGCTAGGAGGAGATTCTGAGGATGCAGGGCGGTGCGGGGCTCCTTCACGCTGGACTCATCTCAGGGACAGGACTCATCTCAGGTTAATTTGCATATCTATCAAATCGTTTTTCTGACACAATAAAAGCAAACAGAGCTATGGGGACTGGATATTGCGGACTTGCTAGCGGCGATCTAGCAGCCCATGTCCTCAGCTTTATTGCCAAATTTCAGGTGACAGGTTTCCTTTAAGGAATGTTTTAGCAAAAATGGTTATGAAGAGAATACTAAGATGGCAATGGTTAAATTAAATTTTAACAGGAACAGATTTTTATTACACACAGATGCTGAAACAAAATTTCAGGCACTTGTGAACACTTATCGCTTAGCTTCAAAAACTTCAAAAACTGTATTGATCTTTGCATATGCTCTGTTTGAGCACATTTGCTATAGAGTGGATCACATTCTGTTTTTGCCTTTTATTATCTGTAAAAACACACCTTCTCTTGCTTTAATATAACATGTAGATTTTATAATTTCATCATTTTGTACATAGCGTTCCTTTGCTCCAGTTACAGTGTACCCCCCCATTGTATGTCATGGGGTTTGAACATTGTGATAAGACCAGTCTTGTGTTTCTTTCATGTCTCTTAGTGCCCATCCTATTTTTCTTCTTTATTTGGTGTCCAGTTTCTGGGACTTAGAGCACTTTGTTAATTATTGTGGTGCCGATCTGAAAAACAGGCCCATTCATTTCAATGAGGCCTCAAAAAAATATATATGCGTTCCACAGCCCTGCAAAAAAAAATTGTCCTATTCTTTTCCATTTTGTGGACAAGAATAGCCATTGTTACAATGTCCACAAAAATAATGGATGCAACATGGACGTCATCCATATTTTTTGCAGAACGGCATTTTGCGGCCGCCATAAACATACGATTGTGTAAATGCACCCTATCTCTACAGGGCAGGGTCCAGAAGAATAAGCAAAACACCGCCCTCAGAGGAAAGGTCATTGACGATGTTGCATCGAAAGGCCTTGCAAGCCATGCCACGCCTCACATGTCGATGTGATGTCATAGGGAACCAAAAAATAGGGATAGGGAACCTAAAAAGTAGAGAATGACACCTGACCACGATGGGGCATTGCAGATAAACCACCGTTTTTAGTAAGTCACAACATGTTTTGTTTCCGGTCAGTTGATGCAGAAAATTGTATACCTGGAATAACTCTTTAATGTTGTTTTCAAAGATTTTCTAAAATTTGTAAAGGAATGGGGACTGTGTAAAATTAATTTTGAAAAAAAAATCTCTTACATTTTAAGTGTCCCACCAGTCCTGTGCCACCACTCTGGTCCCCGCTGCTTCGATCCCAACTTGGCAATAAAAAGGTCACATTATGTTCATTGTTCACGTGCCGCCTGCAGCCAATCACTAGACTCAAGGGTCAAGTGTCCATGAGCCAAGAGTTAATGTAGAAGTATAAAAGGAGACCTAAACCTTTGCTAAAGGTGCAGCAGAGCTTCTTAAAGTGTTCCATACTTTCAGGTTTCATTGGCTCTGCTCGGCTTTTCCAGCATGCGGAGTATCAGTCCATCGAAAGTATATGGGAGCCATACTCCAGCCTTGCTGGGAAAGCAGAGCAGAAGCCAAAGGTGTGGAGCTCTCTGACAAGCACTGCTGCACCTTTGTGGTTTTAGTAAAAGTCCCCTTTAAGCAGCAGTGAGGACGGAATGGATGGCATGTTGCCAGTCAGTACACCAAAGGTTAGGGTGTTAAACCAAAATAAAATGACGGTATGGACTAGCACTGACCTTGTACATCTGAGGGTGGAGGAACTATCACTTAGGCCTCATTCACATGACCATATGTATTTTGTGGCCCACAAATTGCTGATCTACAAAATACAAATACCATCTGTGTTGCATCCACATTTTTGGCGGACCTATTGGCTGCAATAGGCCCGAGGTCTGCATTTTTCAGCCAACTATAGGACACGTTCTATCTTTTTGGAATATGGACATATGGATGTGGGAAGCACATGGATCATTCGTGTGCTGTCCGCATCCAAAGATGTCTGCAAACTGTGGACCAAGAACACACTGAAGTCAATGGGTCTGCAAAAAAAATTGAGGACTGCACACGGACCACATCCGTATTTTGCAGATCTGCGATTTGCATGAGGCCTTATAGTGTATAACTGAATCATGAGTAACAATGCAATCATTTCTTCACTTACCTCCAGCATCTCCTCCAGGCTACTACTTACTCTGTTTTCCCTCTTCTTATATGCAGTTATGATGTTTTTTTAAGAGGTACTGAAATCTAAGCTTTCTCTGGGGTAGCCTTTCAGCCTTTAATGTTTCGCTGACCTGTGACAGCAAGAAGGTACAGCCCACTGAAGAGGCATGCAAACACTGAATTAATGGTGGGAGCTACACTATATAGCGTCGGGGCAAGCACGACAATCAGCCACGTACTTTGTTCACTGCAAGAAAAAGACGTCTGCTGCTGGTTAGATCTAAAAGCACAACTCCTCTGACACGTTCTACAACACGCTGGGATACAACAGCCGGCTGCCAGGGCTTTATGCTAGAATACAAATTGGAACATTTATCAGGACTGCACAGATACTCATCCACCCATACTTGTTAAAGCAGCCAGAACTCTCGAGGGTTGTAAAATCAATACTGGATATATGCAATTATAATGCTGTGCCATCCTTTGAAACCAGGCAGAAAGCAAGAATCAAAAACATATACTGCAGAAAGCTGGAGAAAAAGAACAGCAAAAGGCAAGGCGAAGTAACCGAAACAGAAATTGCACCAAAATCTGCATGAAAGTAGATTTAAAGGGGTTGTCCAGTCTATCAACATTTTAAAAACAGGCTCAGAATGGCGTAAATATTAAATACTTACTTACCAATCCCCCACCGCTACATACTTCCTAGTCCCTTTTGACACATAAGAAAGAACTGCTCGACCAATCACCAGCCGCAGCAGAGACCCGCCTCAGCCAGTGATTGGCTGAGAGGTCATTTCCTGCATGCTGAGAGGGATCAGGAAGCAGAGAATGGTGGGTGAGTGGGAAGCTTCAAAATAGGAGTGCAGGGGGATCAGTAAGGTCTAAAAAAAAAAAAAAAACAATGTGAGACAGTTTTTTTTTAAAGGGACACTCCCGCCAGAATAAGGTATTTCTTTTTAATACACAATTTTCTGAATTTTAGAAAATGAAATACAAAATGTTTTCCTTCTGTAGCAGTCAGCACAGAGAGCTAAAACCCCTATACAGATAAGCATCCCACTGTTAGTTTACTGCTGCTCTAAAGGAAAGATGTTATCTTTCACTGAAATAGTAGATTAATAGACATAGGATAACAACATGATAGGCCTATATAAAGATTACCACTTATTGGTGTAATGTGTGATGCTCTGATTGAGTCACTCATTCCCCTTCCCTTTTTGGCTGCAGTGAATGGTCTAGCTGAGAAAGTCAAGCAAGGGCGTTTGCTGTACTGAATGTCCAAACAAAGGAGGAAGTTAAGCAGCCGAGACAGGAAGTAGAATACATGGAGTGACTTCAAATGTTATAAATGTTTTAAAAAAATCCATAGAGTATTCACATATAAGCTGTTAATATGTGAGAAAGAAAATTGATGAGTGTCCCTTCTGAAAAATGTCATCGGCCAGTCAATCCCTTTAAGGGCATGCACAGAGCCCATAAAAAGCAAGCCTTGTGCCACTATATTGGTGCTCCACTGAGACTCCATATTCTCTCCTAGAAGCAATACCATGTAGGTTCATAGCTGTCCATGGGTGTCACATTACAGGTCCACATAACACAAATTTTTAATATAGCGATTTCGGGCACTAAGACTGATGGAAACGCAGTTTTTTCTGACCAGGTTTCAAAGAAATGTTCCTATAGAAATTTAATGATACTCTTCGTCAGATGCTCAATTGTCTACTATGACTACTGCGCAGTAGTGTGATCAGCTCCATGAGCATTCTGAATAAAAAAAAGCGTCACTACGAGACAGCAAAGTAGCCAGCACAGGGCATATTTCCTATGAAAATGCTTAGGTAGCTCAGAACAATGCTACCAGGTGGTCACTCATCACAGAGTTCCAGATATCTTACCACATGACAAACCAGATGAGTTACACTTGAAGGGAAGGAACAACTTACCTCCAAGATTATTGCTTTAATGGGAATCTATTGCGAGTTAAATTCACTGTTAAAGGGCAAGGGCTGAAATGCGTAAGGGCTTTTTCTGCAGATCCGGTGATGTACCAGGTCTCTGCTAGACAGAGGCTTTCGCCTAGCAGTGTTTCCGATGACGTCATTGGCACTAATGGGCAGGCTTTAGCACTGCCCTAGCCTGTAAAATGGCTAGGGTGGCGCTAAAGCACACCTATTAGTGCCTTTGACATCACTGGCAACACTGCTAGGCGGAAGCCTCCGCCTAGCAGTGTAAAAAGGTAAACAAACAGCCCTTGCCCTGCGCGATACAATGCAGGGCAAGGGAGAGCATGAACTGCTCCGATGCTAATCTCCGAGGGGCTGTCTGGGTGAAAAAGGAGATAAACCAGGCACAATGTCTTTTAGGGCTAGATTATTAGATACCTTTCACTTAGTGATCCGTTGTTTTATTCTGGAGAAAAAGCCCTTTTTAATCCATATGCAAATGAGCTTTTAAGTGCACTGAGGGTGGGCCCAAGTAACCTTGTGCTCCTCCTGCTTCTTCTGCCATTCCCTCCCTCTCCTTCTTGATTGACAGGGACAGGTTCCTGCATAGTCATCTTGCCCAGTCCTGTCAATCAAGAAGGAGGAGCTGGCACAGAAGGAGGAGCTGATGTGGGCCCGCCCACAGTGCACTTAAATGCTCATTTGCATATGGATTAAAAGCGTTTTTTTTTCTTCAGAATGAAGCAACGGATCAGTAAGTGAAAGGTATCATTACATTCAGCTGAGCTAGCCCTACAAGGCACTGTCTACTGGTGACAGATACGTTACATGCGCAAAATGTTTTGGTATAATAATATAATAATTTAGGAAAAAATATACTATTTTAAAATGCTCTAATCTATGTTGTACTCCCAGTGACTTAACAAAATGGCCTTTAATTAATTCCACACAGCAGTGAAAGGCCTTAATTACCGATGAGATTTACATGACTTCAGATATGATCCGGCGATGACCCCCCCCATCAATGAATGGATCCCAACCGGAGGGCTCTGCCTGCACGCACAGCGCAATTATGTCATTACAAATCCATGGGATCTCCGTCACTAATGTGTGGGCAGTTCAAACTTCATTTACTCCTGTGGATATCGAGCTGGGACCAGTCAGGCATTCTTCTTGTCTGTCTGCTAAAAACCAAAAGTCACATTTCATTAAAAGGTAAATGAAAGAAATGCAGCAACGGAGCATCGGAGCTGGAGGGAGTCTGATCTGTGACTGGCATTCCACGATGCCATTGGTACAATTAGGAATTTTAATTTCATTATATAATTATTCTAATTATCTCTAATGGTTTAATAGAATCATTGGTGGAATGAGGATTAATCATGTTTCTTCATTCATAAGAAGTCAGACTCATGAGTTTTCCATACGTTTTTACATGATTCCAGATATTTTTACACGTATTGTCTGTGTTCTTGTTTTACGGATGGATGTCGACTGTGTTTCATTGGCGCTGTGTTTTATACTTGCTCAATCACAATAAAGTTGCTCAATCACAATCAAGTTGAAAAAAAAAAAGTCTACGGAAATAGCACCAGAATAACACGTATAGCCAAACATATAGGCAAAGACGTGACCATGGGGAGGACAAGGGCTGTAGTCCCGCTCAATGGCTTCTCTAAAATAGAGAACACCAGAAATATACACCTGAGTGTTGGGGGGATCTGTTATAATTGTTCATTGGGGGCCGAGAATTTCAGAAATTGTTCAGATGTGTAAAGCTATATTCCTATTTTATAGCCTCTAATAGCTTTTATCTGTATAGACCATGTCCGCAGTAATCCAGGAGAAAAACCTACTATCATCGACAACTATAGCAGTGGCTGCCATCTGTAAGATTTAGTCTTGGGTATAAAGATCCACTTGGTCCATTAAAGAAATAAAGCTTAAAGGGGTTGGTCCGGGTTCAGAGCTGAACACTGACATATACTCCTTTTCACCCCTCCGGCCCCTCAGAGATGAGCTTCAGAGCATTTCATGCTCCGATGCTCTCCCTTGCCCTGCGCTGTATTGCGCTGGGCAAGGGCTATTCTGTTTACATTCTTACACTGCTAGGTGAAGGCTTCCGCTGAGCAGTGCTGCCGGAGACGACAGTGATGGGCGGGCTTTAGCGCTGCCCTAGCTGCTTTACAGGATAGGGCAGCTCTAAAGCCCGCCCATCAGTGGCGGTGATGTCACCGGGCTCACTTGTAGTCAGAAGCCTCTGCCTATCAGAGACCCGGTACGTCACTGGATCTAATGAAAAAGCCCTTGCCCTGGGTGATTTATGAATTGCTCCGATGCTCATCTAAGAGGGGTTGCCTAGGTGAAAAAGAGCATATGTCTGTGTTCAGCTCTGAACCAGCCTGCTGCATACAGCTTAGTCATTTGCATAACCTTGATTTAAAAGTGGAGCCACAGCATGTGCATTGGGATCTATACACATATCTAATAATATCCTACTAAGGCAGGGACCAGCAAAAAGCAGCACTTTTATTCATTGCACTACTCTCCTATTAAAGGCCAAGAAACAGTCCTGATCCCCGCCAGGTCCCATTATAGTCAATTGTGCCTGGAGGTGCTCCAGTCATATCCAGCTATGCCGGATAATATGAACAGCCCGCCGGATGGTTTTAACGCTAGTGGGAAACTAGCAAATCTGTAGTATGCCAGAGCTGGACGGGGACGAGCTTCGATGCTAGGGAGGCTCGCCCCATCGCAGCCTGTTATTGCCTGTTCCCCCCGTCGCCGGATGTTTTGATCCGAGCAACGGGGAGATGCAGCGGCAGCCATGCAGGGATCAGGAACAACGTGGGTGCCGGGGAGCAGGGTAAGTATAATCTATACGAGGAGCCCGGGCATTAGGGGGGATGTTTTATACTTTGGATGACCCCTTTAAAGGGGTTGTCTCACCTCTGGTCACTAGGTTGAACTTTCAGTGCTCTAGGAGGAAGGTGCTCGTCAGTATGACTAAAGGCATAGGAAAGAGGCGCTGGTATGATGCCACCCCGTGCCTGCGCGTGCCCATTTCTGAAGGCTTTGTTAAAAGCTTCGGCAGAGCGGACCTGATGGCCAGCACTGACAATTAGTACTACAGGTCCAGGGCTATTCTGAGCAAGTGCTGGACCTGTAATAATTCTGAGAACGTTCTCACATCGATCTTCCAAGCGTTGGGAACGTTCTGATACCGATCTCTCCCTAGGAGCTGTAGATGTGTAGAAAAGCTCCAAAGCTCCTGCACATGCCCTGGAGCTGTTCTTCACAAACTAGCAGTGCAGATAGGAGGTGGCCAGGAACGGAGCTGCTGTGCATGTGCCCTACTTGCTTTTCTGCGATCCCGGCCATCAGAGAGAATGGATCTACTGAGCAAGCGGTGGCCGTAACCCCTAGAAACGAGCAGCGTATGATGCGATACAAAATGGATTGAAATAAGACATGGAGGCAATATGGGCAATAAATGTGCATCAGTATGTGAGATTGTGAAACAGCTATTTCTGCATAATGTTTGTACTGAAACTGTCATTTGGCATTCCGGGCACTAGAGGCCACTGTTTTGCAGCTACAGCCAGCACACTCTGGGATTTGAATATGCAAAACAGATGATGACTCATGCTGATGACTCATGCTGTGTGTGCCATACAGAGCAGGAAGTGGTGATCTGACATGGTGGAAGGATTGTGCTGTGAGGGACTGAATCCGATTCCATCCTGGCTTGCAGATGGCCGGCAGTTAATGGACACTCAAAAGAAGGAGAGTAACTGTTATACCCTTACTGAATCCAGCTCTTTTGAAAGAGAGGTTGTCCCAGGAAGACCAGTTCAATGTGTGGACAGAAGGCCTCATCATCAAGCAAGGCCGCACGGTTGCTGAGAGGTTGGCGGCCATCCTTGGTAGGCTGCATCCTCGGGCCCAGAACGGACGCAGGTCAGTCCACCCGAGTACGGATTTTAATATATTGTGTGAAGTAACAGAGACTAGTATAGGCCTCGCATTAGTTAGTTAGTTAGTTAGTTAGGATTATATCGTTTTGCTAGGCTTTTCTGTACTGGACTGCAGAGCCGTTATT
This sequence comes from Bufo bufo, assembly GCF_905171765.1. Lineage (NCBI taxonomy): Eukaryota > Metazoa > Chordata > Amphibia > Anura > Bufonidae > Bufo > Bufo bufo. The sequence continues at coordinate 51,462,999 of NC_053395.1, forward strand.
GACTTGCAGGCTCTGCTGCGTCTGCCACCGGCTAGGGGTGTCCTCTGTAGCGGCACAGCACGACTTGCAGGCTCTGCTGTGTCCGCCATCGGCTAGGCCTGTCCAGTGGGCAGGGACATTGACTGTGGGTCCAGGATATAGCGTTGCATTGTTTGAATTGTTTTGGTTTGTGATATTACTTTTTGCATAAGTAAAGTTTCTGTTCTTGCATATTAAGCTGGTCACAGTGTCGCTTTCCTTGTCTGTGACTTCACTGTATCCTGGGGAGCCCACCCCGGTACACAGCTTACAAGTAGATGGATTATATTACCAGTGTGTATGTGATAAATATCATTTTCTCAAGTGACACAACCCCTTTCAGTGAGCTGCTGAAGTGTTCTTCGTGATGCAGAGGAAGAGCGTCGTGCGATAGCCATTTGATGTAAGGTATATAAAGTTTGCTCTTCATTTTTGCCGCATACACTTGGCTTACCGGCTGCTGTGTTATAGAATGTTATAAATAGGACATCAGCATCTTTTTGGATCTGTAAATAGGAGACGGACGATAAGTGCAAGATCACTGCCAACAAAATGTCACCTGTTCTGAAAGTAACTTATCAGAGATGTAATTTAATCCTACGCAAGTACTTATCGTGATATCTGACGTGAGGGGCCCTTCTACACGGAGTGAGGATCAGAACGATTATCAACATTCGTAGGAATGCATTTCCATAATAACTGCCCCATGTAAATGTGCTGCTGATCACCCCACGGATGGGCAAACACATAGCGATTGTTGGGGGATCGCAATCAAAAATTCTTATTTGTCAGAGACACATTGCCCTGTATGAACTGGGTGTGCTGCAACCATATGCAAACCGAATGAGGGGATGAATGAGCGTAAAAACGATCATTCGTCCCCCTTTCCCTTTAAATAACCAATGATGGACCTGTATATTGTTGATCGGAGCTGGTTATTGGCCCTATATTCAGGGGCAGATATTGCGGGTCCCAAGAAACGTATGTCTGGTGGCCCCTACTTTTCCGATACGCTCCGTGCCACATTGTACCACTTAGCTCTGCCCCCATCAGCTCCTCCCTCATACGCCCACTAAACTTTGCCAAATCTGCCTGCTACGCCCCACTCTCATTTTAACGGGGCACTTCTGCTACTTGTCAACAGCTAGGAAAGGCCCCTTTGGGTCTCTGTTTTTAAGCCAACTACTTGTGCTAGCATTGGGCCCTCTGGGGCCCCAAGGAATTGCTTGGTTTGCATGGTTATAAAGCCCGCCACCCATGACTTAGAACTCTTGCAGATAAGGCTACTTTCACACTAGCGTTTCTATTTTCCGGTATTGAGATCCAACTTAGGATCTTAATACTGGATAAAAATGCTTCCGTTTTGTCCCCATTCATTGTCAATGGGGACAAAACTTAACTGAACACAACGGAATGCGTAGAGCGAACTGCGTTTTTCTGTCCGCTATGTGGTGTGGAGCTATCACCCACAATGCAAGTCAATGGGTACACAATCTGGCACAATAGAAAACGGATCCGTCCCCTTTTGACTTTCAATGGAGTTCATGATGGATCCGTCCTGGCCATGTTAAAGATAATACAACCGGATCTGTTCATAACGGATGCAGACGGTTGTAGTATCAGTAACGGAAGTGTTTTTGCTGAGCCCTGCCGGATCCATCAAAAAACGCTAGTGTGAAAGTAGCCTTAATCTGACAATATATCCAATCCCAGATATTATGATGTGCAAGCAAGGAGTCAGGTAACATCCGGCTCTGCTACATCTGTTCATCTTTCTGCAACAAGTCATTCGAGAATCTGTGCTCAGTCGTAATGGATTGTTAAAAAAAAAAAATCATGCAGCCTGTTGGTGCTGCCAGCACTGCGGCCGCCGTGGAGGATGGCAGAAAGCAAGTCAGACAAAACCGGCCTGTGACACAGCACAGGGAAGCTTTCAGCACCGGGTCTGTGGTTAGCAGCCTGATGAATCCCTGAGGAAACGTGAACGGAAAAAAATTCCTGCAACTCTAAGCCTGATGTTGTTTAATACAAGTGAGAAATGTGTTTAGCATGTGTAAACGTGTCCGCCCGGTAAATGCGGCGGCCGCCACTCTAGGTGAATGATGAATGAGCCCAAACTATTCCAGCTTACTTTGCCCTGAGCTATTCCTTTCATTAAGCTCCGGGAAGCATACAATGCACAGGACTACGCCGTCAGACAGAAGGCTTCTATGATGTCTGATGCAAAACCACTAAGCAGTCTTAATATAAAATGTGCGCATTAACCCCACATAAACGACCACAGGGAATCAACCTGGGCAGGCTTCCCCGAGCTCAGGATGTGCCGATGAAACCTCTTCTAGTTTACTTATCATGCAGCGAGCAGAGGGAGAGAGGATATATATTTATTTCCAGATACATCTGTCTTCTTATCAGGCAGATCTGGCGTAGAAATTCCTGCAGCTGCAAATCCGTTCCAGACATGAGCTTTGCAAGCTCTATCCAGATATATAGGACCGGAAAAGAAATGTATGCAATAGCCCTGCATGTGATCTCACTGCCGCCATGCGGGGAGGATGAATCGGGGGCTGGGGACCCATGTTGTCATAGTCCTTGGTGGTCCTAGTGGTGGGGAACCCACTGAACAGACATTTATAGCCAGTTTTTTTTAGTTCTGGGTAAACCTCATTAATGAGTGCATTAGATCCAGCATTAAACAGGAGCTCGTGCAGTTAAAGGGGTTTTGTCACTTCAGCAAATGCCATTTATCATGCGCTGAAGCTAAAGTTAATACAAGGCACTTGCTGATGTATTGCGATTGTCCATATTGCCTCCTTTGCAGACTTGATTCATTTTCCCATCACATTATACGCTGCTCGTTTGCAGGGGTTACGACCACGCTGCAGTCCAGCAGCGGTGGTCGTGCTAGCACACCCAGTGAAAGCACCGGCCTCTCTTGTGGGCGGAGATATGGGAGCACACATAGGCGCGCATAGGCAGCAGCTCCCATCCCTGCCATCATTTATCTGTACTACAGTGATGACCAGTCTTGTAAACTGTCTTTTGATCAGGTGCACCTGAGAACAAACCTGCACCTGACCAGAAATTTAACCCTCAATCGCTGTTGGCCGAATGCCCGTTCTCTCCTGACACCCCCATACACGTGCAAGCTTGGTTCTTCCAAGTGTGAAGGTGTTTTCAGTGCGAAGAAAGAAAAAGAAGGTCTGTGGCAGCAGCTTACCTCCTGGGAGAACAAAAGGATCGGGCAAAAAAAGAAAATATTGTTCTTCCAAATCTTCCTCCTCACCAACATCATTTGTTGGGGGAGATTCGGAAGCCCCCAATACACTTTAGATTGCCAGTTGTTTCCGACTAAGGGCATGGCTACACGGCCACACTGTCACAGCCATGTCCATCAGCGCCCCTCTAAACATTATAGTGGCATGTACGCACAATACGAAGAGTAGGTTAAAGGGGTTGTATAGTTTTAAGTGTCCGCAAGCGCTATACTTACCTGAATCCCGCTCCTTCATTCGGGCCCCGTGTGTCTTTACCAGACTTCCAGTTCCCGTGTGTAAACTCCTTACACGGTCAGGTTTCACATACAATGCTGCTGCCAATGGCTGGCCTCAGCGGTGGCATGTGCCCAAGCAACATGTCACTGCTGGGTCACATGCCACTTGGGAACACGTCACTGCTGAGGCCAGTGATTGGCTGCAGCAGCACACATAACGCTAGTCCTGCAGGAAATCTACATAAGGGGATTGAAAGTCCGGTAAATACATCCCCGGGAGCCACGGAGCCCGAATGAAGTGGCATGAAACAGGTGAGACATTTAAAAAAAATATCCTGGAACAACTCCTTTAAGGAATGAAAGCATTCTGCTGACAATTTATGCAACCGAGAATTAAAGGGATTGTCTAATCAACACAATTTTTGTTTTTACTTGAAGCTGCTCCATCAGTTAGCTGATCACTAAGGATCCAGCATTAGTAAGCCAGTCGTGTGCATGAGGCCTAAGAATGCAGAAGGATAGGATTACTGATAGTCATATTGTGCTATGTGATCGCTGGGTTTGTAATTGTCTGCAATAATCTGATAATTATTATTATGTGCTATAGAGGACAGCTCTTCTTTCCTTTGCACTAGTCTCTGGATGTAAGAACACAATGTAAAATAAAGCCATAACCTAATTCCTACGAACTAACATGTACGCCAGTTGTGCTAAGTAGTCTGATCGCCTGCAATAAACATTCAAATCGCATTATGGAAGGGAATGCCAGTAGTTCTGAGTCAGTTTATGGATGTTAGGCCATATGACATAAGTAGGTCACACAATGTAATTCTTCTCTGGATAGCTGGAAAACAAACATTGCTGCATTTGATAAGTTTAAGCCTTATCCGCTGTGAATACACCTTACAACATTCACTGATATTCAGGGCCTCTCAATACTCAGCATAGCCAGTATATGATAACACTGCCGATCCAGAGCGAGAGGCTAAAGCCAGAACCCTATCCCAAAACATTACATTTCTTCTTCCCCATTGCCAGGACCTACTTATATTAATTCCCCTTCGGGGACTTGAACATGCGATCGTTAGACCGCTTGACCCATAGACTGCAGTGAATTACCACTGCAGCCTATGGGACATTCAATACGTTCCTAGGAGTGCTCCATAGAAACTATTTCTGTGGTTGCTTCGGATCCTTCAGAGGGTCCTAGGCTACCACAGGGTATGAACAGCTCCCCCAATCACTGCATGGGAGAGCCGTTTGGGCCCCAGGAGCGCAGCACTCTCAGGGAAAGCTGCTTTAGGTGCTGTGGTCACAAATTACTATGGCATTTGAGGGGTTAAATGTCTGTTATCTGCGGTATCGCCGATCACAGACATTAGCTCCGATGTTTGCTGTGTAAAACAGCAGAAACCCAGCGGCTATGGCACTAGCAACTCTTATGAGCAAGTGCTATCTTGAAGGGGATAAAACTGGTGAATTATCCTCAGGTTAGGTCATCAATATCTTATCAGTGGGGGTCTGACTCCCGGCACCCCCACCGATTAGCTGTTTGAAGATGTCAAGGCGCACTGGTTAGCACTGCGGCCTCTGCCTAGCCAGTGAGGTCACTTTCATCAGTCGAGTGGCCTAATCGCAGATCAGTCCCATTCAAGTGATGTGAAGACCCCTCCGTCTGCCAAACATCTTAGATGCTGCAGCAGCCATTTGGGAAGTAGACCTCTCCAATCATAGAAGATATCCCCGGCCGTAAGTGCTGTATGTATGCTGCTAAAAAGCTGTCAAGAGTAAGAAGAAGTTACGCGGGGGGCCCAAGCTGAACTTTTGCACCGGGGCTGTTGAACCCTTAGTTACATCCCTGATTATAAGCTCAATTGTCGCATCTCTCAAGCTTTTACTCTGCCCTTGCCACTTTCCTTAAAGTGAGCATGGCAAGGGCAGCAAGGGGCGTGACCAGCCAGCCCCACAAATTTATCTTCATGTACGTAAGTTTTCTGGCGCAAATGAATTCTACGGAAGTTCTGACCTGTCGTAGATTTCTGTTTTAGGCGCACAGACAGCAGGAGGATGGGTCTAATAATTAGGGGCATCCTCCGGCGGTGCAGAGGATATCAAGACCGGCGCAGAAATCTCCCACTATGAGTGCAATCATCGCACTTATACAGTGGCAATGTATTGCAAACCATTCTTTTATATGATATAATCCTATGGGGCTTTGCCTGTTACATTGCATTGGAACACATTGAGTAAGATAAGTCTCCTCGGAGGGCCACCCTTACGTAAACAGTATATACAGTCGTTCTTCTGTTTGAATATATAAAAGGTAAATAGAAGAAGGAGAGGCCATAAATTCCTCTCTGGTATTTACCAGAATGTGTATCCCTCAGAGACGACTTCCAGTCAAAGCACATCACTGACCTCAACATCCTGACATGGGCTGAAATTATATTTCTTCCATTGTAAACAGCATCGCGCTCGCAGCCAAATATATCTCCAGCCCTTTCAATTATGAGCAACTGTATTTAGGAAACAGATCAGAAAACAGGGGTTTCGTCTTACCATCAGCTTCTCCTATTAGTGATCGATAACGGCCAAGCTCTCTGCCATCTATTTGCTAACAGAAAGGATCTTGTTACAGCAAAGGTACTTAAAAGTAATAGAAGACGGGAGTCGGGAACGTCTGCACATTGCATCAGCTCTGTCCCTCTCATATCCCATTGTCTGCTTCCTACAAGGCTTTATAGACTGCAGACAGCGGGAAGCCAGGTAAAAAGATATTTTAAAGAGCAATTTTTCCAACAATTTTTTAGTGGATGACAAGCGACGGGACTAAACTTAGGCTACTTTCACATCTGCGTATTTTAATTCAGCTTTTGAGATCTGGAAAAAGGATCTTAAAACCTGAATTGAAAGGATCCGTTCCATTTAATACATCCTGATGGCTCAGTTTCTGCCAGATCCGGTCGTATTAAAGACTATGTACATCTCTGGGGGCATTTTTTATATATTATTGCATTGTACTTATTTTGAGCTAAATTATTATTATTATTTTTTCACATGAGCTGAGATGCTGTACCAGCAGCAGCCTGTGGATTTTCTGTCTCTTCCGTCATCTGGGGAGCAGACGACCTCCTTATCTCTGCTCTCTGACCTTATAAACGCTCATTAAAACTCAATCCTTATCTTACTGTAAGTGTTCATGACCTCTTAGTAGTTTAGAGGGTTATTCGAGGACTGGCAGAAAGTGAAAGTATCAGTCACACAGTTAGAAAAACAGTTAACCCTTTGTGACAGAATGGTTTAATAGTTTTAATAAAAAGCCAATTGAAAAAATATGATTTTTAACCAAAAATGAGTAAAATGCAAACATAAACAAAAATTGCCTCCAAAGGTGTACATAGCCGTTAAATCAAAACTCAACAAACCTGACCAGGCATGAAAATCATTGTAAGTCAATGGGTGCTGGATCCGTTTTTTTCTCTGTAATGAAAAAAATGGATCAGGCACCGATTTGCTGCGGTTTTGTGTCCGGCCCCAAATTGCAACTGAACTGAACTGGTGCATACTGATCAGTTTTGTCCTCATGGACAATGAATGGGGATAAAACTGATCTGTTTAATTCAGGTTTTGAGATCCTCTGCCGAATCTCAAAACCTGAATTAAAAACGCAGATGTGAAAGTAGTCTTAGGGCTCTTTCACACCTGCGTTATTGTCTTCCGGCATAGAGTTCCGTCGTCGGGGCTCTATGCCGGAAGAATCCTGATCAGGATTATCCTAATGCATTCTGAATGGAGAGTAATCCGTTCAGGATGCATCAGGATGTCTTCAGTTCCGGTACGGAACGTTTGTTGGCCGGAGAAAATACCGCAGCATGCTGCGCTTTTTGCTCCGGCCAAAAATCCGGAACACTTGCCGCAAGGCCGGATCCGGAATTAATGCCCATTGGAAGGCATTGATCCGGATCCGGCCTTAAGCTAAACGTCGTTTCGGCGCATTGCCGGAGCCGACATTTAGCTTTTTCAGAGTGGTTACCATGGCTCCCGGGACGCTAAAGTCCTGACAGCCATGGTAAGTGTAGCGGGGAGCGGGGGAGCAGTGTACTTACCGTCCGTGCGGCTCCCCGGGCGCTCCAGAGTGACGTCAGGGCGCCCCAAGCGCATGGATCACGTGATCGCATGGATCACGTCATCCATGCGCATGGGGCGCTCTGACGTCATTCTGGAGCGCCCCGGGAGCCGCACGGACTGTAAGTATACCGCTCCCCCGCTCCCCGCTCCTACTATGGCAACCAGGACTTTAATAGCGTCCTGGCTGTCATAGTAACACTGAAAGCATTTGGAAGACGGTTCCGTCTTCAAATGCTTTCAGTACACTTGCGTTTTTCCGGATCCGGAGTGTAATTCCGGCAAGTGGAGTACACGCCGGATCCGGACAACGCAAGTGTGAAAGAGGCCTTACAGAACGTTCGGGTTGTCAGTCAGCTTTCCCAAGCTCCTGAATGACAAATCTGTCTAGCGTTGTCAGTGACACATTCCCTGCACAATTTTATAAATGCTTTTAAGAGTTACAAATAAGTTTTGTAGGATGATATATACAGAAATGTAAATGATTACTATGGTGCTTTGTTTCTTTATCACACTTTACCACATTCTTGCATAGCTATCCAAATGACGTTTTAGATGTGTGCTTGCCAGCTGAATCCAAAGCACTTTGCCCCATCTCGATCGGTGGCCCCATTGCGGAGCTATTCACGTTTTTATTTTATGTAACTGAGCTGCTTGGTGCAACAAGGGCGGCACTATTGCACCTCATTGCACCCAAAGCTGCGCCCCTCCCCGCCCACACTGATTAACAGAGCCAGGCAGTGTCGATGTAGTCATGCCTGGCCCTGAACTTTCGCCCCTACACCTTCGCCTCTGGGATAGGAGTACGAGAAATAGAGGCCTGAATATGTGAAAGTTTCTGTACTGTGCATGCGCTGATGGCAACGGATGCAAAGTAAAGTGCGTTGGATTCAGCTGGCACCTGCACATCTAAAAAGTTACTTGGATTGCTATGCAGGTATGTGGTGAAAAATTGTGTTAAATCAAACTGCCACCACTAGGGGGTGATATATTTGCAACTCCCGTTTGAATAGGAGAAAAATTGAGAAAGGTCTGCTAGGGGTGACAACAGGCAGAGGCATTGTGGGGCATTGTGCTTCTTATCAAATCTATAGGGAAAATACTACAAATCATCATATTTGCTCACATTTAAATGCACCTTGTTGACTATGAACATCTTTGGAAGTATTATCTAGAGCTAAAACCAATTTTTAGAGTGGGTCGTTATAAAAAATTTTTTATCAGTTTTTCCCCTAGAGTCTTCATTTTCACAGTATCTACAAACAGTTCCTTCTCTCTTCTAAGTAAATTCTGTCAGAGAGCTGCACTGAGGGCTGCAACAGCGGCTGCTGTACGCCGCTGTTTTCCCACTTATCGCCACGGCCCCGGGGGCGCCGCCCGCAGCGGTGACCTGTGGCCGGTGCTTTCCATTTCACCGCTGCGGCCCTGGGTTCTGTTCTGTAGGTGGTATTACTTCTGAGGATTCCGCTCCACAGCTTCCACTCAGCCCTGGACACAGCATGAGTTCAGCTGTTTTCATGTTACACTGCTCTATGGGCGGAGCGCATCACTCCCTGGGCTGTGTGGGTTAGGTCAGGTGACCTCGTTGTCCAACTCTGGCTCTCCTGCATGTATGTAAGTGGCTCAGCCCCCTTCCCAGATGCCTCAGGGTCAAGGTCCTTGAGTTTGCTGGTTCCTGATACTCTTTTGCGCTCCTGATCTATACTTCGTTCCTGGATTCTGCTTATTATCTAATCCCTGCCTGTTTGCTTTGTCTCTCCTGTTGCTGACCCGGATTGCCTGACCTGTACCTGTGCCGCCTGCCCTGACCTATTACCTGTCTGACCACATCTCTGTCTTATCCTTCGGTCCTGCATTGTTGCTTCTGGTAACATCTCTGCCGCCTGATTACGCTTGTACTTCTGGTACCTACTCAGGTACCTCCTTGTCACGGAACCATGAACCAGACGTACAACAAGAGATAAGTGAAAATAAGAAGGCTTTATTGAAAATAAAGCTGTAAAGCAAAAGTCCAAACGGATGGTGAAACCGAGCAGAGTCTTTGCGAAGCCAGAGGTCAGGAACCAGAAGGGTAGTCAGACGAAGCCAGGATCAGGAACCAGCAGGGTAGTCAGACGAAGCCAGGATCAGGAACCAGCAGGGTAGTCAGACGAAGCCAGGATCAGGAACCAGCAGGGTAGTCAGACGAAGCCAGGATCAGTAACCAGCAGGGTAGTCAGACGAAGCCAGGATCAGGAACCAGAAGCAGCAGCAGTCTTAGAAGCATGTGAACACAAGAGGACCAAGCAAGGAACTGAAGCCACAGACCTCCTATATATATGAGCTAGGCATCCAGCTCCTCCCAGGGGAAGGAGGAGCCGCAGGGTGGAAGGCTACAAGACACCCAGAAACCAAGATGGCCGCCAGCACATGTCAAACGAAGGAGAGCAGCAAGCAGGTAAGACCATGACAGTACCTCCCCCTCAAGGGCCCCTCCTCCGCGGAGCACAAAACGGTTTCTGAGGGAAGCGTGCGTGGAAGGCTCGGAGCAAGGCAGGAGCATGGACATCTGCGGAGGGAACCCAGGAACGCTCCTCTGGACCATAACCACGCCAATGGACCAAAAACTGCAACCGACCGCGGACCAGGCGTGAGTCCAGGATATTGCTCACCTCATATTCCTCACGATTGCCCACTTGGACCGGACGAGGCCGAGGAACCGAGGAAGTGAAACGATTACACACCAGTGGCTTCAACAGGGAGACATGAAACACGTTGGAGATCCGCATGCCAGGAGGAAGCGCAAGGGCATAGGCTACCGGGTTTACCCTGCGAAGCACTCGGAAGGGACCAACAAAGCGAGGCGCCAGCTTGGGAGTGGGCACTCGAAGGTTGAGGTTGCGGGTGGACAACCATACACGGTCTCCGACCTGGTAGGAAGGAGCAGGCGCTCGTCTGCGATCAGCCTGGAGTCTCTGGCGCTGCGCAGAGACCTCAAGGGACTTCTGGATCTGTACCCAAGAAGCACGTAGGACGGAAAGGTGATCCTCCACAGCCGGAATATCCTGGGGAGAGAATACCTCCGGTAACACGGCAGGTTGGAACCCATAATTGGCCATGAAGGGAGACGTCCCAGAGGAAGAGTTCACCGCCGTGTTCCTGGCAAACTCAGCCCAAGGCAGGAGGTCAACCCAATTGTCTTGGTGATCGGAGACATAGCAACGAAGGAATTGCTCCAAGGCCTGATTGGATCGTTCTGCGGCCCCATTGGACTGAGGGTGGTAGGCCGAGGAGAAGGAGAGATGAATCCCCAACTGGGAGCAAAAGGCGCGCCAGAACCTGGACACAAACTGACTCCCCCGATCCGACACAATCTCCTTAGGCAAACCGTGCAACCGGAAGACCTCCCTGGCAAAAATCGTGGCCAACTCTTGTGCAGAGGGTAACTTCTTGAGAGGAACACAGTGGCACATTTTGGAAAACCGATCCACAATCATGAGAATGACCGTATGGCCTCGGGATGCAGGGAGGTCCACAATGAAATCCATCCCCAGGTGTGACCATGGGCGCTCCCCGGTGGCTATGGGTTGCAGAAGGCCCAACGGAAGGTGCCGAGGGGACTTACTCTGGGCACAAACGGAGCATGCCGCTACATATGCGGCGATGTCGGAACGTAGGGAAGGCCACCAGAACAGACGTGAAACAGCCCAGGACAGCTGATTCTTTCCAGGATGCCCCGCGGTCTTGGAGTTATGGTAGGTTCGCAACAACCGAGTGCGCAACTCCTCAGGCACAAAACATCTGCCGTTGGGTCTCCCAGAGGGAGCACCAGATTGAGCCGCCAAAATCTGCTCACCCAGGGGAGAGGTCAGGCTGGTGCGAATGGCGGCCAGGATCTGATTCGGAGGTATGACCGAAGTCGGAATCGACTCCTCCCTGGACAGCTCGGAGTACTGCCGTGATAAGGCATCCGCCCTGATGTTCTTGGAACCGGGTAGGTAGGAGACCACGTAATTAAAACGAGACAAGAACAGAGCCCATCTGGCCTGACGTGGTGTCAATCTCTTGGCCTCAGAAAGGTAGGTCAGATTCTTGTGGTCCGTCAGGATGAGAACCGGAACCACCGAACCCTCGAGCAAGTGCCTCCATTCTTTAAGGGCCTGCACGATGGCCAATAACTCCCTGTCACCAATCTGATAGTTGCACTCCGCGGAAGACAGTTTCCGGGAGTAAAACCCACAAGGAAGCAGAGGACCCTCTGGTGTTCTACGCTGAGACAGAAGGGCGCCTACTCCCGTCTCAGACGCGTCCACCTCGAGGACAAAGGGCAACCCAGGGTTGGGATGCGACAGAATCGGAGCCGACACAAAGGCGGACTTTAGGGCCTCAAAAGCTCGGATGGCCTCGAGCGGCCAGACCTGGGAATTACTGCCCTTCCTGGTCAGATCCGTGAGAGGCTTGGCCAGCATGGAAAAGTCCCTGATGAACTTCCGATAATAATTGGCGAAGCCCAAAAAGCGCTGCAGGGAACGAAGACCACTGGGCTGGGGCCACTGTAAGACAGCCGAAACCTTCTCAGGATCCATGGAGAACCCCTCAGCGGAAATGATGTAACCTAAGAAGGTTACCTGGGATCGGTGAAATTCGCATTTCTCAAGCTTACCGAACAGCTTGTTCTCTCGTAACCGTTGCAACACTCGTCTGACATCCAGAATGTGGGCCTCCATGGATTCAGAATATACCAAGATGTCATCCAAATAGACTACCACACACTGCTGCAACAGGTCACGGAAAACATCGTTGATGAATTCCTGAAAGACTGCGGGCGCATTGCACAACCCAAAGGGCATAACCAAGGATTCGTAATGACCGGTCCTGGTGTTAAACGCGGTCTTCCACTCATCGCCCGCCTTGATCCTTACCAGGTTATATGCCGCCCTCAGGTCGAGTTTGGTAAAGACCGTGGCCCCTTTAAGGCGATCGAACAGCTCGGAAATCAAGGGTATCGGGTAAGCGTTCTTGATCGTGATGCGATTGAGACCCCTGTAATCGATGCAAGGCCTCAACTCACCGCCCTTCTTTTTCACAAAGAAAAATCCAGCCCCTGCCGGGGACGAAGATTTGCGAATGTGGCCGCGTGAAAGCGCCTCCCTCACGTACTCCTCCATGGCCTCATTCTCCGCTACCGACAGTGGATAGACTTTGCCACGAGGAGGAACGGCACCAGATTGTAACTCTATGGCACAATCGTATGGGCGGTGCGGAGGTAGGGCAACCGCGCGCACCTTATCGAATACATCCCGGTACTCCTCGTATTCAGGAGGCAACAGAGAGTCCGAGGAAGTACACAGCAACTTGACAGGCCCATGGATGCAACTAGCCCCACACTGCGGTGACCACGAGAGGATCTCGACCGATCTCCAATCGAAAGTCGGATTATGCTTCTGGAGCCAGGGGTACCCCAAGACCACCGAGTAGTGTGGAGACGAAATAACCTGGAGGCAGACCGACTCTCTGTGAACGGCACCAATGGCTATCCCCACTGGAAGGGTCTCATGAGTCACGTGTGGCGGCAGAAGGGGTCTGCCGTCTATCGCCTCAAGAGCCAGTGGGGAACCTCGAGCCTGCAGAGGAATGGAATTGGCGGCAGCGAACACACTATCAATGAACAAACCACCAGCACCAGAGTCCACCAACGCCTGGGTCGTCACCGAGCCCCCGACCCAGGAGAGGACAACAGTGATCAGTGGTTTGTCAACACGGGAAACCGGGGATGAGGAGACTCCACCCAAGATCTGCCCCCGACAGGATCTCAGGGTACGAGCGTTTCCCGGACGGTTCGGACATGCCAACCGAAAATGCCCACCGAGACCACAGTACATGCATCGGCCCTCGCGTCTCCGGAGTGCCCTCTCCCCCTCGGACAGGCGAGCAAACCCCAGCTGCATGGGTTCACCCCCAGACAAGTCATCCCCAGGAGGCGTGGGAGGAGAGGGAGGCACGGGTGGGACAGCAAACGTAGGCACCAATCTGTTAGAAGACCTCCGCAGGTTCTCCTTAAAGGAAGGTCTCTCCCTGAGTCTGGTGTCAATCAAAATCAGGAAAGAAATAAGAGACTCGAGCTCAACTGGTAGGTCCTTAGCTGCAACCTCATCCTTCAAGGCATCCGAGAGACCATGAGAGAAAGCAGCAACCAGAGCCTCATTATTCCAGCCCACCTCTGCTGCCAGGGTACGAAACTCAATGGCGTATTCAGCTACGGATCGTGAACCCTGTCTGATGGACATAAGGAGCTTCGCAGCAGAGGCAGCACGAGCCGGCACATCGAATACCTTCCGAAGAGAAGCAACAAAACCGGAAAACTCGGCAACCACCGGATTGTTGTTCTCCCATAAAGGGCTGGCCCAGGCCAAGGCCTTGTCCGAGAGCAGCGAGATCAAGAAGCCCACCTTTGATCTCTCAGTAGGAAAGGCATGTGGCAGCAACTCGAAATAAATGCCCACCTGGTTAAGGAAACCTCGGCACTGAGTTGGCTCTCCCCCAAAGCGCTGTGGAAGAGGGGCAGAACCGGTCATACCCCGAAACACCGCAGGCGCAACAACAGGTGTCGGGGTAGACTCTGGCGCAACAACCGGAGCGGCAGTAGGAGCGAGCCCAGGAGCGACAACCGACCCATCGGCAACGGGAGCGAAATGAGCCATGCGTTCAAGCAGGGTTTGCAACGCCACAGCGAACCGACCCAACAGGTGATCCTGCTGATCAAGTCTGGCAACCAGCGTGGGTAGCGAGGATGGCCCTGTACCGTCAGAATTCATGGCTTGGTCCTAATGTCACGGAACCATGAACCAGACGTACAACAAGAGATAAGTGAAAATAAGAAGGCTTTATTGAAAATAAAGCTGTAAAGCAAAAGTCCAAACGGATGGTGAAACCGAGCAGAGTCTTTGCGAAGCCAGAGGTCAGGAACCAGAAGGGTAGTCAGACGAAGCCAGGATCAGGAACCAGCAGGGTAGTCAGACGAAGCCAGGATCAGGAACCAGCAGGGTAGTCAGACGAAGCCAGGATCAGGAACCAGCAGGGTAGTCAGACGAAGCCAGGATCAGTAACCAGCAGGGTAGTCAGACGAAGCCAGGATCAGGAACCAGAAGCAGCAGCAGTCTTAGAAGCATGTGAACACAAGAGGACCAAGCAAGGAACTGAAGCCACAGACCTCCTATATATATGAGCTAGGCATCCAGCTCCTCCCAGGGGAAGGAGGAGCCGCAGGGTGGAAGGCTACAAGACACCCAGAAACCAAGATGGCCGCCAGCACATGTCAAACGAAGGAGAGCAGCAAGCAGGTAAGACCATGACACTCCTGGTCCGCCCAGACCAGCTGCCACTGACTCGGGGATTGCTCTGGAGTAGCCCCTGGCAACTACCCTAACGGCTCAAGTCTATCCTCACCATCTGAGGCTCTAGTTAAAACCAGGTAGTTGCTTAGACATGCCCCTCCAGAGTATAGCCAGTCAGTGCCACAGTGGGTTCACACCCGCTGATCCGTGACAAGGGCTCGATCTGTAGCCCTTATCTATGGTTCCTTGACAGCTCATAAACACTAATTTAAGCTAAATTCTTATCAAATCGATAACAATATAGCATAAATGAGTGTTAATGACCTGTCAGGAATAAAGACATAAGGGCTACAGATACAACGGTCAGAGGAGCTCTCTGACGGATTCACTAAGAAGGAAAAGCAACAGATTGCAGATGCACTAAAACTGACAGCGGAAACTATTAAAAAAAATGATTGAATTTTTATTTTATTTTAGCCCAAAATAAATAGAATGCAATGAAATAATAATAATATTTTCAGGCCTGCAGCTCACTATAAGGACAGGATGTGAATGTATGCAGCTTGTCCTGTAACCTCAAAACACTCCAAGCCATCCCTCGAGATCTCAGTACATACTGTATTATTCGTTTTGGCTATTTCTGTGGTATATTATAGATAAATAGGAAATGAGAAGACGTTTCCTTGCTTTGTGGCACAAGTAGAGCGATCACAATTAAGCGGTGGATGACGCCCACCCCACCCCACCCCCATTGCCACCCCTTTTCTTCACGACACAGTTACATGAGAATGCCTTCCGGAACTGGCTGAGATTAACTCATAGAGATGTGTTACATCATTTACTTGCTTAAGACATTCAAAGCCTTTTACTCTGAAGGACTCTTGAAATCTGGTCTATATTAAGCAATGAGACGGAGCATTCTCGCTGCTCATAATATTTTCAGCTTGAGCAGTTCTGTGCTGCACATCACATTTCACCAGTGTTAGAATATCATTGTTAATGGCGATCTCCGGGAAAAAAGAAATAGCACATATATAATTAAGCACGAGACATGACTGAACTCAATACAATATGTAATATGTATATAGCTAAGCCCTAGACGTGATATAACACAATACAATATGTATATACTGTAGCTAAGCCCTAGATGTGATCCAACTCAATACAATATGCATATAGCTAAGCCCTACACGTGATCCAAAACAATACAATATGTATAGAGCTAAGTCCTAGACGTCATCCAACTCAATACAATATGTATATAGCTAAGCCCTAGATGTGATCTAACACAATACAATATGTATATAGCTAAGCCCTAGACATGATCTAACAGAATACAATATGTATATAGCTAAGGGTACTTTCACACTTGCGGCAGGACGGATCCGACAGGCTGTTCACCCTGTCGAATCCGTCCTTCCGATATTTCACCGTGCCGCCGGACCGCTATAATGGGGACGGGGGCGGAGCTCCGGCGCTGCACTAAAAGTCCTGCATGTCCGACTTTTTAGTTCATCGGCCTCTCACCGCGAACTGCCGTACTGCGCGGGAGCTCCGCCCCCGTCCCCATTATAGTCAATGGGGGAGGAGCGGCGGTCCGGCGGCACGGCGAAATAGCGGAAGGACGGATCCGACAGGGTGAACAGCCTGTCGGATCCGTCCTGCCGCAAGTGTGAAAGTAGCCTAAGCCCTAGACATGATCTAACAGACTACTATATGTAAATAGCTAAGCCCTAGATGTGATCTTAAAATACAATATGTATATAGCTAAGCCTTCAATGTGATCTAACACAATATAATATAATATGTATATAGCTAAGCCTTCAATGTGATCTAACACAATATAATATAATATGTATATAGCTAAGCCCTAGACATGATCTATCACAATACAATCCGTATATACCTAAGGCTACTTTCACACCTGCGCTTTCCCTTCCCGCTATTGAGATCACTCATAAGATCTCAATAGCGGGGGGAAAACACTTCCGTTTTGTCTCCATTCATTGTCAATGAGGACAAAAGTGAACTGAATGAAACAGAGTTTCGCTTCACGCTTCCTCTAGGGGCACGCTTCGACGGGCGGCTGCTCCAGACTAGGGTCAGTAAGACATGTGACTTGTTGTACTTTCTTTCCCCTCAGCAGTTCCATTTTTGTAGGGGTGCACGCAGGTCTACACCCTGTGTGCACTTTGCCATATGAGCCCCACTTAACTGATACTGCTTTAACGGTGGGTATACTAGTCCCTTATGGTCTGGAGCTCACTCTGTTTTTAATTTTTCTGTAATACTGCTGTGTTCCCATGGCTGCTGCTTTTGGTAATATATTTTTTACTAATGTATTGTAAATGGATGTTCAATAAAGAATCAATTGATTATAATTACTTGTGTGGTAGCTTTCTGAGCATTATGATCTAACATATATATATAGTAGGAAGGCGCAAGGGGCCGTCATTGATGGAAGGTATGTGTCACCGAGGTTCCGAGGTAAGAGCCGGTAGTTTTAAGTGTCAGCAGCAGCTAGTGCTGATTGACAATGTTTGTTAGTATAGCTGTAAAGCCGATACAGGCCGGCTCTTACTGGGAGTAGCCAAAGTGCTGGGTGGGAGGCTGCTCCCCACGCTCCAGGCCGGGTCTTCATTGGCCTATATAAAACCCAGCCAGCAGTCTCAGCTGGGTGTGGATGATCCTCCATCTGACAGGGAAGCTGTGGAAACTCTGTTTTGGGATTTGTGAATTGGTTCCGTGCTAAAGGCTTGAAAGCCGCATGCTGGAAAACAGGCACCCAAAGCCTGCTGTCGACGGCTGGGGGAAAAACTGCTAACCAGGTGAAGATTTTGTTCTATGGACATTGCATGGTGTGAACAAACACCAAGATTGTGAACGGTCATTTTGTTTTTCCTTATGTGTGAATAAACACCGAACTGTTTAAGTTAATGACTTTGTGATTCCCTCTGTACTGCGTCCGCTAGCCTGTCTACCAGAGCAAAATCCCACTATATATATATATATATATATATATATATATATATATATATATATATATAGCTAAGCACTAGATGTCATCTAACACAATACAAAATGTATATAGCTAAGCCCTACACGTTATCCAATACAATAAGTATATAGATGAACAATATACGTGACCTAACACAATACAATACGGAATAATGGATGAGGGAAGGGGCAAAATTTGTTACCTTGGAGATATGTCTATAGGAGACCATGGATTTATTCAGGTCGTATGAATAAAACTTATTATAAAGTGCAATTTCACCATTTCAATCCTTATGTAAACCAAAAAAAAATACAGGTGACCAAATATTCACAGTAGATGCCATAAATGTCTGATAGATGCTGGAAAAAGAAAACAAGGGTCCCTTGACCTATCTGGGGAGGTGGCCTCCAGCCACTGCAACCAGGTAGAAAAGGAATAGAGAGGAGGCTGCACGTGTGCTTCTCTCTATTCACTTCTATGAGAGTTACTGAAACTGACGAACAGCCGCGCTCCACAATCCTCTAGGATTCACATGCCACTGGGTCCCAGAGGTGGGACCCACACCTATCAGATATTTATAACATACAGTATCTTTTGTATTTGCCATAGATGTCCTAGTTGGGAATACCAGTTTAATATAATGAAGCATTTACATCTGTCCTTCAATGATATGAAGATTCCAAGTTGTCCAGCTGCTAGGACCTCCACCGATCAGCTGTGATCTGTAGGAAAACCTGACAGCAAGTGTTGATTTAATCTGCAGCGCCACCACAGGGGAAATGAGACATAACATGGTCCCCAATAAAATCAGTGGTCTAGTCATTTAAAGGGACAAGCTGGTTCCTCCAAAGAGAGAGACGTTCTTTGTAGCTCTGATTATTGTATGAGGGACCCGAACAAGGAACATTCAACTATTAATTCAGAAATAACTTCTGGGTATTGGAAAGAAATGTTCTAAACCAGGAACCTGTAACCATAGCTGTACATCGCAGAAAACTTTACACAATACACATATATAATGAATATAATGGCATACCTTGACTGTGTTCACACCATTGACCCATGAAATGCTGGACTGTTTTTACAGCCCTTACAGGTATATTGCTGCATTATTCTTCCTGCTCCGCAGGCTTGCCCTCTAACAGTCTAATGTAGGCAGCCCTTACAATTGCAGACCTTTCCGTTGTTCTGTATTTAATGCTGCTGCTAATCATGCAGATTAGTGTGAAACAATTACAATAGCTAATTAAAGGACAGCGCATATTAATGGCACCCTCTCAGTCTGAGCTCCTGGGAATTTTTAACTCAAAGCTGAAAAAGATTACCAGGGAAGGAATCTGCGACTCTGGCACCAATGTACTAGCCGTGGAATCTAGATAATGAAATACCATATAATGTACAACACTCACTGGGATCTGCTACAAAAACAATCACAGTAATACTAGCCGCGTGATCGAAAACTAGCCATGTTCATCTGTTACAACTAAGGGGCCTTCTTCAAGGGCCTACGATCGGGAACGAACACCTCCCGTCCCCAGTCATCGCCCTGTGCAACCATGCCACCCAGGGGTGTACAGATCTCTAAGGCTTCATAGCAAAACTTAATATGGGCCGCCCTGCACCACCAAGTTTTCCGGTACTTGTGTGTCGAGGGAACACAGAACGTAAAGTGCGCTGACCCAGATTTCTGAAGAATTAACTTTATTTAAGAAACAGAAGAAATTTTAATTTACATTTTTTTTTTAAGAAAACACTTGTCAATCTCACCTACTTTATCCAACTTCTATGTAAAAAAAAAAGTGGAACAAGGTGCGTTATAAATATGGCACCCATTCTCAAAATCACATTTTTCAATACAGTTGCACCATACAACTATATTGATGTCTCCCAATAAAGCTCAATGTCTGTGGATTCCCTAATACAGTGTATCATAAAACTGTCTACCTGAAGCCACCACAAATTCATAAGGCTACCATAGACTGCAATGAAAGCTGGAAAAATCTCTTTGCACTGAGCTCACCCTCATGGCGGCTGCATGAAACTGCAGTGTTTTTATGATGGCAACAGAAGGAGGTGTTCGGCAACGATCCCTCCTTTCCTTGGGCCTCAAAGCAGTTGTGTAGTCTGCCTCTATAGGAGGTATGCCACCGATCACCTGGAAAGTGAGCAAATAATCATCTGTCCGGCGATCAGATCAATTTCTGACAACCAGGACCCTGCCGATCAGCTGTTTGAGAAGGCACTGGCGCTCCTGTTAGCGCCGTGGCCTTCTCCGTGCTTTTCTTAGGATGGGTCATCAGTATCCAAATCCCAGAAAACTCCTTTAACATGTATATATTACAAGACCTTCTGCAAGCTCTTCCATCATCTGTCTCTGCTTTCAGTGAGAAGCTTCTGAAGGAGGTGGAGTTTAGATGGCTTGGTCTCCATTGCACGGTCGAGGGTAGATTTCTGCTACAGAAAGCTGCCTTTAGGGCAGAGACAAATCTGTCCTTCACCTATTTACTAAATTGACTGGTGAAAAGATTGTTGGAAGATGACCTGCTTGGACTACAGCTAAATGTACGGAAAACAGTTTTTTCTTTTTAGTCTACATTTACACAAAAGGGAAATATGTCCGTCACATGGGTTATTCATCTGATAAATAATCAGTCAAAAAATAGAACATGTCTTATTTTGCCCTAAAACGTTAGCCCTCTTACAATTGAAGGGGGCCTTTTTTTCTCAGAAAGGCATCCGTGAAAAAACAACGGACATCGTGTGATAGCAGCCTTAGGGCTCATGCACACGACAGTATTTTGCGTTCAGTATACTGTCCGTTTTTTTAGTTCAGTATGCGGTACATATACTGAACCATTCATTTCAATGGTTCAGCAAAAAAAACTGAAGTGTCTCCGTGTGCATTCCGTTTCAGTATTTCCGTACCGTGAAAAGATGGAACATGCCCTATGCTTGTCCGCAAATCACGGTGCTTGGCTCTATTCAAGTCAATGGGTCCGCAAAAAAAACTGAAAACATACGGAAATGCATCCGTATGTCTTCCGTATCTGTTCCGTTTTTGCGGAACCATCTATTGAAAATGTTCTGCCCAGCCCAATTTTTTCTATGTAATTACTGTATACTGTATATGGCATACGGAAAAACGGAACTGAAAAACGGAAAGGAAACGGAAACACAACGGAAACAAAAAAACGAAACAACGGATCCGTAAAAAACGGACCGCAAAACACAGAAAAAGCGATACGGTCGTGTGCATGAGCCCTTACTCTTTGGTTTGTTGTTAGCAATACAACGGAATCAAAGAAGAGGAGTACATTTTGCCATTTTTTGTAAACTGGAAAATACATGAAAGGAGGCTGTTCAGTAATTGTTGAAGAACAACAAGTAGCAATTCAAAAATAAGTGAATTATAAAAAACATAAAAAATGCTAAGCTCTCGACGGCCTTCACCTCCTTCTGTCTTCGCTGCTCTGCAACCTATCAACAACGGCTTATAGTGTGCAATCTGCAATTATACACAATTCCCTAAGGAGAAAAAGTTCATGAGATATTTGTTTTAGGCTTTGACAGGAGCCTGATCTCCACTGTCAGCCATCATCCTCACATCAGCAACCAGTAATTAGTTTACACAATGACAAAGTGATAAGAATCTTTTAGAGGGATCAACCCAGAAACTTCTCTAGAAACCTGAAAGGCAAATCTATCACTTTTAGCAGCTATCCAAGCAAGTGATGCCTTCATTGGGCTGTCCATGTAACTCTTGGATTAGCTAGGTCCTACACAGATAAGAAATATCCTTTGTAATTGCTCCTCGCTTTCACCATAAATCAGTTTTTTAACAGAGGACCTCCTCCCTATTATTTCTAAATGTCCAGTTTCAGGAGAAAAACTGACAACTCTCGGGATCCACCGGAAATAAAGAACTGGTAAGAACGTACCTGGCAGATCCTAGGCTGCTGCTCCTGTTCTCCCGCAGTCCCACACAACACGTGTCTGCAGCCAATTACTGGACTCAGAAATGCACTGAAGAGTCCACTGATTGGCTGCAGCAGTCACAAGTTGCTGATGTGAAATCCCAGCTGAAGCCGAGTAAATTGAGCCTAGCTGGAAGAGTGGCATGGGATCTGCCAGAACCAATTCTTTTTTGTAGGCTGATCCCAAGGGGTATCTGTTTTTCTCCTTAGATCGGAGATCTTGTTTAACAGGGTATTTCAAAATGGGTTTTTAAAGCCAAACAAACCCTTCAAATTTTGATATTTTTAAAACTTAAGGGGATCTGACATAAGATAACTATTTCACTGTACATCCTCCAGTGAGGTGGGAACCATATCTCCCACTGTTTCTACTGATTTACCAGATAAAGCTTTATGGCACCATCGTGTATAATAATTTTTAGGACTTTCATATAAGGTGTCAAAACTTTTCGGTAAAGTATGCTAAGGATGGATCCCAAACTAGACTAATGCATCACCCCCCCCCCCCCCATATTGTATTGGATGTTTTCTTTAAATCCCCCTCCCTCACCCAGCGGTACACGTGAAGAAATCTATATTTGTCTACCCCCTGATTCTTGGTTCCGGCTCCCTGGTCGTCTTCAATGCACTACCAGACCCTATCTGTCCATTTCTGATAGACGTGGTGAGGTGTGCTGATGCAGCCAATAACTGGCTTCAGAGAAGACAAGTTTCTAAGGGTTCATTCACATGTCCGCAAATGGGTCCGCATCCGACCCATTCATTCTCTATAAGGATGGAATGGATGCGGACAGCACACAGTGGATTTCTGGAGCGTGCCGCTGATCTTCCGGTCCGCGGCTCTGGAAAAAAATAGAACATGTCCTATTCTTATCCGCAATTGTGGACAAGAATAGGCATTTCTATGGGGGTGCCGGCCGGGTGTATTGCGGATCCGCAAATACACTACGGACGTTTGAATGGACCCTAAGTGGCACTTGATCCAGCAGTAACGTGTCGCTTGGAGACACATCACAGTTGAGGCTAGTCATTGGCTACAGCCGTGTACATGACCTCGTCTTTGAAGTTGACAGACGGGAACTAGAAGTCCATTGAAGACTGAATGGGAGCCACAAGTCGGAAAGGAGCAGCGGGAAGCAGGTAGGTATTGATCACTTCATCTTCACCCATAGGTAGGGTGGGATTTGAAAAATAAATCCTAGACAACCTAAGTTAAAGGGAATCTGTCACAAGTTTTTATGGTGTCCTGAGGGCAACATAAACTAGTGAGAGGTCTCCAAATGCTAGGTCTTCAATTGACCCAGCCGTTTTGCCAGAATCTGCCATTGAACAGCTCCAGCACATGTTAATCAGTCCTCATATCCATGAGCTCCTGGCTTTCCCCAGCCACCTGCTGTTGATTCATATGGGAAAACCTGTCAATCAGAGGCAGGTGGGCAGGGAGAGCCGTGAACTCATGAACATCAGGACTTACTGGCATGTACTGGAGATGTTAGGATTTAAAAGTGAGGGCAGCAAGAAACTGGTGACAGATTCCCTTTAAGTTTTAAGCCCTATCGGCGTGGGCGTCAGGGGGAAGGGGGCGCCCTATCGGCGTGGGCGTCAGGGGGAAGGGGGCGCCTTATCAGCGTGGGCGTCAGGGGGAAGGGGGCGCCTTATCAGCGTGGGCGTCAGGGGGAAGGGGGTATCTGTAGCCTAGTAAGAGATATGTCAGATAGCTGCTTCCTGACCTAGAAACTGAAAGCAGAAGTAGAGAACAAAAGGCTGAGCTTTTAGGAGACTGCAATTACTATACATAAGGGTTCAGGGATAGAGTCAAGTTTTATTTTGGCCAGAGGTACTCCATTATAAGACAATCAAAGTTTACTTTTCCTTTGAATTAAGGAAAAACCTCATACTTATTAATAAACATCTTCCAGGTTTGTCACAGCTAAACATTACCATCAGGTGAAACATAAAACTATTATAGTCAGCCGACAGCTACAAAGGCCAACACTCAATTAGAGTGATTAGCAATGTCAGGAGTTGCCTTACAGTCGTCATGCTGCCAAAAACAGTCAAGTGATGAGTAATACAGGTGTTTGTGATGTGACCTCACATGGCCGCCGTCCAAAGAGGCTGCAAGCTGACGGCTAAAATATCACAGGGACTTCTTATAGCTAAAACAGACTATACAGGCTACAAACACACATGACTGTACAGAGAACCACCATAATAATTGTGATAGATAGATAGATAGATAGATAGATAGATAGATAGATAGATAATAGAGGATAGATAGATAGCGAGATGAATTCCACGGCACATCCAAGGCGTAAAATAGTATCAAACTTTATTCACCAGACACGCGACATTTCAATCCGCTTCCTGGGATCTTTCTCAAGCATCACTGCTTGAGAAAGATCCCAGGAAGCGGATCGAAAGGTCGGGTGTCTGGTGAATAAAGTTTGATACTATTTTACGCCTTGGATGTGCCGTGGAATTCATCTCGCTTATTATCCGTAGGGGGATCGCCTTCACAGCCACTGGCACTCTGCCTGTACTTGATTTATAGCTGTGCTGCCCAATCTATCTATTTTTTCTAGATAGATAGATATATAATAGAAAGATAATAGAGGATAGATAGATAGATAGATGATAGATGATAGATAGATAGATAGATAGATAGATAGATAGATAGATAATAGATAGATCGATAGATAGATCGATAGATAGATAGATAGATAGATAGATAGATAGATAGATAGATAGATAGATAGACAGCCTGTTGGAGTTCATCCGGCAGTCCCAGGATTCGGCTGGACAATAACTAATGCATACACCATTTTTTGTCCAGCCGAATCCCGGCACTAATGCCAGAAACAGGCCGGATTCCCATGGGTTCCATTATAGTCCATGGGGTCTTGATGTGCTCCAGTCCTATCCGGCTATGCCACTATGATAAATTCTGGCAGCTTGCTCCTCTGTCGGCACAACCTGCTGGATAGCTTTAAGGCGTACAGTATGTGAAAGTAGGGGATATGGGTTTATATTTGTTTTGGGCTGTGATAAAAGGGGTCACATGCTTGAAGTGTACGTAAACTTTTAACTAAACTTTATTAAATGCTATTGAAAATAATTTTAGTAATATAATTATTTATTTCTTTTTATTCTTTTTACTTTTCCAATGGGAAACAGACACATGAAGTTCAGGTGCCTAAATTCTCCCATACATCGCTGTGTACGAGAGGACGGATTCCACTGCGAACACGCTGAGCGCTGTACAGGTTGGAACATTGCAGCTTCTGCCTGTTCAGACGCTGCTCCGCTAAAGCCTGGCACTCATGGGCTATGTCAGGCTTTAGCAGAGCGTGCACAAGCAGGAGGTGATGTCTTACGCGAGCTCCTGCTCTGTGCAAATAGCCTGTACTGGTATAAAGGTCATTAGCAGAGATGCGCGACGAGCGCACAGGGCAGAAGCTCACATAAGAGATCACCCTCCTGCTTGTGCACCACTCCGCTAAAGCCCAACATAGCCCATGTGTGCCAAACATGATCAGAACAGCCCTGGTACAGGCAGAAACAGCAATGCTCAGTGGAATCCGTACACAGCGCTGTGTGGGAGTGCGGATCCGAAAGCACAGGTGACTATTTTGCATTTAAAAAATGTAATTAAATTATTATATTACAAAAATAATTTTTAGCACATTAAGTATAAGATTTAGGCCTCGTGCACACAACCGTTGTTTTGGTCCGCATCCGAGCCGCAGTATTTGCGGCTCGAATGCGGACCCATTCACTTCAATGGGGCCGCAAAACATGCGGACAGCACTCCGTGTGCTGTCCGCATCCGTTGCTCCGTTCGGTGGCCCCGGCAAAAAAAATATAACCTGTCCTATTCTTGTCCGTTTTGCGGACAAGAACAGGAAGTTATATTAATGGCTGCCCGTGCCGTTCCGCAAATTGAGGAACGCACACGGACGCCATCCGTGTTTTGCGGATCCGAAATTTGCGTAGCGCAAAAACACACAACGGTCGTGTGCATGTAGCCTTAATAAAAGTTAGGCTACATGCACACGACCGTATGTGTTTTGCGCTACGCAAATTGCGGATCCCAAAAAAAAAAAAAAAAGTCCGTATGGCATCCTTTTTTTTTTTTTTGCGGATCCATTGTAATAATGCCTATACTTGTCCGCAAACTAGAAAAAAGTCAGACATGCACTATTTTTTTTGCGGGGCTACGGAACAGACATACTGATGCGGACAGCACACGGTGTTGCTGTCCGCATTTTTTGCGGACCGATTGAAATGAATGGGTCTGCATCCTATCCGCAAAAAAAAAAAAAAAAAACGGACACGGAAACAAAACGTTTGTGTGCATGTAGCCTTAGTCAACAGTTAGACAGGGCAATGGTGTAAAAAAAAAAATAATAATAATACATATATACAGTATATATATATAGAGAGAGAGAGAGCGCGAGAGAGAGAAAGAGCGAGAGCCTTGTGGTTCTTGTGGTCCATCGCACCAGAAACACAAAACACTACAGAACTGCTGCAGCACTTATCATGCAGCTCAATAAAAATCAACTATAATTACAGGCAATTATATTGATTGGAAGCTGCTCAGTGTAGCTTGGATTTCTAAAAAACATTGTCTGTGGTTTGGAGGACTGAAACCATTTCCCATAATTTATAGTAAGAATAACACAAGACTACCAAATTTACTGTATCCAGACCATGAGCCTGCTGGAAGAGTGGGAAAATCCATCCGGTGCCTGGCGCCCTAAGTACATGGATCTCAGGATTGGTATTTTTACATCTCGGCTGGCACTAGACATCTAGGGATGACATTTTAGTAAAATATAGTCCTGAACGTATAGAGCTTTATGTGTACTGGTAGCTGGCCATGAGACCAGTGAACTTTAAATAAGGACACCTCTTTTAATCCTTAGGACAGGCCATCAATTTTAAATGGAAATTCCTTTGAAAATAAATTTTTTGGGTAAAAAAAATTGCATATACGGTATTCTTTTTTTAAGTCAATGGGATTGAGCTGCAATACCAAGTATAGCCACTAAACAATATATGGCGCTGTGCTCAGTATACAATGAAGAGGCTGAGTGCTGCAGCTCCTTCAAACAGCTGATCGGCACCGATCAGGAGTCAGGCCCCCACTGATCTGATATGCTGAGGACATCAATGTTTCATTCCCCCAAAAAACGCTTAAAGGGAACGTGTCACCTAGAATTTTTTTCTGCCAGTGAAAACCAGATATTTTCCTAAACATGATTATGGGGGCAGCCATCTTGTCCAGACTGTTGTTAACAGCATTTAGAGAGATGCTTTACAGCAGCCACCAGGAGCCATGCTCTGTGACCTGTGCAGAGGTCAGGAGGGGGTAGATAAGCTGTGATATCACCTATTGTGAATGGTGGATCCTGTGATATCTATAGAGGTGATATCTGTCATTGTAATCATGCCTGTATTGATAATGAAATGAATGCTAAAAAGTGATCTGTACAGATCAAGAAATGGGCCCTATTATTAGGCTTAGTGGCCAATGTGAAAACTGCAGGATTTTATGATTTTTTTTTATGAGGCAGTAACATGGAAAATTAAAAATAACATCACCAAAAACTCTTTTAAAATATGTTTGGGGGAGGGGGGGTTGTCCCATGAAAAATATTCTACAGTTTTCAAACCAGCACCTGGATCTAAACACTTTTGAAATTGCATTTAATTCAAAATGTATTATATCTACTGAGTTATACAAAGACATCTTTCCATATAGCGCCACCTGCTGTTTGTTCATTATCTAATTTCTCTGTCCTGCTCACTGAGATGGCCGCACGTGCTCAGTTCCAGCTGCAGCAGAAAGGACATGACCCCTGAGAAAGGACATGTCCCGCTAAGATAGCAGCTTAAAGTAAATCTAGCAGAGCAATTGGAGCAATGAATGGGGAGATCTCTGGATCCATGTGAGGTACAGGGCTGGTTTTTAGCTTTTTTAGAAATAGATTGTCATGTACTAGATTATGCATGATTTTGATTTTTTACATTATTCATGGGATAACCCATTTAACATGAAAACTTGATTTAAACAATAGGGTCATTTTCTGAGGACACACTCCGGGAGATTTATCAAAACTGGTGTAAAGTAGAACTGGCTTAGTTGCCCATAGCAACCAATCAAATTCCTCCTTTTATTTTCCAAAGGAGCTGTGAAAAATCAAAGGTGGAATCTGATTGGTTGCTATGGGCAACTAGGCCAGTTCTACTTTACACCAGTTTACATCTTAAAGGGATTTTCGGAGATTTTTATACGAATGGCCTGTCCTCTGGATAGGTCATCAGTATCTGATCGGCGGAGGTCCGACACCCAAGACCCCCGCCGATCAGCTGTTTGTGAAGGCACCGTTGCTCCTGTGAGCCCCACGTCCTTCTTGCTGCTTTTCCTAGGACATGTGATGTCACATTCAACGGTCACATGACCTAGGCGCAGCTCCCATTGGCCCGATACCAAGCACAGCTGCTACACAATGTACAACGCTGTGCTTGAGATCTTGATACTGAGGATAGGTCATCGTTGAAAACCCTTTTAAACAAATTTAGGGTCCATTCACACATCCGTGTGTGTTTTGCGGATCCAGGGATCTGCAAAACACGGACACCGACAATATGCGTTCAGCATTTTGCGGACCGCACATCGCCGGCCGGACATGTTCTATTTTTTCCGGGATCGATATTGTGGCCCCGGAAGTGCATAGAAATAAATGGGACTGCAAAAATGCGGAACGGAATTGCGGACGTGTGAATGGAGCCTTACAGTAATTGTATCCTGACACTGGTAAGGGGCCCGTGAACCTCAATGGCACTCTCAGTCCGCCCCTGAGACTTCCCAGTTGTCAGCCATTATGGCCAGGCAATTGTATTAACCGTATCCAGTCCTGCGTAGCGCTTTCATGCGCAGCTGCTGTCGTCTTTCATATTGCCCTGCAATGATGGAGACTCCCAGAGCAGACAGATTTCCAGATGTTCGGCGTGACATGTGTAGCCCAGACCATTAGCTCAGTCACTACTGGCTCTCTGGCTTCTCTCGGCAGTATCGTGCGGCCCTTTGGTGCTGTGCAGAATGTCTTCTGGCCTCCCTCCAGACAGATTCACACAATATGACTCGGAAGGCGCTGCACTGAAATGGAGCAGTTTTACAAGTAATAAACCTCACACATAACACTGATATGCCAGGCTGCATCTGGCTCTGTGATTTCTGCTAGAAGGTGGCAGACGGGCCGTTCTGGGGCTGATAGTTCTACAGCTGCTGGAAATCCACACATTGTCTATTTATGTCCTCATAAATGACTTCGCTATATGACGTCAATGCAATCAAAATGAAAGCAGGTAAACGAAAACGAGCTCGTACAGCACCGAGAACAGAGTTGCACTGGGTATCGAAGCTTCGATACCCAATCGATACTTTTAGACCCGGATCGATACACGATACCGGGTCTTACTCTTTAACGATACTAGGCAACGCTGCTGCGCAGCCTAGTATCTGTTAGAGAACATGGCACGCGCTGCTCTCCGCGTGTGCCATGTTCTCTTCAGCAGCACAGGGTAGAAGGAGGCAGTCCCTCCCCGCTGTGTCGCTACTGCCGCTGCCACCAATGGACTGATAGCACTGCGGAGGAGGGGAGGGACTGTGGCCGCTGCGCCACAGGTGCCGAACCTGAGGGGTTAATTGTCGGGGATCGCAGCACCATGTCATAAAGGGTGGGTGCCGAGTATGTGATACCGCTGCCAGCACCCACTGCCTACACTTGAATTAATGTGTTAATTATATTCATTGGTGGCGCAGTGCGCCCCCCAACCCCAATATTGTAAAGTATAATCATTGGTAGCGCAGTGCGCCCCCAACCCCCCAGAATTATACTTATTAAAATCATTGGTGGCGCAGTTGCCACAGGCACCACCCCCTCATTGTTATATTCATTGGTGGCAGTGGCCACAAGGTCCCCTTCCCTCCTCCTCATTGGTGGCAGTGGCAGTTATGATCGGAGCCCCAGCAGTGAAGTCGCGGGGCTCCGATCGGTTACCATGGCAGCCAGGACACTACTGAAGCCCTTGCTGCCATGGTAAGCTCCCTGCTGCTGTGTGCACTGTGGGCAGCAGGGAGAGTGTGAAGTCCTATTCACCCTAATAGATCTCTATTAGGGTGAATAGGACAAGGGATTAAAAGATCCCACATTCTAGCCCCTAAGGGGGCTAATAGTTAGTAAGTAAAAAGAAAAAAGTAAAAAAATTATAAAATAAAAATACTAACAGTTTAAATCGCCCCCTTTCCCAATTTTACATATAAAAAATAAACATATTACATATCGCCAGGCCCGAAAAAGTGCAAACTATTAAAATATAAAAAAAATATCTCCTATGCGGTGAACGTCGTAACAGAAAAAAAACAAAAAAACACATGAATCGCCATTTTTTAGTCACCTTGTCCACCCCAAAAAATAGGATAGGACTGTTCTATTATGGGCCGGATGTTCCATAAAATGCGCAATGCACGCAGATTTTTTGGTGTTTTTTTTTTGCGTGGTATCGAGTATCGCAATACTTTTTTATGGTATTAAAATCTAATCAAAATTTTGGTATCGTGACAACCCTAATCCATAATATCATGAAGTGTCCATTCACTGTTCATAAGGCTACCCAAAAATGTAAAGGAACTATAAGAAATGCTATATACTTTAAGTACCAACCATATTTAAAATCCCTGTGAATGGAAAAAATCTTGTTAAAGGGGTTATCCCACGATGAATGTAAAAACGAAAATCAGATATCATATTGTACATCTGGAACCTCACATGGATCCAGAGATCTCCCCATTCATTGCTCCAATTGCTCTTGTTAGATTTATTTCAAGCTAGCTGCTAAGGGATTGTGTCCTTTCTTAGGGGACGCTTCCTTTCTGCTCGAGCTATCTCCCTGTAACTGTCACAGCTTCTGACTGTAGATACGGTTGGTGGCAGTTGAAGGATGGAACGGAGCATGTGCATCCACCTCAGCGAGGTGGACAGAGAAATAAAGGGGAAATAAACAGCAGGGGGTGCTATACAGATGGATCTTACTGGATAATTCAGCAATTATATATTCAGTTCCAGGTGCTGGTTTGAAAAATGTAGAATGTTTTTCATGGGACAAAGCCTTGCTCATTCTGGGTTAAAGTTCAGGAGGCGATCCTATCAGTGATGGACAGCTATTTCTGTATACACAGTCATAGAGGGAAGGCTGTCAATCACGGATAGGACCAACTCTTGGACTTCAAAGTCCAGAATGAGCAGAAACCTAAATGAATAAAATACAAATTATACTGGATTTTTACCACAAAACTACTGTGTATGCATCAATCTGCTCAGCTCTTCCTGCTCTATAATATGCTGCTTGCAGATCAGACAACATGACAGGTTCCTTTAAACAATGACCCTAACAATAGGAAATGTACTAAAAAAAAAAAAAAAAAAAACAATACTCATTTGGTAAATTCCCTGCTTTTCATTGTTGGCGCTCTGTTAATCCCTACCATTTATTATGTGCCCTGCAGTGATGACATCACATGCATCTACATGATCACTTCTACCAATCCCTAGCCTTGGTAGTGATGCTCCATATAGGCAAGCATCATTGCTGAGACCAGTGATTGGCTGCAGTGTGTCATCGCTAGAGCCGCAAAGAAAGATCGACGGGAACTGCCCACGGAGCACCAATGCTGGAATGCAAAAATTCTTCCGCATTGAATCACATGAAATTCTGGTGGAATTTTCATTCAAAAGAATTGATTTAATCATCTCTATGTAAAATATTTCAGACTTTTAGCCTCTTTTTTTTTATTTTTTATTATTCCCTGAAAAACCAGTCGGTGGAGACCAGTTATTATAAAGCTCCCAGTGCTCCTATTATACACAAGTCTCACATTGTCACAGAATACAGAGGGAATTTGGCCCTTGCAGCTTCGTATGTGAGGAGTGAATATAGCTTGGTGTCTCGCATCTTATCATGAATGCCGTTTTCACAAAATCAATCTGGAAACAATCAATACAACTGCCAGACTGGAAAACACAAATCTAAGAACCAGTGACTTTCTATAACTCCGTACCGTTGACCTCCAGAACTCCTCTATCACCACTTACAGAAAGGACAATGACCGCCTTAGACTTTTGCTGGGAAAAGATCATCAAAGACTTGCCTGAAAAGCTCTAACAAGATAAATAGGGAACACAGAAGTATCTTGAACCAGAAGACAAACTGTTCAAGGCCAGAGAAAATGGTTTTGAGTGCAGATAATCTATAATAGTATCAAGGGTTTTACTAAAATGGTGGCCATGGTCTTACAATTCCAAAAACTTTTGTTTGCATGGTTTCAGTAAAATGCTGTAATGCATGAAACTGTCAAAAAACTCATCACAAGCAATCTAAAAAGGAGATGAGGTCACCACCTAGATCACATGTTGACCAATGTTAATGGGTTCCAGGGCCGGTCCTATGTTCCATGGTGCCTTATGCAGTACCTCCTCCTTATAATGTACCATAAAGTGCCTAAAAAGTACACTAATACAGTATCCATAAACATGCCATACAGTGCTCAAATAACATTGGCATAAGGTGCCCCAATAACACTACCTAATCATTAAACTTGGAAATATAGGCCAATAGATCTCTCCCTTCAGTAGTGCTCCCTGTATGACTGCACAGGTTGTTCACAGCAAAAGCCACCCCTGATGGGTTCCACAAGAGTAACTGCTCTTAAAGGGGGCTATGACTTTGTCTTGCACTCCAGCCTGGTATCACATTTCGCTCAACGTGATGACTTGTGTGAGGTTCCACCAAGAGTCAAATTGTAGGGAGGGAAAAAGGGCAATTCCCAAGAGGTCTCCATGATCTAGTTCCTCCAGACCCTCCTCAACAATCCCGATGACAAGACAGATTTAATGGGCATCTCCCTTAAATGTAAAACTTTTTCATACGTGGCAAAGGAGCTTATTAAGGAATCATGGGGAGTCAGAAAAATACCATAAACACAGCATCAAAAAGTACTCCAGTTCACCATAATAATATATGACCATTGGTTATTTTGCATAAAACATATTTCACTGTAATCTATCCTGAACCTCCTCATGTTTTATGAATAATACATCCACAGCATATGGCGTTGATAGATCTGACTTGTTTGAATTAATGAAACAGAACTAGAGGAATTATGAGCTTGTTTTTTTTCTCATGGAACTGAGCTTTAGAAATCAGTCGAATGAAGCAAGATGCATCTCTCTGCTGGAAAATTGCACATAGGGACTTAAAAAGTTGTTGCTTTCTTGCCTGGGAAATCATACGAATCAATGTCTTATGAGAATGTTAAAATTAAATGAAAACAAATCAATATATATTAATATATATATATATATATATATATATTTTTTTTTTTGTAATGGCCCCTGAGTTCACATTTTTCAGAATCCCTGCTTGTTCAGTGTCTATACAGCTCTTACTATGGTGATTTTTTTTTTTCTTTCTGGTAAGTTTAGTATTTACACCAGTACTGTACCAGTCTGTAGTGCAACACAAGGCATTGCAGCATGGTGGACAACTACACGGGTAGTGGGGTGTGACCTGAAGCAACCAGCAGAATTTTGCATGAGGATATGGATTTTAGTATAGGCGAGAACTAATGAGTTGGGACCAATGCAAAATAATAATAATGAAGTTATTTCACTGTATGTGTATACCAAATTAGATGCACCATGGTTACAATCGGTATTATAGGTGCACTGCTAGCATGGTAGTTGGTTTCAGGTCTCCGGTGTAGTAAAAAGAGAATCTTAAGTAAGTGCATATAGTCTATAATATAATGTGGAAGATGGCAGAAAAGGATGTCTACATGCTGGAGGCCTTCTTTACATTTAGAGAAGCAAAATATATTGACATCTCCATTGAATTTAATGTGCTTCAATCTCATCCAGCAGTGTCACACTTGATGAAGTTCCTGACTATACCAAATAGAGTGGAGAGTAGCCCACTGTATTAGTTTAAAGTAACTGTCCAGTCATGACCTCAATCAAGACCCACAGAAGAAGATTACCTGTTTATTTTCCGTCAGTATTGTATTTTTTACAGTTTAGCTACAGTGCTTATAGGAAGTCTGAGGAAGTCTGAGACACACCCACTGTCTCATCATTGGTTCAGACTGCTGCTCTCTCCCGCCCCCTGCAGTTCTTCCTCCTCAGATTGGCTGTTGTGTCTAAACACAAGTCGATAACAGGCTCACAGGAAGTCAGTGCATGGAGAGCGGATTTCTAATACAGCAACAGCGGAAAGATTATAAAATAAAGGTTACTGAACCACCAGTTAGAGAAAAGATGATAATCAGGTGATTGTAACAAATATAGTAAATAATAAAGTATAACCCTTAACCCTTGACCATCACTTTAAAGGGGTTCTCCGAGAATTAAGAAAATGAAAATACAAAAGGGAATCTGTCACCAATTTTGACCATATAAAACCGTTAACATAGCAATGTGCAATAAAGTACCTTCATTCCAGCATGTGTCCTCTTTCTTTTATTCAACTTTTCATTCAGATTAAAAAGCGATTTTTCTGATATGCAAATGAAGTCCTCTAGTGCCCAGTAACGCCCCCCTGCAGTGCCCAGCCCGCCTTTCTTCCAAGCCCAGCACGCCTCCTAAGAAATAAATGTACTTCCACATCCTTGCCGAACGGCGCCGCCCCCTCCACTACGTCATTTAATTTATTCACTGCACCGTCATTGCTTCCTCCTCTCTTCCTCCTCTCTTGGCCTCCAAAATCCCGGGCAGGCGCAGTATCGCTGAGTGCCTGTACAATACTCCTGCTCCAGAGGGCAACAGCGCTCTGATTACGTCACTGGGCTCGGCGCATGCCCAGTGACATTATTGAGGCTGTTGCCCTCCGGAGCAGGAGTATCGTACAGGTGCAGGCACTCAGCGTTCGGCAAGGATGTAGGAGTACATTTACTTCTTAGGAGGCGTGTTGGGCTTGGAAGAAAGGCGGGCTGGGCACTGCAGGGGGGCGTTACTGGGCACTAGAGCAGAGTAATAACGCCGCTCTGGGCACCTTGAGACTTCATTTGCATATCAGAAAAATCGCTTTTTCATCTAAATGAAAAGTTGAATAAAAGAAAGAGGACACATGCAGGAATGAAGGTACTTTATTGCACATTGCTATGTTAACGGTTTTATATGGTCAAAATAGGTGACAGATTCCCTTTAAATATTACTTTATTATAAATATGTTCCCAAATACCTTTTTTTATTAGTTATAATGGCTCGTTTTGTTTCGGGAGAAATCATTAGGAGAAATAAAAAGGCCGCCGTC
This sequence comes from Bufo bufo, assembly GCF_905171765.1. Taxonomy (NCBI): domain Eukaryota; kingdom Metazoa; phylum Chordata; class Amphibia; order Anura; family Bufonidae; genus Bufo; species Bufo bufo. Next base: position 51,498,297 of record NC_053395.1, read on the forward strand.
CTATCAGTACACAGAAAACCTGTCCTAATCACACAGGAGGACAAGTTACTTCCCAACACTGAGGTAAAGAGCTGACTCATCCTTCTCTCTACTCTAGGATTATGATCCTAAATACTGCTGATAAGATCTTCAGCTGAATGAAGAAGTACAGAGAGGATGGACAGGACAGGCTGTGGTAATGCAGACTGCATACAAGTGCTGCTGATCGCCAGCCACATCCCCCACCCTCGTCTCTGTACCTCATGTCTCCTCATGAACTCCATTCCTACAGAGATTCAGCTGTGATCTTAATCATATCCCCTGACAAGTAGAGCAGAGAGGAGGATGAGGCAGCTCTTTAGTTCAGTGTTAAGTGAAGTACTTGTTCTCTTGTGTCATTAGGACAGGTTTTGTGTGTACAAATAGGACGGTGGCCATTTTATTTCCTCTGATGATTTCTCCCCAGACATAACAAGCCATTATAACTAATGAAAGGTATTTGAGAATACATTTATAATAAAGTAATATTAAAGTGTTTTCAGCTTATTATTTCCTGGAGAACCCCATTAAAGATGCTTTAAAAGGGCAAGTAATCTGTTTTCTAAAGCAGGCAACACTTTTACTTCAGCCAGAAAGTCTTAGAGTGGGACATAAATGATATACCAAAGCATATCAAATAAAATTGCACACTGCAATACATAACACGTCTATAAATTCTGCAACATGGATGTGACATACACCCATGTATCCATTACGTGCATCGAAATAGTAATCCCTGCAGCTGCAGACTCCTTTAAAGGGGTTGTGCAGTGTCAAGATAGATCATCAATATTAGATCGGCGGGGTTCCCGCTTCCGACGCACCTGTTGCTCAGCTGGTTGAAGAGGCCGCAGCATTCGTGCGAGCACTGCGTCCTCTTCTAAGTTGTAGCGGCAGTGCAGTATAATCACGCCTTCCTCTCACATTCACTTGAAGTAATTGTAATTACACTGCATCGCCACAACAAAGGAGACAGCGTGCAGGTAAACATTAAAGACGGGTAGCCATAGCCTCTTCAACCAACTGATCGGCAGGGGTCAGACCCCTGTTGATCTGATATTGATGACCTATCCTGATGATAGGACATCAATATCCTGACACTGCACAACTCCTTTAATCAAGCATCAAAGGGCTTCAGATTATGGGCGTGAAACCACAAGGCAGTAAAATCTTGTAGCCACTGTTTGCCATTGGTGGGCATGGCTTAGCCGCATGTAGGGTTGCACCCTGGTCCTTTAGATCTGTTCAGGTACTGGTCCTGGACTCCTGGGCCTTTACATCTGTTACATTCTATGCTAAATTCTGAGCTGAAAATAAATATAAATAAAAAGGAGATGAGAGAGCGTGACACCAGGGGTATAGGATGACACGAGCTTTTACACTATTTAATTAATCATTGCGGGACGACTTGAAAAGAGGGCACCAGGAAAATACCAATTACTGAAGAAGCCTTCAGAGAAGGAGGATCAGTTTCTTTTGTCTTTAACCTCTTTGCCGGGGAAAAAGAAGGCATTGTTATTCGACTGAGAGCCACTTGGATCACTTTCACCTGTTAAGGAGCATTCAAGCAACGACTCTGTATAGAATTCACAGCTGGAAACCTGTATCTGGGAAGTCATGTCATTCTGTCTATAGAAGACTTGTTTACCCCCTGCACTTTCTTAGTAAATAACTTGGCTGCGTTGCGTTGTTTTAAGTGCACAATTTAAAGGGAATATGTCACCAGACAATGAGACAGACACTGTAAATACTTAAAGGGGTTGTGTCCTCTGAGGCATTGGTGGCATATCGCTAAAATATGACAACTTTGTCAGATGGGTGCAGGTTCTAACTCTGTCTGGCGCCCGCTCTTATCTCTACAACCGTCCCCAAAGTGAGAGAGAGCACAGCGCATGTGCGGCGCACTCTCCATTTAGTTCTGTGGGAGTTTCAAAAATAGCTAAGCGGGGGCACTCTGCTATTTCTGGAAGTCCACACATGAACAGTCACCTCTCTATTTGCCTCTATGGGACTGCTGGAAATAGCCAAGCCAACGTTCGCTATATTCAGAACTCCATAGAAGTGAATGGAGGGTGGCTGTGCTTGTGTGGTTCCCTCTCACGCACTTTGGGGGCCCCGTTTTGGAGATAGGCGCAGGAGGGACCCGCACCTATGTGACACTGGTGGAATATCATAGCGCTATGCCACTAATGTCTCAGATGAGACAACCCCTTGAATATGAGACTCAAGATTTTGCGAGGAGTTACTGCAGACAGACAGCAGTTTCAAAAGTCATCCATTTATAATACAGTATGCTCTGCTTGTCAGTGGCACTATGTTCTGGCTAATAACGGGTGGTGGACCCCCTGTTACCTGTCCGTGTGCCCTAGGCTGGTCATACACATTAGATAGTTCTTAGCCAAATGCTTGTTCAGCTGACAGCTATCACTCCTGACTCCCTCGTGCACATGCACCCTTGGCTTGGCTGAGCTTCCATGTGTTTTAAATAGGGAGAGTAGAGTAAAGGCCCTTTTACACAAGCTGAGGATAGGGGCAATTATCAGAGAAGAGCGTTCGTGTGCATGAACATTCCCTATAACCGGCCCATGTAAATGGACACCCGATCACCTGATTAGGAGAAAGCATAGTTGAAGTGACACCAAAATCACCATTTCTGGTCAGCAGATCATGATGTGCGAACAAGGATCTGCTGCACAGAAACACTGAATCTGTATGGGGACGAACAATCACAGCAGTGATCATAAGTCACAATGCAGAGCAGATGATTGTAAGTGCAGTATTCACCTCCTCCAACAAGCAGGAAATAATCAGGCATGGAGTTCATTCCCGATAATTGACTGCCCAGTGAGTCCATGTAAGGGGGCCTTTAATAAAAAGTTAAAAGTCTCAGGGGGAATCAATTCATGCCAAAAAAAAGTCCAGAACTGTGCCCAGTGTAATGGAGGTCACCCCTTCTGGGCCATCATCAATGCAAATAGACTCCATAATCTTAACGTTAAATACGTGTAGTATGACTTTATCCTTTGGGAGGAGGAATGACTTGATGTCCAAGACTTATGACGTTAGCGCAGATGAAATCACGATTATGGAATACAAAGTAATCTATTTTTCTAAAGGAGATAAGTGCATACTCTTTGAGGAGCAGCACTAAATATATGATACCAGATAAAAAGATGAAGTCGACCATAAACGAAAAACATTGCTTTGAAGCCAGCCGCCAGCTCTTTCTAAACCAAGGTTTGATGAGTCACAATTACATCACATCTTTACAGGCCGATTGACAAAAATCCTAAATCTAAAATTAATAGCTCCCATTGACGCTTTCTTCTGGAGGTTATTGTCGAGTAATAGAATTATACCACTTAGCTGGAAAGGTCAGAGATTTCAGTTAAATAACATAATGTCGTGTATAAATGGATAATGATGTCACACATGGTTGTTCGGCATCAGATGTAACCTGGATCCATGTGTCTCCACAATCACAAATGAACACGAGGATTTTGGTATTAAGGAGGAACTAAGTCTAAGAGGCGTGTCCAAGATATTAACACACGGGTAATGGCATAAAAGAAATAATCTACATGTGTCAGTTAAATCCCCTTCTTCTGCAGTTCTGTTGCACCAGTGGTCCCCATCACGTACATCGGGCAGATGACCACTGCAGCTAATCACTGGCCTCACTGGTGACAGTGCACGTGACCTCTGAAGCCATTGCTTGGCTATAGCAGACACCTAAATTATGTATGTGATGTCATCACTGCAGAATCGGCGGATGACCACCTGAGTGATGGTCCTTATATTGGAAAGTATAGGTTATTTCTTTATTTTATATCAATACCTTCTCCTGTGGAAACATCTTAAAATCCCGTACGAGCCCTTTTAAGCTTTCTTCTTGCCAGGAGATCACACGCAAACCAGGCAAGAGACTATAAGATACAGTACAAAGAAGAAGGGTATGATTGGCCCTGATCCTAATAAATGGTTAAATAAACACTATTACTACTACCACAACTACTACTATAATAACTACTACTACTACTGAAACCACTACCACAAATACTACTACCATAACAACAACTCATTATACTGCTGCTACTACTACAATCCTACTATTACTACTACAACAACTATTAATACTATTACTACCACCGCCACAGCTACTACTGAATTACTACTACTACTATAACTACTACTGAAACTACTACCACAAATACTACTATTATTATTACTACTACTAAAACAACAACTAAAACTACTGCTACTACTACCCCAAATCCTATTATTACTACTACAACAACTAAACAACTATTATTATAATTTCTATCACCGCCACAGCTACTACTGCATTACTACTACTACTATAACTACTACTACTACTACTACTGAAACTACTACCACAAATACTACTACTATTACTACTACTAACACAACAACTAATACTACTGCTACTACTACCACAAATCCTACTATTACTACAACAACAACTATTACTACTACCGCCACGGCCACTACTGTACTGCTGCTGCTACTACTACTACCACCTTAGAAGCCCTTAGAAACTATATAAAGCTGTTACAAAGGAATATGCTTGTACAATTATCCCTATATATTTACATGAACATTAAAGGGATTTTCATATTGATGACCTATCTTTAGAATAGGTCATCAATGAGATTGGTGGGGGTCTGTCTCCCAGCACCCTGCCGTTTGAGGAAGGCCTGATGCTCCCGTGAGCTCCAGTGAGCGCTGCAGACTCCTCACAGCACAGTGACGTCCAATGGATAGCCGCTGTGCTTGGTATCACAGCTTAGCCCCATTCACTTGAATAGGACTGATGTGTGTCTAGGCCATGTGACCATGATGTGATATCACTGGACTTGGAATAGGACACTGTGCTCAAGAAGCTGAAGAGTTGGACCTCCACCAATCTCCTGAAGCCATCAATATTAAAATCCCGGAAAACCCCTGTAATGATAAAAGGAAATTGTATGCAGTGATTCATTTAAATCTCACCCATAAAGGAGTACTTCTCATATAGATGTCTGCTATCTCACTGCCCAAGGATAGGATTGTGGCTTAGACTACATTGGGGAATTGGGACTATGTCTTGTACTTGGCTATGTCAGCTGTAAGTCAGTGCTCCCAGGGCACTCCTGTAACCCAAAGTAAACTTTACATATCCATATTTGATGTCACCAATATGCCTTAATGCAGGGTGCCAGATCTAATTTATGTCATTTGTCCAACATGGAGAAGTTGTGGCGGAAAGACCTTAATGACCGACAATATATGAACAGCTTAGGGCCTGTCTTTTACGACTCCGCTCTTCCTAGTAGTACTTAACGTACATGTCCTCAGGGGTGAGCTGGAGGAACGACACATAAGTCAGCAGTCAGAACGTGTTACTGTGAAAGTGGCCTGTGTCATTACCGCAGAGCTCATCACACTGACATGAGGCATGTCCGCCACTTGAGATGGCTCTTGGAAATGCTTTCTTTAGCAGACTCTGCTGCAGCTGTATGTACACTGGGAATAATCTGTCTGCATATGGTTCAAAGGAAGAAAAAGCAATTCACACTCTGACACTATATATCTTCTATACAGGGCGGCTTTTTAGTTTGTTGCTTTGCCTGCTTCCAATCACGTGCGTCTGTCCTTAATAAACTCGGTGACATTTTTCTGCTTTCCGATCCAATTGTTGTCATCTGCTTCGAATCTACACTCATGAGTAAAAGAATACTAACAAATAAAAGTACACAGTAAAAAGATACAATGATATACAGCAGCCAAAACGCCTAAAGGGGTACATGCCAGACATTAGATATGGGGTAACCATCAGGCTGGGAAGGACGCTGGTGGATGGATTGGACGACTGTCAAAGCAGAAACATGCTCATATGCTCATAATCAAAAGGGAAGAGACAATGCAAATGAGTCCTTAGCAAGCTCTGCCTCAGATACCACCACATGTAAGGCAGCTATCCTATAAGTCAATGTTCAAACTTTTAAAACAGCCCTTGACACATGACTTGGATAATAATTAAGCCAGCATCTCATCTGCAGATGGGGTGTTTGTCCTTTATCAGTGCAGAGAAGAGAGTACTTACTGGTTTAACTCTATTTTATATTGACATAGTATTCCCCAAATCCTGACCTAGGCCTCTCACCCCATTATGCCAGTACTCTCTGCTTTACACTGATGAGGGTCAATCACACAAAAAAAAGCTGTCTGCAGATGAGATGCTTGCTTAATTTTTTATCCAAGTCATGTGTCAAGGGCTGTTTTAAAAGGTCTTATGAGATAGCTGCCTTACGTGTGGTGGTATCTGAGGCACAGCTTGCTAAGGGCTCATTTGCATTCTCTCTTCCCTTTTGATTATAAGCATATGAGACAAAGCTTGCTAAGAGCTCATTTACATTCCTTCTCGTAATTCTAGAGGAGTGTGCATGGCCTATAAGACTCTGAGGCCATCTTCATAAGGAGATATCGTATTCCTCAAATCATAATCAAAAGAGTTAGTTTATTATAAGGGTCAGACACAGAAATGAGCAAATGTCTTCAAATTCGATTTGGACTTGATTCAGTCGAATTGGTCAAGCGGTTTCATTCAGGTCTGAATAAACTCAAATATGCTCCAATTGCCGTAAAATGTTGTAGATAACATTCTGGGGACTCCTAGGATTGTATCTAACCCCTTTCACGATCTTTAACTTCAAGCCAGTATTAGTAATCTTAATGTGACAGTGGCATATATGGCTATGGGTAAATGCATGGTGCTGGTGGTAACAGCCTCTTTAAAAACAAACTATATATTAAAAAAAAAATTGGTTTTTTAATGTTTTTTGAAAAAATATTATCAGAAAAATGTTCACTTTTTGGCGAATGCAATTTTGATAAGTTCACCCAAATCAAATTGTCAAAAATTTAGATTTGGATTTGACCCAAATTTTTGGGAAATTTCTGTCAAATTCGATTTGTTTAGTCAGACGTTATAAACGTGATTTGGCCGATGTAAATTACTCACACATGGCAAATTCTAGTAGAAATTTCTGATAATAAAAATCAGTTCTATTCATGTGAATGGGGTTGTTATTGCAGCAAACCCTTGGACTTTTGCAAGCCCCATTCAGATGGATGGGACAGCTACAAAAAGTTCTGCTACCACATCTGACACATATGAATTCATCCTTATCGGCAGACTGTTACCTGGACAGGTCTCTTTCCATTAGGGCAACTGGAAAATGTGGCGGCCTCTTAATGGCCTTCTGAAGTGCCAATCACAGTTGAAAAATGTACCTGAGCAGAGTCTGTCATTAAGGGCAACTCATTGTGGGATAGCAAAATAATATACATTTATTATATACATTTTTATCAAAAATGTATTTGGATTAAATACAATATTTTGCCACAGATTAAAATTCTGACCACACAACAAAAGGTTTTATTTTTGGCACCTATAGCCATCACACTGTATAGGGAATTTCTGGGTAACTACTTTAAAAAAAATACAAGTAATGTCAACGAATTCTATGGCCAATATACAGGTGAAACTCAAAAAATTAGAATATTGTGCAAAGTTCATTTATTTCAGTAATGCAACTTAAAAGGTGAAACTAATATATGAGATAGACTCATTACATGCAAAGCGAGATATTTCAAGCCTTTATTTGTTATAATTTGGATGATTATGGCTTATAGCTTATGAAACCCCAAAGTCTTAATTTTGAGGTACCCTTTGTTCAGGGTATATGGATTAAATAGCTGACTAGAGTGACACTTTGAGCCTAGAATATTGAACCTTTTCACAATATTCTAATTTTAAGTTGCATTAATGCAATTCCTTTTAAGTTTCATTACTGAAATAAATGAACTTTTGCACGATATTCAAATTTTTCGAGTTTCACCTGTAGTTACAGTATCCTACAGAGATACATTTATAGCTCTGTAATAGGAATCCTAGTTAAAATCCCCATAACCATTGGGGAATTTGCCTCCTCCTCCTTTCTTTAAACAAGTAAACTTTATGATACCCACTTAAAATCTCTAAACCTTCTGATGTAGACATATCATGCCCTTAAGGTAATAGTTACAGGACTCCAGGAAGATGAAATATGGAGAGTTGTTTAGAGGGGTCCTTACAAGGTTGAGCTGGTTTTGTCACCTGTATCTGCTTGTAAGGTGGAGGAACCAATGTGGTCACCGCATAATTTTCTTCCCTAACAAGAGTGGTTCTCTGGGGTCATTTTTGATTAGATTAACCCTGTACATCCATTGGTGACCATATTTACCTTTCCTTACCACAACAGGCACAGCTAATGCAGCTTGTGAGAATATAAGAAACAAATCCCCGTATCTCAGCTTCATATAATATGGGATTGGGGTGAAAATTACCTTAAAGAGGACCTTTCATTACAATAAAAAATCTAAACTAAGCATACAGACATGGAGAGCGGCGCCCAGGGTTCTCCCTGCACTTACTATTATCCCTGGGCGCCGCTCCGTTCTCCCCGTATAGGCTCTGGTATCTTCAGATTTTCAGCTCAACTGGGAGAAGGAGACGCCGGCAGGCTCCTCCCAGTTGAGCCAAAAATCTAAAGATACCAGAGCCTATACGGGGAGAACGGAGCGGCGCCCAGGGATAATAGTAAGTGCAGAGAGATCCCTGGGTGCCGCTCTACATGTCTGTATGCTTAGTTTAGATTTTTTATTGTAATGAAAGGTCCTCTTTAAATCTGTATTTTTTGTTTCAATTTGAGTTAAATGTTAAAATATCCCCAACAATGAGCTGATCAAAGGGGTTCTTCCAACTTAGACTCCCTACAGATACCTAGGGCACCTCTTGAAACCCATCAAAAGCCATTTAACTCATCAAGTTACAGCTACTCAAGGAGGGATAACAGCACTACTTCCTTATGTCTTGGAGTACTTCTTTTATTGACCCCTTTGCCTCAGGTCTTTTCACACGTCAATCAGGAGTAGAGACAGCACTTGATATTTCAATGTGATTAAAGACTGTTTACGGAAGAGACAGACAGTTTTATAGTAACACTACAGACAATAGACCGCCATTCTTTGGGCAAAGTAGAACTGATGGGCTGGAAGATGGTTTGTCACATAAATACTGCCAGGCCTGAAGAAGGGCAGACTATCAACCGAAATGTTGCTAGTGACATGTGCCTCTACCTTCAATAAAAAGTCTTTCATCACACTGAAAAATCTTGTTTTGTCTTTATCCATAGGTTTAGAAGCCTTTTGTAACAGTTGTCTTCTCAGGCAAATAGAGGGAGGATATCAGCTCCCCTATATTCCATCCATATGCTCTAAAAGAACATTTGAAGCGTTTAACATTCCTAAGTCAATTGCCCCCTGCTATGATCATATGCTGCACCACCTTTTAAAAGCAGAGTATGATGACAATGCAAGTACCCCCTAGAGACATGGAATGTAACCCCTAGGAACACGTACCACAGGTTGAGAACTCAGACTCTAAAGCAGACAGTAAACAAATGTTTTTAAAGGGGTTGTCCCACGAAATATATTATGCAGTTTTCAAATAAACACCTGGATCTGAATAACTTTGTAACTGGATGTAATAAAAAATTCAATACAGCTACTGAGTTATTCAATAAAATGTATCTGCATAGTGCCACCTGCTGGTTGTTCTTTTTCTGATATCTTTGTCCACCTCGCTGAGTTGATTGCACATGCTAAATTCTATCCTTCAACTGCCTCCTGAGCTGTGATAGGGAGAGAGATATGGCAGAAAGGACACACACCCTGAGAAAGGACATGTCCCCTGAACTGACAGCCTTGATACAAACCTAGCAGAGCTATTGGAGAAATGAATGGGGAGATCTCTGGATCCATGGGAGGTACAGCGCTGGTTCTAGCGTTGTTAGAAAGAGATTCATATGAACGCTCGTTCTCGATAGTTGTCCTGCATTTTGCCACCAATCACCTCTTGTTGGAAGAGTGACCGCATCTTCCATGTAGCGCCTAAAATTTTGTTTAGCAGCACAATATGCGACTTGACTGTAGGACGAAGCAGCATATTAGCGATCATTCATCACATTTTCAAGTGCCTATCATGGATAAGTGATCATCCCTAGTTCAACATTGGCCCGTGTAAGAGAAATCTAAGGCTTTACCCTCATATCTCAACAACCTGAACTTTCTACAGTTTATTTCTATTTTTCAGTTTGTCCTTTTCTATTATTTTTCTTCTTTTTCTACATTCCTATTTATGCATAAGATTCTTGAATATTGCTTAAACCATTCATTACCCTGGGAAGAGTCAATAATGGATTTCACAGTCAGCTACAGGAGGAACCCCCGGAAACAAATCTCCTACCGGGCTAATAAAAGTTAAACCTTTTTTTCTGGGGCCCCTGACTTCAGGGTGACATAATACAAAACAACAAAGGCAGTTCTGTTTAACCAAAATTACCAGGCATACCTCTCCTACTCTCAGAAAACATTTCTTTGACACATGATAAATTCCAACAAGTGTCCCTTGAAGTGAAAGGACATAATAATCATCGACATCTGTTTTACGTCTACTCTACTCATCTACCCCATGACCGACAGAATCCAAACCGCTACCACTTCTCTCAGCTCTCTTTAAAATACTTCTAATTTCCATTTAGCCAAAGAAAAAGTTATATCGTGCGACATGCAAGTAAAGATTCTAGGCCCATATGCCATGACATGGTTAGACCTGGTGGTACACTCCTAGAAGATGTTCGTATGACAATGAGTGTCCTCACTGGAAAAAGAGCTAACCAATGCAGATCATTTGTTGAGGAGTATTTAAAAGCTTCAGAGGAACATTCTGCTTGAAATTATCCGCTGACTTGACATATTTTAGATCAAGGACAGATATTATAAGTGAGAAAATTGACACATTACTGCTGAATTCCATTCAGAGGGGCCAGAAGAAGCTATCTAAGAAAGTGCAGCCTTGGGAAATATCTGTCTATCTAACTATCTTGCTTAATTTTTCATTTATACAGATTTTTCTTGGAATTATGGAAACTATGTGAATTGCAATTCCACCATAGCCATTTTATATAATACCGTTTAGCTAATTTTTGCCCCTACATGGGCTTATACTGGGCAGCTCTGGAACCCATTTTTAGGGCCCAAGCCGACAGGATAAAACCGTCATCACTGGCGTTCACAATGCAGACCTGGAGGTGAGATGACAAACAGAGCCCCTTCTTTTTGCCAGCGCTGCAATCCGCATTGAAAGGTTTAAATAAGTAGGTTCAGAGCTTTCCCCATAATCCTGGCCAGGGTTGGAGGGCAACACACAGCCTTGCTCCAGAAGATGGTTCTACAATCACTACTATATCGATACAGGCAGATGACCCTTCCCACAACGTACATGTATGTTGTGATGTGGGAAGAGGTTGAATAGGGTCCTTCACTAGAGTAGACTCCTTTAACTTTGGATATTTCACATAGGAAATCATGCCTAATCCTACAACTGTTGAACAAAGCCCTGAAAGTGTTCCCCTGAGAAAACTGAGTGCCTCCACTGGGCGACAGGCCCATCAGATCTCAAAAGATCTAGAAGCCAACAGTATTTAGTGGTGACTTTGGAAGGACTCCTATGGCACTGGGGTTTATTTCTTGATTTACAAATAACCCATTAGACCTCACTGATGATGTGTTCTCTGCCTCAATCACAACAAAGTTTATGATGCTCAAGATGTTTATAGATGGTAGGTGAACCTTCAGAATCATAAAGTAGGCCTAAGGAACCCCAGTCTAACTCCTTCACAGATGCTACTGGAGTCTGCCTAAAGGGAACTTGTCACCTTTAAAAAATGCAGGGAGCATGGAAGAGCTGAGCAGATTGATATGTAGTTTTGTGGGAAAAGATTGAGTATAACTCGTGCTTCATTCATTTAAGCTCCTGCTCATTCTGAGATTTGCAGTCCAGGAGGCGGTCCTATCAGCCTCCCTCTGTGACTGTGTATACAGAGATAGCTGTCAATCAGTGATAGGACCGCCTTCTAGACTTCAAAGCACAGAATGAGCACAGATATCAATGAGTGAATTATATTCTTTACTGACTTTTCCTACAAGACTATGTATCAGTCTGCTCAGCTCCTGCTGCTCTATAACATGCTGCCTTCAAGTCAGAGACCATGTTCAACGTGACAGGTTCCCTTTAAATTCATTTACAGATATTCTGCAGTCTGCATTTCCAAACTATCACTTCATTAAAATGCACATTCAGCTTTTCATCAAATCACTGAAGAAAATAGGTTGACTTTTTCTAGAAAAGTGGAGCAGACATTAGCGAATGAAAGCAAGACTCCTTGCAAGTAGCCCATTCTGCTCCTGCAAGAAGTGCCAAGCAAGCAATTTTAAATAGCTCTTAAGAGGAGAATATTCCACTTTATTCCAGTACTTTATGTATTTACAGTAAATGTTTTATGAATTTAATGAATTTTTGTGATATTACTTATATATACCTTTTATAGTGGAGGGTACTAACAGAGATGTTGGGTGTATAGCACCCTATGCAATCAGGATTTCCTGCCTGCAACCAGTCTCTTATGTGATGGCAGAATTTAAAAGGGTTTTGGTGGGGTCCAACACCTGGGAGCTGTTTTGAGAAGGCAGCGGTGATCCTGTGAGCGCCGCTGACTTCTTCTTGCTTACCAAGCACAGCACCGGACATAGTATAGCGGCTGTGCTTGGTATTGCAATCCTAGGCCATGTGCTCCTAGATGCTCCTAGGCCATGTGATCGATGAACGTGACATCACTCATCCTAGAAAAAGCAGAGTGAAGGCCGTGGCACTCACAGGAGCCCCGGTGCCTTCTCAAACAGCTGATTGACGTGGGCCCCGGGTGTCAGACCCCCACCGATCAGATACTGAGGACCTCTCTAGAGGATAGGTCATCAGTATAAAAAAAAACGGAAAACCCCTTTAATATTTAAAACCAGTGACAGGCCCATGTTTTTGCATAGTCATCTCGCTTGGCCCTGTAAATCGAGAAGGAGAGTGAAGGGCTAGCAGAAGAAGCAGGAGGAGCAAGGGTGCACACAGGGGCTTAGGCTCTCATTTCTATATGGATTAAAAGTACCTTTTCGCCAGGATGAAGCAGTGGATCTCTATGTGAAAGGTATCATTACATTCTGCTGAGCTAGCCCTACAAGGCATTAGGCCTGGTTTAATAGTGAATTTCCTGGTGACAGGCTCCCTTTAAAGGTGGTTATGGATGTACAGTAATTCTGGATGCACGATCGTCCCTAGGACCATGAGTGGTTGAATTATCCCAGTTCATTATTCCAAAACAAGGACTATCCCCTCCACTCCCCTATATCTGGATATCTGATAGAAGTAATAGAGGATCTAGGACGGCTCAGCTGGGCCTCTATCTGGCAAAGACAAAAGTTCACACAACTCCACCTTTTCTCCGCAAATCTCTGCCAGGACTTGCTTCACTTTCTAATATTATCAAGCAATAAGTTCACGAAAGAGCAATGCTTTTTATTACAATCACTGAGTCACTCTTTTAAGGCAACGTTAGTAAGCGACGGCCGCGACATATTTTACATTTTAACTTTATGCATCACTTATTGGCAGTGGGTGGATGGACGGCAAGGGCAGAAAGATAAATCTTACTGACTTTATTTGCTATTACAGAAAAGTACACGATGCTCTGCCTCAGGGGGCATACCGCTATTCCATTAACTGTATGCTTTTAGCTGAAAAGTCTTTTTGAACTTTGGGGGTCATTTATTAAGACTGGCATTTTAGAAGACTATATCTGGCGGTGGACCTGCCGAAGTTAAGAAGAGGTGCAGGCATCCATCACCAGTCTAAATGTAAGGGAATGTGCCACCTAGAATTAGTTCTGCCACTTAAACCCAGATAGCGACACGTATCCTTTTTTCAAATCTGTTTTTATTTTCTGATTGTAGATTTTGTTATTCTATTTCCTGCGTGAACATGATTATGGGGGCGGCCATCTTGCCTGGGCTGGTAACAGCATTTAGAGATATGCTTTATAGCAGCCACCAACAGCCATAGATGCAATAGTCTGGATGGGACTCATTGACTTCTATGCTTTGGGACCTGTGCAGAGGTCAGGAGGGAGTAGATAAGCTGCGATATCACCTATTGCTTATTTTGCTTATGGTGGATCCTGAGTTACCTATAAAGAGGTGATATCTGTCATTGCAATCCTGCTTGTGATAATGAGATGACCGCTGAGAAGTGATCTATACAGACCAAAAATTGCCACATATTATTACGTTTAGCGGCCGGTGCACAAACTAAAGGATTTTAGAATATTAAATATCACCAATAATTCTTTAAAAATACATTTTTCAGACTTTTTTTTCTGATGACACATTCCCTTTAAAATGACATAAATACCTATTTCTGATATCAAACCCTTTATATATCAATACAATAACTTTTCGCTTCCATTTAGAATGGTGCTAGTCATTATTTTACATGGAGCAAGCTAACAAGAGAGTTAGTCAAGGATGTTCTTCAGATCTCAGATGTGAATGCTGCATTATTACCTAGTGTAAATGTCCTTGTTCTTTTTAATATTATTTGGCCCATTGTCACCACTAGTGGCTTCAGAAGCCTCTGGAAATCACAATGGAGCTGCAGCTGGCCATATACCTACCTCACAGTGGTCCCTAATGTACTATTACATTTTAGCCATTCAAACAACTGGCCAATCATGTAACGCTGCCATACATATTAGTCTAAACTTGGTCAAAATGGAAGATTTCAACCAAACCGAATGTTCACTGGGTCAAAGTTAGCAATGAACGATCTACTTTTAGCCGACCATTATCAACTTTTAGCCGACCATAATTGTTTGAAAAAAAGTCGACCATGTTTAATATCTCCAATCGGTTTTTGGACGAATGATTTTTCGGTCAAAGAAAGATCATTTGTTAAAGAAAGATCTCTCTTTGAAAGAATGTTTCCAGAAAGACCTTCCGTCCATCGCTTGGTGTCATTGAACAGGTATGGCCAGTTTGAACAACCGTAACAGCCAATATGGACTTAAATGTGTATGGCCGTGTCTGCGAAATAAACGTTCCCCAGATGATTGTTTATTCAACTATCAACCAACTTTAATACAAAGTGTGATGGCGTAAAACGCACCTCATAATAAATCTGGCGCATCTTCTGGCAGTCCATGCGCCAGAAAATAAAAATCTACATCAGCTATGAGCTGGCGTAGATTTACACTATAAGTTCCACCAGATTCCGGTGTAAATTTTAGCTAATCTGCCAGACAGCGAGTTCACAATGAATAGAGGATGTGATGACTGACAAAAAAAAAAGCGAAAACATAATAAGCGATGTGTGGAAAATCTCTGATCTGTGTTCCCACTACATTCCCAGTGGATGAGAGTTCACAAAAGTGCTGACAATTAATTCATGAAAAATCAACTTCAGCTGCTAATAAAGGTAAATGTTTTCTTGTCTTTCTGCCAAAAATGAATAAACGGCTAATCAGATAATCGATAGGAACATATCTAATGTGGCAGTAGCTGTCATGTCTACATAATGTGGCAATTTATTATATGCAAGCCAAACAGTAAGAGACTAAACGGACTAATGCTCAGGTAAGCAAATCTGTACTAAAAACAGAGGGAAAGCAGAAAATGAATGATCCACATCCACACCCTCACCACGAGGTACCTGGAAAAATGCTTACCCAACGTTACACCTAAATCATTTTCTGCCCCTGCATACCACTGCCTACATTTAGAAGTCTTAACTTACCTTTGGTGTCCCCCTTGCTATTCCAACTTCTAATCCCGGTCAAGCGTCCTTGTCTCCACAAGGTTTGATGTTCTTATTCATATAGTGCTGGTGCCATCTCAACGTATTTAGAAATGCAGTTGGCACATGTGTGAGATCATTGTGTTGAGTAGCCATTAGGGAGAGTATCTGTTTACCTCCTATATACTTCTCTATATATCTTTCCCACAGGCAGATTTTAATTAGTGTAGTATATAGTTCTAGCCTGCTCTTCCTGAATTCATTTGAGGTCAGTTGGTACAAGCAGAGATATCATATAAAGTAGGATCCCATCTACAAAGAGGTCACCTTGCCATGGGTAGACGGTCAAAAAAGATTTTGATCAAAATATATTGGCTAAGTACCTCCTATTCATTTTGTATCACTAGTTCATATAGTCTATGTTTGCAGACTGCTGTTGCATTGTGTTTGCTTTTACTTTTGTATTTTCAGCCATGGCGATGCGCACTTTTGCATTCACTTCATTTTATAGGACGTGCTGACTAACTTTATCTTTTGTCTTTGCAGTGGGATCGTTGTCTCAAGTTGTCAGGGAACCAGGGGGGCCGTTTCTCATCAGGTTCGCCGGCGCGGGCAGCGGGTGCAGATGGCCCCTCCTCTTCCTCCTGGCAGGACACCTGACGTCGATATGGCCAGTGCGCCTGCGTGAGTCGGACGCCAGGTGCGCGTATGGTTCACTGTGTACTTAAAGCCAGTCAGAGCCTTGGCTCATTGCTGAGTTATTCAACCTTATGGTGCTCTTCCCTGTGAATCCGCTGTTTATCCTGACTTCCCAGCTACCAACTCCTTGCCTGTTCTCTCGATTACGATTTCTGCTGCCTGCCACGACCCGGAACTGGAACCGACTACCCGATTGGATTGACCTCTTGTACTACGCTAATCTTTGGGATTATTTCATCCCTGCCAAGGGGTTCCACACCTGATCCACTATTCCAGTCCTGACACAAGTAGATGTTAAAGAGAGTATCTGTTTACCTCCTATATACATCCAATATTTTTGGACTGCTTAATACAACCACCACTGCCACACATTTAAACACTGGGGTACATGAAGTTTAATCAAAGACACCACTTGAAGGTGTTGTCAAGAACATCAGATCAAAATGTTGACAAAAACACATGAAAAACTTTTCAAGATCATATGGAGGTGTTGGGAAGACCACATGAAGGTGTTGTCAAGAGCACTTGAGGAAACTGTCAAGACCACATGAAGGTGTTGTCAAGAACACATGAAGAAGCTGTCAAAAGCACATGAAGAAGTTGTCAAGAGGACATAAAGGTGTAGTCAAGAGGACATAAAGGTGTAGTCAAGAGCACATGAAGGTGTTGTCAAGAACACATGAAGAAGCTGTCAAAAGCACATGAAGAAGTTGTCAAGAGGACATAAAGGTGTAGTCAAGAGGACATAAAGGTGTAGTCAAGAGCACATGAAGGTGTAGTCAAGAGCACATGAAGGTGTAGTCAAGAGCACATGAAGGTGTTGTCAAGAGCACATGAAGGTGTTGTCAAGAGCACATGAAGGTGTTGTCAAGAGCACATGAAGGTGTTGTCAAGAGCACATGAAGGTGTTGTCAAGAGCACATGAAGGTGTTGTCAAGAGCACATGAAGGTGTTGTCAAGAGCACATGAAGGTGTTGTCAAGAGCACATGAAGGTGTTGTCAAGAGCACATGAAGGTGTTGTCAAGAGCACATGAAGGCGTTGTCAAGAGCACATGAAGGCGTTGTCAAGAGCACATGAAGGCGTTGTCAAGAGCACATGAAGGCGTTGTCAAGAGCACATGAGGAAGTTTCTAAGAACACATAAAGATGCTTTCAAGAGAACATGAAGTTGTTGCCAAGAGCAGATTAAGTTGTTGTCGAGAGTACATGAAGGTGTTTATCAAAGGCAAATTAAGGTGTTGTCAAAAGCACATGAAGTTGTCGCCGAGAGCACATAAAGGTGTCGTCAAGAGCACACAAGGGTGTCATCAAGAGCACATGAAGAAGTTGTCAAAAGCACATGAACGTAATGAAAAAATTCTAAGAACACATGAAGAAGGTGTCAATACTACATGAAAGTGTTGTCGATGTCACATGCAGGTATTGTCAAGAGCACATGAAGAAGTTTCTATGAGTACACAAAGAAGCTGACATCACATGTAGGTGTTGTTAAGACTCCATGAAAGTGGTGGCTTGCCAGCCAGACCAAATCCTCCTCTCTGCCATGCCTAAAAAAACTAATTTGACTAAAATAACCAAATCACAACAAATATATAAATGTAAATAATATTATAGGTGGACAGGTCTCTGCCTGCCACTGTGGTCACTATTATGTCTCACTGCCACCTTCATAGAGTACCTCCATTCATGAACAGACATAGATACCCCAGAATCTATATATATTATCTACTACTATGCAGGACCAAGTTATGGATAGAGGCGAATATCATATCAAATAATTAATTCGATTTCAGCATATTCTTTCTCCATTGTTTCCTCCACAGTCACAGAGACACATTGTTCTCTGCCTATCAGTATGTCTTTCATGGGGTAATAGTTTAAGCGACCAGGTACTGTCAATTACTGCATATTCTATTTTCATTAATCCGCAGTCTGGAAAATGTTCATTAAATTGCCTATGCATAGGAGCCACTTAAGAACATTTAATTAACTCATTACATAGCGTTCCAACTGCAATTAGAAAAGACAATACTTTATTGAGTTACTCATCCCTCTAAAATAGACATTTAATTGTCATTTGCCAGGGCACGGGAAACCCCACTATGACCTGAAGTATGGATATCGCTCATAGACAAGACATGGCACCACTGTCAGGTATCATAATCGGTTCCCATAGGAATAGCAGCTGCCAAAATATTACATAAATTTATTTAAAAAATGCAGGTAACACCATCCATTCTCATCCTCTTGACTTTTAATCATAAATATTTCAGTAGGTTAGTTTTGCGAGTCAAAGTCAAATCATACAATGAACTCCAGATTACCTGCAAGGAAAATGACAGCTCCTCGGAAGGTCTGAACATTGGATGCCAAAACGCAGGCAGGGAGCTTTAGTTTTGACAAGGACAAATACTGCTTGTGTCTATGCTTTACGATATTAAGAACTGGCATTGATAGCGACGGTCGTAACTATGTGCGTAATGCAGATATGGACCTATACCAGAACTTCTCATGGTGAAGGACAACAACTGTAGTATCTCTTTCGTGGATGAAATAATATTCCCAGTTACACAAGTCATCTACTCAAATTTATTAGAGATACTCCTTGACACTTTTTCCAAACCCAGTTCAGGGTCAATTCAGTCTATCTTAAACAACTTTGTAGCATAAGACAAAATGGTTGCTCGGAAAGTGCAGCCTCACCAAATGCCATCCTTAGGTTAGATTGTGACCAGTGACATCCTCCACTTTGTGGTATACCATATAGTGCCCAAATAACATTTCCGTACTCTGTCCAATTAATTTGGACAGTTTCCTTAACAACACAGCGCAACCAACAAACTAGGAAACATAGCTGCATCCATTGTAACTACCTTTCCAAATGTTAGATTGGTGGCACACGCTTTAAGTGCCCAAGACAGCAGGAATACCACTTTTAGCAGTGACTAATTACCATGCTCTGCACACGACCAAGGCTGTCCCTGTGCTTGACAACTCTATTTCATGAGCTACAACTGCTGGATAATACATCCCTAGCAGTCAGTGTATCTTTAATGTCAGCTCAAACATGGACTTTCAAATCTACATGCAAAGATTAAGACCGTTAGGCTACCATAAGGCCAGTGAGGAGGGAGCTCCAACTTTCATCAGTAACATAAACCTATTCAGAACTTCCCTTCTACAAAGTCATATAATGCCCCTAATGTCCTAAACGTGGCTAAACACAAGCTGGCCATACACATTAGATAAATGTCAGAACCCACTTATTTTGGTGGGAATGGCTAACCACCTATTTTGTATGGGGGCCTCCCAATATTCCCCTGATGGCAACTGATTCCAGGTGCCCGATTCTGTGGTTCTAGGGGAGCTAAGCCACTGCTAGAGTGTCTGGTAGCAGTTTAGTTCCCTCTCTTCGTTTGGGACACAAGAACACTTGACCAAGCCAGCCAAGCATGCATGTGTATGAAGGAGAAGGAAGGAATAGCTGTTGGCAGAACAAATGTCCTGTTGGGTAACATCTACATTATGTGTATGGGCAGCCAATCCCACCAATTTCGGTAGAAATGGCCAAACATCTAATTTATATGAAATGTTCAGCTGACAAACAGCATATATCAGGGAAGAAAGGATTGGGCATGTTGAAATTCTTCGTTCTCAAAGGAGAAGAACCACCATCAGAGGTAGCGGATAGCAGTTTACCCTCTTTTCCCCACTGAAAATGCATGCTTTTGCAGGTGCATGGTCAGCTTAGGAGATGGGAAGGTAGTGTGACCCTTAGGCCATAAGAGGGAAGGGAGAGGCTATAGAGTACAGCGTAATTTAGAATTTTTGTTTTTATTCACTCTGCATCACTATGGGATGCAATTGTGCTGACAGAAGTGGAGAAGACATACATCCATGTCCTTTTCCATCTCTAGCAACCGCAAACCATATTCTAAATACATTTACATATAGGATGTCTTATAACGGCTCTGTCACCCAGATCCACACTACGCTACCAGGCATATAGCCTAGTAGGGTTGATGACACTGAAAAAAATTATACCTTTATTTCTGCTGTCGGTGGTCCGGTGGTGGAGAAAAAAGAAACTTAAATTAAGTATTCGAGCACCAGGAGGCAGGCCTATTCAGTTCGGCCCCTCTGCTGTATTTCCCACCCCCTACCTTTAGACTGACAAACCTAGACCCTTTGGTTTAGCGCAGAGATCCTGTGACGGCACATGCGCACTATGCATCTTCACAAGTCGTGAATTAAGCTAAAGATGTGCGCACGCACTGTTCTGATCATGGCCACGGTATCTCAGCACTAGACCAGATCAATTTAAAGGCAGGGTGCGTGAACTACAGCAGAGTGACGTCATTATGGAGCACCAGAGGCGTTGCTGGAGCGGTGCTTGAACAGCACGAGCCCGTCTCCTGGTGCTCGAATGCTTAATTTGCATATTTTTAAAAGTTCTTTTTTCTCCACCAACAGACCTGCAGAAAGAAAGGTTTTTGTCAGCATCATCAACCCTGGTAGGGTAAAGTTGATTTGGGTGACAGAGCCTCTTTAA
Organism: Bufo bufo; assembly: GCF_905171765.1. Classification (NCBI taxonomy): domain Eukaryota; kingdom Metazoa; phylum Chordata; class Amphibia; order Anura; family Bufonidae; genus Bufo; species Bufo bufo. Next base: position 51,519,348 of record NC_053395.1, read on the forward strand.
AGCAGCTCATTTATAACACACTCTGCTGTGTATCACGGCGCACAGAGTGACCTCACGCTGTGCGCAGCCCTGCACAGCCGATAACCGAGCTGAGGACCAGGAAGTGGTGAGTACAGATCCTTCACCACTTCCTGGTCCTCCTGTATTAATGAAGCGCTTCCATAATGCAAGAGCTTCATTAGTACCGCGTTAAAGACGGCCCTGATTGCCGCGGCCCGGCAAAAAATCTTCCACGGCCCGGTCCTGGGCCGCGGCATGGCGATTGGGGACAGCTGGCCCAGGTGCATCTCAGTCCCATTCAAGTGAATGGGCCTGGGCTGCAATACCTAGCACTGCCACTATACAATGTATGGCGGGTGCTTTGTATACTTTGAGGCGTCCCCTGCCCTCATCGGAGCGCCACAGCCTCCTTAAACAACTGATTGGCGGACCCCTTCCGATCAGATACTGAAGACCTATCCTCTGGATAGTTCATTAATACCAATCACCCGGAAAACCTCTTTAACAATAACGTCTTCAAAGACACAAAAAGAAGCAGGAAGACCACAATAACGTTCATAAATAAGAAATTCATATTTCAACAATATTTCTGACCCCTCCGCGTGCTGGGAGCAAAATTCTTATGAAGGTTATTTTTACCAGCTATTGTAACCTAAAGATAACATTTGGTTGCAGTGAAAGCACGGATGGCGAGTAGGAAGTTGCAGCTTTATCATTGTGTGACATGATAGCTTCCGAGCTCAGAAATAAGCCCTGTTTTTCCTGGAAAGGGACACATTCTTTGATCCCTTCCAGTTAGCAGGGTCCTTGAGTATATACAAAGCCGCAGGATACACATATTTGGTGCACAAGAGGACGGTATTATGACACTGAAAAGTTATAAAAATATCTTTGTCATTAAATGAGATGTCCAGTCATATTATTAGAAAGAGGTTCTTATGGTTTAAAATAATAAAATAAATCAATACTCACCACTCCCATTCACAGTCCACCATCGGTATCTGTTTCCTGTCTCGCTCGACACACGTGCCCACTCAGCCAATCACTGGTGCAGGCGGACCACTGCTATGAGCAGGCATTTCCTGCATGTCGAAGGTGGACCATGAACGGGAGCTGTGAGGTACTGGTAAGGTGAGTATTTACCTATTTTAATATTTTTAACTAATGGGGGCTTCTAAAGTATATACCGTATTTTTTGCCCCATATGACTCACTTTTTCCCCTCCAAAGTGGGGGGAAAATGTCATTGTGTCTTATAGGACGAATACTAATGGGAGCTTCCATTACGAAATCACCCATTAGTACCAGAGGATCGGGAAAAGGTGAATGAAGCGCTTCCCGGGCTCTGTACTCACCGCTTCCTGGTCGTCTGCCGTCAGCTGTGCTGTGACTGCGTACAGCTTGAGGGCGCTCTGTGATCTCACGCTGTGCGCGTGGGGTCACAGCACATCCGACGGCAGGAAGAAGAAGAGAGCTGGATCCTAGGAGCGGTGGTGTCTAGTAGAGCAGGAGAGGTAAGTTGATTATTATTATTATTTTTATTTGCTCTGCAGCATGGGGGTCTGATCTGAGGCATGGAGGTCTTATCTGAGGTATGGGGGTCTGATCTGAGGTATAGGGGTCTGATCTGAGGCATGTGGTCTGATCTGAGGTATGGGGGTCAGATCTGAGGCATGTGGGTCTGATCTGAGGCATGTGGGTCTGATCTGAGGCATGGGGGTCTGATCTGAGGCATGGGGGTCAGATCTGAGGCATGGAGGACTGATCTGAGGTATTCATTAGCTGCAAGTACTAGCTTCAAGTACTACATTAAGTACTAGTAAAGAGATATTGCAGGAGACTGAAGAGATTCAAGAGATACTGCAAGAGATTGGCTTAGAGTCTCCAACTGGCTCATCTGTGTTGTTTTTGCTGATCATTGCTTGAGAAGAGGTAAGGAATTCGGTCAGCTGTTTGCTATTGTGCGTTTGCTAATGAGCCTAGCTCACTAAGGTGTTACATTTGTTGCTGGGGGAGGAGTTTGGGAAGGAGTGTGTGTATATATAGAGACAGACTCATTAGCTGGCCTAATTCATTAGCTTCAAGTACTACATTAAGTACTAGTAAAGAGATATTGCAGGAGATAGTCAGGAGGTAGGCTGGAAGGTGCAAACAATACAAAAAAAAAAGGTAAGATTTGTTTGATTTAAAGTTACAATTTTTATTTTATTTTTTCCTCCTCTTTAAAATGGCAGACTTGGTTCAGTGCAGGAATTGTTGTGCATTTATTTCATGTTCCACTCTTTGGAGATTCGGATGCTGTCAGATCTGTAGACAGTTCTCCTTACTGCAGCAGGAAATTGCATTTTTGAAAGCTGAAATATTTAAATTATCTGTTAAACAAACTCCAGCTAGGACTGCTGCAATGCCACTGCCACAGAGGACCCCCAGAAATGGCAGATGGGTTAATGTAGGTTCTGGAAGTCTTAGAGTGGTGGATAGAAGACATGTCCCACAGTCGGTGGTTCTCCATAATTCATTTGCAGCACTCTCAGAATGTAAGGACAACATGGATATGGACTCAAGCACAGAGGGTGAGAAACCATCGACTCCTATGTCTAATGTATGCAACAAAAAAGATAAAGTGAAGTCTCAAAGGATGCAGCTGTTGCTGGGTGATTCAATCATAAGAAGTGTGGAGCTTAAAGAAAATGGTTTTGTGAGATGTCTCCCTGGGGCTACTGCTAGAAGAGATAGAAGACGTATTATTAATATTGTTAAGCAAGCAAAGCAGGAAGGGGACGTGGATGTTCTTGTCCATCTAGGGACAAATGACCTGGCTTGCAATGAAGTGAAGAGGTGAAAAAATCTTTTATCACACTTGGTAATGACGTACAGGATTTTGCATCCACCATTTCATTTTCTGAAGTTCTGCCTGTGCATAATGTTCAGAATGATAGGCAGAGGCGCATAAAGGAGTTCAACATATGGCTTGGTAAATGGTGTCAAGAGCAAGGATTTGGCTTTGTTTCTCATGATAGCTCTACTTGGAATAGAAAGGAACTGTACAAAAAAGATGGTTTGCATCTTTCTCTCAAAGGAACAAATGTACTTAATGAACAACTCCAAGAATTTGCGAAAGAGTATTTAAACTAGGAAGGGGGGGCAAAAGAGTGAAAATAAAAGAGTCCAATTGCCCCCCGAAACAATGCCAGAACAGGTCAGAAGCACAGAGGTTAAGAAATGATAAGCTCAGAGTCATGTCTACAAATGCTCGCAGTTTAGGTAAAAAAATCAATGAACTTGGGTCAATAATGGCATCTGAGAATGTAGATTTAGTGGCTGTTACGGAGACATGGTTTAATGAAAGAAATGACTGGGACATAACCATACCAGGGTACTCTTTATACAGAAGAGACAGAGAAGGCAAGAAAGGAGGAGGAGTGGCCCTGTATGTGAAAGATAGCATTAAATCTAACCTAATACAAGTTGGTGAGGCCAACATAGAGTCAGTTTGGGTTACGTTGCAGTTTGCTAACCATGCAGTAACTCGTGTAGGTGTGATATATAGACCACCTGGTCAAGTTAAAGAACTAGATGATCTACTAGTTGAAGAAATAGCTAAAATGACAATGAAAGGAGAAGTTATCATTATGGGAGATTTCAATCTTCCAGATATAAACTGGAAAACCAAAATAGCAAGTTCTACCAGGAGTACAGATATTCTAAATTCCCTACTGGGGTTATCTCTACAACAAGTGGTTGAGGAGCCAACCCGGAGGGAGGCCATTTTGGATTTGGTATTCACAAACGGGGATTCGGTATATGATGTCATTGTAGGTGAAACCTTGGGATCTAGTGATCACCAGTCAGTGTGGTTTAATATAAGAACTGTGAAAGAGTCCCACCACACAAAAACAAAAGTTTTAGATTTTAGAAAAACAGACTTTTCAAAAATGAAATTAGTCATAAATGAGTCCTTATCAGACTGGAACGGATTACATGGAGTCCAGGAGAAATGGGACTACTTAAAAGGTGCATTATTGAAGGCAACAGAAAATTGCATTAGACTTGTCAGTAAAAGCAAAAAAAGGAGGAGACCAATGTGGTACTCAGCAGAAGTGGCCCAAATCATTAAAAATAAAAAGCTAGCATTTTGTAATTATAAAAAAACCCAGAGCAATGAAGATAAGGAAATCTACAAGATTAGGCAGAGAGAAGCCAAGCAAGTTATAAGAACTTCTAAAGCGCAGGCAGAAGAAAAACTAGCTCAGTCTATGAAAAAAGGGGATAAGACATTCTTCAGATATATAAATGAAAAAAGGAAATTAAAACAAGGAATAACTAAATTAAAAACAAAGGGCGGAAGGTATGTAGAAGAGAATAAAGGGCTAGCCGACTGCCTTAATGAATACTTCTGTTCAGTTTTTACAAAAGAAAAAGGAGAAGGACCTCCACTAGAAAGAATGACTATTAAATCGTTTGATGCATGTATCTTTACAGAGGAAGATGTTCTAAGTTTGCTGTCTAAGGTGAAGACAGATAAGTCACAGGGGCCTGATGAGATACACCCAAAATTATTAAAAGAGCTTAGTGGTGAGCTGGCAAAACCGTTAACAGATTTATTTAACCAATCATTAGTAACAGGAGTCGTCCCGGAAGATTGGAAATTGGCAAATGTCGTGCCCATTCACAAGAAAGGTAGTAGGGAGGAATCGAGCAACTATAGACCAGTGAGTCTGACATCAATAGTAGGCAAATTAATGGAAACCCTATTAAAGGATAGGATTGTGGAACATCTAAAATCCCATGGATTGCAAGATGAAAAACAACATGGGTTTACTTCAGGGAGATCATGTCAAACAAATCTTATAGATTTTTTTGACTGGGTGAATAAAATAATAGACGGTGGAGGTGCAGTAGACATCGCATATCTAGATTTTAGTAAGGCTTTTGACACTGTCCCACATAGAAGACTTATCAATAAACTGCAGTCATTGAGCATGGACTCCCATATTGTTGAGTGGATTAGGCAGTGGCTGAGTGACAGACAACAGAGGGTTGTAGTCAATGGAGAACATTCAAAACAAGGTAATGTTACCAGTGGGGTTCCACAGGGATCTGTACTGGGACCGATTTTGTTTAATATCTTCATAAGTGATATTGCAAAAGGCCTCGCTGGTAAGGTTTGTCTTTTTGCTGATGACACAAAGATATGTAACAGGGTTGATGTTCCTGGAGGGAAACGCCAAATGGAAAAGGATTTAGGAAAACTAGAAGAATGGTCAGAACTCTGGAAACTGAAATTTAATGTGGATAAGTGCAAGATAATGCACCTGGGGCGTAAAAACCCAAGGGCAGAATATAGAATATTTGACACAGTCCTGACCTCAGTATCTGAGGAAAGGGATTTAGGAGTAATTATTTCAGAAGACTTAAAGGTGGGAAGACAATGTAATAGAGCAGCACGAAATGCCAGCAGAATGCTTGGATGTATAGGGAGAGGTATAAGCAGTAGAAAGAGTGAAGTGCTTATGCCGCTGTACAGAACACTGGTGAGACCTCACTTGGAGTATTGTGCGCAGTACTGGAGGCCATATCTCCAGAAGGATATAGATACTCTAGAGAGAGTTCAGAGAAGAGCTACTAAACTAGTACATGGATTGCAGGATAAAACTTACCAGGAAAGGTTAAAGGACCTTAATATGTATAGCTTGGAAGAAAGAAGAGACAGAGGGGATATGATAGAAACTTTTAAATACATAAAGGGAATCAACTCGGTAAAGGAAGAGAGCACATTTAAAAGAAGAAAAACTACCACAAGAGGACACAGTTTTAAATTAGAGGGGCAAAGGTTTAAAAGTAATATAAGGAGGTATTACTTTACTGAGAGAGTAGTGGATGCATGGAATAGCCTTCCTGCAGAAGTGGTAGCTGCAAATACAGTGAAGGGGTTTAAGCATGCATGGGATAGGCATAAGGCCATCCTTCATATAAGATAGGGCCGGGGGCTATCCATAGTATTCAGTATATTGGGCAGACTAGATGGGCCAAATGGTTCTTATCTGCCGACACATTCTATGTTTCTATGTTTCTATGGAGGACTGATCTGAGGCATGGGGGTCTGATCTGAGGCATGGGGGTCTGATCTGAGGCATGGGGGTCTGATCTGAGGCATGTGGTCTGATCTGAGGTATGGGGGTCAGATCTGAGGTATGGGGGGGTCTGATCTGAGGCATGGGGGTCTGATCTGAGGCATGTGGGTCTGATCTGAGGCATGTGGGTCTGATCTGAGGCATGGGGGTCTGATCTGAGGCATGGGGGTCTGATCTGAGGCATGGGGGACTGATCTGAGGTATGGAGGACTGATCTGAGGTATGGGGGTCTGATCTGAGGCATGGGGGTCTGATCTGAGGCATGGGGGTCTGATTTGAGGTTTGGGGGTCTTATCTGAGGTCTGAATTGAGGCCAACATTTATTTCACTTATATGCTCCTCTTATTTTCTCCAAGTCAACTTATTTCTAAAATGTTGAGCCCTGTCAGCAGCGATATGATTTTAAAGCCTGGCAGCCAGAAAAAAAGATTTGCCGGTTCGGATTCATGAGGCCTGTACAGCAAGTTATCCCAACAATAAAAGTTCAGTTTCTGCTGCCTACATATTAGTATAGAGGATCCTATTACACGAAGCAAACCTGAGTTTCCAATGGTTTCCAACCCGGTCACATACACCCAAATTTTCAAAATTTTTTGGACAGTCAAAAAAAATCTTGCTTGCAATTTTAAGCTATGATCACTTATCCAGTAGCCTGTTTCGGTTTACCATATCCGGCAAAGCTGGATACTGCCGAGTAGCGCCGGATCCCCATTGACTATAATAGGATCCTGTTCATTTCCAGCATACCTTAAATCCCTACTTTGGCTGGACAAAAAATCCGGCATTTATGCAAGAAACTGGCCAGAATCTTGCCAAATCGCATTGCAGTCAATAGGGATCCGGCGGTGCTCGGCAGTATGTGGTTCTTTATAGCATATGTTTCTGTAGATGATGATTCTAACTTAAAGTATAGGAGGCAATCTGTTGCTACCTGGAAACCATCAGTAACAGGCTAGCTGCTGGGAAGGGATCTGATAATAGCTTTTTTATTGTAATTATAGGCTATGTGTATAGCCAGGACAGCTCGGCTCAGTAACACATGAATATTTAATGCTCAGCAACCCATGTGTTAATATACAAATAACTGCAGCAGACATTCATGTGTTAAAGGGGGGGTTTCTGGTACTTTTATACTGATAGCCTATTGCTAGGATAAGTCATCAATGTCCGATCTGTGGAAGTCCAACTTCTGGCACAACAACCGCAAGAAAGTGCTTTACCGTTTACCAAGAACAGTGCCATACATTTGGTAGTGGCTGTTTCCGGTACTGCAGCTCTGTGCAACTCACTTCTATTCAAGCCGCAATACCAAACAACTTGCTAGCAAATGTACAGCAAAAAGCTGCAGAGGAGGCGCGGAGCTCTGGGGTGCCCTTTTAGTCAGTGCCTAGAGGACCCCCATCGATCCTAAGAATTGACCATCAATATCAAAATCCCAGAAAACATCTTTAATAACCTAGGATGACCCAACAGGGCATAGTACAGAGTTATGGAGACAATAAGAACTCCACTTATTCAGAAGAGTCCTCAATAATGAACTCAAAATACTAAACTGAATTAAAGGGCATCTGACAGCAGATTTGTCCCTATGACACCGGCTGACCTGTTACATGTGCGCTTGGCAGCTGAAGACATCTGTGTTGGTCCCATGTTCATATGTGTCCACATTGCTGAGAAAAATGATGACTTAGGGTCTTGGATCCGAAGCTCGATTTGCTCAACACTAATGATATTTTCACTGCCTGATCCTGTCATTCAAAGTGCAGAGAGCGCAGCAGTTGCAGAGAGAGCAGAGCATCTAGGTGTAATGACAACGCCCCCGTTGCTCCTAGCGGCTCATTTGCATATAGTAAAACTTTATTTTTCTCAGCAATGCGGGCACATATGAACATGGGACCAACACAGATGCCTTCAGCTGCCAAGCGCACATGTATCAGGTCAGCCAGTGTCATAGGTACAAATCTGCTGACAGATGCCCTTTAAGAAAAACAGATCCACCAACAGCAGCTTGATGACAGTTTCCAGACAGAAAATAAGCAAAATAAAGAGCCTATTTTATGACCACAGAATACATCCATAATTTCAATGTAAATTTTTTGGGGGGGAAACTGTGCCAAAAAATGATGTTTGACAAATTTATTCAAAAAAGTAAAAAAAAAAAGTGAAAAGTGACAGAAAAAATAGGCATGGTTTCCAATGAGATCGACTTTTAGTCAAGTCTGAAAATGGTGCACAGATCTGAGTGTCTGACAGTTTCCAATGCACAAATGGGGTCATTTCTCAAACTGGTGTAAAGTAGAACTGCCCCTAGCAACCAATCAGATTCCACCTTTCATTTTTGACAGCATCTTTTGGAAAATGAAAGGAGGAATCTGATTGGTTGCTATGGGCAGTTCTACTTTACACCAGTTTGAGAAATGACCCCAAAAGTTTTGGGGCCTTTTTTATCCATTTGGCTCACTCCAAATCACCCGGACTGAGGTAAGACTAACTAACTGGGGGTCAACGTTTTCATGAAATCGGCATCCCTTTAGATACTGGTAAAGATACAAGAGGAAAGAAACCACTGCTCTCAGACTGGTAGTAATTGCTCCACTTCAGAAAGCCATGAAATATGTATTGTAATGGCGACTAATGGTATGGATTTGAATATCACGAGCAATGTAGATCTCTATTTCAGCTTTTCGGATTAGATCATTTCTAATTTTGCAATCATTCTCTTATCGCTCTGCGTATTAATATACGGGCTAAAACACCAAAAGGAAATTGATTTCTGAAACGAATGTGCAGCTCCTTCCAAATTTACCGTCCTGTGTTTGACAAGGGCATTGACAATGAGAGGTGGAGATTGGGCCGTTAGAGCCGCATAAGGGCTCGTTCACATGACCGTTTGAAGCCCGTGTTGTGGAGCGCAAATTGCGGTCTGCAATGCACAGGCACCGACCATGGTCCAGCCGCACGGGGATCGTGGACCCCATTCACTTGATTCCTCCGTCCCGCAAAAAGATAGAACGTGTTCTATCTTTTTGCGGTGAGGAGGCGCGGAACGGAACCCCAGGAAGCACTCCGTAGTGCATCCGTAGTGTTCCGTTCACTGCTTCCGTTCCGCATCTCCGGATTTGCGGACCCATTGAAGTGAATGGGTCCGCATCCGTGATGCGGAATGCACACTGAACGGTGCCCTTGCAATTGCGGATCCACAAATGCGGTCCGCAATACGGCAACGGGCAGCACACGTTCGTGTGAATGAGCCCTAAAGCAAATGAAATAGAACAAGCAGGGCGGTAGGTCGCACATGTGAACTGCGGCTCCATTCATCTTATTCATAAATAATGGAGCGCTGTCCTCGAAATCAAGCAGCAGTGCACATGCTCGACCTGCCGCTCCATTCCCTTCAGGGGGCTTCTAGGGGTACAAGGTAAACGTTCTCGTGCTGTCCCAGCGGTAAGACCCCCACCGATTTCATAGTTAGCGCCCATCCTGTGGATCGGGGATCATTTTGAACAATGGACTACCCCTATTAAGCGACACTTCCAACAATTTTTTTTATCACATATTAACAGCCTATATACAAATATTCTATGTACATTTTTTTTCAAATTTTTTATCATTTTCAGGACATGCATTTTTGAAGTTATTTGACTTCCTGTCCTGACCCTTTTTTTTTTACTTCCTCTTGGCCTGGACAGCAAACAGTCTTTTGACCAGAAAGAGCCCCCCTGTAGTGACATCACACATTACACTAATGAATGCTATGCGCCATCTCTAACTAGGGCTATGAATAGAACATTAGAGCTGTTATCCCAATTCTACATCTACTGTTATCATGAGGATTACCCTTCAGATAACATCCTCCCCTCACGGCAGCAGTAAACTGACAATGGGTTACCTATCTAGATAGGAGCTCTATTTCTCTGTGCTGACTGGCTTTAGAAGTACAAGATTTTGCATTTGATTTGCATAGTACTGCCGAAATGAAAATGAAGAACAGCCAAAAATTCGAAGACATTTTTTAAATTTTTTTAATAGTTAAAAAAATACCCCTTTCTTATAGAATCGTCCGTTACAGGATTTCTACCAAGATAAATGTGGACGCCCTATCCACAGGATAATGGACAACATCTGATCGGTGGCGGGGTCCGACCACCCTTAGAGTTTTTCTGTGCTGAAAAAAAGGGGGTCATTTATTAAGCTGAAATACGCTTATATTAGGCATAGCATCAATCTGCGACTTCGCCCAGCTCACACCAGGTCTAAATAAGTGGGTGTGGTGTGGGTGGGGAAGGGGATGGCCGGCTCATTTACCATTTTCTACGGCAGTTTCGGTATATAACGTAATTCGCAGCCGTAATGCAAGACAGAAACCTTTAAGAGGCATTCCGTTTTGATCCGTCATAATAGAAGTCTATGGCCAAGCATAACGGAACGGCAGCGTGGGGAGGGTTAGGACAGGCCATTCATTTTGTAGTTCTGCAAAACCCCTTTAAAGGTGCCTCACTTTACAGCCTGCTGTAAAACTAATATGATCAATTCCAATTCTTCTATAGGTCATGGACAAAGGGTTTGGTCCCTATTCTGTCAGAGCGAGAGCAATGCACAGGCCTGGACCCCTGCTCACTCTCCAGCTCATTTCTGCGAACGTCGGAGGAGAGTTTCTGCAAGCTCTGCTGTTTCTGGGAGACAATCACATTTGCTTTTAAGAGACGTGCCAAATACTGAGATGCATTTTTTATATCGTTCAAGCGTCTTGGACATTATTAGACTTTAAAACCTGATGATTTGTTGGCTGCCTTTCCACAAGATGGCTCTGCGAGTGGAAATGTTCAGAGGGTTAGACCAAACACCAGCTGCCTCTTCGATGTATGACGCTCATAGACTTGGGATATGGACATAGGGATTGTATATATATATATATATAAACGTATGGACATAGGCAGAAATGCACATTTCCCACGAGTGGTCGAGGATCTCAGTACTCAAGATCGATGTTTGACAGAATACATATTACACAGGCCCTCATCGTATAGATCATAAAAAGGAAGCCAATTTGTGATTTACACAATGTTAAAAGAACAATCCAGTGAAGACTTATGTCAGTTACTTGCACAGTATGGCGCCACCTGGTGGTCAATGTGTATGGCCACCTGCAGGTCCATTCTATTGGGCTGCGAGCCCGGTCTCTGGGTAGTGGTTGAGCAAATGAAAGTATACAAAGTGGATTTTGGACCGAATTTCAGGGAAAGTTTGATTCGCCGCAAAGCCAAATTTCCTAGTACTTACAAATCAATTTTCCCTGAAATGGTGAAAAAAAAGAAAAAAAACATACCTCATCCATTTGATCGCGAAGAGGCGCCACGGCCATCTTGATTGCAGATCCCATGCAAAATGTCATGTGCCGTGACGTATGATGTCACCACGCTGGCCATAGCCTCTGCAGTAGCAGGACTGTACAGCTGTGAAGACTCCTTCCACAGCGCAAGTCAAAGTGGACTATACTGTCAGATGCCAGAGGGGGAAGGAGACTGATTCTATCCAGAGCCCGCCCCTGGCAGCAGAGATAAAGAGCATCAGCAAGAGGAGCATATAAGAGGAGTGCAAATCACTTGCAGTTATCCACAGTTTTTCGGGACTAAAAATGATTCATGGGATTATCCCTTTAAATCAGTTCTCTGAAGGTAACGAATAAAGTTCATTGAACTGAATTTACACATTGCAATCTGCTCTTAAGAGAATCTCACCCAGATCATCCTACAGTGAAGAGTTCTGCAAATTTGTAATATACTTTATGTTTCAAGCTCTCTGCTTGTAGTCAGTGAATGGAAGAATCGATCGTTTACATTCATGCCTGGTTTGGTACAGGGTATCAGAGCTCCCTTTTGGTACATGATATGCATATGTGTCTTCCACTAAAGTGATGGGGGAATATGGGGGAACCTTTCAGCCCCTTTAATCTGCTGGCTGGTGGAAGTCCAATTTAAGATTGGTCATCAACATTAAAATGGGGTTTCTAACATTTAAACATTGATGGCCTGTCTTTAGGCTGCAGTCGTCACACGTCCGGACAAGAATAGGACATGTTCTATTTTTTTCGGGAACAGAATTGCCGACTCGGAAGTGCGGGTTTGAAATTCCGTATCCGGGCAGCACATCGTGCGGCCCCATAGAAATGAATGGGTCCGCAAATTCCGCTCCGCAAAATGCAGAACGAAATTGCGGACATGTGAATGGGGCCTTAGGATCAGGGGGAATCCAAACCCTGGGACCACGGTCTACTTAGGCTACATTCACACAAACAGGAAAAATGGGCCATTTAAATTACCGCCAACACACCGCCATTTTTAGAACCAACAAAATTTAACGGGGCTATTCACATGGCTCTTTTTTTAATGGCCAGCAAATAACAGCTGCCAAAATACAGGACAGATCCTATTTTTGGCCATTTTCACAGGCTGGCGGACTTCATTGAAAACAAGTGCACGCATCTAAAGGCAGTTAAAAATGCATTCAATGAGGTGTGCACGTGTTTTTTTTTTATTCGTTTTTTTTTACACAAGCAAAATGGGGGCATTCTTTATACTGGAAGCCACAAATGGGGGCATTAACAATACTCGGGGGGCACTAATGGGGCATTCATAATACTGAGGGGCACTAATGGGGCATTAATAATACTGAGAGTGTGTCCGTTTTGTCGTGTGACCATGGGCGTAGCTATAGTGGTTGCAGAGGCAGCAGTCACTACCGGGCCCAGGAGCCTGAGGGCGCGTAAAGACCCTTGTGCCGCATAAGAAGACACTGGTATTATAGAGAGCGCATGCTGGTCAAGTTACACCTCTGGCTGCAGTTAAGGGGTTAGGCCAGGAATTGCGCATTGGGGGGGGGGGGGCGTTTAAATTTTTTTCTCAGGCAGCATGAAGGCCATGTGCTTCCCTGCCGCTTGCCACAAAGCACCGAGCGAAGGGGGGCCCAAGCTTGACTCTTGCACTAGGGCCCCTGCGTGTGACTGTAGCGTTAGGGAGTTGCCCTTTACAAATGCCTAAACAGGTATTAATACCGCACTGGGGATGTTACTGCTTCGGCCCCGGACGTACACAGCGAGGTACGAGATCACACTGGAATAATAGCACATAAATAATCTATTACGTATTCAGTACACAGAGGGACGCATTCGTTTTATTCCCGACACCTGAGGGTGACTTTCCACGCAGCGATATTTTATTTACACGACAGCTGGGGATGTCGCTCTTTTACATAAAGTAATAATGTACAATGACTGGAAGGAATACCCAGCGATAATAATCATGTACGGAGCAGGAGCCTGCCGACGCCTCATCTGTGACATCAAGTCATATGGGGCAGATGTCTTCTCTCTGCCGGGCCGGGGCACGAGGGGCGGCCATTTATTCACTTAGCATCCAGCTGAAGGGCCTGTAATAGAGATGTCACCATGTCACAACAGGAAGCTTATCAATGGCAGGAAGTCAGCTGTACCGAGGAGCAGCGGAGCCGGAGACGCGGCATGTCCCTTGTCTATACCGTACAGATATATCTATCTCATATCTATCTATCTATCTATCTATCTATCTATCTATCTATCTATATATCTATCTATCTATCTCATATCTATCTATCTATCTATCTATCTATCTATCTATCTATCTCACATCTATCTATCTATCTATCTATCTACTTGTAGACCAAACAAACAGAAGCAGCAGTCAAGTAAAAAAATAGGAAGTGAAAGAAATGTTGAACTGGTGCCTGAAGAAACATGACCCGGAAAGTCCAATTTCAATATAAAAAAAGAATTACCGCAGCCCTTCCCTAAGGGTCCATTCACACGTCCGTAAGTGTTTTGCCAATCCGCAAAACATGGACACCGGCAATGTGCGTTCCGCATTTTGCGGCCAACACATCGCCGGCGCTCTCATTGAAAATGCCATTTTTAATTTGTCGGCAATTGCGGACAAGAATAGGACATGTTCTGTTTTTTTTTTATGCGGAACGGAAGTGCGGATGCGGACAGCACATTCCGGCCCCATTGAAATTGAATGGGTCCGCACCTGTTCCGCAAAATTGCGGAATGGCTGCGGACCCATTTTGCGGACGTGTGAATGGACCCTTAAGTGTTCATAGAGAAAGAGGTTTATTAAGCCATGTGCAAAAAACACGTTTCAGTCCTAACACAGGACCTTTCGCAAGCGTGATCTTTCTTTCTTTCTATTTCTCCTAGCTTTTATCCATCTACAGTATCTATCTATCTAATATCTATCTATCTACAGTATCTATCTATCTAATATCTATCTATCTACAGTATCTATATATCTACAGTATCTATATATCTAATATCTATCTATCTCTGTCTTAAATATTGAAAAACTAAAACTCTCCGCATGTTCTGACACTACAACTTCTATTGCCATTTGCAGGTCGGGAGCACATTAGGAGTTGTAGTTCTGCGTCATCTGAAGAGCCACAAGTTGGTTACCAATGGTTCGCATTCATGCAAAATATAGCAGGTCATAAAATTATCCCGTTTCTACATGTTCTACACTTTTGGTCCTTTTCATTTATGTTCCAGATCTAATTATCTATCTATCCTCTATTATCTATCTATATATCCATCTCTCTCTCTCTCTCTCTCTCTCTCTCTCTATCTATCTCACATCTATCTATCCATCTATCTCTCTCTCTATCTCTATCTATCTATCTATCTATCTATCTATCTATCTATCTATCTATCTATCTATCCCTGTATGTCTGTCTAGCTCAATCTATTCTCAACTAAACAATTCAGGACAATTCTGAGCTCAGATTACCAAGCAGATGCTGCTTCTTCAGGGTCTGCACAGGGCTTGCCCTGGAGAGTTGCCTTATGGAAAGGGACAGCGCTTCACCTGACTGTATAGACAGTAATCCGATGAGAACGCAGCGCCTCACAGGCCATAAATCTGCAATGACACACAAACACAGCACAATGCTGAACGCCTTGATGTCATCCAAGATGAAAGCTGAGGGGGTGAGGAGTTTGGGAGGTGTGTAATTCTGCTTTTATATATTGTTGTTCTGGAAACTTTTAAATACATAAAGGGAATCAACAAGGTAAAAGAGGAGAGAATATGTAAAAGAAGAAAAACTGCTACAAGAGGACATAGTTTTAAATTAGAGGGGCAAAGGTTTAAAAGTAATATAAGGAAGTATTACTTTACTGAGAGAGTAGTGGATGCATGGAATAGCCTTCCTGCAGAAGTGGTAGCTGCAAATACAGTGAAGGAGTTTAAGCATGTATGGGATAGGCATAAGGCCATCCTTCATATAAGATAGGGCCAGGGGCTATCCATAGTATTCAGTATATTGGGCAGACTAGATGGGCCAAATGGTTCTTATCTGCTGACACATTCTATGTTTCTATCTTTACGCTCTTGTATGAATTTTAACTGGGATTCAGGTTAGCAAGAAATACATTTTTTGTCTCCCCTGCATTCCCCTCTGCGCAGACAACAGATGGCCATGACATCACTGCTAATAATGATTCAGTGCGACGTCTGGCAGAAAGAGATCGGGTGACAAGGAATTTATGATGTCATATGATTTAATAGCGATACACAAATGCAATTGATGATGTCATAGCTTCATCTATTTTAGCATCCTGCTACTTCTAGACCTGGTCTGTCACAGGGCACACATTAGCTGGCTTTCCATGCAAATGCCGAGGCTTATTTTGCTCCCTCTTGGCATCGAGTGCCTCCCAGAATATACCAGGGGGTTAAAATAAAATCTGTAGATTACAGCTCTTTCCCCGGCAATCAAAATAATCTGCATATTGCGAGATTACTGTGCTTGCACTTTTGAGCACAGGTTAATTTTATTTTCTTCGAAGCACTCGATGTGCTAGTTGATGAAAACACGACACTAAAGTCTTGCACTTCACATCTATTTGAACTAATTGTATGCAGTCTAGCAGCCAGCTAACATCTTCATGGATCACTGAAATACTGGAAGCATCAATTATGGAACTATTTGTTTTCCAACAGCATGGCGCCATGATTTCACCTTTTATTAGCTTTTTACCAAGCCGTTAACTGCTAAGCCGTACGGCTTCAGAATTAAAAAGGAACTGGAGCACTGAGTAAAAAAAAGCATCAAGCCTTTAACACGGCTGTAACTATACAACCGCTTAAAACAACCGTACAAGATTTTTTTTTAAAAAGGTGTGATTTTATTTTATTTTTTTCAGGAAAAGCGCCGCTCTTGTCTAATGGTTGTGTCTGGTATTGCAGCTTAGCTCTATGGAATTCAATGACGCTAAGTTGAGCAGAGCAGTTTCTGAAACCGTTTTGTATGCAGACCTGTACATTACGACATGACAGGGGTCCGTAAGGGTACCGTCGTGGTTTGTCCATCATTTTCAAGGGAAGAACATCATGCTGCACTATGCTTCCCACCCAATATGGCGGAACTGCCAACAGAGAAACTGAATGGAACCTCTGATAGTAGCGCAAACCCATCCCAAGGCCTGATTTTGTATGTTCTGTC
The DNA here is from genome assembly GCF_905171765.1 of Bufo bufo. NCBI lineage: Eukaryota > Metazoa > Chordata > Amphibia > Anura > Bufonidae > Bufo > Bufo bufo. Next base: position 51,536,014 of record NC_053395.1, read on the forward strand.
CATTGCCCCAACGTAATGCACACAAGACAGCACAGGACCTAATAAAGTCAATTGTTCAATCCACAATGGTCCATTTTCCATCACATTCAAATCGGTATGGAAAAAAAACGATGCACATGATATATATATATATATATATATATATATATATATATATATATATATAAAAAGGAAAAAGGGGGATGGCAGCACCGTCACAAAAAAACTTGGAAGAGAAGGGTGCACAGGCCCAAATGTGGATATAAGCCAATCCAACAAATGCAAAAAATGAAAAAAGGGCAGCACTCCACTGGATTAAAATAAAATAAACTTTATTTACCCAAAGGCTGTAGCGACGTTTCGGCTCTTACACAGGAGCCTTCCTCAAGCCTTGAGGAAGGCTCCTGTGTAAGAGCCGAAACGTCGCTACAGCCTTTGGGTAAATAAAGTTTATTTTATTTTAATCCAGTGGAGTGCTGCCCTTTTTTCATTTTTTATATATATATATATATATATATATATATATATATATTTTTTTTTTTTTTTTTGTGGACATAAATCGGAAAAGATGCCTTAATCCAGCCTAAGAAAGAACCATTATACATGTGAGAATTGTGGTTTATCCAATTTATGATCTGCATGCTCACATCTAATATAAAGAAAGGGTCATTTTTTTTTTTTTTATATAAAATACTCATAGAAAACAATTTAAGAATTGTATCTTTCTTTTTCAAAAGGAAAATTAAATAGAAGCTGTTGTCCTCCTGCAACAGTCATCATAGAGATATAAAACTCCCATATAGATAGGTAATCTATTCTTAGTTTACTGCTGCTGTGAGAGGAAAATGTTACCTGTTCATAAAATAGTAGATTAGTAGAATTTGGATAAGTGTGACAGCTAGGTAAAGATGCCAACAGAAGAGCACTGCACTTATCAGTGTGACGCTCTAATTGAGTCAGTCACCCCCCTTCCCCCTCTGGCCGCAGCGATGGTCTGATGGAGAGAGATAGGCCAGTCTGTCTGCCATGCTAAAACGCCAGACAAGGAGGAAGTTAAAGAGCTAGGACAGGAAGTAGAATCCATAGAGAGACATAAAAAAAAAGTATATCCAGAAATAATGTTTTTTGTAAAATATTCACATTTACAGGCTGTTAATGTGTGATAAAGAAACATTGATGGTAGAGTCGCTTTAAAGGGGTTGTTTTATCGGGACAAGCCCTGTCCATATTTTCCCTTTATGGACATCACAGAGGGCAGTATTACAAAGTCATTGGTATTTTGAACAATATGGTGCCTATGTACGACACAGTGGGGGAGAGTTATCAAACTAGTGTAAAGTAGAACTGGCTTAGTTGCCCATAGCAACCAATCAGATCCCACCTTTCATTTTTCACAGCTCCTTTGGAAAATGAAAGGAGGAATCTGATTAGTTGCTATGGGCAACTAATCCAGTTCTACTTTACACCAGTTTGATAAATCTCCCCCAGTATTCTTATGTAGGAGCAATGATTGTAGAGGAGGGTTTGTCTACTATGTAGTATGTAATGGAACATGCTGTGATTTTCTTCTCATGGATTCCATATGAATTCACATCAGACCAGAGGCACATAGAGGCACAACATGGGCCCTGCTCTGTATAACACATAACCCTAATACAGCCCTGTGCACACGCCCAAAATATTAAGATTATTTGGTCAATATCACAAAAGTATCAATACTACCTTAAAGGGGTTGCCCCACAAAAATAGTCTACATTTTGCAATCCAGCACCTGGATCTGAATACTTTTGTGTTTGGAAATAATAAAAAATTCAGTATAGCCACTGAGCTATTCACTAAAAATATCTGTACAGCGCCACCTGCTGTTTATTCTTTTCTGTATTTCTCCGTCCACCTCAGTAACGTCAGTGAGGTGGACACACATGTTCAGTTCTGTCATTCAACTGCCTCTAACCCTATCTTCTGTTAGAAGCTGTGACTATTACAGAACATGGCCCCCTAAGAGAGGACACGTCCCCTGAGCTTCCAGCCTGAAATAAATGTTGTAGAGAAATTGGAGCAATGAATGGGGAGAATCTTTGGATCCATATGAGGTACGGGGCTGGTCCTAGCATTGGAAGAGCTATTGTCATGTACTATATGGTGTCTGATTTTTGTTTTTTACATTATTCATGAGATAACCCCTTTAGCAGTATTGCAGTACAAAGCACTAGACAAGGTATGTGAATGGCCGGACCCGTCTAATCAGCGAGACGTTACTGAAGCCTATCAGGCGGCGTGCTCACATAAAATCGCTCAGACATATATAATTAGTCGGCTGACGGCAGTTGTAACCTCTTTTTTTCCCTCCTTCTAGTGTGAAATTATACAAGCAGTTAATTAGCAGGAATCAAAACAATTTATTTGGATGATAACTTGCATCCATACATTTTACGTACTTCTGAGAAGCCTAACAGGCGACACATTTCACCTGACCCATAAAACCTGCCCTCGGAAATAAGAGCTGCTCAGCGGAACTGACAATACGTCGCCGACGGCCGGAGATTCACTTCACAGTCTCTTTCTAGCAGCCTTGGGCACAGCACAGACAAAGCCTCTGGGATATATTAGCTGCTTGCACCGACATGGGCTATGCAGCTTTTGGCTGCCCCGACCTGCCCCTAAACCTTCGTGGTAACCACACAGTTTAGATAGCCGTCAGCCAAACGCTCGGTCGGCCAACAGCTATCTCTCCCCAACCCCCAATACACATACACTTGTTTTAATTGGGGAGAGGGGAGTAAGGCTGGGTTCACATATGCACTTTGAACTCCAGCAGTCTGTTCAGGCGGAACAGCACAGCTGGATACCGCCAAGCACCGCCGGATCTCCATTCACTGTAATGGGATCCATCCATTTTCCGGTATATATGCCGGATACAGTGAATTCCGGCAGTCTGTTCCTCCGCTGAAGTTCACAGCGCATATGTGAACCCAGCCTAAGCTGTTGTCAGGATCCTCCGGTAGCGGCTTAGGCTAGTTTCACATCTGCAACACAACTCTCCGGTAGGCTGTTCAGCCTGTCCTCCCAGACGACCATAATGGGACACGGCAGCTCCTCGGCAAATGGGGGAGATAATGGTCATCCCAGGTTAGATCCCTCCATTTACTTTTAGGGCCAATTTACCCACCAAAATCGTTCTTAATCTTAGGGTTAAATGTAGAATTTTTGGGCTGCCTGGTGATAATGCGGCCATTGGTTAGGCATGTTTAGGCGGGAGGATTAGGAGGAATAAGCTGAGGGGTTTCACCTCGGGACTTGTTTTCAGATAATTCTGTGGTCTTCAGGATGTCTTCAGCGTCCGCCCACCCAACTCCTTTTTGTTTTGTTTCTCTTTTTGTCACGGCTTTATTGTTTTTAACCTGGGGTCATTTTTGGAGTGATGGTATCTGATTTGGGCTCAAGCTTTTGTATGAAATTAGTTATTTAACACATTGACTTTAGTTTGCTGAAGTTTATTTTATCACGATGAAGTCAGAAGTTATTTTTGCTCAGGTTGAATTAATAAAGGCTGTGGCCAATTTATTTATCCATTAACTTTGTACGGTGTATTTTTGTAATTTTGGTATATATGGAGTGTGACCTATAATCCCATATGGCGGGAATCGGCAAGACAATAAAATATACATGTATACAATGGATTTTGTCCGGCATTCGCTGCAAGAACAGCCCATAGGAGAGCGGTGCCGCACATGCGAAAGTAACCTTATCTATTCAAGAACAAAAGGATGGGGCATGTTAAAATCCCACTGTCTGATCCAGTCAGGAGAGCCCCATACACATTGGCCCAGATTGTGGTGTAAGCTTAGCCAGGCTGTCTAGACCTGAACCAGATTTATCTGGATGATAAATGTGGTGCAGGGATATTAGACAGTTTTCTCTGACTCTATACTAATTATTGGAGAAAGATTTTTACACCAGAATTGTGGAGCAATTTTGGCCCAAAACAGGACATCTTAGGTCCCACCCCTTTCCAACAAAGCCCCACTCCCTTTGTGACAAGCCCTGCCACTTGGTACGCATTTTGGGAAAAAACAATATGCCAAATTGCACCATTTTTTATTACAACTTTTTGGCACAGACAATTTAGTAAATCTGGGCCGCAAACTTTATTTTACAAAGGCTTTTTTATATGAATCTACAGAGCAAGTGACATCAGAGGGGGGTACATAGATTCCTCTTTAAAAGCACATGACTGGCAAAAAAAGCACACGAGGATCATTATGGCTCTATTCTGGCGTAGAAAATTTGCTAACTTTTGCGGAAAAAAATCGGAGAAATTCTAGCTTTCTCCGATACCCTGGCCGTGCTTTAAAAAAAAGTGGGGAAGGAGGAGGCAGGACCTTTGTAGGCCACTGGACGTCATATTGATCTGTCACATGGCCTTGGCGCAGTTCAGCCTCACTGAAGTGAATAGGGCTGAGCTACGATACCAAGCATAGCCACTATACAATGTACGGCGCTGTGCTTGCTGAGCTGAGAGAAGACAGCAGCGCTCACAGGAGAGCCAGTGCCTTCTCAAACAGCTGATCGGCGGGGGTCCCAGGCGCCGGACCCCCTCCGATCAAATACTAATGACCTATCCAGAGGACACATCAACAGTTTCAAAAATATCGGAAAACCCCTTTAACAACATGTGCATCCGAAAACTGTTACATATTACACCAGAAATGTGGCTGGAGAAGACTTGGCGAACGGACAGTAAAACATACAACAGATTTGTTAAGAGGCGTGAGACTGGACTAAGACTGGCATGTGAGATGCAGGTATTTAGTATAAAAATTAAAAATAAATGCTAATAAAATGCTTCAAAAAGCATGTAACGTTTACAAAAATAACGTTGTTTTCAGATAATTCTGTGGACTAAAAAAAGGCCAAAGATTATGTGCGAAGAAAGCTTAAAGAACTTACCCTATATTTACATGTACAACAGCAAATATCACAGCTGTGATTTTTCACATGAAGTCTACAGATGTTATTAAACCACAAAAAGGTAAGAAAACCACAGTGTTGTCAGAGCTCGGGGCATTTCCTCTTAACTTAAGATCTAAGGTGCCTGGTATACACTTTTCACCCTGAACACATCTTCAAAAACTTATCCATCTCCGAGCATAAAATGACATGCAAACATACATGCTTTTTCTTTATAAGTGAGAATTTCTATTAGTTTCTGGGAAAGCTGGGTGACAACTTGTGGAGTTCATTTCCAACTGTGGTTGTCACGCAACTTTCCTCTGTCCAGTTATAGTCTGGATCAGGGCCTGTGGCCCATTCTTCTGATCTATAGGGATCTTACTGACCAGTCCTAAATCTGGCAAAGGATCAGGCAAGTTGAACTCTAATAGTCTTATCCTTCTTTAGATGATAATTTAGCCCCTCCCCTACATCAGCAGGACCTGCTTAAATAAATCTAATGTGCACAGCCAGCTTAAAAGGGTTGTGCATAGGTCATTAGGATAGGTCACCTCATGGGCGGGGCTTCTACACTCCACACCCCTGCTGATCAGCTAATCTGTAGTAGCTCCGATGCAGGAAGTCGGCACCGGAAATGCACAGCTCCGCCCATTGTCTAGTGGGTGGAGCTGTTTACTGCACTGCTGCTTACATTAAAGTGAATTGAAGCAGCAATGAAATAACCAGCTCCATCAACTGCTCAACGGACAGAGCTGAGTAGTCCCAACAATGTCTTCTGGTGCCGAAGTTACTACAGAACCGGCAGGGGCACAGTGTTGGGCCCCCAACAATCAGATGGCTTATGCTGAGGACAGGCCATCACTTGTCACGGAGCAGACAACCATTTTAAGGATAGGCCTTCAGTACAGTATTTTATAGACTTATTTATGACCATCTGATAATTCAAAAGTAATAAGGTCCCATTTATGTCAGCTTAAGGCTCCATTCACACGTCCGCAAAATGTGTCCGCATCCGTTCCGCAATTTTGCGGAACGGGTGCGGACCCATTCATTCTCTATGGGGACGGAATGGATGCGGACAGCACACAGTGTGCTGTCTGCAGCCGCAATTGCGGAGCGCGGCCCCGATTTTGGGTCCGCAGCTCCGCAAAAAGATAGAGCAGGTCCTATTCTTGTCCGCAGCTTGCGGACAAGAATAGGCATTTCTATGGGGGTGACGGGCTGGTGTGTTGCGGACCCGCAATTTGCGGGTCCGCAACACACCACGGACGTGTGAATGTAGCCTTAAGGTGCATTCACACGACCGTATAAATTGATCCGCATTCGTTCCGCAATTTTGAGGAACAGGTGCGGACCCATTCATTTCAATAGGGCCGCAAAAGATGCGGACAGCACACCTTGTGCTGTCCACATCCGTTGTTTCATTCCACGGCCCCGTAAAAATAATAGCGCATGTCGTATTCTTGTCTCCAACCACGGACAAGAATAGGTATTCTCTATATAGCGCCGGCCATGAGCGGTCTGCAAAATGCGGAACACACACGGCCGGTATCCGTGATTTGCGGACCACAAAACACTTAAGGTCGTGTAAATGTAGCCTAAAGGGATCTTACCCTACATCACCTATGGCAATAGGTATATACAGTATGTTCATGGGCTATAGAAAATAACGTCAGGTAAAACCTGCCAGACCGGAAGAAAAACGTGCATGGAGGTCATGATAAAGGATTTTCTATCCGAAACGTGTTGACCATTTTTGCGGTATGTGTTTTTTAATACATTTTATATTGGATTTTAAGTGGAAATATTGAGTGTTGGATTTTTTTCTTCATGTCCATGGCGTATGCCCTGCCTCGGTGGTCCCACAGAACTTTGCAAACCACATTTTAATAGCAAATTATATATATATATATATATCTGTTTGCCACCATTATATCGGTTTGCGCCACCAACTATACCACCACCAGCAAAGTGTTATTTTGTTATATGCAAAAACTGTTATTACATGTAATGTGCCTGGTTGTCCAGCAGGTGGCTGTGTACCTGGCAGAGATCTTTAGTCAGAATCAAACCATTCCATTCTCCCCCCTTTTGGGCAGAAGTGGGCTAGTCCCGCTTCATACCAAGGGAGGGGTTGCAGGAAGCTGTAGTTGAGTTGACAGTTGAAGCGAGAGAGTGAAGCAGTATGGTGCGGTGAGGGAGCGTTTTCCCCTCACTGCTGCAGGAGCTTTGGGAAAGTAGCTCAGAGAGCAGCCCATTCCTGATATATAGGACTTAGTACTCCTCAAAATGGGTCACAGGATACCTTACTCTCATAAGAAACAGTAACTGAAGCTGATAGGAACCAGACTGAAGCCAGGAATTAGCACAGCAGCAGAGAGAGAAAGCAAGGTATTCAAGTTTACCTGCCAGTTTACCCTGAGCCTGCTGGAGCAAAGAGAAGAATCAAGTATTGTTTGGATGACACAAGTAGTTTATTCAAGTAAAAACCGTTGAACTTTACCAAGTCTGTACTCTACTTATTCCAACTACAACTCCTTTGTTGCTACAGAGCTTAACATTCCTAAACAATGGGACCTGATTGCCCCGTAGGGCAGCCCGTTGCATAGTATAGCTGGTAATTATATTCGGAGTAGGCAATTTCATAGAATTTATACTGCGTCAGCCATCTGGACAAAGTGATTTAACACTCCTCCTGCTCCCCCCTTCACGGCTTGTAAAAGGACTCTATTCACAGCGGTGACATAATAGACATTTTGGCGTTGTACCTTTAAGTGTGTCATTTCCCTGATGATTAACATTTAACGTTTTTCTTGGAAGCGTCCTATCCTTGTGAAGTTACACAGATGCTTCCTCGGCCAAGTGGCGCATTTTGAAAAAAAGCTGGCCCAGCCAATGCCCGCCAGGGAAAGCTACCCCGCTACGGATACAGGCGGTAGATACAGGCTACCACGCTCAGCATCTGCCTGAGTGAGCAGCATGGCTTCAGTCCACTGGAAAGTGATAGAAATGGATTTAGAAAAATAGTTGAAGAGCATTTTACCTGAATAAATGGAATCTGTAATAATAATATTCTACTGAGTAGTTTGTTTCGAGGAGAGGTTAGGTGAAAACCGATATGGTGGTCAATATACCTAAAGTCTGCCAGGGAAAGTCAGGTTATGTAGTGCAAATAACAAGTTCCAAATCCTACTTTGAGCGCTGCAGGTTACGGGTGTGGGGGTCCTGTTCACACCAAGTTTCACTTCACAAGATAGAAACCGCGCTGCCCCTCAATAGGTACTCTTTCGACCATTCCAGCAGATGCAGACCTTCGATAATGCACCAATTCACTGTTTCAGTGCTTCACAATCTGATATTGCTCATTTCCCCTAAAAACCTAGTCTCTCCTATAAATGTTAGGACGAAAGGAGCGAAACAATAGTGAAGCACCGCAAAGGACGTTCTTTATCAGCTTTTTATTATACTCACAGGATTAAAAGACTCATAGGCGCAACAAATGTTAAAAACCGGTGCACTGAACCAGTGAATTGGTGCATTGTCGAAGGTCTGCCTCTGCTGGAATGGTCGAAAGAGTAGCTCAGTTTCTATCTTGTCAGGTTATGTAGTGATATGGACTGGAAAATGTGCTTAACTAGGTAGACTTGTCCCTGTGGGAATGGTGAGGGGTTGTAGACAGCGGTCTGCCGTAAGAAACCTGCTCTACTGGACCTTGACAATCCATCCATTACATGGTGTGCCCCCCCCACAAAGGCCTATATAGGCAGAACTATCTATCCAAACATGGCTCCTGTGGCCAGATCTACAACAATCAGCTTTGATTCAAGGTTTGAAGGGTTTACCTTAGTGAAACAACTACTTTAGATGGGGTTTATCTCATGAAAAGCATTACTATGCATCATATTACAAATATTGCTTGTTTTTTTATGTACATTACATTTTCCTCTCTGGTAGCGCCCCCTGCTGTTTGTGCTTCTAGTCCACCTTATCCTGCATTCCATGGTGGACCCACATGCTCAGTAGCTTCCCTGCTCCCTTTCTCTTGATCTCATATGGAAGCAGGTGAAGCGGCCCAGACACCTTCCATTTATTCATCCCTACTTCTACAATCATGGAAATATATAGCTATAATGTATCTCTCTCCAGACAGTGGAGAAGGAAATTGGGGGATTGGGGGGAGGGTGGCAGTGCCTACTTTAGTGCTATCTGTTAGTGGAATCTGAGGGACGGTTTTCTATGTAGGGGTGGTTAACAAGAGCTGACTGCAGTGCACTCCTGGGAGATGCAGGTGCTAGACTGTCACATGCACAGAAAGTGAAGAGATCAAAGCTGCAGAGGGGGAGATAAATAGCTAAAAACTACACTGGAGAGCAGTGTTTTTTTGCATTGATATATTAAAATAATGGTGTGCGTTACTCCAGATATAGGTTTTAAAACTTTCCCCTCATGAAGTTAGAACAGCACAGCGGTCCAGATTGTGTATTTCAGTGCAGCTATAAAAGGCATCTGTCAGCAGATTTGTACCTATGACACTGGCTGACCTGTTACATGTGCACTTGGCAGCTGAAGGCATCTGTGTTGGTCCCATGTTCCTATGTGCTGCATTGCTGAGAAACATGAAGTTTTAATATATGCAAATGAGCCACTAGGAGCAACAGGGGCGTTGCCATTACACCTAGAGGCTCTGCTCTCTCGCAACTGCCGTGCCCTCTGCACTTTGATTAACAGGGCCAGGTGTGATGACGTTTACACTGCCTGGCCCTGTCGAAGAGCAGAGGGCGTGGCAGTTGCAGAGTGAGCTGAGCCTCTAGGTGTAATGGCAACGCCCCCATTGCTCCTAGAGGTTCATTTAAACCCTTTAAACCCTATCAGTGGGGGGAACGGGAGGCAGTAAAAAATAAATAAAAGATAGTGATCTGGACTCCTCCACAGTACTTCTCATGTAATTGCTGCAGATAATAGTCCAAAATTGTGGTGTCAGATTTCTTTTAAGAATTCAAGCATTCCAGCATTACTTTTGCCAAAGACAGGCCGACAGTAGACCTTGTTGCTCTCGCACAAAGCAGATGTGACAACCTTGTACACGACCTTACATTCATATCAGTGCATTTTTACTACATACTTTCTGCATTTCTTTCTATTTTCTAAACTGTAGGGCTTTGATAAGTGACATCTAACGTCGCAGTAGGGAATACCATGATAACATGGACATGTGATGGACATAGGAGGCTGGAATTATACATACTAATTCCTATTATATGCACGTGAGGATAATTAAAGCAGCATCAGTCTCTGTTCTTTCCATTTAAAAAAAATGATCAAACTGTCCCTGACCCTTTCTCCATGACTGATTTTTTTGCTATCCCAGAAGAAGCAGATGTCAGGCTTACCTTGAAGGTTCCGGCATTGCTCAGCACATGGCGCACAACGTATTTAAAGCAATGAGAAATTATTATTAGACATCAGAGTATGCTCTTTACAGTTCTTCGATGTTTCATACTCAGGCTGTACAGCTCCAAAAGGTGCAATTTTAAATACTTTCCACTGACAGGTGAGGCCTCGAGGCTATTGAAGTTATCCTGTATACAGCCCAAAGAGAGAACATCTAACCTAGAAACATAATTCCCAGACTTCATGTCTAACATAGAGCATCCGACCTAATGGGCCATGGAATGACAAGCATCTCCCCAACAGTTCACAAGAATCCCCACTAATAGTACATTCATTTAAACTGTCTTCTTCTAGAAATTCCATTCAGTTTATTGAGCATTTATAGCCAGCATTAGAAATCCAAACAGGTAGTGTTAAAGGAGCCTTATAATACATTGATAGAGATCCAGACCAATGAATAATTTGGTCAATCCCGTAAAGGTGGATGAGAACCTCTGTAGACCGTATTGATTGCCAGGTACCCATCATATAAGAAAATTTTATTATTCCCCTTACTTTGCCCAACATAGAGAGCCCGTCAAAAGTACATAGTAGGGAGATACGAAGTGAGTAAAAGAATAGGGAACAGTTGGAAACAAAATTGGTAAGTCCTAGGGGTTCTGACTGTTTAGGTCCCACATAAGCCAAATGGCAGCCTGTCCTTTTACGTCATGCATAAAGCAGTAGAACCCCAGGGCTTTTTCATGAGGGGCATAAAGGTAAATGATTATGACAGAGGAGTATTTTGACACCCCTCTTTATGAGCAAGAACAGAACTTCAGACCTCCATGGAAATGCCTGGCTAGACACAAATTTCGGTGGCAAAATTGGTCATTGGACAGACATGCTGGGAACCAGACTCCCAGCGATCAACTGGCTACCGTATGAAAGGGGCTGTCTGCGATGAGAAAGAGTTGAGAAGTCCTAGGGGCTCTGACTATTTGGGGCCCACATTATTCAAATGGTAGCCCTGCCCTGTACATCATGCATGAAGCCAGTTAACCCCTTGGTAGTGCCATGAAGGGCATAAAAGTAAATGGTCATCATGGAGGGGGGTCTGTGAGACCTCTCTTTATGACCAAGAATGGAGTCTGTTCTGGTGGACTCAAGACCTCCATTGAAATGCGCGTCTAGCCAAATATTCCTGCAGGAAAATCGGCTATCGGCCGGGTGCAGGCATGGGATTCAGCCAGTTCCCTCCAGTTCACCAGATCTGGTTGTTAAAATTACAACTGGATCAGCTGAGTCCCGATCCAGTGCCCGATCCAGTGCTCTGGCGGCGGCAGCGCAGCTGGAGATGTTCGCTTCCATTGCTTTGTGTGCCGCTGATAGTTTAGCTCTTTAGTTGGGTGGTATGTATGTGTAGTGTATATATGGTGTAGTAATGTACTGTATATGTACCATGTATATGGTGTATGTGTGTTGCATATACACTCACCTAAAGAATTATTAGGAACACCTGTTCTATTTCTCATTAATGCAATTATCTAGTCAACCAATCACATGGCAGTTGCTTCAATGCATTTAGGGGTGTGGTCCTGGTCAAGACAATCTCCTGAACTCCAAACTGAATGTCAGAATGGGAAAGAAAGGTGTTTTAAGCAATTTTGAGCGTGGCATGGTTGTTGGTGCCAGACGGGCCGGTCTGAGTATTTCACAATCTGCTCAGTTACTGGGATTTTCACGCACAACCATTTCTAGGGTTTACAAAGAATGGTGTGAAAAGGGAAAAACATCCAGTATGCGGCAGTCCTGTGGGCAAAAATGCCTTGTGGATGCTAGAGGTCAGAGGAGAATGGGCCGACTGATTCAAGCTGATAGAAGAGCAACATTGACTGAAATAACCACTCGTTACAACCGAGGTATGCAGCAAAGCATTTGTGAAGCCACAACACGCACAACCTTGAGGCGGATGGGCTACAACAGCAGAAGACCCCACCGGGTACCACTCATCTCCACTACAAATAGGAAAAAGAGGCTACAATTTGCACGAGCTCACCAAGATTGGACTGTTGAAGACTGGAAAAATGTTGCCTGGTCTGATGAGTCTCGATTTCTGTTGAGACATTTAAATAGTAGAGTCCGAATTTGGCGTAAACAGAATGAGAACATGTATCCATCCTCTGATGGCTACTTCCAGCAGGATAATGCACCATGTCACAAAGCTCGAATCATTTCAAATTGGTTTCTTGAACATGACAATGAGTTCACTGTACTAAAATGGCCCCCACAGTCACCAGATCTCAACCCAATAGAGCATCTTTGGGATGTGGTGGAACGGGAGCTTCGTGCCCTCTATGTGCATCCCTCAAATCTCCATCAACTGCAAGATGCTATCCTATCAATATGGGCCAACATTTCTAAAGAATGCTATCAGCACCTTGTTGAATCAATGCCACGTAGAATTAAGGCAGTTCTGAAGGCAAAAGGCGGTCCAACACCGTATTAGTATGGTGTTCCTAATAATTGTTTAGGTGAGTGTATATGGTGTATGTATATATAAACATGTGTCGTGACCGCACGTGTCCGACGTTGAGTAGGGAACCTGTTGTTAAAAATTTAAATCCCACCCCTGGCTGGGTGTGCTAGGAGCCTGACCCCCCAGTGTTCACCTGAACTCCACAATGTCTACCATATGAATGGGGATGTCTGTGATGAGAAAGCACTACAAAGGTTATGTCAGCTTTTGAGAAACGCGAGTTATGCTTCTTTTAACAAATTTTATCGGTTCATGGGTTTTCCTCTCTAGAAATGATGCAATAAAAAGGTTTTACAGCATGAGTGGCCTATCATTATCACACTGAGTCATGTAGTTTCATAAACTTTCTGAACTCAGATGGAACGTTATCTGTGGCGGTATCTTAATGCATTTTAAACTGCTGATTATCAGCACTTCCTCCCATCTGTTGGAGGCCAGACCACCACATGTTGTAAGGATAAAGGACTGTCAGTTAATTCTGTTGTAAGATTGCACTTCTATGACAATTTGTGTCACCGAATACTTATGTGCCTCCTAATACTGACATTGGGCTGCTTACGGGCTCATGTACACGCCCTTTTTTTTTATCCGTATGCTATCCGCATTATTTTTTTAATCGCACGCTGTCCCATTCATTGATATGGGGCTGTGCACACATCCGAATTTTTTTAAGGATCTGTGTAGCCGTTCCATGCATGTCCTATTCTGGTCTGTATTGTGGACAAGAATAGCCATAGCCATTTCTATTGATGGGGCGTTCCTTTTTGCTGCAGCATTCTTCTTGAAACTGTCACAGATTCTAACAGCAGCTGAAGCCGGAAAGGAGCATGTGCGACCACGTCAGTAGGTGGACATGCACACTGCTATACAGATTAAACACCAGGGGGCACCATTATGATTAAGTAAAGGGAACATTTTTGTAACAGAAAATACATTTCAAAAGAAATAGTTTTTTCCCATGATGAATTATATTTAATATAATTCTTTTTGTTGGCACAACCTATTAATGCCTGTATAATACCAATAGTTTTATCCCTGCCACTTGAATTTTTTGGTTGTCATAGAAATTTGGCCTAGGATACATTTTTAGACATTTCCAGAAACTTGAGTTGAATGTACCTATTAAAGTGTGTGAGGGCATCTTATACACAGATACCTCTACACCACATGGTCTTCTCTGGCCATCTTATTGTATCCACAGGGTAGTAAAAAAGATAGAGGCCCAGGGACAGACCTCCTTTAATGACCAATTACACATCATACTAATAAATCTCTATTACTCAAGAGGCTTTCCTGCTTGGTTATGCTTCATGATGGGTATAAATTCACATAAAAAAATTCTACTGGACAACATTTCATGCTAGTTTTACAGATCTACTCAAAGAACAACTATGAAAATGAGCAGTCATTGAGTCTTCAACGCCGAAACTTCCAGTCTGCGAAAGAAGGCATTTTATTGCCTAAGAAAAAGTGACAGATTTCCCCGATATCCCTGGATGCATACAGACCCGGGCAGCTGCTGTACGGCAATAAAATGCATCCCCACCACACTAAATCCAATGCACTGACATATGTTGAACACCGCAATGAATGAACTGACAGCTGACGTCGGTGAAGGCCTGAGCTGAGTTAGAGGCAGGGAGTGGGTTTATGAGACTTCATGCTTAAAGGGTTAGACTCATCTCAGACTCTGATGGTATACACTACTCACAAAAAGTTAGGGATATTTGGCCTGCGGGTGAAATTTCAGGATTAACCTAAAATGCACTCTAACCTTTACAGGTGAACTTAATGTGACCTTCTATAAACTTTTGAATGTACATGTGCAACTGTTCAGTGTTTCAGTACTATTTGCACAACTTGCTGTTCTTTAACAAGGAGCTTAATGGTAAAAAAAATTCACAACAGGTGTTTGATCCATGAATCGCCCAGTAAATTTCCTGGTTCAATTAGAATTGATATTTAAAGGGTTTCTGTCACCACAATTATCCCTATTAAACAGGCTGACATTATACATGTGCAAATGTCAGCTGAATCTAACAGTGCTATTCTTTTTCTTAGGTATGCCCCCTTTTTTGTGCAATTTAGCGTTTTATTATATGCAAATTAGCCTGTAGGAGCAGAGGTGGCGTTCTCCCACCTCATATCCCGCCCTGCGATCCTTGATTCACAGGGCCAGGCAGCGTTCAAATCCTCCTGCCGGCCCTGTGCGCTGGGGAAATCTCGCACCTGCACCGTCCCGTTCAGTATTCGGCCCAGGCGTAGTGAGGGAAGGACGTTGGCCGGTTTCCTTACTGCGCCAGCGCAGTGAGGAAGGATCAGGAATAATCGATCCGAAACGTCGGTTTTACTGCAATACAGAGAATAAAGGCTGTCACTGTATGGAAGCTGGAGGTCTGTACACTTTTTTGCTATAGTTGGATGTTGGCGCTTGGTTCCCAGCGCAATCCGTGCTTCCCGTGTGCAAGAAGCCTGGTGAGCGCCACAACCGTTTCTGTTTGGTGGTGATGGTGTTACAGTGTGGGCAGGTATGTCTAGTCAATACAGGACTACCCTACACTTTGTGAATGGTCCAGTGACAAACCCATACTACTTGAATAACATCATTAATGCAGTCATTGTGACAACACAGGCCTAATTTCATCTTCATGGACGACAATGCACCAGATCATCGAGGTCGCCTCATTTGGGAACGGCTGCTGGAGACCGGGGTACCTCAAATAGAGTGGCCTCCACTTTCTCCAGACCTGAATCTTATTGAAAACCTATGGGATCAGCTGAGTTGCCGTGTAGAGGCTCATAACTCCGTACCCCAGAACCTCAATGACCTGAGGGCCACCCTTCAAGAAGAGTGGGATGCCATACCTCAGCAGACAATAAGTCGACTTGTGAACAGCAGGAGACGTGGTTGTCAAGCTGTAGTTGATGCTCAAGGCCACATGACACACAGTTAGGGCTTGTTCGCATCAACGTTATGTATTCCGTTATGGCTTTCCGTTATAACATGGTTATAACGGAAAATAACGGAATCCATAAGACGGAAATCAAAACGGAAACCTTTAAGAGGCATTCCGTTTTGATCTGTCATAATAGAAGTCTATGAGCAAGCATAACGGATCCGTCTAGTTTCCGCTATGCTGGACGGAAAACAAAGTTCTGTCGACAGAATCCACTCCCAGGACCCACTCCTATCTCTAGAACGGGGCCCCGTGAAGGAGTGAAGGAGAGAGCACAGCATTCTCTCCATTCACTGCTATGGGGGTTTCAAAAATAGGAATGAGCACGCTTGGCTATTTTCGGAAGACCCATAGCAGCGAATGGAGAGCGCACCGCACAAGCATGGTCACTTCTCTATTCACCGCTATGATAATAAAATTGTTGGCTTGGGAGCAGCAGAGAATTGGTAAAGTGAGAATCGCCCTTTTTGTTATTTTATGCAATTATCAGATGTTTGTATATGGTTGGAGAACTCCTTTAAGGTTAAACATTCACCATCTACTGGCTTAGGGTACTTTCACACTTGCGGCAGAGGATTCCGGCAGGCAGTTCCGTCGCCGGAACTGCCTGCCGGATCCGTCAAAACGTATGCAAACTGATGGCATTTGTCAGATGGATCAGGATCCTGATCCGTATGACAAATGCATTGAAATGCCGGACCCGTCTCTCCGGTGTCCCCCGGAAAAACGGATCCAGCATTTATTTTTTTTCAATTTTTTTGCGGTCTAAGCATGCGCAAACTGCAATGCTGGATCCGTTTTGCCAGAACACTCGGGGCCAGAGTTTTGGAAGGAGATAAAACCGCAGCATGCTGCGGTATTATCTCCGTCCTGAAAAGTCAAAAAGACTGAACTGAAGACAACCTGATGCATCCTGAACGGATTGCTCTCCATTCAGAATGCATTAGGATAAAACTGATCAGTTCTTTTCCGGTATTGAGCCCCTAGGACGGAACTCAATTCCGGAAAAGAATAACGCTAGTGTGAAAGTACCCTTAGCTCTCTTTCACACGTCAGTCAATCACAGCACATGTATCCATTGACTTGAATGAATGAGTTTGTCCACGCATCAGTGGTTATCCATGGACGGTGAGTCTGTGTGGTGACACCAGAGAAGCACAGTCTATTTTTGTCCTTGATTACAGATCCCTCACGCACATTATAGTCTATGGGTGCGGAAAAACCATGGACACAACATGGATGCCATGCTTGTTTGGTCCGTGGAAGGAGATGCTCTGAAAATCACAGAGCAAAAAACCGACACATGGACCAAACACTGATCCTTCATGGACATCTTCATGGATGAACCACTGATCATCATGTCTGAGATGTCATCATGGACATGGACATGTGAAAAAGGTCTAAGGACATTCATACTTGTACAATGTGTGTTAACCCTTTATCTAAATATCATAGCCAAGGATGAAGGGTTTGGAGGTCTACACCTGGCATCTACGCACACCCACTCCTCCCCAAGGAAAGAGGTCTGTCTTTAAAAAGTCCTTCCTAGATAATAACCACACTAACGTGCAGCGTCACAAAGAATTCAATACACATTACTGGCTTTCCCTTTGCCGTAAGAGGATCAGCCAGTATTTTTAAAGGCGCGGTATAAAGAGGATTGTTTCTGTAAGCTTTTTATACGTTATCTAACCGTACAACATCTAATTCGCCACTTCTTTTCAAGCAAGCTTGGTTATCTTCGCTTCAATCCAAGCACTCCAGGCTGTGTTTAATCCCGTCCTTCTGCATCCGTATGATGTGGGAACCTATCCCGTCTCAGCCGCCTCTCCATGTCGCGCCAGCTGATTGATGCCATGCTAAGCTGTTTCCTGACCCTGATCTAGCTTTGTATTAGACAGTCACTGCCATAAGTCACGAGCGGTGGCGATGGATCTGGCTTCTCCTCCAACAAAAGCCGCTAGTTGGTCTTGTTCATAGCCCATTAAGATGCCTTTTTTTTTTTTTGCCGAGCGGAGCGCACGCGGACGGAATACTAATCAGGTCTGAAACATAAGAAAGGTGACTGCTTTCTGTCATTCCACTTAATGGCGCAGAGCTGCGACTATTCACTTCTGACAATGTTGTGCTGGGCGCCATGAATGAGTCAATATTTCTGACTGTTCTTTGAAAAGATGAAGGGTGGGAATCAATGACACTCACACAAAGCAGCTCCAAATTCTTCCCTCGGATGCTGTGACATGGCTGATACAAATGCAAAACATGACAACACTCCATTTGCCATGATCACACAATGGGCGCTTCACGCCGGCAACATATACACTGTATCTGGGCTGTCGCTCAGGATGAAGCTTTACATCTGCTTTCCATGACTATCACCACAACGCATCATTCTCTTAAAGGGGTTGTCTCACTTCAGCCAATGGCATTTATCACGCAGATAAAGTTAATACAAGGCACTTACTAATGTATTGTGTTTGTCCATATTGCTTCCTTTGCTGGATTGATTCATATTTCCATCACATTATACACTGCTCATATCCAAGGGTTCTGACCACCATGCAATCCAGCCGCGGTGGTCGCGCTTACACACTTTAGGAAAAGGCACCACCTCTCTGGTAGCCAGGACTGCGGGAGCGTACATAGGCACGCATGCGCAGCAATTCCCACCCCAGGCTACCTTGTATCTGCGCTGCAGCAGTGGTCGTAAACCATGGAGACGAGTATGTCCATATTGCCTCCTTTTCTGGCCAACTTCATATTTTTTTATCGGATTATATATTGCTTGTATCCAGACGTTACAGATGGGAGCTTCTGTGCATGCATACCTAAGCGCACAGGAGAGGCCGGTGCTTTTTCCTATAGGGTGCAAGTATGACCACCGCTGCTGGACTGCAGGGTGGTCGTAACCCCTGGAAACGAGCAGTGTATAAAGTGATGGAAAAATGAATCCAGCCAGCAAAGGAGGCAATACGGACAATCATTATACATGAGTAAGTGCCTTGTATTAACTTTATCAACATGATAAATGCAATTTGCTGACGGGAGACAACCCCTTTTAGCTACATTCACATCTCTACTAAAGATAACAGTAAAGAGTTACTGTATAAGGCATAGCCAAATAACGCCCCCCCCCCCCACACACCGCTGGATCCCCATAGCCTATAATAGTATCCGATGGCTTTCATACAAATACCGCAGCAGTATTTGGCCGTATTTATTTCAGAAAGCCACCAGATCCCCGTCGTATCCCATAATAGTCAGTGGGGATCCGGCACTGTGCGGCAGTATCCAGGCACTGCCGGAACGCACTACCAGAATTACTTTAGCGGAGATAGAATAGATCTATGTGTATCCCAGGCATGTCTAAAGTCACTTACTGTTCTTCCAAGCATCTGCTACTCATTCCGTAAAATAATATTTTCTGACATTGCTTCTGATCTCAGTTTCAGTGTTCAGTTTCTTATCAAAAACAGTTCCCTCCTGAACCTTATTTAACCCTTTTAAAGCCTTGACAGCTGTTGCACAACCAAGGATCACAGTGTAGTCCTAGCCTAATGGTTTTGCTCATGTCGCCCCTTTCCCTTCTCTCCTCAAGGCTGTCCAAATTCACTTCCCTAAGGCTTCATGCACACAAGCGTATCCCTATTTCGGCCCGCAAACCGCAAACCTTCAAAATACAGATACCTTCGGTGTGAATAGGACACGTTCTTTCATTTCTGCAAAAAATGATGGATGCGTCCATGACCCTACGGAAGCAAGACGCAGATTTTGGACATGGGAAAATCCCTGTAGACTTCATGCAGATATCACACAGATTAAAAATACAGTACTGTGCATGAGGCTTAAATGGGCTCTCCAGGCTCTCCTATATTGATAGTTCATCAATATCAGATCGGCGGGGGTCCGACACCAGGCACACCCGTCGATCAGCTGTATGAGGATATGGAGCATCTTCCTGTTCCCGCTGCTCCTCCGCCGATCCTGTGGATAGGTCATCAATATTAAAAGCCCATTTGCCCAATATTAAAAGCCCGTTGTGGCTTGTTTTAGAGATAGATGTGAGTCCCAAAGGTAATTAATTACCTAATAATCTTATTTTTTTTACTGAGGGTGTAGTAGTGTGCAATATAATAATAATTCTCTCCTTGCTGTTATAGAAATGCAGCTCTCCATGCGCTGAATCCCTGGCCATCCCGTGACTGACTTGTGTTTACACACAGCAGCCAATCAGAGGAGGCAGAGCTTCAGGGGGGAGGGAGGGAGCAGCAGTCTGAACCAATGATGAGACGGGGGTGTGTCTCAGACTACCTCAGACTATCTACAGACACTGTAGCCCCACTGTGGTCACAGATCACAGCACTAACCTAATGCATGTGCCCCACGGTGGCCAAAGGGCGTGCCTGTATGGCATGTAGTCAGTCAGTCTGCTCTCACTGCTACAATGACTAGCTTCTACCATGATGAACATGTAGACTAAGAGTTGAAGGGAAAAGGAGCGGAGCGCTGATGTTTTTTTTTACTAAGATATGATCAAAGGCAGAATGTAATATGCAA
This sequence comes from Bufo bufo, assembly GCF_905171765.1. NCBI lineage: Eukaryota > Metazoa > Chordata > Amphibia > Anura > Bufonidae > Bufo > Bufo bufo. The sequence continues at coordinate 51,556,369 of NC_053395.1, forward strand.
ATATAAAAAAAGTCACTGACTGGTAGAATGGCATCTCCGCTTCACTGGCTTGTGAAATGGGAGAAGACGGCGCAGTGAAAGGCCGCGTCAGGTAAATGAAAATTGTACACAAATGTCACACTGCATATATCAAGTATATCAGTAATAGAACAAAAAAAATGGATCCCGCACAGGGTCTACACCGTTAGCTTCTTCAATAAATCTGCTCTCCTGCTCGCTCCTGTTCGTGAGCGGCCTCCTTTCCTTGTGTTTCAGCACACAAAATTTTACGAGCGCATCAAGCTGCTGCTGCGATGGGTTCAACATGGTGATTTAACGATGAACGGAGCAAGATGCAGAACAGAGGGGAAAACTGTAAAAACAAACGTACGAATAGAAAAACCTAATATCGAAAAACAGATTGCGGGGGCCACCCTGCTTTTTTTTTTAAAGGGACAGGCCTCTTTTTCTATTTTGAGGTGTAGAAAGACCTACCAACAAGGGGGCGGGAGCGTGCCCACTTGGAGTAGGCTCTTGCAGTAGACTAAAAGACAACAGAGGCTGGGTTTTTGCTGCGGAAGTGCATCAGATCTGCGCGGTGCGTTTCTATTGGAAATACTGTTCCGATGCATGTGCACTGGGTTGCAGTAAGCCCATTATCTCTTGAAAGAGTCATGGAAGTGGGTGTTGGGGGGCATTTAGTGGGTGCATTTGCCCCTATCAGTATAGCAGAGGTGACCCCCTGGCACCTCTGCCGATCAGCTGTTTGAGGAGGTCGCATCGCTCCAGTGAGAACCGCGAGCTCTTCGCAGCCAACCAAGAACAGCGCCTTACGTTATATAGTGGCTGTGCATAGTATTGCAGCTTGGCCACTTTAATGAGCTGCGACTGGGCCACGTGACTGATGAACGTGACATCACATGGCCTAGGAAGAGTCCTAAGCGCTCACGGAGCACCGATGCCCCTTTGTACAGCTGATCAGCGAGGGTCCGGGAGTCAGATGCCCATATCCTGAGGATAGGTCAATATAAGAAGTCATCAATATGGAAATCCTGGAAAACCCCTTTAAAATATAAACAGCTCAGCCAAGAATAATCAATGGGGAGGTGGGAGAAATCTGCTGCCAGACACCTCATCTGTCGTGTTAGAGTCAGGAGCCTGCTATACATATTAGAATGTTGCACGTTCTTGAAGAGTAGAGGCCTTCATACTTGGGTTCTAGGGTCCTGCTGAACTAGATGGGTGGCTTCACTCCCTTCAACATCGGAGGGTGCATAGGAGAGCCAGCTCCCATCCCAATCTTTAGAAATGTCATACCACCATACACAAAGGAGAAATCGCCCAGCTGGGTTCCAGAAAACATTTTTACCACAAGACCCAAAAAATGAAGCCTGGAGACAAGTTTATCAACTCTGCCCTAGAGCTCAGAAAGGCTTAAATCAAATATAAGCCATTTTCTGAGGCTTTGGGTGCAGGACAGAGATGACTATGAAAAATTCTAAACAGTGCAACCCAATAAATAAATGCCATAGAAAGCGTAGTAAAGCAATTTACTTCACAAAGCCCTGAAAAATGATTGCAACATTTCTTATAATTGAAGATTTTCTCAAGATGTCAGTGTTGAGCACCGTTGATGTCTTTTGGCAGCTCAGGGCCACTTAAGGATACTTTTAGGACCAAAAAAAAATTGCAGAAAATAATTTACTAGCAACAAACAGTAGTTATTCATCTTCCCAGATACGGCGTGTTTAATTATCAGTGTATGAACCTGAAGGAAACGGCAGAATGTGAGAACATAAAAAATAGACCGTTATCACTTTATAACTCTCAATTTACAATCATCGGAAAGCAGAAACTGATAAGATCTAAACTACATGCAGAGCCAGATTAGCAGATATTCTGAATGACAGTCCTTATAAGAATATTAAACTGTCTTGCAGGGGAGAGAATATTTAAAGGGATTGTCCAGGATTGCTTATTTATTTTTTATTTTTTATACCACCCACCCCACCTGCTAATTTCCAGTTCCATCAGTTCCCGGTTGCCTTCACTGCAATTCAGTTCCTGCAAGTAAAATACTGTCTCGGATGGGGGTCACTGGCCTCGTCAATGACATGCCACTTGAGGAAATGTCACCACTGAGGCCAGTAACTGGCTGCAGAAAAGTGACCCCCGTCCATGCCGACTGTTTACATGCAGGGACCACAGCGCAGCCGGTTTAGGGCTAGTTTCCATTTCCGTTAGAAGATCCAGCCAGGTTGTTCCAGCACAGAGCAGCCTGCCGGATCCTCTACTTCACCTCCGGATCGCAATCGACTGCAATGAGGTCCAGTGGTGACCCGGCTGATTTCCATCATAAAATGCAGGGTTTCAGCTGGACAAAAAACGTGCAACTTTTTTTGGCTGGCCAACAGCCGGCCTTTGAACTGGTCCTAAGTATGCCTCCCTCCACAGGTCCGGTAGGGAGAGGGTGGTATTTAAAAAAAAAAAAGGGCAATTCAAGAAAACCGCTTTATAGAAAACTTAAAATAAAATCTGAACAGCAGATCTTTAACAATGGTTTATTATACATCCTTCCTGATACTAATAGGCTAATTTAAGTCTCGTTCACATTTCCGTTTTTAACTGACGTGTGCGGTCCGCATTTAAATGTGTTTGTTTACATTTCAGAATTTTTTTAATGACCGTGAGTCAATAAAATAAATCACGGAGACATGCACTACTTTGATCCGTGATGTGGACCAAGCACGCCCATTGAAGTCTATGGCTCCGTGAAAATCACGGACACAACATGGATGGTGGATCCGTGGTGCGTCCGTTTTTCACTGACGACAAATAGGAGATTCTTTGGAAATAATTATCAGCTGAGCAACGTCAGTGAATTACGGATGGTAAAAACGGACACACGGACCAACCACGGACGTGTCACTAACACGGAAATGTGGATGAGGGCTTAGCAAGAGTATTACATAGCCCTAAAAATTGTGATTTGGGGCTATATAATGGAAGCCCACTCCTCATGATTAAAAGAGTTTTCCGAGATTTTTATACTGATAACCCATCCTCGGGATAGGTCATTGTTATCTGATCGTGGGAGTCGGTCTGACACTCAACACCCTCGCTGATCAGCTGCTTGAGAAGGTACTCCTGAGGATAGGTCATTGTTATCTGATCGTGGGAGTCGGTCTGACACTCAACACCCTCGCTGATCAGCTGCTTGAGAAGGTACTCCTTCAAAATGAATAACGGACATCATCTCTTTCTAACAAAGCTAGAACCTGCCCTGTACCCAGAGATCTCCACATTCATTGCTCTAATTGCTCTGCTAGATCTATATCAAGCTAGCAGCTCAGGGGGTGTGTCCTCTCTGCTACACCTCTCTCCCTATCACAGCTCAGACGGCAGTTCAAGCATGGACCTGAGCCTGTAGGTCCTCCTCAGCTAGGTGGACTTAGAAATCAGGAAAAGAACAAAGTACGGGTGACACTATACAGATACATTTTATTGAACAGCTCCCTGGTTATACATTTTTAATTACATGCAATTACAAAAGTCTTCAGATCCAGGTGCTGGTTTGAAAACTGCTGAATATACTTTGTGAGACAACTACTTTAAGAACATCTTACATGACCACCGTCTGTAATGCGGACTGTGGATCTTCATGACGGTGCTAGACGTGATCAATAGATGCACGGATACCTTCAACGGGTGACTGTTGCCGTGATGTTATCAAACATAATATCTGAGCTGCTTTTCCCATTAATGTTATTGTAGAAACATCAGCAGGTCCCTTTTATTGGTCTTCATTTTCCCCAAGAGGAAACATACGCATCACTTAATGAGATTTCCAATATCTGTTTGTGCTTGCTCTTAGCGTCTGCTTCTTACCATGGTGCTAACTGCACACAATCTGAATGATAGCAATTTTTCTTCATTATCAGGCATGGGTTTCCCCAGAGATACCACAAGTGGCACAACAAATTCATTCGGAACAAGAGGCGCCACTTTTATGACTGTGACAACGGGGAGATGAATATCATGACTCATTAGAAAGTTATAATAAGATAATAAGGCATCGTAAAGGTGAGCTTCATGGCAACGTATTTCCTAAATCATAATTAGCAGCCCATGCAGCAAGCCCAGGAGGAGCCACAGAGCGGGATGGGAATGGTAGTGGCTCTGGCTGCTAAAGTCAATCACAGTGGCTTTCCTGCTCCATATGGCTATGCAATGAAAGGAAGGCAGACCCTTTCTTCCCCTGGGGCGTATCCTGGTTCTGGGGCTCCTGCCTGCTGGCAGTTAGGATGTCTGTGATGTTAAGTGTTTGGATGGGTGCAAGGCAGAGCGTGTACAGTGCAATGGCTGGAATATCCAAAGACATACTGATAGGGACCTTAGATTGTGAGCCCCATTGGGGACAGTTGGATGCTAATGTCTGTAAAGCGCTGCAGAATATAGTAGCGCTATAGAAGTGCAGAAAATAAATAAATAAATATGGTGCAGGAGTCAGTAAACAAGCCAGATGTAGCAGAATAAACGCATTCCCCTCACTGCTGTAAAGTCTAAATAGCTTAGATAGCAGGACACCTTATTGACTCCAGTACTCAGCCATGCTGATTTCTGAACCTTCTTGTCTCTTTCATCCTTTCTTTATTCCAGAGATCAATGAGTCTCTGTAGCTTTAGCCTTTAGGGGTATGGAGTACATGAAGTTGCCTTTTCACTCTTGGGGCTCATGCACAGGAACAAATTTTTTTCCGTGTCCGTTCAGTTTTTTTTACGGTCCTGTGTTTTGCGGACAGCAAAATACATACGGTCGTATGCATGACCCCTTAGGGTGCTTTCACACTAGCGTTATTCTTTTCCGGCATAGAGTTCCATCAAAAGGGCTCTATGCCGGAAAAGAACGGATCAGGCATATCCCAATGCATTCTGAATGGATAGAAATCCGTTCAGTTTGCATCAGTATGGGTTCCGTTCAATCACTGTCAGGCATCCGGATCCGTCTACAAATGCTGTCAGTTGTCACACCGATGACGGAACTGCCTGCCGGATCACACTAACGCTAGTGTGAAAGTACCCTTACTCGCCTAGCTAACTTCAGGCTAGAACTGCCTACACTCAGCTGGGGGCGTATCCAGGATCCACACCCATGCCTCCTGCAAGGAGTTAACCCTGGCTATAACCCTACTGGATAAACAGAGCACACAATGACATTAAATAACATGGCAAACATTAAACAGCAAACAACTTGCAGGTACGTCATGCACCCTTATCTGGGGTGACATCCAATACAACCACTATTACAGAACCCAGAGATCCCCAGGCTTCTGAATGGTAGAGATGCTGCCATATGGCGTTGTATTATGAATATATATTTTTCGCTAGAAAAAATGGCCCAATATGTTCAGATTTCGATTGCCTTTGTGTCGAAGGTACATGCAGAAGGGCCCTATAGTCTGACAGGAGATCCATTTTAAGATTCCGTACAGTACATCTCTGAGGTCTTAGGCTACCTTCACACTCACATTTTGGGCGGATCCGTCATGGATTGTATTATTTGCAACATAGCCAAGACGGAGCCATCATGAACTCCATTAAAAGTCAATGGGAGATGGATCCGTTTTCTATTGTGCCAGAGAAAACTGATCCGTCCCCATAGACTTGCATTGTGTGCCAGGACGGATCCGTTTGGCTCAGTTTCGTCAAGCGGACACCAAAACGCTGCAGGCAGCGTTTTGGTGTCCGACCTCAAAAAGCGGAATGGTGACTGAACGGAGGCAAACTGATGCCTTTTCCATTCAGAATGCATTAGGGCAAAACTGATCCGTTTTGGAGCCCTTGTGAGAGCCCATGACGGATCTCACAAATGAAAAGCCAAAACGCCAGTGTTTGTTTTAGAACATTTTAGAACAATCCCTTACCGCATAGTCTTTATGTCAGTTCTTGAGTTTTACTTCCTACATAAAGAAAAAAAATAGAATTTCGATATACGTGCAGCAAAACGAGGAACAAGGTATAATTCTCTGTTCCTACCTATTATGACTTAATAGGGAATTTACGCCAGAAGCTGGTAATTTGCATAGAAAACTCTGCTTGTTTGATATATGACTCATAGTAACTGCAGTTGATAGCTATATAGATCAACCACAGAGATGAGACGGTCATAGATATGCGGACCCCCCGCCATAGTCTTCTATAAGGTTATGTACTATTAGAGTGTATGTCTGTAAAGCTATAAAGCAAGTGATCCAACAACTGGTTCCATTGTCCTAAGCTAATCATAGACATTCTAATAAGCCTGCTATTAAAATCATTACTAAATGGTTGAAGTCTATATACTTGCTATTTACAGTCATTCGGGCATAGCTGTCAATCATTGAGGGGGGGGGGGGGGGCGTCGCACAGACTTTCTTTGTCTGTACATACTTACCAACATTGCAGTTGGTAAATTGCATCGCACAGACTTTCTCCGATTCCAAACAAATTTATAGAGCCAGTTTCTCATAATTCATGGCAGCAAACTCTATAAAACTACATAGTGCTTGCTCAGTGGGTACAACTGACTTTGATGTAGCATGCCCCATGGTCCTCAACACGGCACCCGCTCATTCAGTATTACACTACACCTATAGTTGCCAACAGTAACGAATTTGCAGGGACTGTCCCTAAATGGGTGGGCTTATTTAAGCTCTGCCAATAAATGGGTGGTCCCACTTCATTTGGGGGATTTCCTAGGGGTGGACCTTCTTGTTCCTAATTTACCAACTGCAATGTTGGTAAGTATGTAACACCTAATCACCTTTCCTATCCCCCGCCACTCTAGCACCAATGGTCCTGTGTAGTATTGACACGACTGCCACAACAATATGGCCACATAATACAGTATATGGTTGTGAATAAAGTACTTCAGCGGAGATATAAACTTTCTATTTAGCTTCTGCAGTCTCTTCGGTGTCTCTCCTGAACACCTGTCTCACTCAGCTCCTACTCACTCCTCCCCTCCCCTCTCCATAGACTTGTATTGAGTTTTGCAATATGATCCGTCTGTGAGCTGCTCCTGTCCTGAATGGATTCAAAGCATATTTCAAAGGCAAAAGCATTTAGTAGGGGAAAGGGGAGGCGAACAGCTGATAACATGAGAACTAGATATTTCACTCTGATAACACATATTACAAAGTTTCTTATGGTCACGTGTACTATTGATTCATGCACAGTTGTGTGCAATGTTAATGACCATTTAAGCCATGACCCTGAAGATTCCTTTAATAAATAAGGTATTCAGACTGAGAAAAAAATGCATTTTTAAAAGATCCCCAGTAAAGACTAATGTCAAAAAAATAAAGACATAAGAGGACATTTATCAATTGTGCCAGTTTTCTGCTGAAAAATTTGCAAACCCAGCATCTGCAACTTTTTAATGTGACTGGGACAAAATATAGTCGCAAGTTAAGTAATCCCCCCATCACCACTTTCCGGCCAGAGGGCCCAGCATATTTACCTTCAATTACTCCAGTTTTCTGGGGGAAAAAGTTCTGGGGCAGGACGGGCTCACCACCAATCAGTTGGATGGCCAGGCAGCACAGAGGAGAAGGGGATCCTCCTGCTGCTCCGGCTGTGGTGAGTGAAGGACGTGCGGGCTGGCGGCAGTACATCGCATACAAAGAAGCCGCCAGCCCGCCCAACGATAGTGATAATAAATGGAAGCGTAGACTGCCGGTATCATTTAGCATTTAGTGAAGCCACCAGCCCGTCCAAGGTGCTGCTTAGTGCCGCGATGTATGCGCGGGCTGGAGGCTTCACTGAAGGCTAACTTCTGCTGCCAGCCCGCGATAACTCCCAGCCACCCGCCCACAGTCTCATGGCAGCTCAGGAGTTGTTAGTCAGAGCTCCTGAGCTGCTGCAGCCTGCACATTTGGGGGTCACTTTTTGTTTATAAGATGCACTGACTTTTTCCATCCACTTTGAAGGGGAAAAAAGTGAGTCTTATAAAGCGATAAATACGGTAGTTCTTCGTAAATATCCCCCATAGGGTTGATTCATGAAAACTGTCTAAAAGGAAAACTGTCTTTGTTGGCCACATTAACCAATCACAGCGCAGCCTGCATTTTTCAAGAGCAGAATTGGTGGCTATGTTATCTCTTTAAGGGTATGTTCACACGACGGATTCTGAAAATGCACTGAAAAAAATTGTTTTTGATGCTTTTTTTGATGCGTCTTTTTTAACCAATGGGTGCTCACTTCAATACAGAGCTGCAATTTCAGCCCGAGGTTTTTTGGCGCTGATCCGCACCAAAAAATGTGCGGAAAATGCACAAAAAACGCATGGACTTACATGGAGCAGTTTTTTTATGCTTCTCATTCATTTCAATGAGAGATTCAAGCACAGATAAAAGCTTTTCCACATGAAAAAAAAAAAAACATGTGCTGTTTCCGATTTAAATGAATGGGAGGCTGTTTTGAGGCTTTTGGATCTTATTTTGAGGCGGAAACGCTCCATAATCAGCTGCGAAAAAAAACTCAGTGTGAACTGGACCTGACAGTTTTACAAAACTCCCCAAATTGAAACTGACTGGTTGCAGAAGACAAATCTTACACTGTTTTGACACAAAACATAAGATAAACAGCATAATCTTCCAGATACGCCATATGCACAGTGGGCCACATTTATCACAACCGACTAAAAGAAAACCTGTCTTTGTTGCCTATAGCAACCAATCAGAGCTCAGCTTTCATTACGTAAACAGAGCTGGTAAAATGAAAGCTGAGCTGTGATTGGCTGCTATAGGCAACAACAATAGTTTTTCTTTTTAATCTGTTTTATTAAATGTATTTTCTCCGTACGTTTTACTATCATTAACGAGTTACCTGTCTGGACATGAACAGATAATCAGTTCCCAAATTTACACTCTTAATACGTGTTGCCAGGCCAAGACACAGACAAATATCACAAAGCTGCACACAGGCCGCACATACGACGGAGGCGATAACACATCCAGCAAGGCCGTGATCTTCTCAGAGAGAGGTGATTAAAAGCTCGGACCATCTGTACACCATCACAGCTTACAGTATAGACATAGCCGTGTGCTGTAAGTCATTATCCGCACTATTGTGCTAATAACTGAAACACAATTATCATCAAGGTGATCACCGAAGAGGAGACGTCCAGGACACCCTGCTCCCCTACAGAAAGGCCACCAACTGTGACCTCATCCCAAAACCGTAATAATAACTCATGCCTAAAGAATTCTACAGCCAGTGTCTGTGACATGGCGCCATGAATTACAGCTTGGCCTGGTGACCTGTATTTGGCTTGGCTGAGCATGCATTTGTGCTGTATGAGAAGATGCACTGCCAGAGACTCCTGGTGGCGGTTTCTGCTCCAAGATTAAAAGGATTGGCCATGCTGAAATCCATCAGTCTGATACTTCTCTCCTGCCACTGAGGGAGGACTGGGAGGCCACCATCAGTGATGGTCAGTTCGCAGTGTTCGCCAGCAAACACATGCGGGCTGCCATCTTGACTCACAAGTCTGGCGATGCACAGGTAAGTCCTTACCTGTGCCTGTGCTGTGAGCCGGTCTGAAATCAAATGCGGTCACCGGGAGCAGGCAGTTCCGAGAACAGCCGCCGAGGGCTTTCATCGGGCTGTTCTCGGAACTGCCTGCTCCCGGTGACCGCATTTGATTTCAGACCGGCTCGCGGCACAGGCACAGGTAAGGGCTCACCTGTGCATCGCCAGACTTGTGAGTCAAGATGTGTTCGCAGGCCACCATGCTATGGCTAACGTAAATCTAATGTGTATGGCCAGCTTTAAAGTAGTATTCCAAGACTATTCTACTGATGACGTATCCTCTGGATAGGTCAACAGTACCTGATCGTTTGGGGGTCCAGCACCCAGGACCCGCGCCGATCAGCTGTTTGAGAAGGTACCGGTGCTCACAATAGCACTAAAGCCTTCTCCAGCTTAGCCTAGGCCATGTAATGTCACGTTCATCAGTCATATGGCCTGGGAGCAGCTCAGTCCCATTGAAGTGAATGGAGCTGAGTGCAATACCAAGCACAGCCGCTATACAACATACAGCGCTGTGCGTGGTGAGCTGAGAGAAGACCACGGAGCTGCTCACAGGAGCGCCGGTGCCTCCTCAAGCAGCTGATCAGCGGGGGGTCCCGGGTGTCGGACCAGAGGAAAGTTTTGGAAAACCCCATTAAAAATTAGACTCCCCCCCCGTAATAATCAGCATTGGGGCCAAGAATCTGATATAAGTTCTGACAATGCAGAAAACCGTTTACATTACCGCTATGCAAACTGCTACCCCCTTTTGCCTGACACATCAGTGTGGGCCATGCGTCCCTGCTGTAGCCTGTAGATATCGGGACGATTCCCCCGCAGTCAGTAACAGGCAGTTGCTCTGCCAAGTATCCGCATCCTTCCAGCACAAAGACCTGCAGCTTTTCCCACTGAACTCCCCAGATGAAGGAGGAAAGGTCTCGGAGACAACCCGGGAGGCTATGCGGAGCGCGCAGGGTCAACCATCAAGGTGCTGAGCCCATCCTTAAAATGTATATCCACCGAATAAGAAAGATATCAATTCTGTAGGCAAATCCTAAAACAGCATTAGTAAGTAGTTTAACTAATCCAGAGCAGACATGAAAGACCAGTTATCCCTATTTTCCGGCAGCACATGTTCCAAATATAGAACTTCAAACAGACAGTATCCATAAGAACCTATGAGTCTGATGAATGCTAATTATACAATTGCTCTGACACTTCAAAAAGAGGCCAATTGTCCTATCAGCTAAGGATATCTCCATCCTCTCCAACGCCTGTACAATGCATATCCCCTCTGGGGGTTTGCTGCCACTGGAACACTCAGCTAAATGGAGAAAAAAAAGATTAAAAAAATATGATAACTGTAGCAATTTAGTAAATTGAAAACAGGTTTGCAGGGCTGTTGTGTGCCGCCACGCTCTGCTCTCATCTATTCACATGCATATGTTCAGATACGATGGTCTCCACCAGCTGCTGGGTTCTCTCTGCAGAACAAATAAATATACGTAAGATATTTTGGGAATATTTAGCAATTCCCATAGGAACATCGTAAATGGGAAAATCTAGACAGGTGGTCTATAAACTGGACGCAGCCTGCAGGAAATCCGTGGAGAACTTGACTTTCCAAAATTACTAACTACCTGAATTAGGTCTCTTTCACATGTCAGTGAATTGAGGACATGTGTTGTCCGTGTTTTCCATGGACTGCTCACATTTTAGGCCTCATGCAGTTTTGGCGGCTCTGATGCGGACCCATTCACTTCAACTCCGTGTGCTGTCCGCATTCGTTGCTCCGTTCCGTGGCCCCGCCAAAAAAATAGAACATGTCCTATTCTTGTCCGCGCTTTACGGACAAGAATAGGCAGTTATATTAAAGGCTGTCCGTGCCGTTCCGCAAATTGCCTCATGCACATGACCGTTGTTTTGGTCTGCATCCGAGCCGCAGTTTTTGCGGCTCGGATGTGGACCCATTCACTTCAATGGGGCCGCAAAACATGCGGACAGCACTCCGTGTGCTGTCCGCATCCGTTGCTCCGTTCCGTAGCCCCGCAAAAAAAAAAATAGAACATGTCCTATTCTTGTCTATTTTGCGGACAAGAATAGGCATTTCTACAATGGGCCGCCCGTTCCGTAAATTGCGGAAGGCAAACGCAGTTTGCAGACCTCAAAAAACGGAACGGCGGTGTGCATGAGGCCTTATCCACACATCAGTAATTTTCCACGGACCCACAACACCATGGATTTTTGTCCATGGGTCCGTGAAACCATGGACGCAACACGGATTCCATTTGTGTTCCGCCGGTGGATGTCACGGACTGTTGCTAGGAGATGCTCTGGAAAAGAATGTTCAGCCTAGCAGTGTCCATGGAGATCAAAAAACAGACACATGGACCAAACACAGAATCACGACATCTTCATGGATGAACCACTGACCGTCTTGTCTTGGATGTTAGCAAGGACTCGGATGTTTGAAAGAATCCTAACTCCAAATGCTAAAAAGGGGTTCATCTGATAACAGTAAACGGTGGAATTGTTACTTAAGCAATTCCCTAATACATTCCCATGGGTTACGCAAAATGAACTTACTCTCCAGGCTAGAAGCCGTCACAACGGAAAATACTTTATTCCCTGAGGACATTGCCCCTTCCTTCTATTTTTACACAACAGGCATTCAGTATCAAGTAGGAAATGCCAAGGAGAAGAAATGAGACGGATACAATGTAAATTTGTCTGAGATGTAGTAAATTCAACATACAGATGTAGCGTGGTGGAGTTTGTCCACAAACAAAGGACAACTGCCGGTAAAATCCAGTGTTTTATTGGTGGATACAGAGCAATGATCGTTTCGCGCCCTAGGACGCTTTCTCAAGGAGTGGAGTATTTCACATGACAATGTACCAATTAACAATGTGTTTTCTGTGGTTTCACAAAGAACTGCAGGATAACTGTCTAAAGACTAAACATGGATGCATAAGATAGAATATGTACTACTATACTATATATATATATATATGTGAACGTCTGTTTGTTTGTTCTTCATAGGCTTCTATGTGCTTTGATGAATCTTAAGTCTCAACCAAACTTGGTACATATACTCTTCATGACCCAACTTAAAATGCTCTGGGTTCTGGAAGGTTTTAAGAAAGTAATGTGCTTTTTATGCATTGTGCATTATAAAGTATCCGCTAATGTAACTGTAACTGCTGAGGCACTGCTTCTCACTCTGCCTCTCATCTCCCCTGCATTTCAGTCAGCCTCTAAAAGACAAACTATTTGTTGCCCATTGCAACCAATCACAGCACACCTCCTGTATATGAATTAATGAAAGACTTATCTTCATTGGTGGAGCGGTGGCCACAGCCCCGCCCCTTCTCTTGTCCTCTCTCCTCTAATTGGCGGCAGCGACAGCAGCAGCACAGGGGGAGGGAGACAATGCTTCCTTCTCCCCTGTGCTGCTGAGGGAACACGGAGAGCGCTGAGAGCAGCACGTTCTGTGTTCCCCATACGTTATCGGTATATCGGCAAAATAGATGCAGATACCGATAACTGTCAAAATCCTCAATATCGGCCGATAATATTGGTAAAACCGATAATCGGTCGATCCCTACTTCTTAGTATATCAGTATAGATTCACTATAGGAGATCACTACTTAAAGGGGTTTTCCAGGCTCCTGATATTGATAATCTATCCTCATGATAGGTCATTAATATCTAATTGTTGAGGGTCTGACACCCTGCACTTCCACCAATCAGCTGTTCCCTGAAGCCTCCGGGACTAGAACTAGCTCTTGAGTGGAGCAAGAAGAACAGCTCTGTTCAAAATGTAGTGGCCGTGCTGCGTTACTGCAGCTTAGCTCCTATTCATTTCAATGAGAGATGAGTTGCAGTAACCCAGCACAGCCACTACACTTTGAATGGAACTGTGTTTGCAACAGGGTCAGCCAGTTTCATAGGTACAAAACTGCTGACAGATGCCCTTTAAATACATCTATATTTTAATATTAATGACCCATCCTCAGCAGCCAATCACAGCACAGGTTTCATTTTACTACAGCGGTTCTCAATCTGCCCCTCTCTGCATGTTATAAGGTTAAATAAGGCTTTCTGTGATTCAGAGTGTTAATTTGCCTGCATGTGCTGTCTAAAAGACAAACTGTTTGTTGCCCATATAAATCAATGATGCAGCATGCATTTTATACACTAATGTAACTGTAGCTGCTGAGGCACTGCTTCTCACTCTGCCTCTTATCTCCCCTGCATGTGCTGGCGAAAAGACAAACTGTTTGTTGCCCATGACAACCAATCACAGCACAGCTTTTATTTTACTACAGTGCTTTTTACAATACTGTAGGATCTGTGTTCTACATTTCTAGGTGTTCCAAAACGACAACTCCGATCATGCCATGGTGGATGCAGGGTGTTGGGGCATGATAGGAGTTGTAGTTTTGCAACAGCTGGAGACCCACAGGTTGGTCAACATAGGTCTACAGTATTGTAAGATGCGCTGTGGTAAAATAAGAGCTGTGCTTCAATTGGTTGCTATGTCTTTTAGACAGCACATGCAGGGAGATGAGAGGCAGACTGAAATGCTGGGGAGATGCAGCAAAGAGGCGCTCCCAAAACAGGTGCAAGATCTTTCCTCCATGAATGGGGACCTGAGGCAGTACGCAAGTTTTGCAAAGTTTGCAGACATGACCAACGTGTTAGAGCGGCCAACAATTCACAAATGTGTGTGGGGGTGCTTTAAATAAAAAAAAAAAACATAAATGATTTAAAAAATGGTGGACATTTTCTTTACCTCTCTAATTGGGCAACAATGATTATTTCTAGGTTTGAAACAGCATTAGAAGATGGTTATATACAGTAGATAGATGTACACTGGGGCAATGCTGGGCATATACGCTAGTAATTAAAATGGCAGCATGTTTTGCTGCATTCCTTTGTAAAGCCTCCACAGACATACTGTATATCCTGTAGTGTATCCATTGATTATGTGAATGTAATCACAGTGGAAGCAAACATGCTGAGCCTCATAAATCAATACGCTGCAACTTACAGATGTAGTAGCAGAGCTACCTTTTGTCTTTCAAAAGTAATGGGGCTTATTACCCACCACTAGCGCAATATATTCATGGGTGTCTGTAATATTAAAGACTATGATTATCATGGGTTGTGTCATATGTTATAGAACATGTCATCAGCATCACTTGAATAGAGGATGGCAGATCACCCAATTGTCGAATCTAGATTTTGGGAGCCTGTGGGGACAATGGACCCCAGTACACCAGAAAACTGGCGTCAAAAAGTCACCACGATTGGAGCACGCCATGCTTGTGCTTGGGGGTTTAGGGTACGGGCACAGGGTCAGGTTCCTGCATGTAGTTTTAAAAGCCAAAACCAGGAGCGAATTCAAAAAAAGAGGGGAAGTCTTATCTGTCCTGTATACTCGCTCTCCTTTCCTGATCCATTCCTGATTATGGCTTCCAAAACTGCATAAGAAAACCTGAATGTGTGGCCATACCTTTACAGCCCGGCTCGCCACTCTTCCAAAAAGTGGACAGGATGAGCAGTGGAATGGATGGGCGCGGGCATAAGTGGTCTTTGATGGTGTAGATAACTGTTTTGGTGCACGGACCTGCACAGATGTGTGCCTCTTATTAATAGTTATCACATCTAGTCCCAGCAGGGACTTACAGGTGTGTAATACGCCAGTCTCAATAAATATCCCCCAATATGCCTTAGGCCCCTTTCACAAGAGCGAGTTCCACGCATTGGACTCGCAGAGTGTGTCAGCGAGAGCACCCGTCCTGACCTCCCAGCACTGATGGGGTTGCATAGCATTATATTAATTTATGATGCTATGTAA
Source organism: Bufo bufo (assembly GCF_905171765.1). Lineage (NCBI taxonomy): Eukaryota > Metazoa > Chordata > Amphibia > Anura > Bufonidae > Bufo > Bufo bufo. Next base: position 51,571,765 of record NC_053395.1, read on the forward strand.
CCCTTACAGTTCTGGAATGTATTGGATAACACTTACAGCATTATTTTGGGAATAGGGTTACATAGCATCATAAATCCATATAATGCTATGAAACGCAGTCAGTGCTTGGAGGTCAGGACGGGTACTCTCGCTGACACACTCTGCGAGTCCAATGTGTGGGACTCGCTCGTGTGAAAGGGGCCTTACACTTCGGCCTTCCCAGCCAAAGGATCTTTGATAAGTGTCTGAACACTAGGAATAGGGATGAGGGAAATGATACTAAGAACATCTCCTGAGAGATCCGTGGAATACACATGACACACCGAGAGCAAAAAATGGACACACAAACCAAACACTGATTCTTCACGTACGTCTTCACAGATGAACCACTGACCATCTTATCACGGACCTCATCACGGACAAAGACGTGTGAAAACAGCCTTAGGACTCATGCACATGACCATATGTATTTTGCGGTCTGCAAAAAAAAAAAACGGATGACATCCGCGTGACGTCCGTGTTGCATCACGTATCCATTGGCTGTCCTTGTCCGCAAAACAATTTTTTTTGCAGACCGGACTTGAGCAGTCATTTCTGTTCTTTTTTTACGGACCCATTGAAGTAAATGGTTCTGCAAAAACGGGCTGCAAAAAAAACGGAACGGGCACGGTAAGAAAATAGTCATGGTCTTAGACAAAGGGGGAGATATATCAAACTGGTGTCCTGTCTAGGCGGCCTGTCTAAGGGTTCATGCACACAGCCGTTGCCCAGCAGTGCCCGTATTGCGGTCCTCACTTGAATGGGTCAGTAATCCGGGAAGGTGCGGTGCGGAACGGAGGAACGGAACTCCACGGAAGTGCTTCCGCTGGGTTTCTCCCCGTGCCTCCGCACCGCAAAAAAGTGCATGTACTACTTTTTTGCGGTGCGGAGGGACCACAGATCTATTCAAGTTGAATGGGTCTGGATCCGTCTGCGGAATCCGCACAGATGTTGCCCGTGCATTGGGGACCGCAAATTGCTTTCCTCAATGCACAGAACGGCCGAGCGACTGCCGTGTGCATGAGCCCTAAGTTTGTACCACCTATGAGATTAGTAAATCTGCCCCTGTATGTTATATATCATTCTCACCACGAAGAATTACAAAAAGTATTCAAAAAAATCCAATCAGTGATTAAATTAATTAAAATAAACCTCCAAAAGGTGCAGTCTGTGGTTCTGAACTCCTCAGTCACTGTCCTGAGGACCACAAAGAAATGTCGAATATGCTTCCTGTCCGTCATCATCCTGCACAAAAATCAGACAGGAAAATGTTCTTTTAGCAACAGGTGACGTCAATGAATGCGGAGCGGCCTGGTATTTTGGGAAAGAGCAGTCGGATATGTATGGAATCTGAACGGAGCATCCAAGCATGCCACGACTCAAAGCCGAGGGGCTGATTTTGGATGTGGATTAGACATTTTAAACAGTAAGTAATTGTTTTGCATTTCAATTAGCGACTGCCTGCAGCATGAACTCAGATCCAGCTCTGAAATAGTAAACATTTCGGCAATTATCATGCGATTTCTTAACTTGTAAAACAAGCATTTTTTTTGCATTCCTCACAGGGAAACAAACAGAATGAGAATAAATGGAGAATGCTCTGTGGAAACCACTCAGCTGCACATCATCACACATATGGTGTAGTGGGAAGGTACTGGCCTGTAGAGATGGCCTTGCGGTTCGCGGTGAACTTTGCGCGTTCGCGATTCGCCGAACATGCAAACATATGGCGATGTCCGTCGGCGCCATATTCTTTTGCATTGCGCCGAACTTTGACCCATGACACACACATCAGGTGGGACAGGACAGCCAATTGAAACGTTTCAGCACATGGACACACCACCATCCTATAACAGAAAGAAACCGATCTGGCAGCCATTTTACATTCTGTGTTTTGCCAGTGTAGGGAGACGTTGCTGTGTGGAGCAGCGACAGACTGTTAGGGACACCAAACGCTAGCTAATAGGGCCACAAAAGTCCTTTTAAGGACTGGTATAGGTGTGCTATCGAGAGGTGTGATATACTGACGGGTGTGATATACTTGTAATATACTTTCTAACATAGAAAGTATATTATAGTGCATTTGTATTGTGCAGCAGTTGTGTGCCGTTCTGCTGTGATACCGTAGGTATATAGAGGGACAAGCGCTATTGGAACAACTATTTGCAACGGATGTGATATAACCGTTGCCCCCCCAAAAAACTGATTAAGGGGTTTGATATACCTGCTTCCACAAAATACTGATTAAGGGCTGCGATATACCTGCTTCCACAAAATACTGATTAAGGGGTGAGATATACCTGCTTCCACAAAGACTGATTGAGGGATGCGATATACCTGCTTCCACAAAATATTGATTAAGGAGTTTGATATACCTGTTTCCACAAAATACATATTGAGGGGTACGATATACCTGCTTCCACCAAATATTGATTAAGGGGTTCTATATACCTGCTTCCACAAAATACTGATTAAGGGGTACGATATACCTGCTTCCACAAAATACTGATTAAGGGGTTTGATATACCTGCTTCCACCAAATATTGATTGAGGCCTGCAATATACCTGCTTCCACAAAATACTGATTAAGGGGATTGATATACCTGCTTCCACCAAATATTTATTGAGGCCTGCGATACACCTGCTTCCACAAAATACTGATTAAAGGGTTTCTGTCATCAGAAATTACGTTATGTAGCTGACTGACATTAGCGATGGGCTAATGTCAGCAGTACATAACAGTGTGCTTTATAACTGCCTGCCTGCCGCCGTTCTCTTAAAATAACCACTTTTAAAATATGCTAATGAGCCTCTAGGTGCTATGAGGGCATTGCTTCAGCATCTAGAGGCTCGATCTACTCACCCTTTGGCACGCCCAGGTCCAGTTGATTGACTGGCGAGTTCTCCTCTTCGTCCAGTAAATCCCACGCCTGCGCCATCCCGTTTAGTATTCGGCGCAGGCGCAGTGAGTGAGGCCGGCAGCAGGAGCGCATCCTTCACTTACTGCCTGTACTCCCAGGGCCCATTTTTGAGAGCTTCCCTTTAAGACGCATAAAAATGGCCCCTAATTGAAATACATATTTTTTGTGGAAATTTTGATTCCCCCTCTGGTATGTCACTGTCAATGTTGTGGGACTATTTGTGCACTTCTAGTAAGTATTTGGTGGCTGCAAATATGACCTGAAGGTTTTTCAGGTTCGCCTGCCATTAAAGTCAATGGAGTCCGCCACGCACGCGCGGTTCGCGAATATTAGGCCACGAACGCGCGTTTGCGAATAGTCCCGGCCCGATGTTCGTCCATTACTACTGGCCTGTATCGGTGATTTCTTTCTTCCTGAGGCTGGGATATATTTCTGTATGAGATAAACTTCTTAGTAGGGATCGACCGATATTGATTTTTTAGGGCCGATACCGATAATTTGTGAACTTTCAGGCCGATAGCCGATAATTTATACCAATATTCTGGGAATTTTCATTAAAAAAAAAATTCCTACACAAATCTGCTGAAAATTAATATGTTTATTGTTAACGTGTATTTTATTTTTTTTGTAAATCTTTCTTTTTCATTTATACTTAATATTTGTATTTTTTATTTATTTTTTTATTAACTTTTAGCCCCTTTAGGGACTAAAACCCTTGTCCTATTCACCCTTATAGAGCTCCATCAGGGTGAATAGGATCTCGCACTGTCCCTGCTGCTCTGTGCTTTGTGCACACAGCAGCATGGAGCTGAACATGGCAGCCAGGACTTCAATAGCGTCCTGGCTGCCATGGTAACCGATCGGAGCCCCAGGATTACACAGCTGGGGCTCTGATCGGAGGAGCAGGGGAGAGAGGACCCTGTGGCCACTGCCACCAATGATTAATACTGGGGGGGGGGGCTTGGGTGGGGGGGGGCACACTGCGCCACCAACGTTTTTAATACTGGGATGGGGGTGGGGGGCGCACTGCGCCACCAATGATTGATACTGGGGGGCTTGGGGGGGCGCACTGCACCACCAATGAAGAGAAATCTCTCATTAAGACCTCCTGCACACGAACGTATTTTTTTGCGGTCCGCAAAAACGGGTCCCGTTTTTCCGTGATCCGTGACCTTTTTTTCGTCCGTGGGTCTTCCTTGATTTTTGGAGGATCCACGGACATGAAAAAAATGTCGTTTTGGTGTCCGCCTGGCCGTGCGGAGCCAAACGGATCCGTCCTGAATTACAATGCCAGTCAATGGGGACGGATCCGTTTGACGTTGACACAATATGGTGCAATTTCAAACGGATCCGTCCCCAATTGACTTTCAATGTAAAGTCAGGAGTTAATATACCATCGGATCAGAGTTTTCTCCAATCCGATGGTATATTTTAACTTGAAGCGTCCCCCTCACCATGGGAACGCCTCTATGTTAGAATATACCGTCGGATTTGAGTTACATCGTGAAACTCAAATCCGACAGTATATTCTCACACAGAGGCGTTCCCATGGTGATGGGGACGCTTCAGGTTAGAATATACTAAAATAACTGTGTACATGACTGCCCCCTGCTGCCTGGCAGGTGCTGCCAGGCAGCAGGGGGCAGCCCCCCCCCCCTGTAGTAAACACATTTGTGGCCAGTGCGGCCGCCCCCCCCCCCCCCTCCCCTGTAGTTAACTCATTGGTGGCCAGTGCGGCCGGCCCCCCCTCCCTCCCCTGTAGTTAACTCATTGGTGGCCAGTGCGGCCGGCCCCCCCCTCCCCTGTAGTTAACTCATTGGTGGCCAGTGCGGCCGGCCCCCCCCTCCCCTGTAGTTAACTCATTGGTGGCCAGTGGGGCCTGTCACTTACCAGTAGGAGGAGCTCCCGGCCAGACCTGTCACTTACCAGTAGGAGGAGCTCCCGACCAGACGCAGACCATCGCAGCTTGCAGGTAAGTATAATGGTTCTACAAATTGCTAAGTAACCATGGCAACCGGGACTGCAGTAGGGCTGTCGAATATAATCGATGCATCGATGCATCGCGATTCGACCCCCGGCGATTCTGCATCGATGCGGTTGCTTTAAATAATCGATGCATGTTGACAGGGCCGCTGATAGGTACAGCTGGCCCAGTTGTACCGGGCCCGGCCCCCCCCCCCCCCCCCGCTTTCTACGTTTTTTTTTTTTTTTTAATCGCCGCTCAGTACTACCTGCCTGCTTGCTGTGCCTGTAGGGACTATTTCCTCTGTTTCGGGCGCGGAAGAGTATCTCTTCTCTTCTCTCTCCCGCGCCCGCTCCTCTGCTCTGCTCAGTCCCGGAATCAAGTCCCGGCCAGCTTGTCGGCTGTTTTTTTTACCGCCGCTTCCGGGTAGGTCTTCTGCGGGACTGGGCGTTCCTATTTGATTGACAGGCTTCCGACCGTCGCATACTGTGCGTCACGAGTTGCCAAAAGAAGCCGAAGACCGTGCAACATCGACTGTGTCAGGTGGGGGTCAGCGTCTGTGTCAGGTGAGGTGGCCAGGTGGGGTCAGCGTCTGTGTCAGGTGGGGGTCAGCGTCTGTGTCAGGTGAGGTGGCCAGGTGGGGTCAGCGTCTGTGTCAGGTGGGGGTCAGCATCTGTGTCAGGTGGGGGTCAGCGTCTGTGTCAGGTGGGGGTCAGCGTCTGTGTCAGGTGGGGGTCAGCGTCTGTGTCAGGTGGGGCCCCCTGATCACCCCCCTGTCATTGATTACCCCCCTGTCATTGATCAACCCCCTGTAAAGCTCCATTCAGACGTCCGCATGATTTTTACGGATCCACTGATAGATGGATCGGATCCGCAAAACGCATCCGGACGTCTGAATGAAGCCTTACAGGGGCGTGATCAATGACTGTGGTGATCACCCCATATAGACTCCCTGATCACCCCCCTGTCATTGATTACCCCCCTGTCATTGATCAACCCCCTGTAAAGCTCCATTCAGACGTCCGCATGATTTTTACGGATCCACTGATAGATGGATCGGATCCGCAAAACGCATCCGGACGTCTGAATGAAGCCTTACAGGGGCGTGATCAATGACTGTGGTGATCAAAGCTGCATTGACGGATCCGTTCTTCCGATCTGCGCAGACCTTTAAATCTGTGAAAAAAATAAACACCGGATCCGTTTTTCCAGATGACACCGGAGAGACAGATCCGGTATTTCAATGCATTTGTCAGACGGATCCGCCTGACAAATGCATCCGTTTGCGTCCAGATTGCCGGAATCCTCTGAAAAACAAGGGGACTTGGGTAATAATCTTGATGCATCGTGATGCATCGCCGAATCGAATCGAATCGTGGACTTGATAATCGTAATCGCATCGAATCGTGAGACGAGTGAAGATGCGCAGCCCTAGACTGCAGTAGCGTTCTGGTTGCCATGGTTACCGATCGGAGCCCCAGCGATTAAACTGGGACTCCGATCGGTACACTCCGCTGCCACCAATGATAGGGGGGAGATTTTAATTAGGAGGGGGAGGGAGGGGAGAAGGCCCACTGGCCACCAACGAGTTAACTACAGGGGAGGGAGGGGGGGCCCACTGGCCACCAACGAGTTAACTACAGGGGAGGGAGGGGGGCCGGCCGCACTGGCCACCAATGAGTTAACTACAGGGGAGGGGGGGCCCACTGGCCACCAATGAGTTAACTACAGGGAAGGGGGGGCCCACTGGCCACCAATGAGTTAACTACAGGGGAGGGGGGGGGCCGGCCACACTGGCCACCAATGTGTTAACTACAGGGGGGGGGGGCTGCCCCCTGCTGCCTGGCAGCACCTTCCAGGCAGCAGGGGGCAGTCATGTACACAGTTCTGTTAGTATATTCTAACCTGAAGCGTCCCCATCACCATGGGAACGCCTCTGTGTTAGAATATACTGTCGGTTCTGAGTTTTCACGAAGTGAAAACTCAGCTTTGAAAAAGCTTTTATACAGACGGATCTTCGGATCCGTCTGTATAAAAACTAACCTACGGCCACGGATCACGGACACGGATGCCAATCTTGTGTGCATCCGTGTTCTTTCACGGACCCATTGACTTGAATGGGTCCGTGAACCGTTGGCCGTGAAAAAAATAGGACAGGTCATATTTTTTTCACGGCCAGGAAACACGGATCACGGATGCGGCTGCAAAACGGTGCATTTTCCGATTTTTCCACGGACCCATTGAAAGTCAACGGGTCCGCGAAAAAAAAGGGCAAACGGCACAACGGCCACGGGTGCACACAACGGTCGTGTGCAGGAGGCCTAATTCATATACAGGAGGCGGGAGCTGGCTGCAGAATCACATAGCCGGCTCCCGACCTCTATGAGCGGTAGCTGCGATCCGCGGCACCTAAGGGGTTAACTACCGCAGATCGCAGCTACCGCTCATAGAGGTGATTCTGCAGCCAGCTCCCGCCTCCTGTATATGAATTAATGAAAGACTTATCTTCATTGGTGGAGCGGTGGCCACAGCCCCTCCCCTCCTCTTATCTTCTCTCCTCTCATTGGCGGCAGCGGCAGCAGCATCACAGGGGGAGGAGACACTGCTTTCTTCTCGCCTGTGCTGCTGAGGGAACACAGAGAGCGCTGAGAGCAGCACGATCTGTGTTCCCAATACGTTATCGGTATATCGGCAAAATAGATGCCGATACCGATAACTGTCAAAATCCTCAATATCGGCCGATAATATCGGTAAAACCGATAATCGGTCGATCCCTACTTCTTAGTATATCAGTATAGATTCACTATAGGAGATCACTACTTGAAGGGGTTTTCCAGGCTCCTGATATTGATAATCTAGCCTCATGATAGGTCATTAATATCTAATTGTTGAGGGTCTGACACCCTGCACTTCCACCAATCAGCTGTTCCCTGAAGCCTCCGGGACTAGAACTAGCTCTTGAGTGGAGCAAGAAGAACAGCTCTGTTCAAAATGTAGTGGCCGTGCTGCGTTACTGCAGCTTAGCTCCTATTCATTTCAATGAGAGATGAGTTGCAGTAACCCAGCACAGCCACTACACTTTGAATGGAACTGTGTTTGCAACAGGGTCAGCCAGTTTTTTTTATAGGTACAAAACTGCTGACAGATGCCCTTTAAATACATCTATATTTTAATATTAATGACCCATCCTCAGCAGCCAATCACAGCACAGGTTTCATTTTACTACAGCGGTTCTCAATCTGCCTCTCTCTGCATGTTATAAGGTTAAATAAGGTTTTTTAGGATTCAGAGTTCAAATGTAACTGTAGCTGCTGAGGCACTGCTTCTCACTCTGCCTCTTATCTCCCCTGCATGTGCTGGTGAAAAGACAAACTGTTTGTTGCCCATGACAACCAATCACAGCACAGCTACAGTGCTTTTTACAATACTGTAGGCCTACTGTATGTTCTACAGTTCTAGGTGTTCCAAAACTACAACTCGTATCACGCCCTGATGGATGCATTCTGTTCGGGCATGATATTAGTTGTAGTTTTGCAACAGCTAAAGACCTACACGTTGGTAAAGATAGTTCTATAATATTGTGGTAAAAAAAAAAGACCTGTGTTGTGATTGGTTGCCATGGGCAAAAATATGATCCTCATGATAGGTAATTTCTATCTGATTGGTGAGGTGACACCTTGCACCCACACAATCAACTGTTCCTTCCAGCCTCCGGGACTAGAACTAGCTCTTGAATGGAGCAGGAAGAACAGCGCCGTTCAAAGTGTAGTGGCCGTGCTTTGTTACTGCAGCTTAGCTCCTACCGTTCAACTTTGAAACAGGTCAGCCAGTTTCATAGGTAAAAAAACTGCTGACAGATGCCCTTTAAAGACATCTATACGTAGTTCGCTGAAACAGAAGAGTGGATCTAAGGGCTCATGCACACCAACATATTATTTTGGTCCACATCCAATCCGCATTTTTTGTGGGTCGGATGCGGACCCATTCACTTCAGTGGGGCTGCAAAAGATGTGGTGTGCTGTCCGCATCCGTCCGTCCAGCGGCATCCGCGAAAATATAGAGCAAGGTGGGCGCATTTTCACCTTATATTTAGTCTCTTTCAATAAGAGATTCCTTTTGTTCACAGCAAGAAATAATTCCAAGTATAAATGAAACAAATAGCAGGTAATGAGGGCATTTTGCACTGTAAACCCTGCCATCTGCAATATTTCATGACAAGTAAATGGAATTTGTATATGCCTTTTCTGGAACAGCTGGCTCTCAGGCTGAAACAAGCAAATGAATAGGTATTCATCTCAAAAACAGAACATCTGCAGTACGCTCTCACCGCAAATACAAAGCAAACTGTCCGCGCCACAATGCTCTCAATTAATTAGGATCCGTTTTGTGAACGACTGGTCCTTGTTGAAATGAGTGTAAGATGCCTTGTTACGGTGTCGATATGTGACGGGGGTCACTTACTGAGAAGATGACTAATCCTGTAAGGTTAAGAAGAGGAAGCGGGATGGCGCTAATATTCTGCAGTGACACGTAGAGCTATGGACACATGTTATCTACGGTCAGGAGGACAAGAGAAAAACCTCACCTGCATGCATGGCGCAGGGAAAAATCTGCAGCGTTAATCGACTTGGGATGCACATTTTAAAGAGCACAGACCAGCAGGATCAACCCTATTAAATCAGACACACTGGCTGGTAGGGTTCTTTATAATTCCAAGCACAGCATCCGCAGTTGCCATTGCAGGACGCCAAGGATCTTGAGAAACATGTTGGAGGGCAGTGAATGATACTCAGTGAGCTAGGCTACATTCACACAAACGTATTTTGTTTCCGTGCCCGCTCCGATTTTTTTGCAGATTGGATGAGGACCCATTTATTTGAATGGGTCCGCAAAAAATGCTATCCGCATCGGTATGTCCGTTCCGTAGCCCCGCTAAAAAACCATTAGCACATGTTCTATTCTTGTACGTTTTGCGGAGAATGATAGGCATTGTTAAAATGGATCCGCAAATAAAAAATGGATGCCATACGGACCGCAAAACACATACGGTTGTGTGAATCTAGCCTTAATCAATTGGAGACAAGCGAGCAGAGCACATAAGTATGAATCTTTTGTTTACAGAGGGGGAACTTGGAAAAAAATCATTATTCCTGGAGAACCACTTTAAATGTTATGTACACCTTTGAAGGCAATTTTTTTATGATTGCATTTTACTCAATTTTTGGCAAAAAATCGTATTTTCAATTGACCTTTATTAAAAATATTGTTTTTCTAACAGTTTTTCTAACTGTGTGAATGGTACTTTCACTTTGTGCCAGCCATCTAATAACCCTTATCTCTAACCTATAAGAGGTCCTAAACACTTATTAAGCCACATTCTTATCAGTAAGATAAGGACTGAGCTATAATGAGTGTTTACAATGTCAGAGAGCAGAGATAAGGAGCCCATCAGCTCTCCAACTGATGGAAAAGACAGCATCTCAGCTCTGTACAGAAAAAAGGATTCCATATTTTTAATAAAGACCAATTGAAAATGGAATAATAAAAAAAAAATATGGAATAATTTTAAAAAAAATTGCCCCAAAGGTGCACATCAGAGGTCGCCATAACGCCTGTACAAGCGTCTATGATGCTTGTTTAGGTGAATTTACTCCCTGGAAAAAGTCTAAGGTGTACCAAAACGCCTTAGACTTTTCTCCCAAATTCATCAGCGCAGTGAGCGCTGTGAACGGCACAGGCAGCGCAGCGATGCTTCCTGTGCGGGAAATGACCAATAACAAAGCTCATTACAGCAAGGAGCTTTGTTATTAGTTTGGTATACAGGTCAAGTCAGGCAGCGGAAGCCGACGAGAGCTGCAAGGAGGAGGGGCCGGCTCCCGGGGGTGGCTCTAGTAAGGAGAGCAGGGCGCTCTTCCCAAGGACCCCGGGAAACATGACAGGGCCGCTAGAGAGCTAAGGAGCCGTGGACTCGTGTGACTGATCAGAGAGAAGAGCTGCCCCTGGGCCTGTGACCCCCCACCCGGGCCGTGTTGTGGCAGTGAAAAGCCTGGCCTGTCAGTCTTCAAGTAAGTGATTCCCCCCTCCTCCAATCATGGTTCCGTCCAGTCTCCCAGTTCTCTGCTTCCCCCTGCTCCTGTCACCCCACTAGTAACCCTGCTCCCCCCTCTTCCTGTCACCCCACTAGTAACCCTGCTCCCCCCTCCACCTGTCACTCCACTAGTGACCCTGCTCACCCTCCTCCTGTCACCCCACTAGTGACCCTGCTCCCCCTCCTCCTGTCACCCCACTAGAAACCCTGCTCCCCTCCATCAGTGACCCTGTTCCCCCCTCCTTCTGTCACTCCACTAGTAACCCCGCTCCCAACCGCCAGTGACCCTGCTCCCCCCTCCTCCCGTCACCCCAATGGTGACCCTGCTCCCCCCTCCTCCTGTCATCCCACAAGGAAGAAGCTGAACAGATTCTGCCGACTATGATGGGATCAGTTTCCGTTCGGGATCCTGTCTTTTTTCCAGACAAAAAAGTGCTGCATATAAGGCTTTTTTGTCTGGTCTTTCAACAGAATCTGCAACAGAGGCTCCAAACGCAGCCTCCAACACACATGTGACCGAGTGCAGTCCTATGTATAATGTATTTCAATTACCGTAACTTTCGTACTCCTCCTCGGGTAAAAATACTCCTCAAAAATGGTCAGAGCAGTATTTTTACTCTTCTGGAAAAAACGTAGTGCAACCTCTGGTGTACATAGCCTTCAAGATGTGTAAAAAAAAAAAAATAAAGACTAAAAAAGGCTGCAAACATGATAGTGAACTGATTATTTCCTCAGCAGTCTATATACACAGTAGACATTTCTGCCTGTCAGCAATCTTTTGCCAGAAGACATTAGGCACTTAGTTCATTTACACAAGCTAAACAGGAAAAAAAAAGAAAAAATTTATTTGATGCCGCAACGTACAATAAAGCAATGAACATTTCTGGCGCAGTGTAAACTCTCACTTAGCATTCTGGAACCTCCATTCATTATCAATTTGGAAATTGCTTGGGTGGTGAGAAGTTATGGAGGTTTTGCTTCTCCGTTTCCATCATTGCCAAACGCACTTTAAAAAAAAAAGAAAACCGATATTTCCCCTTTCCTATTGCAAAGCTCCAGTATTTGAAAAATGCATTCCCGCAGACGTTTCGTTAATACAAAACCAATTAGCGACTCCTAACTAGAACCAGAGTCGAATATATCTGGCAGCAGCAAATCCATGTTTTCATAAGCGCTAAGAAGACAGGAGTAGAGAGTTACATCTCAATGAGCAGACATATTAACAAATGCGCTGGCATTTGTGCGCTGACTTTTAACGGCGGATGCTAAAAAGCCGATGGTACTCCGTGACATATGACATTAATAAAAAAAAATAATAATAAAAAAAAAAAAAAAAGAAGTCGCCTTTCCCGGGCTCCCATATTTCCTTTCTCAGAAGGCAACAGATGGGGTCTCTCCATGTGCGACAGATAGGTGCGCATCTCCGGCTTTGCATCTAACGCTTACGTTCACCTCATTGACTCCCACCCTGAGGCGCCCGAAGACAATGCATTCAAACAAGATGGTGCAAAACGGCTGTCAGAGCGATTATCCAACAGCCCTCCTTTCACACCTTTCCTTCTCTCTTCCCACATGTGGGAAAGCGTTTCATGGATGGTTATTTTTAACATGAATTTGCTTGAAAAGTGTCCTTTTTTCCCCCAATAGATAATAAACCGAAGGCGGTGTGAAATGCGTTAAAATAAAAAAGGTTATTTCGAATTGATTTACAAAAAATAATAATAATCTTTATTTATACAGCCCCACCATATTCCGCGGCGCTTTACAATCCAGAGGGTTCAAACAAAACAAAAGACCGAGTTACCGGCTTACGGTACTTTCACACTAGCGTTAAAAGAATCCGGAAATCAGTTCCGTTGCCGGAACAGCCTGCAGGATCCGGAAATCCGTATGCAAACGGATATCATTTGTTTCCGGATCCGGATCCTGATCCGTCTGACAAATGCATTGCAATACCGGATCCGTCTCTCCGGTGCCATCCGGAAAAACGGATCCGGTATTTATCTTTTTCATAGATTTAAAGGTCTGCGCATTCCGGATCCGTTTTTCCGGAACACTTGGTACCGGATCCGGCATGAATACATTTCAATGGAAATTAATGCCGAATCCGGCAATCCGGCAAGTGTTCCGGAATTTTGGCCGGAGAAAATACCGCAGCATGCTGCGATATTTTCTCCAGCCAAATACTGTAAAAGGGACTGAACTGAAGACATCCTGATGCATACTGAACGGATTGCTCTCCATTCAGAATGCATTGGGACAAAACTGAAGCGGGTTTTTTTTTTACGGTATTGAGCCCCTAGGACGGAACTTCAATACCGGAAAACTTTAACGCTAGTGTGAAAGTAGCCTAATATAGAACTGAGACTCTAGGAGTGACGGCCCTGCTTGCAAGAGCTTACACTCTATGAGGAAGTGGGGGTGACTATAGTCTACCGATCCAGGAAAAACCGTCTGCACGTGGGACCAGGACATGTCTGGTTTACTAAATGCTAGCTAACGTCTTTCTTTAAACTCTGCCTTGTACAGTCCCTCTGTGACTCCTACTGGAAATGTCCTAAAAATACATTAGCTACAGTCACCAAACAGGGGTCTCTCTACACACCCGGACACGGTCCAGGCAGTGGTGTCAGGTAGGAGACCGCTGCATGGGAAGAAGCGATCGCTAATGCCATCACTCTTCCCCATAACGAGTTGTTGTTTCCCAGCAGCGGATCGTCATTACACAGCACGATCTGCCACCGGGAAACGAGGATTTTTTTGTTCGCACAAACTATCCAATTATCCAATGAAAAAGCATTTTGTTCATCGGCAGTAGATTTACACCGCCAGATCATCGCTAATGAGCATTACTATGAAGGCGATGATCTGTGCGATTCTCAGCCCGTGTAAAGACCCCTTCATTTACAGGGCAGGTGAGATGACGTTGACAACTGCTTGACCCTGTCAATCAAAGTGCATAGGGAGCGGCAGTTGCAGAGAGAGCAGAGCCTCTAGGTGTAATGACCACGCCCCCGTTGCTCCTACCGGCTCATTTGCATCTATTAAAACGTCATATTTCTCAGCAATGCGGGCACATAGGAACATGGGACCAACACAGATGCCTTCAGCTGCCAAGCGCACATGTAACCGGTCAGCCATTGTCATAGGTGCAGAACTGCTGACAGATGCCCTTTAACCAGACACGTCAGGAGAGCTGACTGCTCCTCTTTCAAGAGAGGAAATACCGAGCAGTGTACAGAGTTGTCTTTATATTGTGGGCCACATTCAGATTATTAATTGACGACACAAGGGAAACAACTTTCCAACTGTGGCAAGATATCTACGTACGAATGCGATGAAACACGATAGAAACAATGGTCTGCCGTGTTATGGCAACCTACAAGCTAAAATGCGTCAGTAAAGCTTTTAAATGGACAGCTTTCTACAGTTGCTAACAAGCCCGCAAACAATTGCCATCTAAAAGGTCAAGGTGGTTGTACATCTGCAGAAAAGAGGAAATCTATAAATGGATACTAGGAAAAGGTATTTTTTATTACAAAGAAAAAGGGATCAGTCAATGAAATCACTTTACATTTTGCATAATAATGTATCCACTAGGGGGCTCTGTTGTGCACATCTGCATAAATACAGTAGTACAGGGGTTGTCTGCTAATGACAATTCCTTTTCTATTTCCCCTAAAGTAGGCCGATCACAGAGTTTACTCTCATTTATAGAGGAGCCCAGCAGTAAGTATTCAGCTCCGCAACAGCGCCACATTTTTAGGCTACTTTCACACTTGCCGCAGAGGATTCCGGCAGGCAATTCCTTTGCCGGGAACTGCCTGCCGGATCCAGAAATCTGGACGCAAACGGATGCATTTGTGAGACGGATCCGGATGCGGATCCTTCTGACAAATGCATTGCAATACCGGATCCATCTTTCCGGTTGTCATCCGGAAAAACGGATCCGGTATTTATTTTTTTCACATTTTTAAAGGTCTGCGCATGCGCAGATCGGGAAACCGGATCCGGTTTTCCAGAACAATGAGTACTGGATCCGGCATTAATACATTTCAATGGCAAGTGTTCAGGATTTTTGGCCGGAGAGAAATTTTCTGTGGACAAAAAACGTAAGAGGGACTGAACTGATGCATCCTGAACGGATTGCTCTTCATTCAGAATGCATTAGGATAAAACTGATCAGTTTTTTCGCAGTATTGAGCCCCTAGGACGGAACGCAATACCGGAAAAGAAAAACGCTAGTAGCTCATTCTAGTTTTAAAGCTGGTAACCAGCAAGCTGTCTCTATATTAAAGGGGGGGTCTGACTCTTGACATCCCCCACCAATCAGCTGTTTGAAGAGACTGTGGCTCTCCAATGAGGCCTATTCCTAGGCCAGTGATGTCGCATTCATTAGTCACGTGGCCTAGGCGCAGCTTAGTCCCATTCAAATGAATGGGGTTGAGCTGCAATACCATGCATAGCCACTATCGAACGGGCGGCGCTGTGCTTAGTAAGCAGTGAAGAGGCCACAATGTCAATGAGAGCTCCAGTAAGCGCTGGCGCTTCCTCAAACAGCTGATCGGCTGGGCGTAAGGCTGGTAACCAGCAGGTTATCTCTATGTTAACTTTACCCCATGTCTAATCATAGACTCAGATTTAAAAATGTCCTTTAAATTTTTCTCCTGTCGTGAACACCAAAGACGAGCGTGCAGATGTTCACACTTCTCACGGCGGCCTGTAGACAAGCTCAAAATACCGCCGTAGCGTAAAGAGTAATAGGGATAGGGATAGGCTTCAAAGACAGAAGTCACAATGGACTTTGAGTGGGAGCAGAACTTAAAGGCAATGTGTCATCAGAAAATGACTACTGTTTGGATCAAGTTTTTATGCTAAATATTTTTTTTAGAATTTAAGGTTATTTTTTATTTTTTATTTATTTATTTAATTTTCCATGTCCCAAAAATTTTAAATCCTGCAGTTTTCGCACTGGCCACTAGACGTAAAATATATCAAGACATCCTGTTCTTGGACAACAGCCACATGGACCATAGACACAATGGTCAGGAGAGAACCTCAGTGACTTCTATGGGAGAGTTTTCTGGGCATGTTCTGTGCCCTGTGCAGAGGTCAGGAGGGGGCAGTTAAGCTGTGATATCAGCTACTGTGAATGGTGGATCATGTGTTAGCTATATACAGAGGTGATATCTGTCATTGTAATTCTACCTGTGATGATAATTAGATGGATACCGAAAGGTTACCTGTACAGAACAGGAAGTCTCGACATATTATTAAAGGCATTCTCCGTTTTTTGCTATAGTGATGACCTATCCTCAGAATAGGTCATCAATATCAGATCGGTGGGGCCCAACTGCCGGCGGCCCCACAGATCAGCAGTTTGAAGAGAACGCAGCGCTCGTACAAGAGCTGTGTTCTCCTCACTGTTCACCTGCTCACCGCGACATTGCAGTGGTGAGCAGTGGAATTACAACGACGCCATCCCATTCACTTCAAGTGAATAGGAGGGAGCGGTCACCTTGAAGTGAATGGGAGGGAGGCACTGTAGTTCTGATCGAAGCGGACAGGTCCGTTTTACTGCATAGGGAACGCTGTAAAAACAAAATCCATAAAATGATGGCGGAACTGAATTTTTTTCCAATTTGGAATTTTTTTCAAGCTTCCCACTGCATCACATGCAATATTAAATGGCGCCATTAGATAGTGAAACTTCTCCCACAAAAAAACAAGCCCTCATTTGGCCATGTGCACTGAAAAAAAAACGTTATGGCACTGGGAGGGCAAGTTGTAAAAAACGAAAACACAAAAACGGAAAATCCCAGGGTCTTAAAAAGGTTAAAACAGACAACCCCTGTAAACCCTTTAAAATAGGTAAATTCAATCATATAGTAATATCTATATATGCTTCATTAACATTAAATTTAAGATCACATACATATCCCCACAAATTGCTTTTGTAAGCCCTGCCCCTATTCAATCAGGAGTGCCCCCTAGTGGCCAGCACCACCCCTTTTACTACAAATGTACATAAATGCAGTCCCATGTTCGGCACTGTTAAAAAATCTGCTATCATTTATAGAAATTATAATTCTTTGTCCCTTGTCATGGACCATGACAGGGCGATTTCCGTGTTTTTGCGTTCCGCTGGCGACATCAGATTCCTGCTTTGTTGGGACAGAAATCCTCCGTCTTCTACAATCACAACAAACACTTGATTATACTTTACTAATTGCCTGAAATTGTCAGATCTGATATTTAAATAATACAACTGTTAAATAGATTCATTCTTACGACTCCAGTAACAAAAACATTCATGTCAGGCAGCCCATAATAAATGAACGCCAGCTCAACCCCATTAGCAGATCGTTAGAAGCAGCTCAGTGTTTTTTCACATTCCGCTTTTTGTGCTGCTGTAAGATATCACACGCGCGGCCATATTACTGCTCTGTGTTGTACAGAGCCCTGATGAGGCTGCCCTTGAGGTCTATGACGCCTCCACTTCGCCCCATATGCCTCCAATTTTATGGAGATTTTTTCCCCAAAAAAACAACAAAAAAGCACGCCATGTTCCATCAGATTTCCTATATAGGGAAGTATTCTCCCCTTGTATCCTCAGCGCATGGAGTGGATAAAAATAAATAATTTAAAAATAAATAAAAAATAAGCGGATATTTTTTTTATTTAAATCGTTTTTTATTTAAATCTGATTTTTTTTAATATAAAATGCTTTTTAAGGAAAATATATTACCATCCAAAGGTTATTCCATCATGAAATAAAGATTAGTTTTTTTAATTATGTAGAATAAGGCTGTATATGTTAAATTTTTTCGGTAAATAAATTCCATTAATCCATTCACAATGTCGTGCTCTTCCAGAGGTTTTTGTAAGATTATTGGGCAGTTTCTTTGCCTACAAGATATTATCACAGATGCTTGGTTTACTTTTGCAGTTCTCAAAACTGAATTTGACTCAGCAGAGATCACATGCCTCTTCTTCACAGCAAAAATGTTATAACATGAACAGAGTTGAGAAAAATACCTTAATCCTAACTTCTACAAACCTATGAATACAGAATCAACCTAATCAAACTAATATGAAAGGTTGTTATTCTAAAAATCTTCATCTACTTGCATATTTTAAGTTATACCAGCAAAAATTAGTCTCTATGTAGAAAACTATGATTTAAATCAAGCCTTACTGACTAGTGATTTAAATTGTGATTTAAATCAGTTTGATTTAAATCAAATCCACCCTGCCTGCATGCATTGCCCTATAAGTTCGGGGCATGCCGCTCTGATATGTGCATGAAGTCGTACAGTAATAAGACTCAGATGATCCCGCTGACTTGCATTGGGGTCCTTTAGGGAAAAAAACAGCACTGTCAAATTTAGCGGAATTTGCAACTGAGGCTCCTACACAGACGTCAACATAACCCAAGCTGTCTCATGGGAAAATAGAGATCAGACGTCCCCGGTATACAATGAAGGAGATTTATCAAAACTGCTGTAAGGGAAAGCAGAGCAGCTGCCTAAATTAACCAATCAGAACGCACCTTTCTTTAAAAAATGAGAGCTGAAAGCTGATTGGGCGATATGGGCGACTGATCCACTTTATCTTTGCACCAGTTTTGCTAAATCCCCCAAAGAATATGCAAAATATTAAAGAAATTGTCCAGGATTAGTTTTTTTTAAATGCTTACCCCTCCCCCCCTCCCGGTGGGACCTGTGAAGAGAGTTAGGCTACGTTCACATCTCCTTTAGGCCTGTTTCACACTTGCGTTGTTAATTCCGGTATTGAGGTCCGGCAGAGGAGCTCAATACCGGAATTAAACAGATCTGTTTTGATTTTGCACATCAGGAGGCACCCGTTCCATTAGGATGCGGTTGTGTAAAATTAAAATGGAAAAAAACGGATCCGTCACTAAATACATTGAAAGTCAATGGGTTACGAATCAATTTTTTTAGGCTCCTAAAAAAACACATCCGTCATCATTGACTTACATTGTTTTCAGTGCCGGATCTGTTTTTTTCCGTTTTTATGACCGGACACATGCAGTGGTTTTGTGTCCGGTCACAAAACGGAATGCTGATGGAACGGATCTCTTTCCATTGTACACAAGGGTCAGTCGTTGACGGAAGGTATGTGTCACCGAGGTTCCTGGCCTCGGTGAAGTAAGAGACGGTATTTTCAGGTGTCAGCGGCAGCTAATGCTGATTGACACTTTTCTATTTTAGTATGGCTGTATAGCTGATCCGGGACGCCTCTTACTGGGAGTAGTCAAAGTGATGGGTGGGTGACTACTCTCCACATTCCAGGCCGGGTCTTGACTGGCCTATAAAAAACCCAGCCAGCAGTGTCAGCTGGGAGTGATTACCTTTCTCTGACAGAGGAGCTCTGGCAATCGCTGGTGTGGGAACTGATCCTTGTGCTGGGCTGAAAAGCTGAGACCTGTGTATTGGGAGAGCAGGCCACCTAAGGCTCCATTCACACGTCCGTGGTGTGTTGCGGACCCACAAATTGCGGATCCGCAACACACCCGCCTGGCACTCTTATAGAAATGCCTATTCTTGTCCGCAAGCTGCGGACAAAAATAGGACATGTTCTATCTTTTGCGGAGCTGCGGACCTGAAGATCGGGGCCGCGCACCGCCAATGCGGATGATGACAGCACACTGTGTGTTGTCCTCATCCATTCCGTCCCCATAGAAAATGAATGGGTCCGCACCCGTTCCGCAAAATTGCGGAACGGATGCGGACCCATTTGCAGACGTGTGAATGGAGCCTAAAGCCTGCAATTTGACTGCTGGAGGCAGAACCGCCGACAAGGTGACTTTTTTTTGTTATGCACAAACTTTCTACTTGGTGTGAACAATCACCAACCTTGCAAAGAGTGTTTTTGTTTGACCTTATGTGTGAATAAACACGGACATTTGAATTACTGCACCCGCTTATCCCAACTACCAGAGCGAACCCCCACACCATTCAGAATGCATGAGGACTAAACGGAAACGTTTTTTACGGTATTGAGATCCTATGCCGGATCTCAATACCGGAAAACAACAACGCAAGTGTGAAAGTAGTCTTAGAGATGATCCTGCAGAATGCCGGCTGTCGGCAGTAGTATTTGTCATTTATTTTCACCGCTGGATCCCACTGTAATCAATAGGGATCTGTAGAATCTGTCAATGCCGGATCTGGTGAACGCCAGCAGGCCGTTCCAGCAGAGAAACGTTCACCGGAGATGAACGTAGCCTTATACTCACCCGCTCCCGGACACTTACCACTGTCTTCACCAGACCTCTGGTTCCCACATGTAAACTTCTTGCATGGATGGGATCACATGCGCTGCTGCAGCCAATAACTGGCCTCGGTGATGACATCTTCTCAAGTGACACATCACTGCTGGGTCACATGACACTTTGGACACGTCACCGCTGAAGACAGTTATTGGCTGCAGCAGTGCACATGACCTCAGCCCGGAGCCCAAACTGAGCAGCAGGGAGCAAGTAAGTGGAGTTCTTCTCACGGGATATTACAAATAATAATCCTGGACAACCCCTTTAAGGGAGATTTAGTATAACTGGTGCAAAGGAAAAGTGGTGCACTTGCTCACAGGAGTCAATCAGATTGCTTCATTCATCCTAGAAATCTAGGACCTGATTGGCTGCCATGGCTAAATGCTCAACTTTTCCACTGCGCAAGTTCTGCTAAATCCCCCACATAAAGGCAGTCATTATCCTTTCAGTGGTTGAATATTCACACAGGAGCCATGCTTTTTATGAGGACTGTATGCGTGAGTCATTCTGACTTCGGTGAATAGTAGATGCCTTGTTAGGCTGGCAGAAAATCTTGGAAACTTACAGTATATGAAATCTGAAAGGTTCCCTTCGCTCTGTCGTTCCAATAATGTATGGTATTTCAATGGTAGCGCAGGCTTAGGCCTCATGCATGTATTTTGCGGCCTGCAAAAAATGGATCCGCAAAAAATACGGATGACATCCGTGTGCATTCCGTATTTTGTGGAACGGAACGGCTGGCCCCTAATAGAACAGTACCATCCTTGTCCGTAATGTGGACAATAATAGGACATGTTCTATTTTTTTGCGGAACGGAAATACGGACATATGGAAACGGAATGCCCATGGAGCACCTTCCAATTTTTTTTTGTGGACCCATTGAAATGAATGGTTCTGTATACGGTCCGGAAAAAAAAAACGGAATGAAAATACGTTCATGTGCGTGAGGCTTTAAAGGGGGTTTCCAGGCTTTCAAAAATGTGCACGCATAGGGTGGACTGCAGCAGCTCACGGGCCGTGCTCCAGCTTCAAGTCACTTCTGCAGAAGCATACCGGTAGTCCAGCAAAAGATAAAAGGCTTCAGCCGACCTTTATTACATAAATCTAGATGCCACAAGGTAGGGTCACACGCTTGACGTGTCAGGCACTTCATTGACAAGGGGAATGGTGACACCCAGCGGTCAATGTATTCATACATTTCCAGGAGGAATGACAGAGGAACAGCAAAATTCAAAGTCTAAGATGAGACTCCCCAGAATTGTTCTCTCATGGGTGATACTAGTATTTATTAAGGCCTCGTTCACACCTGAGCGTTTTACAGCGCGTTCCTACGCGCTGTAAAACGCTCAACAGGCGAAAACCCATGTTTCCCTATGGGCATGGTTCTCACCTGCGCGTTTTACAGCGCGTACGGACGCGCTGTAAAACGCCCTACGCCCAAAGAAGTACAGGAGCTTCTTTGGGGCGTATTGTCCCATAGACTTCAACGGGAACGTGGCAAAATTTATCCTCGTGTGCACGTGGGTTATCGTACATGGCCCAGAACTGTCCTCTTTGCTGTCGGTTCGCAATCACAGCATGGACCCAGAACCGTCGCCTGCTCAGTCTCCTTCTCCTCAAACGCATTATATGCACGGCTGCAACTATTGCTGCAGTTCGTCGTCGTTTGCAGAGATCCATGGTTTAACAGACTGCAACCAACACACTCTCCTCAGATGTGAGGAGAGAGGAGTCCGTCATAAGTCAGCTACTATCTCCCCAAATTTAATGGGGAGAGGGGACGTGTCAGCCCTCTGACAGTGGTTTATCTCACAGCGGAACAGAGAATCAGGCTCTCTGAAATCCACCACGATCAACGCTTCTTACCCCAGATGTCCCCTGTACATATCGGAATATTTTACATATGGCCAGGTTTAGTACTAGCTTTACTGACTACATCGATAAGAATGACAGAGGTCGATAGATAGATAGAGAGATAGATAGATAATACACAGACAGAAGAGATAGATAGATATAGATAATAGAAAGATAGATGATATCTAGATATTGGATATAAAAAGAAAAAATCTGCGGCACTTCCAATAAGTAGAACAATGTGTAGTCCTATATTCACCTGTGCGACGTTCCAGTCCAGACTGGTGAATAAAGGACTACACATTGTTCTACTTATTGGAAGTGCCGCATATTATTTCTTTTTATTGATGGTTTGGTCACATCTTGACTGCTGGCACTCATTTTTCTTATTGTTGCTTGTGCAACTTCTTTTGCTAGATAATGGATGGATAGATAGATAGATAGATAGATAGATAGATAGATAGATAGATAGATAGATAGATAGATAGATAGATAGATAGATAGATAGATAGATAGTTAGAGAGATAGATAGATAGATAGATAGATAGATAGATAGATAGTTAGAGAGATAGATAGATAGATAGATAGATAGATAGATAGATAGATAGATAGATAGATAGATAGATAGATAGTTAGAGAGATAATACACATATAGAAGAGATAGTTATAGATAATAGAAAGATCAATATTAGATAGATATCAGAATGAGAGATAGATAGATAAATATTAGATGAATGAATTGATGGATAGATACATAGATAAATTAATAAATAGATAGATAGATAGATAGTACACATATAGAATAGATAGAGCTATAGATAATAGAAAGATCAATATTAGATAGATATGAGAATGATAGATAGATAGATAGATAGATAGATAGATAGATAGATAGATAGATAGATAAATATTGGATGAATGAATTGATGGATAGATACATAGCTAAATTAATAGATAGATAGATAGATAGATAGATAGATAGATAGATAGATAGTACACATATAGAAAGAGATAGAGCTATAGATAATAGAAAGATCAATATTAGATAGATATGAGAATGAGAGATAGATAAATATTAGATGAATGAATGGATGGATAGATACATAGATAAATTAATAGGTAGATAGATGGATAGGTAGATAGATGGATAAATAGATAGATAGATAGATAGATAGATAGATAGATAGATAGATATTAGATTGGATGTAAAAGTTAGAAAGAATCCACTTCTCCATAGACGGGAGGCTCAGGCGCTCAGATCCCCATTATGGTAAGATGGAATATAAAGGCTCCACAAACAGTTTTTCCAGTGAGAAATCAGGGTCCCCGCTACTGGTTTCAGTAGAAATATTGCAATCTTAAATCCTCTCAAAGGAAACAGAATAACTGTAATACAAATCCACTCACAAGACAACATCTGTCAGATGCTATTGGAAAATTGCACTCTTAGCAAAGTGCCCTGTGGTTAATGGTATAGACTGAAGCGGCTGCAGACACACTCAACTGTTTTGATGGTTGAAATGTCTTTTTTGGCTACTCGGAGACAGAAAACAATGGCGGGCAGGGGTTTACCAGGCGCACTGGTGGACAGATAATGATCTCTGATATGGACACACCTGCATCACACCGGCTATCTGCTAATCAGGACCTGCAGATATATCTAGAATAAAGCCAGTCCATTCCTCGTCAGCCGCGTGCCTCCAAATGTTCTGGCGGTATAGACTGTCATTGTGGAACATAGAAGGCGCATTACTGTGATAGTACATTGTATCACATGAGACCTCTCCTCTCCCAAAAGAA
The DNA here is from genome assembly GCF_905171765.1 of Bufo bufo. Lineage (NCBI taxonomy): Eukaryota > Metazoa > Chordata > Amphibia > Anura > Bufonidae > Bufo > Bufo bufo. The sequence goes on from NC_053395.1 coordinate 51,595,704, forward strand.
ACTTTCATGGACACCTACCTATAGGACGTCTATCAAGCTATGGCTCGCCAGCTGCTGCAAAACTACAACCTCCAGCAGATTTGGAGTTGTCGTTTTGCAATAGCCGAAGAGCCAATGGTTTGCAGACCAACGTCTGTTTAGCGGTACAGGACAAAGGGGGCACTTAAGGGGAACTCCTCCCTAAGATAAAATATCGCCAACATAGAAGTCCTTGAACTGCTCTTCTAAGGCTGCATTAGTGCAGACCGCGGCATCAATGGGTAGAGAGTCAATACGCTTCACCGGAATTTGTGCATATCTGTTTTCAAAAATGGATCCGTCAGAGGGCTTGTGAACGGGAGCCATAAAAACAGTGTGAACAGAGCCTTAGAAATGAGCCAGTTCCTAAGCAGAGGCGTATTCACACGTGTGGTAAAACCGCATGATCCGTACAGATGAAACGCTCATGACCTACCCGTGTGAATACACCCATTACACCTTCTAAACAGACGTGGTCACCCAGCTTTCCCAACCTACTTCAACGTTCTTCAGGCTTCGTTCTTGTTTTTCTTTTTTATAGCATAACCAGGAGACTGAGAAATCTGGGTGACAATTCAGCTTTTCCACTCCTTTGGTAGCAGTGGCGGCCATGTTGGTCGTCACCCAGTTTTCCACAACATGGTTAAACTGAGATATTTATACAGGTTTTATTAAGAATATTTGTTTTTGGAAGGACGCTCTTTCTATTGCTCTCAGAATACCCATTTTTTCATGATTTCGAACAAGACTGAATTATAAACTGTCTGAAATATAAAGTGTTCTCAATGTTTCCGCCCAGCTCTCCACCGCCGATGTATTGTGTCATTGTTATTAAAATCTGCCTTCAATTTATGCTCCTTCTAACGAGCCAGAAGATGTTTCTCAAGTGCCTAAGAGGGGGTCTGGGTGACAGATTACAGCTGAGGATCTGTGCTCTTAATCCCCCTTCAGTAGTGACACGCTCCCTGCTGTCACCACAATCACCTACTATAGGTAGAGTCATTACACAGGCTGCGGAAAAGTCAGGGAGTGAAGCCGCTCATAGGCAGAACCACTTAGTATGTTGGGGGTTATAGTCACACGACAGCGTTATCCTCCCCATATCCCAGCTCAACAGATCATGGACAGCAATAGGAGTCTTAGGGCTCATGCACACGACCGTATGGCTTTTTCAGTATTTTGCGGTCCGCAAAAAATGGATCCGCAAAAAATACGGACCATGTCCGTGTGCATTCCGTTCTTGCGGAACGGAACAGGTGGCCCCTGATAGAACAGTACTATCCTTGTCCGTTGTGCGGACAATAATAGGACATGTTCCATCTTTGAACTGAAATACGGAAATATGGAAACGGAAGGCGTACGGAATGCCTTCCGTTTTTTTTTTTTGCGGATCCATTGAAATGAATGGTTTCGTATACGGTCTGTATATGGAACACAAAAAAACGTACGGGAAACGGGGAAAAAAACCGTTCGCGTGCATGAGCCCTTAGGCTCCATTCACACGTCCGTGGTGTGTTGCGGACCCGCAAATTGCAGATCCGCAACACACCCGCCCGGAACCCCTATAAAAATGCCTATTCTTGTCCGCAAGCTGCGGACAAGAATAGGACATGTTCTATCTTTTGTGGAGCTGCGGACCTGAAGATCGGGGCAAATGCGGATGTGGACAGCACACTGTGTGCTGTCTGCATCCATTCCGTCCCCATAGAAAATGAATGGGTCCGCACCCGTTCCGCAAAATTGCAGAACGAATGCGGACCCATTTGCGGACGTGTGAATGGAGCCTTAGGCTGCGGCTGCATGGTGACATGTAACGCGTGGCAGCAAGTTGTAGGACTATTTTAGGACTGTCACAGACGATTTGTGTGTTGCACACAACTTACAATAAAGTGGTTTTCTGACTACTTTACTGATGACTTATATCCTGGATAAGTCATCAGTAATCTGATCGGGGAGGGTCCGGCACCCGGGACCCCCGCTGATCAGCTGTTGGAGGTGGCTCCTCACTGCTTACCAAGCACAGTGCCCTACATTGTATAGTGACTGCGCTTAGTATCACAACAACCCCTGTAAAGTCAATGCACTAAAAGTAGTCACTAAATCCATCAGGTCTGGATATTTTGCGACTGTCACAACACAGCGTATCGCATTGTGACACCACTGACAATCGTAAGGTGCAACGTTGCACTTCTTTCTTGCTGCGCAACGCGTGTCGCCAGGGGTGCACCACCAATGAGGCCAGGTGAGGCGATCGCCTCAGGCAGCACCAGGTAGGGGCAAGAGGGGGGCAGCAGAAGGGCCATGGGCATTGAGAGCTTTCATTGTGGCAAAGGGGTTAGGTTTAGAAATGGGGGGGGGGGGGGCGCCGTTTAAGTTTCTACCTCAGGCAGCAGAAAGGCTAGGTGCACCCCTGCGTGTCGCCCCAGCCTAAACACGCAGCCATGTTGCAGGCCACTCGCAGGTAAGTCATCTGTCACACGCAGCTTACACTAAAGTCTTTGGAGTAAAAGTTGAGTGCGACGTGAGACACTAATTCCTTCAGGTTTGGATTATTTGCGACTGTCACGTCGCAGCATGCCGCTTGTTTCATTCTGACACCACTGAGAATCATTATGTGCAATGTCGCCCGTCTTGTCGTAAAATAGCTTATGTTAAAAGTTACGTTTTATAAATAGGGTGACAAATAAAGATTTAATATCCCGCTGAGAAAATTGCTAATAAGCTATTGCATATCTGAGTTAGGGCTCGTGCACACGACCATTTGTATTTTGTGGTCCGCAAAACACGGATCCGCAAACAATACGGATGACATCTGTGTGACATCCGTATAACATCCGTTTTTTTGGCGGATCCATTGTAACAATGCCTATCCTTGTCCGCCAAACGGAGAAGAATAGTACACGTTCTATCTTTTTTGTGGAATAGCCATGTGGACATACGGAAACAGAATGCACACAGAGTCGTTTCCATTTTCTTTTTGAAGATCCATTGAAGTGAATGGTTCCATAAGGGCCGCAGAAAAAACGGGACGGACACGGAAACAAAATACTCTATAGCAGTGATGGCTAACCTCCGGCACTCCAGCTGTGGTGAAACTACGACTCCCAGCATGCTCCATTCATTTCTATGGCGTTCTGAGAACAGCCAAGCAAGTGTGCATCTTGGGAGTCGTAGTTTTACCACAGCCGGAGTGCCGGAGGTTGGCCATCACGGCTCTTTAGTGTCACATTAAATTTCTTGTTGCGAGACATCGTCGTCATGTAGCCGCAGCCTTATACGCTACGTCAGGTTCAGGTATTAGAGATTAATTTTGGCATTGACCTCTATGAGACTGCCTACACTGCGCAGTCTCGATGCACTCCGCAGCTTTATAAAAAAAAAGAAATAGTCTCATTTGTGCGCCACTGGACAAACACAGCCCTGCTACATATGGCAAATTCTGCTCGACTACGTCAATGTTATACAGACGACTGCAAGTCAACAGGTACAAGCCTCCTCTGACAAAAACTGTCAAGGACACCAGAGGAGGAAGGAGACCCACCGTCAATGGTAGAAGAGAAGAGGAAGAGACTTGATACAAAATACAACAATGAAGATGTTTGTAAATATAATAAATAAACAGAGGGCAAAGATACAATAGTAATACTATAGAACAGCACTGATGCATTCGTCCTGAGTAGTCATCCTCCTATGGTAGACGGTTCCGGCCAGGATGATATGTACAGCAATACACCATGGGCTCATGATAGCACTGATGACCCCCACACTCATGCAAGCCGTATTACATAACGTAGGAACCCTTCTACAGGGTGGAACACCCCCATTCTCCGTCACGTCGTCTGGTATCTCGCGGAGATGTAAAAATGGCTGAGGAAGCCCCCACTGCTGCATCTCAATCTGTGTCATCCTGTCACTTTCTCATGCTAGAACAAGCAAACATCTGAGCAGCGCATCACACAAGGAAGTCGCACGCCACCAAAGCCGTCTGATTTTGCCAGTAGGAGAGATGACACGACGGAGGCCACACATGATGTTCGCATGCAGCACCCCCCGACCTCCATGCCCGCAGAGCCTCTAGGATCCCAGCCATCCTCCTGCCCCAATAGACTATTTAAACTCAGTCAAGTGGCAGTGATTCCAGCTTCGCCTATTGTGCCGCTCAGAGGAAGGCGGCCATGGACCATTTTTCTTGAAGATTACCAACAAGCCAATATTTTCGAACAAGTCGAAACTGACCAGATACCCAACGAACGTGACAACATGTTCAACGTGAATACCCGCCTCATCGGGTGTCATGGTGGCACAATGACTGGCAAGCGACAGTGATGGAAGCCATACATGTGAAGATAACTTCCCGGGGCGACCGAGAGGCGACACGCCGTCGTATGACCACCGATATTTCCAGCTGATTTTTCAATGGATGCCAATCAGGTGGGTATGGGCTCTGTGATGGCCAAAGGTTTTTTTTCTTATCTAGGACCTAAATTTTCCATTCGGACTCCACCATTTTAGCAGACCATTCTCTTACGGTACATACCCAGTCATCACCATGACATGTGCCACCTGAACATTGTACCAGGGTAAGTGCACAGACCCCTACAGCAAAGATGTAACACTCTGAAAAGTTTCCAGCCACTTGGGTATCCAACCAGACAGAGCAGCTATACAACATGCACGATCCCAGTGCCACCAGAGGAGCCCCTGTGCCCGGGTACAGCTGAGTGCATTCCTCAGCACAGGATGCATGGAGATGCCAGGGCTGCCAGGCTCGCACCTACCAGCGCTTGGTTGTGCAGTGCTGCTCCTCTGCGGCGCTGCTGCTCGTGTCCTAGCCGGGGCTCATCTCGGTGGCTGCCCCGGTCCCTCTTCTCCCGGCTGCCGCCTCCGCCCCGCTGCTCGTCCCCGGAGTCCAGGCTGCTGAAATTCCACACGATGAGGGTCTGGATGAGCAGCACGGTGAGAGCCGCCGCTATCGCCGAGCGGGAGCGCCTGGCCAGCCTGCGAGGGCACGATGCCACCGCCAGCAGCACCATCTTCACTCTCCACAGCCCGGTCCTCTCTCCTCACACAGGCAGCAGCAGGAGACGTCACCAGAAATAGGAGGGAGCTGCAATGTGGCAGGCGGAGCCCCCTCCTCTGCTCCGAGAGGGGGGGGAGCACCAAAATATACCAGACCCCACAGGGGGTGAGCTGCCCCCGCCCTGCCTGGGATGCTGGGGATACATCGGGTACAGGCAGACATCCATCTAGGTGCTGCATATATATATATACACAGGTACATGCAGACATCCATCTAGGTGCATATATATATACAGGTACATGCAGACATCCATATAGGTGCATATATATATACAGGTACATGCAGACATCCATATAGGTGCATATATATATACACAGGTACATGCAGACATCCATCTAGGTGCATATATATATACAGGTACATGCAGACATCCATATAGGTGCATATATATATACAGGTACATGCAGACATCCATCTAGGTGCTGCATATATATATATATACAGGTACATGCAGACATCCATATAGGTGCATATATATATACAGGTACATGCAGACATCCATATAGGTGCATATATATATACACAGGTACATGCAGACATCCATATAGGTGCATATATATATACAGGTACATGCAGACATCCATATAGGTGCTGCATATATATATATATACACAGGTACATGCAGACATCCATCTAGGTGCATATATATATACAGGTACATGCAGACATCCATCTAGGTGCTGCATATATATATATATATATATATACACAGGTACATGCAGACATCCATCTAGGTGCATATATATATATATATACAGGTACATGCAGACATCCATATAGGTGCATATATATATACAGGTACATGCAGACATCCATATAGGTGCATATATATATACACAGGTACATGCAGACATCCATCTAGGTGCTGCATATATATATATATATACACAGGTACATGCAGACATCCATCTAGGTGCATATATATATACAGGTACATGCAGACATCCATATAGGTGCATATATATATACAGGTACATGCAGACATCCATCTAGGTGCTGCATATATATATATATACACAGGTACATGCAGACATCCATCTAGGTGCATATATATATACAGGTACATGCAGACATCCATATAGGTGCATATATATATACAGGTACATGCAGACATCCATCTAGGTGCTGCATATATATATATATATATATATACAGGTACATGCAGACATCCATATAGGTGCATATATATATACAGGTACATGCAGACATCCATATAGGTGCATATATATATACACAGGTACATGCAGACATCCATATAGGTGCATATATATATACAGGTACATGCAGACATCCATATAGGTGCTGCATATATATATATATACACAGGTACATGCAGACATCCATCTAGGTGCATATATATATACAGGTACATGCAGACATCCATCTAGGTGCTGCATATATATATATATATATATACACAGGTACATGCAGACATCCATATAGGTGCATATATATATATATATATATATATACAGGTACATGCAGACATCCATATATACATATAGGTGCATATATATATATATATATATATATACAGGTACATGCAGACATACATACATGCATACATACATATAGGTGCATATATACATACATACACAGGGGCGCACCACCAATGAGGCCAGGTGAGGCAATAGCCTCAGGCAGAACCAGGTAAGGGCAAGAGGGAAGCAGCGGAAAGGCCATGGGCTGAAAGGAAAGGGTAGGTTAATAAATTGGGGAGGGGGGGTGCACCCCTGTACATACATATATACAGGTACATGTATACATATAGTTACATGCAGACAGATAGGTGCATATGTACATGCAGACATACATATAAGTACATATATATATATACATACAGGTACATACAGACGTATAGGTGCATACATACATATATGTACATGCCAACATAAATACATATAGGTGCATATATACATACATATATATATACATACATAGGGGTTGAGCAGGTTTCCCTTCCATTGCAGGGAACATAATTACCTGCTCCCTGTTTCGGCTCCCTGGTCCTGTCTTCACTGAGCTTTGGTCCCCACTAGTAAAAACTTCCAGAATGGACTGGGGAAGGGGGGAGGGGGGGTTGCTGCTGCAGGCAATGACTGGCTGCCTCGGTGATGTGTCCCTCCACCAACATCTGAACAGTGACATGCCACTTAGGTGTCACCTGTGTAGACAGCCTTTGGCTGCAGCAGTCCAGGTGACACCGTCCATTCTGGAAGGTTTCAGGACAGGGACTGAAATGCAGTGAAGACAGCAGAGGACCTAGGGAGCAGGAATCTAGTGGCAAGGAACAGGTAAGCGCGCTTGCTTTACCAGGTCCAGCAGGGAAGGGGCTAAAGTAGAAGAGAATCCTGGACCACCCCTTTAAGTAGCTACAGGGGTTGTCCTAGACAGCAGGCCTGCTTGTAATACAGAAATAATGGTAATTATTATCATTCATATATTTATATAGGGCCATCAGCTTCGGCAGCTGTACACAGAGCACAATATTGGGGTAACACACTGTAACCATTAAAAAAAACTGCGTGGTACAGACAAGTGACATTTTTCAGGAGACTAGGAAAGCTAAGTGACAACTCTTGTGGGACCTATCATGGCCATTATATCAGTTGCCATCTTGCTTGCCCAGAAACAGTTGTGACCAAGACTGTGTTCACATCAAATAGCATAGTGCATGGATTCCATCACATTTGATGGAAAATGCGGCACAGTTCTATATGTCAATAACATGGGCACCTTGGAGGAACTGGATGGACCTTGGAGTGCGTGGGGTCAGTCAGGACCATTGGTGACCAGATATGAATGGAGCAGAAGAAATAGAAGGACATCTTACAAGGGGACAAGACTTCATAAAGATCTTATCTGAGGTTATGATTCACGTGGCTTGAAATGTTTACTTCAGCTCAACTCTGGGGCTGTGGATACAATTCCTGGTTTCCTAGAGAGCTTCATTTGCAAACATGTTCAGTCTCAGTACACAACAAAGCTCAGAGAACGTCCTTCCATCCCTTGTATTAACAGAGCAGCAGGTAGATATAGCAGAGCTTTACCACTTTGGGAACCTGCTTAGACAATGACCCACATGAAAACGTGTAGAAATCTGAGTCTCAATTCCTTCTGGGATTCGCGTCCCCACCTATCCCTTGGTTGAACTTGATGGACATATGTCTTTTTTCAACCGTATTAACATTTATGAATCAGCTCAGGGCCAAACGTCACAATGTGAGCAAAAAGTTTTAAAAAAAATGCACAAAAAGAAAATCACTTTTTGTGCTGCGCTCATTCAAAGTGGAAAAAGTCACTGTGGTTTACTGAGAAGGGTGTAACCTAAAAGTTTTAGGCAGACTTCGTAAGATTAAAAGCCAGAAAATGGCTCAACTTTTGGACCAAATCTATCCCTGTTCATAGCTGGTGTAGATTTCATTTTCTGACTTTAGGACAATTCAAAATGCTCCAGATTTATTAAGAGGCCTTTTAGTAACTTTAGCAAAATTCCCAACAATCTTTTTTTTTTTTTAGATTGGCACGTGAACTTGTGTTGCCCTGCCCTCTATCAGTCTATAACTTTGGGGCCATTATTACTTTTTTCCATGGCCACTTTAAGTTCCCAGCCTGGCTCTGCACTAGTGATGGGTGCCAAAACACCAAACATAGAAGGTTGTGATCGACAGAGCAGGCATCTGCAGTCATCGTTTGACCTGGGAGCAGGAAGCATAGACTAGAAATGCTTTTTGTTTTTTTTACTCATTCTGCTCTTCCTTAAAAAGACATTCTTCCCCTTGAAAACCCCTTTAAATGATATGCCACAAAAGTTTGACAGGTGGAGCTTCCATCTCTGGGACTTCCACCTATCAGTTGTTTCCCTTAAAGGTTATGTACAACTTCAGGGACAAGTTTTTTATGATTGCATTTTACTCATTTGGGGATAAAATAATTTTTTCAATTGGTCTTTATTAAAAATTTTGAGCCATTCTCTCACAAAGGGTTAACTGTTTGACCCTATATCTCTAAATTACTAAGAGGTCATAAACACTTATTTAAGCCACATTCTTATCCGTAAGATAAGGATTGAGCTTTGATGCAGGTTTATAAGGTCAGATTGTAGAGATAAGGAGCCCGTCAGCTCCCTGCCTGACGGAGAAGAGAGAAAATTCAGATCCTGCTAGTAGAGAATCTCAGCGCTCAGCTCTGTGCAGAGAAAAGGACTCCATATTTTTAATAAAGACCAATTGAAAAAATAATTTTTAGCTCAAAATGAGTACCCCTGTACTGTGACATCACTGTGTGTATTATCCTTGTACTGTGACCCCGCTGTTTGCATTACTCCTGTACTGTGACATCATTGTATGTGATTCTGAATTAAATGCTCAAGGTGGTCATGGTGGAGAGGGGCTCCATTCCAAGTGTTGCGATGGGGCCCTATGGTTAGTTGTCACACCTGGGTACAAGATGTCTCGTTCTACTGACTGCATGTTGTGGAAATTGCCACATTATTGCCTGAGGGTAAATAATGCCAGTGTACCTACCTATGACGCTCATAACATCATATCCCTTTGAAAAATTCTCCTGTACAATTCATAGCTGGAATATAATGGTCCTCTCCATTTTATTGCATTTGACACTTGTGTTGTAGAATGGATTTTTCCAACGTTCCATCATCAATTTTATTTTAGTGAAAGGTGAAAAGACCATTTTCCTCAAGCCTGTCTGGCTCTGTACGAGCCACTGAAAATCGAGCAGCGCAAGCTGTGAATTATTACAACTGCTGCTAAAAAGTTTCGCAGGAATTTAATCCACCCCCCCCCCCCCCCCCCCCCCCTGCTCTAATTGAATTCTATTATGAGATACTTGTCAATAGAGAACCACACTGCCTTGTGCAATTTATCATGAAGTAAAGTGTCCACAGCTAGGAAATCCTGTGCTTCTCCATTTCTGGGGCAGAGTGTCGTATGTTTCTGTCTGTACCACAAGTTCTGATGAGGGTAATCGGTCATTTGGTAAAGGCCTAATACGGTCAAGGTAATCAAACATGGTACTCCTGCAGATCAGCTGTGCACACGCTAGTGGGCGCTGACATTGTGATTAGCGTCCAAATTCCTTGTTCTAATTATCATTGTGCAGGATAAGATTTTAGAACTGCAATGGATCTCTACTGCATGAGCTGTTCAAAGATCATCTGTCAGCAGATTTGTACTTATGGACCTGGCTGACCTGTTACATGTGCACTTGGCGGCTGAAGGCATCTGGGTAGGTCGCATGTTCATATGTGCCCACATTACTGAGAAATATGGTGTTTTAATATATGCAAATGAGCATCTAAGAGCCACGGGGGCGTTGCTGTTACACCTACAGGCTCTGCTCTCTCTGCAACTGCCGCGCCCTCTACACTTTGACAGAACTAGGCAGTGAAATCGTCATCAGACCTGGCCCTGTCAATGAAAGTGGAGAGGGCTCAACATTTGCAGAGAGAGCAGAGCCTCTAGGTGTAACAGCAATGCCCCCGTTGCTCCTAGAGGTCCATTTGCATATATTTAAACATAATTGTTCTCAGTAATGCGGGCAAATATGAACATGGGACCAACACAGAGGCCTTCAACTGCCAAGTGCACATGTAACAGGTCACGTCAGCCAGTTTCATAGCTACAAATCTGCTGACAGATGCTCTTTTAAGAGCAGGAAAGTAGACAACAGCTTCTCTTTTGGAAAACTGGCCACAGGCCTTTAACTGGTGACCAATTATTGCACCATATATGATTATTAAAATATATTGCAGATGTTCTTCTGGGCACGAGATGGTTTAACACCCATGCTGGGCACAACTCATACAACCTCATTTCAAAGATGATGATGAAATAATCCCAGTGTCCTGCCAAAGTATCCTTCTAATCCTGTACCTACATTAGAGTTTAGCTGGTCAGGAAAAATATTCAGGCAACTTGTGCTGGAGACAAAGACAGGCAATAAAAAGCACCAGGAGAAGTTTCCCAACACCACAACACAACTACCACCATCTAACCCATACCGTATGTAGACATCAATAATGAAAATACACTGCATGTAGAAGGGGCATAAAAGCCAGATTGAAAGCAATGTTGTTTAGCCATATGAAGTCTCAAGAATCAGATCAAGTCGTGTGGGATGATTGTGCAATGTCTCCTGTTAGTCGATGTGCCAGTTATCGCTACTTGCAGTAAACTGAGAAGGACAGAATCCTTGAACTGCGGCAGATTTCTATGTGCCTGACATGTCAGCACTGTTCAATGTTGTGCAGCCTAGTGGTTGGGAGAACAGCGAGTAGTGATCCATTCTGTACTGCAAGTGCAATTGGACGTCACATCCCAAGCCTAGAGCGGCAAATAGTGGCTTCACAAACCATCAGGCATTTGCACGACATTGGGCTACAAGCCAAATGTCCAGTTACAGGTGTTCTACTGACCTCACGTCACCGTTCTCAAAGACTATTATGGTGCACGGCAAGAAGGCAATGGAGGCTGGAAAGGAGGTCTATCTTCAGTGATGAGTCCTACTTTTGTCTTGGATGCAATGATAGTGAGAGATTGGTGAAAATGTAAGGGTTAGCCCCTAGAATGACCAAGTTGCATTGCTAGTGATAATGTTTCACACATAATGTGATGCCTTCTTCCAGCCACAAGAGGCCGTCTTTGTGTCTTTGAGTAAGAAAGAAATTAAGTTGTTGGTCCCAGAGGATGTAGGAGGAGTCTAAGTTCCCGGGTTTTGGGCTGGAGTGGTTCTTACTGGCTGATGTGAGCTGAGACACTGGCCGCTGTTGAACAGAGCAACAGAGATTGTAAAGTGGTTCTTCCTGGATGCTGTTGGACAGAGCAACAGAGACTGTAAAGTTTGTCTAAGAGGAGTGATATCATCCAATTCAGAGACTTGTGAAAGGACGGGGACTCCTGGCAGAGCTGAACTATGTGGATGCCTGTACCTGCATTCTAGACAGAGAGAGGAAAAGACAACCCGCTAGGACAAGCAAGCGACCGGATCAGGAGCCAGACTACACCTGCCCCCCCCGTACCAGACCAAGAGAAGCAACTACCTCGTGGGAGAATGTGACATGACTGATCTCTGCTCAGATACATACAGAACTGTGAGTGTGCACCAGTGCTAATCTGCGATAGGGCATAGAGGAAGATACTTTAGTCAGAGCCTTGTAGAAACGTGCCCTGGTTAGCTGAGGTCAGATAGGAAAATAGTAGAGGAGAGTAGCCTGTATTTTTATATGCTTGCTGGTTGGAGTGCATTTGGTATATCACGGTTCAGTTACCCTTTCTGTAAACTTATGTGAACTTGTTAGCACTGTTCCTGTCATTTGTCGATTGCCCCTCTGGTGTATCGGCACAATACTTTTATTCCGATTTTCCGACCGTTATATTTTGTTATTTAATAAGCCGGTATCTGCAGCAGCCTCCTCGTCTACTGTACTGTATTTGAACCCTGCTCTGCGGTCTCTTACTCCCCTGACCGCTACAAGTGGCGCTGTGAGCAGAGTACGGTCACAGAGATGGAGGCGGCTAAAGGCAATGTGCATGATGCTAATGTGAGTACCTCAGGCAATGGTGGAACCCCTGCAAGGGCCCTCCCCATGGGCACGCTGTTTAACTTGCTGCCCAAATTTGATGTCCAGAACATGTCACTATAATATAGAAAGACTCCTGTACTCCACTTTGAGTTTCAGTATAAAGCTTTTATTTTGTGCGGTTCCAGTCAAAAAACGTTTTCGGCTGAATAGCCTTCTTCAGTGTAACCGGATTGTGGCCGCAAGGGTGCAAAGCTGAATGGGGGTGAATTCCCATGTCATGGCGATCCGGAATACAGGCCTCAGCCTCCCGGACCACGTGCCAAAGGGACATAGAGCCCAGCAAGAAGCAGCATTTCCTGCTACCCACTGAGGGAATTCACCCCCATTCAGCTTTGCACCCTTGCGGCCACAATCCGGTTACACTGAAGAAGGCTATTCAGCCGAAAACGTTTTTTGACTGGAACCGCACAAAATAAAAGCTTTATACTGAAACTCAAAGTGGAGTACAGGAGTCTTTCTATATTGTATATATCTGGTTTGGGAACCATCTCCTAACACCCACGCCATCCAATTGGAGAACCATCCAACCCTATAACGTCAGAACATGTCACTGTCAGAATGGGTGACGAGATTACAGAGCGCTGCCAGGATTTACAATGTCAGCCCAGAAATACAGGTGGAAATCGCTTTGGCCGCCCTAGAGGGTGAGGTCTGAAGAAATGTCGTGCAATTTCTAGAAGAAATATATATGGTGAAACAGCTAGTGCAGGGCACCTCCAGGCAAAGTTATTTTACCGGATTCAGTGGGAAGACGAAGGGGTCTCACAATATGCGACGGCACTACAGGAAGTATTGGCCGAGATACAGAAAAAAGAGGCAGACGGAATAACCGGCATGGGACTCGTAGACTGGATACTGCAGGAACAATTCATTCTGGGACTCTAAAGCACTCCCCTGAGACAGGCCCTGCGGGAACGAGTTGGGGTGGACCCTACCCTAACCTTTTCACAAATATTGGCAGAGGCTATGGCACGAAGAAAAGAAGAAAGTTATGCCTCCGGAGTGCTACCGGTATGGACCCAGACCGCCACACCTCTTGGGGTTACCAAGAATTAAGAGGTCCTGGTCAGGGTGGTACAAGACTTGCAGAGCTCCCTGAGTGCTATGCACGAGAAGTTGACGCACATGGAAAGACAGATGGGGTCGTGTTATAGCCCTGAGGCTGCCTATCTGGCCCTACAACAAACCTATCAGCAACCTATCAGCAGCATCATCAGCAGCCAAACCTATCAGCAGCTCCGCGGGTTCCTACACCAGAGCACCCTCACCCTAATCTACCTTCTCGCCAAGTTCCTCAAATTCCTCCACTGAGGCCAGCCAGTCAAGTTCTAAGGGCACCTCCCGCACGCAGGCAAACAGAAGGCCGTCAAGAGGCACTGTGTTGGCGTTGTGGAAATGACGGACACTTCGCCAGAGGGTGTCGGAGTGATCCGTCTGGACACCCAGAACCGCCGTTAAACTTCCAGCCCCTGCAGTAGTGGGGCATACTGCGGGGAAGGTGGAGAGCCAAGTTACCCAGCATGGCTCCGAACACCTGGTCGCAGGGTGTCCCATCATACGAGCCGAATTTAAAGGTGTTCCTGTCGACTGCTTAGTGGATACCGGGACACAGGTAACGACTATGCCTGAGTCATACTTCAACCGTTACTTTCAAGCGCTGGTCAAGCCAGAGCGAGAGACATTGGTCCGGGTTACAGTGGCTAATCAGCAACAGATCCCTGTCACGGGACTCGTGTGGATGAATGTACGGCTATGTGGACAAGAAGTGGGGAGAAAAGGTATCCTGGTGGTCCCTGAGATGCTCAAAGAGGATGTACCGGTGATAATGGGCATGAATATTGTGCGGGAATTTGACCAGATCATGTTCACTAAACGGGGACCGGGTTATTGGAAACAAGCCACTCCGCACAAACCCACCCAAAAAGCATTTTGACGGTTGATCCAATTCTGTGGGATGCAGAAGAGTGTCACAAAACATCAGTCTGTGGAAACTATCCGAGTGTCGGGAACGGCTACCCTCACCCTCCCTCCTGGTTGGGAGACTGTACTGACATTGCCCGTGGGAACCTTCCGCAAACTTGAAGGTATGGAGGTGATCATTGAACCGATGGGCCTAGGGGAGCTAGGCCAGGATCCCCTGGTGGCTCGGACACTGACAGTGGTCCAGAATGGACGAGTATCCATAAGAGCTATGAATATGGGACATCTAGAAGTCTCCTTGACGCCAGGAGTGGGATTGGCTCGTGTGTACCTACATCGGTGAGAAGTGCTGAGTCAGAGAGAAGTGACTCTAGCCCCGGAAGATGGTGCTGTTTGGACCCTGGCAGTTACTGCCAGAGCAGAAGAGGCGCCGACCCCAGAATGGAATGGGAGAACCATCTTGAACCAAATGGAGATAGATGTGAAGGCTCTCAGTTCGGACCGCTTGCGAGCAGTTGAAACCATGCTGTGGGAGAATCAAACTGAATTTTCCCACAATGCCGATGACTTTGGCTGCACAGATGCTATCACGCATAAGATACCGACGGGGGACATTCCTCCAATTCAGGAGAGATATCGTCAGATTCCGCCCAAGTTGTACCAGGAAGTGAAGACATTGCTGAAACAGATGATAGATTCTGGAGTGGTGCGGGGTAGCCAGAGTCCTTGGGCAGCCCCAGTGGTGCTTGTCAAAAAGAAGGACGGCACTATTCGATTATCGACAGTTGAATGCGTGCACCGCGCAAGACTCATACCCTCTGCCTCGCATCGAGGAGTCTCTGACGGCTCTCGGACAGGCGAAATACTTCTCCACTGTGAATCTAGCAAGCGGGTACTGGCAGGTACTGGTGGCAAAGCAGGACAGGGAAAAGACAGCATTCATACTCCCCATGGGACTATTTGAATTTAACAGGATGCCATTCGGGCTGTCTAATGCCCCGGGCACCTTCCAGCGGCTGATGGAGAAATGTCTGGGAGACCTGAATTCTGAAGCTACTCTGGCATACCTGGACGATACCATTGTGTACTCCGCTATGTTTCAAGAACAACTGAAATGACTAGGGCAGGTACTCGAGCGACTGCGATCCCGTGGCCTGAAGATAAATCCAAATAAGTGTCATCTCTTCAAGAGGGAAATCGAGTACTTGGGCCATACTATGTCCCAAGACGGAGTGCTGCCATCCCAAGACAAAGTGGCTGCCAACGGCTAGTGCCCAAAACGCTGTGGGAGTTGAAGGCCTTCCTCGGACTGACCGGTACTACCGGCGGTTCATCAAAGACTACGCAAAGATAGCGGGCCCTCTGAAAGAGTTGTTGAGAGGAACGGCTGGGAGACCTAAGAGGCAAAGTGTTCCCTGGGAACAGAAGCAGGAGGAGGCCTTCCAGGCCCTGAAAGAAGCCCTGACATTGGTCCCCATCTTGGTTTATGTCGACTTCGACAAACCGTTCCTCTTATCTACTGATGGCAGTCTCTACGGACTCGGGCAGTCCTGTCGCAGGTACAAGATGGACACGAAAGAGTTATTGCCTAAGCCAGTAGGTCCCTGTGGGATACGGCGCTAAACCCCAACAACTACAGTTCCTTTCGGCTGGAACTCTTTGCCCTGGTGTGGGCCATGACTCAGAAGTTTGCAGGATATCTGACAGGGGCTAAGATCTTTGTACGGACTGGCAACAACCCCCTGGCTCATCTGGACACTGCCAAGCTGGGAGCCCTGGAGCAACGTTGGACAGCTCGTCTTGCAAAGTATAATTTCTCGATTCGCTACCGTTCCGCTACAGAGAACACTAATGCTGATGGTCTGTCGAGGGTTACTTTTGAAACTCCGGTAGGGGATCTCGATGAACAAAAAGAAGAGGATGAAACTCCAGACTTCCGCAAGTTTGCACCTCCAGCAGTCACGGCACAGACAAGTGGGAAGACCCGTGATCTACCCAAGACATTAGGGAGAACTAATAAAGAATGGGGCCGAATACAAGATGAAGACGTTAGACTACGGCAGATAAAAGGCTGGGTAACCCAGCGAAGGAAACCCGACAGAGAAGAAAGGACTGACCTTGATGCCAAGATGAAGTCCATTCTACATCAATGGGACAGACTAGAAGTTCATGGAGCTGTTTAGTACAGTAAGTGGCAGCAGCCTGCTGATCTAGAGGCGAGGTGGCAGGTACTAATTCCCAGAAGCGTGGCACAGGAGATAGCCAAAGAGGCCTATGAATTCGGAGCTCACTTCGGGCCAGTAAAGACCTACCAGTGGCTGCAGCGTTATGTATATTGTCCGTGACTGGAGGCCATGGTTGAGGAAGTTTGCCGACAGTGTCGAGTGTGTGAACTCACTTACAGCACGGAACAGAGGGCACCCCTACAGCCCATACAGACCAAAGAACTGGTGGAAGTATTAATGATAGACTATCTCCACGTGGGACAATCAGCCAGAGGTCCACAATGCTGCCTAGTCATGATTGACCAATTCTCCAAGTTTGCAGTGGTCACCCCAACTCGGGACCAGACGGCTGAGTCCGCAGCTCGGGCTGTCTGTTCAGACTTCATCCGGGTCTATGGGTGTCCGAAGCGGATTTACTCGGATCAAGGAGCATGCTTTCAAGGGAAAGTGATGGAGGAGCTACACCGACTGTATGACATTGAAAGATCCAGGACAACCCCATATCATCCCCAAGGAAATGGGGCCTGCGAGCTCTTTAACCGGACACCGCTTCAAATGCTGAGGATGCTAGAGGAAGACAAGAAGACACCCTGGCCTGAATATCTGCCTGAATTAGCCTAGGCCTACAATAATCGGGTCCACACCACCACCGGTTACTCCCCATACATGAAACTGTTTGGAAGAGCTTGTCGGGAAATCTTTGAATTGAACCTAGAACAACCAGAGGACCTAATAGAACAATCGACCACCTCATGGGTGAAAGAACACCGTCAGCGGCTCCAGACCATCCGCCGGTTAGCAGGTCAGCGGTTACAAGAGAGAACTCATACTAACCGTCCTCCAATCCAGGAGGTTCCGTTGCAGCCTGGGGACCGGGTACTGGTGTGAGAGAAACGTCCCAGGGGCAAGTTAAGCATGCGTTGGGAAGTATAGCCATACAAAGTGATCAAGAGAGTGTACCCCAATGGTCTGGTCTACGAAGTATAGGTTGAAAATGAGGAGTTTGCCTGAAGGACTCTACATAGGAATATGCTACGGCCATGCTGTTCTGAAGATCCACACCTGTTCAGAGGACACCTCCTCCTGTCCCGTCCTCAGAACTTATTATCCCCGATGAAAATGATAGTGAAGACTGGTGGACAGTTCCTAACACTGAGGAAAGTTCCCAGGCCGTAGGTGATGAAGTTCCTGCCACAGAACCAGTACCGGCTCGCAGTGAGGAGGAATCCTCGACCACATCTGAATCTCCTATTGTAGTGGATGAACCCAGGTTGGCAGCTCCCAGTGGGAAGAGTCAGGTCTTAACAGATAGTCAAGACCTCCGGAGATTCAGTAGGCTTACTGCAGGGGTTCCACCAAACAGGTACGCTGCCGATGAGTTCCTTTGGTATTAATTCCTTTCTCATGGACTATCTAGCAAGGTCAAGGATGGCCACCTTTAAGTGGGGAGGCATGTAAGGGTCAGCCCCTAGAAGGACCAAGTTGCATTGCTAGTAATAATGTTTCACACAGACTGTGATGCCTTCTTCCAGCCACAAGAGGCCGCTGTGTCTTTGAGTAAGAAAGAAATAAAGTTGTTGGTCCCAGAGGATGTAGAAGGAGTTTACGTTCCCGGGTTTTGGGCTGGAGTGGTTCTTCCTCGCTGATGTGAGCTGAGACACTGGCCGCTGTTGGACAGAGCAACAGAGACTATAAAGTGGTTCTTCCTGGCTGCTGTTGGACAGAGCAACAGAGACTGTAAAGTGTGTCTAAGAGGAGTGATATCGTCCAATTCAGAGACTTGTGAAAGGACAGGGACTCCTGGCAGAGATGAACTATGTGGATGCCTGTACCTGCACTCTAGACAGAGAGAGGAAAAAACAACGCACTAGGACAAGCAAGTGACCGGATCATGAGCCAGACTACACCTGCCCCCCACGTACCAGACCAAGAGAAGCAACTACCCCGTGGCAGAATGTGACATGACTGATCTCTGCCCAGTTACCTACAGAACTGTGAGTGTGCATCGGTGCTAATCTGCGATAGGGCATAGAGCAGGATACTTTAGTCAGAGCGTTGTAGAAACTTGCCCTGGTTAGCAGGGGTCAGACAGGAAAATATTAGAGGAGAGTAGACTGTATTTTTATGTGCTTGCTCAGTTACCCTCTCTGTAAACTTATGTGAACTTGTTAACACTGTTCCTGTCATTTGTCGATTGCGCCCCTAGTGTATCGGCACAATACTTTTAATTCGATTTTCCGGCTATTATATTTTGTTATTTAATAAAGCCGGTATCTGCTTCAGCCTCCTCGTCTGCTGTACTGTATTTGAACCCTGCCCTGTGGTCTCTTCCTTCCGTGACCGCTACAAAAATACCACTTAGGCAACACCAGGAAAAGGCCTTCACATCGCGCTGGGGACTCCAAGATGGCGCTTGGTCCGGATGTCTAGAAGCTCAAGTTCTTGCGAATATCGCGAGAACTTGAGCTCCTTCTCCCTGGCTAAGAGCGGGGCGCTGCGATTGGATGCGCTCGCTGCCAGGGAGAGCAAAACCGCGCCCACCAGAACTTAGAGAACAACGCCTACTATAACTTCGTCGCCTCATTTGCATATGAGGCGACCAAACTAGCGGAGAGCGTAGCTGCCGAACGGGGGGGTCCATTTAAAAAAAAATAAAAAGTGTCCGGACATCAGTGAGAGCTGTCCCCATAAGGTCGTATAAGAATTTAACACACCATTTTCTGATGAAAGCTCCTCTTTAATGGCCATTATGCTATGCTAGTCCATGCTAGGATGTCCACAGAATGAAGGGAGAGAGTGTACAGTAGGCAAGGACTGCAATGTAAGATGTCCACAGAAGGGAATGGGAAACTTTACAGTAGAGAAGATCCATGATCTAAGATGTCCACAGAAGAAGAGACTAAGGAATAAACAAGGTCCATGATCTAGGATGTCTACAAAGAGTGCACGAGACTTTGCAATAGACAAGTTCCATGATCTTAAATGTCTACATAGAAGATGGAAGATTTAGGATGTTCACAGAGGGAGTGGGAAACTGCAGTAGGCAAGTTCCAGAATCTAGGATGTTCAGAGAGAGAGTAGGAGACTTTGCAGTAGGCAAGGTCCATGACATAGGATGTTTACACATAGAACATTCCACAACATTGAGAAACATACATTTATATGGGACCCAAATTTCAAGGAAAATGGAAAGAAAATAAACAATCTAGTATCAAGGACTCATTGACCACATGTGTTAAACAAAGGCACTCGGGAGATAATTGGCCACTGGTATGTGACAAGCAGTGGCATAGCGTGGGTTGCCAGCACCCGGGTCAAGCCAAGTATTGCGCCCCCTCCAACCTGTGACCATGTCCATTTTTACAGATAATGCAGGAGATGTCACCTGCAGTCCTACGTAACACCACAGATGACACAGTGGTAACTCTCTGAGTACAGATAACGTAGTAGATGGGTGTGAGGCCCCAGAATTCAGAACACACTCAGTGTGACCTGAAGTCTGAGGCCAGCCTTTGGCAATGTGGGCCAAATTCTACAGTATATCCACCCCTTCCCCACCCAAAAAAAAAAAAAAGATATTTGAATGGACATTGCATACATTGCTATGACATATACAGGAGAATACAGTACCATATACCTCTTAATCCAGTGACCTCTCCTGTGATGTAGACTCTTTCCTCAGCGTCTTCATTCGGAGATAGGACTGCCATGATACCTTCTTTCAGCCGCATCTCGTCTCTGCAGAGTTTGACAATTTTTTTTTAGATGACTCACTTTACTATCATCCTCCGATAACAGACCTCCCCTCCCCCAGTAGTGCCCATAAGTATAATGCCCTCTGTATAATTATAATATATAAAGGCCCCTCATTATTATTATTATTATTATTATTATTATTAATAATATTACACTGCGTGCAGAATTATTAGGCAAATGAGTATTTTGACCACATCATCCTCTTTATGCATGTTGTCTTACTCCAAGCTGTATAGGCTCGAAAGCCTACTACCAATTAAGCATATTAGGTGATGTGCATCTCTGTAATGAGAAGGGGTGTGGTCTAATGACATCAACACCCTATATTAGGTGTGCATAATTATTAGGCAACTTCCTTTCCTTTGGCAAAATGGCTCAAAAGAAGGACTTGACAGGCTCAGAAAAGTAAAAAATAGTGAGATATCTTGCAGAGGGATGCAGCACTCTTAAAATTGCAAAGCTTCTGAAGCGTGATCATCGAACAATCAAGCGTTTCATTCAAAATAGTCAACAGGGTCGCAAGAAGCGTGTGGAAAAACCAAGGCGCAAAATAACTGCCCATGAACTGAGAAAAGTCAAGCGTGCAGCTGCCAAGATGCCACTTGCCACCAGTTTGGCCATATTTCAGAGCTGCAACATCATTGGAGTGCCCAAAAGCACAAGGCGTGCAATACTCAGAGACATGGCCAAGGTAAGAAAGGCTGAATGACGACCACCACTGAACAAGACACACAAGCTGAAACGTCAAGACTGGGCCAAGAAATATCTCAAGACTGATTTTTCTAAGGTTTTATGGACTGATGAAATGAGAGTGAGTCTTGATGGGCCAGATGGATGGGCCCGTGGCTGGATTGGTAAAGGGCAGAGAGCTCCAGTCCGACTCAGACGCCAGCAAGGTGGAGGTGGAGTACTGGTTTGGGCTGGTATCATCAAAGATGAGCTTGTGGGGCCTTTTCGGGTTGAGGATGGAGTCAAGCTCAACTCCCAGTCCTACTGCCAGTTTCTGAAAGACACCTTCTTCAAGCAGTGGTACAGGAAGAAGTCTGCATCCTTCAAGAAAAACATGATTTTCATGCAGGACAATGCTCCATCACACGCGTCCAAGTACTCCACAGCGTGGCTGGCAAGAAAGGGTATAAAAGAAGAAAATCTAATGACATGGCCTCCTTGTTCACCTGATCTGAACCCCATTGAGAACCTGTGGTCCATCATCAAATGTGAGATTTACAAGGAGGGAAAACAGTACACCTCTCTGAACAGTGTCTGGGAGGCTGTGGTTGCTGCTGCACGCAATGTTGATGGTGAACAGATCAAAACACTGACAGAATCCATGGATGGCAGGCTTTTTAGTGTCCTTGCAAAGAAAGGTGGCTATATTGGTCACTGATTTGTTTTTGTTTTGTTTTTGAATGTCAGAAATGTATATTTGTGAATGTTGAGATGTTATATTGGTTTCACTGGTAAAAATAAATAATTGAAATAGGTATATATTTGTTTTTTGTTAAGTTGCCTAATAATTATGCACAGTAATAGTCACCTGCACACACAGATATCCCCCTAAAATAGCTAAAACTAAAAACAAACTAAAAACTACTTCCAAAAATATTCAGCTTTGATATTAATGAGTTTTTTGGGTTCATTGAGAACATGGTTGTTGTTCAATAATAAAATGAATCCTCAAAAATACAACTTGCCTAATAATTCTGCACTCCCTGTATAATGGCCCCCTCTGTAGTATTATTGTAATAATGGCGCCTTCTCTAGTATTATTGTAATAATTATGGGCCCCTCCGTAGTATTATAGTAATAATTATGGCGCCTTCTCTAGTATTATTATAATAATTATGGCCCCCTCTGTATTATAGTAATAATTATGGCCCTCCTCTGTATTATAGTAGTAATTATGGCCCCCTCCCTATTATAGTAGTAATAATGGCCCCCCTCTGTATTATAGTGGTAATTATAGCCCAGAATAGCAATAATTATGGACCCTTCTGTATTATAGTAGTAATAATGGCCCCCCTCTGTATTATATTAGTAATAATGGCCCCCTCTCTATTATAGTAGTAATAATGGCCCCCCTCTGTAGTATTATAATAATAATGGCCTCCTTTGTATAATGCACCCCCCCCCCCCCCCCATAGTGCCCCCCTTATGGTCTGCCTATTAAAAAAATTAATAAATACTTACCTCTTGTAGCCTGTGTTCGGGCAGTCAGGAACACATCACCAGGACCTCCTGCGCTGCATCATCACGTCATCTCGCGAGGCCCGGGCAGGAGGTCACGGTGAGGTAATCACAATCTCCTGCGTCGCTCTACTGCCTCATAGGCTTGAGGCCACTAGCCTGAAGCCTATGAGGAAGAACGGATGGGATGGAAGCCATAGGCTCCCGTTGCCATCATTGAAGTGCTTGCTGCCCGGCGCCCCCTGCAATTTTGCGCAACAACTCTCATGGCCCCTCCACGCTACGCCACTGATGGCAAGAGCCACTTGATTTCAGATACACGTATAAACCTCACTGTATAAGTAATGCTCACTTATCTTTTTCCAGTTGTTAAAACAAATGAGCTTCTAACCAGAGATTTCAGACTTTTCCTCTCGGTATAAGCTATGTATGACAAATGAATAAACAAACACAACTATTCAGCCGCACCCGCCGGGCGCTAAGTTATATGCAAACACTGAATATGTGAATAATTTTCAATGCCATTACTGCTATACTTACCATACTTCCATGTGAGCTCGAATCTTGATCAAGTTATGTGACCCCCTCCTTCCACGACAAGAACTCTACATGAACATCACACCTGGACAATAGGAGGGTCATCTGTCTCTTAGGGCTCATGCACATGACCGTTGTTGTTTTGAGGTCCGTTTTTAATGGATCCGTTGTTCCGTATCTGAGTTTTTTTTTTTCAGATTTAAGTCCTCTTCCGTTCCGTTAGGGTCCATTCACACGTCCGCAAATGGGTCCGCATCCTTTCCGCAATTTTGCGGAACAGGTGCGGACCCATTCATTCTTTATGGGGACAGAAAAGATGTGGACAGCACACAGTGGTCTGTCCGAACTTCCGGGGCCGCGGCTCCCTATATAATAGAACATGTCCTATTCTTGTCCGCAATTGCGGACAAGAATAGGCAGTTCTATAGGGTGTGCCAGACGGATGTATTGCGGATCCGCAATACACTACGGTAGTGTGAATGGACCCTTATTCCACAAAACATATCCGTATGGTTTCCGTATGCGATCCATTTTTTGCGGATTGGAAACAGAAACTGTAACTTATTAATCACCAAACACATGAGCAATATGGGCTGGGCATAGCATTTCTACAGTATGGAGCCGCAAAATACAGATGACATACGCATGTGTTCCGTATTTTTTGCGGACCTATTGACTTGAATGGGGCCTCGGACCGTGATTTGCGGACAATAATAGGACAAGCACTACTTTTTTGCGGAACGGAAATACGGAAACGGAATGCACACGGAGTACCTACCGTTGTTTTTGCGGACCCATTGAAGTAAATGGTTCCGCAAAAAAATGGAACGGAAGCGGAAAGAAAATACGTTGGTGTGCATGAGCCCTAACTTTGATAAACTCTTCTCCACGTGCACAAACATGGAGGAAATAAAGGTTAAACTAGCCTGTGCGTGCTGCTGCTACTACAACTCCCAACAAGAGAGACATATGGTGAGGCCTCATGCACATGACCGTTGTTGTGGTCCGCATCCGAGCCGCATTTTTTGTGTCTCGGGTGTGGACCCATTCACTTCAATGGGGCCGCAAAAGATGCGGACAGCTCCGTTCCGTGGCCCGCAAAAAAATATAGCATGTCCTATTCTTGTCCGTTTTGTGGAGGGCACACGGACGGCTTCCTTTTTTTTGCGGATCCGTGGTTTGCGGACCGCAAAAAACGGAACGGTCGTGTGCATGAGGCCTAAACATGCAATGATCCTTTTTTATAATGGGATATCCACACTGCTTATATAGATAGATATGATATAGATAAATGGATGGATAGTGAGATAAATAGACTGACAGCTAGAGGGATAGATAAATATGATATAGATAACTGGATGATAAATAGATAATAGATAGATAGATAGATAGATAGATAGATAGATAGATAGATAGATAGATAGATAGATAGATAGATAATAGATAGATACAGTAGATAGATAGATAGATAGATAGATAGATAGATAGATAGATAGATAGATAGATAGATAATAGATAGATAAATAGATAGATACCCAGACATATGGATAGTGAGATAGACAGACGGCCAGATGGATAGATAAATATGATATGGATAACTGGATAGATAGATAGATAGATAGATAGATAGATAGGAGATAGATAGATAGATAGATAGATAGATAGATAGATAGATAGATAGGAGATAGATAGATAGATAGATAGATAGATAGATAGATTTTATTTACAATAACTTTTTCTTTCAATAATCTGCTTTTTTCAGTGAAATTATTCTTGCCTATTCCGCTCACCTATCTCCCAGTTTGTGTGCTGCAAAAGAAATCCATTATTTCTTCCTGTAATCAGCATTCCTGAATTTGTAATTGCATGGCGGTGAATCAAGTTTGCTTATTACTCATTTCTCATGGCTGGAATAACATTTCCACACAAGCCAGGCTCTGTTCACAAACAGAAGAGGTGTTCATGCGCTCAGGAGCCTGAGAGCCACCGGGAACAGAGACGTTACATTACAGCGCCACCTACTGAGCAAAACCGTGCACTCACACTGGATTTTCTTCTGCACTACTGCACCCTTCCATCATGTCCCCATTGTAAATGCACCATATGTGGAGCTGACGCGTCACCTTTGAATATGAACATTGTCATGTGCTGCTGCTTTGCATGAAATGATGCAACCACAGCCGGAAGAACATTGTTCTGCACAGAAGAAACTGGAGCTTCCTAATTTCACTTCTCTAAAATAGCATTCTACAGTAATAAAGGGCTACAGTATAAACGATGCCGGAGAAGGACGGGATCCCGGACATTAGATGTTCCTATTTATATGTAAGGCTACTTTCACACCAGCGTTATTGCTGGATCCGTCATGGATCAGCAAAAACGCTTCCGTCACGATAATACAACCGCTGCATCCGTTCTGAACAGATCTGGTTGTATTATCTATAAAATAGCCATGACAGATCCGTCATGAACGCCATTGAAGGTCAATGGGGGATGGATCTGTTTTCTATTGTATTACATTGTGAGTCATGACGGATCTGTCTTGCTCCGCACCACATCGCGGACAGAAAAACGCTGCTTGCAACCAAATAGAACGGAATGCATTCTGGTGCACTCCGTTCGCTTCAGTTCAGTTTTGTCCCCATTGACAATGAATGGAGGCAAGATGGAAGTGTTCCCCCCCCCCCCCCCGCTATTGAGATCTTATAACGGATCTCAATACTGGAAAGGGAAAGTAAAGATGTGAAAGTAGCCTAAGAAAAGCTGGGGAGTGAGGTAATTCGCTCTTTATAAATGGTGCATTTATGTGTCATACCAATGTGTTCACATGTCCTGATACTTCCAATAAAAAGGGGAACAAATATAACAATCATTGTTTTAAAAATATTCTTTATTTCTATAGCACCAACATATTCTGCAGCGCTTTACAATCAGGGGGTTCATGTACAATCAGAGTCATAAGTAACTGAGCAACAAACAAGTCAACAACTCAAACAAGAGCTTACAATCTATGAGGAGATAGGGGTGACACATAAGGTAACAGGTGCTTGATTTGTACAATGGTCTTGATTTGAGTAAGGCCTCTTTCACACGGGCGTTACGGGAACACCCGCGATATTTCCGCGCGAGTGCAAAAGATTGTAATGCGTTCTGCACTCGCATGGGAAAAATCGCGCATGTTTGGTACCCAAACCCAAACTTCTTCACAGAAGTTCGGGCTTGGGATCGGGGTTGTGTAGATTGTATTATTTTCCCTTATAACATGGTTATAAGGGAAAATAATAGCATTCTGAATACAGAATGCATAGTAAAATAGCGCTGGAGGGGTTAAAAAAATAATAATAATAATTTAACTCACCTTAGTCCAGTTGATCGCGCAGCCCGCCATCTCCTTCTGTCTCCTTTGCTGAACAGGACCTGTGGTGAGCATTCATTACAGGAACAGGACCTGTGGTGACGTCACTCCGGTCATCACATGATCCATCACATGATCCATCACCATGGTAAAAGATCATGTGATGGATCATGTGATGACCGGAGTGACGTCACCACAGGTCCTGTTGCTGCACAGAGCTCAGATGAGGACAGAAGGAGATGCCGGCTACGCGATCAACTGCACTAAGGTGAGTTAAATTATTTTTAATTTTTTTTAACCCCTCCAGCGCTATTTTACTATCCATTCTGTATTCAGAATGCTATTATTTTCTCTTATAACCATGTTATAAGGGAAAATAATAATGATCGGGTCTCCATCCCGATCGTCTCGTAGTAACCGTGCGTGGAAATCGCACCGCATCCGCACTTGCTTTTCACGCAACCCCATTCACTTCTATGGGGCCTGCGTTGTGTGAAAAACGCACAATATAGAGCATGCTGCGATTTTCACGCAACGCACAAGTGATGCGTGAAAATCACCGCTCATGTGAACAGCCCCACAGAAATGAATGGGTCGGTATTTAGTGCGGGTGCAATGCGTTCAACTCACGCATCGCATCCGCGCTGAATACTCGCCCGTGTGAAAGGGGCCTAAAGGTCATTGTATCAGGCACTTTGCAAATATGTAGGCACTTTTGACATAAATGCTACATTTTGATGCACATCCACCAAAAGCATTACACAGTTTCCATTGAAATAAATAAAAAAAAATGGCCGTGTAAGGCATGAATGTGCCCGGTCCTGTAGAGCTGGAGACACTGGGGAAGATTTAAATCCGGTAGATAGCATAAACATAGGCTGTCTAGATCTGCACCAGATTTGGATGATACAGTGCAGTCGGAAAGTCTTCAGTCCCTATCACTTTTTCACATTTTGTTGTGTTGCTGCCTTGTTCTAAAATACAAAAAAAAATCAAGCTTTTCTCCATCAATCTGCACTCAATACCCCATAATGAGAAAGTGAAAACAGAACGTTTGAAATGTTTGCAAATGTATCAAAAAGGAAAAACGAAACTTTTGCATGGCCATAAGTATTCAGACCCTTTGCTATGATGCTTGAAATTTTTCTCCGGGAGCCTCCTATTTCTCTTGATCATCTTTGAGATGTTTCTACACCTTGATTCAATTCACCTGTGGTAAATGCAGTTGATTGGACATGATTTGGAAAGATACAGCCTTGTCTATATAAGGTCTCACAGCTGACAATAATAGAGCAAAAATCAAGCCATGAGGAGGAAAGAACTGCCTGTGGAGTTCAGAGACAGGATTGTGGGGAGGCACAGATCCAGAGAAGGGTACAAAAATATTCCTGTTGCACTGAAAGTTCCCAAGAGCACAGTGGCCTCCATAATTCTTAAATGGATGACGTTTTGAACAACCAGGAATCCTCCTAGAGCTGACCGCCCCATCAAACTAAGTAATCGGGGAAAAGGGCCTTAGTAAAAGAGGTGACCGAGAACCCAATGGTCACTCTGACTGAGCTATAAAGATCCTTAGTACAGATAGAAGAAACTTCCAGAAGGTCAACCATCACTACAGCACTCTACCAATCTGGTTGATTGAACTTTTTGGCCTCAATTGAAAATGTCATGTTTGGAGGAAACCAGGCACTGCTTATCACTTACCGAATACCATCCCCACAGTGAAGCATGGTGGTGGCACCAGGGAGACTGGTCAGATTGGAGGGAAAGCTGAATGGAGCAAAGTACAGAGATATTCTTAATTTAAACCTGAACCAGAGTGCTCTGGACCTCAGACTGGGCTGAAGGTTCACCTTCCAACAAGACAATGGGGGACATTTACTAAGCATATTGCACCAGAATGATGGCTTTAAATGTGCCCAAAAAAATGGTGCTTTTATTTGCGCCAAATATATCAACAGTTTTCTCCACAATTTTCACCATAAAGAATACATCACGCCAGAAATAAGTTACAAATGTCAAAGTGATAGGGGCTATGAAATTGGCGCACATTACGTCTCATTTATCATCGGCAGAAATAGCTCAAATTGTTGCAGACAATTAAGCCAGCTTATGTGGGGGTGTTTTGTGTAAAATGTCGCATTTATGGCAAAAAGATGCAACGTTTTGTCAAAAAGTCGCATTTATGAAAGGGAAACCAGCTCTTGGGAAGAAGTGATAGGTGAGTAATAAAACAGGATGCATTTATTTTTATCTAATATAAATGAGCGAAACAATAGGGTTTTGTCAGAGACGATCCAGTTCTTTCTCCTATATTTTACACGTATTGTAGAATCTATGCTCTTTTCCCTCCTGGTATCAGCACGATCCAGTTCTTTTTCTTATATTTTACATGTTTGTCCGAGACAAAAGTCGCAATTTACCAGCTAAAATGTTGCAAATATGCTTCAAATGTCTCAAGTGCGGGGGGGGGGGGGGGCTGATATGGTGAATTTTAGTTTAAAAAAGTCGCATTTTAGTGCCATTGGTGTTAAAATGTCGTAAATAGAGAGAAATAGGCGGATAATCAGGTTTATATTTTAAAAAGTCACATTTTAAAAGTGGTGTGCGGCTGTGCGCCTTTTGATATATGAGGTGAAATAAATCACCATTTTTTATTTGTAATGTTAGTATTTTTTGGCGCAAATTACACCATTATTGATCAATGTCCCCCATTGACTCTAAGCACGCGGCCAAGATAACACAGGATTGACTTAGGGGACAACTCTGTGAATGTTCTTGAGTGGTCCAGCCAGAGCCCTGAATTGAACCCTATCAAACATCTCTGGAGAGAGCTGAAAATGGCTGTCCACCGACAGTCCCCATCCAACCTGACAGGTTGAGAGGATCTGCAGAGAAGAACGGCAGAAAATCCCCAAATCTAATTGTGCAAACCTCATTCCCAAGAAGACTGGAGGCTGTAATCGGTGCTTCAACTAAGTCCTGAGTAAAGGGTCTGAATACTTATGCCAACGATTTTACTTTTTACTTTTCACTTTTCAATAAAATAGCAAAGATTAAGAACATTCTGATTCCACTGTCATTATGGGGTATTGGGTGCCAAATGATGGGGAAAATTTGAACAATTTTTTTTTTTAGCACAAAGCCGCAACATAACAAAATGGGAAAAAAATGAATGGGTCTGAGGACTTTCCAAATGCACTGTAAAGGTGGCACAGGGATGGCCTCTTTATATCAACTATTAGTTGGCTTACTTTTTTATGTAAAACGACACATCTAAGGCCATGCCTCCTTTCCCTCAATGCCCTGCTACTTTATGATAAAAGGGTTTTCCGAAACGTAATAGGTCATCAGCATCTGATCTGTAGGGGTCCGACTTCTGGTACTGCCACTGATCAGCTGTTTGAAAAGGGACTCCTGTGAGCACCACGTAGCGACATAAATTGTATAGTGGCTGTGCTTGCATTGCACTCAGCCCCTTCTATTCAAAGGGGCTGAGCTCCGCCTAGGCCATGTGACTGATGAACGTGATGTCAGATGGCCTATGGAAAGCTGAGAAAAGGCCGTGGCGCTACTATGAGCTCTTCTGCCTTCTCAAACAGCTCCCAACCGATCAGATACAGATGACCTATCCAGAGGATGGTAAGTCTTGGAAAATCCCTTTAAGCCCCGTCCCCTTTTTAAGTGAGTAGAAAAAATTGGGGAAGCCCTAGTTCCATCAGACTGCGCCAAATTGTGCAAATTTGCACCCCCTTTCAGGCAGATTTTAGGCGCAGACATATTAGTACTGTGGCCCACTGTTTGTTGCTTTTCCCCATCATTGCTAAGAGATGGGGTGTACATTTATTTTTATGAGGTTTTTTTTTAACCTCCGTCACACTTCCGTATTAAGAACAATGGTCGACTATGGGATTATTCACACAGCAGTTTTTTAATGGCCAGTGAATAACGGACGTCAAAAAATAGAACATGTTCCATCTCATTCATTTTCACTGACCACCACCATTGAAGGGGTTCATTTTTACCATCTGTTTCTCAGAAACTGACTTTGGACTTTTTTTCCCACTGTCGTGTGGATGTAGCCTTAGGGTACATTGAGATGATAGTAAAAAAAAACGGTCATTAAAAATGGATAAACTATCACTTTTTTCATGGTCAATTTGCATCAGTGTTATGTTAGCAGCCGTTTTCTGGCCATCTATCAGTTTTTAATGGCTGTTTTGTATCAGTTTTTAAAACAGCCATTATAAACTGATTAATTTAAAAAAATTTAACACTCTGGCTGTAGAATTTATATTAATCAACTTTCAAAAAACAAAAAGACATAATTTTTGGACATAATCTCCCTGTCACGATGGTGTACAGGAAACAAGACAATGCAATACAATAATGACTCACTGGATCCACAACTAAGGAACAAAAGGGAGACCCCTACATGAGACCTGCCACTCTCCCTAATTGCTCAGCCTATGCGAACACCCCAAAGGTGGATGGGCGCATATCCACGTACCTCGACTATCTAATACCTGAAGACCCTACAATAGTGAGGGGACAAGACCACCGGCTCCCTACACTAGACACGGAGGGAGTCAGGGTCACCTGAAAATCCAGCAGACAGAAAATCACAAATAAAGGAACAGCACTTATCTTGCAGAGGACTGGGAAATAGAAACAGCAAGCACACACACTCCAGGAAGTTGTATAAGCCGCAACCTAATGCATCATGGGGAGGAACTTAAAGGGAAGCAATCAGTCCAACTGCATGACAGCTGAGATAGACTAACGAGATGAGGAACTTAACCAAAACAAAGAAACTCAAGGAGGAGGATCTGGAAAGCTCCTGTCAGAGCTTCTCAACTGTCTGGTTGTGACACTCCCTCTATCTATCTAATCTATGTCTTTCTAATCTGTCTGTCTATCTATCTATCTATCTATCTATCTATCTATCTATCTATCTATCTATCTATTGATCAATCGATCGATCTATCCTAACCCTCTATCTCATACCTATCTATCTGTAATACCCCAGAGTGTTATTACCATTCCTACACCCTGCTAATGTCTCTACTGGGCTAACCATAATATCATCTGTG
Organism: Bufo bufo; assembly: GCF_905171765.1. Taxonomy (NCBI): domain Eukaryota; kingdom Metazoa; phylum Chordata; class Amphibia; order Anura; family Bufonidae; genus Bufo; species Bufo bufo. The sequence continues at coordinate 51,627,478 of NC_053395.1, forward strand.
TATTTACTCCAGGTCCTCTCCCACTGTGTATTAATTGTTCTGCTGTGCAACTGTTATTCATTGTATTACATGTTATATGCCTGGTTCACCAGCAGGTGGCAGCATATGTGGCAGAGAAATCTTTAGATAGAATGGCACTTACCATTTCATTCTCCCCCTTTTGGGCAGAAGTGGGCCAGTCCTGGTTCCTACCAAGGTGGAGGCTGCAGGAAGTTTTCAGTCAATCTTAGGCTAGTCTTGGAGTTGGAAAGAGAGGAGAATCCCACTGACTCCTTACAGATTAGCCGACGGAGTGTTGCAAGGGGGTCAACAGCCAAAGGCACCCCACTCCAAAGGTACCAGAACAGCCCTAAAGTCGAGCGACCAGACTGAAGCCGAGTTTTGCACAGCAAAGAGATAAAGCAAAATATTTAAAGGGAACCTGTCACCGGAATTTTGTGTATAGAGCTGAGGACATGGGTTGCTAGATGGCCGCTAGCACATTCGCAATACCCAGTCCCCATAGCTCTGTGTGCTTTTATTGTGTAAAAAAACTATTTTATACATATGCAAATTAACCTGAGATGAGTCCTGTCCCTGACTCATCTCAGGGACAGGACTCATCTCAGGTTAATTTGCATATGTATCAAATTGTTTTTTTTTACACAATAAAAGCACACAGAGCTATGGGGACTGGGTATTGCGGATGTGCTAGCGGCCATCTAGCAACCCATGTCCTCAGCTCTATACACAAAATCCTGGTGACAGGTTCCCTTTAAGTTTGCCTGCCAATTTATGCCAAAACCTGCTGGAAGCAAGAGAAAGATCACTTCTTGTACGGATGCAAGCTGATTCAAGTAAAGATGTTGAACTTTATAAAAGTCTGGACTCGACTATTTCTCCACCTCCACTAGAAGTCGCAATAACGCCTGTACAAGCGTCATAGATGCCTGTTCAGGTTGTTTTAGTCTCTGAAAAAAGTCTACCAATATGCCTTAGACTTTTCCCCTACATTCAGCAGCGCTGTGAACGGCACAGGCAGCGCAGCGATGCTGCCTGTGTCTGGAATAACCAATAGCAAAGCTCCATACAGTAAGGAGCTTTAAGTCCAAGAGCAAAAAGAAAAGTTGATTCCAGCTTCAGCATATAAAAAGTTTTCTTTATTCGGCTTGTAGTATAAAATCTAACAAAAATGTCACATGGAGAGACACAGAAAGATTGTGACGCGTTTCGGGCTGTGGTATTGAGCCCTTCTTCAAGACAATACAAAAGTGTACTAAAATCAAATGCTTTATATACCACACAAATGGATTACTCCTCCCTCTTAATTAATTGGAGACTGTGTCCCAGACCCAGGTGCTCCTGGATTAGGAGATCCTCCCAGGAACACGTGGGTGGGGACGCAGTGCTTCACAGACTTGCACATTCAAAGAACACATATATATATATATTGGTGCACTACATGTACTGCAAGGTTAAATCATGTTTTCTGTTCAAACCTTTCGGTATGCAAGTGTCTAAAATGAACATCCAATATGTTTCCCTACTCAAAAGCTTCTGTTTGCGATCGCCTCCTCTGACGGGTGTGGAAACCACTTCCACTCCCTGTACAGAAAACGCAGAAATATCGCCCTTGTGAACAGTGGCAAAATGTCTTGTTGCCGCTGAGACATTACGAGACATAAAATGAGGGACGTCGCTCAAATGTTTTCTTATACGCACCTTCAGTTCATTGGTGGTACAACCCACATATTGTAGGTTGCATATTTTACATGTTATAACATAAACTACATGATCTGTTTTACAGTTTATATATTGTTTTAGCATATGTTTTTTGTTATTGGCCATAGATGTGACCTCTTTTGAGATAAGCATGTGTCGAAGGCAAATACATTTATTGCTGCCGCATTTATAATTCCCGTTTATTTTAGGCCAGGTGTTCGTTCTGGGAAAATTTTCCCTAAATAAACTAGGGCTGATTTTTTGGCCCACTGTAGGGGCTTTTTTTGCTACACATCTTATCCCTGTTGAAGCTATATTTTTCCATTCTTCATTATAGTTCAAAACATGAAGATGTTTACGTATAATTTTGCAAATCTTAAAGTAGTCTCTACTATAATTAGTAATAAAGGTGATGGGTTTTTCTTTATTAATAGTGTTATCCTTTGTCATTATATTTTTACGTTCCCTGTCATTTATGTCCCCATTAGCATTTTTGTTCTCATTGTCTATGTTCTTGCTTTTATGTTTTTTTGGAAAAATAAGGGTTTCTCTGTCTTTTGATCTGGCAAAATTAATTCCTCTATTAATGTTGGTTTGGGTGTAACCCCTCACCACAAAAATGTAAGATAGGACAGCACCACTTACTTGGATACACTCAAGCAACTATGCGGCGGTGCTCGTGGCGTCAGGTCTCGGCCTCAGAGACCCCCAATAGACCATCAAAAAATAAGGAAGGTCACGGCACTCCAGAAGCAAATTCAATGTGTTTTAATCCACCAGATATTCAGCAGCAACGTTTCGACATCCGTCTTTATCAAGCTACATACAAGTTTACAAGTGACTCATATTACATATATATAGGGGTACTAATTCATACCAATATAACAGTGGGTGTGCTTCCACCAATAGTCCAACCTCTTCTCAGGTACAATCAATCATATAATCAATCCCACCACAGTGTACATTAATATAGGGCTTACCAAGTGTGAAGCACTGCGTCCCCACCCACGTGTTCCTGGGAGGATCTCCTAATCCAGGAGCACCTGGGTCTGGGACACAGTCTCCAATTAATTAAGAGGGAGGAGTAATCCATTTGTGTGGTATATAAAGCATTTGATTTTAGTACACTTTTGTATTGTCTTGAAGAAGGGCTCAATACCACAGCCCGAAACGCGTCACAATCTTTCTGTGTCTCTCCATGTGACATTTTTGTTGGATTTTATACTACAAGCCGAATAAAGAAAACTTTTTATATGCTGAAGCTGGAATCAACTTTTCTTTTTGCTCTTGGACTCATCAAGTGTGGCTAGGTTCAAGCCACTCCTTTCCGTGCTTCATGCAGGTGACTAGAGGTGAGAGCTGCTAAAATCCTTTCTCTTATCATACACAGTAAGGAGCTTTGCTATTGGTTAGTTTGGGCAAGTGCCAGAGCGATACAGCGCACTGCAGCAGGGGAAGCCGGCATTTGCTGAAAAGTAGGGGCCGGCTCCCGAGTCCCGATGTATGAGGAGAGCAGGGGCAGCACTGCGCCGACAACATTGCGTGGAGCTGAAGAGGAATGGAGTGCTGGACCACTGCAGGGGAGCCCGGACATCCAGTCTGACCTGCACCACAAGGTGACAGTGCAGCAATGTATCGATATGTGTAATGTATGTAGTGCAGTGTGTGATCTACACACTGCACGACACACATCACACACATCACACACTGCATCACATACATCACACACTGCATCTCATACATCACACACTGCATCTCATACATCCACACACTGCACCACACACATTACACACTGCACCACACACTGCATCTCATACATCACATACTGCATCTCATACATCACACACTGCACCACACACATTACACACTGCACCACACACATTACACACTGCACCACACACTGCATCTCATACATCCACACACTGCACCACACATATCACACACTGCACCACACACATTACACACTGCACCACACACTGCATCACATACATCACACACTGCATCTCATACATCACACACTGCACCACACACATTACACACTGAACCACACACATTACACACTACACCACACACTGCATCTCATACATCCACACACTGCGCCACACATATCATACACTGCACCACACACACATTGCACACTGCACCACACACTGCATCTCATACATCACACACTGCATCTCATACATCACACACTGCACCACACACATTACACACTGCACCACACACATTACACACTACACCACACACTGCATCTCATACATCCACACACTGCACCACACATATCACACACTGCACCACACACATTACACACTGCACCACACACTGCATCACATACATCACACACTGCATCTCATACATCACACACTGCACCACACACATTACACACTGAACCACACACATTACACACTACACCACACACTGCATCTCATACATCCACACACTGCGCCACACATATCATACACTGCACCACACACACATTGCACACTGCACCACACACTGCATCTCATACATCACACACTGCATCTCATACATCACACACTGCACCACACACATTACACACTGAACCACACACATTACACACTACACCACACACTGCATCTCATACATCCACACACTGCGCCACACATATCATACACTGCACCACACACATTACACACTGCACCACACACTGCATCACATACATCACACACTGCATCTCATACATCACACACTGCACCACACACATTACACACTGAACCACACACATTACACACTACACCACACACTGCATCTCATACATCCACACACTGCGCCACACATATCATACACTGCACCACACACACATTGCACACTGCACCACACACTGCATCTCATACATCCACACACTGCACCACACACATCACACACTGCATCACATACATCACACACTGCACCACACACTGCATCACATATATCACACACTGCTGTATGTAGTGCAGAGTGTGTGATGTATGTGTTGCAGTTTGTAGTAAATGCACAGCAGGCTATTATAGCCAAGTGATAAAGTACAGGGAAGATCTGCCATATTGGACTGGACTTTATCACTTCGCCATAATTGCTTCATGTTATTTAGACCAGTAATGGTTCCCTGCATACCCACCTCTTAGGCCCCATTCACACCACCGCTATTTCTTTATTTCTGTTGTTCTGCTCCATTAGATGAGCAGAACAAAGAAAATAATGGAAGTGTTGGATTTTTGTCATATATTTAACGTATACAAAAAAACCTGTATGTTAACGGATGCCTCAGACAGATGCTATACTGTGGCATCCATCACCATAGAGTTCCATTGTAAAAAAAACAAAAAAACATATATGCTAACAGAAGTCGCAATAACGCCTGTACAAGTGTCATAAACGCCTGTTCAGGCCATTTTACTCCCTGAAAAAAGTCTAAGGCGTACCAACATGCCTTAGACTCTTCCCCTACATTCATCAGCACAGTGAGCACTGTGAATGGCGTGGGCAGCGCAGCGATGGAGCAGCAAGGAGCTTTGTTATTGGTTGGTACAGGGCCTGCGGCAGGGGAAGTCGGAGGGATCTGGAAGGAGGAGGGACCATGTTGTAAGGAGAGCAAGGCGCGCTGCCCGAGAACCCCGGGAAACATGACAGGGCCGCTGGAGAGGTAAGGAGCCGCGGACTCATGGGACTGGTGACTGGTCCCTGGTCTGAGAGAAGAGCTGTCCCAGGCATGTGTTCCCCCCGGCCACCGGGTAGAGCGGTCTGGGGGGTGGGAGAGTTGTGGTTCTGTCCACCATGCTATCACCCCATAACTAGCTCCCGCCTCCGGCTGCAGGATAATGAGGAGCGTAGTTTCTAGGTGTGCAGAATAGTTATGATGAGAACATGACCTACAGAAATACAAGAAGGGGAGACACAAAATCTAATAGGATCCCTCACCCCACTAGTGACCCTGCTCCCCCTCCTCCTTTCACCCCACTAGTGACCCTGCTCCCCCCTCCTCCTTTCACCCCACTAGTGACCCTGCTCCCCCCTCCTCCTTTCACTCCACTAGTGACCCTGCTCCCCCTCCTCTTTTCACCCCACTAGTGACCCTGCTCCCCCCTCCTCCTTTCACCCCACTAGTGACCCTGCTCCCCCTCCTCCTTTCACCCCACTAGTGACCCTGCTCCCCCCTCCTCCCTTCACCCCACTAGTGACCCTGCTCCCCCCTCCTCCTGTCAACCGACAGGGAAGAAGCTGAACAGACTCCACCGACTATGATGGGATCCGTTCAGTTTCTGTTCGGGATCTGTCTTTTTACTGGATGAAAAAGTGCTGCATATAAAGCTTTTTTGGCTGGTCTTTCGACAGACCCTGCAACAGAGGCTCCAAATGGAGCATCCAACGCAGATTTGAACAAGTGTAGGCCTACTGCAACTTTCCTACTCCTCCTCAGGTAAAAATACTCCTCAAAAATGGTCAGAGGGGTATTTTTACTGTTCTGCAAAAAACATAGTGCGACCTCTGACCTCCACCATTACTCTCCATTTTATTGCTTCAGACCCTAACCCTGGGGAGAGACGGTATCCAGGTAGGAGCACCATGACACACACATAGAGACTATTGGGGTCGCATGACACCACTCGGCATTTCTATAGCCCTGGGACATGATTGGCACTGGGGGGCAGCACGTTGCTTATCTATCTATTTATCTATCTATCTATCTATCTATCTATCTATCTATCTATCTATTATCTATCTATCTATCTGTCTATCTATCTACTGTATCTATCTGTCTATCTATCTATCTATCTATCTATCTATCTATCTATCTATCTATCTCATATCTACCGTATCTATCACCAGTAATGTACAGTAATTTAGTCATCACCATAACATTTCATATGTTGAGTTAGAACTCTGATGGTTTGCTTAAAATACCTAATGTAGAGATAGAGGGGGCAGTAGAGAGCAGGACTATGCATTTGACCAGGTGGCCCTGCGGCTATCCATTCAATATCACTAATATTAAGAAAAAGGCAGAGGCAAACAATAGACCGAAAAATAAAATGTACGTTGACAGAAAAAGGAGAATACCCAGCAAATCTACATTGTGATTTGTGGGAAATTGCTTGTTATAAGGTAAGTTAGAGTCATAGTGCCATGTAACAGGTTCACCCGCTGCACACAGAGAATTGCTTTTAGCTATGGGAGATCTCTGCGCCCTAGGGACAGTATTAGTTTTGTCACCACTCAGAAGCTCTGAGTACATGTCACTTAGTGTTGGGCGAGCATGCTCGGCCGAACACCATTTTGACTTGAGCATCGCGATGCTTGGCACATCGCGGTGTCCCGCCGAGTCTCCTCCCCGCACTTTTGTTGGAACGCTATATAGCACCCGATGACATGTGGTTCGGCTCAGTCTTAGTCAGGGCGAGCTGCAGCAGAAGGGACAGATAGTGTAGGGACAGGAATTTTTTATTTTTTTAGGCAGGGTTTAGTGTTGAAAGGTGTTAGAGACCCAAAAGTCCTTTTAAGGACAATTGTTTTATCTGGCTGCAATATATATTATTAGCGCAACCTAAATTGCGTGCAATTGTTTGCCCGCTGCTGACCTCTGCTACATCTGTTGTGTTACATTTGCGCATCCTAAATATCTGTGACATTCAGCGCAATTGTTTGGCCGCTGCTGACAGCGACATTACCTGCGCTACATCTCCTCTATAACGTTTGCGCATCCTAAAGATCTGTGACATTCAGTGTAATTTTTCTTAGCCGCTGGTGACAGCGACATTACCTGCGCTACATCTCCTGCATAACGTTTGCGCATCCTAAATATCTGTGTATTTATTTGCGCATACACTTACAAAACCTGCGCTACTGTACGTGTGACGTACTTGCAAGCATATATACCATTTAATATGCTCAAGGTGAGCAATAAGGGACGGGGAAGTGGCTGTGCTGCGGATGTAGCACGCAGAGGCCGTGGACCTGGGCGCGGGGAAACTGTGCCTGCTGCCAGAGCACAAGAAACACACTCATCCACGATACCTAGTTTCATGTCCCAGTTTGCAGGGCTGCGCAGGACACCACTCTCGAAGTCACACCAGTTTAACCAGGTGGGCGGTTGGATTGCAGCAGATAATGCTTCCAGTCGGTTAAGCACCACCCTGTCTTCCACCAAGTCCAGTCTCAGTAGCCAAGACAAGAGTCTGGTCAACAGAATCCTCACTCTGATCCTCATTCCTCCCACCATGGAGAGTCTCGGCAAACAAGTGATCCCACACTTGGATATTCCGAGGAGCATTTTTCCTCGCTATTCCTTGATTTGGTCCTCTTGCCAAGCCCGCTTGAAGAGGGACATGTGGAGATCTTGTGCACTGATTCCCAAACTCTTAAACATCCACAATCAGAAGAAGATGACGGTGGGGAACGGCAATTATTGTTTCACTAGGTGGATGATGATAATGAGACGAAGTTGCCAATAAGTCAATGGCAATTAGTGTCTCAAGAGGTTGATGATGAGGATGAGACACAGTTGTTAATAAGTGATGTTCTTGTTAGGTCGACAAGTCAGGAGGATGACCAGAGTGAGGAAGTGGAAGAGGAGGTGGTGGACGATGAAATCACTGACCCAACCTGGGAAGGTGGCAAGCCGAGCGAGGACAGCAGTACAGAGGGGGAGGGATCTGCAGCACCACAACAGGCTGGAAGAGGCAGTGGGATTGCAAAAGAGAGAAGGTAGGCCACACCAAACAGGCCCACAACTGTTCCCTGGAGCACTCCTTTGCGGCAATCTCCCTTGCCAAGGGGTAGGTGTTCCACAGTCTGGCGCTTTTTTGAGGAAAGTGTGGACAATAAAAGAATCGTCATCTGCAACCTGTGCAGTACAACAATTAGCAGGGGCGTGAACACTAGCAACCTCAACACCACCAGGATGATCCGCCACATGGCATTAAAGCACCCTAATAGGTAGGCCAAAGGCCTGGGTCCACAATCAGTGTCTGCGGGTCACACCACTGCCTCCTCTTCACCTGTGTTACGTGCTGGCCAATCCCCTGTCTAAGACGCAGGCCCGGATGAGTCCTGCCCTGCACCTGGACCTTTGCAAGCACCATCAGCTACCACATACACTTCTGTGTCCAAGCAGCGTACAGATGTCCATACTCCAGGCCTTTAAATAAAAGCGCAATACCCAGCCACCCGCCCAAAGGCCATAGCACTAAATGTGCACCTTTCCAAATTGCTGGCCATGGAAATGTTTCAATTTAGGCTTGTGGACACTGAGGCTTTCCGCAGCCTGATGGCGGCGGCTGTCCCTCGTTACTCAGTCCCCAGCCGTCACTATTTTTCATGGTGTGCCGTCCCCGCCTTACACCAGCATGTGTCGCGTAACATCACCCGTGCCCTGACCAACATCACCTGTGCCCTGACGGCACATTGGGTGAAGGTTGTGGAGGCCGGGAGCGAGTCGTACCCTGGGATGGCACAGGTGCTTTTGACGCCATGGATTGCGGGCCCTACTTCCATCAGGATTTCCGCCACCACCTACATTAGTGGCTGCAACCTCCCCCTTCTCCTCCTCCGCCTCCTCCTCCATTTCCACCTCTGAATTCTCTTGTTGCTGCACCAGTCAGCCATCAGTCAGCCATCAGTCAGTAACTGGAAGCAGTATAGCACTGCAGTGGGGAAACGGCAACAGGCCGTGCTGAAACTAATTTGCTTAGGTGACAAACAGCACACCACTGCAGAGTTGTGAGAGACCAGACTGAGCTCTGGCTCTCGCCACTCAACATAGAACCAGGCATGATTGTGTCTGATAATGGCCGTAACTTGGTAGCGGCTTTGGAGCTCGGCAAGCTCACACACATACCATGCCTAGACCACGTGTTCAACTTAGTGGTTCAGCAGTTTCTCAAAACCTACCCCAATTTGCCTGAGCTACTGGTGAAGGTGCACCGCGTGTGTTTCCCATTTCCGAAAGTCATCTACAGCTGCCGCCGGTCTGGAAACGCTGAAGCAGTGCTTGCAATTGCCAGCACACCGACTGTTGTGCGAACTGAGCATGCGCTGGAACTCGTTCCACATGTTGGCCAGGCTTTGTGAGTAGCAGAGGGCAGTAGTGGAATAACAGCTGCAACATGGTCATCGCCTTTCCAGTCAGCTTCCACTCTTCACAAGCAACGAGTGGGCATGGATGTCTGACCTCTGTGAGGTTTTATGCAACTTTGAGGAATAAACACAGATGGTGAGCGACGATGCCGCTATTATCAGCGTAACCATCCCACTTCTGTGTCTAGTAAAAGGCTCGCTGCTCACCATGAAGGCGGACGCTTTGCATGTGGAAGAGGTGGAAATGGGGGGAAGACAGTACACAGAGTGATAGCCAGACCACCCTCAGTTCGTCTTCTCAGCGCAAATTGGATGATGAGGAGGAGGAGCAGGAGACGGTTGCCTCCGCTACAAAGGGTAGTACCCATAGCAGGTTTATTCCATCTGTTCAGCGTGGATGGGTCGAAGAGGAGGAAGAGGATGAGGAGATTGAGAGTCATCCTCCTGATGAGGACAGCAAAGTCTTGTCTGTTGGGACTCTGGCACACATGGCTGACTTTATGTTATGCTGCCTTTCCCGTGACCCTCGCGTTATACGCATTTTGGCCAACGCGATTACTGGTTGTTCACCCTTCTCGACCCCCGCTACAAAGAGAACTTCTCATCTCTCATTCCTGTGGTGGAGAGAACTAGCAAAATGGTTCAATACCAGATGATCCTTGTCGAAAAATTGCTCCAAAAATCTCCAGCTGACAACGCTGGCTGCAGAATACATAGTTCCTTGGGCAACCGAGGAGGGGAGGGGAACACACAGCAATTCCAACAGAGGCAGAGCAACACTCTCCAAGGCCTGGGACAGTTTCATGACACCCCCCAGCACCCTCACCCTGATGCGCGGCCTAGTGTCACAAAGAGGGAAAAGTTTTGAAAGATGGTGAAGGAGTACGTAGCAGACCGTGTCAGCGTCCTCAGTGATTCCTCTGCGCCTTACAACTATTAGGTGTCCAAGCTGGACACGTGGCACAAACTGGTGCTCTGCGCCTTGGAGGTGCTGGCTTGCCCTGCTGCCAGCGTTTTGTCAGAGCGGGTATTTCGTGCTGCTGGGGTCATAATAACTGATAAGCGCATCCGCCTGTCAACTGAAAATGCTGACAGGTTCACTCTTATCAAAATGAACAAGGCCTGGATTGCCCCTGACTTCTCTACTCTACCAGAGGAAAGCGGCTCAACATAAAGGCACTTTAAATGTGGCTTTTATGGTGTATTGAATACACTGTATTCCCATGCACCCCTTCCACCACAAAAAAGGGTATATGGTTCAATCTTTCTTTTCTCGTCCTCCTCCTCCATCATATCAACATGCTTATTAGGCTGCCCTCGCTCCTAATGTTTTAGAGGGTCATCTCAGCAACAGACACTCACCCCTAATGTTTTAGATGGTCAGATCAGCAGCAGGTCCTCGCCCCTAATGTTTTAGAGGGTCAGCTCAGCAACAGACCCTCACCCCTAATGTTTTAGATGGTCAGATCAGCAGCAGGTCCTCGCCCCTAATGTTTTAGAGGGTCACCAGCAGCCCATCAATCATAATTTTTCAAGTGTGTGTATGATGCCCTCCTTTATGTGTAATAAAGGGTGTATTCAGGGGCGGACTGACCGGTCGGGCACTTCGGGCATGGTCCGAGGGCCCGGGCGGGATGGGGGCCCGCCGCAGAATAACATTATGTGTTGTTAATGTTATCCCCCAGGGCTCCATTTGCGACTAGAGCCGCGCCGCAGCTCTGAATACAGCGGCGGGCACAGACAGAAGCTGAACTATCACTGCTTATCAGCAGCGCAGTGGAAGAGTCTCTCCCTCCCCCTGTGCTGCTGCCGCGGCCAATAAGAAGAGGGACAGGGGGAGGGGCTGTGGCCACTGCGCCACCAATGAAGATAACTGAGCTGTTAATACAAATACAGGAGGCGGGTGCCGGAATCAAATAGCGGCACCCGACCTCTATGACAGGGAGCGGCACCTGAGGGGTTAACTGCCGCTGATCGCAGCTCCCTGTCATAGAGGTCGGGTGCCGCTATTTGATTCCGGCACCCGCCTCCTGTATTTGTATTAACAGCTCAGTTATCGTCATTGGTGGCGCAGTGCGCCCCATCCCCCCAGTATAATAAACATTGAGTGCGGCGCCCCCCCCCAGTATAATAAACATTGAGTGCGGCGCCCCCCAGTATAATAAACATTGAGTGTGGCGCCCCCCCCCCAGTATAATAAACATTGAGTGCGGCCCCCCCCCCCCAGTATAATAAACATTGAGTGCGGCGGCGCCCCCCAGTATAATAAACATTGAGTGCGGCGCCCCCCCCCCCAGTATAATAAACATTGAGTGCGGCCCCCCCCCCCCAGTATAATAAATATTGAGTGCGGCCCCCTTCCCGTATAATAAACATTGGTGGCTCAGTGGGAAGTGCCAATGAGGGTTAAAATAAATAAATAAAAATTAACTCACCTCCTCCAATTGATCGCGCAGCTGCCGGTCTCCTGTTCTTTCTTCAGGACCTGTGGTGACGTCACTGAGCTCCATCACATGGTCCATTACCATGGTGATGGATCATGTGATGTATCATGTGATGAGCACAGTGATGTCACCACAGGTCCTTTGACAGGCTGCTACGCGATCAATTGGAGGAGGTGAGTTAATTTTTATTTATTTATTTTAACCCTCATTGGCACTGCCCACTGAGCCACCAATGTTTATTATACGGGGGGGGGGGGGGTCGAACTCAATGATTATTATACTGGGGGGGGCGCCGCACTCAATGTTTTTATTTATTTTTTTAACCCTCATTGGCACTGCCCACCAATGTTTATATATTTATTATACTAGGGAGGGGGGCGCACTGCACCACCAATGTTTATATGTTTATTATACTGGGGGGGGGGTGCACTGCGCCACCAATGTTTATATGTTTATTATACTAGGGGTGGGGGGCGCACTGCGCCACCAATGTTTATATGTTTATTATACTAGGGAGTAGGGAGGGGGGGCACACTGCGCCACCAATATTTATTATGTTGGGGGGGGACACACTGCGCCACCAATGTTTATATGTTTATTATACTAGGGAGGGGGGGCGCACTGCGCCACCAATGTTTATTATGTTGGGGGGGGACACACTGCGCCACCAATGTTTATATGTTTATTATACTAGGGAGGGGGGGCGCACTGCGCCACCAATGTTTATATATTTATTATACTAGGGAGGGGGGCGCACTGCGCCACCAATGTTTATATGTTTATTATACTGGGGGGGGCGCACTGCGCCACCAATGTTTATATGTTTATTATACTAGGGAGTAGGGAGGGGGGGCGCACTGCGCCACCAATGTTTATTATGTTGGGGGGGGACACACTGCGCCACCTATGTTTATATGTTTATTATACCAGGGAGGGGGGGCGCACTGCGCCACCAATGTTTATTATGTTGGGGGGGACGCACTGCGCCACCAATGTTTACTATACTGGGGTGTTGGGGGGGCGCACTGCGCCACCAATGTTTATTATATTAACCTTCTACTACGCATTCTGCATTAAAGAATGCTATTATTTTCCCTTATAACCATGTTGTTATAAGGGAAAGTAATACAGTGAATAGACTTTCATCCTAGCAACCATGCGTGAAAATCGCACGGTTCAACCAGAAGGATGGATCCGGCATTCCGGTATTTTGAATGCCGGATACGGCACTAATACATTCCTATAGGGAAAAATGCTGAATCCGGCATTCAGGGAAATCTTCAGTTTTTTTCGCCAGAGTTAAAACCGTAGAATGCTGCGGTTTTATCTTTTGCCTGATCAGTCAAAAAGACTGACCTGAAGACATCTTTTCCAGTATAGAGCCCCTGTGACGGAACTCTATGCCGGAAATGAAAAACGCTAGTGTGAAAGTACCCTAAAATATTAAAGAGGACCTTTCACCTGTATAAACAATGTGAACTGAGTATGCTGCCATATAGAGCGGCGCCCGGGGATCTCACTGCACCTACTATTATCCCCGGGCGCCGCTCCGTTCTCCCGTTATAGGCTCCGGTACCTTTGCTCCTTAAGTTATAGTAGGCGGGTCTTCTCTTGTCCTGTGGGCGTCTCCTTCTCCTAGGCTGCAGCGCTGGCCAATCGCAGCGCACAGCTCACAGCCTGAGAGTTTTTTTTCTCCCAGGCTGTGAGCTGTGCGAGCTGTGCGCTCCTCTTTAAGTTTAAATCCCCCCTTTCCCAATTTTACATATAAAATATATAAACAATAAATAAACATATTACATAGCGCTGTGTCCGAAAAGTCCAAACTATTAAATTATTAAAAAATATCTCCTATGCGGTGAGCATTCACCATTTTTAGTCACCTTGTCACCCCAAGCACACAGCTTTTTTTGGTGTTTTTTTGCACGGTATTGAGTATCGCAATACTTTTTTATGGTGACGAAAGCGAATCAAAACTTTGGTATCGAAACAACCCTACGCCAATCTGATCGGCGTAGCGTTGTCACGATACCAAAATTTTGATTCAGTTTTGATTTGGCGACTAAAAATTTAATTTGGCTCCTAAATTTTTCAGTTCATGAGCCAATGGCTACTAGGTATTTTTTTTAGTCTGGAGCACTGTGCCCAGCACCCCGATTCCGAATGTTATGCTGGCCTGGTAATGGCAGCGGGGCCCGGTGCAGTCACTGTATTCTATTACACCGGGCCCCGCTCACTGTAATACTAATATTCATATGTGAACAAGTTGAAATCCTCTGCGATCCTCTCCCTCTCTGTACTCACAAACTCAGTAGCAGGCCGGGCGGCAGCGCAACTCACTGACGTCACGCGCCTGCTCCTCCCACTTTATGAATGAAGCAGGCGGAGCAGGCGCGTGACGTCAGTGAGTTGCGCTGCCGCCCGGCCTGCCTGCTACTGAGTTTGTGAGTACAGAGAGGGAGAGGATCGCAGAGGATTTCAACTTGTTCACATATGAATATTAGTATTACAGTGAGCGGGGCCCGGTGCGATAGAATACAGTGACTGCACCGGGCCGCACTGCCATTACAACACCAGATGCCGGCCTCCAGACACTGTATTGGGGGTCATTCACTCACAGGGACACTGTTATGGGGGGATCTGTGGATGACACATATATAGCATAAGGTGCTATATATGTGTCACCCACAGATCCCCCCCCACAACAGTGTCACCCACAGAGCCCCCACAATAGTGCCATCCACAGCGCCCCCACAACAGTGCCATCCGCAGAGCCCCCACAACAGTGCCATCCACAGAGCCCCCACAACAGTGCCATCCACAGAGCCCCCACAACAGTGCCATCCACAGAGCCCCCACAACAGTGCCATCCACAGAGCCCCATAACAGTGCCATCCATAGAGACCCCATAACAGTGCCATCCACAGAGCCCCCATAACAGTGCCATCCACAGAGCCCCCATAACAGTGCCATCCACAGAGCCCCCATAACACCTTTTGGTTCAAAATATTTTTTAATTTGGCTATTCCCCACCCCTCTTGTAATTGTTCCCCTACTTGTGGGCTGCGCGGGAATGAGTTCAGTCACTTCGGTGCGCAATCCCGTCCTGCAGCGCGTGATCCCGCAAGACCCGCCGCTGTAGGTCACGGGTCTCGCGGGATCACGCGCCGCAGGATGGGATTGCGCACCGAAGTGACTAAACTCATGCCCATGTAGCCCGCAAGTAGCGGATCAGTGGAACAAGTACAAGGTGGGTGGGGGGATGATCTGTGGGGTTGCTCAGACGGCTAGGCCCTTCACAGTAGTTATTAACCCCTTTCAGCAGTCCCCCATTCACTGAAGGAGGGACTGCTGAAAGGGGTTAATAACTACTGTGAAGGGCCTCCCCCCCTTTCACAGTAGTTATGCCCAGATATGTGCCCCCTTCACAGTAGTTATGCCCAGATATGTGCCCCCTTCACAGTAGTTATGCCCAGATATATGCCCCCTTCACAGTAGTTATGCCCACACTGCTTCTAACAGAGGCTCACTAATGGACGCTGAGATTAGATCACCCCATATGAGAGCATTGAATCAATGCTTTCCTATGGGGAAAAATCTGACCCTGGAGGTCATCATGCAGAGTGTGAGGACGTCCAGCGTCAGATACCGGACCAAAGGTCTGTTTTACTCCAGGAAGCCCTCAGGTGGCTGCCAGCGACTAGAGGCTGACTTATTGCTGGAACGTAAACAATGCAGTTTCTCTAGAACATCGCAGCTCGATTTGCAAAAGGGACACTGTGCCCAGACCACTTCAATGAGCTGAAGTGGTCTGGGTGCCTTTTGTGTCGCTTTAACTTTGAAATCTTATTAAAGATTGTGTAGGGTGTGGCTGGAGGCGGGGCATGGAGGCGGGACAAGGGTGGGGCTTGCAGCAGAATATGGGTGGGGCCTGTAAGGGGGCCCTTGATTTATTTTGCCCGGGGGCCCTGAGGGTTCTCAGTCCGCCCCTGGGTGTATTGAAGTGCCGGTTCCTTGTAATTTTTGGCAGCCCTTTCACTTAGTGCATAGGCTTTATGAGCGTAGGAGACCCACTACCTGAACAATTGTACCACAATGTGAATGAGGCCCTCCTTTATGTGATATACAGGTTGTATCGGAGTGCCTCTTCCTTGTAATTTTTGGCAACACTTGCACTTTATATACAAGTAAATATACAGGAAAGAATGTTTCCTAACAATTTTTCCTCTGAAATCGATTTGATCTTCGGTTTTGTGCGTATTATTGTCAGTCTGTAAAAGTGGCGTACTACTCGGACAACATCGTTCCCAGCAGCGACCTGGGAGTCCAAGCTGCGTCCAGACATCCTCCCCATGCTGTTCCCGAACCATTTCAGTGGTGTTTCCACAAATTTCTGACCTTTTCCTGTGAACCAGACACCCTCCCCTCTTCAGAGCTGGGGGTGCTTGGTTTAATGCTCGGGTTCTCCCATTGACATCCCAAAGTGTTCTACTCGAGCACCCGAGCACTTTGGTGCTGGATCAACACTATATGTCACTTAATGGGAGACACTCAGCGAATCCATTCATGAAACCTCGCATAAAGTAATCCTGTCCCCAGATGGCCGCAGAGAAGGACACAACACGGGTCCTCTCCCCCGCATAGTAGCCGCATATACTCTATTCAAGTCCACATTCATTGTGATGGGCAAAAAACTTTTAGGCATCGGAGGGAAGAAACTTTGCAAATAGCCTTAATTACATATAGTCTATCATTTTTGTACACAGCTCCTATGCAGACCGATATGTCGCCAGTGTTTTAAAATTGTCAATTCAGTGCATTACCATGTCATTAACAAAAGGTGTCATAAATACACCAAATATACATGTTGTACCTCTCCTGATATGTCTGAATTAGTAACTACTTGCAATTCCCATGTAATCACAATCCTGGATCATCTATTCTTATGACTCTGTATTGTACTATTCCTTTATTATTCCTGCTAGAAGTTATGAATAAATTGCTAGAAATCTGCAATGAAGGTCCCGATGGGTGTTACCAGTTGGGGGTGTGTGTCTTCACAGTCTGACACTATCTAATTAGTGCTGCCAGTGTAAGACAGGGACACACCCTTAACTGGTAACATCCATCTGGTCCTTCATTGCTGATTGCAAGCAATTTCATTCATAACTTCTAGCAGGAATAATAAAGGAACGATACAACACAGAGTCATAAAAATAGATGCTCCAGAATGGTTAGTGCTTCCGTGGTTGCTCTATTTTTTTTTTACGGTGCGGACGGATCGCGGACCCATTCAATTTGAATAGGTCTAGATCCATCCCGGCCAATTGCGGTCCCCATTTCACGGAACGGATGCACAACGGCACTGTGCATGAGGCCTTATAGTGAGAGAGCTGCAGCAGAAAAAATATGTGTGGCGGAACCCGCCTCGCCACTGGGCATTGGAGAGGCCTGGCTGCCCGCCTCCTACCTGCTGACTATGGCCCCTGGTAAATTGGTACGTTTGAATGCAATATTTGGGCATGTGGTATTTGATATTGCTGCTACTGGCCCTTTAATGGCCATCCGTGGACATGTTATGACTTTTAGGAACAATGCCCCTTTAAGACTGTGTAGCAGATTGCATTCAGGCTGTCTTTAATATTATGTATGTTATTATGGGTTCGGTTAAATTGTATTGCTATGTATTGTAAACTGTATACTCTGCTAAGGCATTGCTTTTCTGTGCCTCTTCTCCTCCCCTTTTTCCTGTCCCATTGTTTCTCCAGCAATGTGTTGTCGCAGGGACACCAGTTTAAACCAACTGTTCTGTCCCTCCTCAATCTCCCATCAGCCCTTGCTATTGTCTGCCCCCACCCTTCCTTGTACCATAGTCCTAGGTACCCTATTGTATGTAAATGAGGCTGGTGGGTTTAAAGTAGTGTGCTGTGTCTAAATAAAGTGAGTTCCTGTTTTAACCCTCAAGGTGAAGTGTCGTCTCATTCTTGGGGGAGGATTTATTGCATGCTGTCCCAGTTTGACTGCTAGGAGTGAAAACCTATTCGTATGGTTTCCTATTCAACTGCCTACAGCATTCACATGCTTGAAGAGGATTTATAGGCTTCTTCGGTTCGGTGATTGTGGTGTCTGCCAGAGTGCTTGGAAACCTGAGGAAAACGCTAGGCGCATCCGTAAACGGAGGTACTTAGTCGGGGTGCCAGGTGATCCGTTACATTGGTGGCAAGCGGTGGGATGGCGTCCTAGTGCGAGGAGAAGCATCTCAGAGACACCGGTAACGTGTGGAGTTACAAATTGAGGGCAACGCTAGCACTCGTGCAGCGCCCCTGGGAGCAGAGGTATCCAGCGACTTGGAGCAGACAAGTATGGAAGGCTCTGAAGATGACTGGCTGGCCGAGGTGAGGCAGCGAGTGGCCCAGTATGGAGATAATGTGTCCATGGATATATGCCAGGCCATCTGGAACCAGGTCACAGCCAAGCGAAACGCAAGGATGGAACGCGAATTCCGACTGGCGAAAGAGAGAGAAATTGCCCAGCGGAAGGAGTGTTACAGCAGCCGAGCAGAGGCTGCATCCGAGGAGGTAAGCAGTCTCCCCCTGAGGCGGCCAGAGGAACCCGAAGTAGGGGTCCTCATAGACTGGTCCTGTGAGGAACCACAACAGGCAGGTGGAGACGGGACCGAGGTCTCTCCACTGGGATGCTGGGCAGCTGGCCCAGACCCTCAGCAGCAGTCGGAGTTGCCAGGTGTGGACGCAGGTGGTCCTTTGCTCGCAAATGTTGAGGGAACTCACAGACTGGTCCTGGGAAGACCCACAGATGGCAGGTGGAGATGGGACAGAGATCTCTCTACCGGCCCTACAAGGATACTGGGCAGCCGGCCCAGATCTCCAACTCCAGATGGGGGAACTACAGGGAGAGAAGTGTGTTGTCCTTCCTTCCCAGCGGCATTGTGCTTTACAGGGAGGGGAGACAGTCGGTCTCTCTCCCCAACAGCAGCAGTACCAGGAGGAGGAGGTAAGCAACCCCTCCCCTCCACAGCCAACTCCAAACCAGGTACTGGGGTCAGTAGAGGAGTCGTTAGCCCCCTCTGGCCCCCTCCCAGCAGAAGAGCTGGCATCTGGGCAGAGCGCCGCTGGCCTCTGCCCTACTTGTCCCCTTACTACCCAGCAGGACTGTACTCCAGTCCCTCCAGCAGAAGAGCTGGCATCCGGGCAGAGTGCCGCTAGCCTCTGTTCCACCGACCCCCTTGTTACAGGGCTGGCTTGTACCCCCTCTCACCAGCGGCTGAAAGTGTGTAAGGGAGAGGAGTTTGTTACCCCCTCTCCCCAGCGGCAGCCTAGCCCACCAAGGGGAGACAGTAAGCCCCACAACAGTGCAGATGGGACCGTAGTCTCTGTACCTGCACCACTGGAGATATGGACAGTCTGTTCTGGTCCACAACAACAGGACAATGTATTGGAAGGAGAGGCAGTCTGTTTTCCCCTACAACAAAGGAGGGTGTCGCAGAGAGAGGAGCCTGTTACCCCTTCCCCCCAGCAACAGCTTTGTTCAACCAGGGGAGAGGGCACCCTGGTTACCTTCCCCCCAAGCCATGGATCTACAACTGGGCACAAGTGGCAGATGGCCATAGGGACAACTACACCCTTGGAGAAAGGCCGGCTGACTATCAGAGCCCCAGACCGCCTGGAGGTCTGGAGTCTGGATAGTCTAAATGGGAAAGGGGAGAAATGTGGCGGAACCCGCCTCGCCACTGGGCATTGGAGAGGCCTGGCTGCCCGCCTCCTACCTGCTGACTATGGCCCCTGGTAAATTGGTACGTTTGAATGCAATATTTGGGCATGTGGTATTTTATATTGCTGCTACTGGCCCTTTAATGGCCATCCGTGGACATGTTATGACTTTTAGGAACAATGCCCCTTTAAGACTGTGTAGCAGATTGCATTCAGGCTGTCTTTAATATTATGTGTGTTATTATGGGTTCGGTTAAATTGTATTGCTATGTATTGTAAACTGTATACTCTGCTAAGGCATTGCTTTTCTGTGCCTCTTCTCCTCCCCTTTTTCCTGTCCCATTGTTTCCCAAGCAATGTGTTGTCGCAGGGACACCAGTTTAAACCAGCTGTTCTGTCCCTCCTCAATCTCCCATCAGCCCTTACTATTGTCTGCCCCCACCCTTCCTTGTACCATAGTCCTAGGTACCCTATTGTATGTAAATTAGGCTGGTGGGTTTAAAGTAGTGTGCTGTGTCTAAATAAAGTGAGTTCCTGTTTTAACCCTCAAGGTGAAGTGTCGTCTCATTCTTGGGGGAGGATTTATTGCATGCTGTCCCAGTTTGACTGCTAGGAGTGAAAACCTATTCGTATGGTTTCCTATTCAACTGCCTACAGCATTCATATGCTTGAAGAGGATTTATAGGCTTCTTCGGTTCGGTGATTGTGGTGTCTGCCAGAGTGCTTGGAAACCTCAGGAAAACGCTAGGCGCATCCGTAAACGGAGGTACTCAGTCGGGGTGCTAGGTGATCCGTTACAATATGTTCCTCTGATAAAGGACACACGCCCTGAGAAAGCACACAACTTCTGATCTGTGATAGGGAGAGAGCTGCAGCAGAAGTAGCATGCCCCGTAAATTGTACCAGAAAGGACACACCCACTGATCTAAAAGCCTGAAATAAATCTAGCAGAGCAATGAATGGGTAAATATATGGTTCTATGTGAGGTACATACTGTATTTTTCGCCGTATAAGACGCACTTTCCCCCCCCCCAAAAGTGGGGGAAAAATAGCAGTGCGTCTTATACGGCGAATGCTGCCGATTTTGCCGTATTTTCAATGATACATCCGCCGCGATGCCGCGCGGCGGGTGTATCAGCTGTGAGGGAGGAGGGGCTGGGGGCTGGCATCTGCATTTATAATGACAGCGGGGCCCGTGCAGTGACTGTATTCTACTACACGGGCCCCGCTCACTGTATATCGTATCTGTATTCTGTAATAGTTAATTGTGTATATAATGTAATCGCATAATCAGCGCTACTTACAACTACAAGCGCTCGGTAGGTAGGAGGGAGGAGGCAGGCCGGGAGGACGGGCGGGCGGCGCGTCACTCACTACGTCGCGCGTCTGCGCCGCCCACTTTATGAATGAAGCAGGCGGCGTGGGCGCATGATGTAGTGACTCACGCTGCCAGCGCCCGTCCTCCCGGCCTGCCTCCTCCCTCCTCTCTGCTACCTACTGAGCGCTTGTAGTTGTAAGTAGCGCTGAATATGCGATTACATTATATACACAATTAACTATTACAGAATACAGATACGATTATACAGTGAGCGGGGCCCGTGTAGTAGAATACAGTCACTGCACGGGCCCCTCTGTCATTATAAAAGCAGATGCGACCCCCACCCCTTGTATTGAGGGTCATTCACTACAGGGACACTGTTATGGAGGGGATCTGTGGATGACACATAGCATAAGATGCTATATATGTGTCATCCACAGATCCCCCGCATAACAGTGTCATACACAGATCCCCATAACAGTGCCATCCAGAGACCCCAATAAGAGCCACCCACAGATCCCCCATAAGTGTCACCCACAGATCCCCCATAAGTGTCACCCACAGATCCCCCATAAGTGTCACCCACAGATCCCCATAACAGTGCGTCACCCACAGATCCCCCATAACAGTGCGTCACCCACAGATCCCCCATAACAGTGTGCCATCCACAGACCACAATTAGTTCAAAACCCACCAAAAGCACACCTATTGGTTCAAAATATTTTTTTCTTATTTTCCTCCTCAAAAACCTTGGCGCGTCTTATGGGCCGGTGCGTCTTATAGGGCGAAAAATACGACTGTTTTTAGCTTTGTTAGAAAGAGATTGTTATGTACTATATGATGTCTGATTTTCATTTTTTGCAATACAGTGTAACTGTCATGTTTTCATAAAAAAATCTATTTTAGCATTTGTTACTGTTTACCACTGTTTTCCTTTAGCTTTCCCCTTAGTTACGGTTGTTTTAACCTCTACAATATGATGATGTTCTCAAGATGGCTTCTCTGCCAGTTCTCTGGGGCCAAAACTGCCTTCTCTCACTTTGCATATACAGGGAGTGCAGAATTATTAGGCAAATGAGTATTTTGACCACATCATCCTCTTTATGCATGTTGTCTTACTCCAAGCTGTATAGGCTGGAAAGCCTACTACCAATTAAGCATATTAGGTGATGTGCATCTCTGTAATGAGAAGGGGTGTGGTCTAATGACATCAACACCCTATATCAGGTGTGCATAATTATTAGGCAACTTCCTTTCCTTTGGCAAAATGGGTCAAAAAAAGGACTTGACAGGCTCAGAAAAGTCAAAAATAGTGAGATATCTTGCAGAGGGATGCAGCACTCTTAAAATTGCAAAGCTTCTGAAGCGTGATCATCGAACAATCAAGCGTTTCATTCAAAATAGTCAACAGGGTCGCAAGAAGCGTGTGGAAAAACCAAGGTGCAAAATAACTGCCCATGAACTGAGAAAAGTCAAGCGTGCAGATGCCAAGATGCCACTTGCCACCAGTTTGGCCATATTTCAGAGCTGCAACATCACTGGAGTGCCCAAAAGCACAAGGTGTGCAATACTCAGAGACATGGCCAAGGTAAGAAAGACTGAAAGACGACCACCACTGAACAAGACACACAAGCTGAAACGTCAAGACTGGGCCAAGAAATATCTCAAGACTGATTTTTCTAAGGTTTTATGGACTGATGAAATGAGAGTGAGTCTTGATGGGCCAGATGGATGGGCCCGTGGCTGGATTGGTAAAGGGCAGAGAGCTCCAGTCCGACTCAGACGCCAGCAAGGTGGAGGTGGAGTACTGGTTTGGGCTGGTATCATCAAAGATGAGCTTGTGGGGCCTTTTCGGGTTGAGGATGGAGTCAAGCTCAACTCCCAGTCCTACTGCCAGTTTCTGGAAGACACCTTCTTCAAGCAGTGGTACAGGAAGAAGTCTGCATCCTTCAAGAAAAACATGATTTTCATGCAGGACAATGCTCCATCACACGCGTCCAAATACTCCACAGCGTGGCTGGCAAGAAAGGGTATAAAAGAAGAAAATCTAATGACATGGCCTCCTTGTTCACCTGATCTGAACCCCATTGAGAACCTGTGGTCCATCATCAAATGTGAGATTTACAAGGAGGGAAAACAGTACACCTCTCTGAACAGTGTCTGGGAGGCTGTGGTTGCTGCTGCACGCAATGTTGATGGTGAACAGATCAAAACACTGACAGAATCCATGGATGGCAGGCTTTTGAGTGTCCTTGCAAAGAAAGGTGGCTATATTGGTCACTGATTTGTTTTTGTTTTGTTTTTGAATGTCAGAAATGTATATTTGTGAATGTTGAGATGTTATATTGGTTTCACTGGTAAAAATAAATAATTGAAATGGGTATATATTTGTTTTTTGTTAAGTTGCCTAATAATTATGCACAGTAATAGTCACCTGCACACACAGATATCCCCCTAAAATAGCTAAAACTAAAAACAAACTAAAACTACTTCCAAAAATATTCAGCTTTGATATTAATGAGTTTTTTGGGTTCATTGAGAACATGGTTGTTGTTCAATAATAAAATTAATCCTCAAAAATACAACTTGCCTAATAATTCTGCACTCCCTGTATAGTCGCAGTAGCCAGTAGCTTCCTGCCAGCCAATCAGATGAGATTACTGAGAGACACGCCTCCTCACTCTAAAGGCTAATGCAGGCATGCAGTGTGGAGGACCGCCCCTCTGTCTTCTGTTTATACTAAAGGGAAGACAGACAAGCCCTAGCAATGGTCTCTTAACCTTTTCTACCCTGGGCCAGTTTTCACCTTCCCGCCCAGGCAATTTTTTGCAAATCCGACATGTGTTACTTTATGTGGTAATAACTTTTGAACACTTTTATTTATCCAAACCAATTTGAAATTGTTTTCTTGTGACACATTGTACTTCATGATAGTCATAAATTTGAGTCAATAGATTTCACCTTTATTTATGAAAAAATCCCAAATTTACCAAACATTTTGAAAAATTAGCAATTTTCAAAAATTTAGATTTCTCTGCTTTTAAAACAAAAAGTGATACCTCATAAAATATTTATTACTTAGCATTCCCCATATTTCTACTCTATGTTGGCATCATTTTGTAAATGTCATTTTATTTTTTTGGACGTTAGAATGCTTAGAATTTTAGAAGCAATTCTTAAAATCTTTAAGAAAATTTCCAAAACCCACTTTTTAAGGACCAGTTCAGGTCTGAAGTCACTTTGTGGGGCTTACATAGTGTAAACCCCCCATAAATGACCCCATTGTAGAAACTACACCCCTCAATTACTCAAAACTGATTTTACAAACTTTGTTAACCCTTCAGGTGTTCCACAAGAATTAAAGGAAAATGGAGATGAAAATTCTAAAGTTCACTTTTTTGGCAGATTTTTCATTTGAATCCATTTTTTAACACATCAAGGGTTAACAGCCAAACAAAACTCAATATTTATTACCCTGATTCTGCAGTTTACAGAAACACCCCACATGTGGTTGTAAACTGATGTAAGGGCACACGGCATGGTGCAGAAGGAAAGGAATGCCATATGGTTTTTGGAAGGCAGATTTTGCTGGACTGGTTTTTAGATGCCATGTTCCATTTTAAGCCTCCCTGATGCACCCTTACAGTAGAAACTCCCAAAAAGTGACCCCATTTTGGAAACTAGTGGATAAGGTGCCAGTTTTATTGGTACTATTTTGGGGTATATATGATTTTTAATTGCTCTATATTAAATAGGGTAGATCATGTGCTATTTTTATAGAGCAGGCTGTTACGGACGCAATGATATCAACTATGTCTACTTCCTTTGTTTGTTTCAGTTTTACATAATAAAGCGTTAAAAAAAAAAAAAAAAAGGTTTTTGTGTCTCCATTTTCTGAACGCCATTTTTTATTTTATTTTTCTGTCTTGTGCAGGAGCTCAATTGTCTACAAATGCTCGCGGTTTAGGGAATAAGATCAATGAACTTGAGTCTATAATGGCATCTGAGAATATCGATTTAGTGGCTGTTACTGAGACATGGTTCAATGGGAATAATGACTGGGATATAACAATACCAGGGTTCTCTCTATATGGGAAAGACAGAGAAGGCAAGAAAGGGCCCTGTATGTGAAAGATAGCATAAAATCTAATGTAATACAAGTTAGCGAGACCAATTTAGAGTCAGTTTTTGGATTACGTTGCATCTTGATAATCATAAGGTAACTCGTGTAGGTGTGATATATAGACCACCTGGCCAAGTCAAAGAATTAGATGATCTACTAGTTGAGGAAATCGCTAAAATGACATTGAAAGGGGAAGGTATCATTATGGGAGA
Source organism: Bufo bufo (assembly GCF_905171765.1). NCBI lineage: Eukaryota > Metazoa > Chordata > Amphibia > Anura > Bufonidae > Bufo > Bufo bufo. The sequence goes on from NC_053395.1 coordinate 51,653,073, forward strand.
CTTTAATCTTCCTGATGTAAACCGGAACCCCCAAATAGCTAGTTCTGCCAGGAGTAAAGATATTCTAAATTCTCTACTGGGATTATCTCTAGAGCAAGTAGTTGAGGAGCCAACCCGGAAGGAGGCCATTTAAGATTTAGTATTCACAAATGGGAATTTGGTATCTGATAATACTGTAGGGGAAAGCTTGGGATCTAGTGATCACCAGTCAGTGTGGTTTACTATAAGTACAGTGACTGAGTCACACCATACAAAAACAAAAGTTTTAGATTTTAGAACTGACTTTTGTAAAATTAGATTAGTGGTATACGGGTCCCTATCAGATTGGAACAGTTTCAATGGCGTCCAGGAGAAATGGGACTACTTAAAAGTGGCACTATTGAAGGCAACAGATAATTGCATTAGGCTTGTCAGTAAAAGCAAAAAAAGGAAGAGGTACTCCGCAGAAGTGGCCAAAATCATTAAAAACAAAAAGATAGCATTTAGTAATTATAAAAAATAAAAAAAAACGAGGGTGAAAGGGAAATTTATAAGATTAGGCAGAGAGAGGCCAAGCAAGTTATATAAATGACATTCTTCAGATACATAAATGAAAAAAGGAAAATAAAACAAGGTATTACCAAATTAAAAACAAAAGGAAGGTATATGGAAGAAGATAAAGAACTAGCTGACTGCCTCAATGAATACTTCTGTTCGGTTTTTACAAAGGAAAATGAAGGAAAAGGACCTCAGTTAGGGAGGAAGACTAATGAATCTTTTGATGCATGTGTCTTTACAGCGGAAGAGGTTCTAAGTCAGCTGTCTAAAATGAATACAAATATGTTACAGGGGCCTGATGGGATACACCCAAAGCTATTAAAAGAGCTTAGCGGTGAACTAGCAAAACCATTAACAGATTTATTTAACCAATCACTGGTAACAGGAATCGTCCCAAAAGATTGGAAATTAGCAAATGTTGTGCCCATTCGCAAGAAAGGTAGAAGGGAGGAATCAGCCAACTATAGGCCAGTAAGCCTGACATCAATAGTGGGGAAATTAATGGAAACCATACTTAAGGAGAGGATTGCGGAACATCTAAAATTGAAAGATGAAAAACAGCATGGGTTTACTTCAGGGAGATCATGTCAAACTAATCTTATAGATTTTTTTTGTTTGGGTGACTAAAATAATAGATGGCGGAGGTGCAGTAGAGATTGCTTATCTAGACTGTAGTAAGGCTTTTGATACTGTCCCACATAGAAGACTTATCAATAAATTGCAGTCTTTGTGTTTGGACTCCCATATTGTTGAATGGATTAGGCAGTGGCTGAGGGACAGACAACAGAGGGTTGTAGTCAATGGAGTATATTCAGACCATGGTCTTGTTACCAGTGGGGTACCTCAGGGATCTGTTCTGGGACCCATATTGTTTAATATCTTTATCAGTGAATTTGCAGAAGGCCTCGATGGTAAGGTGTGTCTTTTTGCTGATGACACAAAGATTTGTAACAGGGTTGATGTTCCTAGAGGGATAAACCAAATGGAAAAGCATTTAGGAAAACTAGAGGAATGGTCAAAAATCTGGCAACTAAAATTTAATGTTGATAAGTGCAAGATAATGCACCTGGAGCGTAAAAACCCAAGAGCAGAATATAAAATCAGTGAGACAGTCCTAACCTCAGTATCTGAGGAAAGGGATTTAGGGGTCATTATTTCAGAAGACTTAAAGGTAGGAAGACAATGTCATAGAGCAGCAGGAAATGCTAGCAGAATGCTTAGGTGTATAGGGAGAGGCATTACCAGTAGAAAGAGGGAGGTGCTCATGCCGCTCTACAGAGCACTAGTGAGACCTCATTTGGAGTATTGTGCGCAGTACTGGAGACCATATCTCCAGAAGGATATTGATACTTTGGAGAGAGTTCAGAGAAGAGCTACTAAACTGGTACATGGATTGCAGGATAAAACTTACCAGGAAAGATTAAAGGACCTTAACATGTATAGCTTGGAAGAAAGAGGAGACAGAGGGGATATGATAGAAACTTTTAAATACATAAAGGGAATCAACAAGGTAAAAGAGGAAAGAATATTTAAAAGAAGAAAAACTACAAGAGGACATAGTTTTAAATTAGAGGGGCAAAGGTTTAAAAGTAATATCAGGAAGTATTACTTTACTGAGAGAGTAGTGGATGCATGGAATAGCCTTCCTGCAGAAGTGGTAGCTGCAAATACAGTGAAGGAGTTTAAGCATGCATGGGATAGGCATAAGGCCATTCTTCATATAAGATAGGGCCAGGGGCTATCCATAGTATTCAGTATATTGGGCAGACTAGATGGGCCAAATGGTTCTTATCTGCCGACACATTCTATGTTTCTATGTTTCTCCGCAGTCCACCACCCCTTAACACTGACCCTCCCACAGTGCCCCGCCACTTTAAATTGGACAATCCACAGCAGCCCATCCCCTTAACTTTGATCTTCACAGCAGCCCGCCCCTTTAACAGTGAGTTTTACAGCACCCCAGTCCCTTGAAGGTGACCTACTCAGGGGCCCGCCCCCTTAACAGTGACCTCCATAGTACTCCGCTCCCTTAACAGTGACCTCACAGTACCCTGCTGCCTTAACAGTAACCTCCACAGTGCCCACCCCTTTAACAGTGACCTCCACAGCGGCCTGCCCCCTTAACAGTAACATCCACAGTGAACGCCTCTTTAACAGTGACCTCCACAGTTAACACTTATTTAACAGTGACCTTCACAGTGCCCGCCCCTTTAACAGTGACCTCCACAGCGCCCTGCCCCTTTAATGCTAAGGCTACATGATGACATGTGTCACTCAACATTTTGTCTCAACAATTTTTATAATGATAGGCTTTGGTGTCGCACTGCGACATGTGACATGCTGCGACTGCGACGCGACAGTCACAAACAATCCATCCAAGATGGATTTTTCTGCTACTGTCGTGTCACAGTCGCAGCATGTCAGATGTCGCAGTGCAACACCATAGACTATCATTATAACAATTGTCGCGCGACAGTGGTGCGATATCAATGTCGCGCGACAGATGTAGCAGTGTAGTTGTGTCTTATGTGTCGTGCGACTTATTGCGACACATGTCGTTGTGTAGCCCTAGCCTAAAGCTGACCTACAGCAGTGAAGAAAAATGGCTGGGTTGTTATGGAAACCTGGAATAAAACTGTGTGTATGGGGACACTAAGGGCCTGCGAGCTTCTATTGCCTGATAAGGGACATGTGACCGTGTGTATGACAGTTGGGATATGAAGAGATAGACATGCAGGCTTGTATTGGCTAATGCAGGTCATTTTGGGGGAATATCTCAGGAACGGTACGTCCTAGAGAGCTGAGACCCAGTTTAAAACCTTCCCGGACACCTGATGTACCTGTGTGCCAAATTTGGTGAAGATCGGTCCAGTCGTTTGGTCGCGCATAAAGAACAGACAGACAGATATCGGGACAGACAGAAACTCATTGTATACTGGCATGTTACCTCTACAGTATTCTTTCCCAAATAGTAAGTGATATGTGTACCAAGCTTAGTAGAAATTGATTGATGAGTTTTTGAGTTACAGAGCAATATCTGTGTAGCAAAAAAGGTTGGAACATGCAAACTCCATGCAGCTGCTGTGTAGGGGTGTATGACCCCCACAAGATTTATTTCCAGGTAGCAAGGGATGTGTATACCAAGTTTTGTTAAAATCGATGGTTGAGTTTTTGAGTGATCGCGGAACATGCATACATACACACATATATACGTCCTTCTTTATATATATAGAAGAAGATATATATATATATATATATATATATATATATTGTAGGAAGGCGCAAGGGTCCGTCATTGACGGAAGGTATGTGTCACCGAGATTCCTGGCCTCGGTGAGGTAAGAGCCTGTAATTTCATGTGTCAGCGGCAGCTAGTGCTGGCAGACATGGTTTTGCTATTTAGTATGGCTGTAAAGCCGATCCGGTCTGGCTCTTACTGGGAGCATCTAAAGTGCAGGGTGGGTGGCTCCTCCCCACGTTCCAGGCCGGGTCCTGGTTTGTGCTTAAAAACATAGGCTGCACTGTCAGGTGGTGGGAATTGTCTCCTCTCTGACAGTGAAGCTCTGTCAGTTTCTGTGTTGGGACCTGGGAGTTTGGGCCTGCGTAAAGGCCTGCTACCTTGTTGGCGTGAGAGCAGGTGGCTTCTGCTATGTCCAAGGACTTCTGCATTGCTGCATGGTGTGAACAAATACCAGACTCAAGGTGACTGTTTTCCTAGAAACTGACTTTTTGTTTTGCTTACCCTTATGTGTGAATTAACACCGAACTGTTTAAGTTAAAGACGTTGTCGTTGCCTCTATACTGCGTCCGCAAGCCTGTCTACCAGAGCAAATCCCCACAATATATATATATATATATATATATTTCAGCAGATGGCGTTTATCATGTAGAGGAAGTTAATACAAGGCACCTACTAATGTATTGTATTTGTCCATATTGCCTCCTTTGCTGACTTCCATCAGATTATACACTGCTTGTTTCCATGATTACGTCCACCCTACAATCCAGCAGCGGTGGTCGTACTTGCACACTATAGAAAAGAGCACTAACCTATGCACACCCCACAGTCCCAGCCACTAGAGAGGATGTGGTTTTCCCATAGTGTGCACGTAATTCAGACCTTGATGAAGAAACCGCTGTGTGTTTATTACGGACACAGGTGAATAGACTCACACTTGACCTACCTAATGTACCATTTAGTCATTGATGGACACTTGTGCAGATCTGCAAGGCTTTGTCATTTCACCACATTCATATTCTGTCGAGCTAATGTAGAAATAATTATTTCAGATTTCATTAGTGCTGGACAGGAGTAATGAGTATATTCCACATTCTGTTTGCTAATATAGTGAAGATGAGATCTTTATGCAATTGCCGCGCTGCGGTGGAAGCTATAATGACCCTCGTGGAGGGAGGCGTATGAGGACTGGATCACTTTTCATCTGGGAAATATTACTCGGAAACAGTAAGAGATGCAGAATTGTCTCATGATGTTTAATCTCTGCTACAAATGACCCAACCTATGGAGCTGTTCTATTTTTAACCCCTCTTCCCCTCAGTTGGCCGGACACTTCCCGGTGCTGGCTCCCTGCTCCTTCTCCTCCCGGCCTGCGATGCTCCGTCGGGCTTCCTCGCTGTAAACATCTGGATTGACATTGCTGCACATGGACTTTATTTTTTTGGTGCTGTATACATACAGTATATGCACTACCAGCCAAATGTTCGGTTACCCCTTTTGCTTTGATGACAACTTTTCACACTCTTATCAATCTCTTAATCAGCTTTATGAGGTATTCAGATGCAAGGGTTTTTAGTTGACAGAAGCAGTGTACCACCAATAGAGGCAGACTTCAGAAGGGGGAAATTCTACAGAGGAGGCCATTCTACAGAGGGAGTTCATTCTACAGAAGGGGTATTCTACAGAAGGAGGCCATTCTATAGAGGGGGTTCATTCAACAGAGGGGGCCATTCTACAGAGGGGGGGGGGTTCATTCTACGGATGGTGGGTCATTCGACAGAGGGGGCTCATTCTACAGAAGAGGTATTCTACAGAAGCAGGCCATTCTATAGGGGGGGCATTCTACAGAGGGGAGCATTCTACAGAGGGGGGTCATTCTACAGAGGGGGGGTCATTCTACAGAGGGGGGTCATTCTACAGAGAGTGGTCATTCTACGGATAGGGGGGTCATTCGACAGAGGGGGGTCATTCTCCAGAAGAGGTATTCTACAGAAGGGGGCCATTCTACAGAGGGAGTTCATTCTACAGAAGCAGGCCATTCTATAGGGGGGGGGGTCATTTTACAGAGGGGACCATTCTACAGAGGGAGCCATTCTACAGAGGGGGGTCATTCTACAGAGGGGGCTCATTCTACAGAGGGGGCCATTTTACAGAGGGAGGTCATTCTATAGAAGGGGGCCATTCTACAGAGGGAGTTCATTCTACAGAAGGGGTATTCTACAGAAGGAGGCCATTCTATACAGGGGGGCATTCTACAGATTGGTGTCATTCTACGGAGGGGGGCCATTCTACAGAGGGGGGCCATTCTACAGAGGGGGGCCATTCTACAGAGGAGGTCATTCTACAGAGAGTGCCATTCTACAGACAGGAACCATTCTACAAAGGGATCCATTCTACAGATGGGGACCATTCTACAAAAGGGGTATTCTACAGAGGGGAGCCATTCCACAGAGGGTGCCATTCTACATAGGGGGGTCATTCTACGGAGGGGGGGTCATTCTACAGAGGGGGGCCATTCTGCAGAGGGAGTCATTCTACCGAGGGGGGTCATTTTACAGAGGGGGGTCATTCTACAGAGAGTGCCATTCTACAGATGAGAACCATTCTACAAAGGGGTCCATTCTACAGAAGGTGTATTCTACAGAGGCGAGCCATTCTACAGATGGGGTCTTTCTAGTGAGGGGGCCATTCTACGGAGGGGGTCATTCTACAGAGAGGACCATTCTACAGATGGGGTCCATTCTACAGAAGGAGTATTCTACAGACGGGAGCCATTCTACAGATGGGGGCCATTTTTACAGAGGTGAACCATTCTACAGAGGGGGGCCATTCTACAGAGGGGGCCATTCTACAAAGAGGGGGGGTCATTCTACAGAGGGGAGCCATTCTACAGAGGGGGGCTTTCTAGAGAGGGGGCCATTCTACGGAAGGGGTTATTCTACAGGGAAGACCGTGCTACAGATGTGGACCATTCTACAGAAGGGGTATTCTACAGAGGGGAGCCATTCTCCATATGGGGGCCATTCTACAGAGAGAGGCCATTCTACAGAGGAGAGACATTCTACAGAGGGGGCAATTATATTGATGGAGGCTATTGCACAGAGGGGTTCATTCTACAGAGGGGGTCATTTTACAGAGGGGGCATTCTACAGAGGGAGGGCATTCTACAAAGGGGACCATTCTACAAAAGGGGCTATTCTACAGAGGGGGTCATTCTACAGATGGGGCCATTCTACAAAAGTGGCCATTCTACAGAGGGGGCCATTGTACAGATGTGGGCCATTTTACAGAGGAGGGCTATTCTACAGATGAGGGTCATTATACAGAGGGGGCCATTCTATATACTACAGAGGGGAGGTTTCTATATACTACAGAGTGGGCCATTCTATATACAGCAGAGCAGGCCATTCTATATACTACAGAGGAGGACATTGTATATACTACAGAGGGGAGGATTCTATATACCACAGAGCTGGCCATTCTTCATACTACAGAGGGGGCCATTCTACAAACCATGGAAACACAACTGCTATCCAATTGGAGGCACTGTGCTTGGTAAGCTGTGAGCCCCGGGAGTGCCACGGCTTTATCAAAAAGTTAATAAGCGGGGATGCCAGGAGTTGGAACCCCCCCTCCCCCCGATCTCATATAGATGACTTATCCTAAGAATAGCCCATTAATATAAAAATCCCAGAAAACCACATTAGTACTCAATTTAATGTGAGTTTCCATTTAATGGGAGCTTCCAAATTCCAGTGGCAGCAGAAGAATGTATAACATTTCAACATTGATCTCTCGCTATGAACTATCCTCTAGAAATTCAGTTAACCGTAAGAGCCATAAGCAAGATCCATTATAGTCTAGACAGAAGCAACAAATATAATCTTGTTGTATTTTATTATTGGACTTTTTAGAAAACATATTCTTGCTTTATTTGATTTCTCTTAACTTGATTAATTTTCACAGAGATAAACATTGTATTAAACATATATATTGAGAAGGAGAAGACACATCAATGAAAAACCATGAATGGCAATTTAATTCGATCAGGGAATATAAGCGTGGCTGAAATTATGAATTGAATTGTGGTGGTTACTCAAAGAAAAAGGCATAAGGAATAGGATGCAATAAAAGTTATATTTAGGTTTTGTGCTTTATGCTTATTTATGTTACTGAAAAGAAAAAAAAAGGAAACATAAATCTGAAAAATGCTTTTACATAGTAATACTATGAAATGTTCCAGTGTACAACTAACATAGGCATATTTATGAATATTTAAAATGTTTTCCCATCACAGACATTTCTGGAACGTCTACATGTTAATGTCTGATCAGTAGGAGTCCCATCTCTGGGATCCACACCGATTTGAAGAATGCTGTGGCGTCTGTGGGGATAGAATAGAGAAATAGCTGTGGATATTTGTGGCTCTATCCATTCTAGTCTATGGGAATTACAGAGACAAGTAGCTTCCTCACTAGGTCGCTCAAAGGATTGGGGATCTGCATCGTTGTCTTCACCCTGACATAAAGATTGAGCGATCCAAGCTCTTTATCTTCATCTTCTGATATCCACAAATTATTATCTTCTGGCTAGGAATAGCTTTTAAACAAATCAAATTTGACCCAAATTTTCCAAAAATTAGGGGCAAATGCGAATCCGAATTTTTTATTCAGACAAATTTCTCAAACTGCCAATCAGATCAGAAAACAGGAAAGGTGAAGAAATGGGCTCACATGAATCCAGATGGTAGGGATTTGCCTCCAAAAGACAAAAGGTTTTCAGACCACTTTTTTGTGGAAAAATCCAGTGAAGTGCAGTATCTTATTAAAGTGGCTATTTGTTACCACCAGCAGCCAGGTGATTACCCATATCCATATATGTTGCTGTCACTTTAAGATTACAAATGCTGGTTTGGCTTGGCTGGAGTTGCATACAGTCATAGGAGACCTCAGAATGTCATCCCAAACTTTTCAGGGAAATTCGTGCACTTCTGATTCTGGTTTAATTAATAGCGACCCGAATCGAATCGCCCAACCAAAACAAATATAAAATGGAGTTTCAAGAAATTTGCTGAACACTACTTCTGACATACTTTTTTTTGACATGTGAAAGCTAACCTACTTTTGTTTTGTAATTGAATTTTTAACCCTTTCTGCACCTCCACCATACATGTATAGCAGAATTCCAGACTTTAAAAATGCGGCCCACTCAGAAACTGAGCGGGCGCCATAGCCGCCAGTTTTACACAGCAGACCTGCAGGCAAATTCTGACCATATCATCTAAGCTGTCCCTGGGCTCAAATGGCTCCTCAGTACTGAGATAGAGAGAGACATTCACTTGCTGTGGCAACCTTGGGCCCTCTGAATGCTTGGAGGCCTGCCACTGCGATGTTTCTATAGGAACATAATGAAACTCCCATAGGCTACAATGTTAAATCATTGCAGTCTACGGGAGAAGCGATCAGATGATTGCATGTTCAAGTACCCTAAACAGACTTAAAAAAGTGTGCAAAAAAAGTAAAACGTAAAATGCAAAATCAACCCCTTATCCATTATACAAATACAAATAAATAAACAATACAAAAAATTAAAATCATACTCATCACCATTACCCAAAGTGTCCAAACTATTAAAATATAAATGTATTTATCCAATACAGTGAATGCTGTAATGGAAAAAAAAATATTGCCTGTTTGCATTTTTTGTTGCTGCACCTCTGCAAAAATTTAAATAAAAAGTGATCAAAAAGTCAAAAAACACTCCAAATTAGTATTAATAAAAAGTACAGATCACCCCACAAAAAATAGCTGTCACACAGCTCTGTAGACATAAATAAACTAAAGTTATTGGAAAACCTCAATAAATGTGGTAAATTTGTAATTGTACTGACCTGGAGAATGAAGAGCACAGGTCAGTTTTACCACATAGGGAACTCCGTGAAATTTAAAACCCTTAAAGCTATGGCAGAATTCCCTTTTTTTTATTTATTCCACCCCATTTAAAAGTATTTTCCAGCTTCCCTCTACATCGTACGCCAAATAAAATGGAGCCATTAGAAAGTCCAACTATCACAAAAAACAAGCACTCATACCGCTATGTTAATGGGAAAATAAAAAAGTTATGGCTCTGGGAAAGAAGAGAGTAAAAAAAATGCAGAAATGGAAAATCGCGTCCTGAAGGGGTTAAACAAATTAAAAATCTTTTTGACTCTTCTCCTAACCTGCTTCTTATTCAAATAACATTTTTTTAACCAAAAATGTAAAAAAATCAATTAACTTTTTTTTTTTTTTTTTTTACCAAAAGTCTGTTTCTTACTATACTTGGAGTTCACAGCATGCACAGGTATTTGCACCTGCTCCTTCTTGTGTGTGGCGTGGGACTGTAGTATCAGCAATTTAAATCAATAGAGCATTAAAAGTTTGAAGACATTTTAATAAAGACGAAATTCCCTTTAAAGGGTGAAACCTTAAAAAGTTTGGGGCTAAAATTCTAAAACTCTTTAACATCAATTGTTTGATACACAGACCGTTTGGCATGTCTCTCCCCAAAACTTCATGGCGTATTGATCTGAAATCAGCTGAAACATTTAAATTATACTCCATGGACTCAAGTCTGTTAATTATAAGGCTTTTGGAGACAGCTGATTCCTTCAGGATTTATTTAGTCTTCTCCGAGAAAGGGAGTGAATATTTGTCAGTTACCCAGTCATTTTATTGGCTATTAATTAAACAGTAAACATGTATTTATTCATATGAGAAATTCACGTAATGGGCAGACACAAAAATGCATTTAAATAACGATGAAGCCCAAATTTTGTTTGTGTGGAAACGTAGACTGTCACGAATCTTAGTTATTTCGATTGAGTGATAACCAATATGGCTGCAAACAACTTGCAGCTCCAACTTTGCTTAATGTCATCATTAGTCAGAATGTTCCTTTTTAATCCTCATTCACGCGTCAGTGTTTTGGTCAGTAATTTCCATCAGTGATTGTGAGCCAAAGCCAGGAATGGAGCCTCCACAGACATAAGGTATAAGGGAATGAGCGGCACCTGTTCTGTGTTCAGGTTTTGGCTCACAATCACTAATGGAAATCACTGACCAAAACACTGACGTGTGAATGAGGCATTAAGAGATGGGTGGGAAATATATCCAATTTATAGCTGGAAACTGTCAATTGATGTTGATGGATCTATTATTATTATTACATGTGTAACGGATCACCTGGCACCCCGACTGAGTACCTCCGTTGACGGATGCTCCTAGCGTTTCCTGAAGTTTCCAAGCACTCTGGCAGACACCACCATCACCGAACCGAAGAAGCATATAAATCCTCTCAAGCATATGAATGCTGTAGACAGTTGAATAGGAAACCATACGAATAGGTTTACACTCCTAGCAGTCAAACTGGAACAGCATACCATAAATCCTCCCCCAAGAATGAGACGACACTTCACTTTGAGGGTTTAAAACAGGAACACTTTATTGAGGGCTACCCGCCCGTATTTATGTAGGTCCCCATCTGGTGTACACGCCCCTAGGGGACCAGAAGGAAGACTGTGACACAGGACAGATACGTAGCAACTCAGGATACACAGACACAATACATCCCCACAATGCATCATGGTTTCCTTCTCTCTGCCCTGGAGACACCCGAGGAGCAATTCAATTATCTCTCAGGACAAAGGGAAATCGCCAATACACACGTGGGGACAACAGGACAGAAATCACCATTTAAACATACAATGTCACAACCCTTACAGTAAGCACAGACATTTAACATATCCCCAGATAGCTCAAGTCTGAGTGCATATCATTAGGTGAATGGCACTCCGAATACACAAATACAATAAAATTAGCTATCTGGGTACCCTCACATAACATACAACAAAATTCCAAAGACAGAAAAATACATGAACTTATATAACTATGCCCAAATATTGCATTCAAACGTACAAACTTACCAGGGGCCATAGTCAGCAGGTAGGAGGCTGGTAGCCAGGCCTCTCCAATGCCCAGTGGCGAGGCGGGTTCCGCCACAACATGTATCTGTTTATTAGTTCCATTCCTATAAGTTGTGGGTCTAATCACTCACTAATGTATTGCCTCTTGAAACCCTGATCCTCAAAAGTGTTTTCCCAGAATCAGAACTTAACCACTGACCACAGCATAGAGAATACAGTGGTGTTTGAAAGTTTGTGAACACTTTTTATTTTATATTTCTGCATAACTTTGACCTAAAACTGTATCAGATTTTCACACAAGTCTTAAAAGTAGATAAAGATAACCAAATCAAATAAGTCAAAAATATTAGTCTTGGTCATTTATTTATTGAGAAAAATGATCCAATATCAGATGTCTGTGAAGGGCAACTGTGGGCGACCTGTTTTATTTAAAGAATGGTGATCTATCGAAGTCTGAACTTCACAACACATGTTTGTGGAAATGAATCATGGTACAATCAAAGGGATCTGTAAGGACCTCAGAAGAAGAAATGTTGATGTTCATCAGCTGGAAAAGGTTACAAAACAGATTGTATACAAAGGCAAGACATTAAAGATCATTATTACCCTCCTCAGGACTCGTCGACCAACAAAGATCCTGCCAAGATCAAGGTGTGCAATAGCTCCCAAGATCACAAAGAAACCCAAGGTAATCTTTAAGCAGCTAAAGGCCTTTCTCAGTGAACAATGACAGTGAACAAAAAAGGTGTGCATGGCAGGATTGCAATTAGAAAGCCTCTGTTTTTCAAAAAGAACATTGCTGCCCATCTGCAGTTTTTTAAAGATCAAAAAGGTTACTGGGACTAATGGTCGAATGACCTAGAACTTTTTTGGTTTAAACGAGAAGAGTCGTGTTTGGATAAAGGAAAACACTGCATTCCACATTAAAAAAAAACTCATCCCTTCTATGAAACATGGTCGTCGTAGTATCCTTGTAGCGGCATCATGGCTTGGATATGTTTTACTGCATTTGGCCATGACGGCTCACCATCACTGATGGAACATTGAATTCTGAATTATACCTGCAACTTCTAAAGGGAAATGTCAGGACATCTGTCCGTGAGCTGAATCTCAAAAGAACATGGGTCATGCAGCAGGACAACAACCTTAAGCATATCAGTCGTGCTACCTAACAATGGCTAAGAAAGTTAGTTTTGGTATGGCCAAGTCAAGTCCTGACCTTAATCCAATAGTAATGTAGTGGAAGAACCTGAAGTGAGCGGTTCATGGGAGGAAACCCACCAACATACAGTAAGAGAGTTGAATCTGTTTTGTATGGAGGAATGGGCTAAAATTCCTCCAAGTGGAGGTGCAAGATTAATCAGCAACTACTGGAAACCTTTATTTGCATTTTTTGCTGCACAATGGATACAACACCAGATACTGTAAGCAAAGGTTCACATACTTTTGCCACTCACAGACATGTGATACTGCTTCATTTTCCTCAATAATTTAAAGACCAAGTCTAATATTTTTCACTCATTTGTTGATGTGGTTATCTTTATCTGCCTGTAGGATAAATGCATGCAGAAATACAGACAATTCTGAAGGGTTCACAAACTTACAAGCACCACTCTGTCTGATCACTGGGACCCCCCACTGATCACCAGAATGGAAATCCCATGTCCGGTGAATAAGGGATGCATTTTGATTTTGTGAGATCCCTTTTAATGTTTGAATAGTCAAAGCCAATAGTGGTTGTTTATCCATTAAGATAAAAATTAATGTGTTAATATTCTAAGCTGCCATATGTATTAAGGTACACAAGCCTAATAAAATAATAGCAAGACCCATGGCCATCAGTTAAGGAATGTACGGTATTTATTTTATTTTATGGACAATTTCTCTGCATATCGCTCCAAACCACTCTCTCCTCCTCAGGCTGTGTCTTTTCTCATTTGGGTGAAAACCTGAAGCTACATTCCCCTTCCTCTCTTTCTGCCCTTTATTTTCTCTTTTATGATAAATTATTTTTGTGATATTTGGGTGGACTAAATTATCCTAAATGATTATCATAATTAGGGATATTTATTTTAGAAAATAAAAGACTGAAGGGAGATCTAATAACTATGTATAAATATATCAGGGGTCAGTACAGAGATCTCTCCCATCAGCTATTTATCCCCAGGACTGTGACTGTGACGAGGGGACATCCTCTGCGTCTGGAGGAAAGAAGGTTTGTACACAAACATAGAAGAGGATTCTTTACGGTAAGAGCAGTGAGACTATGGAACTCTCTGCCTGAGAAGGTGGTGATGGTGAATTCGCTAAAAGAGTCCAAGAGGGGCCTGGATGTATTTTTGGAGTGTAATAATATTACAGGTTATAGTTACTAGAGATGGTTTGTTGATCCAGGGAGTTATTCTGATTGGTATCGGGAAGAAAATGTTTTCGACTAAAATGAGGAAAATTTGCTTCTATCTTACAGTTTTTTTTTTCTTCCTTCCTCTGGATAAACTTGCAGGATAACAGGCTGAACTGGATGGACAGATGTCTTTTTTCGGCCTTACAATCTATGTTATAATGATGTTTCTGAGCAGAGAAAACCTGCAGAAAATGGAGAGCAAAAAAAACTGATTACTTGAAGTTGAGGAAGATGCTTGTAAAATATTAGTACAAATTTGCATTTATTCACATGTACTATTGTTGCAGATGTAGCCAAGCTAAACTTATCTCGTGACAAATGCCATTGAAATCCATTGAAAAGTAAGTTATCATTTTCTTGCTATTCTTTACTGAACGCGTTAGCCATCAAGTTTAACTCGGCTGCATCTGTATATGCAAACAAGTGGGAAAATAAACATGGGGGAGGAACATTTATCATTTGCTGTTCTTTTTGTGTCATTTTGCTTTGTGTGTCTGCACTAAATTTATAAAATGGTGCGTCTTAATAATATATGTGCAATATAGTTTACACCTATGTGGTTAAAAGTAGAGAACTTTCTTGCGACATTTGAAAATGTTGCAAATAATAAATGTGGTCTAAAATAGGTGTGAACTAGAGATGAGCGAACTTCCGTTTTTTCATCATTGAATTGCGTTATGGTACGTAGTAGCGGTATCCATAACGCAATTCAGCATATACCCGAACCCAAACTCAAACTTCAAAAACTGCAGTTCGCTCATCACTAGTGTAAACTCATAAATATAGAACACTGTGAAAAGTGGCGTAATGGCAAAAAAGTTGCAAAATTTACTGCAAAAAAGACGTGCAACATTTCATATGACAAATATACACCAAAAAAGAGTAGTAAATATAAAGGTAAATGTCCCCCATGCTTCCGACTTCTCTTACCTGTTTCATCTATATGGGCTATAAACATTTTTCTAACTGTTCTTATTTGCAACTTTCATGCTGATTTTGTGTTTTTTATTTGCTTTGTATTTCACTTGTAGCTGCGTAGTCGGCATTGCTTATTATTATTAATGTCAACCAATGCATGGTCCACATTTTCCAAAATTAAACATAGCACATAATATAAATTTTACGTTGGTAAATTTGCAGCTGCAGAAATAACATGTATTATTTAAATATTCTTCGCCAACAAAGGCACTCTCTCCTTTTCAGGTAGAATAATTGATTTTTCTATTGCAAACTTTATTACACATCCCAAAATGGCAATAGAAATGTGTAGCAACAACTTATTTTGAAAGTGACCTTTCTGTCTAATTTCCAGAAATCAAATATAAAACCAATCTATTCTGTGTTTCTATTACTTTTTATGGAAACATCAAAGGGAGAAGGTTAAAGATTCCAGTAATCTGCTATCAGATTCTAGAATGTACCAATCTTGTTAAATCGTTCTTTTAATCTTCTTTGTAGAGGAGATATCAGAGAAAACTCAAAGGGCTGATTGGAGACCTGATTCATTGCTGCATAGCCTCCCCGGTATATCTGACACATTTCATTCTCTGTAGCTTTAGTCTTCACTAACTTTACTATCCTTTCATCGTAACCTTTCAGTTTCACCATCTGTTTGAGTCTTTGAAAGCACTCATTTTCATTTTTTTGCTGTATCGTTAACCTTTGAGAATTGGTTTCACAGAAATTCTTTTTTTGGCTGAGAAAATGAAATTTGTTTTGATAGAAGTATCGTGTGTGTATAGAAGAGATACTGTATATTAATTCTTGTATTGATGCCTTTACTGTGTATGTGAACACTTTTTTTGGGTGGTGTAAAGAGCATCTATCACGATGATCAACCCTATTGAACCAGGCATGCTGTCTGGTAGGGTTGATCATGTTGACTAATTATGATACCTTTCTTTTGTATGTTAAACAGCTGCAGAGATGAATTTGTCTTTATTTATATGAAATGAGCAAGTTCGAACACTGGGGGGGGGGGGGGGGGGGCAATGGCACCTCCATTCTTGGAACCAGTGGGGGTCCCAGCAGTCAACTTGAAAAGTTAACACAACCAATTTAAATTTAGTGGTCTGTTCTGGGTTCTGAGTTAATTATATTGTATGAGTCTAAAGTCAAAACTAAAGGGGTTATCCAATCCATAATACTGATGATGATGATTTATCCTTAGCATACGTCACCAATATCAGATCTGCGGGGGTCTGACACCCGGCACCCCCACTGATCAGCTGATTGAAGACAAGGCAGCGCTTTATGCGAGCACCGCTTCCTCTTCAGAAGTGCGGTGTAATACAAGCACCCGCTGCTTTCACTTGAATGGAGTGGTTGCCTGTAATTTCACTACGCCACCGATCGCACTTCTATCTTAGAGTGGTGCTCGCTGGGAGTGCCACCTCCTTGTCTCCCAGATGATTGATGGGGGTCCTGGGTGTCAGACCCCCTCTGATCAGATATTCATGACCTATTCTGAGGACAGGTCATCAATATTATGGGCTGGATAACCCCTTTAATTTTAGTGCTGTTGTCTAGAGTCTAAAATAATTTTAGCAGTCTTGACTGGGGTCTGAATAAATTTTAGTGGTCTAGTCTGGATTAAGGGAGAAGTCTGGTCTAGGGTCTGAATTTCTGGGTTCTGAAATAATTTTAGGGGTCTGGCTTGGAATCTCAATGAGTTTAAGGGTCTGATCTGCAATCCAAACATCTCAATGAGTTTAGCGGTCTGAATTTGTTTACTGATCTCAGGCCTAATGTCACGACCTTGCTCATGGTCGTGACTCCTGGACGCGCATGCTGTTGCCGGGGCCTGGTCTTGTTATCAATCACAGATGAGGGCTGAAGTATGTGGTCTCACGTGTGGTTGCCGCTGGCAACATGATGTTATTTGCAGTATAGTGGCCTGAGCTGTTGCTAGGCAGCTTGCTGTTAAGGGCATGCGGTTGCACCTGGCAACCTGTCTTTATAGGTGTGCCTCTGTATGGTGTGCACTGTTACATTTTCCCTTCACTTGCGGTTACTCGTGGTAACGTGTGGTGTTGTGTGCATGTGGTGGCAGTGTCTCGGCCTTCTGGCTGATTCCCAGGACATGGTCGCCACGCATGCCGTTGCCATCGGTAACAGGTGGAGTGTGGTGTTTTTTTGTGTATTTCCCTTTAAGTGGTTTCCGTTCTTTGCCTGGTGTACAAAGGGTTAACTCCCTCCTTACTGTGTGAACACTGGGTGTGTCTGTGTGGGTGTGGCTACTTGGGCTATTTAGCCTCTGCTGGATGCTGTAGCTGAGGGGTACTTCAGCCATGTTTATGCTGGAGTCATCCTCCTGGTATTATACCATCTTTCCAGTGAGGGCCACCCTGGTGGTCATAAGATATGTTTAGACATTGTTGTTCTGTTGTTATTATATGTCTAGTCGTGTCTCTATGCTTATTGCAGCTTATGGTTGTCTGGGTTCCTGTTTGCTTTGTGTGTGTGCTGTGTCCTTTTGTGTTTGGTGTGGACATTAGCACTTGTGCACGGGTTCCAGTCTCTGTTTCTGTGGCAGGTAGGTGTGGTACTAGTTTCACTACCTGCCATTGCCATATGTCTGTATATGTTTCCCATCTCCTTGCAGCTTGGCCAGTGAGACTCCTGTTCGTCCATGTCTAGGAGGAACAGGTTGTCTTACCCTGCTCCTAGTCCAGGGATTCTCTCAGGGCTAGTAGGGACCCCAGGTTCCGGAGTATGAGCCCTCCTACCATCAGGGTTGGCTCATACAGTTAGGAGTCAGGGTCAGAATTAGGGACGCGTTAGGAGGTGACCTGCTCCCTGATCCTGTCGTCCTGGCCTAGCAGCTACCCTTATCTACGACACTGCACGGCTGAGGGTTTTCCCCACTCTCAGCCGTGACACCTAATTGATTTTAGGGTTTGGTTTTCCCATTAATAAATAATAATAAACCTGGACTGAAAGTTCTGCGAAGTTAGCAAAATGTTAACAAAATGACATCTCCCTTTTTTGTGTTAAGCTGGGGCCTTCAATGGCATCAGACATTCACTAAAGCTAGTTGAGTGAATACTTTTATAGACTGTAAGCATGTACATTTACAGGGTATACAAAAAAAATAATAATATTTAGATAGTTCTTGCCAAATATAGGAAGATTGGAAAATAGCCCTCTGCCAATAGAAAACATATTTTCCCCCAAAAGAATCAAAAGAGCATGCCCTCCCTCCATCTCAGAGTTATTAGAGCTAGTTATGTGTTTCCATCAGCACTGGCAGAGAACTATATAAAATATTATTTCCTCTAGGAGCTGCAATATGGAGACATTTTGTTAGCCTCATTTGTGCAGTTAATAGTCTGCAAGAAAACTATTATCACAAGAAAATTTGAAAATAATACTCTGGAGAAAATACAGCCGAAGTGTCAGTGTTTGCTGAACTCTACCTTGTGGAAGATATGGCTTTCGTTTACTAAAGTTTTAAGGTAACGAGAAAAAGTTTAAAACAAATCATTTTAATACAACATCACAGAAGGTGGCTCATTTCTGGAGAATATGATGTGAAGTGTAACATAAAGGGCCACTGACCCTAATGTCGGCATGGTCAGCATACAGGGCTAAAGTCCTTTTAAATTCGGAAATTTGTATAATAAGGGTGACTACTGCATGGGGAAACATTTGCATTGCTAGGGTGTATTCTCACATGGCAGATTTGTTTGAGAAAATATTTTTTTAAAGCTTATATATCACCATGTGTTTTAAGGATTTTTTTTAGTTATTCTTATTAGTTCTTTTTCTTTAATTTTCATTTTAATTGTTACCTTTAATTATTAGTCTTTTATTGTGTATAGACTTGATGCATAGTACAATGAGCTCTAAGCTCCAATGGAACATAGAAACATAGAAACATAGAATGTGTCGGCAGATAAGAACCATTTGGCCCATCTAGTCTGCCCAATATACTGAATATTATGAATAGCCCCTGGTCCTATCTTATATGAAGGATGGCCTTATGCCTATCCATGCATGCTTAAACTCCTTCACTGTATTTGCTGCTACCACTTCTGCAGGAAGGCTATTCCATGCATCCACTACTCAGTAAAGTAATACTTCCTGATATTACTTTTAAACCTTTGCCCCTCTAATTTAAAACTATGTCCTCTTGTAGCAGTTTTTCTTCTTTTAAATATTCTCTCCTCTTTTACCTTGTTGATTCCCTTTATGTATTTAAAAGTTTCTATCATATCCTCTCTCTCTCTCTCTCGTCTTTCTTCCAAGCTATACATGTTAAGGTCCTTTAATCTTTCCTGGTAAGTTTTATCCTGCAATCCATGTACTAGTTTAGTAGCTCTTCTCTGAACTCTCTCCAAAGTATCAATATCCTTCTGGAGATATGGTCTCCAGTACTGCGCACAATACTCCAAATGAGGTCTCACTAGTGCTCTGTAGAGCGGCATGAGCACCTCCCTCTTTCTACTGGTAATGCCTCTCCCTATACACCTAAGCATTTTGCTAGCATTTCCTGCTGCTCTATGACATTGTCTGCCTACCTTTAAGTCTTCTGAAATAATGACCCCTAAATCCCTTTCCTCAGATACTGAGGTTAGGACTGTATCACTGATTTTATGTTCTGCTCTTGGGTTTTTATGCCCCAGGTGCATTATTTTGCACTTATCAACATTAAATTTTAGTTGCCAGATTTTTGACCATTCCTCTAGTTTTCCTAAATCCTTTTCCATTCAGTGTATCCCTCCAGTAACATCAACCCTGTTACAAATCTTTGTGTCATCAGCAAAAAGACACACCTTACCATCGAGGCCTTCTGCAATTTCGCTGATAAAGATATTAAACAATATGGGTCCCAGAACAGATCCCTGAGGTACCCCACTGGTAACAAGACCATGGTCTGAATATACTCCATTGGCTACAACCCTCTGTTGTCTGTCCCTCAGCCACTGCCTAATCCATTCAACAATATGGGAGTCCACGCACAAAGACTGTAATTTATTGATAAGCCTTCTATGTGGGACAGTATCAAAAGCCTTAATAAAGTCTAGATAAGCGATGTCTACTGCACCTCTGCCATCTATTATTTTAGTCACCCAATCAAAAAAATCAATAAGATTAGTTTGACATGATCTCCCTCAAGTAAACCCATGCTGTTTTTCATCTTTCCATCCATGGGATTTTAGATGTTCCACAATCCTCTCCTTAAGTATGGTTTCCATTAATTTCCCCACTATTGATGTCAGGCTTACTGGCCTGTAGTTTTCAATATTCTGGGACGACTCCTGTTGCCATTAAGTGGTTAAATAAATCTGTTAATGGTTTGGCTAGTTCACCGCTGAGCTCTTTTAATAGCTTTGGGTGTATCCCATCAGGCCCCTGTGACTTATTTGTATTCATTTTAGACAGTTGACTTAGAACCTCTTCCTCTGTAAAGACACATGCATCAAAAGATTCATTAGTCTTCTTTCCTAACTGAGGTCCTTTTCCTTCATTTTTCTTTTGTAAAAACTGAACAGAAGTATTCATTGAGGCAGTCAGCTAGTTCTTTGTCCTCTTCTATATACCTTCCTTCTTTTGTTTTTAATTTGGTAATTCCTTGTTTTAGTTTCCTTTTTTCATTTATGTATCTGAAGAATGTCTTATCGCCTTTTTTCACTGACTGAGCTAATTTTTCTTCTGCCTGTGCTTTAGAAGCTCTTATAACTTGATTGGCCTCTCTCTGCCTAATCTTATAAATTTGCCTGTCATCCTCGTTTTTTTCCAGTTTTCATCAGGAAGATTAAAGTCTCCCATAATGATAACTTCCCCCTTCAATGCCATTTTAGCTATTTCCTCAACTAGTAGATCATCTAATTCTTTGACTTGGCTAGGTGGTCTATATATCACACCTACATGAGTTACCTTATGATTATCAAGCTGCAAGGTAACCCAAACTGACTCTAAATTGGTCTCTCTAACTTGTATCAAATTAGATTTTATACTATCTTTCACATACAGAGCCACCCCTCCTCCCCAGCATCTGTAAAGAGTGGTGTCAGAAGACTCCCTTTCTTGTATTCTACCATGACTGGATGTAGGCCTGTTTCACTGCTAGGATGGTCGATAGAGCATCAGCTATGGATCCATGTCAAGTCAGGATGGTCAACATGGGAGCTTGCCAAATAAACACATGGCAGAGTGATTGTTTTTTTTTTACTAGATATGTAAGTTGTTTTATATTTTATGTATTTAATCACACCTGGTAAACCTTTTAATTCACCTAGCCCGTATAAGCCTATTTTATTCCTGGATCTTAGAATTCATTTGTAACACACCAACAATCATTTGTTGTCCTCCAGTGGAACTCATTATCTAGATTCCCTATCAGTATGTCTTTGGAGTGTAGGAAGAAACTGGAGTACCTGGAGGAAACATACACAAACACGGGAAGAACATATAAACTCCATGCAGATGTTGCTTGGTTGGATTCAAACCTAGGATCCCAGCACTGCACTTGGACTAGTGCTAACTACTGAGCCACTGTGCTACTATTTCATTCATTGCAAATATATTTGCATAAAACCATGTGCTTAATGCTAAAACAACATCATTCAAATGTACAGTACTGTGCAAAGGTTTTAGGCAGATGTTCAAAAAATGTTGTAAAGTAAAAATGTTTTAAAAAATAAAAATTTTAATAGTTGAATCGTATCAATTAACAAAATAGAAAATGAATGAACAAAAGAGAAATCTAAATCAAATTAATATTTGGTGTGATCAGCCTTTGCCTTAAACCCAATCAATTACAGTTGCACACAGTTTTTGAAGAAACTTGGCAGGGAGAACTAACCACAGATCTTTTGTGGATGCAGTCTTTCTCAAATCCTTTTGTATCTTCATGTAATCCCAAACAGGATCAGTGCTGTTGTGATCAGGGCTCTGTGGGGCCATATCATCATTTCCAGGACTCTTTGTATTTCTTTACACTGAAGATAGTTCTTGAAGACATTGACTATATGTTTGGGATCATTGTCCTGCTCCAGAATAAATTTCGATCTTATCAGAAGCCTCCTTAATGGCACTGTATGATGGACAAGGCTCTGCCAGTATTTCACAAAATTCAGAACAGAATATAGATCTCTGGAGTACAGTTGCTTTACTTTGTGAACGGTTGACCATGCCATGTTTGGTCTGCAGCTGCATGCAAGGACATACATGCCATGGACACAGCTGAGGTGGCAGCTGTAGGCTCCTGAGGGAGGGGCCCAAATCAAGTTGCTCCATCCTTCTTCTTCACAGGTGATGGATTTATGAATGGACTGTAAACATGCACATGACTCCCTATTCCTGGTGACTTAAAAGGGGTTCTGCACTTTGTTTTAACTGATGATCTATCCTCTGAATAGATCATCAGCTTCTGATCGGCGGGGATCCGAAGCCCGGGACCCCCGCTGATCAGCTGTTTGAGAAGGCAGCGGCGCTCCAGCAGCGGAGCGCCGCTGCCTTCTCAAACAGCTGATTCGCGGGCGTCCCAGGTGTCGGACCCCCGCCGATCAGAAGCTGATGATCTATCCAGAGGATAGATCATCAGTTAAAACAAAGTGCAGAACACCTTTAGCATTAGAAAGTTTAGGAAGCAAAGTCAGCAAGCGGGACACAAATCACCTTTGTTCTGCAAAACATGGATAGGAAGGCCAACAAGTGTTAGGTGGCATGTTATGTTAATGGCATGGTCATATAAATCCCATGGGCCCCATTTGGCTCTTGCTATGAGTGTCAATCTGTCTGCCTTTTCCTTTTTACTGCCCCAGTGCATCACAAATGAAAAATGAAGCAACTTTGCAAATTTGCAAAGTTTTAGCTAAACATTTCCTACTACTTTCTTTCTAAAGATTCTATGCAGATCTGTGTGTCTCCATGGAAACAGGCAACAAACAAACTCTGTGAAGTCTGAACCTAAAGTCATACTTTCTTCTATCTGCCCCCTACTTTTTAGTAGCTTACATTTTGCATGTTTTTTTTTTACAGAAGAAAATAACATATTTGATTTTGCTTTGTTTAATAAATTAAAGGGGCTGTCTCATCATGGGCAATGGGGGCCATATCGCTAGGATTGTCTTATAGGTGCGGGACCCACACCTATATCGAGAATGGAGCCCCGCAAGTGAAGGAGGGCACACTGCGCATGCACAGCCGACCTCCATTCATTTAGTTTGGGATTCCTTCAGCCACCACCTTGCGGGGCTCTATTCTCAATATAGGTGTGGGACCCGCACCTATAAGACAATGGGTGCATATCCTAGCAATATGTCCCCTTTGTCTATGATGAGACAACCCCTTTAATGCTAAATAAATGTGATTTTTTAAATTTATTATGCCACCTTTGTCTTTATATGCCGTTTGCATGAAGATCAAACGATGTATTCACATATTTAAAAAATATCTTGAGGTTAATGATTTTTTTGAACACTAAATTGTGCCTTTCATCTCACTGTCCTAAGCAGCCTTCTACTCTGCCTAACCCTTGTCCTGGCCTTGCTTGGACTTTATTCAGGGAAGGTTTTTTTTGTTCAGCCCACGCCTTCTTAATAAGTGAGAGTGAACTATAGATAATAAATGTTAGCATTATCCTGGTTTAACCTAGTCGTTTTTAGTTATCTCTTCATGAAGCTATGTTTTTTCCATCCGTGACTTCTCTTCTTGATACAGAGGCCCCTGCAATAATCTCTTCTGTATGCCAAAGAGGTATATATCAAAAAGGCTGCAGACTTTAAAATGTCCTTGTGAATTTAAAGACAGCAAATTAATCAAGTGCCGCAGTCAGTGTCATTGTAGGCCAAAACTAACAGTTCATTGTAGCTAATAAATGAGAAATCGGGGAAGCAGATACCGTCCGTATCTCTGAAAACTCCTTTATTCACCTGCATTTTTTTTCCAGCAGTAATCCTAGGCACAAATAATGTTCTAATTCTCTAGTTTAGAACTGTGGATCATGTTGTACGGATTCATTGGCTTCTTAGAAATGCTTTCTCTTAAATGTAACTTTTTCTTCTTTATTCCATGGAAAAGTGAGTCTTGATAAGACATAGAAGCGGCTTTTCAAAAGTGCAACAAAGAATACAGAGATAGAAGAGTCTATTGTAACAGGAAACTGCCACAATTGGACAGTGCATCTTGATTGTCAATCTGCCAAGAAGGAAACATTGCTGGAAGTTATTGTGAACGCAGGCTTATATGAACTTTTGTAAAAGTATAAAATAACCCATCGGCCAAGATGTTTGGGGGGAGGGGGGGCATGTTCAAAACTAAGAATAGAAGCATTCCTAAAAAACTGAAATAAAGTGAATGCATCATCTTTTACTTACTAATTACATTAGCACATTAGTATTAGTATTACAATTATATACGCAATCATTTAAAAAAAATATTTCCTCTATATTGTATTATACCTGGTACGGCTTCGAAATGGACATGGGTTTAATTGGCTCAGTGACGTAATGTAATTTACTGTAACAACATGGTTTTCTCCACAAAATACATTTATTCCTAGTGAAGTGATGAGTGTATTTCTTGAAATTTGATTAGGATATGATTCAGCCACATTGGTTAGCTGATTCATTTTCAAGTCTGAATAAATTTGTCCCGAATAGAAATTGCTCCATCTGCTCTGAAAAGTGGTGGGTGACTCTTCTGGGGTCTCCTTGGACTGTATGCAACTCCTTTCAAGCTCTTTGACACCAAGAGAGCAATAATAATCTTATAGTGACAGCAAGCAACCTTTTGTCTATGGCTGGTGGTGGTAAGAGAACGCTTTAGGGACGCACTGCACTGTAGGATTTTTATGCTTTTATTTTTAAATGTTCCGAATTTTTTTTGCTGGCAACTGGTTGCCGGGGTGTATCCACAGACACCATCTGATGTCATGTGATCCTCCTTCTTAATCTCTCCTGACCTGAAATGATGCTATTTTGAGCCATTCGCTGGAATCAAATTGCCCAAAATTTGTGTTTGAATTTGACCTAAATTTTGGGAATATTTGGGTTGATTTTGATTAGTTTTAAATTGATTTGCTCATCTCTATTTATCACCTATATAAATGCAGGAATCCCCATCAATCACTAGAATGAGGGACCCAAGTCCTGCTGCACAACAATAGAGGATTTAGAAAGGAGCTCAACTGCTGTTTTATTCATTGTGGGAAACTCTCTATATCAGTGTTCCTCAACTCCAGTCCCCAGGGCCCACCTACTGGTCATGATTTGAGAATATCCCAAAGAATGAATACCTGTCATAAGTCCTGATGCACTAATTATATCACCTGCTCAATACTAAGTAAATCCTGAAAACATGACTGGCAGGTGGGTCCTGAGGACTGGAGATGAGGAACCCTGCTCTATATAACCCTTATAACCCCTGTGTTTTGTGGGCAAATATGAAGACAGTACTGAGATAACACACAATACTGATATACCATATTTTTCGCCCCATAAGACGGATTCCCCCCCCCCCAAAAGTGGGGGGAAATGCATCTGCGTCTTATAGAGTGAATGCTGCCATTTTTACTTTGCTAACACTGGTACATCGCCGGCCGCGATGCTGCACAGCGTGGCCTGCGATGTGTCAGTGGGGAGGGGCTGGAGGCCGGCAATTGGTGTTGGAATCACGGCAGGGCCCGATGCAGTCATTGTACTCTATTACACCGGGCCCCGCTCACAGCAGTATTCATATGTAAAGTGTAGGCAATTCACTGTAGTACTCACTGTAAAACTACTGTAGCAGGCAGGCTGGCCGGTCACTCACTTTGTCACATGTATGCTCCTCCCACTTTATTAGTGAAGGAGCAGGCGTGTGACGAAGTGAGTGACATTACGCTGCCGGCCTGCCTGCCTGCTACGGGAGTTTCATAGTGAGTACTACAGTGGATTGGGATACTGCTGCAGAGGATTGCAATACTTTAACAAAGCTCCCATGCCTACACTTTACATATGAATACTGCTGTGAGCGGGGTCCGGTGTAATAGAGTACAATGACTGCACCGGGCCCCACCGCGATTCCAGCATCAGTTGTCGGCCTCCACCCCCTGTATTGGGGGTCACTATGTATACAGGGACACTGTTATGGGGGATCTGTGGATGACACATATATAACATAAGATGCTATATATGTGTCATTCACAGATCCCTCCCATAACAGTGTCATCCACAGATCCCTCCCATAATGGTGTCATCCACAGATCCCCCCCATAACAGTGTCATCCACAGATCCCCCATAACAGTGCATCATCCACAGATCCCCATAACAGCTCCATACACAGATCCCCATAACAGTGTCATCCACAGATCCCCCATAACAGTGCGTTATCCACAGATCCCCCATAACAGCGCCATCCACAGATCCCCATAACAGTGTCATCCACAGATCTCCCCATAGCAGTGTCTTCCACAGATCCCCATAACAGTGTCATCCACAGATCCCCCATAACAGTGCATCATCCACAGATCCCCCATAACAGTGCGTCATCCACAGATCCCCATAACAGTGTCATCCCCAGATCCCCCATAACAGTGCGTCATCCACAGATCCCCCAAAACAGTGCTTCATCCACAGATCCCCTCCATAACAGTGTCATCCACAGATCCCCCATAATAGTGTCATCCACAGACCACCATTAGTTCAAAACCCACCAAAAGCACACCTTTTGGTTCCAATTTTTTTTTTCTCTTATTTTCCTCCTCAAAAACCTAAGTGCGTCTTATGGGCAGGTGCGTCTTATAGGGCAAAAAATACGGTAAATAATTTAGTGAGAATCTAAAAAATGTCCCATGTTTCCCATAAGAACCAATCAGAGCTCAGCCTTTATTTATTAAACTACTCTGGAAAAATGAAAGCTGCACAATGATTGATTACTATGAGCAACATTAGTGTGCCACTAGATAAAGGATGCTATGAAAATTGTGACTTTGGAACATTGTTAAACCACTACTCTACACCAAAATTGTGTGTTTTGACATTTTCTGTTCAGTCGTGGTGGCCATTTTTGTAACAAAACACTTGTATTTTAGAAACTGCTACATTTCTAGAACACACAATATAACTAGAGTATCAAACTTTTTTTTATTAAACACCAAAAGATAACTTTTTCAAAGTTCCGATGTACAAATGTCAGCTTTTGAGGAAACCTCTGTCATCTTCAGTGGTGCATATGGCATGTCGTACTTTTCTGAACAAATACAGCTCAAACAAATACTTTTGCAGAACATCTCCACAGTCTGACTGTTAAAACATAAAAACACTTTTTTTTTTCACCACAGTAGAAAATCGAACTCATCAATCATAAGAAGAAATACGTGTGACATCCAAGGGAACGAACGTCCGTCTCCTATAAAACTCTACTAACAGGGCTGTCTATAGTTTGTACATGGTGCTAATATGTGTATTGGAGAAAGTCTAATTATAAACTACAGGGGGGCAAAGGTTTCAGTTGCACGAGGGCTCTGGGACCTGAAGGGGTCAAAATGGTCCCTATGCACCATATGAGGGGATCAGTACTACTAAAGGTGGCCAAACTCATTAGATTAAGGTCGATCACCTGCTTTCGGTGGGATCATACACATTGGATGATTAGATTGCTTTCATTTAGTCTATGTTGGAAAAAAAATGGATTAAGCACATTGAATTTCAGCTTTCTCTCTGATTTCAGAACATAGTCATACTGAACATCAACATATGCCAGAGGTTGAGAGGAATACTTTGTTTGGCCAACACCTATTGAATGTGTATAGATACTATAAGACTTGTTATTGTTGGTGGGTACTGCAGTAGCTGATGTAATCTTGACTCGTGACTCCAGAAAGCAGTGGCCAGTAGGAAAAAAAATTAGGCTCAGAAGTTTTGCATCACTGAACCTAAATAAGAATGGCTTTCAAGAGTTATAATTGTTATAAAGGTCACTTGTTCTTTAAATCTATGTCCAACTGGTAGATCTTCTCAATGCTCAGATGGTTCACATCTTGCATGCTTCGAGCGTTGATGGCGCTTTCTCATGAACTTTTCATTCACGCAGAAGTCCAGAGAAGAAGGTCACTGGTTGACAAGTCGACAGCATAACAAAAATGTATGTTGCTGGATATTTTATTGTAAAAAATCGTCTTATTTTTATGAGAGCAAATTTAAAAGAAGCTATTAAAATGGCAAATAACTAGGTCTAGAAATATTGCTGGCTACTTTTGGTGTCTAGGATTGACTTAGTTAATATTAGAGAGCTAGATATGCCATAAACATCCTTGAAAAGTATTGTGTTTTAGCTTTAAAGTAATCACAGTTTGGCTTTTTATATTGCAGAGCTCACTATTCCCTATGTTGACACAGAGTTAAAAAATAAAGTTTTGGCTGTCTAAAGCTGCGTATGAGGGAGCCTAGGATCTTAAAGAGGCTCTGTCAGCATGATAAACCCTATTAAACCAGACATACTGGCTGGTAGAGCTCATCATGCTGATGAAAACAATACATTTATTTTGTCTGTATGTCAAACAGCTGCTGAGAAATATGCTTTTTATTCATATGTAAATTAGCAAGTTGGAGCACCAGGGGCCAGATTTGAATCCTTGGAGCACTGCTTTTTTAACACCCCTGTGCTCTGCACACTCCCCCCTCTCCTTGATTGACAGGGCTAGACATCAGCATGCTGAGGGCAGAGCTGTGTTCTAGCATATACATATCATATACACTGCATACTGTAGCCTCAGCATAATTGAGAAGAGTAGATTTATGTTTAATAAAGCTAATATACATATTTTATTCACAGGCACAATATATGATTATAATGAAACCAGTAATACGTGTTAGCTTTCTAAGTATAGAAAAACCACAATCCTCAATATGATCAAGCTGTAGCCTTATCAAGAAGTTTACTCTAGTTCCTCAGGGGCAGTTCATACAGAGTTTTTGGCACTGATTTTGGAGTGTTTCTGACTCAAAGTCCACTCAAAACACCTCAGAACAGTTCCTCATTCATTTCAAAGGCAAGCAGTATTTGTTTTTTTTCCACGTGCCCTATCTTGGGGTAGAATCTACACTGAATCTCCCATTGAAATGAATGGGAAGAATTAAAAAACAGCTCTGCATTTGTCCATGTGTTTTTTTATGTGTTTTCCGCAAGCTTTTGAGAGTGAATCTGCAACAAAAATTACTAGCTTAAAATGCAGCTTTGCACTGATGTAAACACCTATTGATAAAAAAGTGCCCCAAAAAAGCATTAAAAACGCACAAAAAACATGCACGGATTACACGTTGCATTTTGTAGGCAAATTTTCTAAATCCATTGTGTGAAAATACCCTTAGAATAGTCAAATGGCATAGAGGGCTAAACCTAAAGGAGCATTCCAGGATTTTACAGATGGCCTATCCTCAGCGCTCAATATCTGATTGGTGGGGGGACAATACCCTGCAATCCTGCCAATCAGCTGTTGCAGTGTAGCTCCGCTGCCAGAAGTTGGCAAGGACATACATTGTGCAGTGGACAAAGCACTGCAAGACAACACGGCTGATGACTGAGCATCTACTTTTTGTTGCCAACATGATTATTAGTATATGCCTTAAGTTATAGCAATTTAGTAATAGAGGTAAAGGGCATGTTCCCAAATTTTATTTTCTAATAATGAGTCACTGAAACTTTTTCCTATGTCTTCTTTACAATGGAAGTAAAATAAAATCTGGGTCAAAGATCTTGAATGCTGTACCTAGTTTCCTTGAATTTGTATTAGAAGGAGACCGTACCACAGCTATTTTTATATCTTCCAAAGTGGTTTTCAGACATTATTCTCTGGTATACCGTTACTGTTTGACTGCAAATAAGCTGAACACTTTATCTGAACGTATGGAATATGAATACAACCAGATTATACAATTCAACTGAATGAACTTGACTAGAGCAGGAATACGGAGTTGCGCTTGTCAAAATTGATCTCTTGAATAAAGAACATATACTGTCTATAAATACAAATGCAATTTTCCTGTGATAAGTAAAAGGAATTGACTGCACTACAATTATAATCAGAGATGAGTAAAGTTTTGAAAAATTTGATTCGGCAGCTTCGCCAAGAAATTCCATTTATTCTGAATTAATTTGTCGCGAATCGCTATAAATCTGGTACACTCAGCCTAATCTGCCTAATCATATTCTTCCCACTTGGCGATCCAGTCTTAGTGTGAAGGTGTCACGGCCATGGCTATGACCGTGACTCCTGAACCGCATGCGGTTGTCAGCGGTTCTCTTTGGTGTTCAATCACAGGTTGGGGCTGTGGTATTTGCCTCACCTGTGGTTGCCGCTGGCAACAGTGTGTATGGGCAGCGTAGCAGTCGGAGCTGTGCCATTGCAGCTTGCTACGTTGTGCATGCGGTTTTGTGTGATGTGTGTATGTGTGCACTTTTTATGTTATTGTGTGCACGTCTCCTTTTAGTTGATGTCTTCCCTTCCCTGGTGCTGGAAGGGTTAACTCCCTTCCCAGTGTGTGTGATGTCACTGGGTGTGTCTGACTGTTGGGTGTGGCCTCTTAGGCCTATATAGCCTTGCTGTTTGGCAGGGCTCAGTAGGTTGCTTCAGCATGCTTGCTGATAGCAACCTCCTGTGTTCACCAACTGCCTGTGAGAGCCACCCTTGTGGTTCATAAACCATATGTCACATTTTAGTTTATGTTAAGTTTATGTGTGATGTCTATTTGATGTTTTCCTGTCCTATGTTGTTTAGTGCAGCTTATGGATCTGGATTCCTGTTTGCACAGGGATCCAGTCAGCAGGGCTGTGGCAGGTAGGTGGAACTCGGATAGTTCACCTGCCATATCCGTAAGTTTGTTTGTGTTCCCCTTTTTCCTGCAGCTTGGCCAGTGAGACCCCTGTTCCTCCGTGTCCAGTAGGAACAGGCCGTCTTACCTTGACTCCTAGTCCAGGGACCGGTCGGAGGGTGAGTTAGGGATCCGAGGTTCCGGAGCATGGGTCCTCCTACCTTCAAGGTCGGCCCATGCAGCTAGGAGTTAGGGTCAGGTTAGGGACGCTTTAGGAGGTGACCTGCTCCCTAATCCTGTTGTCCTGGCCGAGCAGCCAAAACATCAACTGACATCGCACGGCTGAGGATTTCCCCCATCCTCAGCCGTGACAGAAGGCTTGGAAGTGAAATTGCAGGGAGAGTGCAGGGAAAGTGTACATCAGTGTGCAGGAGCTGTGTCCAAATGGCTCCTTAGTGGAACAAAATAAAGTAATGGAGGCAGCTGCAATGAAGTAGTGGAGAAAAAAATGTTCTTTTAATGCATGTTGTGGCAGTCCAAACACATGCTTTTTAATCCCTTCTGTTAGCTGTCGAATTACTGTGCATCAGTATTTAAGGTTAATGTTACTGTCAGGTCTAGTTTGTGCTAATAAACAAAGTGACACGTGATAGAGGAGAGACAAGGTAAGTCTCATGATATTTCATGAAACTTTGAAAAAACCTCAGCGGAGGCAATACATTTTACAGAACGATGGAGCTGATATTCCTAACAAAGTTTTTAAAAGAATCGGGTTCGGATACCACAATACGAACCCGATATGCTCAAGCATGGTTCTTATCTCCAGTTGGGGAGGAGATAGCCAGTGTTCGATTTCTTTATTGATGACGCCGAACAGATTCTCTCCGGTGTGGCTCAGTTCGCCCAGACTAACAAGGTGCAGAACCACGTGATAACGCCTAGCTTTTGCATAGGTGACATGATGGAGGACCACCGTGAACTGTGTCTAGAGAGGAGGGTAAGGACAAGGTGGAGGATAAGGAGGAAGAGAAGGACATTGGTGCTGAAATCCCACCATTACAACGCGCAGGCGGCATTGCCATCACCTGGCCAGGTTGCTGGTATGCCTGGCTCGGAATGACATTTAACCAGTGGGTTGTGAATGACATATATTTTCTTTGACCATAGTTACAACTCCATACATCAGCGCTGGCGTGAACAGACACTGAGAGGCCCAAGGACTGGCCCACCTTCTGCTCAAGTTACGTGTGCAGAGCTGGTACAGCTTTTTTGGGAAAAGTAATGTCTGTTTGGGATTCTCCAGCTTGGCTGGGCACAAGCCATCAGTTCTCTGAAATGTGCAGAGCCAAATACATGGAAAGGAAGGGACTGTAGTACCAGCAACATGGCCAGGAGCATGTTGAGCTTCTGCGTCACTGGATGTATGCAGGCATACTGTTGTCTTTTTGCAATCACCTCGGTGGTCAATTGCTATCGAAACAAGAAATGAGGAAAAAGAGGAGAAGGAGCATCTGGAGCAATAGATGACATTGAAGTCAATGGAAAAGAATGACAGCTTCCTGCTGCTGACATTGTAGAGCCCTGACTGCTGGAGAGAGGGTGCAGCCTGGTGGGAGATGCAGCGGTTTCTGCATCAGGCGGTAAGACTAAATGATTGGCACGGTTTTTCCACTCCACTTTATGATGACACTCCATGTGTTCATGCAGGGCCGTCGTGCCAACATTAGCACCTGGGCTGCGCCTCATCTTCTGCCCAAACATCCTGCATACTGCCACTTTAACATCCCCCAGTATGGCATTTTCCCTCGATGAATGCGTGATGCCTGCTTGCTCCAGATTTTATTCTAGTTTGTTCTTCATAAGTAGTCTTCCAAGTAGCAGATGGTGTACCCCTCCCGCATTTGGCTCTAGATCTCCCACTGCTTCCACCCTGCTGTGTGAGACAGCAGGGTGGAAGCAGTGGGAGATCTAGAGCCAAATGCGGGAGGGGTACACCATCTGCTACTTGGAAGACTACTTATGAAGAACAAACTAGAATAAAATCAGGAGCAAGCAGGCATCACGCATTCGTCGAGGGAAAATGCCATACTGGGGGATGTTAACGTGGCAGTATGCAGGATGTTTGGGCAGAAGATGAGGCGCAGCCCGGGTGCTAATGTTGGCACAACGGCTCTGCATGAACACATGGAGCGGGCATGCTTCTACCCTGCTGGCTCACAGGCACGGTGCCACCCTCGCCTGATGATGAAAATGTCCCCTCTTCGCCTCTCATGTGTGAACGGCTACATCATCATTTTACAAATATTTGGTCGTCACTTGTGTCACCCTCACTTGTCTCTTGTGCATGTCCCTGACCTCTTGTAACATGTGCTCCCACCCAACTGTCATCATCGGTAGTTGCATGTCTAAAGGAGTCTGCAGCGCGCCTCTCCTCAAAGTCAGTGCTGGCCTGTAACTGCTGACTGTCCTCAAAAAGCTCATAGTTGCTGATAAGTGGAGCAGAGCCAGAGTCTATCATAACTTGGTTAGCAGAAGGAGCAACAAAAGCAAGAGGCAGGTTCAGGACAGGTGACGGAATAAAGGCAGTTCCTGGGCCATGCCAACTAAGTGTGGTGTCAGAGGAACCCACCAATTCCTGGTTGTGTAACTGTTGTCACTTGAGATGATTTAGAAAAGTAACCATTCCAGTGCAGCTGGATTGTTGGTCAAAGCACGACGCCGCTGCTACCACACCCCCCCCTTTCTTCTGTTGCAACTTTTGCCTCCTACAACATCATTTTTGCCACTTCAGGCGACTGTCTATTGGCCATAGTGTATAACAACTGTATCACCAACAGAACTGATTAACTATGAATGTCGGTGCACTTGACAGTGATGCACACGGCAAAATATTACACATGCTGCAGTTTTTGTCCGTGCTGCGGCCGCATCTCCTGCGAGTCCCCATTTTAGTGAATGGGGCCGGGGTGGACTTCCGGTAGCACACATGTGCAAACATTAGTACGGATTGTTGGTGCACTTGACAGTGATGCACTCAGCGATATATTAGACCTTCCTTCAATATTGAGGCACAGCAACTGTATCGCTAACAGAATGGATTAACTATGAATGCACCCTGCAATCTCTCTGCACTTTCCCTCTCCAATATTGTTTTTAAAACCCTCGCTACCAGTCTAAAATGGGTGCATTTTTTTTTAGACCTTATAGAACATCTGTCCAATGACTAGTGTAAGGGTTTGTCTCTTTTAAGGGGGTCACACTCACAGATATCTCACCAGACAACGGATTTTCATGTCCAAACTGTGCATTTATTTTGACAGTCTTCTTATAAAGGATAGTCCAGTTATACATCACTGGGGTGGGGTGAGGTTCCCGCACCGCTAACACTTAAAACACAAATAAACTCCTGCCCGTCTAGGCGCTACCTAAACAAAATACGTCCCTACCTCATTCATAGAGCTCAGTTCACACATGGACAACATATGCGGCTTTCCTCAGCCAACATCAATACTGCAGCCTCAAGGCTGTGGCAACTCCAGTACCTTTTGGGGGAGTGTGGCCCAGTAGTCCTCCAGACGCTGGGCGTGCAACCCTCGTTCTCTAGGTGTCACTAGGTCCTCCAAACCTCAGGCTATTCAAAGCCTTGTGGCCCCTCAGTCCTCCTGACTGAGACCACACACAGAGCCTCTGCTTCACAAAACAGTCTCGCTCTCCCTCTCCAGACTGACCTACTCTGAGGCACTTTATGCCAGCCTGATTACAGCAGGCCTCACCTGCGATCACCTCAGGTAGAAAGGAAAACCCGTACTGGAAGGGTGTGGACTGATAACTCCCTCTACCAAGCCTAGGCACCAGTCCAAGTAAAATCCAGCCCAGAAAATGTATACAGAAATGTCTCAGCAAACTATGCTTTGCTGAGACTACTGCCACTCTCTGGATTTTATCTGTCTTACCCATCTGAGGTACCTGAAGTGGGACAACACACCTTCCAGCACTGTTCACATTACCACACTAGTAAGACATTGTCTTGAATTATCCTCCTCCAAGAGCATGACACAGGGTGGGAATACATTTAATATAGGGTATACTTTGCTGAATCAGACAAATAAAATGAAATTAGAATATTGATGACATATCTGGATAACAACATCCGGCATCCCATTGATCAGCTGTTACGTTCAGCTGCCGACACTGGAAAGTATACAAAGGATGAAGTCAGAAGCACAAGGCTCCATCCACTGTGCAGTAGCCATGCCAAGTACAACAGCAGCTCCCATATAAATGAAAAGGAGCTGAGCTGCAGTAAGCGTGCTCTAAAACTACACAGTGGACAGAGCCTTCTACCCACTGTGTAGTTTCTGGGGCTGGTGGGTAGCAGAAATTGCTGATCAGTGGGGTGTTGGGTGTTGGACCTTAACCAAAGTGATATATGACCTATCTGTTGAATAGGTTATCAATATTTAAGTACCAGAAAGCCATTTAAAGAGGACCTTTCATGGGTCCAGACATTATAAAATAAGTAGCACGTTATGCTGAGGACAAAGGTCCAGTTTAATCTTTTTATGGAGCACACCTAAGTTGAAGCATGTTCTGGGATCATACCTATATATCTACTATACTGTATATGACTACTGTATATCTTGCATCAGATGTTATAAGGTGACCATTTGAATCAATTTGTCTTCCATGTCCTTAATCGACTCGTTGGACCTTTGTTGGACAACATATTTGATTCATCTTAGATATGAATTCATTTGAAATTCTTAATGCCATGATGTTCTTTTAAATTAAGCTTCTGGAGGAAAACAGCAGAATATTAACATTTTGTCCTGATAGAATGTCCTCGGAATACAGCATGGGTCTACAATTCTAATTACCAGGGATTTATAGTGATGGATAGTCTGCAAGAAAAAGGAACAAATTAAATTACTGGGAAGGCTAGAACTCTTGCGTTTCTAATTCATTAATGTCCCCTGCTAGCTCATTTTCAGTCATTTACATGTGAACCAGTAATTTACAAAGTTGAGTCAAAAACAAATCTTCCAAGAACCTATTACGGCTTATGTCAAGAAAAAAACACTGATGTGCCACAATTACCATGTTGGCTATTTAACTTAACACTAAAAATCTGTGTTTCAATATTAAATTGGATGGCTTTAATTCTTTCACTGAAGCAGTCATGCTACCGACTTTTGATTACTTTGGACTCAGTAAACTATAAAATGGTCTGAAGCCTAAAGCTTTGCTTCTTCCCCTACACAAACAGATGTAATCATTGACTATCTTCTGACTATTAAGATACTCAAATTTATGACTGTGCTGAAATTACTTAGGTTACACAAGTACTAAATTCCTACTGAACCTAGTTCAACCCATGAAATCTATCCCATATCAATGTAGTGTAGTCTCCTTAAAGGGGTTGCTACAACAAGACATTGCAGTCTCAAAAGCAAGCCAGAATGGCTACTAGAACCCTTGGTAATCTGCCACTAGTGATGAGCGAATTTCTTCAAATTAAAGATTCAAATTGGCTGAATAAGTCGTGTGATTTGTGGCAAATAAATTCGAACCAAATTAAAAGTGTTCCAATTGATCTGAAAAGTTGTGGAAGACATTTTGGGGTTTACTAAGACTGTATGCAACCCCATTGCAAGCCAGCATTAGTAATCTTAAAGTGACATTTGGGGCTATGGGTAAACGCATGGCTGGTGTGTCACGGAACCATGAACCAGACGTACAACAAGGGATAAGTGAAAATAAGAAGGCTTTATTGAAAATAAAGCTGTAAAGCAAAAGTCCAAACGGATGGCGAAACAGAAGCAGAGTCTTTGCGAAGCCAGAGGTCAGGAACCAGAAGGGTAGTCAGACGAAGCCAGGATCAGGAACCAGCAGGGTAGTCAGACGAAGCCAGGATCAGGAACCAGCAGGGTAGTCGGACGAAACCAGGATCAGGAACCAGCAGGGTAGTCGGACGAAACCAGGATCAGGAACCAGAAGCAGCAGCAGTCTAGAAGCATGTGAACACAGGAGGAACAAGCAAGGAACTGAAGCCACAGACCTCCTATATATATGAGCTGGGCATCCAGCTCCTCCCAGTGGGAAGGAGAAGCCGCAGGGTGGGAGGCTACAAGAAACCCAGAAACCAAGATGGCCGCCAGCACATGTCAAACGAAGGAGAACAGCAAGAAGGTAAGACCATGACATGGTGGTGGTAAAAAAAAAAACTACCTTGTTAAAAACAAACCGCACTTTAGGATGTTTTGCATTTTTTTTAAAGAATTTTCATTTTTTTGCAGCAAATGCCTTCCGTTGTGTTTAGACACATCTCCCGGGGTCATGTGGTCCTCCTTCTTCACCTTTCCTGCCTTCTGAGCTGAAAAATGGCTGAGATTATTTTCAAAAATTCACCCGTCAAATCACCAAAAATTCGGATTGGACCAGAATTTTTAGAAAATTCGGAAATTGGTTTGCCACACACTTGCTCTGCAAATCAATGGTCAGCTATTCAAATAAATGGATAACCATGAAATAGAAATAGGTCTGGATGAAAACTACCTTCTTTAGTGGCTCTCCAGACCAAACTACAAAGGACACAATAAAATATATATCACTAGTGGGTGTACAGAATAATTCACTAACATCTATCAAAATTAATTAACTCCATCAAACCATAGTAAATAAATTCATTTTATTACACATTAAGGGTTAAAAATTGTACATTAAATGGTAAACAGACATGATTAAACCCCACTAGAAATAGAACCTCAGCTAATTGCACTCTTCAAAAATAAAAGATAAACAGACCGGTGAAGTGGCACCACAGCACCCCAATGTACATTTCACCTTTGCCTTCTCAAGAGGTGCAACAAGTATATGACACATAAAGATGAATTTATTTTATATGGTTTGATGGAGTGCATTCATTTTGATAGGTGTTAGTGGCTTCTTGCTTTGTTAATGGGAATCTGTCACCCCAATTTTGGACTATTGTCTGTAGTAAGTCATGAGTAGTACTGCAGATATGGGTTCCAGATGTCTATTTTTTATTTACCTATTTTCCCTATTCCCCTACTGCCAGCGCTCAGAGTTACATTGAAATACATAGTCAGGACTGCTGTGCATACGCACATGAGTCCTCCCCATTATGTTAGACTAGCACAGGAGTCCTGACTGTGTATTTCAGTGTAGCTTTGAGTGCTGACAGCGAGGAGAGTAGGAAAATAAATCATAGTGATCTGGACTCCTTATCTGCAGTGCTAGGCATGTACAGTCGTGGCCAAAAGTTTTGAGAATGACACAAATATTAGTTTTCACAAATTTTGCTGCTAAACTGCTTTTAGATCTTTGTTTCAGTTGTTTCTGTGATGTAGTGAAATATAATTACACGCACTTCATACGTTTCAAAGGCTTTTAATCGACAATTACATGACATTTATGCAAAGAGAAATTATTTTATTCTTTTTCAGGACCTCTGCAATTCGACTGGGCATGCTCTCAATCAACTTCTGGGCCAATTCCTGACTGATAGCAACCCATTCTTTCATAATTAGGGATGAGCGAACCCGAACTGTATAGTTCGGGTTCGTACCGAATTTTGGGGTGTCCGTGACACGGACCCGAACATTTTCGTAAAAGTCCGTGTTCGGTGTTCGGCGCTTTCTTGGCGCTTTTTGAAAGGCTGCAAAGCAGCCAATCAACAAGCGTCATACTACTTGGCCCAAGAGGCCATCACAGCCATGCCTACTATTGGCATGGCTGTGATTGGCCAGTGCACCATGTGACCCAGCCTCTATTTAAGCTGGAGTCACGTAGCGCCGCACGTCACTCTGCTATGATCAGTATAGGGAGAGGTTGCAGCTGCGACGTTAGGGCGATATTAGGCAGATTAACTCCTCCAAAAGACTTGATTCTGTGATCGATCTGCAGCTGTGGATCATTGAAGTGCTATTATTGACTTGCTCACTTTTTTGAGGCTGCCCAGAGCGTTTTTAGATCACTTTTTTTCTGGGGTGATCGGCGGCCATTTTGTGACTTGTGGTGCGCCAGCACGAGCTATCACCAAGTGTATTTAACCATCGATAGTGTGGTTATTTTGTGCTATATCCTATATCAGCTGCAGGCTGAGCCTGTGTCACCCAAGTGCATTTAACCATCAACAGTCTGATTATTTTTTGGCCATATACTACATCAGCTGCAGGCTGAGCCTGTGTCACCCAAGTGCATTTAACCATCAACAGTGTGGTTATTTTTTGGCCATATATTACATCAGGGGCAAGTTGAGCCTGTCACCCAGCGCCTAAAAAATAGACCTGACATTTCTATTCAACCAAATCTGCACAGTTTTAGCTGGTCAAGTTATTTGTAGTGACCGTAAAAGCAGACTTTTTGTTCTGGGTTGAAAAAGCATTCCCAAATTTGCCATTCTGAAAATAACTAGTTTGTGGTATTTGAGGCCTACTTGAAATCTATCCCAAAAAGAAAATCTTACATTGAAGGTATTGATAGTGTGATTCAGAAAAACCTAAGACACACGCTAGCGTGCTGATAGAAGTGTCATTCTGTGATTAAACCTATAACTGTCACACAGCGCAAAAAAAAAACAGGTCTCACATCTCTATTCAACCAAATCTGCACAGTTTTAGCTGGTCAAGTTATTTGTAGTGACCGTAAAAGCAGACTTTTTGTTCTGGGTTGAAAAAGCATTCCCAAATTTGCCATTCTCAAAATTACTAGTTTGTGGTATTTGAGGCCTACTTGAAATCTATCCCAAAAAGAAAATCTTACATTGAAGGTATTGATAGTGTGATTCAGAAAAACCTAAGACACACGCTAGCGTGCTGATAGAAGTGTCATTCTGTGATTAAACCTATAACTGTCACACAGCGCAAAAAAAAAAACAGGTCTCACATCTCTATTCAACCAAATCTGCACAGTTTTAGCTGGTCAAGTTATTTGTAGTGACCGTAAAAGCAGACTTTTTGTTCTGGGTTGAAAAAGCATTCCCAAATTTGCCATTCTGAAAATAACTAGTTTGTGGTATTTGAGGCCTACTTGAAATCTATCCCAAAAAGAAAATCTTACATTGAAGGTATTGATAGTGTGATTCAGAAAAACCTAAGACACACGCTAGCGTGCTGATAGAAGTGTCATTCTGTGATTAAACCTATAACTGTCACACAGCGCAAAAAAAAACAGGTCTCACATCTCTATTCAACCAAATCTGCACAGTTTTAGCTGGTCAAGTTATTTGTAGTGACCGTAAAAGCAGACTTTTTGTTCTGGGTTGAAAAAGCATTCCCAAATTTGCCATTCTCAAAATTCTTGTGAACGGGAACAATGAGGAAAACATCTAATAAGGGACGCGGACGTGGACATGGTCGTGGTGGTGTTCGTGTACCCTCTGGTGCTGGGAGATGACGTGGCCATTCTGCCACAGCCACACGTCCTAGTGAACCAACTACCTCAGGTCCCAGTAGCCAGCAGAATTTACAGCGATATTTGGTGGGGCCCAATGCCGTTCTAAGGATGGTAAGGCCTGAGCAGGTGCAGGCATTAGTCAATTGGGTGGCCGACAGTGGATCCAGCACGTTCACATTATCTCCCACCCAGTCTTCTGCAGAAAGCGCACAGATGGCGCATGAAAACCAAGCCCATCGGTCTGTCACATCACCCCCATGCATATCAGGGAAACTGTCTGAGCCTCAAGTTATGCAGCAGTCTCTTATGCTGTTTGAAGACTCTGCTGGCAGGGTTTCCCAAGGGCATCCACCTAGCCCTTCCCCAGGGGTGGAAGAG
Source organism: Bufo bufo (assembly GCF_905171765.1). Lineage (NCBI taxonomy): Eukaryota > Metazoa > Chordata > Amphibia > Anura > Bufonidae > Bufo > Bufo bufo. The sequence goes on from NC_053395.1 coordinate 51,693,750, forward strand.
ATAGAATGCACTAACGCACAACCACTTATTTTTCCTGATGATGAGGACATGGGAATACCACCTCAGCACGTCTCTGATGATGACGAAACACAGGTGCCAACTGCTGCGTCTTTCTGCAGTGTGCAGACTGAACAGGAGGTCAGAGGTCAAGACTGGGTGGAAGACGATGCAGGGGACGATGAGGTCCTAGACCCCACATGGAATGAAGGTCGTGCCACTGACTTTCACAGTTCGGAGGAAGAGGCAGTGGTGAGACCGAGCCAACAGCGTAGCAAAAGAGGGAGCAGTAAGCAAAATCAGAACACCCGCCGCCAAGAGACTTCGCCTGCTACTGACCGCCGCGATCTGGGACCGAGCACCCCAAAGGCAGCTTCAAGGAGTTCCCTGGCATGGCACTTCTTCAAACAATGTGCTGACGACAAGACCCGAGTGGTTTGCACGCTGTGCCATCAGAGCCTGAAGCGAGGCATTAACGTTCTGAACCTTAGCACAACCTGCATGACCAGGCACCTGCATGCAAAGCATGAACTGCAGTGGAGTAAACACCTTAAAAACAAGGAAGTCACTCAGTCTCCCCCTGCTGCCTCTTCTGCTGCTGCCGCCTCGGCCTCTTCTGCTGCTGCCTCGGCCTCTTCTGCTGCTGCTGCCGCCGCCTCGGCCTCTTCCTCTGCCTCTGTAGGAACGTTGGCACCTGCCGCCCAGCAAACATGGGATGTACCACCAACACCACCACCTGCGTCACCAAGCATCTCAACCATGTCACACGGCAGCGTTCAGCTCTCCATCTCACAAACATTTGAGAGAAAGCGTAAATTCCCACCTAGCCACCCTCGATCCCTGGCCCTGAATGCCAGCATTTCTAAACTACTGGCCTATGAAATGCTGTCATTTAGGCTGGTGGACACACACAGCTTCAAACAGCTCATGTCACTTGCTGTCCCACAGTATGTTGTTCCCAGCCGCCACTACTTCTCCAAGAGAGCCGTGCCTTCCCTGCACAACCAAGTGTCCGATAAAATCAAGTGTGCACTGCGCAACGCCATCTGTGGCAAGGTCCACCTAACCACAGATACGTGGACCAGTAAGCACGGCCAGGGACGCTATATCTCCCTAACTGCACACTGGGTAAATGTAGTGGCGGCTGGGCCCCAGGCGGAGAGCTGTTTGGCGCACGTCCTTCCGCCGCCAAGGATCGCAGGGCAACATTCTTTGCCTCCTGTCTCCTCCTCCTCCTACTCAGCTTCCTCCTCCTCTTCTTCCACCTGCTCATCCAGTCAACCACACACCTTCACCACCAACTTCAGCACAGCCCGGGGTAAACGTCAGCAGGCCATTCTGAAACTCATATGTTTGGGGGACAGGCCCCACACCGCACAGGAGTTGTGGCGGGGTATAGAACAACAGACCGATGAGTGGTTGCTGCCGGTGAGCCTCAAGCCCGGCCTGGTGGTGTGCGATAATGGGCGAAATCTCGTTGCAGCTCTGGTACTAGCCGGTTTGACGCACATCCCTTGCCTGGCGCATGTGCTGAATTTGGTGGTGCAGAAGTTCATTCGCAACTACCCTGACATGTCAGAGCTGCTGCATAAAGTGCGGGCCGTCTGTTAGCGCTTCCGGCGTTCACACCCTGCCGCTGCTCGCCTGTCTGCGCTTTAGCGTAACTTCGGCCTTCCCGCTCACCGCCTCATATGCGACGTACCCACCAGGTGGAACTCCACCTTGCATATGCTGGACAGACTGTGCGAGCAGCAGCAGGCCATAGTGGAGTTTCAGCTGCAGCACGCACGGGTCAGTCGCACTGCGGATCAGACACACTTCACCACCAATGACTGGGCCTCCATGCGAGACCTGTGTGCCCTGTTGCGCTGTTTTGAGTACTCCACCAACATGGCCAGTGGCGATGACGCCGTTATCAGCGTTACAATACCACTTCTATGTCTCCTTGAGAAAACACTTAGGGCGATGATGGAAGAGGAGGTGGCCCAGGAGGAAGAGGGGTCATTTTTAGCACTTTCAGGCCAGTCTCTTCAAAGTGACTCAGAGGGAGGTTTTTTGCAACACCAGAGGCCAGGTACAAATGTGGCCAGACAGGGCCCACTACTGGAGGACGAGGAGGACGAGGATGAGGAGGAGGTGGAGGAGGATGAGGATGAAGCATGTTCACAGCGGGGTGGCACCCAAAGCAGCTCGGGCCCATCACTGGTGCGTGGCTGGGGGGAAACACAGGACGATGACGATACGCCTCCCACAGAGGACAGCTTGTCCTTACCTCTGGGCAGCCTGGCACACATGAGCGACTACATGCTGCAGTGCCTGCGCAACGACAGCAGAGTTGCCCACATTTTAACGTGTGCGGACTACTGGGTTGCCACCTTGCTGGATCCCCGGTACAAAGACAATGTGCCCACCTTACTTCCTACACTGGAGCGTGATAGGAAGATGCGCGAGTACAAACGCACGTTGGTAGACGCGCTACTGAGAGCATTCCCAAATGTCACAGGGGAACAAGTGGAAGCCCAAGGCGAAGGCAGAGGAGGAGCAATAGGTCGCCAACGCAGCTGTGTCACGGCCAGCTCCTCTGAGGGCAGGGTTAGCATGGCAGAGATGTGGAAAAGTTTTGTCACCACGCCACAGCTAAGTGCACCACCACCTGATACGGAACGTGTTAGCAGGAGGCAACATTTTACTAACATGGTGGAACAGTACCTGTGCACACCCCTCCACGTACTGACTGATGGTTCGGCCCCATTCAACTTCTGGGTCTCCAAATTGTCCACGTGGCCAGAGCTAGCCTTTTATGCCTTGGAGGTGCTGGCCTGCCCGGCGGCCAGCGTTTTGTCTGAACGTGTATTCAGCACGGCAGGGGGCGTCATTACAGACAAACGCAGCCGCCTGTCTACAGCCAATGTGGACAAGCTGACGTTCATAAAAATGAACCAGACATGGATCCCACAGGACCTGTCCATCCCTTGTGCAGATTAGATATTAACTACCTCCCCTTAACAATATATTATTCTACTCCAGGGCACTTCCTCATTCAATACTTTTTTTAATTTAATTTTACCATTATATTGCGGGGCAACCCAAAGTTGAATGAACCTCTCCTCTGTCTGGGTGCCGGGGCCTGAATGTGTGACAGTGGCTTGTTCCAGTGGTGGGTGACGTGAAGCCTGATTCTCTGCTATGACATGAAGACTTATTCTGTGCTGACATGAAGCCAGATTCTCTGTTACGCGACCTCTCTCCTCTGTCTGGGTGCCTGGGCCTAAATATGTGACAGTGGCCTGTTCCAGTGGTGGGTGACGTGAAGCCTGATTCTCTGCTATGACATGACGACAGATTCTGTGCTGACATCAGGCCAGATTCTCTGTTACGGGACCTCTCTCCTCTGCCTGGGTGCCTGGGCCTAAATGTGTGACAGTGGCCTGTTCCAGTGGTGGGTGACGTGAAGCCTGATTCTCTGCTATGACATGAAGACAGATTCTGCGCTGACATCAGGCCAGATTCTCTGTTACGGGACCTCTCTCCTCTGCCTGGGTACCTGGGCCTAAATGTGTGACAGTGGCCTGTTCCAGTGGTGGGTGACGTGAAGCCTGATTCTCTGCTATGACATGAATACAGATTCTGCGCTGACATAAGGCCAGGTTCTCTGTTACGGCACCGCTCTCCTCTGTCTGGGTGCCGGGGCCTAAATGTGTGACAGTGGCCTGTTCCAGTGGTGGGTGACGTGAAGCCTGATTCTCTGCTATGACATGAAGACTGATTCTGCGCTGACATAAGGCCAGATTCTCTGTTACGGGACCTCTCTCCTCTGCCTGGGTACCTGGGCCTAAATGTGTGACAGTGGCCTGTTCCAGTGGTGGGTGACGTGAAGCCTGATTCTCTGCTATGACATGACGACAGATCAGGCTCTATTCAGGCTCAACTCTATTCATAATCACTTCTTGGAGTTTGTCAGAATTAGTGGGTTTTTGTTTGTCCACCCGCCTCTTGAAGATTGACCACAAGTTCTCAATGGGATTAAAATCTGGGGAGTTTCCAGGACATGGACCCAAAATGTCAACGTTTTTGTCCCCGAGCCACTTAGTTATCACTTTTGCCTTATGGCACAGTGCTCCATCGTGCTGGAAAATGCATTGTTCTTCACCAAACTGTTGTTGGATTGTTGGAAGAAGTTGCTGTTGGAGGGTGTTTTGGTACAATTCTTTATTCATGGCTGTGTTTTTGGGCAAAATTGTGAGTGAGCCCACTCCCTTGGATGAGAAGCAACCCCACACATGAATGGTCTCAGGATGCTTTACTGTTGGCATGACACAGGACTGATGGTAGCGCTCACCTTTTCTTCTCCGGACAAGCCTTTTTCCAGATGCCCCAAACAATCGGAAAGAGGCTTCATCGGAGAATATGACTTTGCGCCAGTCCTCAGCAGTCCATTCACCATACTTTCTGCAGAAGATCAATCTGTCCCTGATGTTTTTTTTGGAGAGAAGTGGCTTCTTTGCTGCCCTTCTTGACACCAGGCCATCTTCCAAAAGTCTTCGCCTCACTGTGTGTGCAGATGTGCTCACACCTGCCTGCTGCCATTCCTGAGCAAGCTCTGCACTGGTGGCACTCCGATCCCGCAGCTGAATCCTCTTTAGGAGACGATCCTGGCGCTTGCTGGACTTTCTTGGACGCCCTGAAGCCTTCTTAACAAGAATTGAACCTCTTTCCTTGAAGTTCTTGATGATCCTATAAATTGTTGATTGAGGTGCAATCTTAGTAGCCACAATATCCTTGCCTGTGAAGCCATTTTTATGCGACGCAATGATGGCTGCGCGCGTTTCTTTGCAGGTCACTATGGTTAACAATGGAAGAACAATGATTTCAAGCATCACCCTCCTTTTAACATGTCAAGTCTGCCATTTTAACCCAATCAGCCTGACATAATGATCTCCAGCCTTGTGCTCGTCAACATTCTCACCTGAGTTAACAAGACGATTACTGAAATGATCTCAGCAGGTCTTTTAATGACAGCAATGAAATGCAGTGGAAAGTTTTTTTTGGGATTAAGTTAATTTTCATGGCAAAGAAGGACTATGCAATTCATCTGATCACTCTTCATAACATTCTGGAGTATATGCAAATTGCTATTATAAAAACTTAAGCAGCAACTTTTCCAATTTCCAATATTTATGTTATTCTCAAAACTTTTGGCCACGACTGTATTACTGTAGATAATAGTCCACAATCAGGGTGATAGATACCCTTTTAAATACAGGAGTTCCCCAAGCATGGTACCTCTGTGGACTTTCTAGTCCAGGCTTCCTCCATGAGTCCTTGCAGTTTTCCAGCAGAAAATACACAATGCAATATATTCACTAGCCTTGAGGGGCCTCATCCCATTTGGTTAGAATCTGTGTAGGACAGCCCTTTACTAAGGAACCGCATTAGGAGGATTTGGTCTAAGTTTCATGGAAAAGGTGTGAAGGGAAAAGCAATTACCAGGCCCTTCTGATCAGCATGGAAAAAAAAACTGCCACCAGGGTTGAGAGAATCAAACTCCACAAAATGTAATTTGATCCGAATTTCAGGGAAAATTTGATTTGCCGCAAAGCCGAATTTCCTCAGGCTTCGTGGTAATAAATAGATTTTACCTGAAATGGGGTAAAAAAACAAAACAAAACATTTTTACCCCATCCTTTTGAGCCGGCCGCCGCCATCTTGATTGAAGATCCCGAGTGAAATCCTGTGTGCGATAATGTATGACATCACCACCCCGGCCGACGTGATGATGTCATCACAGGCCTCCCAAGATTTCACGATAGATCTTTAATCAAGAATGTTGGTGGCCAACTCTTTGCGATCAAATGGATGTGGGTAAGTATGGTTTTTATTCATTTTTCATTTTATTTTACACTGTATCATTGCTTTCAGATGCAGCGATCAGTTATGAACGCAGCATCTGAAGGGTACAATGATGGGGAGCGCCGCTCTCTGTCATTGCACCCACTACTTACAAAGAAATACGCTTTGTTGCTAAGTAATTCGTCATGAAACTAATTTTTTTTGCAAAATTCGGCGAAGCAGTTGAATCTAATTTTCCAATACTCCGCTCATCTCTACATGGCACCATTATGGTCATCTTGATCTTTGCTATCTGACACACTCATTTCTCTATATGCTATTGTATTTTATTATTGCATTAGAAGTTTCACAGATTTCACCATGCACAGTTTTATTCATAGAGACTGAAATTTTAGGTGGTGGTCTCCAAGAGATTTCACTGTCTATTGAAATAATAAAAAAGATTCTAGAATTTTGTGATATTTTGCATGGAGCAGCACCTGTTTGGTTCTCAATTACTTTATTTCCTAGAAACAGTAGAAAAGAAAGAATGTGGCAAGTGTTAGCACTTGATAGAGACATAAAACAGGAGGAAAGAGTAGCTAAATTTTATATGTATTTTATATGTAATAACCCGTAACGAAATTCACTTTTTGTGAAATTAATTTTTTACATTAAAGATCAAAAGTCTTTTTTTGTGAAATTCATTTTTGAATATGTTGAAAATGTAAATCCCGAATATGAAAGTGCTTCTCAAATAAAGCTAATAAACCTTCCACCAGAATTTTTAATGCCTTTTTAACACCAAAGAAAAATGGTTAATAAAAAGGTTAATAATGGCATATTTCTGTCGCTGCAGGCTTGCCGCATATTATTTCCAGAAAATGTATTTACGGAGAGGAAAACATTCCTTTTGAACATCAAGTTTAACATCAGTTTTTTGCTTTTGCAGAAATTATTGCTTTGTGTCTTGTAACCTTAATTAAATTGGTCAAGGTAAAAACACTTACCGTGACACGACCCTCAGATGGAAATGAAGAATGACGAGGTTTCTCGTGGTTACAGGATGTGCTACCACATTAACGGCTGTTTGCAACCAGTATAATCCTTTACATCATAAATAAAGCTGAAGTGGAGGTAGTGAAAGAGCTCTAGACATCCACTCACTTATGTAAATTAATACTTCATTAAAGGGAATGAATGATCAGAAATTAACTATTTTTTAAAGGGGTTGTCGAAGAGTTTACTTCTGACAGTCTATCCTCGGGATAGGCCATCAATATCTGATTGGGGGTGTCCTACACCGCCCCTACTGATCAGCTGTTTTGAGGTAGCTCCAGCGTCAGAAGCTGGTGCAGGAACTACAAAGCTCGTTCCATTGTGCAGTGGACGGAGATGGTAACTGCAGCGCTGATCCCATTCCCTTCAATAAGAACATCTCTGTAGTAACCAACCAACATTAGGTCATCAATATCTGATTGGTAGGGGCCGAAACACTTGGAAAACCCCGTTACAATCCTGGAAGCCCCTTTAAAGGGGTATTTCCATCATGCCTAGTGTCGCTTTACCTAAAAAACAACTTACCCTATGTATATTATTACTGTCATGGCCTCCTTCACTCGCTATGCTTTATTCCTTTTGTTTCTATGTTTTACAGTCAATCCTGCAATACCAGAGCAGTGGCCGCACATGTGCAGTATTTTCTCTAACTTCTAGGGTTCTGGTAGCTTTCATCGCGTGAGAACAATTATTTTGCATGCGCAGCATCTCCCAACTTGGCCACAACTCTACATTGCAATAGCAATCGGTGGACCGGCATGCGCAGTAGCCTAAAGCAGAGGAAAAACAAAGGGAGGTTATTTATTATTCAGAAATACACCTATATTAGGTGTATTTCTGGTGCAGATTTTGGCGCAAAGGTTAGTTGCGACGCAATCTGCAACTTTTCCCCGCTCACGCTAGTTCTAAAAATGTGGGTGTGGGTGGGAAAGGGGGGAGGCCGGCAGGCCCGTCTCATTCACCATTTTCTATGCCTGGTTTAGGAGTAGAAAATGGTCTAAATGTAAGCCAGCAAGGAAGCTGTCAAACATTTAGAAGTGGCACTGGGTGCGCCGAAATTATGGAGAGGGCGGCGCTTCTTCATAACTTCAGCTGACCCATAAAGGGTCTTAATAAAAACGCCAGTCTTAATAAATAACCCCCAAAGTGTGTAAATGTATGCTCACCTGTCATGCTGTACCGCACAGACTCAGTCTATACTACTCCACCATACTCCGGATTAATACTCTTGCACGCATGGTGTTAAAACTCTATATTTTCTTTATTGGGAATGCATTAAAAACATCCACATTGAACAAAACAAAAAACAGCAGCAGACAGTGTTTCGGATGTATAGACGCATCCTGTCTAGAAGCCCAGGAGGTATTTGGTACAGCAGAGCGGGAACAGCTGGTGTAGAAACTGCTAATAGACATATTAGCTCTTAGCTGTATCAGGAGTGTGCTCGTCTAGGCAAGCAGCGCAATGATGTCAGCAGACAGAGCGTCGCTTGCCTATACCGTCAATTATAAGTGCATAGCATTGCCTACACAAAACACATAAAGTGGTGAGCTGTGGTAGGAGAAAGGAGGTGAGAATGGGACATTGAACATCCCCTTTAACTGTATCATGCTAACCTATCCGCTCCCATGGTTCCTGCCACCAGAGAGGCAGGTGCATTTTCCTATAGTGTGCAAAAATGACCACCACTGCTGGATTGAAGGGTGGTCGTAACTAGAGATGAGCAAATTATTAAAAAAAATTGATTGGGCTGCTTTGGCAAATTTTACAAAAAATTTAGCTTTTTGAAGAATTGCTTCGTCACAAAGTAGTGGCTGCAATGACTGGGAGCCGCCCCCTGTCATTGTACCCCTCAGAAGCCGCATTCATACATGATTGTGGCATCTGATATAAAGAACAGAGTATACAATTTAAAGAAAAATCATACTTAGGCTTCATGCACACGAACGTGGTTTGGTTCCGCATCCGAGCCGTGTGCGGACCCATTCACTTTGTGTGCTGTCCGCATACGGAACGTATCCCTGCAAAAAAAAATGGAACATGTCCTATTCTTGTCCGTTTCCCGGACAAGGCTAGGTATTGTTACAATGGATCTGCAAAAAAATAAAAAAACGGATGCCATACGGACGTTTTGTGGACTCAAAACACATACGGTCGTGTGCATGTAGCCTTACCTGATCCTTTTGCTCGTGATGGGTCGTCACTGCGCACGGGACTTCGTGCAAGATCTTCAAGCAAGTATGATTTTTAGTTTTTACACTATTTCAGGTTAAATTGATTCGCTACCAAGAAGCACGAGGAAATTCGATTGATATGAGCAGTGTATAATGCGATGGAAAAATGAACCAAGCCAGCAAAGGAGGCAATATGGATAATCACAATACATTAGTAAGTGCCTTGTATTAACTTTCTCTACATGATAAATGCCATTTGCTAAAGTCAGACAACCCCTTTAAGGCTCTTTTAGTTGAATAGATAATTGTTCTGATTCCAACGCTAGTGATTCATGGTGGATGATAATCCTTTAATGTGAATGTATGCAGCGACTGAACGATTTTACCAAAAATTCTTGTTCAACACTTGTGAAATCGTTGATGCGAATAAGTAAATTATCGCTTGTCGTTAATGAATTGTGGTAATGTAAATGTGCATCGTGTGACCTTTCGCCGATAAGCACAATGACTAGACCTGCCTTTGTACAGTCAATGGTCGCTGTTCAAGAGAGTATACAATTGAATATGAACAAATTTACCTCTGCCTGTCAATACTTGTCGCTATCACTGGCATTGTGTCGGTAGGGTACTTGTGTCACCAGTCCCCATGAACGATTATCTACTTGTCTAAATGAGCCATTAGACTGTAAGTCAATATGTCTCATCTTTTACACCTCATCCCATTTTGACATAAATCTCATGTGCAGTATCAGATTGCAGACATATAAAAATAGCGAACTGTGGAGATAAAAATTCAATCCTTAAATCCTTCCCCAAAAGATGGGTCAAATGTGCTTAGAAAAGAGAAATTGCGACAAATGTCCCACCAGACACCACTTATACTTAATCCACATCTAATAGTTATGGCTTGTACAGCATCAGCCAGATATCGGAAAGCCAGTAAAGCCGTGTATTACACAGGCCGATTGAGCAAGAGATTGTCAGGAAGGAAGCGTTCCCTCCCGGCAATTGCCTGCTTGCTAGTAGAGGAGACCGCGGCTATTACATGCAGCTATCTCCTCCGCAGCTATCTCCTCCGCAGCTATCTCCTCCGCAATGCCATTGCTTGTCCCCATGCTGTATAGTAGTTTGCCAGCGGCAGATCGTTATTAAAAAGGGTGATCAGTCGCCGGCAAACAATGATTTTTTGCAATCATTTTTAATATGATGTCCCTAATGTCCTAATAAAACTATTTCAAATATACTTTATTAATCAATTTTGTATTTTTCTTAGTCTTTTACACTCTTAAAGTGCACCATTTACTGTGCGCTTAAAACTCAGTTCTCCGTACACCGCTGACAGCTCAGCAGTGTACGGAGTGCGGGCTGTGAAATATATGAATGGGGCGGCAGCAGTGCGAGTACGAGCAGGAGCGCATATTGCTGCTCCTGCCCATGTTCCCCGGAGGATTACTAACTGCTGCCATAGCACATGGGTACCCTGTACCCATGTACTATGCCAAGATTAGCTGAGCGGAGCGGGCTCCTGCTTCTGCCAGCTCCGCTAAGCTAAGAACGGACATGCCCGCTTTAATCAGTTTTTTTGGGGGACGACTGGTATATCACACCAGTAGAAATTATTTGTTCCAATAACGCTTGTCCCTCTATATACCTGCAGTATCGCGGCAGAACCGCACACAACTGCCGCACAATACAAATGCACTATAATATACTTTCTAACATAGAAAGTATATTATAACATTGTACAAGGAAGGCAATCCATTAGAATATACATAAAGATAAAGACGTAACCTTTAATAATTTTACTATGAGGGTCCATTCACACGTCCGTAAGTGTTTTGCGGATGCGCAAAACACGGACACCGGCAATGTGCATTCTGCAATTTGCGGACCGCACATCGCCGGCACTATAATAGAAAATGCCTAATCTTGTCTGCAATTGCTGACAAGAATAGGACATGTTCTATTTTTTTGGGGAAACGGAAGCACAAATGAGGAAGTGCGGATCCGCAAATGAATAGGTCTGCGGACCCATTTTGCGGAAGTGTGAATGGAAAAGATATCCCTCAAAATGAAAATAAATTAAATTATTAAAGTTAAGCAAAAAGCATAGATGTGGTAGGCAATAACAAGTGCTCAGCGGCACTAAATCCGAAACCATAAGTCCTAAAACAATCCGGGGGGTTCCAGTGCACATCCATGAATCCTGGAGGGAAAGCAAACACCATCTATCCCTGGGCTAGATGATGATGTGGTATTGAAGGACAGGTTGGGCAAAGAATTGTCCCTGATATTGCCCTACAGGGGGATGCTATTCTGGCCCTGATAGCCTAACCACAGACCATCCGCCCTGATAAGAGCGACCCCGTCCGTAACCTTACCCTATATAAAAATGGCCCTAGTAAGCCCCTAGCCCCTAGGCCCCTGACTTCCAGGTGATCACTATATAGATCTATGTGTTTTTGACTCATTATAAAAGTATATTATAAGTATATCGCACCCCTCTGTGTATCACACCTATCGATAGCACACCTATACCAGTCCTTAAAAATACTTTTGTGGCCCTATTAGCTAGCGTTTGGTGTCCCTAACAGCCTGTCCCTGCTCCACACAGCAACCTCTGCCTACACTCAGAACACTAAATGTAAAATGACGGCCAGATCAGGTTTATTTATAAGGTAGGGGGTATGTCAATGTGCTGAAACGTCTCAATTGGCTGTCCTGTACCACCTGATGGATGTGTCATGGGTCAAAGTTCTTCACAATGTAAAAGAATATGGCGGGCGCGAATATCTCCATCTGTTCGCATGTTCGGCGAATCACGAACACGCAAAGTTCGCCACGAAACAAACCGCAAGGTCATCTCTAATCCCAATAGAAAACCATGATTGGTAAAGTAATGAATAAATTCATATGAGTTCATACAAAAAGGAGCATAAATACATAGTCCCCAACATGATGGTAATGTTAAAGTGCATGTGTACAGTGTTCATTTTAGGACATGGTCAGATATCATTGTCAAGTATCCGAATAATGCCAGTGTGACACCTGACCCTGACACCTGACCCTGACACCTGAAACCTGACTCTGACACCTGACTCTGACACCTGACACTTGACCCTGACACCTGGTGCTGAAAAGAGCTCCTCGGAATATCCGAGTGTGGGATCACTTATTTGACAAGACTCTCCATGGTGGGAGGAAGGAGGATCAGGGTGAGGATTGCGTTGAGCAGACTCTTGGCTACTGAGACTGGACTTGGTGGAAGACAGGGTGGTGCTTAACTGACTGGAAGCATTATCTGCTGCAATCCAACCTACCACCTGGTCGCACTGGTCTGACTTCGAGAGCATTGTCCTGTGCCGCCCTGCAAACTGGGACATGAAGCTAGGTATCGTGGATGATTTTTTTTCTTGTGCTCTGGTAGAAGGCACAGTTTCAACGTGCCCAGGGCCACGGCTTCTGCATGCACCATCAGCATCACGGCCACTTCCCTGTCCCTTACTGCTCGCCTTCTTCATATTAAATGTTATATATCCTTGAAAGTATGTCACACATACAGTAGCGTAGGATTTGTAAGTGTATGCGCAAAACAAATTAAAAAAGGCATTTGGGATGTGGAAACGTCACACAGGAGATATACCGCAGATAATGTCGCTGATGTCAGCAGCGGCTAATATAAAATTACAGGGAATGTCACAGGTATTTGGGATGTAAAAACGTTACACAGGAGAAATACCACAAATAATGTCGCTGATGTCACCAGCAGCTAAGAAAAAATTACAGGGAATGTCACAGGTATTTGGGATGTGGAAACGTTACACAGGAGATGTACCCCAGGTAATGTCACTGTCCGCAGCGGACACCGTCTATGGAAAAAGTACACTGGATTCCACTGATATTTTTGGGATGTGCACACTTTACACAGGAGATGTAGCGCAGCTAATGTCACTGTCCACAGCGGACACCGTCTACTGAAAAAGTATACTGGATGTCACTGATATTTTTTGGATGCGCACATGTTACACAGGAGAAATACCGCAGATAATGTCGCTGATGTCAGCAGCGGCTAATATAAAATTACAGGGAATGTCACAGGTATTTGGGATGTGGAAACGTTACACAGGAGAAATACCGCAGATAATGTCGCTGATGTCAGCAGCGGCTAATATAAAATTTCAGGGAATGTCAGAGGTATTTGGGATGTAGAAATGTTACACAGGAGAAATACCGCAGATAATGTCGCTGATGTCTCCAGCAGCTAATAAAAAATTACAGGGAATGCACAGGTATTTGGGATGTGAAAACGTTACACAGGAGATGTACCCCGGGTAATGTCACTGTCCGCAGCGGACACCGTCTATGGAAAAAGTACACTGTATGTTACTGATATTTTTGGGATGTGCACACGTTACACAGGAGATGTAGCGCAGCTAATGTCACTTTCCACAGCGGACACTGTGCAGATACCAGCTCACTCAAATTTGCGGATCAGATGTACCCGTGTGCACGGTGCCTGGTTTTTCAACCTCCTTAAAGGGATGCAGCAAATAAATAACAGATGAAGGCTCCAGCACTTACTTTTGTTCAAGTGTCATTTTCTCCATTCTTTATTGGTAGGTATTCACAGACATATAGGACATAATAAACTCACAGGTGTATCGGCTGTTGACGCGTTTCGAAAAGTTCTTATTCGTAACAGTAGTGTACGTCTAGTGTTCTCAGGTATATTTAGCCATATGCCTGTAGATAGTTAGGTGTAGGTTCACTCCCACTCCAAAATCATGGAGGAGGGAGTTGGGAGGTGTATCTGTTTAACCACTTCCCAAAACACTAATTGCTATTAGCCATCACCTGGAACACCAGACTCCTTCCAGCTCGATTCTCTAACATACAAAAGTTACCATTAAAAGCATACAAGTCGGGTTGCATTGAAATAAAGCTTTCGCTGCACACCCATGATTACTCATGTTGTTAACATAAAAACACTGAATCATATAGATAAAGGAAAAGAAAAGAAAGGGGAACTCTGCTATGTATCTCCTGCAATTTTTTTTTTTAGGTACTTGTTCACATTGGGTTGGTCACCTATCCTATTTATAAGGAAAAAAACGCATCTCATCGCCTCTATATTTCCTAGTAAAAATGCATGATTTCCCTTCTCATATTCATTCCCTTTGGGTGCCTTGTTTCCAGTTTAAATATCCAGAAAGCCTCTCTGAGGTTTACTAGACGCCTAGTATTTCCTCCTCTGGCCAAAGTTTTTACGTGTTCTATCGCAAATGTTTTGAAACACCTTGCGCTGCGGTTGTGTTTGTCTATAAAGTGTCTTGCGGCATTTGATATATTGGTATATGAGGGATTCTCTATATAGTTCAGGTGTTCCAAAATTCTGTTTTTGAATTTTCTTATAGTACACCCTATATACATTTTATCACATTGTTCACAAAAGATCACGAAGACCAGAGCCTTTGTATTGCAGTTGATGTTAAATGTCTGTGTATGGTCTGTATTATCAAAGGTTTTAGTATTTTGCACATAATTGCAGGTGCGGCACCGCTGGCTACCGCAGCGTGTGAATCCTTTGTATGTTAGCCATGTATTTTTTTGTGGGTGTATTTCTCGTACAAACAATGACGGAGACAAGGAATTCCCTATAGTAGCTGGTCTTTTTGGTACAATTCTACAGCCCTGTTTGAGTACTATATCTAGTATGTTATCCTCGTATAATACAGGCAGATATTTTTTAATTATATTCTGCATTGTATTGAATTGTCTACTATACGTTATAATATATTTTATTAAAAAGTAAATATTCTCTTGTTTTACTTCTTGCTATATGAAGACCCCTTTGTATCATCCAATTACGAATAAGAAGTTTTCGAAACGCGTCAACAGCCGATACACCTGTGAGTTTATTATGTCCTATATGTTTGTGAATACCTACCAATAAAGAATGGAGAAAATGACACTTCAACAAAAGTGAGTGCTGGAGCCTTCATCTGTTATTTATTTGCCACAGCGGACACTGTCTACAGAAAAAGTACACTGGATGTCACAGATATTTTTGGGATGCGCGCACATTTCACAGGAGATTTCACAGGAGTAGTGCAGATAATGTCGCTGTCTGCAGCGGCCTAAATATTGCACACTATTTAGCGCAGGATGTGCTAAAAATAGATATTGCTGCCACACACAATAGTCCTTAAAAGGACTTTTGGGTCTGTAAAGTTTTAGCAATTTAGCGCAGGTTGCGCTAAAAATATATATTGCTGCTGCCACACGCAATAGTCCTTAAAAGGACATTTGGGTCTCTGACAAGTTTTTCAACTAAAAAAAAGAAAATTTCACTCCCTACACTATCTTTTACTTCTTCAGCACAGGTCTCCCTGACTAAGACTGAGCCGTACACGTGTCATCGGGTGCTATATAGCACCCAACGGCGCGTTCCTGCAAGCCAATCACTGTAATGCCATTAACCAACATGACTACGGCATTACAGTGAAGGGCCTTACTCATTTGCAATAAATGTGCGGGGAGGAGACTCGACCATTGCGCTCAAGCACATGCGGTATTTGGCCAAATACTGCCATGCTGTCACGACCGCTATCCCAGCAGCAGTCGTGTCGCACCAGACGGAGGGGAAGGGGGACCCTTATCTACGGATGGGAATAGTATGGCCACCCCTGACTAACCCTAAGCTGGCACCTGTCTGCCCTGATACCCTAGACGGGGTGTGAACCCGTGCGGCGAGCAGTATGCCTAAACCCTCAGTCACCCTAACAAGCCTAGAGTGGGGAAAGGCCGATGGGAGCACTAGTCACCATCACTCATGTCTAGGAGAACAGCAGGGGAAGACAGCAACAAACAAACTATAGCAGAGATAGACTTATCCAGTCACGAGCAGAGAAGGCGATCCCAATCACGACAGTCCACGCCGGACCAGAGCTCCACAGCAACACCATCAAACGATCTCCTTCAATGGTCAGAATAGAACTGGAAGTAAGGACTATATCTGGCAATGACTGCAAGTGAAACTGAAACTAATATAGTAGAAGGGAGTGGCAGACAGGACTCACCTGAGAAGGATGCCTACAAACTCCCAGTCAGGACAAAAAGGTTCACAAGGCAAAACCCGGATGACATACCCTGAACCATGGAGCAAACTCACAAGCTATCGCGAGTAGCAAGTCGCTGCGACCTTCTCCTCCCAGACCTGTCTGGATCCGTCACAGTCGTGACACATGTGCCGAGCATCGCGATGCTCGAGCCAAACTGGTGTACTGTGTACTGCTAGTGTGTTCCTCACATGTAGTCTCCCAAGTGGCAGATAGTGTACCCCTCCCACGTTTGGCTGCAGATCTTCCACTGCTTCCACTGTGCAGTCTCACGGGCACGCTGCCACCCTCACCTCCTGATGATGACAATGCCTCCTCTTCACCTGGCTCCCATGTGCGATCAGCTACATCATCATCTGCATCTGTTTGATCATCACTTGTATTACCCGCACCTGTCTCATGCGCACGTCCCCGACCTCTCGCAACATGTGCTCCCAACCAATTGTCATCATCCGAGTATGCAGTGGACCTCTCCTCCAAGTCTGTGCTGGCCTGTAACTGCTAAATGCCTCACAAAGCTCATCCTCGCTGAAAAGCAGACTAGAGTCGGCAGCTATCATTACTTGGCTAGCAGAAGGAGCAGCAACAGCAAGAGGCAGGTTAAGGACAGGTGAGGGCACAAAGGCAGTTCCTGGGCCATGCCAACCAAGCGTGGTGTCAGAGGAACCCACAGATTTGTGTGCATCTGTTTTCACTTGAGATGATGTCGAAGAGCGAGTCAACCATGCCAGCACAGCTGGATTGATGGTCAAAACACGACCGCTGAATGACAGTGGCAGGTCTGGCCTGTTGCTCCGGCTGCTACCAACCCCCCTTGTTCTGCTGTTACTTGTGCCAGCTACAGCAATATTTTTGTCACCGCCTGTTCCTTTGAAGGGCCTAGGCCACTATCGGTTGGCCATAGTGAACAGTCACTGTATGAGTAATATAAAGGATTAACTAGGAATGTGGCAGCCGTTGAACAAGATAATCGCAGCAATATATTACACCGCCCTTTATTACTAAGACACAGTAATTCTATGTATAAGGTAACAGATCAAATGGGAATGTGGCAGCAATTCAACAAGATGCACACGGCAATATATTAGGGCTGTTTCACACGAGCGGATGCCGTGCGTGATATCCGCTCCGTGAATGACAGCCAAGACCCGATGCAGACTGCAGAAGCACGGAGCATTAACATGATTGATAATGCTCCGTGCCTCTCTGTGATCTCTTTACTACGAAATCACAGTGAGATAAAGTTGTCACTGTGATTTCGTAGTAAAGAGATCACAGAGAGGCACGGAGCATTATCAATCATGTTAATGTTCCGTGCTTCTGCAGTCTGCATCGGGTCTTGGCTGTCATTCACGGAGCGGATGTCACGCACGGCATCCGCTCGTGTGAAACAGCCCTTAGACTGCTCTTTAATACTGAAGCATAGTAATTCTATGTATAAAGTAAAAAATTAACTGGAATGTGGCAGCAGTTCAACAAGATGCACACGCCAATTTATTAGACCACCCTTTATTTCTGAGGCATATTAATTCTATGTATAAACTAGTAAATTAACTGGGTATGTGGCAGCAGCTGAACAAGATCAACATGGTGGTATATTAGACTACTGTTTAATACTGAGGCACAGTAATTCTCTGTATAAACTAACAAATCAACTGTGAATGTGGCAGCAGTTCAACAAGATGCACATGGCGATATATTAGACCGCCCTTTAATACTGAAGCATGGTAATTCTATGTGTAAACTAACAAATAAACTGTGAATGTGGCAGCAGTTCAACAAGATCCACATGGCAATTACACTAAACCTGCACTGTCCATGCTGTCTCCCTATGCTCTCCCTACAGTCTCTAAAAACTCTCCCTACGATCTCCCTACACTGTCCCTGCACTCTCCCTATCCAATATTCTTCTATTAATTGTTCTCAGAAGCACTGTCTCTAGCGCATGAGCACTTTTCACATCTCTCCCTATGCTCCGTTCACAGTGAAATGGCGGAGACCATGCGGGATCAGGGCTGTGACATCACAGGAGATGGCTACATCCAGATTGGCTGGCTGCTGGCATTATGGGTCATATCACATTCCTGGGTTTCTTACTTTCATTTTCTAACACATGCAGCAGCCATTTTACAAAAAAAAATTGATTTGTTACCACAAAGCATGAGGAAATTTGGATTAGTGATGAATCAAATTTTTCCTAAATTTTGGATTGAATTCCACTTCGGATGCTTTGATTCGCTCAACACTATTTATAATACTGATGTCTTATGTGGCAGAGAAGCCTTTAAAGGGCTTCTGTCACCCCCCATTGTGCAATTTTCATTAGCTGACATTAGCTATTTGCTAATGTCAGCTGAGTGCAATCATACATGTCCTACCTTTGTCTGTGGCTTATTTCTTGCAGAAATCATACTTTTATCATATGCAAATTTCTTCACTACCAGCAAGTTGGGCGTGTACTTGCTGGTAGCCGCCGCATCTGCCGCTTCTAGACACGCCCCATCTCCTCTTGATAGACAGGGCCAGCGAGCGCTCTCCTCCTCCCGCTGGCCCCGTCTGCTGCTGAATTCCCGCGCCTGCGCCGTAACGTTCCTCGATCAGCGCAGGCGTACTGCCAGCTCCTTCCTCAGTGCGCCTGCGCCGATTACATCACAGTGGTGGGTGATATGGCCTAAAATCTATATTGCAATATAATTTTAAGCATGTGCGATAAGCGATATATATCGCGATATATTGTTTTCTATATTTGGGGGTTGGTGTTTTTTTTTACTTTTTATTTAATAACTATTAGCCTCCTTAAGGGCTAGAACCCTTGTCATATTCACCCTAATAGACCTCTATTAGGGTGAATAGGACTTTACACTCTCCCTGCTGCCCTGTACTTTGTGCACACAACAGCAGGGAGCTGACCATGGCAGCCAGTCTCTCATGTGCCCCCCAGCCTCTCATGTGCTCCCCAGCCACTCATGTGCCCCCCAGCCTCTGATCCGCCTCCCAGCCTCTGATCAGCCCCCCAGTCTCTCATGTGCCCCCCAGCCCCTATCAGCCCCCCAGCCTCTGATCCGCCCCCCAGCCTCTCCCTCTTATCAGCCCCCTCTGGTAACTCAAACCCACCCCCCCTCCCTCCCTCCCCAGTATTAATCATTGGTGGCAGTGGCCACAGGGTCTCCCTCCTCCCCCCCATCATTGGTGGCTGTGGACAGTTACGATCGGAGTCCCAGCAGTGTAATGCTGGGGCTCCGATTGGTTACCATGGCAGCCAGGACGCTACTGAAGTCCTGGCTGCCATGGTATGTTAGTGAGCAGCATTAATACTCACGTGCGCCGTGGCCGCCGAGCTCTCCTTCTTCTCATAGGTCTGTGCGGCGCATTGCTAATGCTATAAGCATTAGCAATGCGCCGCACAGACAGAAGAAGGAGCGACCGGCGGCCACGGTGCACGTGAGTATAATGCTGCTCACTAACATACCATGGCAGCCAGGACTTCAGTAGCGTGACTCCTGGCTGCCATGGTAACCGATCGGAGCCCCAGCATTACACTGCTGGGACTCCGATCGGAACTGCCCACTGCCACCAATGCAAAGACTGAAGAACATTCCCAGCACCCGACCTCTGACAGGACGCTGTGATCCGTGCAATTAACCCCTCAACTGAGGGGTTAATTGCGGCAGATCGCAGCGTGCAGTCATAGGGGCCGGGATATGCCTGGCACATGAACGCTACGTTGGTATTCAGGCATTCATTGGTGGCGCAGTGGCCACAGTCCCTCCCCTCCTCCTCCTACTCTGTTCTTATTGGTGGCCAGCGGCAGCCGCGCACAGTGGGGAGTGAGGGACTCCCTCCTTCTCCACTGTGCCGGCTTAGGAGAACATGGTGCGCGCCGAGAGCGCGATCATTCACTACCGCTCCGTGGTCATATCGCAGTCCCTACGTCACACTACACCCAGAAGAGAAGACTGCCGGCATCAGCAATAATCGGCAGTCTTCTCTTCCGATGCTGACTCCTGCACCATTGGCCAGCCATTGCACTCTATGTACCATGCTTTGCACCCATACAGGCATCTAACATCACAAGCACCCCAGCTACCATCAGGCTGGAGCACCAGAATCAGGCTATGCCCTGAGGAAAGAAAGGGTGCTCCCTTTTTTTGCTGCACCGGCCTTAGGAAGCAATGGTCTGAGGGACACCATTGTGATAGCCAGAGCCACTACCACTCTCATCCTCTACTCTAGCTCCTTAGGTACTTGCATCAGGCGAACAGAGAGAAGCATCTTCCCAGGGTCTGGCTGCAAACCACCTCACTAAGGGGTGCTATATAACCCTAAAATCCAGCCCACCCAGCTAGTCGGTAGTACACCTCCGACTAGATTCAAAGCGATTAATTGCAAAACATCTGGAGTTGTATATGTAGCGGCATGTTGTGTCTGTCGGTAAGATGAAGAGGGAACATTTATATTGCAATAAAAATGTATGGGGTGTTCAAAGCACCATCCATGTGTGGTGGAAAACTCTACATGTAGCATGCTTATCCTTCATGGAAAAGTCAGATTTTTATTGTGGATTTCATCCTCTGCAATGTGAAATGGTAAATCTGCTGCAATATCTGCATGCAACACAGATGTTTTTTCAACAGAATTCTTTTCGCAATGTGTGAATATACACTGAGTAAAGGGTATCTTGGAGTCAAGCTTTCCCTCACCCACACTCATTTCTACTTTACAATTGCTTGTTTATATGGCTGGAGCTTTGGTTGTGACAAGCATATTATAACCAAAGATCTCTGTTTAGCATTGCAGCATAATATAAAGGATTTCCCAATGCAACTTGCATATTGCTATGATTGTGACCCAAAAAATCCAACACTGCTGAATTTGTTTGTGATTCTGGGGTTGGAGTCATGCCAACTTGCAAGTTGTGTTGCGAGTCCATATACTTCTATTATGCTGCAGTCGTGGCCAAAGTTTTGCAATTAAAAAGGTTGCAGTGGTATAGGCATTGCTCTATATATCTATGAGAGAAGATGTGAATCTGCTGTATCACTTGAGAAGACCTGATTTAGGGCTAATCCTGAAAGCATCATGTAAGTGGCTCCCCTGGTCTTCACGCTTTATACAGAGATCTGGACTCAACTGCAGGGGGACCACCAGGCTGCTACCTCTTGGAGCAGTCTCTGTTCAGGTGACGGCTGACCCATGGGTTCAAGAGAAACCAGTATGCAGCACTAAGAGATCAGACAAATATTGAACCATAGTTAGGGACAGGCTAAGGTTAGGGCAGGAAGAGTTTGCTCAGGGTTACAATGGAGATCAGGCAGAGGTCAGGTCAGGCAGTGAAGGGTTAATTCCAGGAAACAAGATGAAATTGGTACACAAGCAGAGCAATGTAGAAGCACCAAACTATTGCAGAACACTAGCGAACTAGAACCTATTGCTCAGGCACCTTCCCAGAGGAGAAGGTGCCTCAAGTACCCAAGGGTGACCAACCATTGGCTGGATGAAGATTAGGGTGTGGGCAGAAGGAACATGTATTCTCATGCTGTGGATAAAAAGAGAGAGAGAGAGAGAGAGAGAGAGAGAGAGGGGCCTAGTCAACAGGAAACAGATGGCAGCTTGTCTGGAGCTACAGAGCTACTTTAGCATTCAAGCCCACCTAAAAGAAGGAGAAAAAGGCTGGTGGGTCTGCGCCGCTGGAACCCAGTAGGAACCCAGTGGGAACCCATAGCAACAGAGCCAATGACCAGAGCGGTAACAGAGTCTTAAAAACTGGTATTGTGTATACCAAAGGCATACAGGTCTACTTTCATTGTAAACTGATACACTGTATGCAATTGTGTACAGTATATGCTCGCGTGAGTGTCTATTGAAGTAGCTGAATTAGTCTCAATCCTCTGGAAAAAATAGGTTTGAGTGATTACATGGTTAATCATCTGCAGTAAATGCTAATTATTTAGCTAGACCATGGGGAATAATGCCAATTAATGTCACTTTAATTAATTTAAATAAATACAGATTACAAAAATCAGTGGCTCTAATAAGTTCTTTAAATGGATGCCTTACAATAAACTAATAAATACAAAGCACAGCCTGATTAAACGTAACAATTAAAATGATGTTCAAAAAGTCGCCTCATTATAGGATTTTACTAGATAATATAGGATTATTAGAAAGCTGCTGGAAATCTAAAAGCTGGAGCATCAATGTCTTAAAGACACTGCAGTAGGCTGCTGAGCATTTTGAAGCAGGAAATTGCTTACCTATTGCCCTTACACTCGCTACTTCTCTAAATAGCACTCATAGGGACAGAGACAAGGACCAATTTTAGATAGTAATAAACCAGGGCTTGCAATTACTAGGGGACCCCCAGGCACGAGAATCCCATGATCAAATTAAACCGTGCACCTTGAGTTAGCTGTATAAGATGATATTATTTAGGCTCTGGACACCTTTTGAGCGGTTTTTTTATGATTGCCTTTTACTTATTTTGGGCTAAAAAATATTTTTTTCAATAGGGCTTTTTAAAAAATGCAATTTTTCAGTTACAAGGGTTAAGAAAATCAGTCTGTTTGCAGAGGATCACTTTTCATTCCCATAAGCTCATGTGAGTCCTTATCTCAGATTTCCTGACCTCATAAACACTAATTTAAGCCATATTCTTATCAGTGTGATAACAGTTTAATTGTTTATGAGGTCAGAGAAGAGGCTTCAGATGTGCCCGACAGCTGACTGCTGACGGAACTCAGGACCAACAGTCTGCAAATAGACTGATTTTCTAACCCTTGTTTTTAAAAAATGGCTGAACATTTTTAATCACTCCCATACCAGGCCATTTACCCCCTTCCTGACCAAGCCTAATTTAGCAAATCTGACATGTGTCATTTTATGTGGTAATAACTTTGGAATGGTTTTACTTATCCAAGCCATTATGAGATTGTTTTTTCGTCACACATTGTTTGTCATGTTAATGGTAAATTCATGAGTCAATATGTTTTACCTTTATTTTTGAAAAAAATCCAAAACGTACTGAAAATTTGGAAAAATTCACTATTTTATAAATTTGAATCTCTGTGCTTTTAACCCGTTAATGACGGGTCTTTAAAGATGGCGCCCGCTCCTGAGCGCTGTGAGCGCCATAGCCGCGGGTGGCAGCCTGCTTCTTATAGCAGACACCCGCGGCTCATGTTCACAACCGGCAGTAATGCCGATCGCAAACATTTAGCCCCCTCAGATGCCATGGTCTATCCTGACCATGGCATCTTAGAGTGCTGAAAACCATAAGCGTGCACTTCCGGTTATGCTCCAGCTCCCCGTGCGGCGATCGGAGGAGCCGAAGCGTGTGTGCAGCAGCCCCAGTCTTTGTGAATGACAGGAGGCAGCTGCATAGTATTTCCTATGGATAGGGCTCCATAGGAAAGTAGTAAAACCATCATAGATTCCAATGCAAGTGCATTGGAGTCTATGATAATAGCAATAGTTCCCTATTGGAGCTATAAAAAAAGTGTAAAAAAACCCCATAAAAATTCAAATCACCTCCCTTTTCCCAAAATCTAAATAAAAGAACGATGTGCAAAAACGCCCATAGTATAAAAATATAAAAATATATTCCCCATACGGCAAACAGCAAAATAGAAAAAAGCGTCCAAATGGCTGATTCGCCGCTTTTGGTCGCTTCATTTTCTACAAAATTTTTTTTTTAAAAAGTGATCAAAAAGTCATACAACCCCCCGCCCCGCAGATCGCCCTGCAAAAAATGAGCCCCCATACAGCTCCGTACACATAATTACAAAAAAAGGTTATAGGGGTCCAAATATCGCGACCAAAAAATTTAAATTATTTTTTTCCCACTTTTTTATTTTTTTATCACTATCAAAACGCAAGAAAAACTATACATATAAGGTATCACCGTATTCAAACTGACCTGTAGAATAAAAGTAACTAGTCAGTTTTATCATACATTGAACGTCGTAAATAAAAAAAAATGTAAAACTGTGGTGGAATTGCTTTTTTTTTCAATTTCACCCCATTTGGAATTTTTTCCACTACATTATATGCAATATTAAATGGAGGCGTTGGAAAGTACAACTTGTTCCGCAGAAATCAAGCCCTCATATGGCTATGCGAACAGAAAAATAAAAAATTTATGGCTCTGGGAAGGCAGGGAGCGCAAAACAAAAAATATTAAGCTCCGGGCCTGAAAGGGTTAAGACAGATAGTGATACATCGTAAAATTCTTATTAATTAACATTCATCATATGTCTACTTTATGTTAGCATCATTTTGGTAATGTTTTTTTTTTTTTTTAGGACGTTAGAAGGTTTTGAATTTTAGAAGCACTTTTTGAAATTTTTAAGAACAGTTCATCTTTTTTAAGGAACGATTAAGTTCTGTAGTTTGAGGAGCTGATATAATAGAAACCACCCATAAATTACCACATTTTAGAAACTGCACCCCTCAAACTATTCAGAACTGATTTTAGAAATATTGTTAACCCTTTAAGTATTCCAGAGGAATTAAAGCAAAACTAAGGTGAAATTTTAAAATGTAACTTTCTTCGCCGATTTTTGATTTTAATACATTTTTTCCTGTAGCACATAAAGGGTTATTACCCTGATCCTGCATTTTACAGAACGAACCCATATGTGGTTGTATGCCTCTGTATGGGCACACAGCAGGACTCAGAAGGCAAGGAGTGCCATATGGTTTTTGGAGTGCAGATTTTGCGGGAATGGTCTTTGGGCACTATGTTACATTTGAAGAGACCCTGAGGTACCCCTATAATGAAAACCCCCAAAAAGTTACCACATTTTGGACAGTATGATAACTTTATTCTGCAGTTTAATACGATTATGGCGATACCAAATGTATATTGTTTTTTTCATGTTTTACTACTTATGCATAATAGAATCCCTTTTTATTAAAAATCTCTTATATTTTATATAAAATAAAGCTGTTTTGACATAATTTATTTATTTTTTATGGCATTCACCTGATTGGGAAAAATCATGTGACATTTTTATCGAGCCGGTTATTACAGACACGCCGATACCAAGTATGTCTTTTTAAGAGCTTTTTTGGAAAAAAATATCATGTTTTTGTGTTGTCACAGTTCACCTGATGGGATACATCATGTAATATTTTTTATAGAGCCAGTTTTTTTCTTCTATTTTTAACAATTTTTAAATGACTTAATTGGGGGAAAGGATGTTTTTTTTATGTGTGAAACTTTAATTTTTTTCTTTTTCTCTTTTTTCTTTTACACTTTGTGTCCTCCATCAGGTCATACAAAACCTCTGGGGCACTTTTAACATCACATTTGTTTTAAAACTATTGATTTCTCTTGTAACTGGGGCTAAAGTAGTAGGTAAAGAAATACACTTCGTGACTAAGTAAGTTGTCACGACTCAAATTTCTTTGTGAAATTCGGCGATATTCGGTTTCATAACTTCGCTCATCTCTTATTCTGATCATCAAACTAAAGGACCTTTTTGTCCCCAGCAGATTCACAGGATTGCAGTTAAATTCACACACTAAAACATAATGGGGCACATACTCTTACTCTCACGGTTACTGAATCAAAAGGAAGTACAATAGGCAATACTATGCAAATATTGTGGGCATCCAGTTCCAGATGATGTTGTTGTGGTTAAAGTGAGAACTATTTAAAAAGGTTCTACTCACGTCTTCTGTTTTATAAATGTCTGCTGGAAACTTCTTGGGTGCAGGGGGTTTCTTGGCGTCAGTGTATCTATTTCTAAAGATTCATGCATTAGAGTCATTTTTAATGGTTTAAAGTCAAAGAGAGTGAAATCTCAAGAGAATTTCAACATCATCTGTGCACATAAACTCACTGAAAAAAGTGATTCATCCTTGAAAAGTATCTAGTACCAGTTGCACTCCCAGAACATCAGGCACACATAGTTCTGAGAACTAATAAGCAATTAACTTTGTTTGTCTCAAGCAATTCTCAATTCTGACCTAAAATAAACCAGCAAGTAAATTGGAACCCAGGATAGAAAATGAAGGTGCAATCCCACACAGTGTAAGATGTCCTTGTGCTGCATGTGGTCTGCCCCGGCATCCTCCATTGTACGCATTTTTGCTGGGGATTGCCATTATCTGCAGACCGCATGTGGAGGAATTGCTCCCCCGGTTATAGACACGCTACAGTGTCTGGGTTTGGAGCATTTCCACCCGTTTAGGCCAATTTTTTCGGTGAGTTTTTGTCTTTATGTGTATGGAATGTTGGCAACACTCTGGTAGCTTCTGTGTCACATGGTCTGTTGTGGGTGCGGCTTCTGTGTCACATGGTCTGTTGTGGGTGCGGCTTCTGTGTCACATGGTCTGTTGTGGGTGCGGCTCACAGCTTTAGTCTACCTCACAGTGCATTGGTGATACTACTATGGAGGCATGTGAGAGTCTGGCTGTGAGTTGGTTTCTAGCACTGTTCAGACCCTGTTCACACACTACGGGTAGTTGAGTGGTAGGACCCCATGCTTGCTGAGACACCGTGACGTGGTGCATGAGGGGCTCCGATATGTTCCTGACTGGAAGATATTGACAAAGTTCTCAGCTTTTAACATCGGCTTGAGGAATTAGCTAGTATTGTCAGTTGCGTATCATTTTGGTGCATTTATAATCTGTGCACATACTGTAGGTAGCTCCTCACAGAGCAAACATGTGAAGATCTTTAAAGTTTCATCAAATGCAAATATTTGCAGCTGCTAGGGCAAAATGAAGGAGAGCTAAGGAAAATATCTTGGGATCCAGTGGTGCATATCCTGCAAGTTTGGTGTGCATTGTTGTCCACCTACTGTAAAATCTTTGACACTCTCAACACTGGTATAGCTAGAGAGGGTGCAGGGGCAGCAGTCACACCCAAGCCCAGGTATATGAGACCCAATAGACCCAGTGCCTCAAATGAAGATGTCAGTATTATAAATGGCAAAAGGTAGGTTAGGGGCCTAAAGGTTACGCCTCTGACTGTGGACTTGTCTTTGTAGATTTAATTAAACAAACTGACAGCCTTTCTTATAAATTAGTTAACTGAAAACCAGGTATGGAGCCTTGGAGCAATGCAACTGCTCAAAGATGTCCATTCTTGTACCTTTATCCCAAAAAATACGTAATCCTAATCATTGGCGTACATAGAGAAGTAAGGGCCCCATAGCAAGGATCAAACCAGGCCCCCCACAAAGGACAGGTGGGTTTCTGCCTAAACCCTTTTAAATTAACCTTGGGCCATTTTTCCACTGCTTCATTTGCTCAAAGTTGCTCCTTTACAGGGTAGAGTCCTGACCAAGTTTTCACCTCCAGTAGAAGAGGAGATAATCCCAACTAAAACTGGGCCCCCTCTTGCCCTGGACCCCATAGCAGTCGCATGGTCTGCCGCTATGGTAGCTACGTCCCTGTACTAATTAAGACTATACAAAAATGAAACACATTATGTAAGGTACCGATTAGAGATTAGCAAATTCATTCTAAACTAATCACATTTGTTACAAATTTCCACAAATATTCGGATATTATTGAATCTAAAACTTTTGCAATTCATTTCAGATGAATCGTTCTAAATGCTGGCATCCATTTTACAGGTCAGAATACAGAGAGAAAGGCAGCTGTGACCAAAAAGGAATAATTTTTGGACAGTTTTTTAACTTAAAAAAAACCAACAGGCTCTATGTTTTATCACCAATGAAAAAATTCTAAGCAAAAAAATCTTCAGAAATCTCCAGAATTGGAAAATCCTTAAAAACACCTTGTACAATGATTAAAAACCAGACCAGGTGTTTAAGGATTTTCCAATAAAGAAGTAAAGTTTGTACAGAGTGCTGGAGATTTTTTCATTTTGAATTTGTTCAACTATTTGAACATCCAACAAAAACAAGGCGGTGAGCATTATTAGTTTTTTCTGTGTATCTTACTGTATGTTATCACTGGCTTCTATGCAGTTACCCATAGCCATGTATGTCACTGTCACTTTGATATTACTAATGCTGTCTTGGCGTTAAAGAGCTTGTAAAGATCTGATACAGTCCTAGGAGACCTCAGAGTGTCATACATGACCTTTCAGGACAATCGGCAGGGGCAGACTAAGAACTTAAAGTGGCCCTGAAAAAAACCCTGAAAGTGGCCCCAAGTTGTAGGCGAGTCCAAATTAACAGAAGGCAGGCCAACACAAGTAGTCAGGGCCAACACAAGCCACAAGTAGGCAGAGACAACAGAAGTAGGCAGGGTGGTACCTGAGAGCTTGAGATTGTTATGTACCTTGCCATCAAACGTGAGGAGGGCTCGGGCAACCCCCTGGGCATTGTCTCACCAGGAAATTTCCCTGTAGGATATATGGCCACTCCACCCCTGCCAGGAGGGGAACCTTTGATTTGTGTCAAATCAATTTGGACCAAAATTGCATCTGAAGATGGATTCATGCAACTTGGACCTGAAATGAACTTCAAAAAAATTCACTCATCTGTAACGCTCATATAATGTATTTGATTTTTGTATGGTCTTAAATTTTATGCAGCCATCTGCGAGGTTGAGGTAGTAAATGATGACTCTCTTCTGCTATAGTCTCCCAGTTTTCTGTTCTTGTAATCAGTCACACACAAAAAATGTATCTAGGAGTTGATTGACACCTCCAGCTGCAATTCTGAAAATCAATGTTTAATTGCTCTTAAATTGCTGTTGTAAAAAATATGAGTGATTTTCAGCTCGGGAAAACGGTTCCTTCACAATGGCATATGAGTCATTAGCTTAGATTTGTGCTTGTCTTGTTTTTGTTCTTAATAAATCATGTGAGCGAGAAACATTGTAAATAAGTCAAATGTGATTATACAAATGGTATAAATTATAGGCACAGCATGAATTTACATCTAGTGAGACATTTACTTGTATGACAAAAGGGCATTAATATGGGATTTTCTGGGTGTTGTTGTATATTTAACAAATGTAGATCACTAGTGTTGGAAAAGCATGCTCGGCCGAACACCAGTTCGGCTTGAGCATCTCGATGCTCGGCACATGGCTGTACTCGGCCGAGTACCGCATGTGCTCGAGCGAAATGTTCGAGTCTCCTCCCCGCATGTTTGTTGGCTGCTACGCAGCCAATAAACATGCAAGTGAGTACTGCCCTCACTGTAATGCCGTAGCCAGTGATTGGCTGGCCGAAACGCGCCATCGGGTGCTATATAGCACCTGATGACGCGTGTTCGGCTCAGTCTTAGTCAGGGAGAGCTGAGCATAAGAAGGGAAAGACAGTGTAGGTAGTGTTATTGGAAAAAATTTATTTGAAAAACTTTTCAGAGACCCAAAAGTCCTTTTAAGGACTATTGTATGTGACAGTAGCAATATATGTTTGTAGCGCAACCTGCGCTAAATTGCTTAGTCTTAGGGTCCATTTACACGTCCGCAATTTCGTTCCGCATTTTGCGGAACGAAATTGCGGACCCATTCATTTCTATAGGGCAGCACGATGTGCAGCTCGGATACGGAATTGCGGACCTACACTTCCCGTACCCGAAAAAAATAGAACATGTCCTATTCTTGTCCGCAATTGGTGTTCCGCAGTCTGGTGCTTTTTTAAGGAACGTCCGGACGACAAAAGAATTGTAATTTGCAACCTGTCCCATACAAAAATGAGCAGGGGCGTGAACACTAGCAACCTCACCATCACCAGCAGGATCCGCCACATGGCATCAAAGCCCCGTTATAGGTGGGCCAAACGCCTGGGTCCACAATCTGTGTCTGCCGGTCACACCACTGCCTACTCTTCCCCTGTGTTACGTGCTGGACAATCCCCTGTCGAAGGGGCAGGCCCAGATGCCTCCCGCCCTGCACCTGGACCTTTGCCAGCACCATCAGCGACCACATCCACTTCCGTGTTCCAGCACAGTGTACAAATGTCCTTACCACAAGCATTTGAACGCAAGTACAAATACCCAGCCACCCACCTACAGGACATAGCACTAAATGCGCAGCTTTCCAAATTACTGGCCCTGGAAATGTTGCCATTTAGGCTTGTGGACACTGAGGCCTTCCGCAGCCTGATGTCGGCGGCCGTCCAGCATTACGCAGCCCCCGGCCGCCACTATTTTTCAAGGTGTGCCGTGCCCGCCTTACACCAACATGTGTCCCGTAACATCACTCGTGCCCTGACCAACGCAGTTATTGGGAAGGTCCACTTAACCACGGACATACAGGGAGTGCAGAATTATTAGGCAAGTTGTATTTTTGAGGATTAATTTTATTATTGAACAACAACCATGTTCTCAATGAACCCACAAAACTCATTAATATCAAAGCTGAATATTTTTGGAAGTAGTTTTTAGTTTGTTTTTAGTTTTAGCTATTTTAGGGGGATATCTGTGTGTGCAGGTGACTATTACTGTGCATAATTATTAGGCAACTTAACAAAAAACAAATATATACCCATTTCAATTATTTATTTTTACCAGTGAAACCAATATAACATCTCAACATTCACAAATATACATTTCTGACATTCAAAAACAAAACAAAAACAAATCAGTGACCAATATAGCCACCTTTCTTTGCAAGGACACTCAAAAGCCTGCCATCCATGGATTCTGTCAGTGTTTTGATCTGGTCACCATCAACATTGCGTGCAGCAGCAACCACAGCCTCCCAGACACTGTTCAGAGAGGTGTACTGTTTTCCCTCCTTGTAAATCTCACATTTGATGATGGACCACAGGTTCTCAATGGGGTTCTGATCAGGTGAACAAGGAGGCCATGTCATTTGATTTTCTTCTTTTATACCCTTTCTTGCCAGCCACGCTGTGAAGTACTTGGACGCGTGTGATGGAGCATTGTCCTGCATGAAAATCATGTTTTTCTTGAAGGATGCAGACTTCTTCCTGTACCACTGCTTGAAGAAGGTGTCTTCCAGAAACTGGCAGTAGGACTGGGAGTTGAGCTTGACTCCATCCTCAACCCGAAAAGGCCCCACAAGCTCATCTTTGATGATACCAGCCCAAACCAGTACTCCACCTCCACCTTGCTGGCGTCTGAGTCGGACAGGAGCTCTCTGCCCTTTACCAATCCAGCCACGGGCCCATCCATCTGGCCCGTCAAGACTCACTCTCATTTCATCAGTCCATAAAACCTTAGAAAAATCAGTCTTGAGATATTTCTTGGCCCAGTCTTGACGTTTCAGTTTGTGTGTCTTGTTCAGTGGTGGTCGTCTTTCAGCCTTTCTTACCTTGGCCATGTCTCTGAGTATTGCACACCTTGTGCTTTTGGGCACTCCAGTGATGTTGCAGCTCTGAAATATGGCCAAACTGGTGGCAAGTGGCATCTTGGCAGCTGCACGCTTGACTTTTCTCAGTTCATGGGCAGTTATTTTGCGCCTTGGTTTTTCCACACGCTTCTTGCGACCCTGTTGACTATTTTGAATGAAACGCTTGATTGTTCGATGATCACGCTTCAGAAGCTTTGCAATTTTAAGAGTGCTGCATCCCTCTGCAAGATATCTCACTATTTTTGACTTTTCTGAGCCTGTCAAGTCCTTCTTTTGACCCATTTTGCCAAAGGAAAGGAAGTTGCCTAATAATTATGCACACCTAATATAGGGTGT
This sequence comes from Bufo bufo, assembly GCF_905171765.1. NCBI lineage: Eukaryota > Metazoa > Chordata > Amphibia > Anura > Bufonidae > Bufo > Bufo bufo. Next base: position 51,725,515 of record NC_053395.1, read on the forward strand.
TGATGTCATTAGACCACACCCCTTCTCATTACAGAGATGCACATCACCTAATATGCTTAATTGGTAGTAGGCTTTCGAGCCTATACAGCTTGGAGTAAGACAACATGCATAAAGAGGATGATGTGGTCAAAATACTCATTTGCCTAATAATTCTGCACGCAGTGTATGGACAAGTAAATTCGGCCAGGGACGCTACAGTTCCCTTACGGCACACTGGGTGAATGTTGTGGAGGCTGGGAGCGAGTCGTACCCTGGGATGGCACAGGTGCTACCGACGCCAAGGATTGCGGGCCCTACGTCGATCAGGGTTTCCGCCAGCACCTACGTTAGTGGCTCCAACCCCCACTTCAACTCCTCTGCCTCCTCTTCCACTTCCACCTCAGAATTATCCACGTGCAGCATTAATCAGTCATCAGTCAGTACCTAAAAGCAGTGTGGCACTGCAGTGGGGAAGCGGCAACAGGCCGTGCTGAAGCTGATATGCTTAGGGGAAGAACAGCACACCGCCGCAGAACTGTGGCAGGTGATAAGAGGCCAGACTGAGCTGTGGCTCTCGCCACTCAACTTAGAACCAGGCATGGTTGTGTCTGATAATGGCCGTAACTTGGTGGCGGCTTGTTCAGCAGTTTCTCAAAACCTACCCCAATTTGCCTGATCTACTGGTGAAAGTGCGCCACGTGTGTGCCCATTTTTGTTGTGCGACGTGAGCACGTGCTGGAACTCCACTTTCCACATGTTGGCCAGGCTTTGTGAGCAGCAGAGGGCAGTAGTGGAATACCAGCTGCAACATGGTCGTCGTCGCCTTTCCAGTCAGCTTCAGCTAATCAGAAGCGAGGAGTGGGCATGGAGGTCTGACCTCTGTGAGGTTTTAAGAAACTTTGAGGAATCAGCACAGATGGTGTTACGCTATTATAAGCGTAACCATCCCACTTCTGTGTCTACTCAAATGCTCGCTGCTCACAATTAAGGACGACGCTTTGCATGTGGAAGAGGTGGAAATGGGGGTGATAGCCAGACCACTCTCAGTTCGTCTTCTCAGTGTGAATTGGACGATGAAGAGGAGGAGGAGCAGAAAACGGTTGCCTCCGCTACAGAGGGTAGTATCCATGGAAGTTTAATTCCATCTGTTTAGCGTAGGTGGGCAGAAGAGGAGGAAGAGGAGATTGAGAGTGATCCTCTTGATGACGACAGCAAACTCTTGCCTGTTGGTACTCTGGCACACATGGCTGACTTCATGTTAGGCTGCCTTTCCAGTGACCCGCGCGTTATATGCATTTTAGACAACACAGATTACTAGTTGTTCACCCTTCTTGACCCCTGCTACAAAGATAACTTCTCATCTCTCATTCCTCTGGTGGAGAGGACGAGCAAAACGGTGCAATACCAGAAGATCCTTGTTGAAAAATTGCTCCAAACATTTCCATCTGACAACGCTGGTGGCAGATTCCGTAGTTCCTTGGCCAACCGAGGAGGGGAGACAAGGGGAACACACAGCAGTTCCAACAGAGTGAGGGCAACACTCTACAAATTCTGGGACATTTTCATGACACCCCGCCAGCACCCTCACCCTGATGTGTGGCCTAGTGTCACAAGGAGGGAAAAATTTGGGAAGATGGTGAAGGAGTACATAGCAGACTGTGTCAGCGTCCTCAATGATTCCTCAGTGCCTTACAACTACTGGATGTCCAAGCTGGACACGTGACATGAACTGGCGCTCTACTCCTTGGAGGTGCTGGCCTGCCCTGCCACCAATGTTTTGTCTGAGCTGGTATTTAGTGGTGCTGGTGGCATTATAACAGATAAGCGTATCCGCCTGTCAACTGAAAATGTTGACAGGTTGACTCTTATAAAAATGAACAAGGCCTGCATTGACCATGACTTCTCGACTCCACCAGAGTAAAGCTGATGAACATAAAGGCACTTTAAATGTGTTGTTTATAATGTACTAAATACACTGTATTCCCATGTAGTGATGGACGAACATCTGCCGGGACGGTTCGCGAACGCGATCAGATGTTTGCGAACCGCAAGTTCGCGGCGGGTCCCATTCATTTTAATGGCAGGCGAACCTGAAAAACCTTCAGCTCATATTTGCAGCCAAGAAATAATTACTAGAAGTGCACAAATAGTCCCACAACATGAACAGTGACATACCAGATGTACTACTCGAATGTGCGATCTCCATTCATTTTTTTTTTCAATGCGAAATATCGGCAATATAATTTTCCCGTACGCGCATGCGCAAATGCACTATACAGTACCCAAATGCACTATAAAGAAAGTATATTGGTATATAACACCCCTCTTCAATCAGTTTTTTTGGGGGACGACTGGTATATCACACTAGTAGAAATTATTTGTTCCAATAACGCTTGTTCCTCTATATACCTGCAGTATCGCAGCAGAACCGCACACAACTGCCGCACAATACAAATGCACTATAATATAACATAGAAAGTATATTATAACATTGTACAAGGAAGGCAATCCATTAGAATATACATGAAGATAAAACATAACCTTTAATAATTTTACTATGAGGGTCCATTCACACGTCCGTATGTGTTTTGCGGATCCGCAAAACACGGACACCGGCAATGTGCATTCCGCAATTTGTAGACTGCACATCGCTGGAACTATAATAGAAAATGCCTAATCTTGTCTGCAATTGCGGACAAGAATAGGACATGTTCTATTTTTTTGCGGAAACGGAAGCACAGATGCGGAAGTGCGGATCCGCAAATGCGGACAGCACATTCCGGCCCCATTGAAAATTAATGGGTCGGCACCCGTTCCGCAAAATTGCGGAACGGATGCTGCCCCATTTTGCGGACGTGTGAATGGAAAAGATATCCTTCAAAATGAAAATAAATTAAATTATTAAAGTTAAGCAAAAAGCATAGATGTGGTAGGCACTAAATCAGGTGCTCGGCGGGACACTAAATCAGGTGCTCGGCGGCACTAAATCAGGTGCTCGGCGGCACCAAATCAGAAACCATATGTCCTACCACAATTCGGGGGGTTCCAGTACACATCGATGAATCCAGGAGGGATTAGATGATGATGTGGTATTGAAGAACTGTCCCTGATATTGCCCTATAGGGGGGTGCAATTCTGGCCCTGATAGCCTAACCACAGACCACCTGCCTTGATAAGAGCAACCCTGTCGGGAACCTTACCCTATATAAATATGGCCCTAGTAAGCCCCTAGGCCCCTGACTTCCAGGTGATCACTATATAGATCTATGTATTTTTGACTCATTATAAAAGTATATTATAAGTATATCACACCCCTCTGTGTATCACACATATCGATAGCACACCTATACTAGTGCTTAAAATGACTTTCGTGGCCCTATTAGCTAGCGTTTGGTGTCCCTAACAGCCTGTCCCTGCTCCACACAGCAACCTCTCCCTACACTGGCAAAACACTGAATGTAAAATGGCGGCCAAATCAGGTTTATTTATAAGGTAGGGGGTATGTCCATGAGCTGAAATGTCTCAATTTGCTGTCCTGTACCACCTGAGGGATGTGTCATGGGTCAAAGTTCTTCACAATGTAAAAGAATATGGCGGGCACAAATTTCTCCATATGTTCGCATGTTTGGCGAATCGCAAACACGCAAAGTTCACAGCGAAACGACCGCCGGGCGAACCGCAAGGCCATCTCTTTTCCCTTGTACCCCTTCCACCAAAAACAAGGGTATATGGTTGAATCTTCCTTTTCTCATCCTCCTCCTCCTCTTCCATCATATCCACATGCTTATTCGTCGCATATAATTCCCTCGCATAAATGCCCTTCGCATATAATGTTTTACAGCGTCAGCTCAGCTGCAGGCCCTCACAGATAATTTTTTAGAGGGTCAGCTCACCAGCAGGCCCTTAACAACAATATTTTACAGGGTCAGCTCACCAGCAGGCCCTCGCATATAATGTTTTACAGGGTCAGCTCCCCAGCAGGGCCGCACCCAAAATCTTTTACAGGGTCAGCTCACCAGCAGGCCCTCGCATATAATGTTTTACAGGGTCAGCATACCAGCAGGCCCGCACCTAAAACCTTTTACAGGGTCAGCTCACCAGCAGACCCGCACCTAAAATCTTTTACAGGGTCAGTTTTCACAATTCTCACTGCCGGGGGTCGCTTAACTAGTTATCACGGAGGAGTCTCGTTCATTATCGGAATTAACCAGACTAATTGCTCCACCAACTAAGAACGTCCATGCACCACTACCCACCGAATCGAGAAAGAGCTATCAATCTGTCAATCTTTTCCGTGTCTGGGCCGGGTAAGGTTTTCCGTGTTGTGTCAAATTAAGCTGCAGGCTTCACTCTTGGTGGTGCCCTTCCGTCAATTCCTTTAAGTTTTAGCTTTGCAACCATACTTCCCCTTGAACCCAAAGACTTTAGTTTCCCGGAAGCTGCTCGGTGGGTCATGGGAATAACGACAACGGTATCTGATCGTCTTCAAACCTCAGACTTTCGTTTTTGATAAATGAAAACATTCTTGGCAAATGCTTTCGCTTTGGTTTGTCTTGCGCCGGTCCAAGAATTTCACCTCTAGCGGTGCAATACGGATGCCCCCGGCCGTCCCTCTTAATCATGGCCCTAGTTCCGAAAACCAACAAAATAGAACCGGAGTCCTATTCCATTATTCCTAGCTAAAGTATTCAGGCGACCTGGCCTGCTTTGAACTCTTTGAATTTTTTCAATGGTCAGCTAAGCAGCAGGCTCTCTCCCAAAAATTTTTGAATGGTCAGCTCAGCAGCAGGGTCTCAACCATAATGTTTTTGGGGGTTAGCTCAGCAGCAGGCCCTCGCATATAATTTTTTAGAGGGTCAGATCACCTGCAAGCCCTGGCATATAATTTTTTAGAGGGTCAGCTCACCTGCAGGCCCTTACCTAAAATCTTTTACAGGGTCAGCTCACCTGCAGGCCCTCACCTACAATCTTTTACACGGTCAGCTCATCTGCAGGCCCTCGCATATAAAGTTTTGGGGGTCAGCTCACCTGCAGGCCCTCACCTACAATCTTTTAGAGGGTCAGCTCACCAGCAGGCTCTCACCTACATTCTTTTACAGGGTCAGCTCACCTGCAGGCCCTCACCTAATTATACCTAATAGGTAATTTGTGCGCCTGCTGCCTTGTTGGAAGTGGTAGCTGTTTCTCAGGCTCCCTCTCCGGAATCAATAACTGATTCCCCGTTACCTGTGGTCACCGTGGTTGGCGCTGAAAATAACATCAAAAGTTGATAGGGCAGACATCCGAGTGACGGCCACGTGCGATCAGGCCCAGGTTATCTAGAGTCAGTAGGCCCTCGACCATAATGTTTTAGATGGTCAGATCAGCAGGTCCTTGCTCCAAATGTTTTTGAGGGTCACCTGCAGGTCATCAATCATAATTTTTAAAGGGTGTGTATGATGCCCTTGTTTATGTGTAACAAAGGGTGTATTGGAGTGTCGGTTCCTTGTAATTTTTGGCAGCCCTTTCACTTAGTGCATAGACTTTATGAGTGTAGGAGTCCCACTACCTGAACAATTGTACCACAATGTGAATGAGGCCCTCCTTTATGTGATATACAGGTGATATACAGGTTGTATCGGAGTGCCTCTTCCTTGTTATTTTTGGCAGCACTTGCACTTTATATACAAGTAAATATACAGGAAAGAATGTTTCTTAACAATTTTTCCTCTAAAATCGATTTTATTTTTGGTTTTGTGCGTATTATTGTCAGTCTGTAAAAGTGGCATAATACTCGGACAACATCGTTCCCAGCAGTGACCTGGGAGTCCAAGATGCATCCAGACATCCTCCCCATGCTGTTCCCAAACCATTTAGGTGGTGTTTCCATAAATTTCTAACTTTTTCCTATGAACCAGGCACCCTCCATTCTTCAGAGCAGGAGGCGCCTGGTTTAATGCTCGGGTTCTCCCATTACTTCCATTAAACTCGGGTGCTCAGTAGAGCACCCGAGCATCCCAATGCGTTCGGCCCGAGCCCCCGAGCACTATAGTGCTCGATCAACACTATAGATCACACTTGCCAACTCCCCTGGAAAATCTCAGAGGCTCACAGAAAAAGCGGAGGCATCCCACATGCCTGGAAGTTGGCAAATCTTTCACGCAGCTCATGGAGGGCTACTTTCTCCCAGAAAGCTCTAAATGAACTGTATAAAGTGCTGGGATTTTGCATCATTAGACAAAGTCCCACTAACCGTACCTGCTGTGAAGGGGTGTGAAGCTTGATGAAAAGGTGCGTGATGTGTCACAAAAATTATTAGAGCGTTCTAAGGGGTATAGAAAGGGGGTGTCCATGGCCTAAAAAGGTTTGTTAATTAATCACCTCTTGGAGGCCAATTAACACCTTGGCGACTTATGACATACTAGTATGTCACAGCAGAAAGCTACTGCCCGGAAATTGACGTACTAGTATGTCATGATGATCGAGCGGGCACCGGAGCTGTGCCAGATCAATGCTGTCAGTCACAGCCAGGTCTCTGCTATATCCACCAGCATGCCAGCATATTCACCCCTCATATGCTGCAATCAATGCTGATCATGGCATATAAGAAGATCACAGAGGGAGGGTGCTCCCTCTGCCCCTCCATCGACCCCCTGCATGGCCGTGACAGGGGGCTGAGGGCTGCTATGGCAAACCCAGGCCTTGCAAAGTCCTTGGGATCTGAAGTGTTTTATGAAAAATAAAAGAATAAAAATTTAAAGTAAAAAAAGTGCCCCTTTCCCTTTATCAAGCGATTTTTAATTTAAAAAAGTGTAAAATTTGAACAATTAAAAATGCTTATGCACCCAGAAATGGTACCAATAAAAACATCAACTCTTCAACTCTTCCCACAAAATAAACAAACTCCTACACAAGACGATCAGCAAAAAAAAAAGGCTTTTAGAAAATGGAGATACAAAAACATTTTTTCAAAAACATTTTATTATGTAAAACTGAAACAAAAAATAGACATATTTGGTATCTTTGCATCTATAACAACCTGCTCTTTAAAAATAACACATGATCTAACCTGTCAGGTGAACACTGTAAAAAACAAAAAATAAAAATGGTACCAGAACATTTTCTGGTTATCTTGCCTCACAAAAAGCATAATTTTTGGGCGATCAAAAATCATATGTCCCCAAAATAGTACCAATAAAACTGTCACCATATCCCATAGTTTCCAAAATAGGGTCTCTTTTTGGGAGTTTGTACTGTAGGGGAGCATCAAGGAGGAGAAGAGTGAGTACAGCAAAGGGTCAGAATGGCATAAAAAAGGTATAGAAATGGCAAACAAATTGCATAAAAAAATACAAGAAGTGATACCTTGATCCCTTGGCACTCCCATTCTGATACTTCCCATCTCCACTAATCTCCAGTTCCTGGTCCATCTTGGCACACAGGGGTCAATTCCCTTACACAAAATTGTGGAATCTACCTTGATCGTGTGCTCGGGCAGTTCGTCGTGTCCCTACCAGCATACACGAGGGACACGATGGACTTCCTGAACAAGATAGATTCCCTCAATATGGATCCCGACTGTATCTTGGCCAGCATCGATGTAGAGTCGCTTTATAGCTCCATCCCACATCACTATGGTCTTATTGCTGTTAAATACTTTTTGAAGACAAGAGGTACACAATATGTGGCACACAATATCTTTATTCTACAGTTGTTAGAGTTTACCCTGACACATAATTTTTTTCTTTTTAATGCACGTTTCTACCACCAGCTCAGGGGGAAGGCATTGGGCAGCCCCTGTGCCCCCACATATGCCAACCTCCTCCTGGGCTAGTGGGAGGATACTCATGTATTCCCCGATCGACCGGTTAAGTGGGCTGAAATCGTCATATTTTGGACATGATATATTGACGACATCTTTTTGGTATGGAAGGGCGGGCCGGGTGAGTTGAAAAGGTTCATTTTTGAACTTAACGATAACGAGATCGGCCTTCGCTTTACTTACGAGTCAGACCAGTGTACGATTACGTTCTTGGATATTCGAGTAACTAAGGAAGACGACAGACTCGTGACTGACATGTTTAGAAAAGCCACAGCCACGAATTCCTTGCTTCACTGGAAGAGCCACCACCCGACCCCCCTTAAACGGGGTATCCCAAGGGGTCAATATCTCCGAGTGAGAAGAAACTGCTCGGAGGGTGGTGCCTTTTTCAGTGAGGCAAGGAAACTTCAGGACAGGTTCAGGGGAAGGGGGTATCCACAGACTGTCTTAAATGAGGCTTTTAAAAATGCACAACAGAAAAACCGTGTAGACCTCCTGGTCCCCAAACCCAGGACCATAGATAAACATCAACCACTGCGTATCATTTCCACCTTTGACGTAGCCAATCATGAAGTGATGGCTGTCCTGAAGAGATATTGGCCTATATTACAGATGGACTCTGACCTGACATTCTTACGGAACATCCCTCAGTCACTTACCGTAGAGGGAGGAGTATAAAAGATCATCTTGTCCATAGCCATTTTACATCTCCGGCGAAGAAAGGGACATGGCTAGACCGTAAACCGATAGGCGTCTTCTGATGTGGCCCTTGTAAAGCATGTGAATACCTCTCGACCGCCAAGACCATTACGTGTTCCGTAACTAAGCAGACGTTTAGGGTCAGGGATTTTGTCAATTGTGGAAGTAAGGGGGCCATATACGTCTGCCAGTGTCCTTGCCCTATGGACTATATAGGCAAAACGGTTAGAGAACTCAGGAGAAGGGTCTGCGAACATGTGAACGACATCGTCAAGAAAAATGTCACACCTGTAGCTTCACATATCACTGAATGTCATGGAGGGGACCCTAAGTGTCTGAGATTCTCAGTTCTCGAATTGATACCACCATCGCCACGGGGGGGGGGGGGGGGGGGTGACTGGGACAGGAAGATCCTTCAGAAGGAATGTGAATGGATCCACCGGTTCCGGTCCCAGTCTCCCTTCGGAATAAACGAGAAACTGACTTTCTCCTGTTTTCTCTAACTGTTATGAGGAATACAATTTATGCCGCTCCCCCTTTCCTTTTTTCCTCTTGTCTTCTCTCTGCCGTTGTTATGCCTGCCGTATTCCCTTTTCTGGAACTGCTGGGCCGGGAATAATTAACTTTGGGTTCCTTAACTGGCCAGGATGCGGGAAGCATCCAAATTTAATACTATCATAGTCATTGAGTATTATCTTCTCTTTTGACTTCATAACACACCCTATATATCATTTACGGGTTGTGATGGACGATACTGTATCTGGGTGTCATGAACCACAAACACCTCATCTGTTAAATAGATCTTAAATATATATATATATATACAGTGGCGGAAATAATTATTTGACCCCTCACTGATTTTGTAAGTTTGTCCAATGACAAAGAAATGAAAAGTCTCAGAACAGTATCATTTCAATGGTAGGTTTATTGTAACAGTGGCAGATAGCACATCAAAAGGAAAATCGAAAAAATAACTTTAAATAAAAGATAGCAACTGATTTGCATTTCATTGAGTGAAATAAGTATTTGAACCCTCTAACAAAAAAAGACTTAATACTTGGTGGAAAAACCCTTGTTTGCAAGCACAGAGGTCAAACGTTTCTTGTAATTGATGACCAAGTTTGCGCACATTTTAGGAGGAATGTTGGTCCACTCCTCTTTGCAGATCATCTCTAAATCCCTAAGGTTTCGAGGCTGTCTCTGTGCAACTCTGAGCTTGAGCTCCCTCCATAGGTTTTCGATTGGATTAAGGTCCGGAGACTGACTAGGCCACTCCATGACCTTAATGTGCTTCTTCTTGAGCCACTCCTTTGTTGCCTTTGCTGTATGTTTTGGGTCATTGTCGTGCTGGAACACCCATCCACGACCCATTTTCAGTTTCCTGGCAGAGGGAAGGAGGTTGTCGCTCAGGATTTCACGATACATGGCTCCGTCCATTTTCCCGTTTATGCGAATAAGTTGTCCTGTGCCCTTAGCAGAAAAACACCCCCAAAGCAAAATGTTTCCACCCCCATGCTTGACGGTGGGGACGGTGTTTTGGGGGTCATAGGCAGCATTTTTCTTCCTCCAAACACAGCGAGTTGAGTTAATGCCAAAGAGCTCTATTTTGGTCTCATCAGACCACAGCACCTTCTCCCAGTCACTCTCTGAATCATTCAGGTGTTCATTGGCAAACTTCAGACGGGCCTGCACATGTGCCTTCCTGAGCAGGGGGACCTTGCGAGCCCTGCAGGATTTTAATCCATTGCGGTGTAATGTGTTTCCAATGGTTTTCTTGGTGACTGTGGTCCCTGCTAATTTGAGGTCATTAACTAACTCCTCCCGTGTAGTTCTAGGATGCTTTTTCACCTTTCTCAGAACCATTGACACCCCACGAGGTGAGATCTTGCGTGGAGCCCCAGAGCGAGGTCGATTGATGGTCATTTTGTGCTCCTTCCATTTTCGAACAATCGCACCAACAGTTGTCACCTTCTCTCCCAGCTTCTTGCTAATGGTTTTGTAGCCCATTCCAGCCTTGTGCAGGTCTACAATTTTGTCTCTGACATCCTTGGACAGCTCTTTGGTCTTTCCCATGTTGGAGAGTTTGGAGTCTGCTTGATTGATTGATTCTGTGGACAGGTGTCTTTTATACAGGTGACTAGTTAAGACAGGTGTCCTTAATGAGGGTGACTAATTGAGTAGAAGTGTCTAACCACTCTGTGGGAGCCAGAACTCTTAATGGTTGGTAGGGGTTCAAATACTTATTTCACTCAATGAAATGCAAATCAGTTGCTATCTTTTATTTAAAGTTATTTTTTCGATTTTCCTTTTGATGTGCTATCTGCCACTGTTACAATAAACCTACCATTGAAATGATACTGTTCTGAGACTTTATTTCTTTGTCATTGGACAAACTTACAAAATCAGTGAGGGGTCAAATAATTATTTCCGCCACTGTATATATATATATATATACACACATCTCTTTTTCCACTGTGCTGAATCAACTGGTCGAGGTTTTTTGTTTGCTCCCGGTACTCCCTTGAATGATCTCCATATATGGGGGAGTGTACTGACTTATTAGACCGACCAGAGGGGGATCAACCTGATGGGGATCGTTCTGAGCGCATTCTATCTGCCTGTTGCGTTCCACTGCGCCTCATGGACCGGTAACATGTGACCGGAAGTTTGGATGCTCATTGGGTTCCACTGCGCTCCATGTACAGGAAGCGCATGAATGAAACAGCACGCCCAGGGCGGAACGCCGTCTTGCTTTCCACCGGCCGGAAGTGGATGTATCCACAGACCGGAAGTGGTGGAATCAAGCGGACGCGTCCGTACCCGGTGAGTTTAGGTGGGAAATTTAAATCAGATGAGTGTGGGTATTTATGAGGGGGCACCAGGCACAGAAATGCATGGGCCTTTTGAAGAGAGGAGGCGACCATATCAGGAGGCGGACAACGAATCGTGAGTAGGGATATTCCCTCCATGTCTAGCTTCTATCATTCCTTTTTGTTTCTGGTGACCATGAATCTCTAACCTTTACAGGCTAGGCAACTGTTGTTTTATGGGGCCATTTAAGAGACTGTTGGATTTTTGGAGCTGGTCCTGTGATTGTGAGTTTTATTTCCTTATCATGGAGTTTGGTGGAGTTTGCAGCTTTGATATATCTTCTGCCATACACTATACGTACTTTCTCTCCACAGGTATCTACACGGGAGTCCGGCAAAACTGACTTTTGGCCTCAGTGCACGCCGTGCGTGATCTGCCTGTATATGTTTATATCTAATAGCCTCCTTCTATGCAGTACCAAGCTGTGGTCCTCTTAACATTCTTTTTACATCTGATAGGATTGTGTAATGGTGGATGTAAAGATATTGTGCATCCACAATAAGTGCACTATACATGACACTATAAGGTGGGCGCATATCCAAAACTTATGAATTATAGCATTCACAGGATATTGCGTATCAACAATAAGTGCATTACATATGACACTATCATACTACTAGATGGATATTAGGCATCTTTGATATACTGACCCCTGATGATCCCACAGAGTGGGGGAAACGCGTCGGGTTATGATTTACGTTTATTTTGTGTACGATTAGAATGTACTGTGTACCTAGCTGGCTGCAATATCCAGCAGCATAAGGGTTGTATACACAGTCCATTAGCAGGCCCTTTATATAAATAGGGTCATTGTATGTGATATTGTTGTTGTTGTTGTTTTTTATGTCCTTTGTTTTGTATCTGCCCACTTTTTTAGCACCATTTCTTTACCCTCCACCCTCTCAGGATCACTGTATCAGGGTTAAGTGAGGGTTAGATCAGCCTAGTTTCGAGGACAGGGAATCCCCACCATCAGGGGTTGTCCCTGGGCTGAGCAAGACTAGGGTGAGACGATAGGGACTGCTTTCCCTCATCCCCTATATACCTTGCAGGTGCCTTGTGTGGCAAATTATCTGAGTGTACTCTCAGTAAGTATCGTCCGATATGAACTTGACAATTTTTAAGGAATATAATTAAAATATATTAATTTGAATGGGTTAAATAATTTGCTGGAAGTCTCTTGGCACACAGGACACGTTGTCTCAGCCAAGCATCTTTTATACAAACATTTTATAAAATCAGGTTTGATGGATTTGTGATTGTTTTGAGGCTGCTAGAAGGAGAATCGCCATGCTTCACCTCTCCTAAAATACCTAGACGCAGATCAAGGAAGGCGAACGAAATTCTAGGTAGAATTCAACAAAAGGTGGACCGAGTAAATCATAAAGGGTACCTGTACTTTAAAAAAGTTCTTGACCGTTCGCTAGAAAGAGGAGAGAAAATCGCTCACGTAAGCGCATTGACTTCTCGTTGCAGGAGACGGACTCAAACAGTCTCATAGACCTTCTATTGAGCTCAACTCTGTGTGAGTGCATTTTTCTCTTTGTTCTATCGATCAGTGATTTACCCTACAGCAAGTATCCATCTCCCTTTAAGGAGACCGCACATGTGACAGGAACAGGAAGTGTAAGGAGTCATGCTGAGAGATCTAACTACAGAAGTTATAATAAAGAAAGTTACTGTTGAATTTCATCCCTGCCTGCTTACATTTTATGAAGATATCACAGGTAGGGTCCCAGGGCTCAGACCTTCAAACCTTTGATACTTTACTATGTCCTAAGGATGGGCCATCAGTGGGGCTAGTCCCTTTCAAGTGGGGAGTATCACCTGCAATTCCAGACATAGGAGCACATACGGGTGAGTAGCTGTGATTGTGTTTACCATGAGTGAGCTAAATTGTAGGGACCCAGAGGTCAGACCTCAACATAGATGGCCTATGTTCATGTCATTAGAAACACTTTTGACCGAAATATATGTTATATTAATAAATATATTTCCTATGTAACAGTTAGAATTAAAGGCCAATATGCTTAAATACATAACCACAAGAAGCGCCTTGTGCTATTTGCAGTTTTAAACATACATTTGGCATTTGCTGGCTTGACACATATACATTACTGATGTATTTATGGTGTCCTTGTTAATTTTATTTCACTTTGCACACAGACAGCTGAATACCAAAGATTACAAATTGTGTGCACCTAATGAATAGGGATCTAGTGGGCCATCACCATCCAGAGTCTGGTTCATGCTAGCTTCACGTAATAAAGTAATGCCTTAAACCCGTGCAGATATGGTTCTGAAATATTTCCTTGAAAAGTGTCATTCCTATAAAATGCATTGGAGTGTGTGACAAGGGACAGCTTGTCACAATCTTCTACAACAATGAGAACTCCTGCAACTTTGACTAGGCGTCTAGCAGAAAGGAAACAATCCATGGAGGCTTCTGCTGTCTACACTTGAAACTTTGCTTACCTAATATGGATTAGAATTTCTATGAATCATGATTTACTGAATATTAGTCAAACATGCTTCTCAACCAGAAGACCAGAAGCGTAATTGTAACTCTTGTGCCCCAGTGCAAATTTGGTAAAGGGGTTGTACAATATGTTTAAACATTTTTGACAAGCATTGAAATAGCTTAAAGTAAACAAATTGTGTTACACTTACCTCTTTTTCCACCGCCATTCTCTGCAGCGCTGGTGCAATCCTCCTGCTACTGCTTGTTTTCAAACTGCAGCGGTAAAGTATCAGTATGCACATTACCATTGCAGCCAATCGCTGTCCTTACTGTTGGACTGCTAAGGACAGTGATCGGCTGCATCGCCACATGCCATATACTTGCAAGTCATCACAGTATTTTGCAAAAAAAAAACTATCATGTAGGTAAATACGGACAAGGACAGTGAGGCCTTGGACTGTAACCCCCCCACTGTCCCTACCTACTTGCAGTAAAAGCCCTAGATGGCAACGGTCCCTACACTACTTAAGTGCAAAGACAGACAAACAACACAGACAGATAAACATAATACCAGAGTCGTCATAAATGGGTCAGAACCAGACAGGCTACGCCGTAACAGAAAGGGAGGTGGAGAATGTTATGGGGGCCCTGACAATAAAATCTTTTAGTCCTCCTCCTAGGTGGGCCACTCCTCAGTTTGGGCCCCAAAGCAGCAGCTTTCCCTATAGCTACGCCCCTGCCTGATATGTCCATGACTCAGTGCTCCATTGGTCAGGACCACAAGTACACAGTAATAGAGCAGCTGAGCAATCACCCCACTGGGAGAAACAGATCATTGCATCCTGAACTAAGGATGCGGTAACGTCACCAGGGGGCGTGACTCAGCAGAGCGTCTCTCCTAACACAGCTGAGGATCACACTGCTGGAGTCCAGACCGGTAAGGTTATTACAAAAGCAATAACAGAAAAATATTGAGGAGCTGCTGACAATCAAGCCTAGACATATTCACCCGTTATTGGGTTGTCTGACTTATAAGAAAATCCCCCAGTGCCCTGTAATCTAATAAAGTAATATATAATTGTCACTTAATTTTCAGGGCAGTTGCTCTGGTTTGTGTTAATAGGCTGCAGAGGTGTCATAGAGATAGACACCATGTGACCCGCTGCAGCCAGTCACTGGTCTCAGCGGTATATGGCATGAGGCGGAGGACCGTGATTGGCTGCAGAGGTCATGTGCTGTATGGAGCTATATTAATACTGCAGCCTGTAAACACAGAACAGAGGGGAGGACCAGAGCGGCAGCACTGGAAATGTTGGGATTAAGTGGTGAGTATATGTTCTGTTATGATTTTATTACACTTGGAGGCACTGTAGGGTTTCCCGGTAAATTTGACAATCCTTTTAACCTGGAGAAGGTAGTTTGAGGATAATATTTTGGCTTTTCATAGGGCCTGGGGGATGCATCCCAGCCACATAAGGTCACATGTGATCCCTGGCAACTGTTGTGGGGTCTATGATTGATACTACATTCTTTATTTTACAGCACCATTAACTCCAGGGCACCGTGCAAATGAAAATGGGTTTACATACATAATATAAAAGCTATATGAGTGACAGACTAGTACAGAGAGAAAGATGACCCTGCCCATGAGGGCTTATAACTTGCAAGTGAAGGAGACTGTAGGTGAGGGTAGAAGCTGTTGTTCATGTGGTAGTGTAATAGCAGCAGGGTTATTCAAGGCTATCCTGAAGAGGTAAGTTTTCAGGTTTAAAAGTTTAGATGGTGGGTGATGGCATATAAGTAACTCCATTTTGTCTTATTCAGCCACGTGTATTACGATTGCATCAGGCCAGTGCACTATTCTAAGATTTCCATTTGTGCCTTTCTCCCTCTGTAGTATTGAGACCAGATTAGAAAATGCATACATACATTTGTTTAACCAGCCTTACTTCACAAGGTCATTCTCATGTTTATACCTGAATGATTAACTGTCGCTACTATGAAACATCTATTTCTGTAAATGCAGAGCTCATGTGTATTCAGGCCATACGATAAGACTAATGCTAACATATTATTGGATGTAATGGGAGGTCAATCCTCCCCTATATTAAGTGTTGGCACGCAGTGAATAAACCAGAATGGATCAGAGAAAGACACGTGTTTTTGGTCTCCATCTAATTCATTCTCTCGGTACCGAATAGGGCTTAATTTAAGCTGATCACCGAAATCTTGTGGGACACATTTAGGCAAAGGGCCTATTTAGCCTTACAGCTTTGGCGGCTCGTCCGTGATCGAGAGGGCCATCTTTAGGTACAAGAGACATCAATTGTCTTCTTCGGACCTGGAGGCACTGACCAAAATCTCGACTTAAAGTAAGTTGAACCATCTATTTATGATTTCGGTGGATTGCGGTGTCTGAGGTGTCTGGGGCACACGCAAAAGTTGATTGTAAGAGGCTCCGGGAGTCCATATCGTGAGATATAAAAAGTGCACTATAAATATAAATAATCTGTTCCGGGAACAGAAGGTACAAGCTTGGATTAACTCCTATATATATATATAGTATAAGTATTTTAGAAGTAATAAGATTATCTGTTTGTGTGAGATACTGACCGGGTGGTAAGTGTACGGTCGCATCCCACTGTTATTATCAAATTGATGTATTTTGGGTTAAACTACTGTTAATGTGTAAAATTGTTTGTGTTGTGGAGGACTGCAAGACGCCCCAGTTTTTCAGCTAAGAGTAATCTGTTGACCCGGAAAATTTGAACGCAAGTGGCGGTCCGAAACAACAATAGTCGATAGGGGTCCAAAGAGTATAGAGAGACATTAAGATACGAATCAGCTGATCAGTTGACAGGTCTTGTCGGCACCTTCACGGTGCAGTACAGCCAGTCCTGACAGCGATTGTCTCACTTACTCTTTGAACTATAAATACTAACATGGGAGGACAAGGGTCTAAAACTAAATTCCCTAAACCAGAACCAGGAGAAACTTGCAAAGTCTATGTAGCCCGTGTTAGTCCAACAAACTATTACCTGATCAACCCGTGGGTAGATAATCTAGCAGGCTGGACTGAGGTAATGGATGCTGCAGATCCATTCCCCAGGGACGGTGATAATAGTATTTATCATATGGATATGGTCAAAGGACTATGTCTAGGTGATAAAACAGCCTGGCCGCATTTCAATGCCGATCCTTCCTGGGACATGGAGTACATGTCCAGGAGTGCAGAACAATGGCTGGAAATAGCCCCCCACTGGTATGATGCAGGTAATAGCAAGAAGAATAAGAATCTAAAAAGTCCCAAAAATGATAGGTCTCTACATGAAATAGAACAGGAGGTAGGCACAAAGAAGAGAAGTCAGAAATCCCCTCCACCTTATAATAAATCCACCCCCACGGCACCTCTGTACCCAGTTCTGACTCAGATTGAGGAAGATGCTGTAACAGCGGTTATACCATTAAAACTAGAAGAAAAATACCGACCCCCCATGCCAACATTTGGAAACATAGCAGAGCGCAGTCTAAATACTGGCACACCACATACTAGTTATACTACACGCAGTACAAGTAGAATGAAAGATGAAACAGAACAGGGTGAATCAAAGGAAGGAGTCCAAGTAATCGCTCCCTTTCTGACAGTAGGACAACACTTAGTAAAAAAAGCCCATAGAAATAGAGGATCTCAACAAAATTATAAAGTATTGTCCCAAACCTTCCATAGCCCCACTAGGGACTATTACATACCTAAAAAAAGGCCTGTAGAGGGCGCAACTACACACAGGAAGATTTAAGGCTTATCCTGGATGGTATTATAGGAACACACACAACCTGGAATTGGGACAAGGTTAGCTCCATATCTACTATTACACAACGCAGTGATGCTCTAGATTATGTATGTAATACAGAAGTGGGTCAGAAAAGGATATGGGCGGAGATTGAGGAACATATGAATGAGGTATTCAAACAAAAATCTTCATTGCCCGTAGCAATAGCCTGCAAACAGAAATCTGTTGAAACGGTCACTGAATTCTGGAAAAGATTCATTGATTGCTGGAAGACTGAGGCGGGGCTACCTGTGCGTGACAATGACAGTTTGATTATCTCCACATTTGTAAACAATCTATCAGATAAATTGATCCTAACTGTGAAACAAAATGTGTCCTCTTGGACTTCAGATACAACTGATGAGTTTGAGAAACATCTCTTTGAAAAAGAAGCAGCAGGATGCTTTGAGATAAGGAAAGCAACATCCCCCACACACGCATATACTAGCAGAGGCAGGGGGAGGGGTGGGAATAATAGCAGACCCTACAATGGAAAACATGACTCATTGCCAAATAATTGTTGTTATAACTGTGGAAAAGAAGGACATTGGGCACGTCAATGCCGTGCACCAAAAAAGGGTAAGGGGAGAGGTCAAGATTACAACACACAGAAACCTGACACTCAGTCACAAAACAACCAACCAAGTCAGATAAACCACAGACAAGGTCCACAGAGTCAGCCCAGATTCCCATTAGATTGGCATCAGCAAAACTCATACTGAGGATGCCCTGAGGGACGAAGCCCAGCTTTCACGCAGGTCACAACACATTGGAAGGACACACCAGTAATTCTACTTAGAGTAGGAGGAAGAAAAGTGGGATTTTTAATAGATAGTGGAGCTACTTCTAGTGTGTTAAACAACTCAATGTACAAAGGGCCTTTAAGGAAGTGTGCGCCCTCTATGGGAATAAATGGGGTACTGACGAGGACATACAGAACAGATTCCTTACCAGTAGAAACCATTGATAGGGAATACATTACAGATCATGCTTTTAGCATCATACCTGAATGTCCTGTGAGTCTTCTGGGAAGAGACTTATTCATTAAGTTAGAATTGCAAATCACTGTTGAGAACAATGGCATCAGTGTATACTCTGATGCTTTGCCCATAATAACCCCCACACCTCTGATCCTTACAAACTTACAAGATCACTCAGAATTAGAGGATATAGACCCATCATTATGGGCAAAGGGGGACTATGACACAGGATTCATTGACTGCACACCATACAAAGCAACCATCAAAGAGGGCAGTACACCTGTATATCAGAAACAATACCCGCTGTCAAAAGAGAAACTTGATGGGCTTAGGCCAATGATAAAGGAATTCCTACAAAAGGGAATCCTGGAAGAGGTGATTTCACCCTACAGCACGCCCGTGAATCCAGTGACAAAGGCAGATGGTACTACCCGCTTTGTGCAGGACTTAAGGGCAATAAATAATATCATTGTGCCTATTGCTCCTATTGTCCCAGATGTCACCTCACTTCTTTCTGCAATTCCTGCAGACGCTGTCTATTTCAGTGTGATAGATCTGAAAAATGCTTTCTTTTCTATCCCAGTTGATAAGGCAACCAGACTACTTTTTGCTTTTTCCTTTGATGGACGACAACTGACCTGGTGCAGAATGCCTCAGGGATTTGCTGATTCACCTGTAGTGTACAGCATAGTCCTCCAAGCCACGTTAAAACTATGGTACCCCCCCCCCCAAGGCTCTGTGTTGCTGCAATATGTTGATGATTTGTTACTGTGTAGCATGTCAGCGGAGGCCAGCATTCAGGATGGTTTATCACTGTTAAAATGGTTGTCAGGATTTGGTCACAAAGTGGCACTTAAGAAAATGCAATGGTGTAAAATGCAGGTTGAATACTTGGGCTTTGTCCTCACAAAGGGTGAAAGGAGAATCAGCGCAGAAAGAGTCCAGTCTATTGCGGGTTTGGTCGCCCCGCACACCAGGAAAGAAATGTTATCTTTCCTTGGTATGATAAATTACTGTAGACAATGGATTCCTGATTGTTCTTACTACGACAATGTTTTGAGGCAAGCCACTCTGGATGGAAATCCAGATCTGATTAAATGGTCTTCTGAAATGTACAATGCATTTGATTGTCTGAAATGTTCACTCATGTCGAGTCCAGGGCTGGGCCTCCCTGACTATAATATGCCCTTCCACATGTTTGCACGCCAAAATTGTAAAACCATGGCGGGGGTACTGACACAAGAACACGGAGGCAAGTTGCGTCCTTGTGCGTTTTTCTCAAAGGTTATGCCCACCTCTGTCCAGGGGATGCCGGCATGTCTGCGTTCCCTTGCAGCCTGTGCAATGATGGTAGAATTAGCAACTACTTTCACCCTGGGACATTTAACCTTCTTGCACACTACACATGATGTTGTAGGTTTACTCAGAGGTGTACATACACAACACATGTCAGCGCAAAGATTATCTGGATATGAGATCCTGTTGCTCAGTAACCCTTCACTCCAGATTAAATATGCATCCAACATTACAGGACCAGCACCTATTTTGAATGCATTACTAGGGCTGAAAGGAACAGAAGACGCCCTTCCTGACACACATGATTGCTTACAGGTGCTCAATCACGAGACGTCACCTAGGGCTGACTTATCAACTGTTCCCATACCTGATGCACCAGAAGTTTTTGTTGATGGATCATGCTCTCGCCCCACTGATACTATATTCTGTGCAGCATATGCTATTGTTATGCTGCCAGATATAGTCTTGGAAGCAAACCCAATTCCCATCCAGTCTGCACAGGCAGCTGAACTCATTGCACTCACAAGGGCTTGCATACTACACACCAATAAACCTGTCACTATTTACACAGACAGCAGATATGCTCATGGTGTAGTATGGGATCATGGGATGATTTGGCAGAGGAGAGGATTCACTGCAGCAGACGGTAAGAGAATCTCACATGCACAGCTAGTCACGGACCTCTTGGCTGCAATCAGATTGCCTTCAGATTTAGCTATAGTACATTGCAGGGCACACACAAATGGAAAAGACAGAATTTCAAGAGGTAATGCATTTGCAGATAGTGTAGCTAAAGACACAGCCAAGAGTAATCCAAATAGAATGAATCATGACAATTGGGAAATGGCAGTCTTACACCCACCCTCACCTGATTTGACACACATGCTAACAGACCTACAAAGGTATGCCACTGAAACAGAGGAGAAGTATTGGTGCTATCCAATCTTGCAGAAAAATCCAAAGTCTGGATTGATCTGCAAGGAGGGGAAGCCATGCATACCTCAGCATAGTGCATCCATCTTCATTGCACACTTTCACGGTGTAGGACACAACAGCATACAAACCACCCACATGTTGCTGAGCCAAAGTTTTTACATTACTGATAGCAAACAGCTAGTCACAGACTACATACACAGATGTATTACGTGCTTAAGAAACAACCCTAACAACCCACTGAAAATACCTCACCAACACCTTGACTATCCCACTACACCATTCACCCACTTGCAGGTGGATTATACGCATATACCTAAAACAAAAGGGAAACAAGAGTATGCATTAGTGATAGTGGACATGTTCTCAAGGTGGCCAGAAGTCTTCCCTACAAAGGCAGAAGATGCTAAAAACTACAGCCAAAATTCTGACACAGCAAATAATCCCAAGGTGGGGCTGTCCTCTGGTTATTGAATCAGACCAGGGGCCGGCCTTCACCTCAAAACTTAACAAGGAGGTAGCTAGACTGTTACAGGTGGAATGGAAATATCATATTCCGTATCACCCACAAAGTTCAGGCATTGTGGAAAGAATGAACAGGACAGTTAAAGACAAACTCAGGAAGGCCACTGCTGGTACATTTGAAAAATGGAAACAAATCCTACCCATAATACTTGCAGAAATTAGAATGACGCCTAATAAGAAGTTAGGGATTTCACCATTTGAAATTCTGATGGGTAGGCCTTTCCCCACACCATGGGCAAGACGCCCCCTGGTAATGCAGGAAGGGGACTTGGACCTGATCAGAGAGGAGTATGTTACTAATCTGATCAAAGTCCTCAGTAAAACTGAAGAAAAAGTTGCTTGTAAGTCTCCTTCTCTTTCACAGTAACCAACCCATCCATTCCGGGTAGGCGACCAGGTGATGATCAAGATCTTAAAGAAGGGAAAGGAACCAGGAAGCTTCACCTACGGACCACCCACCGAGGTAGTCGCGATCACCAGAACAGCAGTCCTCACTGAACAGTCACCCACGTGGATCCACGCCACAAGGATTAAGTTGGTGAAGAAAAGAGAGGTACTAACGGGGGCAGACAGCCCTGACCTCCAACGGGTACTAACGGGGGCAGACAGCCTTGACCTCGAAGAAGATACAGAAGGGGTACTAACGGAGGCAGACAGCCTTGACCCTCAACGAGATGACGCAGTTGGGAAATTCCTCGAGATGGCTGAGATGCAGTGCCTTAATAATTGCAATTTTGTGTCTCCTACTTACTGTCCCATGGCTGTGGGACAGACAGATATACCTGAAAACAGAATGCAGAGGGGAAGACAATCTGTGGAAGACAAAGGAGAACTTATGGCTGTACCTGGCCAAAACTCTGAACTTAACTGACTTTTGTCTCCGAACCACTTTATCGGCATCTAACATTTTGGAGACATGTCTGGTAGCGGTCCCCACCCCAGTAGCTGTATGGACGGGGCTCCTACGTTCCCAATGGAATGACACTGATTTGGAGGATCATGATGTTAAATATGGATATGTAAATCCTTATCATGCTTGTTTTGACTGTCCTACATATGAGACTCTGCAAAGTAATATGATAGAAATAATTACAGGTCTTGTCACAGCAGCAGAAATATGTTATAACTTCACCTGTGATGAGACACTATTGCCTCCCTGCATACAAGCAAAAATGCAGAATAAGACTAAGCCAAATATTTGTGATAGAGATATAGATAGTTGTAAAAAGATAGTATCAGGAAAAAATATGCAATGTAATATTACTAAAACAGTACCATCCCTAGACAAACATGTACCTCTACCAGCAGGATGGGTATTTCCCTGTGGAAATACTAGTTACACATACAGTACATACCGGCCAATATTACAGAGGGACCCTGTACAATAGCTAGGTTGACATTAGCAATGTTACCACTATTCCCAGCAGTGCAGACACGACTCACGAGAGACACTTCCCTACAGCTACCAGAAAATTGTGATTATAATGTGAATCTCCTCTCTAGATCAGAATATATGAGTTTAGGGGTGTCTTTGGTAGGAGTACCAGGGTTGGCCGTATATAACCACAGGACAATATCAAAACTTGCCTGTTTTATGGTAAAACAGATAAATGTCACTAGTGCAATTCTGCAAGATATGCTTCTAGATATACAATCATATGAAAAGGCTATCTTGCAGAATAGGGCAACTATTGACTATTTATTGCTCCAGCATGGTGTAGGATGCTCAGCGTTCGCAGGGATGTGTTGTTTCAATTTATCAGATCACTCCCGTGGTATAAAAGATAAAATAGGCCAACTAGAAGACATGATTAAACATATAAAACAAGATGTTGACCAAGGTTGGTGGGACTGGCTTTTTGGCTGGATACCTGACTTTGGTCAAATAAGATATGTTTTAGGAATGGTACTCACCGTGGTCGCTGCAATAGTGAGTGTCTGCTGTTGTCTGCAGTGTGTGCCCTCCCTTCTAGCCATATGTAAAAAATGTGGCCGAAAGAGGGGTACACTCAACATTCCTCTATACTCCGGTAAAGGTAGAAGAGGCAAACACAACCCCAACAAAGCCTGAGGATTATACTCCTGAAGGGTATATGGAATATCTAAAGGCTTACAAGCAAACCAAGGAAGAACAGAGAAAGAACCATATAGTATAAGATATATAAGGTTCTAAAGAGAGGATTGATGGCATATAAGTAACTCCATTTTGTCTTATTCAGCCACGTGTATTACGATTGCATCAGGCCAGTGCACTATTCTAAGATTTCCATTTGTGCCTTTCTCCCTCTGTAGTATTGAGACCAGATTAGAAAATGCATACATACATTTGTTTAACCAGCCTTACTTCACAAGGTCATTCTCATGTTTATACCTGAATGATTAACTGTCGCTACTATGAAACATCTATTTCTGTAAATGCAGAGCTCATGTGTATTCAGGCCATACGATAGGACTAATGCTAACATATGATTGGATGTAATGGGAGGTCAATCCTCCCCTATATTAAGTGTTGGCACGCAGTGAATAAACCAGAATGGATCAGAGAAAGACACGTGTTTTTGGTCTCCATCTAATTCATTCTCTCGGTACCGAATAGGGCTTAATTCAAGCTGATCACCGAAATCTTGTGGGACACATTTAGGCAAAGGGCCTATTTAGCCTTACAGTGGGGGAGAGTCTGATGTGTTGGGGTAGCGTGTTCCACGGAGAAAGGAAAAATCTGAGGGACGAGTGTGCGAGGAGCAGACAAGAGCAGAGCAAAGAAGGAGGTCTTCTTTGATAGTGCCTTGTCCTGGGAGGAAAGAACCGGATGATAGAAGTGATATTGGCTCCGGCTGCAAGTTATTAACATATATCACAGTGGCAGTCCTCACACCAGGGATCCCTAGGACTGGCAGCGACAAGAGGGTGCACCCTCTCTCCCCTCGCGGCACACCCTGATGTTGCGGCTCCTGCCTGATGATACTCTAGCTCGGGTGCCATTGGTGTTGGTGGTGAGAGTCAGTAACCACCCCAGATGTAGAAAATAGACAAGTATCTCTTTACTAAAGTGTAGAATGGGAGTTGTAGTACATCCAACGGTATCAAACAATTAACAGTGCAAATCTTCCCTGATAAAAAATGTATGGATATGAGAGAAGATGGGGATTGTAGTACTTATCTCTATCTTTCCAAAGTCTCTCTCTGCAGAATCTAAGGCTGGCAATAAGGTTCTTGCAAAACTTGCCTATAATTCCCAGCTGAGGGGTGCAGGATTAAGAGACGGCTAGCCAGGACAGTGTCAAAGTGTGGAAGGGTGTATTAGCAACTAGTCATGAGCGGCAGGGGCAATATTCAAATTCGCGATATTTCACAAATATTTTGTAGAATATTCGCCATTATTTTCTTGATTGCGACAATCGGCAATGTAATATTCGGGTAAAGCGCGCGCAATACAGGCGTGGGTCACCTTTGCTACATTTTCCAAGCTTCTAGAAGTTTCCTGAGACTGGAGAAAATGGTTGGCACTGTAGAACATAAAAAATGGCTTTATATGCTGATAGAGTGCTCCAATATAATCGCGATTGCGCTAACCGGCAATTAAGGATGCGCATATTTTGGCGCAATACGTGAAACTTCACATTTTAGCAGGTCTGACTACATATTACTGATTAGTGCACTATGTATTCTTGTGACATCGCAGCACTATGTCTGTAGCATGTATGTATGGATAGCAGAACCTATCACACTATATCACTATCTAACCTACACTGACTATCTCCCACTAACTATCTGTATTATATACAGTACAGACCAAAAGTTTGGACACACCTTCTCATTCAAAGAGTTTTCTTTATTTTCATGACTATGAAAATTGTAGATTCACACTGAAGGCATCAAAACTATGAATTAACACATGTGGAATTATATACATAACAAACAAGTGTGAAACAACTGAAAATATGTCATATTCTAGGTTCTTCAAAGTAGCCACCTTTTGCTTTGATTAATGCTTTGCACACTCTTGGCATTCTCTTGATGAGCTTCAAGAGGTAGTCCCCTGAAATGGTTTTCACTTCACAGGTGTGCCCTGTCAGGTTTAATAAGTGGGATTTCTTGCCTTATAAATGGGGTTGGGACCATCAGTGGCGTTGAGGAGAAGTCAGGTGGATACACAGCTGATAGTCCTACTGAATAGACTGTTAGAATTTGTATTATGGCAAGAAAAAACCAGCTAAGTAAAGAAAAACGAGTGGCCTTCATTACTTTAAGAAATGAAGGTCAGTCAGTCAGCCGAAAAATTGGGAAAACTTTGAAAGTAAGGGCTATTTGACCATGAAGGAGAGTGATGGGGTGCTGCGCCAGATGACCTGGCCTCCACAGTCACCGGACCTGAACCCAATCGAGATGGTTTGGGGTGAGCTGGACCGCAGAGTGAAGGCAAAAGGGCCAACAAGTGCTAAGCATCTCTGGGAACTCCTTCAAGACTGTTGGAAGACCATTTCAGGGGACTACCTCTTGAAGCTCATCAAGAGAATGCCAAGAGTGTGCAAAGCAGTAATCAAAGCAAAAGGTGGCTACTTTGAAGAACCTAGAATATGATTATGTATATAATTCCACATGTGTTAATTCATAGTTTTGATGCCTTCATAGTCATGAAAATAAAGAAAACTCTTTGAATGAGAAGGTGTGTCCAAACTTTTGGTCTGTACTGTATATGAGCTAACTATCTATCTAATGTAGTGTGGAAATCACAGAGCACAGCAATGACACTGCTGTCTCTTTCAGAACTTTAAAAAACAGTTGAAAATGGCTTATTTAGTAAGGGGTAGGCAACTTTCCTATTGGTTGCTAGGGATGTTGCTAAGCTCAGACAAAGACATTGCAGCCTTCTCATTGGGCCACAAGCAAGAAGCAGGGAGGGATCATGTTCAGATGAAAAAAAAATCTAGAATATTCGAAAATACGAATATATATCACTATATTATAAATATTCGCGAATTCTCGAAGTGCCGATATTCGCGATTACTATTCGCTATTCGAAAATTCGTGCCAAACACTATTACCCACATCCCTCTCACTACAGTAAAGTCTCTATCAGCCTTAAACAGCAAATATCTTACTGATTGACTCCAGTGCTCAGCCTTGCAAATTATGAATCTTCTAGTTCCTTCCTTCTTATAGAACCTTCTTTATTTCTCTCTCTGGAGTATTGTAGAGATGTCTTTCTTCATGCAAATATGTCAAAGATAGTGATTCTCTAGGATTTAGGCCTTGTCTTCTGAGGACTGAGCACATGTAGCTCCTCTCTCTTCGTCAGCTAACTATAGATTGAACTAGGGGAAGATCTATGTCCATCTCCTAGCCTCCTACAAGGGTAAAGTCAGGATTGTTAACCCTGACTGATACATACAACACATAATACTACATACTACATACTACTCTGTTCTGAGGTACTCCAATAGAGCTTGGGAAGGTAGTTGGAGATTAGGTCAGGGGTATATAGACAGGTTGTGTACAGTGTGCTTTAAATACTGTATTTTCTAATGAATTTGCTGGGCAATGGGGAACCAGTGAAGTTAGGTGAGAAAGGGGAGGTGGAGGTTAAACGATGTGAGAAGTAGCTTAACCAGGCCTTTGCACTCTACAGATGTAGCAGGGTTAACACACAAACTCTGAACTCAGACAAAAGCCATTGAAAAGTAATTGAAGGTGTTTGCTTAACGCGTTTAGTTTAGATAACATGTCTCATAAAGCATATGTGTTAACTCTACTACATCTGTATGTACATGCACACATGTTATAAGTCATTG
The DNA here is from genome assembly GCF_905171765.1 of Bufo bufo. Classification (NCBI taxonomy): domain Eukaryota; kingdom Metazoa; phylum Chordata; class Amphibia; order Anura; family Bufonidae; genus Bufo; species Bufo bufo. The sequence goes on from NC_053395.1 coordinate 51,752,682, forward strand.
ACTATGGAGCTTATCCAATAAAATATACTCTAGATGAAAAATTGATATCTAAAACACGCTATACAAGTTTCTCTGACCGAAAATGAGGGTCGAAATGTCTCTTGGGATGTTGGTGTTGGTCTCTTGAGTATTTCCTGAGTATTTGCAGTGAACAGACACTCGGTGTATTGACTATCTTCATGCCATTAAACAGTGCACAAATACAAATTGAAATTAATCAATGCCATCAGGGATGTCTTAAAGACATAAGAGCGATTCAGAGCAATTACAAATGTTTTCTCAAGGGAAATTACTACACTTCATTAAATGCAAAGCCACTAAAGGAGATGAATGAAATTCAAAAAAAACTAAAACTATAAATGAACACAGAAATAATGTTTTCTACAGCAACTTTTCATCCTTATTAAGCAATTTTTGCGCTTGAACCTGGTAAGGATTCCACTTTTTGTTAGAATGAGATCTCGCACTGTGCCATCATTTTAATTACTCTTGGGTCTCACTAGTTTTCATTATCTTATTGACTTACAACTTCATAGCACATATCTAACAAGTTAATAGGCTTGTCAAAATGAGTTCCTGAAAGAAGCACCTGCTATAATTGAGGTGGGTTGACTTGACAGATTGATAGATAAACAGATACTAACAACGATCAGGTTATTACATCCTACAGTATATGGGAAGAGAGAAGACTTATATGTAGCTGCAGTAAATAATAATTTTTTTGAGAAGTGCAAAGTTTTGGGATATCTCCTTTCAACTCTTGAATGTATTATTAAATGGTTTGATTGCTTGGATCACCAGGAAAGATACAAATAGGCACAATGGGCAAAAATGCCATCATCAGACCACATGATGCAGTGTAAAACTCTGAGAAAGATTGTCAGGCAATCAAAGCACTTTCAATTCAGGATCTGACGGTTGATTTGGACGAATCAGAGAATTTGTAGAAATTTGCTCATCGCTAGTTTCCAACATTGGCAGCTGCAGATTGGAAATCACTACTGGTCCATCTTCTGAATAGGACAGAAGGAAGACTGTTTGGCTCCTTAGCTATATTAAGGGTAGAAGTAGCGGCTACACCCAACTCGAGTGCCATTATTATAAATGGTGCATGGTAGTTCAGGGCCTGTTTAGGATTTTTTCTTTTATTGTGGCCCAGGAGCCTCTTTTAACACTGCGCTGAACACTAGTTCACAGTTTATACATGCATTTACTCTATAGGAAAAGTTGAGTACTGTAACTTTACAAATACTGTAGATGGCATTACACTAGTGATTTTAGTTTTCCATAATGACTGTTAGTCACCCTTTTTATGCAATGCAAAATACTATGCCTGACACTGACCACAAGACATTTCTGTAAAAGATCTTCTCACTCAGCTGTATTTGGATGTCCCATAGCAGTGAATGTGCGTCGTGCTCTTCATTAACGGCAGGGCCCCGCTCATAAGATAGAAAAGCGGTGGATACCAGAGGTGGGACCAGCAGCCACTGGACAAGTATGGTCTATCCTGTAGCAACCATTTGTGATCTAGCAGTAAATTATCTGTGGATCACTTCAGCTGGACAAGATGGAGTAGGTGCTCTTGGTCTATGTGGCCCACCCAGCCACAAACAAGTAGTATATAATGAAAGTGGATAGACCAGGCACTCAATATATGTTACTATAATGAGATATTTATTTCACACAGTGATAAAAAGATAACATTGATAAAATTAGTCCAACTGGACAGAAAATGTGACAATATAATATACTAAGGCAGCAACAACAATTATAGCAGCATAGCACATGCAACAGTGTAGCACAAGTAGCAAAGGAAAAAAGGGTGATAAATCGCAATCTATAACGATATTTGGATCCAAAATAAACCGCATATGTGGCTATGGAATTAGGTTGATCGCAGAAATAGCAGCATAGATAGTTCCTTATAGAGAACCGTAAGGTAATCTCCAAATCCAGGAAGTTTAGGTAAAGACAGTTCCACTCCTACCTCGTAAAGCTGTAGAAAAGGTTGGTATTTCACCGATCCTTTCGGTCTTTGCAAACTGACCCCAGGTACGAAACAGTAAGCGCTCGTTGTAGCGTCCCACTCACTTGCGCAATATTACCTTGGTCTAGTCGCTTTGTTTCTCTAAAATATTGACTCCCCGATTGGCAAACAAGTCTGTAACAGCTGACTCTGAATCCAGTATCGTCAGCGTACTTGGTAGAATCAGGTGCGGTATTTGCAGGGCTTTACTTCAGAGGTCTGTTCAGATCCAGGGAAGATTTTTCCAGCATGCCGGTACAAGGTTCGTACCATACGCGTTTCGGGGGTGTGCCCCTTCCTCAGTGGTGACCTTGTATCATTTCCCCTCCTCCTTTTATAGTGCAATCTTAAAGAATTTCAAAGGCTGGACCGAAATAGCAATGATACCTTGGTGAGTGCAAAAACCCGTATTTGCTGAGCTGCGATTCTTATGCGTTTCCCATTCGGTTTAAGGTCTTAAAATGCGTTTTTTGTGCCAACACTGCTTAAAAACAATTCATAAGACAATCAATGTAAAAAATATAAAATTTCAATAGAATAAATGATAAAAATGTCAATTATACTTCGATTTGTGCTAAGATGAATTCCAATGAATATTTTCAATGCATATTAAAACCCTAATATAACCATGTATGTAAAGGAGCTATGACCGTGTCATAGTTTATCTGATTAATCCAGATGTCATACCCATACAACAATTTTACTCAATTAATGAGATATGCATTCAGTCTGGGGACATTTGGATTCTCTGATGTGTGTACAACTTGTAAATATCAAAAATGTTCAGCATCATATTGAAAACCGCACTCACAGGAATCCAAATAATTCCCAATCTGCATATAACCCATTTGGAGCTAAAGAGCCAAAAATCGAAAATGAATTTTGATTCTAATCTGGACATCTTTTTTATGAGATCGCCCCCCCTCCAGTCTGGTTCTACCTTAGCCAGGGCTGTGTATGTCAAACCCGCAGGATCTTTATCATGGTATATTTTAAAATGCTTAGATACTGTGTGAAAAAAAAGAGTCTCTGAACATGTGGCCAACATACGTCGGGGCTATGAAAATCACACCGTATCTAAGCATTTTAAAATATACCATGATAAAGATCCTGCGGGTTTGACATACACAGCCCTGGCTAAGGTAGAACCAGACTGGAGGGGGGGCGATCTCATAAAAAAGATGTCCAGATTAGAATCAAAATTCATTTTCGATTTTGGCTCTTTAGCTCCAAATGGGTTAAATGCAGATTGGGAATTATTTGGATTCCTGTGAGTGCGGTTTTCAATATGATGCTGAACATTTTTGATATTTACAAGTTGTACACACATCAGAGAATCCAAATGTCCCCAGACTGAATGCATATCTCATTAATTGAGTAAAATTGTTGTATGGGTATGACATCTGGATTAATCAGATAAACTATGACACGGTCATAGCTCCTTTACATACATGGTTATATTAGGGTTTTAATATGCATTGAAAATATTCATTGGAATTCATCTTAGCACAAATCGAAGTATAATTGACATTTTTATCATTTATTCTATTGAAATTTTATATTTTTTACATTGATTGTCTTATGAATTGTTTTTAAGCAGTGTTGGCACAAAAAACGCATTTTAAGAACATAAACCGCATGGGAAACGCATAAGAATCGCAGCTCACCAAATCCGGGTTTTTGCACTCACCAAGGTATCATTGCTATTCCGGTCCAGCCTTTGAAATTCTCTAAGATTGCACTATAAAAGGAGGAGGGGAAATGATACAAGGTCACCACTGAGGAAGGGGCACACCCCCGAAACGCGTATGGTACGAACCTTGTACCGGCATGCTGGAAAAATCTTCCCTGGATCTGAACAGACCTCTGAAGTAAAGCCCTGCAAATACCGCACCTGATTCTACCCAGTACGCTGACGATACTGGATTCAGAGTCAGCTGTTAAGGACTTGTTCGCCGATCGGGGAGTCAATATTTTAGAGAAACAAAGCGACTAGACCAAGGTAATATTACGCAAGTGAGTGGGACGCCACAACGAGCGCTTACTGTTTCGTACCTGGGGTCAGTTTGCAAAGACCGAAAGGATTGGTGAAATACCAACCTTTTCTACAGCTTTACGAGGTAGGAGTGGAACTGTCTTTACCTAAACTTCCTGGATTTGGAGATTACCTTACGGTTCTCTATAAGGAACTATCTATGCTGCTATTTCTGCGATCAACCTAATTCCATAGCCACATATGCGGTTTATTTTGGATCCAAATATCGTTATAGATTGCGATTTATCACCCTTTTTTCCTTTGCTACTTGTGCTACACTGTTGCATGTGCTATGCTGCTATAATTGTTGTTGCTGCCTTAGTATATTATATTGTCACATTTTCTGTCCAGTTGGACTAATTTTATCAATGTTATCTTTTTATCACTGTGTGAAATAAATATCTCATTATAGTAACATATATTGAGTGCCTGGTCTATCCATTTTCATTTGTGATCTACACAGGACCTGTCAGGAATGTATCACTAGATTCTAATCTACAATTATCATAATTCAAAATATACAGTATATATTTACAGTATATACATACATACTGTATATTGCTTTAAAGTCTTTGTTTTGGTAAATAATGTAATAATATATAATAATAGTACTTTATGAATGCATTCTGTATTTTACTCATATTCTTTTATAACAAGTTGGATAACCATTTTAACATGGTACACAATAAGATTTAGTCATTATTTGTCACCTGCCCTTCTGTCTTGGTTTTGTACTTGGTATATTAGTAGTGTTGTTTCCAGATATGAAAGTCTAGTGGAAGGGATTCACCCATGAAATTGGAGAAATAACCCATCAATGTGCATCAATCCATTACCTGTTCAAAAAGCATCTGAGTACAAAAGCCATTTGTAGTCTGACACAACAAAGACATAAAAAAAATGACTTGTCAAATTCATACGCCCAGTACTGTACTAGTCTTATTCAGTCACTGCTCAGTCTCAAACTTTAGTAACTTATCCTTCCCACTTTCTGACCACAATCTTCTTTAATTTACCTAAAGACCTCTCACTTTTATCACGGCAACCCTGGCACACACTTGAAACACGTTTTCTCCAGCGCTGCTCCAGATGTGCAGAACGCATATGGAGAAAATCACGAATATCAGCAGACTTCCTCCACTATAAATTTATGCTCAAAACATGCAATTCTGCTCTCAACATTGCCAAACAAAAGTACTTCACCTCTCTTATCTCCTCACTCTCAAATAACCCAAAACGACTCTTTGACACTTTTCATTCCCTTCTAAGCCCTAAAGTTCCAGAACCTGTCACTGACCTCTGCGCTGATGCCATGGCCACTTACTTCAGAGACAAGATTGGCAGTATCTGGCAGGAAATAATCTCCCAGTCCCCAAATAATTTCAATCCTCCTCCCTCCAAATGCTCTCTCTCCTCTTTTGACCCTATAACAGAGGAAGAAGTCTCCAGGCTTCTCTTTTCTTCTTGACCCACGACCTGTAGCAGTGATCCTATTCCATCACATCTCCTCCAGTCCCTCTCCCCGGCTGTCATCACTCACCTAACTACAATTTTAACCTCTTTCTTCTGGTGTCTTTCCCTCCTCTTTCAAACACTCTATTATAATCCCACTACTAAAGAAACCATCTCTTGACCCGACCTGTGCTGCTAACTACCGACCTGTTTCTAACCTCCCCTTCATCTCTAAACTCCTTGCATGTCTTGTCTACTCTCGCTTAATAAGCTATCTCTCTGCAAACTCTCTTCTTGGCCCCTTACAATCTGCCGTTCGCCCTCTTCACTCTACAGAAACTGCCCTTACTAAACTGTCTAACGATCTCCTAACAGCAAAAAGAAATGGTGACTATTCTCTATTGATTTTGCTGGATCTCTCTGCAGCGTTTGATACTGTAGACCATAAACACCGTAGACCATAAACTCCTCCTCACCATGCTCCACTCAATTGGCCTTAAGGACACTGCTCTCTCTTGGTTCTCTTCCTATCTATCTGGCCGCTCCTTTAGTGTATCATTCGCTGGCTCTTCTTCTTCTCCTCTTCCTCTTTATGTCGGCGTTTCTCAGGGCTCAGTACTAGGTCCTCTACTCTTCTCCCTCTATACAGCCCCCATCGGACAGACTATCAGTAGATTTGGCATTCAATATCATCTCTATGCTGACGACACCCAACTATACACTTCATCCCCTGACATCACCCCTGCTTTACTCCAAAACACCAGTAATTGTCTGGCAGCTGTCTCTAACATCATGTCCTCTCTGTATCTAAAACTGAACCTCTCAAAAACTGAACTTCTTGTCTTTCCCCCATCTACTAACCCACCTAAACTTGATATTTCAATTTTGATCTGCAGCACTATCATAACTAATACACCAACAATAGCTGTCACCAGCAATAATATACACCGCACGGTAACTGACCGTAAACCTCCTACAAAAGCAAAAACAAACCCGCAGATATAACCATGTAAATCTTTATTGAACAAATATGCAAACATACAAAATGAATAAAACCCAGTAGGGAAATGCAGAGGAATGTGGATAACCCCCCTTCCCCAGCCGTTACATGTGTCAATGAATAATACTTGCATAGAATTATTGCTGCCTATATGATACACCAAAAAACAATCACTTTTTAGCACTATCATAACTCCTGTGCAACATGCCCGCTGTCTTGGGGCCACATTTGACTCTGATGTTTCATTTGTTCCCCATATCCAATCACTTGCTTACTCTTGTCGTACGCACCTCAAGAATATCGCCAGAATCCGACATTTTCTTACGGTGGAAAATGGCGAAAACTCTTGTTGTTGCCTTGATTCAGTCTCGTCTTGACTACTGTAATTCATTACTAATCGGTCTCCCACTCACTAAACTCTCCCCCCATCAGTCTGTCCTAAATGCTGCAGCCAGGCTCATCTATCCATCCAACCGCTGCACTGATGCTACTAGTCTGTGCCAGTCACTTCACTGGTTGCCCATCCACCACAGAATACAGTTCAAACTTCTCACCTTCACCCACACTGCTCTCCACAGTTCAGCACCTCCATATACTGTATCTCCTCCCTCCTTTCCATCTACCACCCTACTCGTGCTCTCCGTTTTGTTAGCGACCTAAGATTAATAACCTCTATAATTCGTACCTCTCACTCCCGTCTTCAAGACTTTTCTCGAGCTGCACCTACTCTCTGGAATACTCTGCCACTGAATATTAGGTCAATTCACAACTTCTCCACCTTCAAACATGCCTTAAAAACACATCTTTTCAAGCAGGCTTATCAAGCTACCTAAACTGACTATTCCCCGACTAAACCTCCCCCCACCAACTCCTCTGGCCTGAACTCGATCGTTTAGTAGTCCCAAACCTGAAGCAGATCGGCCGGCACCACTCCTGTCAGTTCAATAATGGCTCAAATCCTACTTATCACAATCAACTACCTTATGTGTCACCCCCAATTCCTCATAGATTGTAAGCTCTTGCGAGCAGGGCCCTGACTCCTAGTGTTTCAGTTGCATATTAGCCAGTTACTTTTGTCTTGTACATAAACCCTAAGAATATGCGGAATATGGTGGTGCTATATAAATACATTTTATTATTATTATTATTATTATTATTATTACTGTTGAGACAGTTCAAAGGAGGTCAGACAGCTATTGAAGCTTATGTTAATTGCAGGCTGTGGACTTCTTCTGCACAAACAGATACAGAAGCAAAATGTCCAGTACTGAAATGACAACCAAACAAATGTGGAAGTTTAGTTCATTGTTTCAGTTTTACTGACTTATTGAAGGTAGCAAAAATATAATTATTTACCATCAGGAACATTGATAGAAGCGTGATCTCAGACCATAACAAACACTAAAAACAGCAGTGAGGTCACTCTGAATATATGTGATGAAAAAAGTCCAATATACAGTCAGACAATATTTGATAATTAGGCAAATGTTTCCAGCACAGAACTACTACATCATTTAAAATTTCACAAGAATGAACAGAAATAACAATGTGTGATAAAAGGAAATTATAGAAACATATTTTGGATTTGGTACTTGTGAATTTTATGCGCCTCTATAACTATCCGATAATTAAATATATTTAAATTTTAACTCTCATATCAGAGTGACATGTCAAAAGTTTTCATTGGGGGGGGTTTAAGGTACTGAGACCTCCAACAATCATTGAAATGAGGAGGCAGAAGCACTCAGACGAGGGCTATCTTTCCTCTTTAGCTAAAGACGGGCTCACAAAGGCAGATTTACAAATACTTTACTAATAATAATGAATTTTATAATTTATTAATTGTCTAAGATGTAGACAGTGCAGACTTAAGGGGACATTTATCATTCAATTACGCTGGTTATCTAGCATCAAAATGTTGCAAATGTTGGAACATGCCACAATTATGCTAAGAATGTGGGACTTTTTGAGGGTTTTACACCCCACTCGACACTTTTACAAGTGAGCAGAACAAGGCACAGACTTGGCATTATGGGTCCAGGTATAACCAGCCCACACATTTATTGTAATCTATACCAGGAAGCCAACACAGATTATTCCTGAAATCTACACCAGCTCACTTGCTGGCATAGATCTCAGTTCTAGCACATGGACCTGTGTCTTAATAATTGTGACACTTCTGCTGTCTTCATAAATGTCCCCCTAAGACTAGACAGTCTAAAATTTGCCAGATTTATCGCAGCTGTTGATACTGGATAATAAACCTGGTGTACAGTGGCCCATATAAATCCATGTACACTTTCTGCTAAGCAAATGCCACTTGCAATAGAAAAGTGGGGTGGGCAGCACAATGTGTCAGTGGTTAGCACTGTTGCCTTGCAGCGATGGGGTCCTAGGTTCAATTCTCAACCAAGGACATCATCTACATGGCGTTTGTATGTTCTCTATGTGTTTGTGAGGGCTTCCTCCATGTACAGTATTTCAGTTTCCTTGCCACACTCCAAAAACATACTGAGAATAAATTTAGATTGAGAGCCCCATTGGAGTTAAACGCTGGTCTTTGATATCCGCCATACCGCCAGAGGATGTGCTTAATTTATAACTAGGTTCAGGCCTCATCATTAGTGATGATCGAGCATTCGGCCGAATACCGCATGTGCTCGAGCGCAATGCTCGAGTCTCCGCCCCGCACATTTCTTAGCAGCCAAAAAACGTGCAAATAAGTACTGCCCTCATTCTAATGCCATAGCCATGTTGGCTGCTGGCATTACAGTGATTGGCTGGCCGGAACGCGTCATCGGGTGCTATATAGCACCCGATAAAGCATGTTCCGCTTATTCTTAGTCCGGGAGAGCTGTGTTGAGGAAAGGACAGACAGTGTAGGGAGTGATTTAAGAATAATTTTACCATCAAAACTTTTCAGAGACCCAAAAGTCCTTTTAAGGACTATTGTGTGTGGCAGAAGCAATCTATATTTTTAGCGCAACCTGCACTAAATTGCTAAAACTTTACAGACCCAAAAGTCCTTCTAAGGACTATTGTGTGTATTGTGGCAGCAATATCTATTTTTAGCGCATTCTGCGCTAAATAGCGTACAATATTTAAGCCGCTGCATTCATAAACTTGCTGGTAATTATGGCCATATAATACAGCATAAAATACTTAACATTGCAATATAAAATAATAAAAAACTATTTACAGAATTGTAGTACCCCCAGGTCTAGAGTACTACCCTATGACTACATGCCACTGGTCCTGCATCCTGCCAGGAGAGGGATTTCCTGCTGAGGAAGAAGAGGAAGCACAAGCCTGAGCTCCTGCGCCATAAGTTTGACAGCAGAGTGAACTGCTATAACTAGCATCTCCAGACACTGGTGCAAGATGAGGGACTACAGCTAAGACACCCATTACCCAGAACATTACTAGGCCAGTATGGCCTAAGTGCTATATTGCCGCCATTCAACCTGCCTCCATAATTCTTACTGGTGCCAGAAGATTGCACTCAAAATCTGCTGCTATTGAATGTATTTGAAGTTCTACATTACACTTAGTAAAAACACTTTTATAAGTTTAAAGGAGTTATCCAACTACTATAATGACCCCCCAATGCCTGCGCCCCTCCAATACATTATACTTACCTGCTCCTCTGGTGACGCTAGGAAGGCTCGTACCTGTGGTGGCCTGTTATTGGCTGCCCCCCCGTCGCCGGATGTTTTGATCCAAGCTACAGGGATATGCAGCAGCGGCCGTGCCAGGGAGCAGGTAAATATAATATATACAAGGGGCCTGGGCATTGGGGGGACCCTTTAATTCTGGATTCATTCTTCAATACTGCATTTCCACTGCACCATCCCCAGGGATCAACAGCCTGAGAGAGTACAGTTAATCAGGGTCACTACCACTCCCATCCTCTGTACTGGCTCCTCCGGGACTCTCTGTAGTAGGAGACCCCAGAATGTCATCCACAACATTTCAGGGCAATTGGCACACTGTCCAATTGCCCACCAGATTCAGCCAAATCGAATTCCAAATCGATTTTCAAGAATTTTTTTTATCACCAGTCACCATTAAAACATTTTCTGATGCGTTGCGGATATTTTTCAAGTACATAGCAATGAGTTGGACACTAAATTTTACTGAATTATATTGAGGGATGTGGAAAAAAAATCTTAATGATAAGTCTGCTATAAATGAGCACTCACAGATTTAAAGCTTGAGCCTGTCAGTGTAGAATTAATGACAGATTGCTGCTCATCTCCTATTAAGCTAATGTCAAGGTATTAAAGTGTTTCTCCACCAAAATGTATTATTAGAAAATTTTGATTAATATCGCAGGCTTAGATGAAAAACGGCATAAGCGTGACATCTACTTACTTTCTTTTCTGCTCTCTTCTCAGTGCCATTACAGCTCCTGATCTCTGATTGGCTGGTTGCTAGGGAAACACTGCCTAGCAACCAAAGCCTTTCATGCAAGCTTGTCAGGAAACCAGTATGTCTTAAATTAGGCTCTGTTCACATCTTTATTTTCTTCCAACTTTCAGCGTTCATGCCAGTAAATTCTTCTGATGTATGTGGAGCACATGTGTCCCTGATGTGTGCAACAGTATGCCAAACAGTTGGGTACGTCATCCATTGCCTTGCATTGTAAAAAAATATATGCCATATCTGTTATTTTATGGGATCGCTTTGTATGGAAAAGTATCATTCCTGTGCTTTTCAATACAGTTGAACAAAGGTATATGCAAACACATATCACCTGAACATCATGATATTATACCTTAAAAGGTTTTTCCAAGATTTTTTTTATCATGACCTATCCTAAGGATAGGTCATCATCAGTATCTGATCGGTGGGGGTCCGACACCCTGGACCACTGCCTGTCAGCTGTTTTGAGAAGCAGGGGCGCTCCTGTGAACCACATGGCCTTCTCTCTGCTTTTCCTAGGCCAGTGATGACACGTTCATCAGTCACTGGCCTAGGAGAAGCTCACCTGAATGGGGCTGAGCTGCAATACCAATCACAGAAGCTATACAGTGTACGGCACTGTGCTTGGTGAGTTAAGAGAAGGCAGCCACTGCCTTCTAAAAACAGCTGATCAGCGGGGGTCCCCAGTGTCGGAGCCCCACTCATCAGATACTGATGACAACATATCCTGAGGATAGGTCATCAGCAAAAAAAATCGCAGAAAACCCCTTTAAGGACATGTTGGAGACTTATGGAGGAAGCAACATGCGGAAAAGCGAAATGCAAAAATACTATTACTCCGCTTCTCAGCTCTCTCCTTCATTGCCGGATGAGGGTAGATTACTACATGTGTGCCAAAATTTTTGTTTTGGAAATTCAGGGAATTTCCCTGTCCACCAGGTATGCCCCCACAACTGCTCGAAAGCAAACACTTTCGAGTGGGGTTTACATTTTTTGGGCTGAGGCAAGCCAAATTTGCCAGGATTGTCTCTGAAAATTCAGGACAACCCTGGCTATTTCCAGACCTCACATGGCCGTATGGCTTTCACAAAAGCCTAGGGACCCATACTGTACCTCAGTAGGATCCTAATTTAAGGCATATTAGGGTTTTTCTCTCTGACTGAGTAAAATATGACAGAAAAATTTGGTCCAATTTGGCACAATTAAGTTTTCACCATTGTCTCAAAACTCACTTAAAAAGGGATCTGGCTTAGTGATAAGAGGTATGAACTAACTAAGAGGGTGGAACTTTGTGGGACAAAATGCACCAAATAGTGCCAGAATTCTGCCGTAACATTCTATCTCAAAGTAAGCCAGCCAATATTTGGTATAAAGTTAGACAATAGTGTTGTTAGGACATACTAGAGTCACTGTCGAGACCACAGTCAGTGAACTCAAAAACTGCTACCACTCTGGGTAGTTTAAAACTAAGGCTTTTCTAGGTATTTACTAGAGCCCTTTGCAAGGCAGGATGGACTTGGCTGCTAGGGACCCAGGATACATCTGCGAAGCTGTTAACTGAATACTCATTTGGCACACCTGACCAAGGAGGTACAAAAATAAGCAGGGTCAAAACCAGGAAAATACATACACAGAAAATGCAGAGCATGAAAAGGTTAATCCAGAGGAGTGCCAGGTCAGTTACCAGGAGAGTCGATATAAGCAGGAACAGCAGGCAGAATAGCAAATCCAAAACACAAGCCAGATGTCAGGTCTCCATAAATGTCAGCAGGAGGTCACACAGTATAGAACCTAGAATTCTAACTGCAATCTCAGGCATGGTTGATAGGAGACAGCTGTCCTAAATCTCCTGCCTAACTCTGGGATTGGACACAGAAGTGGCTCGGTTTCTGGTCAATAGGACAAGTCCAGCAGCCGATTCTTGTCTGGTAGACACAGCAACCTTTCCAATACAGCAATGCATGGTGATGCAATGTGAGCTCCTTAAAAGTGTCTATCCCTGTACCACATTTAACATCCAGCCTGAGCCACTGTTATAATTCTGGTGCAGGTCTAGACAGCCTAAGAGTTTACTCCATCCATATGATTAGTAAATCTATTAAGAGGTAAATTGCACTATGACACCAATATAATGCACACCTGATTTAAAAATGTTTCCAAAGGATAGGAGTTTTTTTTAGTCAAGCAATCTGAAGCTATCTGTGTACTGGCCGGTAAACACGGACAAGTTTTTGAATAGAGCACACACTGTGTCTGTGAGACCTGTTCACTTGAATGTGTGAGTCTTGTGTGGATGGTAGACGGTGAATTGGCTTGTTGACGCTTTCTGGCCAGTGGTCAGCTCGGGTGCTGTCCATTGTACACTGGGACAGTGCTAACATTTGATACTGTCAAGGACATTTTTAGGACACACTGACTGATCATAAATCACAATTGTGGCATGTATTCAGCATGTGTCAAAATAATTACATTGGACTGACCCACCAGAGAACAGGGGCTCCAACAGCAAGCCCAAAATAAAACTTGGACAATGAAGTCCATCAGGTGACCCATATGAATGTTATCCAAATTAAGCAATGGTTATATACTAGCAGAGGTGTAACTATAATATAGGGGATGCAGAGGTAGCAGTCAAATTCTAGTGCTGAAGAGGGTTCACAGGCCCCTCTGCCATATAATATGGTACCAGTCTTATAAAGATGTAAATGGAGACCTGTATTATCAAACACACAAATAACATGATATAATTGACAATATCTTAATCCATTAAGTGCACTTTAATTTGGATGAATGTTGCATTAATTGTGATCTATTCATAAGATTGAGCTGAGAAGTATCCATTTATGTGTCAGGACAAACATCACTGCTGTCTCTGCCTCCATAGACGGTGGAAAGAAGATAATTTGATGCTTATCATGAAACTAGTCATGGGGACAAACACAAGACGGCTGAATGAGCTGCTAACAATTACAGAAGCAATTAATGCCCCGGCATAAATGTATCCCTCTACTAACAATGTTACAATAGGAGGTCTATTTGTCAGAGCTTAACAGTGCTGTGCCATTGTCACAATCTAGAGAGGTGTCTAGATACAGTGGGGAAAATTCATTAAGCGGCCTTGAAAATATTCAACCATGCTTTTAGCAAAACTCAATCGATTGACTGCCATGCTGGGCTCTGGCTGGAAAACTAAAGATTAGAAATGTAACAGTGGAAAGGTGAGAAAGGTTTGGTCTATGGGACACAGGGTTGGCTATATGGACAATATTTATGTTCTAAAAACCCCAACTTGTGATATATATATATAATTTGTGATCTAACAGCATTAAAGAGGTTCACCAGGATTCGGATATTGATGGCCTAATTTCATGAAAAGTTCATCAATATCTGATCAAAAGGGTTCCAACTTCCGACACCCCGACGATCAGCTATATAAAGAAACCATTGCACCACGTGAGTGCTTAGGCCTAGTGCTACTAGGCCAGTAAAGTCACGTTCATTGGTCTCATGGCCTAGGCATAGCTGAGTCCCATTCAAGTGAACAGGGCTTAGCTGCCATACCAATCGCAGCCATTGTGCAAAGGACAGCGCTGTGTTTGGTAAACTGTAAGAAGACCTCAGTGCTTACCAGACCTCGCAGGTTCCTGAAACAGCTGAATGGCAGGGTTGGCGGAAGTCGGATCTGATATTAATGACCTGTCCTGAGAATAGGTCATCAATATGAAAACCCTGCTGAACTCCTTTAACAAATTGTACTTGTTATACTTGTGCACTCTTGCCCCAACTACTTCCTCTTCCAGACCCTAACCCTCTCCTTCTTGATTGGCAAAGGCCAGCAAGGTGACTATGCAGGAACCTAACCTTGTCAATCAAGAAGGAGAGGGAAGGGCTGACAGAGGAAGCAGGAAGAGCAATGGTGCACAAAGTGGCTTAGTCCCACCCCTGATGCACTTAACTGCTCATTTTCATACAGATTGAAAGTACTTTAAGACAATTAGGACACAAATCGAAATTATTCAACCAGTGCAAACAAGGTCCCAACCAAACAGGCTTGATTGCAGGCTTTGTCCAATCATAATTTATATTCAAATAGAAAAAACAGAAAAGAATACTTCTTTATAAGGAAGATAAAACGCCTGGCAGGGTATTCATGAATCCAGCTCATATATCTCATTTTTTCTCATGTTTTTGGTTGAAAACAAGCACAAGCAGCTTGTTAGAAGTGAATCATATGTGTATTATTTCGCCTATAATTCTATTGTAAAGCACTGATTTGATCACGCTGCAGTAAATAAGACAGAAATGGTAAAATGAGAGTATTTATTCTGCAGCAGCACATTAACGCCGACTTTCCCAATAACTCCCTATTCACTGAGAAGTAATTATAAAGTGATTTTTAATCAACCCAGAACAAATGTGCTGCACAGCGACGGAAATTACCAAACCCGAGAAATCCAAACACTTTAATAATTCTGAGTTTAGAAAAAAAAATAAAGGACATGACGTGATTTCTCAGCTTGCTCTATATAATGTTCCTGGGGATTATTATTGATAACACTATTTATAACTTTAAAAAGCTAAAGGTATATTTTATTTCTAGAATATGTCACCTAAATCCACTAAATACAGCTAATATTATGATATCAGATGGTAACTTAAAATGAATTTCCACCCACACATTTTTGTTTCCCTTTCAATCTAAATAGGATAAATAAAAGGTTCTTTTTGGTTTAATTTCCTGCTAAATATTTTCTTGTGTATTCAGAGTCTGTTTTTCTGATCCAGAGATTCAAATGCACTGCTTATGCATTGATTGAAAAGACAACATTTGCACTGGTAACAGCAAGCACTAGAGGGAGCTTAGGAGAATACCATTACTTACAGAAGCCCCTAAGTACCTTTTTGTGCTCAATACAAAGGCTAGTCTCCTACTTATGATAAAGTGAGGTAGGGAGAAAAAAGAGAGGGTTAATCCTGTACTCCTAAAGTAGGAGATGTGGGATGAACACACAGGGCGCCAGAGGTAAAGGACACAGTGGAGTGGGGAAAAGAAAATAATTGAGTAGTAAAGTATAAGTTCTACTAAATCGGAAATAGAAGTCCAAAGAGCAGGGCAGCCTAGGTGATGAACTATCTGCAAGAAAGCAGTATAGTAAAACCGGAGAGAGATGAAGAGAAAAAAAATCACCAGATGGCGCCAACCGCTAATAAAATGTAGTAGATGCTAAGGTGCAAAATATCCCAAAATAAGGGAAAAAAGTATAAAAGCTGTTATATATATATATATTAGTTAAAAGCCCCTATGGGGTCACAAGAAGCAACTAGTATATAAAAAATAGAGTAAAAAGGTGGTTGACACCGAAACTCACTTCACCAGGGAGGGGTGTAGAGGGATAAAGCTCAATACAACCACCTCCCTCGCCTGCTTTGTACGTAGAGTAGTTGGAAAATACGGCAGTCCACACCAGGTATAATCCCTTTAATAGGTGAATAAATCAGGTAGGCTCAACGCGTTTCGGGGATATATAAACCCCTTACTCAGGAGCAGAGTCAGTAATAGGTTTATACAGAGGGTTAGAGAAACATGCAATCATAAATAGAAAAATCAGAGTGAAAAAGGAGGTGTGTTTGGCACCAAAACGGTAGTGGGTGTCATTTCTGGAAGTGACATCAATGATAATACATACACAACATGAAAATAATACAAGTATTAGAAACATAGAGCGACACATATGTTGTAGATTGTGTAACCGTCTCAAATAGTCTTAATAATTCCTGGTATGAATGTAGACGGCTAAAAGGAACACTACGGCTGGGAACGGGCCCAGCCGAAGGAACTTCCGGTGTGTGGAACGCAACCACCGGAAGTGCGTTCCAGGTGCCCGTCACAAGAGACAGGTCGGGGCCGAAAATAACAGTGCAAAGGAGTATGTAAACCGAGTGATAATGTATGAAAAGGGACTTAAAGAGGACCTTTCACCGATTCTTACCCTATGAACTAACTATACAGATATGTAGAGCGGCGCCCCGGGATCTCACTGCACTTACTATTATCCCCGGGCGCCGCTCCGTTCTGCCGCTATGCCCTCCGGTATCTCCGCTCACTAAGTTATAGTAGGCAGAGATACCAGTCCCTAAGTTATGGTAGGCGGAGTCTGCCCTAGCGCTGGCCAATCGCAGCGCAGAGCTCACAGCCTGGGAGGTTATTTTATCCCAGGCTGTGAGCTCTGCAATGCGATTGGCCAGCGTTAGGGCAGACTCCGCCTACCATAACTTAGGGAACGGAGATACCGGAGGGCATAGCAGGAGAACGGAGCGGCGCCCGGGGATAATAGTAAGTGCAGTGAGATCCCCGGGCGCCGCTCTACATATCTGTATACTTAGTTCATAGGGTAAGAATCGGTGAAAGGTCCTCTTTAAGAAGTAAGGGGCGTGGAAAAACACAAAAAGGAGCAAGTGTAAAGAATGTACAGAACGGAAGTTCTGATGCCTGGAACGCATCAGGGGCGGTGCGTTCCACCACGGAGGATCGTGCTAAACGGAAGTTCCGGTGCCTGGAACGCATCAGAGACGATGCGTTCCACCACAGAAAATCGTGCTAAGGAAAAAGGGCTGCCAACATGCCAAATATATTATATTATGAACTTAGAGAGCCAGAGCTTAATAGATAAAATAGATACCCATATATATATATATAAATATATCAATATATATAAATATCAAAAAACATATTTGATAGTAATAACAAAAATAGTTAAAATTATGTCGAACATGGTAAAAATCAGTATTGGATAAAGAAAAGTATGTGATAAATATAAAAAAGGAAAGAGATGAAAAATTAAAAATAGAAGATATGAAAAATAAAAAAATGTGATATAAAATATATATATATAAAATATACAGAGGGAGTCTCATATACATAAAATATATATAAAATTATATATAAAATATATAAAAATATATATACACACATACAAAAAAACAAAACAAAAAAAACCCAGAATTTTACATATAAATCTTGTGTATATATATATATATATATATATATATATATATATATACACACACACATAGATAAATAAATAAATAGATGTATATAAAAAATAGAATGGCTCTAAAAATACAATGAATACAACGGAAGAATAAATAAATAAACCAGCAGGATGCACGATTAATCAATATTTGGTGTACTCAAGACTCTCATTGAGGCCAAAAGGTGTTAAAGTGGTCATACGATAGATCCAAAACATCTCCTTCCTAGCCAGGTTCTGAAATGAGGAAGGGACCCATTCAAGTGGGGTAACAGAAAGAAATTGTGGATTTCCATCATGGATCTCTGAAAAGTGTCTAGAGACACTGTGTGTTAATACCTTTCTTTTAATGTTTGACCGATGATCGTTTATGCGCTCTCTGATCGTTTGGGTGGTCCGACCTATATATTTTAATTGACACGTACATTCCAACAGGTATATAACGTTTGTGGAGCTGCAGTTCAAATGATGTCTAAGAGTAAACACTTCATCTGTACCTGGAATATTTATTGTCTTCCTACCATGTGTAATCATCTTACAGCATTTGCATCTGGTTCTGTGGCATTTGGAGATACCCGGACGGGCAGCCAACATAGATGTTGATGGTTCTCCAAAGATGGACTTTTGAGAACGTTTGTGTTTTAATTTGGGACATGAAGGGGCCAATATATTTTTTAAAGTGGGCGCTATTCTGAAGGTGAGTGAAGGAATGGGTGGGAGGATTTTACCTAGTATAGGGTCCTTCTGTAGGATGGGCCAATGTTTGACTATAATTTCCCTAATTTTTTTGTGTTCGGTGTTGTATCTGGTAACCAGATAAGATTGGGTTTCCATCCTTTCGGTGGGGCGATCATTTTTGACAATATTCTTAGGTTTTAATGATTCTTCTTGGTCAAGTGAAAGTACCCGTTTTTCGGATCCTGCTATGAGTGGTTTTGGGTAACCTTTTTCTCTAAAGCGATTTTTCAGAAGAGTTAATTGCCTTTTGAGGATATGATCGTCAGAACAGTTCCTTCTCAAGCGCTTCATTTGACTGAAAGGAATATTTCTTTTCCATTTCAGATAATGGCAGCTGGTAAAGTCGAGAAAACTGTTTGCATCCACCTTCTTAAAGAAGGTTTTTGTATGGATAGTCGTATTAATGGAATTGAGGTGGATATCTAAGAATATAGCTTCTAGTGGATGGTGGTCAATGCTAAAAGATAAGCCCCAATTGTTGGTATTAAGAACATTAAAAAAAATAAAGTTCAACATCAGTGCCCTCCCAAATAAAAATGATGTCGTCTATATAACGACGGTAAAATTTAATCTTAGGATTATGTAGAAGGTTGTGTGATTCTTCGAAGCGGCCCATAAGGAGATTAGCATATGATGGCACGAATTTCGTCCCCATCGCAGTCCCTTTCCGTTGAATATAAAATTTATCATTAAAAGTGAAATAGTTATGATGTAAAATAAAATCAATCCCTTTACAAATGAATTCCTTTTGTTCGTTTGGTAGTAGTGGGTCTCCTTCCAAATAATGTTTAACAGCCATTAGACCTAAATCATGTCTAATGTTGCTATATAGTGCGGTCACATCAAGGGTGACCCAAATATAATTATCCTGCCACTGTATACTCTTCAAAAGATTAATTAAGTGCGACGAGTCCCTAAGATAGGACAGCAGTAATTGAACATACTTTTGAAGGAAGGAATCCACGTAGGCTGAGAGGTTAGTGGTGAGTGAGTCAATCCCTGAGATAATTGGTCAGCCCGGGGGATTCTTGTCGTTTTTGTGAATTTTTGGTAGGAAATAAAAAAATAGCAGTGGCCGGGTGGAAAGGGATAAGGAATTGTTTTTCCTTCTTATCTATGATCCCAGAGGAATATCCTTGTTCTATTAATGATGTAAGTGACTTTTTAAAAACAACTGTTGGGTCACCATCTAGGGTTCTGTAATACTCTGGGTCTGTAAGGATTTTATTGGCTTCTTTGAGATAATAGTCAGTATCCATGATTACGACTCCCCCTCCTTTGTCAGCGTTCTTGATGACAATTTCATTATTGCTACTCAAGTTTTTTAGAGCTTTTTTCTCCTTGAAGGTCAAATTGTGGTGTCTGACGCCAGGGGGTACCTTACTGGTAGTAGTAAGGGATTTAAACTCATCGAGGACCATATTGTAATAGCTCTCGAGGTGGGGACCTTTACTCTCTAGCGGGTAAAAGGTGGATTTCATACAAAGTTTGGACCGGATGGGGGTGGGGCCTATGGGGGAGTGGGCCGCTGGTTTTTCAGATGTCAAGATGACGGGGTCAGTGATAGACCCTGTAGTTTCTGTAGTAATAACAGTAGTATTTATTTTAGTGAGTTCTTTAATTTTAAAATGACGTTTAAGGGTGAGATTTCGGATGAATTTATTCAGATCCACAAAGAGTTCAAAGGGATCTGGAGGATTGGATGGGCAAAAAGTTAGCCCTTTACTAAGCAATTTTGTTTCATCGGTCGACAGACAGTATTTAGAGAGGTTAAAAATACCTTTAGCAATACTAGGCTCAGGAGGGAGGGAACTACGGTCCATAGGAGTGGTATCAGGTGAAGATATGGCCTCGCTTTAGTGACGGATGTCTATTGGGACCATGGACAATTCATTTATGTTTTTAGTTTTTTCTTTTCAGGTGTATTTAGATTTGCCTCTACGGCATCCTCTAGAACAGGGGTGTCAAACTCAAATTCATCGGGGGCCGCATCAGCAGTTTGGTCACCCTCAAAGGGCCGGAGAACTTACAGTTACTTGGCTTGGCCCTTGGGGATCTCGGACGCCACTTCCACACTTTGGCTGGGGGCTCGGTGGAGCTGATGAGGTGTTTTATCCTAATGAGAAATATTTCATAATAAGTATTTGGAGATAATAGCAGCCCCCAGTAATAACAGCCCCCAGTAATAACAGCCCCTCTGTGCCAGTAATAACAGCCCCCTTTGCCAGTAATAACAGCCCCCCCTTTGCCAGTAATAACAGCCCCCCCTTTGCCAGTAATAGCAGCCCCCAGTAATAACAGCCCCTCTGTGTCAGTAATAACAGCCCCCAGTAATAACAGCCCCCAGTAATAAGAGCCCCTCTGTGCCAGTAATAACAGCCCCCAGTAATAACAGCCCCTCTGTGCCAGTAATAACATCCCCCAGTAATAAGAGCCCCTCTGTGCCAGTAATAACAGCTCCCAGTAATAAGAGCCCCTCTGTGTCAGTAATAACAGCCCCCAGTAATAAGAGCCCCTCTGTGCCAGTAATAACAGCCCCCAGTAATAACAGCCCCTCTGTGTCAGTAATAACAGCCCCTCTGTGCCAGTAATAACAGCCCCCAGTAATAACAGCCCCTCTGTGTCAGTAATAACAGCCCCTCTGTGCCAGTAATAACAGCCCCCAGTAATAACAGCCCCTCTGTGCCAGTAATAACAGCTCCCAGTATTAAGAGCCCCTCTGTGTCAGTAATAACAGCCCCCAGTAATAAGAGCCCCTCTGTGTCAGTAATAACAGCCCCTCTGTGCCAGTAATAACAGCCCCCAGTAATAACAGCCCCTCTGTGCCAGTAATAACAGCCCCCAGTAATAACAGCCCCTCTGTGCCAGTAATAACAGCCCCCAGTAATAACAGCCCCTCTGTGTCAGTAATAACAGCCCCTCTGTGCCAGTAATAACAGCCCCCTTTGCCAGTAATAACAGCCCCCCCTTTGCCAGTAATAACAAACAGCCCCCCCTTTGCCAGTAATAACAGCCCCCCCTTTGCCCGTAATAACAGCCCCCAGTAATAACAGCCCCGGCCAGTAATAACAGCCCCCCCTTTGCCAGTAATAACAGCCCCCAGTAATAACAGCCCCCGCCAGTAATAACAGCCCCCCCTTTGCCAGTAATAACAGCCCCCGCCAGTAATAACAACCCCCCTTTGCCAGTAATAACAAACAGCCCCCCCTTTGCCAGTAATAACAGCCCCCGCCAGTAATAACAGCCCCCCCTTTGCCAGTAATAACAAACAGCCCCCCCTTTGCCAGTAATAACAGCCCCCGCCAGTAAAAGTATTGTACATAATAAAAATAATAAAAAAAAACACATACTTACCTCCATGTCAGTGATGCGATGCAGGCCTCTTCTGGCCTGTGTCCCACGCTGTATGGCTCAGGCAGCGCGATGGCGTCATCGCACCGCCTGCGCCGGCCTCTGATAGGCTGCAGGCACTAGGCCGGCAGCCTATCAGAGGAAGGGAAAGGGACACGCCTCTCCCTCCCCTACCGCAGCACAGGCATCTGTATCGCTGTCCTGAGGAAGGCGATACAGATGACTGGAGATGAGCGCTTCCACAATAGAAGTGCTCATCTCCCTGTGCCCAGCCGCCGCCGCCAGCTCGCTCGCCTGCCGCACATCGGCGGCGGCTGCGCGGGCCACATGACGAGGTCTGGCGGGCCGGATTCGGCCCGCGGGCCTTGTGTTTGACACCCGTGCTCTAGAACATTTCGCCTTTTTCTGGTTTGTGATAACAGGGTGAAGAATTGGGTGATTTTGTGATTCTGTTGATCGGATGTCACCCTGTGGGGTGATGGACCTGTTGGTGTCAGAAATGGGGTAAGTTGTTGAACAGTGCAAAATGTGAGTCTGGCTGGTGGTGTCGGGGGAAGTGAGGCGGTGTCTGATGATATTTTCCCTAAAAAAGGGCTCTCTGACAGGTTTTTCGGAAGGGCTAAAAAAAGATCGTCATGGATGGTGGAAGTGGAGTGTATAAAAAAGTTAAGTGTAGAATCTGCTGGGTATTCCATTAGGGGTCCTTTAGATAATTCTCCATCACTACCGTTACAAGGGGATAAAACCACTGATTCCCTGTTGGCTGATGGTAGTCGGATGGGGGTAGGAGAGATATGTGGAGATGGTCCTACATTATTGTCCATGGTCGGGATACAGATTTGTGATCCCTCTACATGTATGGAAGTAACGTCAGGATCAATGGTGTTGGTGATGGTGGAGGGCTTCTCCTTAGAACTAGGATGGGGAATCGTCTTAGGTATAACAACCTTTGTGTGGTCTAAAGTGCGGACGGGCCTATCGGGATAGAGTTTATGCTGTGTTATGGGAGGAACCAATGATTGTTGTCTAGAATAGTTCCTATTATAAAAGGTTATTCTCTGTTGGGAATAAGGGATATGGCAAGCAGGTTTTCCCTCTATAGGTAACAAAGAGGGGACATGGGAGGAACTGGTGGTATTGGTATTCCCCGCAGGGGCCCTGTTGTGATAGGGCCATTTGCGTTCCTAGTTTCTTACTTTATCCTGCTGGCAGTCATTGAGGTCTCTCATAAGTTTGTTACATTTTTTACGTACCTCATTGTACTCAAAGCTTCTCAAGAAACTGTGTTTGATATATATATATTAGGGGAAAGGATTTGGGGTGACAATAATAGCCCTAAATGGTCTACAGTGTTCCTTAGATCCTGGCAGATCATTTTTCTTTTTAGTATTAGAATTTTGAGAAATTGGGCTGAACATTGATCACTAATGTCCAACCATTTTTTAGAAAATAACATGTCATTAGAAAAAGTCGGTTTAAGCGGAAGTCTAAGGCCTCTAGGTATAAGTCCCAGGGCAACGTAACATGAAAGAAAAAATAGAGTAAAAGGTGGTTGACACCGAAACTCACTTCACCAGGGAGGGGTGTAGAGGGATAAAGCTCAAGACACCCAATACAACCACCTCCCTCGCCTGGTTCGTACGTAGAGTAGTTGGAAAATACGGCAGTCCACACCAGGGGTCTTCAGGTATAATCCCTTTAATAGGTGAATAAATCAGGTAGGCTCAACGCGTTTCAGGGATATATAAACCCCTTCCTCAGGAGCAGAGTCAGTAATAGGCTTATGTATAAGCAGAGCTAGGTCTGCGGTACCATAGGGAATAGTGCAAGAGAGAGGTCTGTCGAACCAAGTGTGTGATAAATAGGGTGACAAGACAAAGCTGGACACAGAGGTGCATGATTGTATTGTCAGGGTATTTTAAATAATGATTGGTTCTGTCCCATTTAATTTTGTCTCTTTTATGTTACTTTTAGTATTCTGTGTAAGTACAGTACAGACCAATAGTTTGGACACACCTTCTCATTCAAAGAGTTTTCTTTATTTTCAAAACTATGAATTAACACATGTGGAATTATATACATAACAAACAAGTGTGAAACAACTGAAAATATGTCATATTCTAGGTTCTTCAAAGTAGCCACCTTTTGATTTGATTACTGCTTTGCACACTCTTGGCATTCTCTTGATGAGCTTCAAGAGGTAGTCCCCTGAAATGGTTTTCCAACAGTCTTGAAGGAGTTCCCAGAGATGCATAGCAGTTGTTGGCCCTTTTGCCTTCACTCTGTGGTCCAGCTCACCCAAAACTATCTCGATTGGGTTCAGGTCCAGTGACTGTGGAGGCCAGGTCATCTGGCACAGTACCCCATCACTCTCCTTCATGGTCAAATAGCCCTTACTTTCAAAGTTTTCCCAATTTTTCGGCTGACAGACTGACCTTCATTTCTTAAAGTAATGATGGCCACTCATTTTTCTTTACTTAGCTGCTTTTTTCTTGCCATAATACAAATTCTAACAGTCTATTCAGTAGGACTATCAGCTGTGTATCCACCTGACTTCTCTTCAACGCCACTGATGGTCCCAACCCCATTTATAAGGAAAGAAATCCCACTTATTAAACCTGACAGGGCACACCTGTGAAGTGAAAACCATTTCAGGGGACTACCTCTTGAAGCTCATCAAGAGAATGCCAAGAGTGTGCAAAGCAGTAATCAAAGCAAAAGGTGGCTACTTTGAAGAACCTAGAATATGACATATTTTCAGTTGTTTCACACTTGTTTGTTATGTATATAATTCCACATTTGTTAATTCATAGTTTTGATGCCTTCAGTGTGAATCTACAATTTTCATAGTCATTAAAATAAAGAAAGCTCTTTGAATGAGAAGGTGTGTCCAAACTTTTGGTCTGTACTGTATATTCCATGTAATTCCTTGTAATGTAGTACTCATCCCACATTGTGCTGACAATGCTACATTCCTGAGTGATCTCAGAGACATGTGTGATGCACACTGGAGGATGGGCTGATGGGAATAACTGTGGTCAGCACAGACAATTAGGGGGGACTCCACTTGGAACTTCATCCTAGGTAGGATGTAAGTGTTCATTTGACCTATCTATTGTACACTCTGGGGTGTGGGTGACCGGAGCCCTACTCCATTGCATATTTAGGCTAGCAATGATTATTTTCTTTTTATTATTCTGTATGTGATTTGTCTGTGTTATCTTATATTTAATTACACTTAGTAAATATATTTATTCACATAGCCTTCAAAAGCTTTATTCATTCTCAAATCTTTTTAATCTTTTAAAACAATTATATATACAGTTGAAACCAGAAGAGAGAGAGAGAGAGAGAGAGAGAGAGAGAGAGTGTGTGTTTTAAGGCATTTTTATTACTTTCTGCAATGTCAAAAGTTTACATACACTAAGATTACTATGCCTGTAAACAATTCTGGACTGCCCATGTGATGATCTCATGTGTTTGAAAGCTTCTGTTAGGTTTGTTGGCAACATCTGAGTTAATTAGAGAAACACCTGTGGATGTATTTAAATGCACACCTGAAACACACTGCTTCTTTGTGTAGCATCAGGAGAAAGTCTAAAGAAATCAGCCAAGATATCAGGAAGAGAGTGTGGCTCAACCTTTGATGCAATTTTAAGATACCTGAAGGTGCCTTGTTCATCTGTACAAACAGTTATATGCAAGTACAAACAAGATGGGAATGTCCAGCCATCATACCGCTCAGGAGGGAGACGGTTTATGTGTCCCAGAGATGAACGCGCTTTGGTCCGACATGTGCATATCAACCCAAGAACAAAAGCAAAAGACCTTGTGAAGATGATGGCGGAAGCTGTTAATATTGTGTCAATACTCACAGTGAAATGAGTAATGTATCAATATGGGCTAAAAGGCCACTCTGCCACGAAGAAGCCATTACTCCAAAAGAAACATAAAAAAGCCAAATTATTGTTTGCAAATGTACACAGGAACAAATACCTACATTTTTGGAGACATGTCTTGTGGTCTGACGAAACTAAAATGGAACTTTTTGGCCATAATGATCATCGTTACATTTGGAGGAAAAAGGGAGACGCTTGGAAGCCTTAGAACACCATCCCAACTGTGAAACACGGGGGTGGCAGCATCATGTTGTGGGGTTGTTTTGCTGTAGGAGGGACTGGTGCACTTCACAAAATACTTGTGCATAAAAGAGGCAAAGGGCGGCACTCACCAGTACTTGCAGAAGTTATTCCTTTATTAAAGGAATAAAGGAATAACTTCTGCAAGTACTGGTGAGTGCCTCCCTTTGCCTCTTTTAAGCACAAGTTTATTGTAACAGTAACTGTCTGGTTACATGTTGGGCTGAGCACCATCGATAGCAGCTGTGTCTCGCATGCACCCCGGCCAAGTACCCCGGTGACGCTCTCGTCTATATAAAAAGGGATTTGTTGTGATTAGTGCAGTGCCACTCCTTCTACTCTATAACCGCACTTCACAAAATAGATGGCATCATGAGGAAAGAAGATTATTTGGAAATACTGAAGCAACATCTCAAGACATCAGCCAGGAAGTTAAAGCTTAGGTGGAAATGGGTCTTCCAAATGGACAATGACCCGAAGCATACTGCCAAACTGATTACAACGTGGCTTAAGGATAACAAAGTCAATGTTTTGGAGTGGCCATCACAAAACCCTGATCTCAATCCTATTGAAAATGTATGGGCAAAGCTGAAAAGGCAGGTGCGAGCAAGGTGACCAACAAACATGGCTCGGTTACACCAGTTTTGTCAGGAGGAATGGGCCCAAATTCCGACCAAGTATTGTGAGAAGCTTGTGGAA
This sequence comes from Bufo bufo, assembly GCF_905171765.1. NCBI lineage: Eukaryota > Metazoa > Chordata > Amphibia > Anura > Bufonidae > Bufo > Bufo bufo. Next base: position 51,779,581 of record NC_053395.1, read on the forward strand.
GGATATCCAAAACATTTGACCCAAGTCATACAGTTTAAGGGCAAAGGTACCAAATATTAATGAAATGTATGTAAACTTTTGACTTTGCAGAAAGTAATAAAAATGCCTTAAAACAGTCTCTCTCATTATTCTGGCATTTGGCAAATAATAATAATTATGGTAATCCTTATTGACCAAAAACTGGAAAGGTTTATTCTGATTTCATGTCAGATATTGAGAAAAACATGCATATGTGTATTTTTATATAGTGTATGTAAACTTCTGGTTTCAACTGTATATTCTATTGGTGTTGCCTATTGAAGGCAATCTCATTATTACCTATTAAGATCTCTTATGAGATAAAAAAAACAAGAGCCAACCATGCAAAGGAAATGCACTAAATATTAGTATTATCTGAGCACTACATACCTGTTATTGGTACTTTATAGTGCTATTATGCATTAACTACATGGCACTATTATGTAGATATTGATAATATGGTAAGGATGCTGTATGGTACCTTTATCTGGAATCGTTTGGTGGATTTATTTAGGCTCTAAGGTGCTGTTATTTGACACTGTGGTGGCATTATTTAGGCAATATGTGGTGCCATTGTTTGGGCAGCATTATGGCGATATACAGTACACACCAAAAGTTTGGACACACCTTCTCATTCAAAGAGTTTTCTTTATTTTCATGACTATGAAGTCATCAAAACTATGAATTAACACATGTGGAATTATATACATAACAAACAAGTGTGAAACAACTGAAAATATGTCATATTCTAGGTTCTTCAAAGTAGCCACCTTTTGCTTTGATTACTGCTTTGCACACTCTTGGCATTCTCTTGATGAGCTTCAAGAGGTAGTCCCCTGAAATGGTCTTCCAACAGTCTTGAAGGAGTTCCCAGAGATGCTTAGCACTTGTTGGCCCTTTTGCCTTCACTCTGTGGTCCAGCTCACCCCAAACCATCTCGATTGGGTTCAGGTCCGGTGACTGTGGAGGTCAGGTCATCTGGCGCAGCACCCCATCACTCTCCTTCATGGTCAAATAGCCCTTACTTTCAAAGTTTTCCCAATTTTTCGGCTGACAGACTGACCTTCATTTCTTAAAGTAATGATGGCCACTCGTTTTTCTTTACTTAGCTGCTTTTTTCTTGCCATAATACAAATTCTAACAGTCTATTCAGTAGGACTATCAGCTGTGTATCCACCTGACTTCTCCTCAACGCAACTGATGGTCCCAACCCCATTTATAGGGCAAGAAATCCCACTTATTAAACCTGACAGGGCACACCTGTGAAGTGAAAAACATTTCAGGGGACTACCTCTTGAAGCTCATCAAGAGAATGCCAAGAGTGTGCAAAGCAGTAATCAAAGCAAAAGGTGGCTACTTTGAAGAACCTAGAATATGACATATTTTCAGTTGTTTCACACTTGTTGTTATGTATATAATTCCACATTTGTTAATTCATAGTTTTGATGCCTTCAGTGTGAATCTACAGTTTTCATAGTCATGAAAATAAAGAAAACTCTTTGAATGAGAAGGTGTGTCCAAACTTTTGGTCTGTACTGTATATATATACCATTTCACTGCTTCCCTAAAAAACTCAAGGACCCCCAAAAGAATTGAGTTTTATCTTCATACCAATGGCAAAGTGTGATGTTAATTGTAGAATTATTTCAGTATGTCACGCCACAAAAATCTAGAAAATTTGTGTGTTACTCCCAAGAGCCACGGATTCTAGGCATGACCTTGAGTTCAAAAGATACATGTAATAAGATCTAAGATGTGTTAATGAAAAAAAGCTAAAGATTTATGGTGTAATAGTAGGTTCGGTGCAAATATTATGCTATGCATGCCTGTAAATATCACACATCTGTAACAGAGACGGTTTCTGCAGCATAATAAATTATTTTTTGCATAACAAAAAGGGATATTAAACATAAATCAGCAACAGTGAATTTATGACCCCGCAGGATACAGCCATTTGTCTTGTTACAAATGTTTTCTATGTTCATATTGCTGACAATATGCTTCCAGTCTTGGCATTATTAAAACAAGGTTTCTACATTACAGACATATGTGCTTTTATATTTTACTATAGTTTAGTCAACATTTCGCCCTTAGACACAAAGCCATGGAATCTTAAAATTAAATTGTACTTGTCGATAATATCTAACATCAGTCACGTTGACTTGGGGTAATAGCCGGTGGCTAAAGCACCGTGTTTCTGTGCGATTAAGGAGAGGGTAACATATCTATGATAACTGTTTTTTGAATAACCTTTAATTTAAAATATCACGGCGGCTAATTAAAAAATCAATTTCCTTTATTGTTCTCTACTTTAATAGCAAGATGATTAATAGGACGTCAGGTAAACTGTGCACCGAAATGACATTTTCATTAGAAGTTTGCTAGGTGTGAAATATTCATTATGATGTAGTATTAATGATTCATGAAAAATGCAATTTACCCTTTTCCCCACTGGTCCTCAGATGCCTGGTTTAATCTTTATATTGCCGGATGGCCTATGATAACATTTGGAATGGATTTTTTTCAATTTTTTTTTTTAATCAAATCAATAACATCTTTTATTTTATTTATTTCAAAACTGAAAATACATCCAATTATCTTTAATTTCTTGAACTAGGCAAACTGGGCATCTCTAGTCCTTACACTGAATAATTCATGTTCATCAGTGGTCGTTGGTGATTTTGTGCTGCTCATCTCTAGTCCTTACACTGAATAACTCGTAGTCACCAGTGGTCATGGGTGATTTTGTACCGCTCATCTTAAGCCCTTACACTGAATAACTCATAGCCACCAGTGGTTATGGGTGATTTGTGTTGTCCTTACATTGAATAACTCATACCCACCAGTAGATATGCGTGATTTTGTGCTGTTCCTCTCTAGTCCTTACATTGAATATTTCGTAGTCACCAGTGGTCATGGATGATCTTATGCTGCTAATCTCTAGCCGTTAAACTGAACAACTCTTTGTCACCAGTGGTCAATGCGGATCTTTCCCTGACAGTATCAGACTGTGTAGGAAGACATCTTCTTCACAAGAGGAATGGTAACTCCCAGTTGCCAGGCCTGGGCTAAATGAAGAATTTTGTTGAATGCTATTTCATAAAACAGACATGTCTGAAGAAGTGACAGGTCCTCTATATACCCAGGTGATATCTTTTTTAACTGTAAAGGTTATCAGTCTTTTCTTTCTCCACAAAGCCCAGACCTCATTGATGACTTTGAGTGAAAACTGCAGAGTTTGCTGCCAAGACATCTTTAGCTCCTAACTTCTGCAGCCACCCCTAGTCCCTATAGCATGACAAGTAAATTCTAACCTCAGACAAGACCCCTTAAAAATAATTCAGACCCCAGACCAGACACTGAAATAAACATAGACTCCAGACCAAACTGTAGAAGAAATACAGGCCAGGAATAACTACAAACATTAGACCAAGCCCCCTAAACAGGTACAGTATGGAGTATTACAGTGCCCAGACCAATTCTTATAAACAAACACAAACCCCCCAGAACAGCCACCCCTCTAAATTAAAAAGACCTAGACCATATCTGTCCTAAAGGGTTAACGACGTTTGTAAAATCAGTTTTGAGTAACTTGAGGGGTGTAGTTTCTTAGATGGGGTCACTTTTATGGAGTTTCTACTTTAGGTGCATCAGGGGGCTTCAAATGGGACATGGTGTCAAAAAAAACAGTCCAGCAAAATCTGCCTTCCAAAAACCATATGGCATTCCTTTCCTTCTGCGTCCTGCCATGTGCCCGTACAGTTTACGACTAGAGATGTCCCGAACTTTTCGCCAGCGAACAGTTCCCGGAGAACATAGCTTGTTTGCGTTCGCCGCGGCGGGCGAACATATGCGATGTTCGGTCTGCCCCCTATACATCATCATTGAGCAAACTTTGACCCTGTACCTCACAGTCAGCAGACACATTCCAGCCAATCAGCATACCCTCCCTCCCAGACCCTCCCACCTCCTATCAAAAAGCAAGGACAGCATCCATCTTAGATTCATTCTGAAGCTGCATTGTCACAAATTTGACTAAGTTGTAATCGCAATGCGATTAATACAGGTTATATTAATCGCATTGCGAATTCAACTTAGAGCTGGGTTCCTAATGGTTCTATTGCTAGAATATAACGAAGATTGAGAATATAGTGCTATATTCGTTATATTTGTCAATTCTAGCAATGCAACCATTAGGAACTTAGCTCTAAGTTGAATTCGCAATGCGATTAATCCAGGTTATATTAATCGCATTGCAAATTCAACTTACCACACTCTGCGTCAACTACGTAATTTTCCATGGGAGTTTTGCCATGGATCCCCCTCCGGCATGCCACAGTCCAGGTGTTAATCCCCTTGAAACAACTTTTCCATCACTATTGTGGCTAGAAAAAGTCCCTGTGGGTTTTAAAATTCCCCTGTCTATTGAAGTCTATGGCGGTTCGCCCGGCTAGCCCGTTCGCGAACATTTGCGGAAGTTCGCGTTCGCCGTTCGTGAATGAAAAATTGTATGTTCGCGACATCTCTATTTACGACCACATATGGGATGTTTCTGTAAACTACAGAATCAGAGCAATAAATATAGAGTTTTGTTTGGCTCTTAACCCTTGCTTTGTAACTAGAAAAAAATTATTAAAATGGAAAACCTGCCAAAAAAGTAAAATTTTGAAATTGTATCTCTATATTCCATTAATTCTTGTTGAACAGGTCCTGAGTCCTGAACTGGTCTTTAAAAAGTTGGTTTTTGAAAATTTCTGAGAAATTTCAAGATTTGCTTCTAAACTTCTAAGCCTTGTAACGTCCCCCAAAAATAAAATGTCATTCCCAAAATGATCCTAACATGAAGTAGACATGTGGGGAATGTAAAGTAATAACTATTTTTGTAGGTATTACTACGGTATGTATTATAAAAGTAGAGAAATTGAAACTTGGAAATTTGCTAATTTTTTCAAATTTTGGGCAAATTTGGTATTTTTTTATAAATAAAAATGAATTTTTTTGACTCCATTTTACCAGTGTCATGAAGTACAATATGTGACGAAAAAACTATCTCAGAATGGCCTGGATAAGTCAAAGTGTTTTAAAGTTATCACCACTTAAAGTGACACTGGTCAGATTTGCAAAAAATGGCCTGGTCCTTAAGGTGAAATAAGGCTGTGTCCTGAAGGGGTTAAAGGGTTTCTGTCACCCCAATTTTCGCTATTAAACAGGCTGACATTATAGATGTGAAAATGTCACCTGAATTTAACTCTGCATTTCTTTTATTTAAGTATGCCTCCGTTTTCATGTAATTTTTACTTTTATTATATGCAAATTAGCCTCTAGGAGCACCTACACCTGCTCCTAGATGCCCGTTCGCCCACCTCATTTCCACGCCGTTCTGTCTTGATTGACAGGGCCAGGCCAGCGTTGGTTCTCCTGCTGACCCCATCTGCCGTGTAAATCTCGCGCCTGCGCCATGCCATTCAGTATTCGGCCCAGGCGCAGTGAGAAAGCCGGCTGCCTGAAAGCTGGCTGGTCATCATTGCGGCCTGCTATTGGCTGCTACCCCCATCACCGGATCTTTTGATCCACGCGATGGGGAGATGTAGCGGTGTCCATGTAGGGATCCAGAGCGACACACATGCCGGGGACTGGGTAAGTATCGTATATAGGAGGGGCCCAGGCATTGTGGGGGGTATTTGTACCTTTGGAAAACCCCTTTAACTGATAAAATGAAGTGTTACTGTAGTAGCATACCCACCCATCCCTTGGTTGAATTTAGACTTTTTTCAACCATACTAACAATGTAATATACGATGGCCTCAAGGTTTACCTAAGACATGTATGCTATGCTCATGATTATGTGTTTAACAACAATAACAAAAGATCAGCCACAGAGAAGACTGAATATAATAAACACTAAATTAACTCATTATCATAGAAGGAAAAAGTATTTTATATAATTTATGACCAATGTTTATAAATAAAGAATATACAGACAGAACCATATTTAAAACAAGGCACATAAGGGCATGTGCCTAGGGCATCAGGGAGGAGGGGAGCAGCACTTCACAGAGAAATCTAATGATATATGTTGGTTCTTTGACCTTAATGCTGCTTCTTATGTCTCTTTTAGCTACAAGGAGAGTTAACCCTCACACTGCTTACATATACAGTACAGACCAAAAGTTTGGACACACCTTCTCATTCAAAGAGTTTTCTTTATTTTCATGACTATGAAAATTGTAGATTCACACTGAAGGCATCAAAACTATGAATTAACACATGTGGAATTATATACATAACAAACAAGTGTGAAACAACTGAGAATATGTCATATTCTAGGTTCTTCTAAGTAGCCACCTTTTGCTTTGATTACTGCTTTGCACACTCGTGGCATTCTCTGGATGAGCTTCAAGAGGTAGTCCCCTGAAAAACGAGTGGCCATCAATACTTTAAGAAATGAAGGTCAGTCAGTCAGCCGAAAAATTGGGAAAACTTTGAAAGTAAGGGCTATTTGACCATGAAGGAGAGTGATGGGGTGCTGCGCCAGATGACCTGGCCTCCACAGTCACCGGACCTGAACCCAATCGAGATGGTTTGGGGTGAGCTGGACCGCAGAGTGAAGGCAAAAGGGCCAACAAGTGCTAAGCATCTCTGGGAACTCCTTCAAGACTGTTGGAAGACCATTTCAGGGGACTACCTCTTGAAGCTCATCAAGAGAATGCCAAGAGTGTGCAAAGCAGTAATCAAGGCAAAAGGTGGCTACTTTGAAGAACCTAGAATATGACATATTTTCTGATGTTTCACACTTGTTTGTTATGTATATAAGTCCACATGTGTTAATTCATAGTTTTGATGCCTTCATAGTCAAGAAAATAAAGAAAACTCTTTGAATGAGAAGGTGTGTCCAAACTTTTGGTCTGTACTGTAGCTAATGAGCTAATGTAACAGTAATCTCTTCAGGAAGGCAGTGTAAAGGTTTAAAGGAGTTATCCAATTTCTTAAACTCCCCCCCATGTGCCTGGCCCCTCACCGGTAATATACTTACCCCCCCTCCCACTGCTGCTTCTCTCTGCACACGGATGAAAACATGCAGGCGGGGACAGGGATGAGCCTCCCTAGCGTCACCCGCGGTACTAGGGAGGCTTGTCCCCGTCCCCGCCTGCTATTGGCTGCTCCCCCACCGACACCGGATGTTTTCATCCGTGTGCAGGGAGAAGCAGCAGTGGCGGTGTGGGGACCAGGAGAGGTACCAGGAGCAGGGTAAGAATATTACTGGTGAGGGGCCCGGAACATGGGGGGTTTAATAAATTGGATAACCCCTTTAAGCCCCGTGACTCCTGAGCTATAATAAACAAAAATGACGAGGAGACATCAGAGCAGTCAGATGAGGAGAAAGATGAAGCCAGTATATGACCCAAATGTACATTGGCAACTAGCAGAGTGGATTTCTCTGCCTGTCACACAGCAGAACATTCCATAATTCCCACACTGACATGAGAATAGTAAAGCTCCTCAGTAACCCCAAAAACAAAACAGTGGCTGCAGAGTAAAGATGGCCACACACCTAGCAAGAGTTAGAGCTTGGTCAGATAAGTGATGTTAAACTAGTTTGCGTTCTGGCATGTGAACATGGAGACAATTTTATACAGACCAGTCACAAATGATGTCAGCGTCCTGTCTTTCTTGCAGACCCGCTCACTTAGGTGAATGAATCAGAGATGGCTGGTTCATTCTATGATAATTTACAAACATAGTATGCACCATCCACTGATGGAGATGCCTTTGGACTCTAGATTAGGTGTATCTTTCACTGGCAGTGTTCCTGGGTTAGCTCCGATTTTGTGATGTGGTTACTGGTTATTTGCCATGCATTGTTCCAGGTTAAAAATGTAACATAAATGTATTTCACTTGTATAAACTACATGGCCAACCACATCACAAAACCAAAGCAATCATGGTGAAACTAAGTGTGCTTTTACCACATGATCAAAATTATTTCATGTAGCTACTGTATACCCTCAAGTTAATAGGGAGCGATAGCCGAGCTAATCAGGGGCGTGAACACTAAACGTGCCTATTAGTGATGAGCGACATAGGCAATATTTAAATTAGCGATATTTCGCCAATTTTTGCCAAAATATACGCCATATATTCTCAAATCGAGAATTTGTGATCTCCAGTCATTATTTACTTCATTGTGAAAATCGACAATGTAATATATTCGTGATAAAAATTTGTGATTCGAATATTCGCAATCAACACTAAGGGGTAGGCAACTTTCCTATTGGTTGCTAGGGATGTTGCTAAGTGGCGATATTCGCAATAAATTTGCGATTAGAATATTCGCGATCAACACTATTCGTAAATACGAATATATAGCACTATATTCTAAATATTAGCGAATTCTCAAAGTGGCGATATTCGCGATTAAAATTTGCGATTCGAATATTCGCGCTCAACACTAGTGCCTATGAGATACATAGCTAGTATGAAAAGAACATTCATGTAGCATGTAGTATCACATGTAGTATCACATTTCTCCTGCAGTGGTAGTTAGCTGATCGCTACTGGTTTTAGCTGCAGGATCTCAGCTAAAAAGGGAAGAGAGGTTGTTCCAAACATATTGGACAACTAACCACAGATCTTCTGTAGGATTGCTCAAATCATCCTATATTTTCATGTAATCCCAGACAGACTCGGTGATGTTGAGATCAGGACTATGTGGGGGCCATATCCAGAACTACTTGGTCTTCTTTATGCTGAAGATAGTTATTCATGGCATTGGTTGTATGCTTGAGGTTCTTGTCCTGCTGCACAATAAATTTGGAGGCAGACACCACCCTGATGGTCTTGTGTGATGAATAAGTATCTGCCTGTATTTCTCAGCATTGAGGACACCATTCATACTTTAATGACCAAATCCCCAACTCCATTTGCTGCAATGCAGCAAAAAAGTTTGTGTGAAAGTTTGTCTCTGAGTTTAGATGTTGTTTAGATGTTGTAGCAGGCCATAAAACCTTGAGACAAATTTCGTCCTGTGTTAAGTATATCAAAGACAGTCATAAACTTGTATTCCTAAATGTGTCTATCCCTTTGGGATTTGAAATGACTCTTTAATATTAATACTTGGATGTCTGTAATACTATGGCCAGGATTACCAAAATGTTTGGCAACATTAAGGCGTCTTTCACACGGGCGTTGTGCGGAAAATGTGCGGGTGCGTTACGGGAACACCCACGATTTTTCCGCGCGAGTGCAAAACATTGTAATGCGTTTTGCACTCGCGTGAGAAAAATCGCGCATGTTTGGTACCCAAACCGGCTTGGGTTAGGTGTTCTGTAGATTGTATTATTTTCCCTTATAACATGGTTATAAGGGAAAATAATAGCATTCTGAATACAGAATGCATAGTAAAATAGCGCTGGAGGGGTTAAAAAAATAAAATAAAATAATTTAACTCACCTTAGTCCACTTGATCGCGAAGCCCGGCATCTCCTTCTGTCTCCTTTACTGAACAGGACCTGTGGTGAGCATTCATTACAGGTCAAGGACCCGTGGTGACGTCACTCCGGTCATCACATGATCCATCACCATGGTAAAAGATCATGTGATGATCATGTGATGACCGGAGTGACGTCACCACAGGTCCTTAACCTGTAATGAATGCTCACCACAGGTCCTGTTCAGTAAAGGAGACAGAAGGAGATGCCGGGCATCGCGATCAAGTGGACTAAGGTGAGTTAAATTATTATTATTTTTTTTTTAACCCCTCCAGCGCTATTGTACTATGCATTCTGTATTCAGAATGCTATTATTTTCCTGTTATAACCATGTTATAAGGGAAAATAATAATGATCGGGTCTCCATCCCGATCGTCTCCTAGCAACCGTGCGTGAAAATCGCAGCGCATCCGCACTTGCTTGCGGATGCTTGCGATTTTCACGCAACCCCATTCACTTCTATGGGGCCTGCGCAACGTGAAAAACGCAGAATATAGAGCTTGCTGCGATTATCACGCGACGCACAAGTGATGCGTAAAAATCACCACTCATGTGAACAGCCCCATAGAAATGAATGGGTCGGGATTCAGTGCGGTTGCAATGCTTTCACCTCACGCATCGCATCCGCGCGGAATACTCACCCGTGTGAAAGGGGCCTTATAATGACAGTGAGACCTTATCCTCGCCTGAGTGTCTGCCCTGTTTCTCCCAGATAAAGACCCTGAGTTGGACATTAAGTGCATATAATGAGGTTCACCACATTAGATGCAGAACACGTGAATGTTCCAGAAATCTTATAGCCCTGCTGGGTGTTGGGGGTACATAACCTGTCTGTGGTCAGTATGTGTGAACAGGTTTTGCAGCTCCTCATTAGTGATGAAAGGCAGGGGCAATATTCGAATTTGCGATATAATTCGTGAATATTTGTCGCAAATTCGAGAATTCGCCATTTTTTTCTTGATTGCAAAAATCAGCAATGTAATATGCGCGTATTGTGTGCGCAATACATGCGTGGGTCACTTTTGCTACATTTTTCAAGCTGCTAAAAGTTTCCTGAGACTGGAGAAAATGGTTGGCACAGCAGAACATTACAAAAGCTTTATATGCAGATAGAGTGCTCCAATATATTCGCGATTGCGCAAATCGGCAATTGATGATGCGCATATTTTGGCGCAATACGGGCAACTTCACATTTTAGCAGGTCTGACTACATATTAATGATTGGTGCACTATGTATTGTTGTGAACTTGTGACATCACAGCACTATGTCTGTATGTATGTATGTATGGACAGCAGAACCTATCACACTACCTAACATCCTGCACTGCAATAGCTACACTATATCAGGATATAACCTAAACTGACTATCTCCCACTAACTATCTGTATGATATATATAATCTAACTAACTAACTAACTAACTAAGGCTACTTTCACACTAGCGTTGTTTAAATCCGATATAGGGGGTGTATGGGGACGAGCAATTCACTAGTGGGGGAGTCAGTGAGGATTACCTACGTGATGCTGGCATCTCCATTCCCCTTAGCTCTACATAGTCTGGCTGTACATTGATATGGTACATCTACATCTCTAATAGCCTGATATTAGCCTGTGAATATACTGAGCTACAGCATTTTTTACAGGAATTGTATCAGCTGTAGGGTACCATTGCTTACAGAGTGTTCTGAATGTGTACATGTCTGGTCACTAACTGGTGCAGCCATTGTTCTCCCACCAGATAGGCAATGCTATAGAGACTGGTGGGTTCTGGCTGCATCCCACAAATGTTTAGCGACCAAGCACATTTATATGTTTGTATGTCTATTTAGGGACCCACACTTTTTCCCTTACTTTTAGTGCAGATCTAATAAAATATTGAGGTTTTACTTCATCTACAACGTTTCTCCTAGCTGTGAGAGTTGATATCTGTGGATCCTGGTGGGGTGGCTCTGTTGATTTGGTCCTAAATTGTGGTAGGATGGTATCCCTGGTGTAAACATATACTCACATGGTGGCTCAAGTGTAATAATGTAATATCTCAAGAACTGTACACCCTAGAGAGCTGAGATCCGGTCTGAAACCTTCCCGGACACCTATGTGCCAAATTTGATGCAGGTCAGTTTAGTCGTTTGGCCATGCATAAAGAACAGATAGACAGAAACGTATATACGTATATATATATATACACAGTCAGGTCCATAAATATTGGGACATCGACACAATTCTAAAATTTTTGGCTCTATACACCACCACAATGGATTTGAAATGAAACTAACAAGATGTGCTTTAACTGCAGACTGTCAGCTTTAATTTGAGGGTATGTGCATCCAAAGCAGGTGAACGGTGTAGGAATTACAACAGTTTGCATATGTGCCTCCCACTTGTTAAGAGACCAAAAGTAATGGGACAATTGGCTTCTCAGCTGTTCCATGGCCAGGTGTGTGTTATTCCCTCATTATCCCAATTACAATGAGCAGATAAAAGGTCCAGAGTTCATTTCCAGTGTGCTATTTGCATTTGGAATCTGTTGCCGTCAACTCTCATGATGAGATCCAAAGAGCTGTTACTATCAGTGAAGCAAGCCATCATTAGGCTGAAAAAACAAAACAAACCCATCAGAGAGATAGCAAAAACATTAGGCGCGGACAAAACAACTGTTTGGAACATTCTTAAAAAGAAGGAATGCACCGGTGAGCTCAGCAACACCAAAAGACCCAGAAGACCACAGAAAACAACTGTGGTGGATGACCGAAGAATTCTTTCCCTGGTGAAGAAAACACCATTCACAACAGTTGGCCAGATCAAGAACGCTCTCCAGGAGGTAGGTGTATGTGTGTCAAATAGCTTAACACGACCAATGTGGAAGGTTTGATCAAACCGATGCTATTATAGTGGGCTAAACCCTTTATCCAATGAAAATTCACAATAGTGGGTTGCTAAATTAATACTTAACATTTATTAGTATCAAAAATTAAAATGATGGGCCCTTAGTATATAGAAAAAATCTAGACTGAGTGCATAAGATACTACATACAACTCTCCGCTGGCAGATGCCAATCCAGAGAGAGGAGTATGGACCAAAAAATGAGAAGGGATGGATATAAAGATAGTTTGAGAAGAAAGGATGCGTAGTAAGAGGGACACACTGCTGGGTCAATAACCCTAGAGGTCCCTTACCCTGACTCCTCAACACTCTATATAATCTACCACAGACCCTAGATGGCCCTGCCTAAACATGGACTGCCCAGCTTTGTCCGAAAGATAGAGTGTGGTCCCTATAACTAGGGGAAAACAGTCAAAATGAGAGAAAGGAGGGCAGTGTAGACTGACAAACAAAACATATAGCGACCTATAATTGAACAATTTTACTGTAACTATAGGTATGATGCTCAGGAATAGATGATAAGTCCCAAGTCAATTAGAAAAAATGTCCCGACGCGTTTCCTTGAAGGTTAGCAAATCTTCAGGGGACTGAAACCTTTAATTGTATCGGTCACTGAGTTGGCTGAAATATAGATGTCACATTCAGTCAACTATATCAAGTTCTGCAAAAAGGTAGCTCTCAAGTATCAAAGATATAGCCACACAGGTAGTATACAGAAATCTTGTCTTTTTACCAAAGAAGACTCAAGAGACCCCCTGTGTATCCACCTATTGCAGGGTCACAGACTCAAAAAACATTCAAGTGAAGGGGTCTCGAGTCACTCCGGTTCAAATGACTAAAGCAAGCCAGTGACCACCTGTTCCAGGGTCACTAGTTCAGTTCATCAATCATAAACAATATATCAAGTGACTAACTGTTCAAAAGTCACTTGAAATGTACAGTGTATCAATTAGACCACCAATAAAACTAAAGTCCAAATGTAGGACAATATATGTAGCCTGGTTTACACTCAAAAAGATGCTAAAACTAGCTGGCTCTCCAGTGTTAAAACGGCTTTACTGGTGTAGTATAATACCCCAGCAGGTAATCATAGGCCGTTCAACAAAGTGTGCCAAGAAGCGCTGTGCAGCAAATGATATTCAATCGCACAATCAGCAAAGTACTTTGCCTAAAGGCACTGTGCAACATTGATGTTTAATCACACAGCCAGCAGAGTACTTATCTGTACAGTCATAGTGCTCCGACTGTCCACAGAGAGGTGCGGGTGTCACTCCTTGGCATTCCGCGTATGGCAGCTGCACCGAGGGTGAGTTCGCGGCTCATTTAAAAAGGCCGCCTTGTACCGCCCATTCTCCGCCCAGTGACGTCGTCACGTCAGCTGATCGGGTCACGTGACGACAGCACGTGAATGTTTACCGATCAGATGACCCGGCCGTGGTGAGAGGCGCTAGGCAAATCATGCTGTCATGGCAACCGCAAACGCGACAACTATCTTCACACACTGGAGGCCTCGATCGCTCAGCTGTCAATCCAGCGGTCGCCATGGCCATAGCGCCGCCCCACTCACGCAGGGTTATTGGCGTCACAAAGGGCGGATTTGTTTCAATGTGTCAGTGAAGCAAGCAGGCTAAGCAGCTCCACCTGGCACTTTAAACAGTAGAAACTTATCTAAGGGATCAATGATGTCATTGATCACCAGATAGTAACATAGAGCTTATATGGCTGGATATTGATAATAATAACTGCGTCAATATTAACTATGGAATGCTTCCACAAATCAAAACAGCAATGACAACAAGCCAAAGGCGAGAGGGAGAGATGAGACAGGTAGGCGTTGTTTAAAATACAGATGAGTAGTACATGGTGGTATCTATAAGACTGAGGCCTAGGGATCAATGTAGCTATTGAATGACAATTGTTCATTCAATCCCAAAGGAGCCACAGTCTGCAATTGGAAGATCCACCAAGTCTCCCTCTGTAAAATCCTCCTGTCCCAGTCTCCCCCTCGTCTTGGCCTCTGAACCATCTCTATTCCCATAAACTTGAGGCCAGATGTGTCGCCCCCATGTATAGTATTAATATGTGTGGCTATGGGTGTATCCCTGTCATTCCTGACGTCACCCAGATGTTCCCCAACCCGTCGACGGAGTTCACGGGTGGTTTTGCCCACATATTCAAGGCCACAAATACAATTGGCTTTATATACCACGCCCCTTGTGCGGCAGTTCACAAAGTGTCTAACCTGGTACTCCGTACCGGTGACATTACTACAAAAAGAGCGTCCCTGTATAATATGAGGGCATGCCACGCAGCCACTGCAGCGAAAACTACCAATAGGAGGCCGAAGCCAGGTTTCTCTCACCTCCTGGTTCTCGCTGAAGTGGCTGCGGACCAGCCGGTCCTTTAGGCTCAAACCCCTGCGATATGTGACCTGTGCTGTCTCGGAGACCGCATGTTTTATATCAGGGTCAAGTAGGAGGACCTCCCAGTGGTTCCTAAGAATCTGTTTCACTTCATTTGAAGCGCCATCAAACGTGCCTATCAGGCGTATCAGACCACTGGTTGTTGTTTTCGGTTTAGGGTATAATAGTTCATCCCTATTACTATTACAGGCCCTCCTATAGGCTGATCTCAGGACAACATCAGGATACCCCCTCTCACGAAACCTGCACCGCAAATCCCCGGCCTGTTTTTTGAAGTCATGCCAGGTGGAACAGTTCCTCCTAATGCGTAGGTACTGTCCCACCGGTATCCCTCTCTTTAGGGGTTGTGGATGATGACTTGTCCAATGTAGCAGTGCATTCGTGGAGGTGGGTTTCCTGAATGTTTTAGTTTGTAACATGTTGTCCTTATCCCTTGATATCTCTATATCAAGAAAGGGCAAGGTGTTACTTTTATATTCAAAGGTGAATTTCATATTGATGGAGTTAACATTAAGTTCTTTAATAAACGCAATAAATTCACTCTCCTTGCCCTTCCAGACGACAAAAATGTCGTCTATGAATCTGGCCCAAGTCAAGACACATGGGATATAGTTACTGGGTGCATCGCTGAACACCAGGGTCCGTTCCCACCAGCCCAGGAACAAATTAGCATACGATGGGGCACAAGAACTCCCCATTGCGGTGCCCCTGAGCTGGTGGTAAAGGACCCCGTCGAACAAAAAGAAATTTCTTGTCAAGACAAAATTCAATAAGCATAAAACAAATGAATTATGCAAATGGAATTGACGTCCCCTTGTGTTTAAGAATGTTTCTACTGCCCTCATACCTAGGACATGGGGTATTGAGGAGTATAGGGCCTCCACATCAATTGAGGCCAGAGATGTACCCTCCTCCATGGATATCCCCTCAAGCCGACCCAGAAGATCGCTCGTATCCCTCAGGTATGAGGGCAGGGTCTTGACAAAGGGTGCCAAAATGCGATCTATATAGATCCCCACATTCTGTGTCAAGCTGTTTACACCTGACACAATGGGGCGTCCTTTAACAGGGGTGCCACCCTTATGAATTTTAGGTAAACTATAAAAGGTGGCTATAGTTGGATGTTTTTTATAAAGGAAATCAAATTCCTCCCCTGAGATCAGATCTTTTGCCTTGGCATCCCGTAAAATACAAATCAGTTCTTGCTGAAAAATACCAGTGGGATCACTACTTAATTTTTCATAAATGTCTCCATCACTGAGTAAGGTCTGACACATTGTCTTATAGTCAATGGTGTCCATCAAGACAATGTTCCCCCCTTTATCAGAGGGTTTAATGGTCA
The DNA here is from genome assembly GCF_905171765.1 of Bufo bufo. Classification (NCBI taxonomy): domain Eukaryota; kingdom Metazoa; phylum Chordata; class Amphibia; order Anura; family Bufonidae; genus Bufo; species Bufo bufo. Next base: position 51,795,735 of record NC_053395.1, read on the forward strand.
GATTTTTCTTCTGTTCAAAATCTTTTATAGATTTGTATTCAGCTTTGCTACAGTTGAAGTCATATGAAGATGGTACCAATTTTGACAAATCACGACATACCTGATTGACAAATACGTCGATACAGGTAGGGTCCCCCGACGGTGGGGTTTTAATACTTTTATTTTTTAAGGTAGTAAATGGACCCTTGCCTTCCTGAGGTGTACTATCACTGAGACTAAATAGAAGACGGACATCTTTCAAAATTTCTGGCGAGACACCCATCTCCTTGCTTTCTCGTTTCTCAACTAACGCAAAATGTTTGCGCCACCTGAGTTTCCTCGCAAAGAGGTGGATGTCCCTCACCCAACTGAAGAGATCGAAACTGGATACAGGGACAAAAGAGAGGCCTTTGCTTAGGATACCTATCTCTGAATCCTGCAAAGACTGACTTGAAAGATTAACTATTTGGCTGTGTTTACCTGGGGCCTTGTTGTCTGTGAAGGTGGTTTTTGAGGACCACGATTGCGAAGTGGATAGGGTGTCTCTAAAAAATCAAATCCACCACCAGTCTGACCACCTCTTAAATTGTTCCTGTCTCCCCTACGACCTCTTGTCTTCTGTCGGCCTCTGCCCCTACCTTTATTGTAGTGGCCTGCCTCTCTCCCATTTTCAGAGGCATCAGTGTCACTGGATGTGACATCCGTCTCAGGTCTTTTATTTTGTGATGCACCTCGATCTATAGCGGAGTAAACTCGGTTTTCCCTAAAGTCTTGAAGATCACGATTGAATTGACGATGCTTCCGTTCTTTCAAATGGAACTGGAATTTTTCCAAAACATTTTTAAGTTGTAATTCCTTATTATTGAACTCTGTTTCGGTTTTACATTTTTGGGTGAGCTCTATCTGTTCTCTCAGTTTGTTATCTAGAACGACAAGATTATTCTTCTCCTCCTCCAGCAATAGCTGCATGAACCGCAACGAGCTTTTGGTGGCTTCCTCCTCCCATTTACTACTCAATGAAGCGGTTCTGCATCTATTAGCTGGCATCAAAGTGATCCTCAATCCTCTAGGGACAATTCTATTCTTCAGGTAGTTTTCAATTGACTAAATCTCCCACCATGAAGTAATCTGCTCCTTGTAGATTTTGGTAAGATCTTTAAATGCTGCCTTGAATGAGGGTGCATACTTACTCTGGACTAGTGTTTTCTCAGAGAAAACCTCACTAGCCTCAGATAGTAATAATTGTTTGTCGACGCCAGTAGAAAGAAACCCAGCCATACTCTAGAAAAATGAAATAGCTTAACACGACCAATGTGGAAGGTTTGATCAAACCGATGCTATTATAGTGGGCTAAACCCTTTATCCAATGAAAATTCACAATAGTGGGTTGCTAAATTAATACTTAACATTTATTAGTATCAAAAATTAAAATGATGGGCCCTTAGTATATAGAAAAAATCTAGACTGAGTGCATAAGATACTACATACAACTCTCCGCTGGCAGATGCCAATCCAGAGAGAGGGGTATGGACCAAAAAATGAGAAGGGATAGATATAAAGATAGTTTGAGAAGAAAGGATGCGTAGTAAGAGGGACACACTGCTGGGTCAATAACCCTAGAGGTCCCTTACCCTGACTCCTCAACACTCTATATAATCTACCACAGACCCTCGATGGCCCTGCCTAAACATGGACTGCCCAGCTTTGTCCGAAAGATAGAGTGTGGTCCCTATAACTAGGGGAAAACAGTCAAAATGAGAGAAAGGAGGGCAGTGTAGATTGACAAACAAAACATATAGCGACCTATAATTGAACAATTTTACTGTAACTATAGGTATGATGCTCAGGAATAGATGATAAGTCCCAAGTCAATTAGAAAAAATGTCCCGACGCGTTTCCTTGAAGGTTAGCAAATCTTCAGGGGACTGAAACCTTTAATTGTATCGGTCACTGAGTTGGCTGAAATATAGATGTCACATTCAGTCAACTATATCAAGTTCTGCAAAAAGGTAGCTCTCAAGTATCAAAGATATAGCCACACAGGTAGTATACAGAAATCTTGTCTTTTTACCAAAGAAGACTCAAGAGACCCCCTGTGTATCCACCTATTGCAGGGTCACAGACTCAAAAAAAATTCCAGTTCCATTTGAAAGAACGGAAGCATCGTCAATTCAATCGTGATCTTCAAGACTTTAGGGAAAACCGAGTTTACTCCGCTGTAGATCGTGCATCACAAAATAAAAGACCTGAGACGGATGTCACATCCAGTGACACTGATGCCTCTGAAAATGGGAGAGAGGCAGGCCACTACAATAAAGGTAGGGGCAGAGGCCGACAGAAGACAAGAGGTCGTAAGGGAGACAGGAACAATTTAAGAGGTGGTCAGACTGGTGGTGGATTTGATTTTTTTAGAGACACCCTATCCACTTCGCAATCGGGGTCCTCAAAAACCACCTTCACAGACAACAAGGCCCCAGGTAAACACAGCCAAATAGTTAATCTTTCAAGTCAGTCTTTGCAGGATTCAGAGATAGGTATCCTAAGCAAAGGCCTCTCTTTTGTCCCTGTATCCAGTTTCGATCTCTTCAGTTGGGTGAGGGACATCCACCTCTTTGCGAGGAAACTCAGGTGGCGCAAACATTTTGCGTTAGTTGAGAAACGAGAAAGCAAGGAGATGGGTGTCTCGCCAGAAATTTTGAAAGATGTCCGTCTTCTATTTAGTCTCAGTGATAGTACACCTCAGGAAGGCAAGGGTCCATTTACTACCTTAAAAAATAAAAGTATTAAAACCCCACCGTCGGGGGACCCTACCTGTATCGACGTAATTGTCAATCAGGTATGTCGTGATTTGTCAAAATTGGTACCATCTTCATATGACTTCAACTGTAGCAAAGCTGAATACAAATCTATAAAAGATCTTGAACAGAAGAAAAATCTGACCATTAAACCCTCTGATAAAGGGGGGAACATTGTCTTGATGGACACCATTGACTATAAGACAATGTGTCAGACCTTACTCAGTGATGGAGACACTTATGAAAAATTAAGTAGTGATCCCACTGGTATTTTTCAGCAAGAACTGATTTGTATTTTACGGGATGCCAAGGCAAAAGATCTGATCTCAGGGGAGGAATTTGATTTCCTTTATAAAAAACATCCAACTATAGCCACCTTTTATAGTTTACCTAAAATTCATAAGGGTGGCACCCCTGTTAAAGGACGCCCCATTGTGTCAGGTGTAAACAGCTTGACACAGAATGTGGGGATCTATATAGATCGCATTTTGGCACCCTTTGTCAAGACCCTGCCCTCATACCTGAGGGATACGAGCGATCTTCTGGGTCGGCTTGAGGGGATATCCATGGAGGAGGGTACATCTCTGGCCTCAATTGATGTGGAGGCCCTATACTCCTCAATACCCCATGTCCTAGGTATGAGGGCAGTAGAAACATTTTTAAACACAAGGGGACGTCAATTCCATTTGCATAATTCATTTGTTTTATGCTTATTGAATTTTGTCTTGACAAAAAATTTCTTTTTGTTCGACGGGGTCCTTTACCACCAGCTCAGGGGTACCGCGATGGGGAGTTCTTGTGCCCCATCGTATGCTAATTTGTTCCTGGGCTGGTGGGAACGGACCCTGGTGTTCAGCGATGCACCCAGTAACTATATCCCATGTGTCTTGACTTGGGCCAGATTCATAGACATTTTTGTCGTCTGGAAGGGCAAGGAGAGTGAATTTATTGCGTTTATTAAAGAACTTAATGTTAACTCCATCAATATAAAAATCACCTTTGAATATAAAAGTAACACCTTGCCCTTTCTTGATATAGAGATATCAAGGGATAAGGACAACATGTTACAAACTAAAACATTCAGGAAACCCACCTCCACGAATGCACTGCTACATTGGACAAGTCATCATCCACAACCCCTAAAGAGAGGGATACCGGTGGGACAGTACCTACGCATTAGGAGGAACTGTTCCACCTGGCATGACTTCAAAAAACAGGCCGGGGATTTGCGGTGCAGGTTTCGTGAGAGGGGGTATCCTGATGTTGTCCTGAGATCAGCCTATAGGAGGGCCTGTAATAGTAATAGGGATGAACTATTATACCCTAAACCGAAAACAACAACCAGTGGTCTGATACGCCTGATAGGCACGTTTGATGGCGCTTCAAATGAAGTGAAACAGATTCTTAGGAACCACTGGGAGGTCCTCCTACTTGACCCTGATATAAAACATGCGGTCTCCGAGACAGCACAGGTCACATATCGCAGGGGTTTGAGCTTAAAGGATCGGCTGGTCCGCAGCCACTTCAGCGAGAACCAGGAGGTGAGAGAAACCTGGCTTCGGCCTCCTATTGGTAGTTTTCGCTGCAGTGGCTGCGTGGCATGCCCTCATATTATACAGGGACGCTCTTTTTGTAGTAATGTCACCGGTACGGAGTACCAGGTTAGACACTTTGTGAACTGCCGCACAAGGGGCGTGGTATATAAAGCCAATTGTATTTGTGGCCTTGAATATGTGGGCAAAACCACCCGTGAACTCCGTCGACGGGTTGGGGAATATCTGGGTGACGTCAGGAATGACAGGGATACACCCATAGCCACACATATTAATACTATACATGGGGGCGACACATCTGGCCTCAAGTTTATGGGAATAGAGATGGTTCAGAGGCCAAGACGAGGGGGAGACTGGGACAGGAGGATTTTACAGAGGGAGACTTGGTGGATCTTCCAATTGCAGACTGTGGCTCCTTTGGGATTGAATGAACAATTGTCATTCAATAGCTACATTGATCCCTAGGCCTCAGTCTTATAGATACCACCATGTACTACTCATCTGTATTTTAAACAACGCCTACCTGTCTCATCTCTCCCTCTCGCCTTTGGCTTGTTGTCATTGCTGTTTTGATTTGTGGAAGCATTCCATAGTTAATATTGACGCAGTTATTATTATCAATATCCAGCCATATAAGCTCTATGTTACTATCTGGTGATCAATGACATCATTGATCCCTTAGATAAGTTTCTACTGTTTAAAGTGCCAGGTGGAGCTGCTTAGCCTGCTTGCTTCACTGACACATTGAAACAAATCCGCCCTTTGTGACGCCAATAACCCTGCGTGAGTGGGGCGGCGCTATGGCCATGGCGACCGCTGGATTGACAGCTGAGCGATCGAGGCCTCCAGTGTGTGGAGATAGTTGTCGCGTTTGCGGTTGCCATGACAGCATGATTTGCCTAGCGCCTCTCACCACGGCCGGGTCATCTGATCGGTAAACATTCACGTGCTGTCGTCACGTGACCCGATCAGCTGACGTGACGACGTCACTGGGCGGAGAATGGGCGGTACAAGGCGGCCTTTTTAAATGAGCCGCGAACTCACCCTCGGTGCAGCTGCCATACGCGGAATGCCAAGGAGTGACACCCGCACCTCTCTGTGGACAGTCGGAGCACTATGACTGTACAGATAAGTACTCTGCTGGCTGTGTGATTAAACATCAATGTTGCACAGTGCCTTTAGGCAAAGTACTTTGCTGATTGTGCGATTGAATATCATTTGCTGCACAGCGCTTCTTGGCACACTGTGTTGAACGGCCTATGATTACCTGCTGGGGTATTATACTACACCAGTAAAGCCGTTTCAACACTGGAGAGCCAGCTAGTTTTAGCATCTTTTTGAGTGTAAACCAGGCTACATATATTGTCCTACATTTGGACTTTAGTTTTATTGGTGGTCTAATTGATACACTGTACATTTCAAGTGACTTTTGAACAGTTAGTCACTTGATATATTGTTTATGATTGATGAACTGAACTAGTGACCCTGGATCAGGTGGTCACTGGCTTGCTTTAGTCATTTGAACCGGAGTGACTCGAGACCCCTTCACTTGAATGTTTTTTGAGTCTGTGACCCTGCAATAGGTGGATACACAGGGGGTCGCTTGAGTCTTCTTTGGTAAAAAGACAAGATTTCTGTATACTACCTGTGTGGCTATATCTTTGATACTTGAGAGCTACCTTTTTGCAGAACTTGATATAGTTGACTGAATGTGACATCTATATTTCAGCCAACTCAGTGACCGATACAATTAAAGGTTTCAGTCCCCTGAAGATTTGCTAACCTTCAAGGAAACGCGTCGGGACATTTTTTCTAATTGACTTGGGACTTATCATCTATTCCTGAGCATCATACCTATAGTTACAGTAAAATTGTTCAATTATAGGTCGCTATATGTTTTGTTTGTCAGTCTACACTGCCCTCCTTTCTCTCATTTTGACTGTTTTCCCCTAGTTATAGGGACCACACTCTATCTTTCGGACAAAGCTGGGCAGTCCATGTTTAGGCAGGGCCATCTAGGGTCTGTGGTAGATTATATAGAGTGTTGAGGAGTCAGGGTAAGGGACCTCTAGGGTTATTGACCCAGCAGTGTGTCCCTCTTACTACGCATCCTTTCTTCTCAAACTATCTTTATATCTATCCCTTCTCATTTTTTGGTCCATACCCCTCTCTCTGGATTGGCATCTGCCAGCGGAGAGTTGTATGTAATATCTTATGCACTCAGTCTAGATTTTTTCTATAAAGTATGTGTGTCAAAGTCAACAATCAAGAGAAGACTTCACCAGAGTGAATACAGAGGGTTCACCACAAGATGTAAACCATTGGTGAGCCTCAAAAACAGGAAGGGCAGATTAGAGTTTGCCAAACGACATCTAAAAAAGCCTTCACAGTTCTGGAACAACATCCTATGGACAGATGAGACCAAGATCAACTTGTACCAGAGTGATGGGAAGAGAAGAGTATGGAGAAGGAAAGGAACTGCTCATGATCCTAAGCATACCACCTCATCAGTGAAGCATGGTAGTGGTAGTGTCATGACGTGGGCATGTATGGCTGCCAATTGTATTTATTGATGATGTGACTGCTGACAAAAAAGCAGCAGGATGAATTCTGAAGTGTTTCAGGCAATTTTATCTGCTCATATTCAGCCAAATGCTTCAGAACTCATTGGACGGAGCTTTACATTGCAGATGGGCAATGACCCAAAGCCTACTGCAAAAGCAACCAAAGAGTTTAAGGGAATGTTATGCAATCACCTGACCTGAATCCGATTGAGCATGCATTTCACTTGCTGAAGACAAAACTGAAGGGAAAATGCCCCAAGAACATGCAGGAACTGAAGACAGTTGCAGTAGAGGCCTGGCAGAGCATCACCAGGGATGTCTATGCGTTCCAGACTTCAGGCTGTAATTGACAGCAAAGGATTTGCAACCAAGTATTAAAAAGTGAAAGTTTGATTTATGATTATTATTCTGTCCCATTACTTTTGGTCCCTTAACAAGTGGGAGGCACATATGCAAACTGTTGTAATTCCTACACCGTTCACCTGATTTGGATGTAAATACCCTCAAATTAAAGCTGACAGTCTGCAGTTAAAGCACATCTTGTTCTTTTCATTTCAAATCCATTGGGGTGGTGTATAGAGCCAAAAATGTTAGAATTGTGTCGATGTCCCAATATTTATGGACCTGACTGTGTGTGTATATATATATATATATATATATATATATATACACACAAAATCCTATTACCTGATTAGCTGATATTAATAATAAGCATTAAGTCAATCAGATAAAGGAACCCTATATTTTATTTTATATCTATTAAGTTTTGTTCATGTAAATGGACGACTAGAATTATACGTGACCAGGAATAAAAATGATTCAGAGGCTGGCATTTTCTGTTTTCTAAGTATCCAGGATTTATGACTTCAGAATGCTTTGATTAATTCCATTATTCTTTTATAGCAGGAGAAATGAATTAAGCTGTTGAGCTGAGGACTAATGTAGCTGTTTATAGGTTATGAAGCAAAGCCTCGCCTTTCCATAGTGCTTAATGGTAACCTGAGGAGAAATGTCTTTAAAGTACAAATGTTCACAAGAAATATAAGATCATATGAGTGTGGTCTCTGCTTTTGATTTTAGAGGCAACATAGACCAAACTGGATTGTGCATTGTGTTAATTTGATTCGGAAATGCCCCCAGTTTTGAAGTGAATAGAGATACTTAATCATACCGTTAAATACATGCATACATAGCAGTATATTGTGAGTAGTAGATTTCTAGTGTAATTTGGCTGACGCTGTTACATAAATTATATGAACTTGTGTAACACCCCAGACTGGTGTTACTATTCCTTCACCCCTCTACTGTCTCTAATGGTCTAACACCAATGTCATGCTTGTATTTATTTCCAGGTCCTTCTAAATTGTGCATTGATATTATTGTTATGCAACTGTTATGTTCATGTAATATGCCTGGTGGCAGGTGGCAGCTTAAATGGCAGAGCGATCCGTAGATAGAATGGAACTGAGTCTGACCATTCCATTATCCCCCCTTTGGGCAGAAGTGGGCCAGTCCTGCTTGCTACCAGAAGGAAGTGTGGCAGTTCTAGTTTATGCCAGTTTTAGACTCCATATTGGAGCCGAGAATACCTGAAAGAAGTAGCAGTCAGAGCAAATTGTTCTTCGGCTGAAAATGAGTTTTTTGCTGAGTGTCAGGAGGGGAATAATAACAGCCAAAGGCACCCCATTCAAGGATACCAGAACAGACCTAAAGTACAGAAACCAGACTTAAAGGGAACCTGTCACCAGTTTTATGGTGTCCTAACTAAGGGCAACATAAATAAGTGACTGATTCTCTTAGCAAAATGCTAGGTCACTTTCTTTAATTGACCCAGTCAATCTGCCAACATCTTGTATTGAAAAGCTCCAGCTGATAATGAGTCCTGAATATTCATGAGCTCCTGACTCTCCCCGCCAACCTGCTGGTGATTGACAGTTATTTTATATATGAATCAGCAGCAGGTGGGCAGGGGAGTGGCTATAGCTCTGAATTAAATATACGCTGGACTCAATGACATCACGCTGGACTTAATCAGCTCATTAGCATGCGGCATGTGGCATTTTTGTGTGTATATTATGAGGTAACCATCTGTCACACCAGTAAGTGAATACATCTAAGGTACTTTTTAGTAGTTAATGATTGTATATAATTAGTTAGATTATAAATATCCACATGACAGGTTCCCTTTAGGCAGAGTTTAGTGCAGCATAGAGAAACAAAGCAGAGTATTTAAGCAAGCCTGTCAGTACAGTAGAGAAAGAAATAAAGTAAAGCTATCAAGTTTGCCTGCCAGTTTATGCCAAAGCCTGCTGGAACCAAGACAAAGCCTGCAAATCGTATGGATGAAAGTTTATTCAAGTAAAACTTCCATTGGATTTCATATAAAGGTCTGGACTCAAGTTATTTTTCCTTCATCCCTCAATTATTCCCCTTTTTAATGCTTCGGAGCCAAAGCCTGGGGTCCCGCTGTATCCAGGTAGGAGCACCGTGACGCATAAAGAGACATTTAGGCCGCACCACACCACTCCGCATTCCAACTAAACCTGGAACGCGATCAGGGGCGGATTAAGTGCATGATAGGCCCGGGGCTGTCTACCGAACTTGGGCCCCTCCATTTTAGTTTTTTGTATGAAGAGGCTTCTTCTCCGTTTGACCTAGACAGCCATGACACATTTTTTCAGCCACATCTTGTCTCTACAGAGTTTGTTACACAGACACGTTAGATTTCTCAATTTTTGCATAAACCTCCCCATTCTGGTTTCCCGACAATGTGATCTTGCTGCCACCCCCAATACTGTGTCCGTGGTGCTCCCCAATGCCCCAGGCACTATACTGCTGAAAAAATAGTGACCCCAGTAGACCTTATTGGGATCATTTATCAAACTGGTGTAAAGTAGAACTGGATTTCCAAAGGAGTTGTCAAAAATGATCGGTGGAATTTGATTGGTTGCTATGGGCTACTAAGCCAGTTCTATTGTACACCAGTTTGATTAATGAGCCCAAATGTCCCTATAGTGTCTACAGCAATTATAATATCCCCTAGAGTGCCCCTAGTAATAATAACACCCTATATTGTGCTCCAGGTAATAATCCCTGTATAGTGTCCCCAGAAATAATGTCTCTGTAATAGAAATGCCCTTACAGTGCCTCCCCAATAGCAACGTACCCCACACTGCCCCTCATAGTAATTTGACCCCACACAGTAATTTCCACCACACTGCCCCCATATAGCAATTTCCCCCACACAGTAATTTCCACCACACTACCCCATATAGTAATTTGCCCCCATATAGTAATTTCCACCACACTGCCCCATATAGTAATTTCCACCACACTACCCCATATAGTAATTTGCCCCCACATAGTAATTTCCACCACACTGCCCCATATAGTATTTTTCCCACACAGTAATTTCTACCACACTGCCCCCATATAGTAATTTGCCCCCACACTGCCCCATATAGTAATTTGCCCCCACACAGTATTTTCCCCCACATAGTAATCCCCCCATAATAATTTTCCCTCACATAATAATTTCCCCCCACACAGCCAGCCCCAATATAGTAATTTGCCCGCAGACAGCCAACCCCAATATAGTAATCTGCCCCAGACAGCCAGCCCCAATATAGTAATCTTCCCCCACAGGTAGCCCCAATATAGTAATTTGCCCCCACACAGCGAGTCCCAATATAGTAATCTGCCCCCACACAGCCAACCCCAATATAGTAATCTGCCCCCACACAGCCAGCCCCAATATAGTAATTTGCCCTCACACAGCCAGTCCCAATATAGTATTCTGCCCCACACAGCCAGCCCCAATATAGTCATTTTCCCTCACACAACAGCCCCAATATAGTAATCTGCCCCCACATAGCCAGCCCCAATATAGTCATTTGCCCCTGAATAACTGTCCCTTAACTAATATGTCCTCCTGTGCCCCCCCCATGTCCTCACCTATGTGTGTCCAGGCGCGCAACGGCAGGCACGCACACGTCACTGTGCTGCATCCCGTCACAGGTGCGCGATGACGTCATCACTAGAGATGAGCGAATTTCTTAAAAGTTCAAATCGGCTTATTCGACGAATTTCACAAAAACAATTGCTTCGTGACGAATTACTTCGTAACGAAGTTCATTTTTTTGTAAGTAGCGGGTGCAATGACAGGTTGCTGCAATAGCGCCGCCCCTGTCATTGTACCCCTCAGATGCCACGTTCACAGTCTCGGACTGGCCCACAGGGGTACAGGGGAATTCCCCAGTGGGCCCTTGAGCAAGGTGGGCCCCTAGTCTCCCACCCCCTGCACAAGTGGCACATAATGCAATAGACTTACTGCACTACATACATATATTCAGTATGCAGCACCTCAACCAGCCTATGTTCATATAAAAAACCTAAGAAACTCCCCAGTTTATTATTATAGACACGATCAGAGCTGAGGTAACTTCTAGGTATAGAGGAAAGCTGCCAGTGTCCTCTTCTCCACAGGACCTATCTTCTCGAAGTCACTACAGGAACCCCCATATTCAATCATCTAGTAGCATCTTGCTGCTGTATGAGCAGGTAATATTTGAATGTATCCGTATGGTGGCCCCTCAAAATATACTATTAATTCGCTGACACAAAGCACAAGGAAATTCGGCTTCTAGGCGAATCGAAGTTATCCTGAAATTCGGATCAAATTCCACTTTGTGGGATTCGATTCGCTCATCTCTAGTCATCACGCACGCCTGCACCAGGATTTTACTACCACATAGGCCTCAGGACTACTAGCGATCGGCGGAGGGCAAGGGAACTATGCGATCCGCAGTATGCGGGCGTTTGGGCCCGGGGCTGCCGACCCGAACACCCCTATTATAATCTGCCATTGGACGCAATAGGGCCCTGGGGGTCGGCTCGTTACACCTGCACATGGGGCAGGTGATTTCTGTGGGTTTTGCACCTAAACAGCACCCAAAACTGCAATTTCTAACAGGTCTCTCTCTTCATTGGAAAAGGGGCGCTAAAACCACAAACATAACTGACATGTTGTGGAATTCTAAATCCACACAGCAGGTCAAATTCCGCACAGAAAACATCTGCAAAGTGTATTATACTGTCACCCACTCTCCCAGATTTGATGTCCTCGTTTTGGGGGTGTGATGTCCTCCCTTTTGAGGTTATGAAAATTGCCCCCATGCTGCCAGTACACACACACAATAATAATGACTACTGTGTGTGCTATTAGATGAGGCCCAGGCCATAATGAGTGTCTGTCATCTATTACAGCCCGGGCCTCCTTCCCTAGTCATGCTCTCTCCAGCAGGCATGAATTAGTGACATTGACTTTGGGACTGAGTAGAAGATCCCATGGGTCAACGAAGCACCTGGGGGGAAGCGGGATGTGTCCGTTCATCGGGAGAATGAGGCTTGGTGAGTATTACTGATTTTTTATTTTATTTACACAACTGGAGGCCTTCACTTATATTAGAAGGAGTACCACTGTGTGGGGACAGAACTATTGTGTGGGGTCACTGAGAGCGAGCACTATTGTGTGGGGGCATTAAGCAGGAGCACTACTGTGAGGATGTACTAAGGGGGCATAACTACTGCGTTTGGTGCACAAAAAAGGTATACTGAGTGGTTGGGGGGTTTTGGCAAGTGTGGGCAGTCTTGATTAGCCAAGGGAGAATGGTTGTAGGAAAGGTACTGAGGGAAGGGGGACTTTTTTGCTGTGGGGCCCAGCCTTTCTAGTTATGCCCCTGAAAGAGGACCTGATTGATGTGCAGCAGAAGGTGGTCTCAGCGTGGTTATCATCATGCTTGGCTCTCCTGGCCCTCCTCTATCTTCAATTTTACACAATCCAGTTAATTACCGTGGGCGTCTTTAGGTGCTGTGCCAGAAGACACTTGTTAGTGACGTCAGAAAAGCATCCACTTGCATATGTGATGGTCCAAGCACTAGGGGGATTGCTAGGCTGAGATGTGCAGCGAAGCTGCAGTAGCCATTTTGCTGAAACTGGTGGGTATGATAATATCATTCTGTCAGGACACCGAGATCTAGTGTCTGATCTAAAGGGTGATCTAGTATCACATATTTATTAGAGCCTAAGGGGTATAACTACTGTGTAGGGGCACTAAGGGGGGCATTATACTGTGTAGGGGCACTAAGACGGCATTCTACTGCAAGGAGGCCCTGAAGGAGGCATGCTATTGTAGGTACTAATGGGGAAATTCTATTGCAAGCGGCACTAAAAGTGGCATTCTACTGTAAGAGGGGCACTAAAAGGTACATTCTATGTTAAGGGGGCAGTAAGGGGCATTCCATTGTGTGGGGGCACTAAGGGGCATAAGTACTGGGTCGGGGCACTAAGGGAGCATTGTACTGTATGGGGCACTAAGGGGACATATATACTGTGTGGAAGCACTTAAGGGGCATTCTACTGTGTGGGGCACTGAGGGGGGCAAAACTATTCTGTGGGATCACTAATGGGGCATAGCTACTATGTGGGGGCACTAAGGGAACATTCTACTGTGTGGGGTCACTAAGGGGGCATAATTTTTGTATGGGAACACTAAGAGAGCATAACTACTGTGTGGGAGGACTAAGGGAGCATTCTACTGTATGGAGCCACTAAGGGGGCATATCTACCGTGTGGGGCACTAAGGGAGAATACTACTGTATGGAGACACTAAGGAAGCATTCTACTGTATAGGGGCACTAAGGAGCAATATCTCTTGTGTGGAGGCACTAAGGAAGCATTCTTCTGTGTGGGGGCACTAAGTGGTATGATTACTGTGTATAAGCACTAAAGGAGGCATAACTACTGTATGGGGGCACTAAGGGGTGGCAACACTAATATGTGGGGGAACTAAGGAAGCATTGTACAGTTGTGGCCAAAAGTTTTGAGAATGACACAAATATTAGTTTTCACAAAGTTTGCTGCTAAACTGCTTTTAGATCTTTGTTTCAGTTGTTTCTGTGATGTAGTGAAATATAATTACACGCACTTCATACATTTCAAAGGCTTTTATCGACAATTACATGACATTTATGCAAAGAGTCAGTATTTGCAGTGTTGGCCCTTCTTTTTCAGGACCTCTGCAATTCGACTGGGCATGCTCTCAATCAACTTCTGGGCCAATTCCTGACTGATAGTAACCCATTCTTTCATAATCACTTCTTGGAGTTTGTCAGAATTAGTGGGTTTTTGTTTGTCCAGCCGCCTCTTGAGGATTGACCACAAGTTCTCAATGGGATTACGATTTGGGGAGTTTCCAGGCCATGGACCCAAAATGTCAACGTTTTGGTCCCCGAGCCACTTGGTTATCACGTTTGCCTTATGGCACGGTGCTCCATCGTGCTGGAAAATCTATTGTTCTTCACCAAACTGTTGTTGGATTGTTGGAAGAAGTTGCTGTTGGAGGGTGTTTTGGTACCATTCTTTATTCATGGCTGTGTTTTTGGGCAAAATTGTGAGTGAGCCCACTCCCTTGGATGAGAAGCAACCCCACACATGAATGGTCTCAGGATGCTTTACTGTTGGCATGACACAGGACTGATGGTAGCGCTCACCTTTTCATCTCTGGACAAGCCTTTTTCCAGATGCCCCAAACAATCGGAAAGAGGCTTCATCTGAGAATATGACTTTGCCCCAGTCCTCAGCAGTCCATTCACCATACTTTCTGCAGAAGATCAATCTGTCCCTGATGTTTTTTTTGGAGAGAAGTGGCTTCTTTGCTGCCCTTCTTGACACCAGGCCATCTTCCAAAAGTCTTCGCCTCACTGTGCGTGCAGATGCGCTCACACCTGCCTGCTGCCATTCCTGAGCAAGCTCTGCACTAGTGGCACTCCGATCCCGCAGCTGAATCCTCTTTAGGAGACGATCCTGGAGCTTGCTGGACTTTCTTGGACGCCCTGAAGCCTTCTTAACAAGAATTGAACCTCTTTCCTTGAAGTTCTTCATGATCCTATAAATTGTTGATTGAGGTGCAATCTCAGTAGCCACAATATCCTTGCCTGTGAAGCCATTTTTATGCAACGCAATGATGGCTGCATGCAGTTCTTTGCAGGTCACCATGGTTAACAATGGAAGAACAATGATTTCAAGCATCACCCTCCTTTTAACATGTCAAGTCTGCCATTTTAACCAAATCAGCCTGACATAATGATCTCCAGCCTTGTGCTCGTCAACATTCTCACCTGAGTTAACAAGACGATTACTGAAATGATCTCAGCAGGTCCTTTAATGACAGCAATGAAATGCAGTGGAAAGTTTTTTTTGGGATTAAGTTATATTTCATGGCAAAGAAGGACTATGCAATTTATCTGATCACTCTTCATAACATTCTGGAGTATATGCAAATTGCTATTATAAAAACTTAAGCAGCAACTTTTCCAATTTCCAATATTTATGTAATTCTCAAAACTTTTGGCCACGACTTTACTGTATGGGGCACTAAGGGGGCATATATACTGTGTGGAAGCACTCAAGGGGCATTCTACTGTGTGGGGGCACTAAGGGAGCATTATACTGCGTGTGGGCACTAAGGGGGCATAACTACTCTGTGGGGGCACTAAGGGAGCATTCTACTGTGTGGGAGCACTAAGGGGGCATAACTACTCTGTGGAGGCACTAATGGAGTATTCTACTGTGTGGGGTTACTTAGGGGGCATAATTACTGTATGGGAGCACTAAGGGAACATAACTACTGTGTGGGAGGACTAAGGGAGCATTCTACTGTATGGGGCCACTAAGGGGGCATATCTACTGTGTGGGTGCAATAAGGGGTATACTTACTGTGTGGAAGCACTAAATGAGGCATAACTACTGTATGGGGGCACTAAGGGGGCATAACTACTCTGTGGAGCACTATGGGAGAATTGTACTGTGTGAGCACTAAGGGGGCATATCTACTGTGTGGGCGCAGTGCACTAAAGAGGCATTCTACTATGTGGGGGGGGGACTAAGGGGTGTAAAGATATACATTAGGCGGAGTTAGAGGAACGGCTTAGCATTAAAAAAAATGGCATGCCACTAATATGCCACCAATTGTCCCTCCTTGGGCTTTGGGAGTTATGCATAGGCTCTTGTATATACCGCCATACACGCTCTATGCACATGACTCCGCTGTGTGCATAAGCCCTTTAGATAAATAAAGAAAATGACTCCCACTTACTGCACAATGAATTTCTTACAGCTTTTGAATATAATTTCTCCACAAACATAGAAAAATAGCATTTTAAAGACTGAGCTTCTACTGTAGGTTGAATTTCAGCGAGATTTGCCAAATGTCATTTACAATTCTTTCAGATGCTCCTCAGCGGCAGGTTACATGCTGCCACTTCTCTAGTAACAGTGCATCTGATCATTTCAGCCTGTTGCTAAGGAGCATTTGACAGACTTTTCTTTGACATGACTAATCTTGACCTAGTCTTTAAGAAATTTTATAATAAGCCTGTGTGAATGTAGGGAAATAAATCGTTAATCTGATGCATTAAAACATTGAAAATCTTTTGCACTTCGTAGAGTAGCAGCGACATAAACCGCATCGAGAATTACATTCCCAAAGCCTAGAAGACATCACTTATAGTGTGTTTAATGACTACATTGACGTGCTTTGCTAAACCAGGAGACAGCAGCACAGAATACTGGAAGTGATATTGTGAGCATTAAAGTAACTGTGCATGGCTTCAAAAACAGATGCATGCTATATACGAGCAAAATACTGGCATCTCCACACTAATGAGTCACTTAAAGGGGTTGTGCTATGATTAAATGAAATATTCTACATTTTTAAAACCAGCACATGGATCTGAATATTTTTGTAATTGCATGTACAGTTGTGTTCAAAATTATTCAACCCCTAATGCTGTAAAGGGTTTTAGGGAATTTAGTGTACATTTGTAATTGTGTTCAGAATGAAATCTTACAAGGACTTTTTAAAGAACCAAATGCAACTAAAATGACATCAATTGTTTTTGTAATACAGTATTAAATGTTTTTTTTTTTTGTGATTTCTTCATTGACACAATTATTCAACCCCTTAAAGACTACCACTCTTAAGAACAGAGGTTCATTCAAGTGTTTTCGATCAGGTATTGAAAACACCTGTGGATGTCAAGGAGCAGCAATCAAGCATAATAAGCACCAATTAGGCAGATTTAAAAGGACTGTGATACTCAGCTCCTTCTAGACATTTACAAACATGGTGAAGTCAAGAGAATGGTCCAGGAAGACAAGAGAAGAGGTGATTTCTCTTCACAGGAAGGGCAATGGCTATAAGAAGATTGCAAAGATGTTAAACATACCAAGAGACACCATAGGAAGCATCATTCGCAAATTCAAGGCAAAGGGCACTGTTGAAACGCTACCTGGTCGTGGCAGAAAGAAGATGCTGACTTCGACTGCTGTGCGCTACCTGAAGCGCAAAGTGGAGAAAAGTCCCCGTGTGACTGCTGAGGAACTGAAAAAAGATTTGTCAGATGTGGGTACTGAAGTTTCAGCTCAGACAATAAGGCGCACACTGCGTAATGAAGGCCTCCATGCCAGAACTCCCAGGCGCACCCCCTTGCTGTCTCCAAAGAATAAGAAGAGTCGACTGCAGTATGCCAAAAGTCATGTGGACAAACCACAAAAGTTTTGGGATAGTGTTCTGTGGACTAATGAAACAAAATTAGAACTGTTTGGGCCCATGGATCAACGCTATGTTTGGAGGAGGAAGAACAAGGCCTATGAAGAAAAGAACACCTTGCCTACTGTGAAGCATGGTGGGGGGTCAATCATGCTTTGGGGCTGTTTTGCTTCTACAGGTACAGGGAAGCTTCAGCGTGTGCAAGGTACCATGAATTCTCTTCAGTACCAGGAGATATTGGATGAAAATGTGATGCAGTCCGTCACAAACCTGAGGCTTGGGAGACGTTGGACCTTTCAACAGGACAATGATCCCAAGCATACCTCCAAGTCCACTAGAGCATGGTTGCAGATTAAAGGCTGGAACATTTTGAAGTGGCCATCGCAGTCACCAGACTTAAATCCGATTGAGAACCTCTGGTGGGACTTAAAGAAAGCAGTTGCAGCGCGCAAGCCTAAGAATGTGACTGAACTGGAGGCTTTTACCCATGAAGAATGGGCGAAGATACCCGTAGATCGCTGCAAGACACTTGTGTCAAGCTATGCTTCACGTTTAAAAGCTGTTATAACTGGAAAAGGATGTTGTACTAAGTACTAAGATTGAATGTCACTTGGGGGTTGAATAAAACTGATAATGATGTAAGCACAGAAAATACACTTGTGGTTATTTCATTATAAATGTTATGTTATATTTGTCTGACTTACAAGTGCCTCTTTGATTTAATTGTAAACAAGATGACTGAAATGATCAAAATCAATGTCAAACTGGCCAAAACACTCAATTTCAGTGGGGGTTGAATAATTAATAATTAATAAAAAAATTTAGCACAGCCACTGAGTTGAGTTATTCAATAAAATGTATCCGTATAGCGCCACCTGCTGTTCGTTCCTTTCCATTTTTTTTTCTTGTCCATCTCGCACGTGCTCAGTTTAAATCATCAACTGTCCCTCTGGCAGTTACAGGGAAAAAGCTGCAGCAAAAAAGACACAACACCCGAGAAAGGGCACATCCCCTGAGCTGCCAGCCTGAAATAAATCTAGCAGAACATTTGGAGTAATGAATGGGGAGATCTCTGGATCCATGTGAGGTACAGGGCTGGTTATAGCTTTGTTAGAAAGAGATTGTCATGTAATATATGATGTCTGGTTTTCATTTTTTACATTAGTCATGAGATAACCCCTTTAACAGTTCCATGATTCAACCCGGGTGGTATTGCCACTATAACTATAGTAACCCATAACTGTAGTGTATGGACACAGGTTAGAAGGACCACATTTTAAGATGCTTTATACTTGGCTCATAAGACATAGTGCAGCAATGTGACAATGTGTAGCCAGCAAATTATGGTGGTTGTCTAAGATTTTCATATTGATGGCCTATCCTCATGATAATATCTGATCAACAGGGGTCTGACTCCCGGTGTCCTAGATGCCTAGCTGTTTGAAGAGACTGCGGTGTTCCGGTGTCCTCTTCCTAGGCCCGTGACGTCATGTTCATCGGTCACGTTGCCTAGTTGCAGCTCAGTCCCATTTAAGTGAATGAAGCTGAGCTGCAATACCAAGCCCATCCACTATAAAATAGATGGCGCTGTGCTTGGAAAGCATCAAGTGACGCTCACCGGAGCATCGTCGCCTCTTCTAACTGCTGATTGGAGGGGGAGGGGGGGGTGACCTATACTGAGAATAGATCATCAATATTAAACACCCAGACAACCCCTTTAACACATTATTGCCCAAAATATACTACAATAGCAACCAAACAAAGGGGTTGTCCCATGAAAAATATTCTACAGTGTTCAAACCAGCACATGGATCTGAATACTTTTGCAATTGCATGTAATTAAAAATTTAGCATAGCCAATGAGTTATTCAATTCAAAATTAATCTGTATAGCGCCACCTACTGTTTGTTCTTTTTTTTATTTCTTTGTCCTGCTCACTGAGAAAGCCGCACATGCTCAGTTTCATCCTTCAACTGTGAAAGTTTCATCCTGAGCTGTGAAAGGGAGAGCATGGACACGCCCCCTGAGCTGTGATAGGGAGAGCATGAACACGCCCCCTGAGCTGTGATAGGGAGAGAATGAACACGCCCCCTTAGCTGCCAGCTTGATATAAATCTAGCGAAGCAGTAAATGTGGAGATCTCTGGATCCATGTGAGGTACAGGGCTGGTTCTAGCTTTGTTAGAGATTGCCATGTATTATGTGATCTCTGATGTTCGTTTTTTACATTAGTCGTGGGAAAACCCCTTTAACTGTCAAAAAGATACACTTTCTAGTATAAGTACTCTTTTACACAGATGCATGTCCTCTACAACAAATGGCAGGAGGGACACTGGATAAAAATAGGTACATGAGGGGTATATGGTTGAAGTGCTATGGCGCATCTCTTAAAAGCACATGTGATTGGCACTGTTGAAGGACTATATAGCTGCCAATTTGGGGGCGAGTTGCTGGCATTACAATATTAGTTGTTGGTAGTGTTATGGGCAAGTAGTTGATAGTCCTACAGTAGGTGGCATATTGCCTGGTCGTAATAGAAAGTTTGCTATGTATGTGTGTGAGGGTACTAGTTTGTGGCCCCTCTTGACAAAATCCTGCATATCTCACAAAATTGATTATTTTTCAAAACTTCTATTTAGGCAATGCTCTAATATAAAAATTTGGCAGCTCAAAAATAAGCCTCCCTCTTTCTTTTTGGATATTATTATTATTATTATTATTATTATTATTATTAAAGCACCATTCATTCCATAGCGCTGTACACACATAATGCAGACAATTGCACTAAGCATGAACAAGACGAGTTACAAACTGGTACAGAAAGAGAGAGGGCCCTGCCTCTGAGAGCTTACAATCTACGAGATATGGAGGAAGGACATAGTAGGTGAGGGATATGTTTAAAGTGATACATTATTCTATTGCATAAGCCTCCATGCCTTGCTTTTATATGAACATATTTCCTTAGTTTAGCTCAAAGGATGATAAATCCCATATGAATTCTATATAAAAAAGGGCATCTTGATAGTTCAGTTGTCGTTCTGCTCAGCATCATGATTGGCTTGCCGATTTGGAAGACTATGCCACTTCCTCTGGCGTGCAGTCTTTGCTGTGTATTTCCAGTTTTATGGACAGAGTCAAATACGTACTTGACCCGAACTTGACCCCGAACCCGAACCCCATTGAAGTCAATGGGGACCCGAATTTTTGGGCACTAAAATGGCTCTAAAATAGTCCTGGAAAGGGCTAGAGGGCTAGAGGGCTTCAAAATGCATCAAAATGTGCTTAAGAGCATGGCAACTGTTCTGCAAACAAATGTGGATGGGGAAATGACTTAAAATAACATAAAATACAGAAAAATTAAAAATAACAATCTGAATCTAGGAGTAGGAGGTTGAGAGGGCGGTGGATGTGGCGGTGTAGGTTGACGTGGCGGTGTAGGTGGAAGCGGAGGTGAAGAAAGAATAGGTAGCCAACACTGATTTGTGTTATTTTTTATTTTTAAATTGGGGTATCCCCCAAAATATTGGGACATATAACAAAATAAAACAAAGAATAAGTGCACTTGAGTACAAGAATGGATGGTTGAGGCTGGTATAAATGTCTATTCTGCACAAGGTACGGACAAGTCCTGTGGGATCCATGCCTGGTTCATTTTAATAAACGTAAGCTTGTCCACATTGGCTGCGGCCTGTGATAATGCTCTCTGCCGTGCTAAACACGTTCACACTATACACTGGCTGCAGGGCAGGTCAGCACCTCCAAGGCTGACAAAGCATTTCCATATTTGGGCCATGCTAACCCTGCCTTCTCAGGTGCTGGCGGTGCCCCAGCTGCGTTGGCGACCTCTTCCTCCTCCTCTGCCTTCGCCTTGTGCTTCCACTGTGCCCCCACTGTCAGATGGGAATGCCATCAGCAGCGTGCGCTTGTAGTCGCGCATCTTCCGATCAGTAACAGATGTTTTCACCAGTGGCGTAGGGATCGCCATAGCAGCCATAGCAATGGCTATGGGGCCCTACGCCACTGGGGGCCCGCCGCGACTGAGGATAAAAAAAATAAATAATGTGGCGAGTGGGCCAGGCGTGGCGCTGTGATAGGGGCAGGGCTCCAGATGGTCTCTCCCTCCCCCCTGTGCTGCTGCCGCCGTGGCCAATAAGAAGAGGGACAGGGCCGGGGGAGGGGCTGTGGCCACTGCGCCACCAATGAAGATAACTGACCTGTTAATACAAATGCAGGAGGCCTCTATGACAGGGAGCTGCGATTAGCGGCAGTTAACCCCTCAGGTGCCGCTCCCTGTCATAGAGGTCAGGTGCCGCTATTTGATTCCGGCACCCGCCTCCTGCATTTGTATTAACAGGTCAGTTATCTTCATTAACATTGAGTGCGGCCCCCCCAGTATAATAAACATTGAGTGCGGCCCCCCTAGTATAATAAACATTGAGTGCGGCCCCCCCCAGTATAATAAACATTGAGTGCGCCCCCCCCCAGTATAATAGTCATTGAGTGCGGCCCCCCCCAGTATAATAAACATTGAGTGCGGCCCCCCCCCCAGTATAATAAACATTGAGTGCGGCCCCCCCCAGTATAATAAACATTGAGTGCGGCCCCCCCCCAGTATAATAAACATTGAGTGCGGCCCCCCCCAGTATAATAAACATTGAGTGCGGCCCCCCCCAGTATAATAAACATTGAGTGCGCCCCCCCCAGTATAATAGTCATTGAGTGCGGCCCCCCCCAGTATAATAAACATTGAGTGCGGCCCCCCCCAGTATAATAAACATTGAGTGCGGCCCCCCCCCAGTATAATAAACATTGAGTGCGGCCCCCCCAGTATAATAAACATTGAGTGCGCCCCCCCCCAGTATAATAGTCATTGAGTGCGGCCCCCCCCAGTATAATAAACATTGAGTGCGGCCCCCCCCCAGTATAATAAACATTGAGTGCGGCCCCCCCCAGTATAATAAACATTGAGTGCGGCCCCCCCCCAGTATAATAAACATTGAGTGCGGCCCCCCCCAGTATAATAAACATTGAGTGCGGCCCCCCCCCCCAGTATAATAAACATATAAACATTGGTGGGCAGTGCCAATGAGGGTTAAAAAATAAAAAATGAACTCACCTCCTCCAATTGATCGCGTAGCAGCTGCCGGTCTCCTGTACTTTCTTCAGGACCTGTGGTGACGTCACTGAGCTCCAGCCTCCATCACATGGTCCATTACCATGGTGATGGATCATGTGATGTATCATGTGATGAGCTCAGTGAAATCACCACAGGTCCTTTGACAGGTCCTGACGAAAGTACAGGAGACCGGCTGCTACGCGATCAATTGGAGGTGGTGAGTTAATTTTTATTTATTTTTTTAACCCTCATTGGCACTACCCACCAATGTTTATTATGTTGGGGGGGCGCACTGTGCCACCAATGTTTATTATACTGGGGTGTTGGGGGGGGGGGCGCACTGCGCCACCAATGTTTATTATGTTGGGGGGGGGGGGGGGGGCGCACACCACACTATTAAATAATGCAGCTGCGCCTGCCAGGCTTGAGCAGGTGTATGTGTGAATAGGGAAGATGCTGAGATCCGGCTGTACCTCAAAGTGAGGTACAGCCAGATCTCAGCATCTTTCCTAATCCATATTCACACATATACCTGCTCAAGCCTGGGAGGCTCAGCTCCATTATTTAAAGGGATTCTGTCAGATTTAACCCCTCTAACCTAAGCATATGCTCATGTCCAGACTAATAAGAAGAAACCTAAGCTGGCCTTATTAAACCTCACTGTGGCTCTATTTGCCCAAAAAACAGTTTTTTATAACCTGTCAATCACTTACTTAAGGTGCCCATGGGGAGGTCCGTTAATACAGGGTGCCTGACCACACCCCTTGCCGTCTGGGACGGGGAGGATTGCGGAGGCGGCGCTGAGCTGTAGAAGGCGGCACTGAAGACAGGGAAGGCGGCGCTAGGCAACGGACAGCAAGGGGTGCGGCCGGGCACCCTGTATTAACGGACCTCACCTTGGGCACCTTAAGTAAGTGATTGACAGGTTATAAAAACCAGTTTTTTGGGCAAATAGAGCCACAGTGAGGTTTAATAAGGCCAGCTTAGGATTCTTCTTATTAGTCTGGACATGAGCATATGTTTAGGTTAGAGGGGTTAAATCTGATGACAGAATCCCTTTAATAGTGTGGTGTGGGGATGTTGGGGTGGGAGGTCCGATAGGTATGTGGGGGTGGGAGATCCGAGAGGGGGGGGCCCATAATTATTTTTTGCTATGGGGCCCAGTCATTTCTAGCTACGCCCCTGGTTTTCACTAAATTTAGTTCCCTGTCAGCAATGCAGAGCAGGGGTTTATTCACGGCAAAAGGGAGTTCTTGTCACCCAGCAATAGAACAGAGGACTTTGAGAGATTTAGGCCCCTGTCACCCAGGCACAGCAGGGGTTCATTCACGGCAAAAGGGGGTTCATGTCACCCAG
Source organism: Bufo bufo (assembly GCF_905171765.1). Lineage (NCBI taxonomy): Eukaryota > Metazoa > Chordata > Amphibia > Anura > Bufonidae > Bufo > Bufo bufo. The sequence goes on from NC_053395.1 coordinate 51,819,707, forward strand.
CAATAGAACAGAGGATTTTGAGAGATTTAGGCCCCTGTCACCCAGGCACAATAGGTGTTCATTCACGGCAAAAGGGGGTTCATGTCACCCAGCAATAGAACAGATGATTTTAAGACATTTAGGCCCCTGTCATCCAGGCACAGCAGGGGTTTGTATACGCCAAAAATGGTAAAATGTCACCCGACAATTGAAAATAATAATTTTTTCCATTTAGGGCAATAAAATTGGCACTTTTTTGCATTAAAATGGCTTTAAAATAGTCCTTGAAAAGGCTAGAGGGATGTAAAAGGCAGTAACATGTGCTTAAGAGCATGGCAACTGCTCTGCAAACAAATGTGGATAGGGAAATAACTTAAAATGAAATAAAATAACAAAAAATTACAAATTATTAACCTGCAACTCAGAGAAGGAGGTGGATATGGAGTCGGAGGTTGAGGAGACGGTGAATGTGGTGTTGTAGGTGGAGGCAGCAATGGAGGAGGAGGTAGCCAACAATGTTTTTTTTTTATTTTTTATTGGGGTAGGTAGCCCCCAAAATATTGGGACAAATAAAAAAAAAGAAAACAAAGAATCATTGCACTTGACTTGAGTACAAGAATGTATGTTTGATGGTGGTATAAATGTCTATTCTGCACAAGGTACAGACAAGTCTTGTGGGATCCAAGCCTGGTTCATTTTAATGAACGTGAGCATGTCCACGTTGGCTGTGGACAGGCGGCTGCGTCTGTCTGTAATGACGCCCTCGTGCCGTGCTAAATACATGTTTAGAGAGTACACTGGCTGCAGGGCAGGCCAGCACCTCCAAGGCATACAGGGCAAGCTCTGGCCATGTGGACAATTTGGAGACCCAGAAGTTGAATGGGGTAGAACCATCAGTCAGTACGTGTAGTCGTGTGCACAGGTTCCACCATGTTGTTCAAATGCTGCCTCCGGCTAACACGCTCCATATCAGCAGTTGGGACCGGTTGTTGCGGCGAGGTGACAAAGGTTTTTCACATGTCGGCCATGCTAACCCTGCCTTCTGAGGTGCTGGCGCTGACACAGCTGCGTTGGCGGCCTCTTCCTCCTCCCCTGCCTTCGCCTTGTGCTTCCACTTGTCCCCCGGCGTCAGTCGGGAATGCTCTCAGGAGCGCGTCTACCAGCGTGCGCCTGTAGTCGCGCATCTTCCGATCATGCTCCAGTGAGGGAATTAAGGACGGCACATTGTCTTTGTAACGGGGATCCAGCAGGGTGGCCACCCAGTAGTCAGCACACGTTAAAATGTGCGCAACTCTGCAGTCGTTGCGCAGGCACTGCAGCATGTAGTCGCTCATGTGTGCCAGGCTGCCCAGAGGTAAGGACAAGCTGTCCTCTGTGGGAGGCGGATCGTCTGCGTCCTCCGTATCCCCCCAGCCACACACCAGTGATGGGCCCGAGCTGCGTTGGATGCCACCCCACTGTGAACATGCTTCATCCCCATCCTCCTCCTCGTCCTCCAGTAGTGGGCCCTGGCTGGCCAAATTTGTACCTGGGATAAGTCTTTAATTATTAAACCGTCCGATAAGGGAGGGAATTTTGGTGATTCTTGATCAGCCGCTCTATACGCGAATGTGGTTAGACTTACTTGAGGATAAAGGAGGATACAGTATATTACCATCAAATCCCACTACCCAATTTTGGATTGAACTTAAGGGAATCCTCGATGTGGGCCTACTGGAAAAGGTGATCACCCCAGTCGAATAGGATTTTCTCCTCCCTGTCCATCCATGTATTGCCACCTTTTATGGATTGCCGAAAGTCCATAAAGGGACTAATCCATTGAAGGGTCGACCAATAATCTCAGGGGTTAATTCCCTCACCCAGAACTGTGGGATATGTAACATCCCAGAGTATGCAACTACAAGCACTTCCAGGAATACGGACTCAAGTTATTGTTGAGCCTATCCCTTGCACTTATAAATTTGCACTATTTTATATAATGTTTTATTGCAACATAAAAGCTTGCACTTTATAACTTATGCTATTGTAACCAGTTTACAAATGTTATTTAATGTTCAAGATATCCTGCCCATTGTGTGTATTATCCTTCCAGGTGCCACAATGTGAAATTATGCACTGTTCCAAATGATTGCACTTACCATTGCACTTAACAAAAAATGTAGCAACTTACCTAAAGTGTGCCTTTTTACAGCTCTTGTTCTCTCACCCCTCATACGGACTGTCATCATACGGACGTTGTACACCAATGGCCTACACCCGGTGAAGTATACCCATAGGTACCCAGGGTAGGACCAAATGGTAAGTCCAGACAGGTCCAGTAGTTATTACACAGGTACCCCTGCTGCTCCTTCCCGCTTTTTTTATGTTCCGGATTGTTCCCATCCGGAGGTGTCTCATTTCCAGGAGTGCACAGGATTAAAGACCCTCCTGTGACATTGCCAGAAGACACGGAGACGACGCATACCTCCCCTTCTGAGCCTTTTGCCTAAGGTAAGGCGCCTCAAGCCTTAGAGCCACTACTTAGCTTCCTCTTAGTCATCATAGTGATCGTTCTATAAGCCAAATTTCTTTAGGCTATGATGCAGGGAAGGGAAAACAGGATAAAGCCACCCTTCTATTTGCGGGCTTTGCATTACACAATGGTGGGATCACGGAGTAAAGACACCCCCCATGCTTTCTTTGATGTTTAACCACCTCAGCCCCCAGTGCTTAAACACCCTGAAAGACCAGGCCACTTTTTACACTTCTGACCTACACTACTTTCACCGTTTATTGCTCGGTCATGCAACTTACCACCCAAATGAATTTTACCTCCTTTTCTTCTCACTAATAGAGCTTTCATTTGGTGGTATTTCATTGCTGCTGACATTTTTACTTTTTTTGTTATTAATCGAAATTTAACGATTTTTTTGCAAAAAAATGACATTTTTCACTTTCAGTAGTAAAATTTTGCAAAAAAAACGACATCCATATAGAAATTTTGCTCTAAATTTATAGTTCTACATGTCTTTGATAAAAAAAAAATGTTTGGGTAAAAAAAAAATGGTTTGGGTAAAAGTTATAGCGTTTACAAACTATGGTACAAAAATGTGAATTTCCGCTTTTTGAAGCAGCTCTGACTTTCTGAGCACCTGTCATGTTTCCTGAGGTTCTACAATGCCCAGACAGTACAAACACCCCACAAATGACCCCATTTCTGAAAGTACACACCCTAAGGTATTCGCTGATGGGCATAGTGAGTTCATAGAACTTTTTATTTTTTGTCACAAGTTAGCGGAAAATTATGATTTTTTTTTTTTTTTTTTTTTTTTTCTTACAAAGTCTCATATTCCACTAACTTGTGACAAAAAATAAAAAGTTTTATGAACTCACTATGCCCATCAGCGAATACCTTGGGGTCTCTTCTTTCCAAAATGGGGTCACTTGTGGGGTAGTTATACTGCCCTGGCATTCTAGGGGCCCAAATGTGTGGTAAGGAGTTTGAAATCAAATTCTGTAAAAAATGACCTGTGAAATCCGAAAGGTGCTCTTTGGAATATGGGCCCCTTTGCCCACCTAGGCTGCAAAAAAGTGTCACACATCTGGTATCTCCGTACTCAGGAGAAGGTGGGGAATGTGTTTTGGGGTGTCATTTTATATATACCCATGCTGGGTGAGAGAAATATCTTGGCAAAAGACAACTTTTCCCATTTTTTTATACAAAGTTGTCATTTGACCAAGATATTTATCTCACCCAGCATGGGTATATGTAAAAAGACACCCCAAAACACATTCCTCAACTTCTCCTGAGTACGGCGATACCAGATGTGTGACACTTTTTTGCAGCCTAGGTGGGCAAAGGGGCCCATATTCCAAAGAGCACCTTTCGGATTTCACTCCTCATTTTTTCCTGAATTTGATTTCAAACTCCTTACCACACATTTGGGCCCCTAGAATACCAGGGCAGTATAACTACCCCACAAGTGACCCCATTTTGGAAAGAAGACACCCCAAGGTATTCCGTGAGGGGCATGGCGAGTTCCTAGAATTTTTTATTTTTTGTCACAAGTTAGTGGAAAATGATGATTTTTTTTTAAATTTTTTTTTTCATACAAAGTCTCATATTCCACAAACTTGTGACAAAAAATAAAAACTTCCATGAACTCACTATGCCCATCAGCGAATACCTTGGGGTCTCTTCTTTCCAAAATGGGGTCACTTGTGGGGTAGTTATACTGCCCTGGCATTCTAGGGGCCCAAATGTGTGGTAAGTAGGTAAATGACCTGTGAAATCCGAAAGGTGCTCTTTGGAATGTGGGCCCCTTTGCCCACCTAGGCTGCAAAAAAGTGTCACACATCTGGTATCTCTGTATTCAGGAGAAGTTGAGGAATGTGTTTTGGGGTGTCTTTTTACATATACCCATGCTGGGTGAGATAAATATCTTGGTCAAATGCCAACTTTGTATAAAAAAATGGGAAAAGTTGTCTTTTGCCAAGATATTTCTCTCACCCAGCATGGGTATATGTAAAATGACACCCCAAAACACATTCCCCAACTTCTCCCGATTACGGAGATACCAGATGTGTGACACTTTTTTGCAGCCTAGGTGGGCAAAGGGGCCCATATTCAAAAGAGCACCTTTCGGATTTCACAGGTCATTTTTTACAGAATTTGATTTCAAACTCCTTACCACACATTTGGGCCCCTAGAATGCCAGGGCAGTATAACTACCCCACAAGTGACCCCATTTTGGAAAGAAGAGACCCCAAGGTATTCGCTGATGGGCATAGTGAGTTCATGGAACTTTTTATTTTTTGTCACAAGTTAGTGGAATATGAGACTTTGTATGAAAAAAAAAATTAAAAAAAAAATAAGCATTTTCCACTAACTTGTGACAAAAAATAAAAAATTCTAGGAACTCGCCATGCCCCTCACGGAATACCTTGGGGTGTCTTCTTTCCAAAATGGGGTCACTTGTGGGGTAGTTATACTGCCCTGGCATTTTCCAGGGGCCCTAATGTGTGGTAAGTAGGTAAATGACCTGTGAAATCCTAAAGGTGCTCTTTGGAATATGGGCCCCTTTGCCCACCTAGGCTGCAAAAAAGTGTCACACATGTGGTATCGCCGTATTCAGGAGAAGTTGGGGAATGTGTTTTGGGGTGTCATTTTACATATACCCATGCTGGGTGAGAGAAATATCTTGGCAAAAGACAACTTTTCCCATTTTTTTATACAAAGTTGGCATTTGACCAAGATATTTCTCTCACCCAGCATGGGTATATGTAAAATGACACCCCAAAACACATTCCCCAACTTCTCCTGAGTACGGCGATACCAGATGTGTGACACTTTTTTGCAGCCTAGATGCGCAAAGGTGCCCAAATTCCTTTTAGGAGGGCATTTTTAGACATTTGGATACCAGACTTCTTCTCACGCTTTGGGGCCCCTAGAATGCCAGAGCAGTATAAATACCCCACATGTGACCCCATTTTGGAAAGAAGACACCCCAAGGTATTCAATGAGGGGCATGGCGAGTTCATAGAATTTTTTTTTTTTTGGCACAAGTTAGCGGAAATTGATATTTTTAATTTTTTTCTCACAAAGTCTCCCGTTCCGCTAACTTGGGACAAAAAATTCAATCTTTCATGGACTCAATATGCCCCTCACGGAATACCTGGGGGTGTCTTCTTTCCGAAATGGGGTCACATGTGGGGTATTTATACTGCCCTGGCATTCTAGGGGCCCTAAAGCGTGAGAAGAAGTCTGGAATATAAATGTCTAAAAAATTTTACGCATTTGGATTCCGTGAGGGGTATGGTGAGTTCATGTGAGATTTTATTTTTTGACACAAGTTAGTGGAATATGAGACTTTGTAAGAAAAAAAAAAAAAAATTCTGCTAACTTGGGCCAAAAAAATATCTGAATGGAGCCTTACAGGGGGGTGATCAATGACAGGGGGGTGATCAATGACAGGGGGGTGATCAATGACCGGGGGGTGATCAATGACAGGGGGGTTGATCAATGACAGGGGGGTGATCAATGACAGGGGGGTGATCAGGGAGTCTATATGGGGTGATAACCACAGTCATTGATCACGCCCCTGTAAGGCTTCATTCAGACGTCCGGATGCGTTTTGCGGATCCGATCCATCTATCAGTGCATCCGTAAAAATCATGCGGACATCTGAATGGAGCTTTACAGGGGGGTAATCAATGACAGGGGGGTGATCAGGGAGTCTATATGGGGTGATCACCACAGTCATTGATCATGCCCCTGTAAGGCTTCATTCAGACGTCCGGATGCGTTTTGCGGATCGGATCCATCTATCAGTGCATCCGTAAAAATCATGCGGACATCTGAATGGAGCTTTACAGGGGGGTGATCAATGACAGGGGGGTGATCAGGGAGTCTATATGGGGTGATCACCACAGTCATTGATCATGCCCCTGTAAGGCTTCATTCAGACGTCCGGATGCGTTTTGCGGATCGGATCCATCTATCAGTGCATCCGTAAAAATCATGCGGACATCTGAATGGAGCTTTACAGGGGGGTGATCAGGGAGTCTATATGGGGTGATCACCACAGTCATTGATCATGCCCCTGTAAGGCTTCATTCAGACGTCCGGATGCGTTTTGAGGATCGGATCCATCTATCAGTGCATCCGTAAAAATCATGCGGACATCTGAATGGAGCTTTACAGGGGGGTGATCAGGGAGTCTATATGGGGTGATCACCACAGTCATTGATCATGCCCCTGTAAGGCTTCATTCAGACGTCCGGATGCGTTTTGCGGATCGGATCCATCTATCAGTGCATCCGTAAAAATCATGCGGACATCTGAATGGAGCTTTACAGGGGGGTGATCAGGGAGTCTATATGGGGTGATCACCACAGTCATTGATCATGCCCCTGTAAGGCTTCATTCAGACGTCCGGATGCGTTTTGAGGATCGGATCCATCTATCAGTGCATCCGTAAAAATCATGCGGACGTCTGAATGGAGCTTTACAGGGGGTTGATCAATGACAGGGGTGTAATCAATGACAGGGGGGGTGATCAGGGAGTCTATATGGGGTGATAACCACAGTCATTGATCACGCCCCTGTAAGGCTTCATTCAGACGTCCGGATGCGTTTTGCGGATCTGATCCATCTATCAGTGGATCCGTAAAAATCATGCGGACATCTGAATGGAGCTTTACAGGGGGGTAATCAATGACAGGGGGGTGATCAATGACAGGGGGGTGATCAGGGAGTCTATATGGGGTGATCAGGGGCTAATAAGGGGTTAATAAGTGACGGGGGGGGGGTGTAGTGTAGTGTAGTGGTGCTTGGTGGGACTTTACTGAGCTACCTGTGTCCTCTGGTGGTCGATCCAAACAAATGGGACCACCAGAGGACCAGGTAGCAGGTATATTAGACGCTGTTATCAAAACAGCGTCTAATATACCTGTTAGGGGTTAAAAAAAACACATCTCCAGCCTGCCAGCGAACGATCGCCGCAGGCAGGCTGGAGATCAACTCTCTTACCTTCCGTTCCTGTGAGCGCGCGCGCCTGTGTGCGCGCGTTCACAGGAAATCTCGCCCATCGCGAGATGACGCATATATGCGTGACTCTGCGCAGGGCTGCCACCTCCGGAACGCGATCCTGCGTTAGGCGGTCCGGAGGTGGTTAAAGGATCCAAAACATACAAAGTCAGTCAGTAATGTTTGCTTAGTGCAGTATTTAGGTTACCTGGTTATACCAAGATAAGGAAACTGTGTGTTGGACACCTTATGCTAGCGGGCAGGAACCTCGAGGAAACCATTAAATGTTTTGTCTATGTAATGTCTTATGTGTATATTCATGCAGCACTTTGTATTAATTGGGTACCCAGAGCTCATTCCTCTACCGCCTATCTTGCGCCGAGGACGGCTTCATTTAAAGTAAGCGGGTATGTAACATCCCAGAGTATGTCACTAAACTCTTTTCACCCAGCTTCATTATGTTAAGAGGTGAATGTGTTAATATTCTATGTAATCTGACATTGCATTTGTGTTTAATATGTATATGCTGTAATTTCAAATGTACACCAGCAGGTGGCAGCAATATGTAGTAGAACCAAGCCAGTTAGTATACCTAGACTGGAATAAACCATTCCTGTTTTAGCTCCCCCTCCCCTGTGAGCAGAAGTGGGCTGGCCCATGTCCTGTCTCATGGGGAGGAAAGAAAGTTCTAGTTAGTGTACCAGCCACCCCGGCTAGGGGAAGGCTGTGTTGGTAGGAGCTCCCAGAAACAGGGATCCCAACCTAGGATCCAGCCTCGGTTAAGGGCCAGGATCCCTCTTCCCAGCCTGAGTCATCTACCTCAGTGCTGGTTGACAAGCAAGCAGCCACCTCCAGATCTACAGATCTCCAGGAAGCCATTCCTTGCGAGCAGAACTGTGAGTGTTTAATCCAAAGTCCAGGAGAAGCCAAATTCCTCCTCAGCTAGTCAGGCCCATATCAAGCAGACGACAGACAGAGCAGAAGATAGATACCTGCCAGATTCTCCAGGCACATAGTATAGGAGCAGAAGAGGCATTAACCCCTGCCATACATTGCCAATACCTGCTGGGACCTAAAGACTATTGCTGTACTCATATGGATTTATGCTGCACCCATTAAGTAAAGACAAGTTGGATCATATTTCCTGTTTGGAATTCCATCATTCCTCAATTACTCCTATTTACAACACTCAATTTTGTTGCATGTGAGCCAGGATACAGTCCAGCCGTACTAAGGTAGGAGACACCGTTGACACAACACAGAGACAATATCCCCCTCTGGCATTCCTAACCTAGTACGTGTGCTCATACCATCTTAAAGGGCCCTTCTACAGTACCTGCGCAAGCTGCAACTGGCGTCACGAACTTAGTTACACCCAAATCTGACCCACTGCATAGCAGCCCCAACTGACCCAGTGTCCTGCTCATTGCATCAAGTGGTGTCACGAACTTAGTTACACCCAAATCTGACCCACTGCATAGCAGCCCCAACTGACCCAGTGTCCTGCTCATTGCAGATATACCTGGACCGTGTCTTGAGTCAGTTCATCGTGTCCCTACCGACATACACGAGGGACACGATGGACTTTCTTAATAAAATTGATACTATTAGTCTTGACCCTGGATGTCTCCTAGCAAGCATTGACGTCGAATCCCTATATAGCTCTACACCCTGTACAGAATTATTAGGCAAATGAGTATTTTGACCACATCATCCTCTTTATGCATGTTGTCTTACTCCAAGCTGTATAGGCTCGAAAGCCTACTACCAATTAAGCATATTAGGTGATGTGCATCTCTGTAATGAGAAGGGGTGTGGTCTAATGACATTAACACCCTATGTCAGGTGTACATAATTATTAGGCAACTTCCTTTCCTTTGGCAAAATGGGTCAAAAGAAGGACTTGACAGGCTCAGAAAAGTCAAAAATAGTGAGATATCTTGCAGAGGGATGCAGCACTCTTAAAATTGCAAAGCTTCTGAAGCGTGATCATCGAACAATCAAGCGTTTCATTCAAAATAGTCAACAGGGTCGCAAGAAGCGTGTGGAAAAACCAAGGCGCAAAATAACTGCCCATGAACTGAGACAAGTCAAGCGTGCAGCTGCCAAGATGCCACTTGCCACCAGTTTGGCCATATTTCAGAGCTGCAACATCACTGGAGTGCCCAAAAGCACAAGGTGTGCAATACTCAGAGACATGGCCAAGGTAAGAAAGGCTGAAAGACGACCACAACTGAACAAGACACACAAGCTGAAACGTCAAGACTGGGCCAAGAAATATCTCTTGATGGGCCAGATGGATGGGCCCGTGGCTGGATTGGTAAAGGGCAGAGAGCTCCAGTCCGACTCAGACGCCAGCAAGGTGGAGGTGGAGTACTGGTTTGGGCTGGTATCATCAAAGATGAGCTTGTGGGGCCTTTTCGGGTTGAGGATGGAGTCAAGCTCAACTCCCAGTCCTACTGCCTTTTTCTGGAAGACACCTTCTTCAAGCAGTGGTACAGGAAGAAGTCTGCATCCTTCAAGAAAAACATGATTTTCATGCAGGACAATGCTCCATCACACGCGTCCAAGTACTCCACAGCGTGGCTGGCAAGAAAGGGTATAAAAGAAGAAAATCTAATGACATGGCCTCCTTGTTCACCTGATCTGAACCCCATTGAGAACCTGTGGTCCATCATCAAATGTGAGATTTACAAGGAGGGAAAACAGTACACTCTCTGAACAGTGTCTGGGAGGCTGTGGTTGCTGCTGCACGCAATGTTGATGGTGAACAGATCAAAACACTGACAGAATCCATGGATGGCAGGCTTTTGAGTGTCCTTGCAAAGAAAGGTGGCTATATTGGTCACTGATTTGTTTTTGTTTTGTTTTTGAATGTCAGAAATGTATATTTGTGAATGTTGAGATGTTATATTGGTTTCACTGGTAAAAATAAATAATTTAAATTGGTATATATTTGTTTTTTGTTAAGTTGCCTAATAATTATGCACAGTAATAGTCACCTGCACACACAGATATCCCCCTAAAATAGCTAAAACTAAAAACAAACTAAAAACGACTTCCAAAAATATTCAGCTTTGATATTAATGAGTTTTTTGGGTTCATTGAGAACATGGTTGTTGTTCAATAATAAAATTAATCCTCAAAAATACAACTTGCCTAATAATTCTGCACTCCCTGTATACCACATCAAAGGGGACTCTTTGCAGTAGAATATTTTCTCAAGACCAGGGGGATGCACTGCAGAACTCATAACGTTTTTATTTTGAAGCTTCTTAAATTCATACTGACCCATAATTTTTTTCTATTCAATGGACGTTTCTTCCACCAGCTCAGGGAGACGGCTATTGGGAGTCCCTGTGCCCCTACATATGTCAACCTTTTCCTGGGCTGGTGGGAGGACACCTGCATCTTTCCAGACCAGACTACATGGTGGTCAGACAAGATCATTGTCTGGACACGCTATATTGATGACATCTTTCTGGTCTGGAAAGGTGGGGCAGATGAATTCAGTAAGTTCATAACTGAGCTCAATGACAATCAAATTGGCCTCAAATTCACAGTTGAAATTGACCCCAAGACGATCGCCTTTCTGGATGTTCGTGTCACGAAGGATGGTGATAGATTAACCACCGACATCCATAGAAAGGCGACTGCCACGAATTTCCTGTTACACTGGGATAGCCATCATCCCGTACCTCTAAAACGGGGGATCCCGAGGGGACAATATCTTCGCGTACGAAGGAATTGCTTAGACAATCAGACCTGAAAGTGTTAGAGATGACCCCTCTTCCTCCTCCTCATCCTGGGCCACATCCTCTTCCTTCATCGCCCTAAGTGTTTTCTCAAGGAGACATAGAAGTGGTATTGTAACGCTGATAACAGTGTCATCGCCACTGGCCATGTTGGTGGAGTACTCGAAACAGGGCACACAGGTCTCGCATGGAGGCCCAGTCATTGGTGGTGAAGAGGTGCTGTTCCGCAGTGTGACTCTCCCGTGCGTACTGCAGCTGAAACTCCACTATGGCCTGCTGCTGCTCGCACAGTCTCTCCAGCATGTGCAAGGTGGAGTTCCACCTGGTGGGCACGTCGTATATGAGGCGGTGAGCGGGAAGGCCGAAGTTACGCTGTAGAGCAGACAGCCGAGCGGCGGCAGGATGAGGACGCTGGAAACGCGCACAGACGGGCCTGCACTTTATGCAGCAGCTCAGACATGTCGGGGTAGTTGTACATTAATTTCTGCACCACCAAATTCAGCACATGCGCCAGGCAAGGGATGTGCATCAAACCGGCTAGTCCCAGAACTGCAATTAGATTTCGCCCATTATCGCACACCACCAGGCTGGGCTTGAGGCTCACTGGCAGCAACCACCCCGCCACAACTCCTGCGCGGTGTGGGGTCTGTCCCCCAAACAAATTAGTTTCAGAACGGCCTGCTGACGTTTACCTCTGGCTGTGCTGAAGTTGGTGGTGAAGGTCTGTCGCTGACCGGATGAGGAGGTGGTAGAAGAGGAGGAGGAAGCCGAGTAGGAAGAGGAGGCAACAGGAGGCAAAGAATGATGCCCTGCGATCCTTGGCGGCGGAAGGATGTGCGCCAAACAGTTCTCCATCTGGGGCCCAGCTGCCACTACATTTATCCAGTGTGCAGTTAGGGAGATATAGCGTTCCTGGCCGTGCTTACTGGTCCACGTATCTGTGGTTAGGTGGACCTTGCCACAGATGGCATTGCGCAGTGCACACTTGATTTTATCCGATACTTGGTTGTGCAGGGAGGGCACGGCTCTCCTGGAGAAGTAGTGGCGGCTGGGAACGACGTACTGTGGGACCGCAAGCGACATGAGCTGTTTGAAGCTGTCCGTCTCCACCAGCCTGAATGACAGCATTTCAAAGGCCAGTAGTTTAGAAATGCTGGCATTTAGGGCCAGGGATTGAGGGTGGCTAAGTGGGAATTTGCACTTTCTCTCAAAGGTTTGTGAGATGGAGAGCTGAATGCTTCCGCTGAATGACAGCGGTATTTGTGGCCTAAATTTCACAGTCACTTATGCACGTCTAATCCCAGATGTGCAGTATATATTAGAGGGTTTTTTCACCCCAGTAACCAAAAAGCCGTATTTCTGGCCTAAAAAAGACAGTCACTTATGCACGTCTTATCCCAGATGTGCAGTATATCAGAGGGTTTTTTCACCCCAGTAAGCAAAAAGCCGTATTTCTGGCCTAAAAGTGACAGTCACTGATGCACGTCTAATCCCAGATAAGCAGTATATATTAGAGGGTTTTTTCACCCCAGTAACCAAAAAGCCGGAATTTCTGGCCTAAAAAAGACAGTCACTTATGCACGTCTTATCCCAGATGTGCAGTATATCAGAGGGTTTTTTCACCCCAGTAAGCAAAAAGATGTATTTCTGGCCTAAATGTGACAGTCACTTATGCACGTCTTATTCCAGATGTGCAGTATATTAGAGGGTTTTTTCACTCCAGTAACCAAAAAGCCGTATTTCTGGCCTAAATGTGACAGTCACTTATGTATGACTAATCCCAGATGTGCAGTATATTAGAGGTTTTTTCACCCCAGTAACCAAAAAGCCGTATTTCTGGCCTAAATGTGACAGTCACTTATGCACGTGTAATCCCAGATGTGCAATATATTAGAGGGTTTTTTCACCCCAGTAACCAAAAAGCCGTATTTCTGGCCTAAATGCGACAGTCACTTATGCTTATCTAATCCCAGATGTGCAGTATATTAGAGGGTTTTTTCACCCCAGTCACCAAAAAGCCATATTTCTGGCCTAAATGTGACAGTCACTTATGCACGTGTAATCCCAGATGTGCAATATATTAGAGGCTTTTTTCACCACAGTAAGCAAAAAGCCGTATTTCTGGCCTAAATGTGACAATCACTTATGCACGTGTAATCCTAGATGTGCACTATATTTAACAGATGTATTTTTTTAACCTTAGTAAGCAAAAAGCTGTATTTCTGGACTTGCAGACATGCAGATAGCCTGTGCTGGTGCACTATCGTTGCATAAAATGGCTGCCGATCATGTATTGATATTGACTAAGTGAAGAAAAAAAAAGTTCGTTTTCAGTAGTAGTTGGCTCAGGGCAGGCTTAAAAAAATTGTGCACTGCACCCACAAAACAAATTTGCTGTAGATCGCTGACTACAAAAAACTGTTCTTGATAAGATTTCTCCCTGATCTCTCCCTCACAGCAGCTGCAGCCTCTCCCTACACTAATCCGAGCAGAGTGACGGGTGGCGCTACGTGACTCCATCTTAAATAGAGGCTTGGTCACATGCTGCAGTTGGCCAATCACAGCCATGCCAATAGTAGGCATGGCTGTGATGGCCTTTTGGGGCAAGTAGTATGACGCTTGTTGATTGGCTGCTTTGCAGCCTTTCAAAAAGCGCCATAAAAATCGCCGAACACCGAACCCGAACTTTTACGTAAATGTTCGGGTTCGGGTACGGGTGCCGAAAACCCTAAAGTTCGGTATGAACCCAAACTTTCCAGTTCGGGCTCCCTTAACTCTAGTCATATCTTACTGAAAATTGCTTCTCCTAATAATAGTCCACATTTCTGATAGGAAACATCATTACAAACGAGCAAGCCACTGAACAGTGGGGCAGATTTACTATTGAAAATGAGCTTTTTTTTGGCACATTTTGCTCTACAAATTGGCATACATGCTTTATATCATATTTACCAACAGTTTTACACACTTTTCTAAGCTTTTCATGCCTTGTCTGACAAGAGGGCATTGCTTTGCAAGAAAGGGGCATGGCTTCAAGCAGAGGCGAGGCCTAAATGTGTCTCCATGTGGCAACATTTTTTGAGTAAAACTACAGCAAGTTATAGGTGATGTAAATTTAGATTAGATAGTTTTTTGATTCACCCACACATTTTTGGCACACACAGACAGAATTTTTTGTGCGCAGACAGAATTCTAGTGTTAATATTGCACAGGATTTACAATACTCTAAATTTATAAAGGTCCATGCACCAGAATAGTACATTTGTCTAATATTAAGACTGTGATTTGTATTGTTAGACATTAAAACATGTGCCACCATTAGGAAATCTGCCCCAGTGTGTCTGCAGGGACTGAATTTCTTTGATCTGGATGAGAACACCACTGTTTTAGATTTATCCCTAGAGGCTGTAATATACAGAGATGCTGTTGTAACATTTAACTCCAGGAGAGCGTCAGAGATCTTTGGTTAGGATGGTCAGGGCTGGGCACACTGCTCCAGTGTGTGCACGTGTGTGCAGAGACTGGTGTGTCGTTCTGTCAGAATTGGCATCAGAGACCTGGCCCTCTCTGAGATCTCCTTGTACCTCATCAGAGCATTCAGTGTCTTCCATTAATACAGCACCTCATTGCCATGCCTTATCTCTATTGGTGTCCCTCAAGGCTCTGTCTTGGGTCCCCTAATTTTCTCCATTTGTACATTCTCCGCGGGACAGCTCATAAAGTCCCACGGCTTCCAATACCAACTCTATGCTGATGACAGTCAAATCCACCTCTCTGATTAAGACATCACTTCCCTTCTATCCAGAGTCCAGGCATTTCTATCACCTATATTTTCATTCTTCTCCCACTTCTTAAAACTCAACATGGAGAAAACAGAATTCATCACCTTTCCCCTATGTTACTGGACCACCCCCCCCCCCCCCCCCCCACCTGACCTATCCATTACAGTTAAAAGCATCAGGCTTTATCCAGTCTCACAGGTCCACTGCCTGGGGATACCACTTTATTCTACACTGTCCTTGAAACCACACATCCAAATTCATGCTCATTCTTGATTTAGGAGTCCAGTTGGTGGTTCTGTCAGTGATTGACAGCCTTCCTTGTATAAGTTTGCATACAGAGATAGCTGCCAGTCACTAAGTATGACCACCCACTGGACTCCTGAGCATAGAAAGAGAAGGAATTAAAATATGAAAAGTTTTGCTAAATCTTCCATGTTCCATAGATGGAGTACCAGCACACACATGAAAGCCTGTAACTCTCTGAAAGGTATTGTATGATTCTTCTCCATTAACAATTGGGTATCAATAATTATGCAGTAATTTTTTAAAATTAATGTTTGGTAGAGTAAGCTAGTTTCACAATTGTGGCACATCTCTCCGGCAGGCTTTTCCGTTAGAGAACAGCCTACCAGAGTTCTCCGGATCTGGCATTGTCTGGTGTTACCAGAATGTTTGCTGGCCCCATTTACTATAATGGGGTCTGGCGGAGATCCGGACGCTGGCAAATATGCCAGGATTCAGCCGTACAATCAATTTTGTTGACTCCGGACTCTATGCCAGAATGGCCTGCGATGCTACAAATGTGAAAGTAGCCTTAATTAACTATTGGGAAGTAAATCTATTTATAAAACCTATATATTATGATTTGTTTTCTTGCACAAATTAAATTTTCCTAGATTCAAGCTGTGTTTTAATTTTTGCTTTGTGCTCTAAAAACATCAGGAACTATTTAGCAAATTTGCATTCTCAGGTCATCTCTAATTTTGCTGTTCTTCTTCAAGTTGACTTGTGAAGCAGATTTTATCTATGAAAAACAAAAACAATTAATTCATATGCATAGAAATTATTTGTCCAAAGCATTCCACAGTTGTGCGGTACAAAAAGTCATCAAAAAGTCAATAGCGTAATGGAAAAACTGTCATACCGAAAAGGGGTCTTTAGGAGAAATGAATGAAGGAGGTGTTAGAAGACAATCTATTTTATAATACAAAGTGAGTTGCTCTGCACATTGGAGCTGCTGGTGAGGAGAATATTTCCATTAGATGGGCATTTATCAGAATACAAATGATAAAAGCTGGTTTTATGCCTCCATATGAGATGATGAGTATGGGCCTCAAAAGCTTGCAGTGCCATATTTTTGGGATTATACAGAGCCATAACATGGTAGTATGCATGAAGCCTAAAACTCAACCCAGGGCTGCAAAAACCAATTCAAGCTTTCCTTATCTGATTAAAGATTTCCTTTGCATTCATCTTCGAATATACTCTCTGTATCAATTCCACATGTTTTTTTAAAGGAACACTAAACATAGCAATGAAGGCTGAAAGTCAACAAGAAATATAGTTGCCCTGACCCTTTCTCAGTTACTTACTGCATGATCCTGATACATACTGTGTTGTAGAAATCCTGCAGAAAACAAAGAGGTTAATCTCCTGCTCTTCTGAACCATCTTTGCCTGCGACAATAGAGGGTGTGGGGCAGTGGCGTAACTAGAAATGACTGGGCCCTACAGCAAATTTTTTCAACCCCTTCCTCCTGTGCAACCCCAAGTCCTGTAGCTAGTCTAGATCATTCTCTTAGACGAAGCCTGGTAGCCTCTCCATCTGTTTCTTACATGTACTGTATATACCGTAGATTAGGTCACTGTATAAAACTGTTGAGGAGGCCGTGACAATAAAATCTGTTAGTCCTCCTCCTTGATGGGCCCCTTCTGAGTTCAGGCTTCAAAGCAGCCGCTTCCCCTGCTTCCCCTATAGCTATGCCCCTAGTGTGTAGCTTTGCTAAAGAGTCATGGCTTAACAATTTTTTTCCCTACTGTAGACAGAGCTTAGCAGGGAGGTTCCTGCTCCAAACACTTGTCTTATAGCTTGTCACAGGACTGTGAGGAGGTGGAGAGTCATGGATCACCTCTTGGGACAAAGAAAGTAGATTAATTTATATATTCCTCAGTCTTAAAGTGTACCAAATCTTTCAACAAACTTTGCATTAATGAGTAGCTCAGTGGGTGTACATGTTTCTGACGATTATATGACTTGTATCTGGCATTCAGCAGTTTTCCTTTATGCATGCTGAATGTCTAGTTTGCTGTTCTCTCGGAGACTAACTGCCACCCACTGCATGGAGAAACTGCAATCTTCTCTTACTCACTCAGATGCAGCCCCAAAGTAATGGAGGACATTACAGAGAGGTTCTCAGGCTACTTTCACATCTGCTTTTTTGCTGGGTCAGTCATGGATCAGCAAAAATGCTTTCGTTATGAATTAATCTGGTTGTATTAGCTCTAAAATGACCAAGACAGATCTAATGAAACTAATGTAAGTCCACAGTATTGAAGCAGGACAGGGTTCAGTAGGAGAGGTTATAGCCTGGTTAATAGGAACAATCCTATTACACCTTGCTGCACTGACTGCGGATCCAAATTGCAGCCCTTTTTGGCGTGTATTAGTGGCACAAAAATATATATTATTTACCGTTCAGCGGTGCAGTAATATGTTCTAATGCCTTTTGTGGTGTGTATAAGTGGAAAAGAGTAAGGGCCTATTTGACGTTCAGCGGTGCAGTTATATGTTCTAAAGCCCTTTTAGGCGTGTATTAGTGGCAAAAAAATATATATTATTTGACGTTCTGCGGTGCAGTTATGTTTTAAAGCCTTTTGTGGCTATAAGTGTTGAAAGCTTTTACTGGCCTATTTCAGTACACAAAGAAAAATATACGCACTTCACTGTGCAAAAGTGTTTAGTGGCCTATTTCAGTACAGAAAGAAAAATATATTTGTCGCTTTTAGGGGTGTTTTAATTTGCTTTTAATTTATTTAGTTCAGCTAAAAGTATATGAGACAGAGAAGTTCCAGGCCATGCACAGAGGAGGGAAAGAGGCCTAAATGTTTCTGGTCGCAGTAGAGTAAGGGGGCGTGGCAACAGGAGTCACAGCGAGAGGCCTGAGCTTCCGGTGTCATCTAGCGGGCTTGTCTTGACCAGCAACTCAGCAGTTCTTGATTGGTTAACTCGGTCATCCGCTTCATCCCGCTTCATCGTCAGACACAACCCTTAGTTGTCATGGCCCGGGAGCAGGCCCTGTGCCCTCACCTGTCCTCAACCTGCCTCTGTCCTTTTCTGCTCCCTCAGCCAGAGAAGTTATGTATGCTGTGGGCTCAGCTCCACTATACAGCGAGGACAAGCTACTAGAGGACAGTCAGCAGCTACTGCCCAGCCAAGATCAGGAGGAGACATCCGCCGCTTTGGCCGCTAGGTGGGCAAGTAGTGATGAGAGTGGCGTGGGAGGTGGTGTTGCGAGTTGTCAGGCTCCTGACCCAGAGACTGTTGAGAAGGACATCAGTGACGTGCAGACAATACTCGATGATGATGAAGCCGATCGCACTTGGGAGCCGGGTGCAGAAGGGGCTTCATCATCATCAGGAGAAAAGGGTGGCAGCTTGCCCCTGAGGCAGCGGCAGAGCCAGCAAGGTGGTAACATGGCTGGGAGTCAGCAGGGTGGCAGCAGTGGAAGGCCGGGAGCCATAGTGCCCATGGTAGACCACCTTCTTCGCAGCAGCCTACCTGCCTGGGTAGTAGTGGTGCAGGAGTTCACGGAGGCAGCGGCGGTAGCAGTCAGTCAGTGGACTGTTGGAGGGAAAATCACCTACTTGGCGGTGTGGCAGTTTATTATTAAGCTGCCAGAGGAGCTTAACGTGGCCATATGTAGAATATGTGGGCAGAAGGTGAAGCATGGCCATGGTGCCAATGTTGGTACTATGGCCCTGTGTCAACATATGCAGCATCGCCATGCAGTGGCCTGGGAGAACCATGGCTCCGATGTGGTGGTCCAGCTTGCCGCAGCTACCGCTGCATCACCCGTTGGCACGCACCCTGTTTCAGCCAGTCAAGGCTCCACCACCTCAGCCGAAGGGAGCTGTCTGTCATTCCCATCTTCTGCTGGTCCAGATGCTCCTGCTCCTACTCCTCGTCAGTCATTCCCTCAGCAATCGATCACTGAAGCGATTGTCAAGAGACAACAGTATACGTGCACTCATCCAATGGCACAGAAGCTGAATGTGCTCCTGGCCAAGTTGCTGGTGCTGCAGTCCCTCCCTTTCCAAGTGGTAGACTCTGCACCTTTCAGAGAACTGATATCTTGTGCTGAGCCGAGGTAGAGAGTTCCAAGCCATCATTTCTTTGCCAAAAAGGCAGTACCAGCCCTGCACACGTACAGTACAGACCAAAAGTTTGGACACACCTTCTCATTCAAAGAGTTTTCTTTATTTTCATGACTATGAAGGCATCAAAACTATGAATTAACACATGTGGAATTATATACATAACAAACAAGTGTGAAACAACTGAAAATATGTCATATTCTAGGTTCTTCAAAGTAGCCACCTACCAAGAGGTAGTCCCCTGAAATGGTTTTCACTTCACAGGTGTGCCCTGTCAGGTTTAATAAGTGGTATTTCTTGCCTTATAAATGGGGTTGGGACCATCAGTTGCGTTGAGGAGAAGTCAGGTGGATACACAGCTGATAGTCCTACTGAATAGACTGTTAGAATTTGTATTATGGCAAGAAAAAAGCAGCTAAGTAAAGAAAAACGAGTGGCCATCATTACTTTAAGAAATGAAGGTCAGTCAGCCGAAAAATTGGGAAAACTTTGAAAGTAAGGGCTATTTGACCATGAAGGAGAGTGATGGGGTGCTGCGCCAGATGACCTGGCCTCCACAGTCACCGGACCTGAACCCAATCGAGATGGTTTGGGGTGAGCTGGACCGCAGAGTGAAGGCAAAAGGGCCAACAAGTGCTAAGCATCTCTGGGAACTCCTTCAAGACTGTTGGAAGACCATTTCAGGGGACTACCTCTTGAAGCTCATCAAGAGAATGCCAAGAGTGTGCAAAGCAGTAATCAAAGCAAAAGGTGGCTACTTTGAAGAACCTAGAATATGACATATTTTCAGTTGTTTCAGACTTGTTTGTTATGTATATAATTCCACATGTGTTAATTCATAGTTTTGATGCCTTCATAGTCATGAAAATAAAGAAAACTCTTTGAATGAGAAAGTGTGTCCAAACTTTTGGTCTGTACTGTATGTAGAACAGAAGGTGGGCCAGTCTTTGATCCTGTCGGTGTCTGCCAAATTGCACGGCAGCGCCGACGTATGGAGCTGTAACTACGGTCAGGGACAATACATGTCCTTTACGGCCCCCTGGGTGAATGTGGTTTCTGCACAGCCACACCAGCAACTTGGCCAGATGACACCGCTTCCGCCTCCACGTTCTCATGCTGTTGGTCCTGCGACAATGTCCGCCTCTGCCTCCTCATCCTCCACCATGTCCTCAGCTTCCACTGCAGGGACAATTCACAGTGCCCCTCCAGCATACCACATGTGCAGGGCACAGCGGTGTTACACTGTTCTTCACCTTGTTTGACTGGGCGAATGGAGTCACACAGGGAATGAACTGCTCCGTGTCCTTCATCAAGAAATCTAATCCTGGCTTTCCCTGCGACAACTCAAAATCGGAACCATGGTGACCGACAACGAGAAGAACATGGTGTCGGCGCTGCATCAAAGAAGGCAGAGTCATGCGCCCTGCATGGCACACATGTTCAATCTGGTTTTCAAGCGGTTCCTGAAGTCTTCCACCCATCTGCAAGACATCCGAAAAATGAACAGGAAATTTTGCATGCACTTCAGCCACTTGTACACCGCAAAGCACACCCTCCTTGAGCTCCAGTGGCAGAACGGCATCCCCCCAACATAGGCTGATATGCGACGTTTCCACCCGTTGGAATTCCACCCTCCATATGTTGGACCAACTATACGAACAAAGAAAGGCCATAAACGATTTCTTGATGATCAAAGCAGACAGGAGTACTCCCCTTTGTAACTTCGATGTCAGCCAGTGGCAGCTCATGCGTGACACCTGTCGTTTGTTCAGGCCCTTTGAGGAGGCCACGTTATTTGTCAGTCGCCAGGACTACAAAATGAACCACGTCATTCCACTGCTTCATGTCCTGGAACAGATGCTGGTAAATCTGGCTGGTCAGGGGACTGGAGATTTGTCACCTAGATCTCATGGCCACATGAGCCCTTTGGGGGATGAACTGGAGGAGGAGGACATTGGAGCACAAGCAATGTGTAGTGAAATGGGGTGGTTTTTCTACACAGATGACAGGAGAGGAGGAGCAGGAGCTGCCAGAGGACCTATAGGGCGATGAGGAAGACGAGGCAGAGGACCCAGACACACCGTGGCAGTTTGCTACGGAGATAGAGGCAGGGAGTCCCTCTCAGTCACTTGCACAAATGGCCCTATGCATGCTCACTTGATTGCGTAGTGACAGCCGAATTGTCACCATTCGGCAGAGGGATGTCTCTACTGGCTCTCCACCTTGTTGGACCCTCCCTACCAGTCCAAAATGGGGCCTTTTTTACACCCGCTGAGAGGGAGTACAAATTGAACTACTATAGAGACATCCTATGCAGTCAGTTGGCAGCTGCCTATCTACCCCATTGTCCATCCTCTCGCAGGTCTGACGAGGGGGGCCCTCTGCGCTCACGTTCAACTGCCATGGCTGCTGTGGCAGGTTGGGGGGGGTAGGAGCAGTTCCAGCTCCATCAGCAGCAACTGGAGTTCAGAGTCGCTGATGAGCTGCTTTCTTCATCCGTCTAGTGAAGAAACTACTCACCAGCAGCAGCTAGACCTGGAGCAGGACCTGAACCAGCAGGTGGTGGAATACTTGGACAGCACCCTGCCACCCCACATTGAAGATCCGCTGGACTACTGGGAAGCCAAACAGGATTTGTGCCCTGTAGTGTGGCATCAGAGCAGGTGTTTAGTGCGGCGGGGGCCATAATTACTCCAAGAAGAACTCGCCTGTCCAGCCAAAATGTGGAGAAACTGACCTTTGTCAAGATGAGTCAGGCATGGATAAGCCAGGATTTCCACCCACCAATGCCTAATGCATCAGACTAGATTATCCATAGTGCCACACCAACACTTTGACAAAAGAGACCGGTTTCTTCTGGCTACCTGCCTCGGCTACTATTCTGATGCCAAGTGCTCCTTCTTTCACCCACCATCTTCAGCTGGTACTGGTATTGCCCCTACCTCCCCACTCTGTCACCGGGTCACTCTGTGGTCTCCTGATGCTGCTGCCACCTCCACACTATGTCACCTTGCCACTCTGTGGTCTTCTGATGCTGCTGCCACCTCCACACTATGTCACCTTGCCACTCTGTGGTCTCCTGATGCTGCTGCCACCTCCACACTATGTCACTTTGCCACTATGTGGTCTCCTGATGCTGCTGCCACCTCCACACTATGTCACCTTGCCACTCTGTGGTCTCCTGATTCTGCTGCCACCTTCACAATATGTCACCTTGCCACTCTGTGGTCTCCTAATGCTGAAGCCACCTCCACACTATGTCACCTTGCCACTCTGTGGTCTCCTGATGCTGCATCCACCTCCACACTATGTCACTTTGCCACTCTGTGGTCTTTTGATGCTGCTGCCACCTCCACACTATGTCACCTAGCCACTCTGTGGCCTCTTGTTGCTGCTGCCACCTCCACACTGTCATTGTGCCACCCTGTAGCCTCCTCCTGATGCTGCTGCTGCCACCTCCACACTCTGTCATTGTGCCACTCTGTGGCCTCCTGATGCTGCTGTCACCTCCATACTGTCAATGTGCCACCCTGTGGCCTCCTCCTGATGCTGCTGCCACCTCTAGACTCTTTCACCTTGCCACTCTGTGGTCTCCTGATGCTGCTGCCACCTCCACACTATGTCACCTTGCCACTCTGTGGTCTCCTGATGCTGCTGCCACCTCCACACTATGTCACCTTGCCACTCTGTGGCCTCCTGATGCTGCTGCCACCTCCACACTATGTCACCTTGCCACTCTGTGGTCTCCTGATGCTTCTGCCACCTCCACACTATGTTACCTTGCCACTCTGTGGTCTTTTGATGCTGCTGCCACCTCCTCACTATGTCACCTTGCCACTCTGTGGTCTCCTGATGCTGCTGCCACCTTCACACTATGTCACTTTGCTACTCTGTGGCCTCCTGTTACTGCTGACACCTCCACACTGTGATTGTGCCACCCTATGGCCTTCTCCTGATGCTGCTGCTGCCACCGCCACACTCTGTCATTGTGCCACTTTGTGGCCTCCTGATGCTGCTGCCACCTCCATACTGTCATTGTGCCACCCTGTGGCCTTCTCTTGATGCTGCTGCCACCTCCACACTCTGTCATTGTGCCACTCTGTGGCCTCCTGATGCTGCTGCTGCTACCTCCATACTCTGTCATTGTGCCACCCTGTGGCCTCCTCCTGATGCTGTTGCCACCTCCAGACTCTGTCATAGGGCCACTCTGTGGACTTCTCATGCTGTTCCCACCCTCCCCACTTCATGACTGGGCCACTATTTTGACTTCATTCATTTGACCCTTCTTCTGATCTGTCAGAAGGAAGGAAAAATGAGATGCACAACTGATCCTGTCTATGTAACAGCTGTAAGGCATGCATTACATGGTCCCTATTTAGCATCAGAATTGGTTTATGATTTGGTAGCCAAAGGCAGGAGTGGGTACAAAACACAGAAGACATGCAAATATTCCATTCACGTGTCATCTCTTTTTGGCTTTAGCAATGCTGATCGAGTCAAGGTGGATGCTCCGCAGACAGGATCTGTTTTTTGGGGGTTATTGTTCTGACGGATCAGAGGAAGGGCAAAATAATCAATGACGTCAACACAAACTTACTGCTGACACCCACTCCACTCTGTCGGGGGGCTCTACTTGTATAAGCATTTAATAGAACAGGTTCTGTAGACATCTATGTGGAATCAGCTGATGATGGTGTAAAAGGAGTGCGCTTCTTCTTGACGCTAACATTGACATGTAAGGCTGAGTTCACACTTGAGTTATTTGGTCAGTTTTGGCCCCGTAACTGCCCAAATAAGTGAAGTGTGCAGTGATTCTAAGGCCCCTTGCAGACGAGCGTGTGCGGATTATGTCCGGATGCGTTGCGAATGCTTTCAGTGAAAAATGCGCGATTTCACAAATAAAGTCATTCAGTAATGTCTGCAATCGCGTGCAGTTGCTCAGTTTTGATCGTGTGGGTGCAATGCGATTTAATGCGTTTTGCACGCCCATGATAAAAAACTGAAGGTATGCAAAAAACATCTCTTAGCAACCATCCGTGAAAAATGCATCATATTCGCACTTGCTTGCGGATGCGATGCGATTTTCACGCAGCTCCATTCACTTCTATGGGGCCAGTGTTGCGTGAAAATCGCAGAATATAGAACATGCAGCGATTTTCACTCAACGCACCAGTGATGTGTGGAAACCAACGCACATGTACACAGCCCCATTGAAATGAACGGGTCCGGACTCCATGCAGGCGCACCCGCGCGGAATACTCGCTCGTGTGAAAGGGGCCTAAGAGTGACGCCAGTTATCTACATGTTATACTGACTCACAGTATTGGTTCACTACCACAGTGTTCTACATAACTATAAAGGCTCTCTGCAGCCAGGAAATAGCTGTTTTTTAACGCAATTCGACACAAATAAATTTGCATCGAATCAAATTTTTTTTTAAAAATTGGCAAACCGGCCGAATCAAATTTTTGAGATATTCGCTCATCTCTAATTATCACTGTAAGTTCCATATTTTACATTGATTTTTAACATTGATTATGTTTACAGGGTCAGCTTCTGGGATCGTAGAGGCCATAAATTTATAAAATGATTTGTCACCCAGGACAGCTCTTGCTTACAGCCTCAGATTTTTCAATAGAAGATGACAGGCAATGAACAATAGCTCTGCTGTTGTGATGATGCACATCAGTCCTATAGGCTCCTGTCCAAACTTGGATTTTATTATTCTCCTCCCATCACTGTGCACCTAATTTTAAAGACTTGGAATCTAAGCGCTGGTCTGCACTAAATTACACCTAATTGCACAATGTCTGTGCTAAAAAATATCCTTTGTAAAAGTCTCATATTATAATATTTACAGTGAATATTTTATTACAGATTTAAGACTGCAAAAAGCTTTTATAAAATCTGGTCCATCCATGTCTCACATAGTCATCCGTTCATTTAAATAGATGCTATGTAATACTGTATTAAAGAGGAGCTGTCACCTTTCCTGGCATGTCTTAGTAACTTCTTGCATTCACCATGTAATTACAATTCTGAAGCATCTATTTGTATGACTCTATGTTGTGCCTTCCTTCTATTATTTCTATGTCCCTGCGCAATCTGCCACTGGCAGCACTGATTGATTGGGTAGTGTCAGACTGTGCAAGGACACACCCCAACTGGAAACACCCAGTTGTACCTTGCATACTGCTGGAAATTCATAAACTTCTAATTGCAATAATGGACAAATGGCAATAGGTTGTACAATTTTAGACAAAAGTGCTAATCCAGGCACCAGATTTATCCTCCACCCTGAGCCCCCATAATAAATTTGGCACATCCTTAGGCCTTATTCACACAGTCAGTGTTCGGTCAGTGATTTCCAACAGTGATTTTGAGCCAGAACCATGTGCGGCTCTAAACACAGAACAGGAGCTGATCTTCCCCTTACTCCTTATCTCTGTGGAGGCTCCACTTCTGGTTTTGGCTCACAATCACTGATGGAAATCACTGACCAAACACTGACATGTGAATAAGGCCTTAGACTGTCTTACACTGTCTACATTTCAGACAGACATAGTAAATGTGCTCAACTTAGTCTTAAGCAGGTACATTAGGGTGGATTTTAATATTTGCTCATAGCTAAGATCTTCCAGGCCCTTTATGAGTTTAGTTGCTCTCCTTTGCACTTTGTCTAACCCCAGGGCATCCTTTTTATGGACTGGTGCTGAGAACTGAGCCATGTATTCCAGGTGAGGCCGTACCAATGGTTTGTATAGTATCAATATTACATCCATGTCCCGTAAGTCCATGCCTCTTTTAATACAAGTGTGACACCCCAAGGTGGGGTTACTAACGCTTTTACCCCGCTACTATCTGCTAAGGGCATCAAGGGCGTCATTTGATGTGATTTCCCTCATGTCGTTCGCCACTGTGCAGATGAAACCATTGTAAATGTGATATTCTCTTTGTAATGTTTCAGGTCTACCAGCAGGTGGCGGCGTCGTTGGTAGGAATAGTAATGTTATGGCCATTCAGAATGAAACATTCCAGTTCTGTTCTGCCCCCCTGCTTAAGGGAAGTGGAGTTTCCCACGCCCTGCAGCAAGGGAGGGAAAAAAAACAGTTAGATCCTGTGTGTTCCAGCTCTCCCTGCAAGGGGAAGGCTGTGCAAGTAGGAGCTCCCAGAAATAGGGATCCCAAAACCAGGATCTTGTCTCGGTTGAGACCAAAGGTCACCATTCCCAGTCTGAGCCTTACAGCCTTAGCTGTGAGCATAACTGTGAGTATCATCCAGAGACCAGGAGAAGCCAAATTCCTCCTCAACTAGTCAGTCCCATACCAAGCAGAAGGTAGACAGAGCAGAAGACAGATTCCTGCCGTATTCTCCAGGCATATGATAGAAGCAGAAGAGCTATTGATCCCTGCCACATATTGCCAATACCTGCTGGGACCCAAGACTATTGCTGTATCTCATGTGGATTAATGCTGCCTCCAGTAAAGACAAGTTGAATTATATTTCAAGTCTGGATCTCATTCATTACTACCAAGTTCCTCAATTACTCCTACTAGCAACACTCATTTATTGCAAGTGAGCCAGGATCCAGGAGTCCAGCCGTACCAAGGTAGGAGACACCATTGACACTATACCTACTACTACACAGTGACATTACCCCACTCTGGCATTCCTAACCTGGTACGTGAGTTGCAACACCTTAAAGGGCCCTGAGACTGTACCCTGCGCACGCTGCAATTGGCGTCACAAACAAAAACTCTTAACTATCATTTACACCTGACCCAGTCATTGCATATTATAGCGTCAGTGTGCATAACCCCAACCCGGCTTACTGCACAAGACACAAGTTTGTTGGCCTTAGAGGCAACTGACTGGCATGCATGCTGTTATTTAGTCTATGATCTACTAATACACCCAGATCCTTTTCAACAAGTGACCCTCCCAGTTTTACCCCCCCTCCAGGACATATGCTGCACGCAGATTATTAGCCCCCAGGTGCATAACTTTACATTTGTCTATATTGAACCTCCTTTGCCAAATGGAGGCCCAAACAGGAAATCTGTCCAAGTCAGCTTGTATCATCTTCCATAGACCGGACCGTATTACAAAGTTTGGTGTCATCTGCAAAAATAGAAAAAGCACTATTAATTCGATCCTGGAAGTCATTAATGAATAAGTTAAATAATAGCGGATCCAGCACAGAACCTTGGGGTACACCACTGGGGACCATTCAGAGTAGGAATCATTGACCACAACTCTTTGGTTACGATCGTGAAACCAATTTTTAATCCAATTACAAATAATATTTTCTAAACCAATAGACCTCAATTTAACCAATAGGCATCCATGCGGGACAGTATCAGACGCCTTTACAAAGTCCAAGAACACAATATCAACAGCCTTCCCTCTGTGCGGGTTTCTACTCAGCTCCTCATAAAAAAACAAATTAGGCTAGTTTGATAGCTTTGTTTTCTTCTTAGTAAAACCATGTTGGCTATCACTTATTATATTATTGTCAGTTACATAATTCTGTATGTTCTACTGTAGGAGGCCCTCAAACATTTTTTTCACAATGGATGTTAAGCTTACTGGTCTATAATTCCCTGGTGAAGACCTAGCACCCTTTTTGAAAATAGGCACAAGTGATGGACGAACATCGACCGGGATGATTCGCAAACGCGCGTTCGCGATCAAATGTTCGCGAACCGCGCGTTCGCGACGGGCCACATTCACGTTAACGGCAGGCGAACATAAAAAACCTTCAGGTCATATTTGCAGCCAGCAAGCACTTACTAGCTCGCTCAGCAGATTGGCACCATTGTCGCACACCACTTTAACAACTGTCAAATTGAGCGGGGTTAGCCACTGATTGGCCTGTGATCTCAGAGCTGAAAGGAGTGCAGGACTGGTGTGGTTCTTGGCTTCCAGGCACAATAGCCGCAGCACAGCATGGCAACGTGTCACCTGGCACGTCAAATAGGTTCTGGGGAGCTTGGGGGGTGCAGCGGAAGAGGCAGTAGCAGTGGAAAATGAGGAGTCAGCCGAGGAGGAGACGGAGGATGGAGTAGGAGGAGAAGAAGAGGCAGGCCTGCATGCAATCCATGGCGGTAAAACCAAATTCACACGGGTGCCACGGGTTACATGTTTGATGGCCGTCAGAAGGTTCACCCAGTGGGCAGTAAAAGTTATGTACCTTCCCTGCCCGTGTTTGCTCGACCACGTGTCTGTGGTCAGATGTATCTTGGCACCGACACTGTGTGCCAGAGATATATTAACTTGCCGCTGAACGTGGCCATATAGTTCAAGGATGCCCTTCTGCGAGAAATATTTCCTTCCGGGGACCTTCCATTGTGGTGTGCCAATGGCCACAAATTTTCTAAAGGCCTCCGAGTCCACCAATTTATTTAGCAGTTGTCACGGTCATATTGGTGTTTGACCGTGACGTGGTTGCCGTGCAGACTGGTTGCCAGGAGCAACGTTTAGTTTGTGGTTTGCACGTGCACTTCCCCTTTAAGGTGTGCCTCCCTGCTGTTTGGTCAGCAAGGGGTTAATCTTCTGGCTAGTGAGGATTAAGGTGTTTCCTGGGTGTGGCCGTAAGCTTGATATAAACCTGTGGCTTGCTGGCTGGGGGCAGTGGTTCTACTGCATTTGTTGGACTAGGACCTTGCTACTAGCTGTCATCTGAGGGCCATCCTAGTTGTCATCAATGTTATCCCGGTGTCTCCTTCCCTTCCTGTCCTTATTTGTATGGAGTGGGTTATGTTCAGGGTGTTTGTATGTCTAGTTTGGTGTCACATGTCTGGTGGTGTTTGGTGTCCAGCACGTTTACTATACATTCCCCTGTCTCATGTTATTGCAGCTATGGTGTCCTGGGTTCCTGTGTGGTTTGTGGTGTGTGCTGTGTCCTTTTATGTTGGTGTGGACAGCAGCACTTGTGCACGGGTTCCAGTTAGTGTGTCTGTGGCAGGTAAGTGGGTTTCGCTTACCTGCCATCTTAAGCTGTATGTGTTCCCCTCTCCTTGCAGCCTCCTGTTCCTCCATGACTGGGATGAACAGGTCGTCTCTTCCCGGCTCCTTGGTGAGGGATTACCAGGGCGACTTAGGGTCTCTAGGAATCCTGAGTATGAGTCGTCCTACCATCGGGGTCCACTCATACGGTGAAGAGTCAGGGAGAGGATTAGGGAAGCTGTAGGAGGTGACCTGCTCCCTTATTACTCCTTTTGGCCAGGCTGATCCCCTTTAACCTTTGATACCGCACGGTGGGGGGTTTCCCCCACTCCCCACCATGACAGTAGACAGTATGACCACAAGGGTGGCCCTCACTGGATAGATGGAACACCCTGGACTGGAGCAGAGCTCCAGCACCAACCACAGCTGAAGTACAACTGACTCCAGCCAGGAAACCACAGAAGAAATAAGCCAAGTGACCACACCCAGTCAGAGAGTTAACCCTTACAGCACCAGACAGAGGGAGGCAACAACTCAAAAGGGAAGTGCACACACAAGCATACCAAAGCACGTAACCACCGGCAACAGCATGCGTGGCAACCATGTCACGGCAATCATCCAGAAGGCCGAGACACTGCCACCGCATGCTCTCACAGCAACATGTTGCCGCGGGCAACCGCAAGTGTGGCAACAGTGTCACAGCGTACACCATAGGCCGTGACAGCAGTAGTTGGTGAACTAGCAGTACCAACAAGCCAGCAGTCAGCCGTTGGGCAAGAGGATTATCCGGCGTCATAATTTTTTTACGCTCGAACATTTGGGCCACGGAAGCCTGCCTTGTGCCAGATCAATGCGACCATGGCACGGTGGAAGGTGGAGTGGAGGACAAATGGGAGGAGAGAGGAGAAGGAGAAGAGGCAGGACGTGGAGCGCCGGGAGTGCAGATTTGTGGGTTCTGATGGCATTACTTCCACTGAGCTCGGTGATGGGAGGCCAGGTGCCTTCTTAAGGCAGTCGTCCCTAGGTGAGTGTTGGGCTTACCGCAACTTATGCGTTGACAGCTCAGGCTGCAGATGGCAACACTGTTATCAGCAGCTGACACGTTAAAAAAATCCCACACTGTGGAGCCATGTGTCGGCGTCCTGAGAGCTCAAGATGTGACCGTGCATGGTGGATAGCTCGCTCCAGATACATTTGCAGTCTGCTTTTTGCTTCCTGTGCACTGCGAGTTCTGCCTGCTTCTCCTCCTTCTCCTCCCTATCTGCTGCTCCATCTCTCCCTCTGAACTCCCCTCCTCTTCCTATCTTGTGGGCACTCACTTGACGTCCATCGACACGTCATCATCACCTTCACCACCACTGACATTAGAGATCTCGGAGTAGACAGCAACAGCGGGGACCACCCTCTTTGGTCTTATCTGGGTACTCTCGTCAGACCACTGGGTGGCGTCCGTTGCTATCTCCTCTTCCTCATCCGATGCCAAGAATGGCTGCGTATCGGTAAGGTCTGGGAATGGATGGGAAAATAATTCCTCTTACTCAAGTGGAGGCGCTATGGTGGTGGTGGTGTCTTTGGGGGTGCACACAGCAGAGAATGAGGAGGGTGCAGATAGAGAGGATGAGGAGGGTGCAGAAGCGGAAGGCTTAGTGAGCCACTCAACCAAATCTGGTGCGCCTTTTGAAGTTATCGCACGCGCCTTCTCCAACTTCCCACTTAGGCTCCGGCCTGGTGCACCTGCCCGACCCCTACCATCCCTGCAGAACGGTTTGCCTCTTCCTCTGCCTGTCATTTTCTAAATGATCCTCTGCCTAAGTCCGTAGAGAAGAGCAGAATTTGTGGAAGAAGGTATATCGCAGCCCTCAATCAGTATTTGGTGGAAAAAGGTAAATAGCAATAGCACCCCTCAATCAGGATTTTGCGGAAGAAGGTATATGGCACCCCTCAATCAGTATTTGGCGGAAACAGGTATATAGCACCGCTCAATCAGTATTTGGCGGAAACAGGTATATGGCACCCCTCAATCAGTATTTTGTGGAAGCAGGTGTATCGCAGCCCTCAATCAGTATTTGGTGGAAGTAGATACATAGCAATAACACCCCTCAATCAGTATATGGCACCCCTCAATCAGTATATGGCACCCCTCAATCAGTATTTGGTAGAAACAAGTATATAGCATCCCTCAATCAGTATTTGGCTTAAACAGGTATATGGCACCCCTCAATCAGGATTTTGTGGAAGAAGGTATATGGCACCCCTCAATCAGTATTTGGTGTAAGAAGGTATATAGCAATAGCACCCCTCAATCAGTATTTTGTGGAAGAAGGTATATGGCACCCCTTAATCAGTATTTGGCGGAAACTGGTATATAGCACCCCTCAATAAGTATTTGGCGGAAACAGGTATATGGCACCCCTCAATCAGTATTTGGCGGAAACGAGTATAAAGCACCCCTCAATCAGTATTTGGTGGAAACTGGTATATAGCACCCCTCAATTAGTATTTGGCGGAAACTGGTATATTGCACCCCTCAATCAGGATTTTGTGGAAGGTGGTATATGGCACCCCTCAATTAGTATTTGGCAGAAACAGGTATATAGCACCCCTCACGCTCAATCAGTATTTTGTGGAAGAAGGTATATAGTACCCCTCAATTAGTATTTTGGCGGAAACTGGTACAGTATATAGCACCCATCAATCAGTATTTTGTGGAAGAAAGTATATCGCAGCACTCAAGCAGTTTTTTTGGGGCAATAGGTATATCACACCCGTTGCAATTAGTTACTTCAATAGCGTTTGTCCCTCTATCTAGCTGCGGTATCGCAGCAGAACCGCACACACTTGCTGCACAATACAAATACACTATAATATAATTTCTATGTTAGAAAGTATATTACAAGTATATCACACCCCTCTATATCACACCTATCGATAGCACACCTATACCAGTCCTTAAAAGGACTTTTGTGGCCCTATTAGCTAGCGTTTGGTGTCCCTAACTGTCCCTGCTCCAAAATACAACTTCTCCCTTACACTGGCAAAACACATGTAAAAAGGCTGCCAGATTGGGTTCTGTTATAGGGTTGGGGGTGTGTCCATGTGCTGAAATGTCTTAATTGGCTGTCCTGTCCCACCTGATGGATGTGTCATGGGTCAAAGTTCGGCGCTATGCAAAAAAATATGGCACGTTCGAATATCATGAGTTCATGTAGTGGTCAGAGGAGGAAGAGACTGCAGGGCAGGGTTCAAATACAGTGTAGCAGACAAGGAGGCTGAAGCAGATACCTGCTTTATTAAAGAACAAAATATAACGTCCGGAAAATCGGATTAACAGTATTGTGCTGATGCACCAGGGGCGCAATCGCAAATGACAGGAACAGTGCTAACAAGTTTACACAAATTTACAGAAAGGATAACTGAACTTTGCATCCAAAAATTGCTCCCCAACCAGCAAGCACATAAAAATACAGGTTACTATCCTCTACTATTTTCCTGCCTGCCCCTGCTACCCAGGGCACATTTCTACAACGCACTGACTAACGTATCCTGCTCTATGACCTATCACAGATTTGCACCGGTTGCACACTCACAGTTCTGTAGGTAGTTGCTTGTTTTGGTCTGGTACGTGGAGGCAGGGGTAGTCTGGCTCATAATACGGTCGCTTGCTTGTCCCAGCGTGTTTTTTTCCTTTCTCTGTCTAGATAGGTACAGGCATCCACATAGTTCAGGACGCCGCACTCCAGATCTCCAAGCCTGGGAACTTGCACTCCATCCTCTTGAACCAATAAAAAATTTTCTCTAACTCAGCGACACATCGGCCTCTTATGGCTGGCTGCATCACAGCCTGTGTGAAACCTAACCACTAGCAATGCAACTTAGTCTTTCTAGGGGCTGACCCTTACATTCGCATGTTTGGCAAATCTTGAACAAGCAAAGTTCGCCGCAAAACGACTGCCGGGCGAACCGCAAGGCCATCTCTAATGGGCACCACATTCGCCTTGCCACAGTTCCTTGGTACAATGCCTGTCATTAAGGAATCTGTAAATATTATGAACAGAGGCAAATCCATCTGGACCCAGGACCTAATTTTTTTAGTATATTAAGGACCATATCTACAGTCAGCCAGTTAAGTTATGTTATTTGAGGTACTTACACCAGTGGCACCACCCTGAGATGCCTTCTTTTCTTTTGTATCCCCATTGACCAACACCCCGTTACCATCATTTAGTGGCCCTACATGTTCTGACCTTGGTTTAGTGTGAATGCAATGATGATATATGTAAGCAATTACAATATTAGAGGGAAAGGATAAGTTTATTGCAGAAAACTGCACAAATGAAAGTAGGCTCTAGTACCTGTTGGGCTGCCTCTAGCTTGACACAAGATGAAATACAGTTGGACATGTAGGTATACAGGTTCCTTATGGTATCCTGTGGCAAATTTGCCCACAGATGTCTCAGTTGGGCCTGTAGATCTTGCACAAACGTAGGCTGCCCACCTGGTTGCATAAATGCTTGATTGGCAATACATCTGGTTACCAGACAGGCAAAGGAAGTGCTGCAATTTGGCAGAGACATTCCTGGGAAACCCTTGTGGTATGTGCATTATCCTGTGTCTGGGTGGTGGGCCACAAAACTGTGGGAGCTGGTCATGTTTGTGGGCAAACCTTTTCTACTGGTGATCTGTCTGGGCTGTCCAAAGCCTGTTCGTTGTGTGTGTTTGTGCCATCACGTAACCACTGCTCCCAACACCTCATAACAGCTAGGTTAGAACGGCCTAGATGGAGGCTAGTTCATTGAAACGACCATCCTGCTTCTCTCAGACCAACCATGCACCCCCTCTCAAATTCTGTCAACTGGGCAAAATTTCTAAATGTATCGTAGAGCATGCCTGTCAGTCAGTGATCTCTCATCCAGAGGTACACTGCCCAAAACTAGCCTCTGAGAGCAATTTTATAGGGCAGTGGTTGAAGCACTTTTAAGAACTCTTGTGGCAAGACCCAATGTCTAATCAGAATAGCCATTCACATATCTGCTAGTGATGAGCGTCATAGGCAATATTCGAATTCGCCATATTTAGCGAACTTTTGGCAGAATATTCACCATAAAATTCGCAAATTAGAGAATTTGTGATCTCATCATTATTTTCTTCATTGCGAAAATCGGCAATGTAATATATTCGCGATAAAAATTTGCGATTAAAATATTTGCGATCAACATTAAGGGGTAGGCAACTTTCCTATTGGTTGCTAGGGATGTTGCTAAGTAGTGGTATTCACAATAAATTCGCAATAAATTCCCGATAAATTCACGATTAGAATATTCGCGATCAACACTTCACGAATACAAATATATAGCACTATATTCCAAATATTAGCGAATTCTCGAAGTGGCGATATTCGATATAAAATTTACAATTAGAATATTCGCGCTCAACACTAATATCTGCGACATAACTGCATGCTGCTGAATTTTGCAGCATCTGACATTTCTATCTGGGTGCTTTTTTTGTCAGTGAATGTACTTGCAGCGTGACATTTATAGAAAAATGGCAGCATGTGTTAAATGCATTTTCTTTGCTTTTGCTACTCTGGATATTCAGAGGAATGCTTGGTTTTATTTGGGTCTTTAAATTAGTATAATCATGTTATATATCTATCTTCTGCTGGACCATACAGGAAAAAGATTGAACCCAAATATTAGTCAATTGGCAACACAATAAAAATCTATTTGAGACTTAGAAAAGCTTACTTTCTGGCCTGAAATATTTTTTTCCTTTAGTCACTTGGGTAAGTGCTTTGAATTGGTATTGTCATAAAATAGGAACACTGTCATCTCTTATAAAGCCAAGGTCACTGTATAAGTGGTCTCTAAAGTAATGCAACTGAAACCCGTTTAGGAAAAAATAAAAAAATAAATAAATTATTGCCTAGTTTTAGAATGGAAAAAAGTCTGTCATTTCTCTTCTATGTACTTGAGCTATAATTGTTCAATAAGAGGACTCTAAGTATATCACTTGGCTATGCCATTGCTATTTGGTTGAGGTCTGACTACTGACCACGGACAATCCATAGGACATAATCCCTTTGGATCTTTATCTGCCCAGTGCCAAATAAAGAACTATAAGATAGTCCCATTAAAGTAAATGCGATGGTAGATCATACCAGGACAAGGTTGGGCATAGCAGTGTGTGGAGAAACAATAGGAAGAGGTTGTCACCATCTGTCTAAATATTTGACCCTTTAATTGTAGGGATCAATCAATTTAAAGAGTATAAGTGGACCTTTTATACATTTCTCCTTATACTGTAAGTCTATTTATTTTCTGGGTAGAATGTAGGACTGGTGCTGCTATTTTTGGTACTTTTCTTCCAACCAAAATTAAAGAGGCTTTTCGGTCCATTTATACTGATGTTCTGTCCTCAGGATGCACAAACTAGAAAGAAGAAAAGTAATGAAGTCCAGAATGTACGGTCAGATAACCTCACCTTACGTGATGAAAGGTGCTCACCTGAGAAGGTTGTGTGTAAAGGCCCACCCAGACTTTTGTATGCGGGATGCAGCTCCCAGGAACCCATTGTTCAAGGAGGACTTTCGGGTATGGATATTCAAGACACAAAAAAAAACTGAAGAAAAAAAGGGGGTTGGTTCAAGTATGATGCGCTTCCCAAACAATACTCCACACGTTCCAATGAAGATAAAGCAACATCCATCTTTATTCAATATAGCGTATCACTATTTCAGTCCAATAGACAGGTCAAATGAACATATATCTATATATTCCATATGTCCATTTGACCTGATGGGGTTTTAACCCCAAAATGCATTGTCTATTGGAGTTAGCTGGTGATACATTTTATCAAATAAAGACGGATGTTCTTTTATCTTTATTGGAATGCATGGAGTATTGTTTGGGAAGCGCACCATCCTTGGACCCCCTTTTTCTATTCAGTTTTTCTGTGTGTCTATCCTCAGGATAGACTATAAATATCTGATGAGCCAACACCCTGCACCCCCATCAATCAGCTGTTTTGCAGTAGCTCCGGTGCTTGAAGTCTGTACAGACTAGAGTTCAGTCTATTGTGTTTAGTGAATGGAGCTGGTTATGGCATCGTTGCTTCGATTCACTTCAGTATAATCAAATGTGCACCAACCAGCTCCGTATACTACACAACACAGCGCAACAATGATTTTGCTACTGAGAGAAAAACATGTGATTTATACTAAAATGGGCATGCTGATTCCAAATATGAACTCGGAATTTGCCTGACAGGTCTAGATTTTAATTTATACATGCAAAGCCAATTCAGTTATAATATTAATGCATTATATTGGAAATATTCCAATGAACATGTCTAGACCTGTCCGGATGCACTCAGGCTGATGTCAGCAGTAAGTATATAAGGCAAGCTGGACAGATTTTGATAAAGTGATCTGTTACAGTGCTATCAGTTTTGAAACTTAAGATGGATAAATGCAAATGTGTTAACGATCCAGATAATTTCTGCTACATATGTGGCAAATACACTACTTATGATCAGCGCAAGAATCTGACAAAGCAAGTTCGTCTTGCTTACAAGTATTACTTTGACTGTAAAATTGGAGATCAAGATCAAATCTGGGCACCTCATGTTTGTTGCACTGTGTGTTACTCTGGGCTAACGCAGTGGTTGAATGGTAAAAGGAAAGGAATGGCTTTTGCAGTGCCTATGGTTTGGCGTGAGCAGAAAAATCACCATTCAGACTTTTACTTGCATGACTAAAATTGCCGGATATTCAAAGAGAAACAAATCACAAATTGTGTATCCTGACTGTGAGTCTGCTCCTAAACCAGTACCACACGATGTAGAGAATCCAGTGCCTGCCCCTCCCACAGCAGGAACGTCAATTGAAACAGACGGTTCTGATCCTGATGAAGAAGAAGATGTTGATTTTCACAATGTATTTTCTTATCCAGAACAACTGGAGGGTGAGCTGCACTTGCTGAGCCAATCAGATTTAGATGATTTGGTAAGAGATCTGTCATTATCTAAAGAAAAGTCAGAACTGCTAGCTTCTAGACTTCAGGAATGGAATTTGCTACAACGAGGCACCACAACTGCACACTTTCGTCATCTACACCAAGTTAGCTGCATACTATGCAATGGAAAGCGATGTCTGTTTATGTACTGATGTAAATGGTCTTATGATTGAGTTAGATGGTACACATGTTCCTGATGAATGGAGGCTATTCATAGACTCTAGCAAAACAAGTTTGAAAGCTGTCTTGTTGCACAATGGTAACAAAAAAAACATCTGTTCCATTGGCTCATGCGGTTGGAATGAAAGAGATCCATGCTCCTATGGAGTTAATTTTGAAAATGATCAAATACTCAGAACATAAATGGAAAATCTGTGCTGACCTGAAAGTGGTAGCACTGCTGCTTGGCCTGCAGTTAGGGTACACAAAGCATATGTGTTTGTGCCTATGGAACAGTCGTGATGACAACAATCATTACAAAATGAAACAGTGGCCTCTCAGAGTCGAGCACACAGTTGATCAGTACAATGTACAACACAAATAACTGGTTTATCTTCCACCTCTTCACATTAAACTTGGTTTAATGAAAAATTTTGTAATTGCACTTGATCGTGATGGAAATTGTTTCCAGTATTTGAAGGAGAAGTTTAGCACACTGAAAACTGATGCTAAAATAAAGGCCAGAATTTTATTGGCCCCGAAATCAACAAACGAATGCATGATGACACATTCAGAACAAAACTCAACCCTCTGGAATTTACAGCTTGGGATTCATTTGTGCTAGTAGTGCAGAACTTCCTTGGGAACAGACGAGCTGCAAACTATGCTGAATTAGTAGACAAAATGCTCACAGCATATGAACAACTTGGCTGCCGAATGTCATTGAACGTGCAATTCTTACATTCCCATCTTGACTTTTTCCTACCCAATTTGGGACACGTAAGTGACGAGTATGGAGAGCGATTCCATAAAGATATTTCTACAATGGAGAACAGGTATCAAGGCTGCTGAAATCCCAACATGATGGGGACTACTGCTGGTTTTTGCAACGGGAAAATATGACCGTTCACAAACAAAACTTAAATGCCTGAAGCACTTTTAACAGTACTCGGCCATGCTCAAGTAAGACTTTTAAACTGAAAAATGAGACTTTTTGAAATTTTGTTATTCCATTACATTTTCATACACTGGCAAAACTTGAAAGAAAAAGGCAGCTCTCACCTGCTCCTCTTGTTATGAGCACAGATATTAGCCTGGACACGTCTGTCTTGAAAATGAAAAGAAGCGCGGGATCTAGCTCTATATAACAAAGGATTATTTATTCCAAGCGGTTAAAAATTTTCAACAACAAATGCAGGATAGTTGGTCTACGAGTTTTGGACTATTGTATTTTGGTCCTTACTTACTGTATGTCATGAGTAAGGACCAAAATACAAGGGTCCGAAACGCGTAGACCGACTATCCTGCATTTGTTGTTGGAATTTTTTAACAGCTTGGAATAAAGAATCCTTTGTTATAAAGAGCTGGATCCCGCACTTCTTTTCACTTTCATGCACTGTTTACTATGCAAGCTTTGATGTAGATCAGGTAATTGTTGGAGTAAAACTTGTTCTGTTCAAAATTATTCAATGTTTTCCAAGTGCTTAATTCATTTAGGCATACTTATGCATAGCAAAATTTCGTGATGTGTTACAACAATTCTGACTTCGGATTTGTAATACGCACACTCGATTTAGTATAGGACAAATGTTTTTTGCCCAGTAGCAGACGAAAAGTTTTTTTTTGTCGCAGAAAAGCAGATCAGTGGTCGTGTGGGGAGTCGGACCGCCACGGATCAGATATTGATAGCCTATCCTGAGGATAAGTCATCAATATAAATGAACTAGAAAACTCCTTTAATAAAGGTGATATGGAAACAAGGTATATGCATCTTGTCAATTTATCATACAGTATATTCACATGGAGGGCCTAGAGCCAGACAACCTTGGTAAAAGGTAATTGGCAATGTGGTATTCAAACGGTGGTATGATCATAATTATTGTTGAGTGAATTGAAGTGAAACAAATTGACTTTGATCCGAATCTCAGGAAGAATTTGTTTTGCCACAAAGCCGAATTTCCTCGCGCTTCGTGGTAACAAATACATTTTTCCTGAAATGGCCTTAAAAAAAAAAAAAAAAACATGGTGTGGTCAAAAAGCAGTCACTGCTGCTAAACTGCTTTTGTCTCATTTTGTACATGACTGGGGTTAATTAAAAGAGTTTTAGATTGCGGCCACAGTGTTTAGTGCGGGATGGACTATTTTCATTAGACATGAATACCTTCGGGAGCGGTCTATGTTCTGAACAGATGGATGTAACACAGACAATTCAAAAGGGGGTGGGCTGATTCGTTTGTAGTATTTGTATCCTAGGACAAGACAACCTGCACAATGCATAGACAACACTTTTAGTTATAAATAATCTTCTGTAAAATCACATAAAAAATGACAATATAACAATACCCCATAAAGCAATAAAAGACAGTCTAACAAAAAAGCTAAGGAAGCAGTCCATTTGGGTTTTGCGGAAGGCACTGCTTTCTCTGTACCAAAAAATAAATATTTGTTTGTGATTCAATTTTCAGAAACTCTTCAGACTATTACACCGTAAAAAATGTGACATTACAAAATCACTTGCTTTAAAATTATGCTTGGAAATTGCATTGTTTGTATGCCACGCTTTTATCTAGTTTTCCTTCAGGGTCTGAATTTAATTCAAGAAAATGTAGCGTCTCAGTCAAATCACTGCTCAAATCCCTCATGCAGCCAAGAAACATTTCACAACTCCGTTAACGGACAGCCATCTCCACATCTCCGACCAGTGCTTTAATTAAATTTACAAACCTGCCTGGTACACAAAACAAATTGATAATTCAATTGTATCCAAAATGGGAAATAGGATTATTTGACTAAAAACAACTATGAAATATTGAACAAAAAAGACCCTGTAATGATTTTCCGTCTATTCGGATAGACTTAAGACTAGAGATGAGAGAATACAATTCTAGAAAATCTGATTCAACGTGAATTTTGTAAAAAATTGAGTTGCATCCAAAACTGAATTTTTGGGTGATTCGATTGGAGCAAATTTGGCGTAGAGAGAAAAAATTTAAGAGCATCGGTCAGCAGATTTGCACCTATGCCACTGGCTAACCTGTTGCATGTGCACTTGGCAACTGAAGGCACCTGTGTTGGTCCCATGTTCATATGTGCCTGCATTGCTGAGAAAAATTATGTTTTATTAAATGCAAATGAGGCTCTAGGAGCAACGGGGGCGTTACCATTACATCCTAGAGGCTTTGATCTCTCTGCAACTGCCGCTCCCTCTGCACTTTGATTGACAGGGCCAGGCATGATCATATTTAAACTGCCTGGACCTGTCCATCAAAGTGCAGACGGCTTGGCAAGAGTTGCAGAGAGAGCTGAGCCTCTAGGTGTAACGGTAATGCCCCCTAGAGTCTGATTTACATATATTATAACTTCATGTTTCTCTGTAATGCGGGCACATATATGAACATGGGACCAACACAGATGCCTTCAGCTGCCAACCGCACATGTAACAGGTCAGCCAGTTTCATAGGTATAAATCTGCTGACAGATGCCCTAGGAGACCTCAGAGTGTTTCAAGACAATTTCAGGTGCACTGGGGAAACGTTTCGTACCCAAATCGAATAGGTCAGCTAATTCAGCCAAATTTAACTTTGAGAGATTTGCTCATCTCTAGTTAAGACCTCACGCACATACAGCAGCTGTACAGAGATGTGCCATATGATGGAGATTTATTGTTCTAGGGAAAATATAGTGCTTTATGGAGACACAATATGGCGGTACACTTCTATAGTACTTACTTTATGCCCTACAAGAAGAGGGGGTTCACAAAACCATTGGCACAGGAGTGGCAGGGGGGATTCTTACTATTTTGACCCAAATACACCCTAGATAATAAGACTAGAAAACCTGTTTGCGGCCATCTGGTACAATAAGATCTCATATTTTATAGTGGACCAGTCCATACTCAGTATTCATTCGGTGATACAATTTCAAAACTTGAATCTTGATTTAGGGATGACTGGCAGCCATGCTTAACAGGTCCTGAGATCATGATGGCTCTGTCGATGCATGGTATCCATCTTCCCACTGTTATTTCAGCAACAATTTCATTACTTCAGGCTAAACCATTTAGCAGCCTGCTGCCCTCACGCAGATGTTCCATAGAGTA
Organism: Bufo bufo; assembly: GCF_905171765.1. Taxonomy (NCBI): domain Eukaryota; kingdom Metazoa; phylum Chordata; class Amphibia; order Anura; family Bufonidae; genus Bufo; species Bufo bufo. Next base: position 51,861,324 of record NC_053395.1, read on the forward strand.
AAAGATTTATGGAAGAAAAGCAGATTTATGAAAACAGTAATCCACATTCTGTCCATGTAAGCAGCTGCATATAAAAACTGTGGTATTATCAGATTGTTCTCACCTATACCTGAAACGGAGTCATGCCTCAGAAAGATGCTATTTGGTTGTGTGTTTCCCATCAGAAAAAATAATGGTGCCGTGCCAATGCCAGAACACATGTCTCAGCAGGATGCAGCCACTCGCTTTGCTTATGAGATACTTCCTTTCTGTCTTGTGTTAGGCAAAACAAATCAAAAGATAGATTTTCTGATTGAACAGCAGAATGAACATTTTATGCTGGTGTACATAATTTGCTGTTTTATAAAATACACACAGCTTTCCTAGCAAGACAGCGACCCTTCATTTTAGTAGAAGAGTCGGGGTTACATGAGAAAAAGATGCTATTTATGATATGTCAACACTGTACAACAGCTTGCAAAACACATACTAAAACTACATAGATAAACCATATGTCTTAAAAGGCTTTGTTCTACAAGGCAGGTCACAAATTTAAAGGGGACCTTTCATGGTTTTGTATTAATTGAGATAAATACCTTTACTTGCGGCTGATACTGCCACCCTGCCTGATTTTATAAAATCTTCAGAGAAGTGGATTTGCCTAAGGCTCAAGAAAGTGCACAATAGGGTAGTACGTTCGATTAGATGGTAACAAAGGTGTACACTAAAGGCTCACCTTGTGGGGTTGTGCTAGTATTTATTGCCATTAAAAATACGCACAAGAAAAAAACAACGCATTTCGGGGAGTTCAGATCCCCTTGACCAGGTTGACATTAATAGCTGATATAGTGTGAGGTATATATACACATAAAAACCGCCAAAAAACTGCACCAGTGGTCGGCTACCAACTCATGGTACCACCCACAGGTGCTGTCCAATTAGCATATGTGACAGGTATATAGTTCATGGTTAATATATATTAAAACAGCACACGTATGGAGGAGGAAGGTGGTAATGTAATTATACTACAGATTATGGCAGTATTTTCTTATTATTTAATACTAGAAGAAGGACCCGACTTCGCACGGGTATATTTCATCTATTTCATTAAATGTTTCCGTGTGTCGTAAAAAGATATTTACAGTTTCCCCCATAACAGTGACCTCTACAGTACCCACCCCTTTAACAATGACCTCCACAGTGGCCGCCCCTTTAACATTGACCTCCACAGTGCCCGCCCCTTTAACATTGACCTTCAGAGTGCCCGCCCCTTTAAAAGTGACTTTCACAGTGACCGGCCCTTTAACAGTGACTTTAACAGTGGCTTTCACAGTGACCTCTCCTTTAACAGTGACTTTTACAGTGACCGCCTCTTTAACAGTAACTTTCACAGTGACTGCCCCTTTAACAGTGACTTTCACAGTGATCGCTCCTTTAACTGTGACTTTCACAATGACCACCCCTTTAACAGTGACCGCCCCTTTAACAGTGACTTTCACAATGGCTGCCCCTTTAACAGTGACTTTCACAATGACCGACCCTTTAACCACCTCAGCCCCCCTAGCTTAAACACCCTTAATGACCAGACCACTTTTTACAATTCTGCACTACACTACTTTGACCGTTTATTGCTCGGTCATACAACTTACCACCCAAATGAATTTTACCTCCTTTTCTTCTCACTAATAGAGCTTTCATTTGGTGGTATTTCATTGCTGCTGACATATTAACTTTTTTTGTTATTAATCGAAATTTACCCAAATTTTTGAAAAAAAATGACATTTTTCACTTTCAGTTGTAATTTTTTTGTTTAAAAACTACATTTATATATAAATTTTTCTCAAAATGTATTGTTCTACATGTCTTTGCTAAAAAAAAAATGTTTGGGTAAAAAAAAAAAATGGTTTGGGTAAAAGTTATAGCGTTTACAAACTATGGTACAAAAATGTGAATTTCCGCATTTTGAAGCAACTCTGACTTTTCTGAGGTTCTACAATGGCCAGACAGTACTGTGACTGTGACAGTCACATTTAGGCCACAAATACGGCCATTTGGTTACTGCGGTTTAAAAAAAACGTTTGTTCATATACTTGTCATCTTTGATTAAACGTACATTAATTACAGTCACATTTAGGCCACAAATACGGCCATTTGGTTACTGCGGTTTTAAAAAAACGTTTGTTCATATACTGGTAATTTTTAATTAAACGTGCATAGGTGACAGTCACATTTAGGCTACAAATACGGCCATTTGGTTACTGCGGTTTAAAAAACAGTTTGTTCATATACTGGTAATTTTTGATTGAACGTGCTTAGGTGACAGTCACATTAAGGCCACAAATACGGCCATTTGGTTACTGCGGTTTAAAAAAAACTTTTGTTCATATACTGGTCATTTTTGATTAAACGTGCATTGATTACAGTCACATTTAGGCCACAAATATGGCCATTAAGTTACTGCGGTTAAAAAAAAACGTTTCTTCATATACTGGTCATCTTTGATTACATGTACATTGATTACAGTCACATTTAGGCCTAAAATACGGCCATTAGGTTTCTGCGGTTTAAAAAAAAAGTTTGTTCATATACAGGTCATCTTTGATTACACGTGCATAGGTGACAGTCACATTTAGGCCAGAAATACGGCCATTAGGTTACTGCGGTTAAAAAAAAACTTTTGTTCATATACTGGTCATGTTTGATTACACGTGCATCGGTGACTGTCATATTTAGGCTATAAATACCGCTGTCATATAGAGTTTAAAAAAATAATAATTGTGCAATACCCTACATCAGGGTTTATATTGGCGGTTAATTATTTTTAACATACTTAACCAATTTTTATTTTGCTTTGTGAACGCTAACTATGAGGCAAACATCTAATAAAGGACGCGGTCATGGTTGCGGTGGTGGTGTTGGTAGAGCCTCTGGTGCAGGGAGAGGACGTGGCCGTTCTGCCACAGCTACACGTCCTACTGAACCTTCTACCTCAGATCCCAGTAGCCGCCAGAATCTACAGCGATATTTGGTCGGGCCTAATGCCGTTCTAAGGATGGTAAGGCTTGAGCAAGTACAGGCGATAGTCAATTGGGTGGCCAACAGTGGATCCAGAACATTATCTCCCACCCAGTCTTCTACAGAAAGCACACAGGTAGTGCCTGAAACCCATGCCCATCAGTCTGTCACATCACCCTCGTGCATATCGGGGGAACTTGTCTAAGCCTCAAGTCATGCAGCAGCCTCTTATGCTGTTTGAAGACTCTGCTGGCAGGGTTTCCCAAGGGCATCCACCTAGCCCTTCCCAAGGGTTGGAAGACATAGAATGCACTGACGCACAACCACTTATGTTTCCTGATGAGGACATGGGAATACCACCTCAGCACGTCTCTGATGATGACGAAACACAGGTGCCTACTGCGTCATCTTTCTGCAGTGTGCAGACCGAAAAGGAGGTCAGGGAGGAAGACTGGGTGGAAAACGATGCAGGGGACGATGAGGTCCTAGACCCCACATGGAATGAAGGTCGTGCCACTGGCTTTCACAGTTCGGAGAAAGAGGCAGTGGTGAGACCGAGCCAACAGCGTAGCAAAAGCGGGAGCAGGGTGCAAAAGCAGAGCAGCCGTCACCGAAACAGTTCGCCTGCTACTAACCACCACCACCAGGGACCGAGCACACCAAAGGCAGCATCAAGGAGTTCCCTGGCATGGCACTTCTTCACACAATGTGCTGAAGACAAGACCCAGGTGGTTTGCACGCTGTGCCATCAGAGCCTGAAGCGAGGCATTAACGCTCTGAACCTTAGCACAACCTGCATGACCAGGCATCTACATGCGAGACACGGGCTGCAGTGGAGTAGGCACCTTCAAAACCAAGAAAGGGCTCAGGCCCCTCCTGCTCCCTCTTCTGCTGCTGCCTCGGCCTCTTCCTCCGCCTCTGGAGGAACGTTGGCACCTGCCGCCCTAGCCACCCTCGATCCCTGGCCCTGAATGCCAGCATTTCTAAACTACTGGTCTTTGAAATGCTGTCATTCAGGCTGGTGGAGACGGACAGCTTCAAACAGCTCATGTCGCTTGCTGTCCCACAGTACGTCGTTCCCAGCCGCCACTACTTCTCCAGGAGAGCTGTGCCCTCCCTGCACAACCAAGTATCGAATAAAATCAATTGTGCACTGCGCAACGCCATCTGTGGCAAGGTACGTACCACAGATACGTGGACCAGTAAGCACGGCCAGGGACGCTATATCTCCCTAACTGCACACTGGGTAAATGTAGTGGCGGCTGGGCCCCAGGGAGAGAGCTGTTTGGCGAACGTCCTTCCGCCGCCAAGGATCGCAGGGCATCATTTTTTGCCTCCTGTTGCCTCCTCTTCCTACTCGGCTTCCTCCTCCTCTTCTACCACCTCCTCATCCGGTCAGCGACAGACCTTCACCACCAACTTCAGCACAGCCAGGGGTAAACGTCAACAGGCCATTCTGAAACTGATGTGTTTTGGGGACAGGCCCCACACCACGCAGGAGTTGTGGCGGGGTATAGAACAGACCGACGAGTGGTTGCTGCCAGTGGGCCTCAAGCCCGGCCTGGTAGTGTGTGATAATGGGCGAAATCTCGTTGGAGCTCTGGGACTAGCCAGTTTGACGCACATCCCTTGCCTGGCGCATGTGCTGAATTTGGTGGTGCAGAAATTCATACACAACTACCCCGACATGTCTGAGCTGCTGCATAAAGTGCGGTCCATCTGTGCGCGCTTCCGGCGTTCTCATCCTGCCGCCGCTCGGCTGTCTGCTCTACAGCGACACTTCGGCCTTCCTGCTCACCACCTCATATGCGACGTGCCCACCAGGTGGAACTCCACCTTGCAAATGCTGGAGAGACTGTGCAAACAGCAGCAGGCGATAGTGGAGTTTCAGCTGCAGCACGCACGGGTGAGTTGCACTGCGGAACAACACCACTTCACCACCAATGACTGGGCCTCCATGCGAGACCTGTGTGCCCTGTTGCGCTGTTTCGAGTACTCCACCAACATGGCCAGTGGCGATGACGCCGTTATCAGCGTTACAATACCACTTCTATGTCTCATTGAGAAAACACTTAGAGCGATGATGGAAGAGGATGTGGCCCAGGACGAGGAGGAGGAAGAGGGGTCATCTCTAACACTTTCAGGCCAGTCTTTTAGAAGTGGCTCAGAAAGAGGATATTTGCAACAGCAGAGGCCAGGTACAAACTTGGCCAGCCAGGGCCCACTACTGGAGGACGAGGATGAGGAGGAGGATGGGGATGAAGCATGTTCACAGTGGGGTGGTATCCAACACAGCTCGGGCCCATCACTGGTGCGTGGCTGGGGGAATACGGAGGACGCAGACGATACGCCACTCACAGAGGACAGCTTGTCCTTACCTCTGGGCAGCCTGGCACACATGAGCGACTACATGCTGCAGTGCCTGCGCAACGACTGCAGAGTTGCCCACATTTTAACGTGTGCTGACTAATGGGTGGCCACCCTGCTGGATCCCCGATACAAAGACAATGTTCTGTCCTTAATTCCCTCATTGGAGCGTGATCGGAAGATGTGCGACTACAGGCGCACGCTGGTAGACGCGCTCCTTAGAGCATTCCCGACTGATGCCGGGGGACAAGTGGAAGCACAAGGCGAAGGAAGGGGAGGAGGAAGAGGCCGCCAACACAGCTGTGTCAGCGCCAGCACCTCAGAAGGCATGGTTAGCATGGCCGACATGTGGAAAAGGTTTGTCACCTCGCCGCAACAACCGGCCCCAACAGCTGATATGGAGCGTGTTAGCCGGAGGCAGCATTTGAACAACATGGTGGAACAGTAGCTGTGCACACGCCTACACGTACTGACTGATGGTTCTGCCCCATTCAACTTTTGGGTCTCCAAATTGTCCACATGGCCAGAGCTTGCCCTGTATACCTTGGAGGTGCTGGCCTGCCCTGCAGCCAGTGTACTCTCTGAACGTGTATTTAGCACGGCAGGAGGCGTCATTACAGACAGACGCAGCCGCCTTTCCACAGCCAACGTGGACAAGCTCACGTTCATTAAAATGAACCAGGCTTGGATCCCACAAGACTTGTCCGTACCTTGTGCAGAATAGACATTTATACCACCATCAAACATACATTCTTGTACTCAAGTCAAGTGCAATGATTCTTTGTTTTCTTTTTTTTTTTATTTGTCCCAATATTTTGGGGGCTACCTACCCAATAAAAAAAAATTAAAAAACATTGTTGGCTACCTGTTTCTCCTCCATTGCTGCCTCCACCTACAACACCACATTCACCGCCTCCTCAACCTCCGACTCCATATCCACCGCCTTCTCTGAGTTGCAGGTTAATAATTTTTAATTTTTAGTTATTTTATTTCATTTTAAGTTATTTTCCTATCCACATTTGTTTGCAGAGCAGTTGCCATGCTCTTAAGCACATTTTACTGCCTTTTACATCTTTATATAGGCCATTTTACAATTTTTGGCGTATATAAACCCCTGCTGTGCCTGGGTGACAGGGGCCTAAATCTCTCAAAATTGTCTGTTCTATTGCTGGGTGACATGAACCCCCTTTTGCCGTGAATGAACCCCTGCTGTGCCTAGTTGACAGGGGCCTAAATCTCTCAAAATCGTCTGTTCTATTGCTGGGTGACATGAACCCCCTTTTGCCATGAATGAACCCCTGCTGTGCCTGGGTGACATGGGCCTCGTTCTCTCAAAATCCTCTGTTCTATTGCTGGGTGACATGAACCCCCTTTTGCCGTGAATGAACCCCTGTTCTGCATTGCTGACAGGGAACTAAATTTAGTGAAAACATCTGTTACTGATCGGAAGATGCCCGACTACAAGCGCACGCTGCTGATGGCATTCCCACCTGACAGCAGGGGCACAGTGGAAGCACAAGGCGAAGGCAGAGGAGGAGGAAGAGGTCGCCAACGCAGCTGGGGCACCACCAGCACCTGAGAAGGCAGGGTTTGCATGGCCCAAATGTGGAAAAGCTTTGTCAGCCTTGGAGGTGCTGACCTGCCCTGCAGTCAGTGTATAATGTGAACGTGTGTTTAGCACGGCAGAGAGCATTATCACAGGCCGCAGCCAATGTGGGCAAGCTTACGTTTATTAAAATGAGCCAGGCATGGATCCCACAGAACTTGTCAGTACCTTGTGCAGAATAGACATTTATACCAGCCTCAACCATCCATTCTTGTAGTCAAGTGCACTTATTCTTTGTTTTATTTTGTTATATGTCCCAATATTTTGACGGATACCCCAATTTATAAATAAAAAATGACACAAATCAGTGTTGGCTACTGTGGAGATTAGCTGTTCAAATGGTAGGCACAGGGCCGGCGTCATAACCCGGCATCCCCGGGCAAGTGCCGGGGCCCAATGCTCCTGGGGGGGCCCACTGAGCTGCTATGAGCACTTCCATCAATACAGATGGGAGCTCTCACTGCTGTCATTTCACATACGCAGTACCCCTCTGGTGGGCCCTCTGAGCTGCAGAGACTCAGGACACGCCCCCTCTACACAGGACACGCCCCCTCTACACAGGACACACGCTGCCTGAGGAGACTGGAGAGAGACCGCAGGGCTAGGGCTGGAGCTGGAGCTGGAGCAGAGAAGTGTGGAGACAGTCTGTGAGTAAGTCTGCACTGTGACTGTCTCTTCTCTGTGGGACAGAAGGAAAGGGGGGGACACTGCTGCTTCATTCTATTTAGTTGTGTTACTGTTTTATTAAGCTGATTGTCTCCATGACACCTGCCCCCCCCCCATATCCTGCCCTATATCATCCTCATGGAGCCCCTGCTGTCTCCTTTCCTCCCTCATGTATCCAGGGCTCCTGTTTCACCCTCCTGTCTCCTATTGCTGCCCTGCACAGACCTCCTGCCACTACTTGTATGAATCCCCCTCAGAGCCCCTTCAACCTACTTGCTGTGTCCACCCCTCCTGTCCATCCAGGGCCCCGGGCCCCTGTCTCACTCCTCTGCCTCTCATTATGGTGGCATCTGAACCGCATTCACCATAAGGACCTTCTAACATCACAGGGTCATGTGACTGTGCCCCCCACCCCGTACTGTGCCCCTTTATACCCTGCATTGTGCCCTCTTACCACACTCTGTGCAGTGCCCATAGTCATTCCCTGTACTGTGCCCTCTTATACCCTTTTATCCGGTCACTGTATGGTGGTTTTATCCTTGTATGGCGGTGTTATCACTATATGGCGGTGTTATCACTATATGGCGGTGGTATCCAATAACTGGATGGCCATAACTGTATCCCTTTCTGCCCACACCACTTTTTTTAGACCTGGCATGAGCGGGAAAAGATACAGATTGCGGTGTTAAGGACCTTTGCGCCACATCTGTGTCAGAAATACGCCTAATATAGACGTATTTCTATATAATAAATGACCCCCTAATCGTATGATTATTCGGGGGGTGGGGCTAATATCTTTATATTATATAGATTCTAGTGTATTATACTGTGTTCTGTATTTCCCAGTAGAAAATGATCCTTGGGAAGCACAGTCCTCATCCCTGACCACCAGGACCAGGTAGCGCTCTGTCAGTACATGGCGTCCTCCCCTCTCCTCCATGCTGCTCCAATGTGTACTGGGGCTTATTCTGACACTAGGTCTGGGTTCACATCACATTTTTGCCATCCATTTAATGCATACTGAAAATGTATGCATTGACAGATGCCTCAGACTGATGCCGTACAGTGGCGTCCGTTCACCATACAGTTCCATGGTAAAAAAACATATATGTTAACGTATGCATTTTTTACTTGACTCTGCAGGATACAAAAACGTGGAGTGCTGCACATGTGTATACATCAAACCGATAGGAAAAACGTAATGTGAACACACATTGGGGGGGAGGGGGGCGTACTAAATTTCGCTGTGGGGCCCAGTCAGTTCTAGCTCCATCACTGCACATCTCCTTCTCTCCTCCAGGCCTGGCTCACTGCTGCAGCGGGCCGCAGTGAATGACAGGACCACCAGCTCCCCTGCAATGATAGGTATGTGAGGGGGCCACTGGGGGGTCATTCATCACACTGTGAGGGTCCCTTACACAGTATAATGACTCCCAGTGCCCCCCATTTAGTATAATGATCCCCATTGACCCTCCATTTAGCATAATGACCACCAGATCCCCCATTAAATATAATAACCCCTCGTGCCCCCTCCATACAGTATAACCCCCAGTGTGGGGGCGACTGGGGGTCATTAATCTAAATGGAGGGTCACTGTGGGGTCATTATACTGTGAGGGCCCTTTACATAGTATAATGACCCCCAGTGTCCCCCATTTAGTATAATGATCACCAATGACCTTCCATTCAGTATAATGACCCCCAGAGCCCCCTCCATACAGTATTCCCCCCGTGTGGGGGCTACTGGGGGTCATTCAGGGCCGGCTCTAGGTTCATGTGGGGAGCTGGGAGCTGCGGTTAGTGAATGACAGGACCACCAGCTCCCCTGCAATGATAGGTATGTGAGGGGGCCACTGGGGGGTCATTCATCACACTGTGAGGGTCCCTTACACAGTATAATGACTCCCAGTGCCCCCCATTTAGCATAATGACCACCAGAGCCCCCATTAAATATAATAACCCCTCGTGCCCCCTCCATACAGTATAACCCCCAGTGTGGGGGCGACTGGGGGTCATTATTCTGAATGGAGGGCCACTGTGGGGTCATTATACTGTGAGGGCCCTTTACATAGTATAATGACCCCCAGTGTCCCCCATTTAGTAATGATCACCAATGACCCTCCATTCAGTATAAATACCCCCAGAGCCCCCGCCATACAGTATTCCCCCAGTGTGGGGGCTACTGGGGGTCATTATTCTAAATGGGGGCGACTGGGGGTTATTATTCTGAATGCAGGGCCACAGGTGGTCATTATACAGTGGGGGGGAATTGGGGGTTCATTATACTGTGTGAAGGGCCACTAGTAGTCATTATACTGTATAGGGGCCACTGGGGGTCATTATACCGTGTAGGAGCCACAGGGGGACATGTCAATGTAAAAAAAATGCCTCATGGGGGCCCACTGGGATTTATCGCCCAAGGGCCCACATGAACCTGGAGCCGGCCCTGGGTAGGCAGTCAGCAGGATTGGATGCAACATAAGGGTTTTATTGGAAAAAACACAACTCAAATTTGGTCCAACAGGATGGCTTGGCTTCAGCCCATCAAAGTTCAGTTACATAAAGCACTTATCTTCAGCCCTCATGTGTCATATAACAGTTCAATTGTTAAACAGGCAAAATACAGGAGTCACCTTTGTGCAGAATCTTGTCTTTTCCCTTCTCAGGAACACTGTGGAGAGGAATGCTCCTATGTCCTCTGCAGACCAACACCAAACACATACTGACAGTGTGTCTTTTAAATTAGCTTCCAGCTGGGTGAGGTGGTAACACAGGAGATGGAGTATGGGAGTGACCTTCCCACCCAAACTCTTCAGTCACTCCTAAATCCCGGACCCAAGTTCCAGCTACCACAAACTCAGCAATCTAACATCACTGGTTGCCATTTACCTCCGGGATTTACATCACTGAGAGCAGCAGCCTCAGTGACACATACTTACCATCAATAACCTCACCCTTTAGATGCTTACATATCCCCCCCCCTCTGCCCAAGGCCAGGGGACTGGGCACTTGACCCTGATAGACAGTAAATCCTTGACAAGGCATCAGCATTAACATGAAGCTTCCCTGCCCTGTCCTCTACCACAAAATTAAAGTCCTGCAACTCCAGGAACCACCGTGTTACCCTTGCATTGTTTCCTTTATTTCAGCACATCCATTTTAAAGGGGCATTTTATTGAGTAGTTTCTCTCACAGGAGGTGAGTTTTCTACTCAAATATATGATGGGGTGTTTTTCCCCATTTACCTCTTGTGACATTACTGCCCCTAAACCAACCTCTGAGGCATCGGTCTGGACAATAAACTCTTTTGAGAAGTCTGGTGCGATCAGCACAGGCTGACTGCATAGGGCTTTTTTAAGGTCCTGAAACGCCTTTTCTGTCTCTTGAGACCACTGGACCATTACTGACTTTCTCCCTTTCGTGAGGTCTGTTAATGGTGCTGCAATGGAGGCAAAGTTCGGGACAAATCTGCGGTAATAGCCAACAATCCCCAAGAACGCCTTCACCTGTTTTTTTGTCCGAGGATGTGGCCACTTCTGAATTGCCTCCACTTTGTTTACCTGTGGTCCTATTGTGCCCTTACCTACAATATACCCCAGATAGCGAGCCTCCTCTAACCCAATAGCGCACTTCTCCGGGTTAGCAGTAAAGCCAGCTTTCCTGAGGGAATCCAGTACGGCCTGTACCTTACCTAGATGGGATTCCCAGTCCGTGCTAAAGACCACAATATCGTCTAAGTATGCTGCTGCGTACCTTTTATGGGGGCCCAAGACCCTGTCCATTGCTCTCTGGAAAGTGGCGGGTGCCCCTTGTAACCCAAAGGGCATCCTGGTATATTGAAAGAGCCCGTCTGGGGTGGAGAAGGCAGTCTTTTCCTTTGCCTCCTCTGATAGGGGAATCTGCCAGTACCCCTTGGTGAGGTCAAGTGTGGTAATATACCTAGCTGGTCCCAACCTTTCAATTAATTCATCCACCCGGGGCATAGGATAGGAATCGCATTTAGAGACTTCATTTAGACGGCGGAAGTCATTGCAGAACCGCCAGGTCCCATTTGGCTTAGGCACTAATACACTGGGGCTGGACCACCCGCTTTTGGATTCCTCAATAACCTGCAGAGCTAACATACGCTTTACCTCCTCAGAGACCGCTTGTCTCCGAACCTCAGGGATTCTGTATGGTTTAAGGTTTATCGTTACCTCGGGGTCAGTGACTATATCATGCTGAATGACATCTGTAGTGCCTGGCAGGTCCGTAAAAATATCCCTGTTCTGCTGTAGAAACTCCTTGGTTTCTTGTTTTTGGGATTTGGACAGGGTGTCACCTATTGCAACCTTTTCAATATCTGTGCGACAATCCATTTGGGGTTTTGTGGCCGCTACCAGGGACTCTCTATCCTTCCAAGGTTTTATTAAATTGACGTGATAGAGTTGGATGGGCTTTCTTTTCCCAGGCTGATGTATTTTATAATTGACTTCTCCAACCCTTTCTACTACTTCAAAAGGACCCTGCCACTCGGCCAGAAATTTGCTTTCTACCGTGGGAACCAGCACTAGTACCCTGTCCCCAGGGTTGAACTGCCTCACCCGGGCCGCTCTATTGTACACCCTGCTCTGGGACTCTTGGGCCTTCTGCATGTGTTCCCTCACGATGGGCATAATACTGCTGATGCGATCTTGCATTTGGGCCACTTGTTCTATCACACTTCTGTAAGGGGTAGCCTCACTCTCCCAAGTCTCCTTGGCAATATCCAGCAATCCCCTGGGATGTCTCCCATATAATAACTCAAATGGAGAGAAGCCAGTGGAGGACTGGGGGACCTCTCGGATGGAGAACATGAGATATGGCAACAGACAATCCCAGTCCCTCCCATCCTTTTCTACCACCCTTCTCAACATCCCCTTTAAGGTTTTATTGAACCTCTCTATGAGGCCATCTGTTTGGGGATGATATACAGAGGTTCTTAGCTGCTTAATTTTCAGCAGGTTGCAAAGCTCCTTCATAACTTTTGACATGAAAGGTGTACCCTGGTCAGTCAGTATTTCTTTTGGTAGGCCAGTTCTGGAAAATATATGAACCAACTCCCGAGCAATGCACTTGGAGGAGGTATTCCGCAACGGAATGGCTTCAGGATACCTGGTGGCATAGTCCAGCACTACCAAAATATACTGGTGGCCTCGGGCAGACCTACCTAACGGCCCCACCAAATCCATAGCTATTCTGTCAAATGGAATCTCAATTATTGGCAGGGGAACCAAGGGGCTCCGAAAGTGACTCACAGGAGCCGTTACTTGGCAGGTAGGGCAGGACCGACAAAACCTTTCAACCTCTTGGTAACAACCTGGCCAATAGAACCTTTGCAGGATTCTTTCCTTTGTTTTGTCAGTCCCCAGATGACCCCCAAGTAAATGGGTGTGGGCCATATCAAGGACCATCCTTCTATAAGGTATGGGTACCACCAATTGCTCCACAATTTCATTACGCATCTTAGTAACACGATACAGTAAGTTATCACTGACAGCAAAATGAGGAAACCTTTGATCAGCATTAGGCTCCTGAGGTACCTCATTCAGTACAGTTACATTTTCCCATGCATGTTTCAGGGTGGAGTCTCGTAACTGAGCAGTCCCAAAGTTCTCCCGTGACACTTCCAAGTCCGGTACATTCTGCTCAGGGTTAGACTCCTCACCCTCATCCCCAGCCAATACTTCAAGGGGAAAACTGTCTGATACCTGATTGGTCACCCCTACAGCATCTGTTTGGGCTTCTTCCCCTAAAGGAATTGGGCTGAAAGAAGGTGAACATGCAACAGGCGTATCATTACAGTGGGAATGAGACCAGAGTTCCCAGAACAACGGAAAATCACGTCCCACAATCAATGGATGTAATAAGTCTGGTACCACACCCACTTCATGGGTCACTGTCCCGCAGCCAGTCCCTACAGTCACTTTGGCCAGCGGATAATGCTTAGTGTCCCCATGGATACAAACCACCCCCACCCGCCTTTCAGGGATGACCGGGTCATGGGGTACGGCAGCACTACCTGAGTCCAAAAGGGCCACAACACTAACCCCGTTTACCTGGAGTTGACGCTCCTGGGGACCTGGTTCCTGCAGGGGTGTAGCACTGCAAACAGGATGAGCAAACATGGAGAGGCGGCGGGTGGCACCACACTCCATTGGCTCCTCCCCCTGGGAACAGTGTGCTGCAATATGCCCCGGTTGCTGACACTTCCAACAACGGACCTCAGGTCGGCCTTCGAGTGGGGCTTCAGAACGGGAGGGTACCTTTCTTGGAATGAAAAACCTCTTTCCCCGGGGTGAGCCACCCAGGCTTTGTCTGTTGGCTCGGTCCTCCTGCTCAGAGGTAGAAATGGCTGTGGAGGTTGCTCTCTGTCGACGACCACCAGAGGATCCCACGAACTGCTGTGGTTTACCTTCAGGCCTCAGACAGGTCTCGGTAGTCGTAAACCGCTCCACAAGTGAAACAAATTGATCCAGGGTTTTGGGGTCTCCATGAGCAACCCAGCGGTGAATGTCCCAAGGAAGTCCACTCACATAGCGGTCGAGCACGATTCGTTCGACCATGTCTGCTGTACTCAGTCTCTCGGGTTGTAGCCACTTGCGCACAAGGTGTAACAAATCAAACATTTGAGAGCGGGGCGGTTTTTTCTCTTCAAACCGTAATTTATGGACTCTGCGAGCGCGCCCAGATAAGGTGACTCCCAGCCTGGCCATGATTTCTGCTTTAAGGATATCATAGTCTTTGGCCTGTTCTGCTGTTAAATCAAAATATGCTTTTTGCGGCTCTCCAGTCAAATAAGGCGCCAGAACCTCAGTCCATTCAGCCACAGGGAGTTTCTCCCTTTCCACAATCCTTTCAAACACCGCCAGATAGGCCTCTATGTCGTCATCTGGGGTCATTTTTTGCAAGGCGCGGTGCACTGCTTTTTTTTCATTCACAGTCCCAGCTAATTCCTCTATATTCCTTGGTTGAGCTGACACACTCTCTCTCAGGACTGTGATCTGTTCCAGCAACAGACGGTTGGTTTCCTGCTGGGCAGCACTGACCTGCACAAACTGCTTAACCAGCTCATCCATGGCAGGAGTCTCACTGGGCAACAATGTAGCAGCCTTTATCCAGGACATAAGCAGGTTACAGAGTCCAAAAAAAAATATTATGCAGCCGTTACCCTTAGCAACCACTTGCCCGCATCCGACACCATATGTGGAGATTAGCTGTACAAATGGTAGGCAGTCAGCAGGATTGGATGCAACATAAGGGTTTTATTGGAAAAAACACAACTCAAATTTGGTCCAACAGTATGGCTTGGCTTCAGCCCATCAAAGTTCAGTTACATAAAGCACTTATCTTCAGCCCTCATGTGTCATATATTGTTAAACAGGCAAAATACAGGAGTCACCTTTGTGCAGAATCTTGTCTTTTCCCTTCTCAGGAACACTGTGGAGAGGAATGCTCCTATGTCCTCTGCAGACCAACACCAAACACATACTGACAGTGTGTCTTTTAAATTAGCTTCCAGCTGGGTGAGGTGGTAACATAGGAGATGGAGTATGGGAGTGACCTTCCCACACAAACTCTTCAGTCACTCCTAAATCCCGGACCCAAGTTCCAGCTACCACAAACTCAGCAATCTAACATCACTGGTTGCCATTTACCTCCGGGATTTACATCACTGAGAGCAGCAGCCTCAGTGACACATACTTACCATCAATAACCTCACCCTTTAGATGCTTACACTACCTATTCCTCCTTCACCGCCGCTTTCACCTACACCGCCACGTCAACCTACACCGCCACATCCACCCATCCACCGCCTCCTCAACCTCCTACTCCTAGATCCAGATTTTTATTTTACATTTTTCCTGTATTTTATGTTATTTTAAGTCATTTACCTATCCACATTTGTTTGCAGAACAATTGCCATGCTCTTAAGCACATTTTGATGCCTTTTGCAGCCCTCTAGCCCTTGGACTATTTTAGAGCCATTTTAGTGGCCAAAAGTTCGGGTCCCCATTGACTTCAATGGGGTTCGGGTTCGGGGTCAAGTTCGGGTCCCGAACCCAAACTTTTTTTTCAAGTTCGGCCGAACCTGCCAAACCCGAACATCCAGGTGTCCGCTCAACTCTAGCGAACGGTGTAGGAATTACAACAGTTTACTTATGTGCCTCCCACTTGGTGAGGAGCCAAAAGTAATGGAACAGAATAATAATCATAAATCAAACTTTCACTTTTTAATACTTGGTTGCAAATCCTTTGCAGTCAATTACAGCCTGATGTCTGGAACGCATAGACATCACTAGACTCTGGGTTTCATCCCTGGTGATGCTCTGCCAGGCCTCTACTGCAACTGTTTTCAGTTCCTGCTTGTTCAGTTCCCTTCAGTTTTGTCTTCAGCAAGTGAAATGCATGCTCAACGGATTCAGGTCAGGTGATTGACTTAGCCATTGCATAATATTCCACTTCTTTCCCAGCGAACCTTTCACCTCATTTTCACTTTATAAACTAGCAACAGTACCTTATAGATTATCTTGAGTGTGTTGTTATCCATGTTAGTGCCGCTTTCCTGCGCTTTTTATTCATAAAAAAATTGTCTTATAAAGTTCTCATTTCTGCTCCAACAGTCACGCAACAAGTCAAGGGGGTAGCCCTTCCCTCTCCTCTGGCCGTACCGCCCCTGCCCTAACGCCGCCTCTATGCTTTGTAATTGACAGCCGGCTCAGTCACCGGGACGGCGCTTCTGAATACTGCGCATGCGCCGTCCTCCTCATTCACCTCGCAATCCCGTCTTTCTGGCGGACACAAGCGTGACCATGTAACAGAATCGCGCATGCGCCGTACGCGATGCCTGCCTGTCTGCTCTCCCTCCCGTGCGCGCGCTCCACTATCTTCATAAAATACCTTCGGATTATTAGAACAATGCTCCGCTCACGATGATCACTGGCTTGCAATCTACGGCAAGTCTACAGTGATCACGTGGGGCACTTGGAGCCTGAAGATAGTGGAGCGCGCGCACGGGAGGGAGAGCAGACAGGCAGGCATCGCGTACAGCGCATGCGCGATTCTGTTACATGGTCGCGCTTGTGTCCGCCAGAAAGACGGGATCGCGCGGCGAATGAGGAGGACGGCGCATGCGCAGGATTCAGAAGCGCCGTCCCGGCGACTGAGCCGGCTGTCAATTACAAAGCATAGAGGCAGCGTTAGGGCAGGGGCGGTACGGCCAGAGGAGAGGGAAGGGCTACCCCCTTGACTTGTTGCGTGACTGTTGGAGCAGAAATGAGAACTTTATAAGACAATTTTTTTATGAATAAAAAGCGCAGGAAAGCGGCACTAACATGGATAACAACACACTCAAGATAATCTATAAGGTACTGTTGCTAGTTTATAAAGTGAAAATGAGGTGAAAGGTTCGCTGGGAAAGAAGTGGAATATTATGCAATGGCTAAGTCAATCACCTGACCTGAATCCGTTGAGCATGCATTTCACTTGCTGAAGACAAAACTGAAGGGAACTGAACAAGCAGGAACTGAAAACAGTTGCAGTAGAGGCCTGGCAGAGACGATTTTTTTATGAATAAAAAGCGCAGGAAAGCGGCACTAACATGGATAACAACACACTCAAGATAATCTATAAGGTACTGTTGCTAGTTTATAAAGTGAAAATGAGGTGAAAGGTTCGCTTTAAAAAACTCTTTGGTTGCTTTTGCAGTATACTTTGGGTCATTGTCCATCTGCACTGTGAAGCGCCGTCCAATGAGTTCTGAAGCATTTGGCTGAATATGAGCAGATAATATTGTCTGAAACACTTTAGAATTCATCCTGCTGCTTTTGTCAGCAGTCACATCATCAATAAATACAAGAGAACCAGGTCCATTGGCAGCCATACATGCCCACGCCATGACACTACCACCACCATGCTTCACTGATGAGGTGGTATGCTTAGGATCATGAGCAGTTCCTTTCCTTCTGCATTCTCTTCTCTTCCCATCACTCTGGTACAAGTTGATCTTGGTCTCATCTGTCCATAGTATGTTGTTCCAGAACTGTGAAGGCTTTTTTAGATGTCGTTTGGCAAACTCTAATCTGGCCTTCCTGTTTTTGAGGCTCACCAATGGTTTACATCTCGTGGTGAACTCTCTGTATTCACTCTGGTGAAGTCTTCTCTTGATTGTTGACTTTGACACACATACACCTACCTCCTGGAGAGTCTTCTTCATCTGGCCAACTGTTGCGAAGGGTGTTTTCTTCACCAGGGAAAGAATTCTTCGGTCATCCACCACAGTTGTTTTCCGTGGTCTTACGGGTCTTTTGGTGGTGCTGAGCTCACCGGTGCGTTCCTTCTTTTTAAGAATGTTCCAAACAGTTGTTTTGGCCACGTCTAATGTTTTTGCTATCTCTCTGATGGGTTTGTTTTGTTTTTTTCAGCCTAATGATGGCTTGCTTCACTGATAGTGACAGCTCTTTGGATCTCATCTTGAGAGTTGACAGCAACAGATTGCAAATGCAAATAGCACACTTGAAATGAACTCTGGACCTTTTATCTGCTCATTGTAATTGGGATAATGAGGAAATAACACACACCCTGCCATGGAACAGCTGAGAAGCCAATTGTCTCATTACCATTGTGGTGGTGTATAGAGCCAAAAATCTTAAAATTGTGTCGATGTCCCAATATTTATGGACCCGACTGTATATACATACATATATACATATATATATTTATAATATATATTCTTTCTAACAATAAATTAGGAAGCTCCTATACACTCCCTTTCACCCTACAACTCTTCATATAGGTTATGACATCGAATAGTGACACTGAGTACTCATGTAAGTCTAGACAGTATCATATTACCATATTCAATAGTAATATATCGCATGCATTTACCCCCTTTTTTTTACATATAAAAAAGTTTTGTATGTATATTTATTTTGCTATCATCTCTAAGGCTGGGTTCACACCTGAGCGTTTTACAGCGCGTTCCTACGCGCTGTAAAACGCTCAACAGGCAAGAACCAATGATTCCCTATGGGCATGGTTCTCACCTGAGCGTTTTACAGCGCGTACGAACGCGCTGTAAAACGCCCTACGCCCCAAGAAGTACAGGAGCTTCTTTGGGGCATATTGTCGTGCGTTCCCGCCCATAGACTTCAGCGGGAACGCGCCTAAATGGGCGTTTCTTGTTTGCTCATTTAAAAACGCAAGTACGTACGCGCGATTATATATGAAGGGGCCCCGCGCACATAACTGGCTTTGTGTGTAAAGTATTTTACTACTGTCTGAAACAAGCTCTTTCCTATTGATAAAATGGCCAGCCTCTGTACCCACTTTCACTATGAATGCACTGCAGCGAGCAGTAGCGAGCTGGCTGGCCGGCGCGTGACTGACGTCACTGTAACGCTCTTGCTTCCTGAATTAAGTGGGAGGACCGTTACTAAGTGACGTCAGTCACGCGCCGGCCGGCCCGCTCGCTACCATGCATTCATAGTGAAAGTGAGTACAGAGGCTAGCCATTTTATCAATAGGAGAGAGCTTGTTTCAGACAGTAGTAAAATACTTTACACACAAAGCAAGTTATGTGCGCAGTTTAGGACACATGAGGGGACACATAGGGCCATGAGGGGGACCAGCATAAGATGCTATATGTGTGTCTTATGCTGGCCCCCCTCATGGCCCTATGTGTCATAGCACACATCCCCTATAACAGTGCCATCCACAGATCCACCCCATAACAGCGTCATCCACAGATCCCCATATTACAGTGTCCTCCACAGATCCCCATATTACAGTGTCCTCCACAGATCCCCCATAACACTGTCCGCCACAGTTTTTCATTGGATGCCTCTGTTGTCAATCACACAAATGCGCATATTACGAGCGTTTCCTAAATCCAAAAACGCCCCAAAATACGCCTCAAAAACGCCTGAAAAAAACGCCTGTAAAATGCGCATACCCAATACGCTCAGGTGTGAACCCAGCCTTATGTATTATATATTTAATTGTACTATTCACATTACTCATTTTAGTCCCTCATTTTTTATGCATTTATATTGTATTACCTATACATTCATTCTTTTTTTCTCTTATGTATAGTGCATTTAATAGGATTGTCTATATAACCTATTTATTTCAGTTCCCCATTTTTATGTATTTATTGTTTTGCCTACACATTCTATTGGTCCCCCCCTCCTAAGTTTTAGTATATCCGCACCTGTGATGAATACCACGCCTCGCGCCCGCATGACGTCGCCTACGTCGAGCTCACGAGACGCAGTATGGTTACTTGTTACCCAAAGCGTGATGTTACACCCTCCAGAGGAGCAGGTAAGGTCAGCTTGGTACAGTTTACACAGACACCTTCTGTCCACGCGGGCACAGAGAGGCAACAAGCTGAGAGAGCCTTTTCACTGCCGCAGCCCGGGTATCTGCCACCAGCTTCTCGTTTAATATAAACCCGGTCCGCTAACGGAATTATATAGGGTGAGAAACCAACCGTGGTAGCTTAGAACTAGGCCGAAACATGGACATGGGGATTCGTGATCGAGAGACAAGATAGCACAAGATTAAATTATATATTTAATCGCCTTAAGGGCACACTAGCTATAACACTATACACACAGAATATATACAGTGCTCTGAGGTTACAGATACAGGTGATTTAGGTACAACAGGGTAAGGCAGAGCAAAAGTCAGTTATCGGGTAAGATGAAAGTTCCTTTGGGGTTATAATGGTGGAATAGTCCTTGGCTGCAGTCACGTGGGGGCAGTGAGGTCAGCTGGTTCCCGGTATCTCCAAACACATTGGCACGATGTGACCCCCTTCAGAATACACACGCCCGCTTGATGGCACAAACCTTTTAACCTGTAGCCAGTCCCTCCCCTCCCGGCCTTTTGGAAACACTTTAGGGTTCATAGCTCCAGGCCAGTAGGTCACAGGGAGATGGTTCTGGGACCAACAGATCCGCCTGGGTTCTGGCTACAAGTAGAGCCCAAACATGGTACCATTATTTGGTTTCTGTGGGGAGATATGTATATCTCCCTTCCCTGGCATCCTAGCCTCAAGCCAGAACAATGTGGATGTTTGGCTTTGCCCCAGGATCCCAAAAAGATAACCGAATTATGCCTGGGATGGACGGACGATTCATAATTCCTTATAAAATGTAGGTGCCAACATGTCTGGGAGGTATCATTGATCCTGGTCAAGTGCTGAGACCTCCTGTTGGGGGTTTTCCTGCAGGATTAGCTTGCCTCCAAACTGGCTGGTTGAGGTGTGACCTTATCCACCTGGGGCCTCCTTGAAGCCTGGACCCCTGGGGCTTCCTCCCTTGCTAGCTGACTGCAGATGGCTGGGGGGTGCGAACATATTTTGCATCTAATATATAAAGAGAGGCTGAGCACTCTCCAGATGGACCACACAAAGACTAATTCAAAAATATTCAAAAATATTCAAAAATATTAATAGTATTTATTACACCAATATATAGATTAAGTTAAAATAAAATAAACAATATAACAAAATACACAATAAAAAATGTTCAATATTAAAAATATTCAGATTAAGAGCAACATCATAAATAGATGGATATGCAATGGCATGCAAAGGGTGCTTAGTCCAACTCAGATAAATGAATATGTCCTGATTGGATATAAAATCGATGACAATTCGATGTTGGATGATCGACAGTATGAAGATTAATTTATATTGAATAAATGTTCTAATATTCAAATGAATGTCCGGACTAAAATTCAATATTTTCTTTCGATTATTCTTTTCGATTATAACAACATATTCGATCAGTATCCCCTGTATGGCAAAATGAATATCACACTTGCAATTGCCGTCTGACTAAAGCACACGGTGGCGTCCCACGTGGCTAATGGAGTCAGATTCGGCGGTACCTGTTAGCAGAGATTCAGCAGGAGCAGTGTGAGCGAGTTGATAGCCCTCAGTGTAGAGATTCTCTGATGAGGGAGCTTTGATTGTAACTCTATCGATGTAAGGGTCAGAATATTCTCTATATGCCAAAAAAGTTCATCAGGGTAAAATCATCAGTTCAAGTTGTTAGGGTCAGGACGTCCATCAGCTGATGTGCGGGTCTTTTAAAACCAGACGCGTTTCGGGGTCTTTTCCTAGCCCCTTCCTCAGTCCACTGTCCACTGAGGAAGGGGCTAGGAAAAGACCCCGAAACGCGTCTGGTTTTAAAAGACCCGCACATCAGCTGATGGACGTCCTGACCCTAACAACTTGAACTGATGATTTTACCCTGATGAACTTTTTTGGCATATAGAGAATATTCTGACCCTTACATCGATAGAGTTAGAATCAAAGCTCCCTCATCGGAGAATCTCTACACTGAGGGCTATCAACTCGCTCACACTGCTCCTGCTGAATCTCTGCTAACAGGTACCGCCGAATCTGACTCCATTAGCCACGTGGGACGCCACCGTGTGCTTTAGTCAGACGGCAATTGCAAGTGTGATATTCATTTTGCCATACAGGGGATACTGATCGAATATGTTGTTATAATCGAAAAGAATAATCGAAAGAAAATATTGAATTTTAGTCCGGACATTCATTTGAATATTAGAACATTTATTCAATATAAATTAATCTTCATACTGTCGATCATCCAACATCGAATTGTCATCGATTTTATATCCAATCAGGACATATTCATTTATCTGAGTTGGACTAAGCACCCTTTGCATGCCATTGCATATCCATCTATTTATGATGTTGCTCTTAATCTGAATATTTTTAATATTGAACATTTTTTATTGTGTATTTTGTTATATTGTTTATTTTATTTTAACTTAATCTATATATTGGTGTAATAAATACTATTAATATTTTTGAATATTTTTGAATTAGTCTTTGTGTGGTCCATCTGGAGAGTGCTCAGCCTCTCTTTATATATTATATTTATCCTTTTGACTGGGTGAGTCATTAGGCTTAGTAGCACCCTCTCATAGCTACAGGCGTCAGTGAGCCACCATACTCTTTATATTTTGCATCTACACTGACTTTGTACATGCCAAAAGGTGAATCAAATGACAATCAGGGCTGCCAATAAATGATAATCCATATTCCTCACAGCATACTTTTGCCCCTAAGTAATGTAAGTTACATTGGCTGTGGTGCCTGAAGATAGGATGAGCGTTGTTCTCTCCATGACAATGCATCACGTGACTCCAAGCACCCAGGGCACCACCCACAGCCTTTTCTACATACTGAATATTCTCAGTCCAAGTCCCAGAGTCACATGATCGGAACATACCATGTGACTTACACGTGTCTAATTTCTATTGGCCAGAGCGGCAGGTCCTTTGACTCCTTCCCTTCTCCTCTTCGGTCACCTGACCACCTTAGGACACGTGACCCCACGCGATAGGCCAGACCGCTTCCAAGCGTTGCTGGCTACTATGACGATTGTCATGTGATCGCTGACTTTGCAATCACATGACCCAACCCAGTATTACATCATCCACAGTTCAATCTAAACTAAACTAATATTAAATAATAGGAAAACACTGCCATGATCTGTAGTATAATTACACTACCACCTTCCTCCTCCATACGTGTGCTGTTTTAATATATATAAACCATGAACTATATACCTGTCACATATGCTAATTGGACAGCACCTGTGGGTGGACCCATGAGTTGCTAGCCACCCACTGGTGCAGTTTTGGGCGGTTTTTATGTGTATATATACCTCACACTGTATCAGCTATTAATGCCAACCTAATGAAGGGGATCTGAACTCCCCAAAATGCGTTGTTTTTACTTGTGCGCATTTTTTATGAAATAAAGAAACCTTTCTACATCCAAGACTGTCTGAATTGGGTTTAAAGCGCCGGAGCAGGATTTCCCTTTTACCTGATTATTTAAAATATCGCTCCTGCTTCCCAGCAGTTTTCGCGCTCGGCATGCTAATACTGAACATCGATACAGAGAGGAGAAGATGCCAGGGTTTCTCAATGGATGTCTCCTTCTCCCAGGATGTGCCGCGATCCAATCACAGTGGATCGCGGCAAAGCCAGGGAGAAGGAGACGCCCATTGAGAAATCCTGGCGTCTCCCCCTCCCTGTATCAATGCCCAGTATTAGCATACTGAGTGCGAAAACTACGGGGCGCAGGAGCGATATTTTAAAAAATCAGGCAGGGTGGCAGCATCAGCAAGGGGGTACCCCCCAAGTAAAGGTAGGGCAACCTTCAGAGCTGATGGTAAGTAAATAAAGTAAGTTTGGGTCACAGTCTAAATTCCCTTTCAGTATGTCTTTGGAGTATGGGAGTAAACCCATGCAAACACAGAGAGAATGTACAAAGTCCATGTAGATGTCATCCTTGAACTTAGGATCCCACCACTGTAAGGCATCAGAGCTAACCACTGAGCCACCTGTAGCTACTACAGGTAAGTATTCTTTACAAAATGAAAGGGTCCTATTTAATTAGATCATGAAGGACAGTCCTGGTTCACCCTCTGATGCCTTTCATTTCACATTAATGAAATAAGTTAATATTATGACCCTTCTCCAACATGGGGATACATCTATGATATACAGTAGGATTGAGATCCTATGTAAAGATATTTCTCTTTCAAGTCAATATAAGCGGTCTGCTGCATCTCAGAATCCTTCCTCCTCCTTGGATGCCCACCAAATACACAATAGGGTACAACATGGGGGTTGAAGGACCTAATAGAGAGTTTAAAAACCCTTGGGCCTATGGGGATCATATATTTCTGATGGTAGTCCTAAAGAGATGGGTGCAGCCCTTGTTGACCCCACCTCCTTTACTATAGGATAGTGAGAACACCCCACCCCCTTTGCTATAGGGTAGTGTCAGCCTATACAGTGCCTTGTCCCCTTGGAGGAAGTGTATTTATGGCAAATAAGATGAAGAGGAATTGTCCCAAGGATGATGTAAAGGGGTGGTTGGGGTAAAAAAAAAACACCAGACATTTATCAGGAGATAAGATGTATTGTACCAACAAAAAGTCACAAAACTGTATCACTAGGAAACATACCTCAACAAAAGTGTAGAGGATCCATTGTAGACAATTAATCATTTTGACCATCTCTCGGTAACTCTCTGGTTTTCTTCTCCAAGTGTAATAATGCTCAGCCTCAGACCAATTTTAAACTAATTACATATTGGAAAAAAAAGGTCTGCTGCAAAGCCACAGTACAGCTCAGCCATCAATGTGCAGATTAAAATATACCATCTGTTATTAGAACAGAAAATCATTAGAGCATGCTCCATATGTGGAACCACAAACTCCAGGATCAGCTATAGTGCAGTGACTGGATCAGTTATTGCAAACATAGAAAAATAGTCAAAAGGTGTCATAAATTTATCAGGAATGGAAATATTCTTATTTTAGTAAATGGGTGACTAAGGCTGTAGGAAAATATAAGCTATCACTGGAATCTAGCTATATAAATCATAACTTTTATTAAACAGTCGATAAAACATATACCGTAAAGAAAAAAAAATGGGTCTGTAGTACCCACTGTCTTAGTCTACTTTCACACTGGCGTTTTGGCTTTCCATTTCTGAGATCCTTTCAGGGCTCTCAAAAGCGGTCCAAAATGGATCAGTTTTGCGCTAATGCATTCTGAATGGAAAAGGATCCGCTCAGAATGCATCAGTTTGCCTCCAATCAGTCACCATTCCGCTCTGGAGGCGGACAACAAAACGCTGCATGCAGCGTTTTTCTGTCCGCGATGTGATGCAGAGCCGTCCTGACACACAATGTAAGTCAATGGGGACGGATCCGTTTTCTCTGACACAATAGAAAACGGATCCGTCCCCATTGACTTTCAAAGGAGTTCATGAGTTCATGACCGATCCGTCATGGGTATAGAAGCCATAATACAACCAGATCCATTCATGACGGATGCATGCGGTTGTATTATTGTAATGGAAGCGTTTTTGCAGATCCATGACGGATCCGCAAAAAACGCTAATGTGAAAGTAGCCTTAATGATATTTAAACCCAGGAGCGGACTGACTGGTAGGGCACTTCGGATGTGGTCCTAGGGCACTGCCGGGATGGGGTCTCGCCGAAGCCGTGCACATAACATAATGTGCACGGACTGCAAAGTTATTCACCCGGGCCCGGCGGCTGGCGCAGCATCGCGGATTGCGATATTACCTATAGGATAGGACTCAGGAGGGGCCCGGACCGGTCCTGTACGTGTGCCCCGGGCCTGGCATCGCTGGGGGGCCCATCGCCGACCCAAATGCCCACAAACTACGGCGGGGCATGGGAGCGCATAGTTCCCGGCCCCGCCGATCACCGCTAAGCCTCTGCAGGAGTATTCCCGATGCAGGCGGGAGCGATAACGTCATCACGCTCCTGTGCGGGGACGCAGCACAGTGACATGCGCCACGCGCCTGCCTATCTTTGAGTGAGCGCCAGGAGTCTAGGACACAGGTAAGTATTGGCTTATATTTTATTTTTTTGCGTGCCAATCCAACTTTGGGGGACATTACTGGGGGGCACAGGAGGCAAGGATACATATTACTGAAGGGACAATGGGGGCAAATTACTACATGGGGAGCAAACTACTACATGGGGGCAGTGTGGGGGGAAATTTATACTGTGGGGGCATTGTGGGGGGAAATTAATACTGTGGGGGCAGTGTGGGGGACAATTAATACTGTGGGTCAGTGTGAGGGCAAAATAACTACTGTGGGGGCAGTGTGGGGGACAATTGGTACTGTGGGGGACAATTACTACTGTGGGGGCAGTGTGGGGGACAATTACTACTGTGGGGCAGTGTGGGGGACAATTGGTACTGTGGGGGCAGTGTGGTGGACAATTACTACTCTGGGGGCAGTGTGGGGGACAATTAATAGTGTGGGGGAAGTGTGGGGGACAATTAGTACTGTGGGGGCAGTGTGTGGGACAATTACTACTGTGGGGGCAGTGTGGGGTACAATTACTACTGAGGGGGCAGTGTGGGGGACAATTGGTACTGTGGGGGCAGTGTGGGGGACAATTACTACTGTGGGGGCAGTGTGTGGGACAATTACTACTGTGGGGGCAGTGTGGGGGACAATTACTATTGTGGGGGCAATGTGGGGGACAATTACTACTGTGAGGTAAGTGTGGGGGACAATTACTACTGTGGGGGCAGTGTGGGGACAATTACTACTGTGAGGTAAGTGTGGGGGACAATTACTACTGTGGGGGCAGTGTGGGGACAATTACTACTGTGGATGCAGTGTGGGGGACAATTACTACTGTGGGGGAAGTGTGGGGGACAATTATTACTGTGGGGGCAGTGTGGGGGACAATTACTACTGTGGGGGCAGTGTGGGGGACAATTACTACTGTGGGGGCAGTGTGGGGGACAATTGCTACTGTGGGGGCAGTGTGGGGGACAAGTACTACTGTGGGGGCAGTGTGGGGGACAATTACTACTGTGGGGGCAGTGAACTGATTAAATATAAATATAAGTAGATGGGCTATCTCTTTCCTTTACTATGGCCTGCATGCCCAAGTCTGTCATGCAGAACAATGGCACCGGAACAAGTGACTCTGTCCAGGAACCTATCCCTAATGTACCATCAAGCTTCCCTAAGCTTATGTTTCAATGCGCTTCCCCAGTAAGTTCAGGTTCAACAGGGATCAAAATAGGGATAATAATGAAAAAAACAGAAACATATTTCCAGTGGTATGATAGCTTCAAAATTTTTAAGATATCATTTCAGCACAAGCAAACAAATGAAAGGTCACAGAGTGAATGGAATGGAATGCAAAGGTTCTGGAACTCTCCAGCCTCTTTTCTAGTATAGTATTCAGCAAAAAACATTTACTTACCAATGTATCAACCTGTATCAAACATTAACATTCCACTAAAGTGAGTATTGAATGGATCCTACCAAGTTATTAGGCTCATTACTGCCACCCTTTCTTTCTCTTAGGTAAGGAAAATGACCTAAGAGAATAAAAAAATGGTGGGGCCTAATGTTTTGCACAAGGGTCTCTTTATATGTTGTCATAAACACAAATATTTAAACAACGTCAACAATAACATACAGCATGTACAGTTATGTTCTTGTGTAACATATACCATTAGAGATGAACGAATCGAAGCTGACGAAGTGGAATTTGTTCTGAATTTCCGGAAAAATTTTATTCGCACCGAAGCCTAATTTCCTAAAATGGCTGCTGCACTTGTGAGGACATGGAGAAAAGAACTCTGGGAAGATGGGATCACCCATAATGCCATGCATGCAGCCAATCAGAAGCAGCCAGCCCTGTGATGTCACAGCCCTATAAATAGCAGCAGCCATCTTAGATTCTGCCATTTACCAGTGTACTTAGTGCATCGAGAGACGTCTGCAGGCGCTATGGACAGTGATAGGAAAGACTTGATTGTGGTGAAAAAACGATTTATAAGTGCAGGAAAAAGATAGGGAGGAATCGTTCCACAGCATTTATGTAGAACAGGGTTCAGCAGGGGAGGTTACAGCCTAGGTAATAGGAACAATCCTATTACACCTTGCTGCACTGACTGGGGATCCAAATTGCCATTATACAGCTCTGTAATTCCAGCAAACCGTTCTTGTTATTGGGGTGCAAGTGCTGTTTGATACCATTAACAGGGTTTATTACAAGGAAATATTTCTACAGTACATCTTATTTACCCTTGTACGGTGCAGTTATATGTTGTAAAGCCCTGTTTGCCATGTATTAGTGGCAAAATAAAAATATATTCGCCGTTCAGCGTTTCACTTATCTGTTGAAAAGCATTTTGTGTTGTGTAAAAGTGGAACAAATTAGGGCCTAATTGCCGTTCAGCGGTGTAGTTATATATTCTAAAGCCATGTCTGCCGTATATTAGTGGCAAAATAAAAATATTTTTGCCGTTCAGCTTTGCACTTATATGTTGAAAAGCCTTGTGTAGTGTAAAAGTAGCAAAAAATTAGGGCCTAATTGCCGTTCAGTGGTGCAGTTATATGTGGTAAAGCCCTTTTTGCGGTATGGACCGAAGTCCGTAGTGGTGAAATTTTTTATTTCAAACATGTTTTTTTGGGGGAAAATTGATGGGTGATTGTACACCTCCTTTTGCTGTATGGGCTGAATTACGTACTGGTGAAATTTTTCATGTGAAACAGTTTTTTTGGGTGAAAATTGTATGCGCCGAATTACGCAATGGTTACATTTTTTATTTCAAAGCAAACTCTGCTGCTCTGTATCTCTTGTGAAGTCAATGTCTCCAACTATGCCCCTCTCGCGATTTACAGCAAATACATTATTTTCATGGAGAGATCCAAGAATTATGTTTGAGGCATGTAGTGTATGCAAGCCATGTGCGACCCCTTTTATCACTCTCACACTGTTCTGCACCTGGTTTGCCTGGGAGAACGGAGTCATACAGGGGAGGAACTGCTCCATGTCAATCATCATGAAATCAAATCCTGTCTTTCTCCGCGACAACTCAAAGTCGGAACCATGGTGACCGACAACGGGAAGAACATGGTGTCGGCGCTATGTCAAGGAGAGCTGAGCCATGCGCTCTGCATGGCACACGTGTTCAATCTGGTTGTCAAGTGGTTCCTGAAGTCTTCCACCCATCTGCAAGACATCCTAAATATGGCCAGGAAACTTTGCATGCACTTCAGCCACTCGTACACCGCCAATCACACCCTCCTTGAGCTGAAGCGGCAGAAAGGCATCCCCAACATAGGCTGATATTCGACGTTTCCACCCGTTTGAATTCCACCCTCCGTATGTTGGACGAACTATATGAACAGAGAAAGGCCATCAACGATATCTTGATGATCCAAGCGGACAGGAGTAGTCAGCCAGTGGAAGCTCATGCGTGCCACCTGCCGTTTGCTCAGGCCCTTTGAGGAGGCTACGTTATTTGTCAGTCGCCAGGACTACGGGATAAACGATTTCCTTCCACTGCTTCATGTCCTGAAACAGATGATGGTGAATCTGGCTGGTCAGGGGACTTGAGACGTGGCGCCTACATCTCACGGCCACATAAGTCCTGTGAGGGCTGAACTGGAGGAGGACATTGGAGCACAAGCATTGCCTGACGCATCAGACTAGAACATCCATGGTGCCACACCAACACTTTGACAAAAGAGACCGGTTTCTTCTGGCTACCTGCCTCAGCTAATATTTTGATGCTGCCACCCATCTGATGCCACACATCAGATGCCAAGTGCTCATTCTTTCACCCACCATCTTCAGCTGGTACAGGTATTGCCACCCACCTCCACACTATGTCACCTTGCCACTCTGTGGTCTCCTCATGCTGCTGCCACCTCCACACTATGTCACCTTGCAACTCTGTGGCCTCCTCATGCTGCCGCCACCTCCACACTCTGTCATTGTGCCACTCTGTGGCCTCCTGTTGCTGCCGCCACCTCCAGACTCTATCATTGGGAGACTCTGTGGTCTCATCATGCTGCTTCCACCTCAACACTATGTCATAGGGACACTCTGTGGACTTCTCATGCTGTTCCCACCCTCCACACTTCATTACTGGGCCACTATTTAGCCTTTTTGGCTTGGCTGACATCATCATTTACTTGACCCTTCTTCTGATCTGTTAGAAGGGAAGAAAAATGAGACGCATAACGGATCCTGTCTGTGTGGCAGCTGTAAGGCCTGTATGGTCCCACCAAAATTGGCTTATGATTTGGTAGCCAAAAGCAGGAGTGGGTACAAAACACAGAAGACTTGCAAATATTCTGTTCACGTGTCATATCTGTTTTGGATACACCCCTGGTTTTTTGGCATTAGCAATACTGATGGATTACTGAGCAAAAGCTGACCGAGTGAAGCCGGATGCTCCACAGACAGGATCCTTTTTTGTGGGTTACTGTTCTGACGGATCAGAGGAAGGGCAAATTATTCAGTGATGTCAACACAAACTTACTGCTGACACCCTCTCCACTCTGTGGGGGCTCTACTTGTATAAGCGTGTAACAGAACAGGTTCCATTGACATCTATGTGGAATCAGCTGCCGATGGTGTAAAAGGAGTGAGCATCTTCTTGCCGCTAACATCAAGTCAGTTTTGGCTTTGTGACTGCCCAAATAAGTGAAGTGTGCAGTGAAGTGTGAAGTGTGAAGTGTGCAGTGATCTGCATGTGTGATCTGCATGTGTGATCTGCATGTGTGATCTGCATGTCATACTGACTCACAGTATTATTTCACTACCAAAGCAGACTCCCTATGAGTGTTACTGCAAGGCAGTGTTCTACACCACTATAAAGGCTCTCTGCAGCCAGGAAATAGCCGTTTTTTTATGAAATTCGCAGCGAATATATTTGGATGTCAAACATTTCTAGCTGTGTGACACGTGGCATTGTGTTGCTGGAAGATCCCACTTGCCCCAGCATGTATGGATGTACGTTATCTGCAAAGATGGATTCATACCCAGATCGGTTGAGTGTGCCTTCCCCATGCAGGAGTGAACCAAGAAAATGCCACAAAAACATTCCCCAGTCAATAATGCTGCCACCATCCGCTTGTGTTTATCCAGCAATGGTTGCAGGCTGTTTGTTCTCTGATGAGTCTCTCCTGATAGGCCAATGTCCTTCCATTCCATGAAACAGAAAATGTGACTCATCGGAGAGGGCAACCCTTTGCCTATCAGTGGAGGTCGAATTCTAATACTGCCATGAAAATTGAAAATTGAACTGCTGAACAGTTTTTTTTAGATACACATCTGGTAGCCTCCTGGTTCATTATGGCGGTCTGCTGTTTCACTGTATCATGTTGTCCATCCTCATGCACCTTCGTAACCGATGCTCACCTCTCACATCAATGGCACGTGATGCTCCACAGTTTCCATGTCACTTATTCGCAATGGTGCCATTTGTCCAATCACAATACACTTTCAGCACAGTAGCATACAAACAGCTCAGAAAAGGCACAGTTTCAGAAATACTGCCACCGTTGGCCTGAAAGACAATAATCATCCCTTTCTGCAACTGTGATAAATCGCCCCTTTTACCCATGAGAGCAATGATGGATATGTTTGCAGATAGCCTATTGCACACCTACCAAGCCTGGTCAAGACACGTGACTTCCTTCATGAGCTACGCACTGCCGACATCAACTGTGTACCACCATACAGTCCTAAAATAATACCCACATACAACGACTAAATAGCAGTGTCATCCTTGATGTTTTCCAAAAACAATGCTACTGTATATAAGATTTTACAATAGTCATAAACTTCAGTTACCTGGCCATCCGTTGACACAGGTCACACACCATACCAGCCATGTGGAAGCTTATTTATTGCAAATGATCACTAAAGGAAATTACCAGAATTCAGCCCCTCCAGCCCTACTTTTCTAGATTTGTGCAGCGTAAGGTATAATGGCAAGCATTGGCCCCATGCAAATTATATTTTTGCTGTTAAGCATAACCCAAGTTATCGTCTAATAGGAAACCTTGTATACACTGCAATGATTCAGTGATAAATGGAAACAGCAATCTGTTTAATCAGGACCCTTAAGATTTAATTTAGCTATATTTCTCAATAAAAATGAAAAGAAATTAAGGCTAGAAAGTTTGAGATGCCCCATTAGAGTATTCAGCGCATCATCTTCAGTCTGCTTTATGAACTCAAAAAGTTCAGAACTTGCTGTTGCTCGTGGCAAGTGAGTTTAATGAATCTTGAAAGCTATATATGTTACCAGGGAATTGTGATTTACACTTTTCTCTGGAGGACCATTAGTGGAACTTCACAGAAATCAGTATTTTATTAAGAAACCACTGCTTACTGTATATTTTAATATGTGGAGTTTTTGCTGAGTTCCAGGGGAGACTTCAGATTTGATCTTAAATGCTTATTTCCTACAATATATTTTCCCATGAAAATAAATAGAGTTAATTACTGCAAAATGACCTAGAGGTTAATGGCTAATGATATATGCTCTACGTGAAAAGCCTGTTAATATTGTACAGAACATTTTTCCAGACATTATATTGGAGCAGGCTGTCATCACATGTTGTCCTGCCTATCAGGGCAACATTTATATATATATATATTTGTGGTCAAGGCTAAATACGAAACTTGGGCAGCGTGCCTGCCTGGAACCTAACCGGCTGAGGTGTGCCTGGAGCCGGGTATGAGAGTAGCCTAAAAGGGGGCTACCCTAAGGAGGACCCTTGAAATGAAGGGAAAGGGTGGGTGGGACCAAGAACCGGAACGCCCACTGTGATGAGGTAAGTGAGGGTTTAAATAGGCTCAAGCCCCTCCCACAAATGCAGGCTGAACCTCAGCCTTACCAACTTGTGGTCAAGGCTAAATACGAAACTTGGGCAGCGTGCCTGCCTGGAACCTAACCGGCTGAGGTGTGCCTGGAGCCGGGTATGAGAGTAGCCTAAAAGGGGGCAAAATGACAACAAAATAGTTAAGGTGTAAGACTTTATTACCTTATAACACCAAAGACTGAAATGCCTGCGAAATCTCCACCTGCGGGTTAGGTATGTATCTGGTGAAGCAAGACGAACGCCATCTCCCCATCTTTCGGATGACGTGGGCGGGGACCCCCTGCCGGGAAGCCGCGGAGGCTGCCCCAATGCGGAAGGAATGACCGGATATTGCTCCTGAGTCCAACCCTAAGCCAGCAGCCACCGTGCGGATGTGGCTGATGAATTGCGCCGTGGTGAGAGCTCCCTTCAGATGGGGTAGCAGAGGGCTGTGAGGTGGCGCATCCCGGAGGGCGAGGATGAGCTGGTCAAATACCTGTAACGGGCACCATTCATTACTAGTGGGAAAAAACTGGACCTCCACCGGGGGGCCTGTTTGACTGGTTTTGGAGATAATTATCTTCAGCGCGTAATGGTCAACCACCCTCACCAGCTGCTCTCGGTGCAGGCTGCACCGTCCCGCCGTGCTGCACGTGAACTCGCCTGGCCTAAGGAAGCCGTAAAAAGCTAAGTACATGGCAGCTTTGATGATTAAGCTGGAAAAGGGCCCAAAAGGAGCACCATCCAGGGCTGAAGATAATTTCCGGAACATCTCTCCCGTGACGCCCTGCCTGCAGGACGAGGGATTGGACCCACCCTTCTGGACCCCTCGTAAGGTGGCCTTGACTGCATGCGCAGAAAAAATGGATCCGCCCCCTGGGTTGCGGAGCATGGTGTGGTGTTGGACGCCTGCTAGGTACAACTTAATGGTGTTGTAGGAGAGGTGTAACTGGTGGTGGCAATGGGCGATGAAGGCCATGATGTAAGGAATGTCCGCCAGGCCCGCCTGCGGGTGCAGACGTGAAAACTCCTGGAAGGTCTTCAGGCCTGAAAGGTAGTTCCTGGCCGTGTTTGGGGCAAGGGACTGCTGCGCCAGGTCCCTTGCTGACGAGACGAGCAAGCCTAGTCCATTGACAGGGAACTGAAAGGCGGGGTGGGATATCTGCGTGGCTCGGCCTCCGGCATGACCTGGAAGAAGAGTTCAAAATTAAACCTAGACAGTGCGTCGGCTGCTACATTCCTCTCCCCCGGGATGTGGCTACAATGCACATGGAAGTTATGTGACAGGGCCAGCCAAACCAGCTGGCGCAACAGCGCCATGATCTTGGGGGACTTGGCCCTGCCCTTGGCCAAGATGTCGACCAAGGCCTGGTTATCTGTCACAAACATCACTGGCAAGTTAGCCCAGAGGTGGCCCCATGCCTGAGCAGCTGCCACGATGGGGTATAATTCCAACAGAGAGGAGGTGCGGATGGATTCAGCCTCCTCTAAGATGGTACTGGGCCAACGATCCGCTAGCCACTGGGAACCCCAAATGGCAGCGTAGCCGCAAGATGCAGCTGCGTCTGAAAAAATGGTCGGGCAGGAGGAAGACCAAGGTGACACGAAAAAGGAGACGCCGTTCCATCGGGACAGGAACAACTCCCACATGGCCAGGTCTGCCATGGCCTGGCCGTCCAAACGGATGATGCTGTCCTGTTCGGGTGCTGAGGGAAGAAGCTGGAGCAGCCTTGACACAAAGGTTCTTCCCTGGGGCATAATCCTGGAGGCAAAGTTGAGCCGCCCCAGAAGAGACTGCAACTCGACTCTAGTGAGGCATCCCGTGGCTGCCGCATGGGAAATGACCTCGCGACACTGAGTGAGTTTCTCCTCCGGTAGGCTGGCTTGCAACAGAACCGAATCCAGGACGATGCCCAAGAATGAGACCCTCGTGGCAGGACCCTCAGTCTTTGACTCCGCGATCGGAACAGCCAGACTGGCGAACAATCCGAGGAGGATGGTGAGTATGCTGGACCCGCCCTGCGGATCCTCGACAACCAGAAAATCGTCGAGGTAGTGGATGACCGACCGGAGGCCCCCGTGATGGATCAGGATCCAATGCAGCGCCTTGGCCAGCTGGTCGAATAACCACGGGCTACTCTTGGATCCAAACGTGAGCCTGTTGGCGAAAAAATACTGGCCGGCCCACTCAATGCCGTAGAATTGCCATAACTGCGGCAGGATGGGCAGGAGTTTAAATGCATCCGCAATGTCAACCTTTGCCAGCCAAGCGCCCCTACCATGTGACAGGATGGCCTGGATGGCGTCATCCACCGAGGAATAACGCATGGAAAATTCCTCTGAGGGAATCAGAGAATTAAGGCTTGGAATACCGGACACATGAGGGGCGGACAGATCATAAATTAATCTTTTTTTATTAGTGTTCTTTTTTGCCACTAAGCCGATGGGGTTAATGCGCCATGAGGAAAACGGGATGCGTGGGAACGGGCCTATGAGGAACCCCTTGGAAACTTCCGACTGGAGCAACTCGCTAGTTGCTGGAGGGTACAGGGTGGCGGACAGCAGATTCCTGCCCTGCCAGGGCACCTGCGGCAGGGTGATGAGCCCTGTGTGGAACCCCTGGCGGAAGCCTGCCAACAGGAACGCCACGAAGTCTTGATCGTGGTGATCGTGAAGGAGTGCCGCCAAGAGGTCCACGTTGATGTCCGCTAGTCAGGAACCTTTGGAAGATTTCTTTGGGCAGGCGGACCGTGGGTGGGCCCTAAAGCACAGGGAGCAGACGTGGAGTGACCTGCAGCTGGCATATGAGCACCCCCCTGAATTAAAGTTATTACAGACCTGGCTCTTCCCCAGGTAGACAATAGGTCTGCCGAGCTTGTCTGTGGAAGGGTTGGATGGAAATGACCCGGAGGTCCCCGGGATGGCCCTGTCCTGAGGCGGGTGCGCGGTATTGGGGCACCACTCTGAGGAGTGGAAAATCGACTGACACGTCGCACAGTTGGGAGCCCTGAGGCCAGCGAAGTGACGGCAGAAGAGCTCGGTGTCAATCAAGGACCAGCTGGTGACATACTGGAACTGGGCCAGAGCTGCCGCCGCCTTAGCTGCAAAGGAACGGTGGTAGTCATAGAAGGCCGACCCACCATACTTGTGCCCTAGGTCAGTGACCAGGTACAAATAGCTGTCAAGCTCCTCTCTTCTCTCCGGCTGTGCGGTGCAGACGATGTCCCTGAAGAGGCTGAAGGCCAGGACAAATTCCGGAATGGACAACTTGCGGTTGAGCCGCGAATCCTTGGCCCGAAGGACCACCGACACATCGCCACAGTTGATGACCCGGTTCTCGGGAACATCTTGAGCGGCAATGAGGATTGATGCCAGATTGACATCTTTCCCTGCCAGGATGTCTCTCTTAAGGTTATCAGGAATGAAGTGAGAGGGGGACACATGTGGAATGGGTCTTGGCGTACCTGTAGCCAGCCAGCCTGATGTAGAGGGAGTCATCAGCGGAACGGGAGCCGGGGGTACAACGGGTGGCCGGGATTCGAGCTCCGAAACCCTTGCCCGCACATCCGCCACCGAGTCCACCAAGGAATTCAGGGTCGCCTGTAGCTGCACCAGGGACAAATGGATGGCCGACGCCTCTGGCTGCACTGTTGTGGTGCTGGGGCTGGTCATGAGCAGTTTGTATAGCTCTGCCTTTCTTGCGGTGGCCGGATGTGGAATGCCTCTTCGGTTCAACTCGGCCAACAGTTTTGGGATGGTCCAACTCCGAAGGGATGAGGGACCCGCTTGGCTTGACACGATTGAGCCGGAGATGGAAAGGCCGTCCTCCATGTCCGAGGCTCGAGACATGGCAGAGCAGCTAAACAAAAATACAAGGCATAACAAAATAAAAGGGAAAAAAAAAAAAAAAACGAGGGTGACGATGTACTGGAATTTGGACTTGTGCACGACAGAGAGACACGTACCGGTAACGGAATTCACGAGACGGCTCAGTCGAACCTGGCCTAACCGAACAGACGAAGACAATTAACGCGTGGTTATGACTTGACTGGGACCGAGGTGGTGCCAGTGCGAACTTACCTGAACAGGACCGAAAGGAACGGAGAACTGGGAACAAACTTCTGTAAATAAAGCACAGGCAAAAAAAACATTTGAAAGTGCAGAGGACACGGGTGCCCACCAACCTGCGGAACCAGGCGAACTGGCCAGGCTGGGGCTCACCCTAAGGCCAAGTGACCATCCGAGCGCATCGGATCGAACACCTGACCGAAAAGAGAGCCGCCTGAGCGTACCAGGCGGTTTGACAGGAGAGAAGGCGCGTAGCCATGAAATAGAGGCTGCGCGTAGCAGCGGCCCGCGAAGGGCAGTGGTAAGCCATAACCTAGGAGTTACGGAAAGCAAGAATGACCCGGGGAGAAGCCGAAGACGGCCCCTTTGGAAGACTTGAAAGCCGAAGGACAGGTGCGTGAAACCGTGTGATAGACAAGAAAAAACATGAAGACCTGGGCGTACCAGGAGTGAACCGAGCCCGGGCGTACCAGGGAAGAAGGAGGTGCCACCAACCGCGACCGGACACCTGACTGTGACCGGCCGACAACGACTTGGCAACAAGACAATACCCGGTGGCCTGGGCGAAACCAGGAAGACCAGACACCCTGGCCGTAACCAGGTGCCCGAGGTGGGGCCAGATCGGTCCTACGTGGGACACCTATCCTTGTCCAACCGAGAAAATTAAATAATTCTTTTTTTTTTTTTTTTTTATAAAAGGGGGTTAGTCGTGTCGACTATATGGGGGGTTTGTGCCGCAAATACATATATATTTATATTATATATTATTATTTTTATTTATTTTTTCGGGTTGATGATCCGACTATATGGCGGGTTTGTGCTGTAAATACTCACATATACCTTTTTTTTTTTTTTTTTTATTCAATTATTTATTACAACTTTTTTTTTGCAGACTATATGGCGGGTTTACCAACGTACTTATCCCTTTTTTTTTTTTTTTTTTTTTTTTTTTTAAACCATGTGGCGGGTTTACTGCACACACTGATACCCATTGCTTATTTCATTTATGTGAATTATTCCTTTACTATCCCCTCCTTTCTTCCCCCCCTCCCCGTCTGGCCTGGCTGCCCGTGGGCCCGCGCCCAGCGTGGAACGCAAGCTGACATTGCAGCCAGGGAGACCGGCAGGGGGCGGGTGACGTCACAGAAGCGCCGGAAGAGGAGTGCGTTCCAGGCTGGAACGCACGCCTATGTGCACCGGCTTCCATGCCGCACCCGGGGTGCAGCCTTGCCCAGGAACCCAACCCCCACCCCCTCCCCGATGAACGGGTATCCGCCGGCAGGCGCTGATTTGTCCCTGCTGCCGCCGGAAAGCAAGTGGAGCGGGCGGGGACCGGAACCAGGAAGTGCGTGCGTTCCACCCTGGAACGCACGCCTCCCTGCGCCGTGCCGGGAACAAGGTGAGCCGGCCAGACCAGGGAAAAACACCCCCCCCCCCCCGTCTCCAGCATGACGAGCCGACCGGCTGCCGGGTGCGCTACCTGACGCCATACCGCCAGGAACACAGGGAGACGAGCGGAGGAGGAGGGGACCCGGAAGCCCGTGTGCTCCACGCTGGAACGCACCGGCAGCATGAGGCGGAGGGAGGGTGCCAGACCGCCGCCGTCCTTGCCCTGCGAAAGAGCCCCCCCCTCCCCTACTTACCACCAGGAGACACGAACTCTGCAAGAGGCGACCGTAGGTACCAGGAAACACACGAACACTAGCCAGTGAATAACCAAGAACCGGAACGCCCACTGTGATGAGGTAAGTGGGGGTTTAAATAGGCTCAAGCCCCTCCCACAAATGCAGGCTGAACCTCAGCCTTACCAACATATATATATATATATATATATATATAAAGGGATGAAAGACGGACAGCACCCAAAGAAATAAGGTTCTTAGCATTGACAGGAGCAGTATTTTGGAGAGGAGGACGTCCGGTAGGTCTTCCACCCGGATTCCCTTTATCTCCAAATACACGGAACAAAGTGAGGAGATCAATCGCATCATCAAGCGACATTGGGGGATTTTGGGTGGTTGTCTTAGTGAGATCTTAGAATTTAGATCCCCTCCCCTTTTTTCTTACTGTAGGTCTAGAAACTTGCGTGACCAACTTGTCAGAGCAGATATTGGCCCCAGGTCTAAGTCTATTCAAACTTCTTTGACTACACACGGCAAGGGCAGTTTCCCCTGCCTTTGTTGTATTGACTGTAAATATATGGGTAAGGGCAGTGTTTTTGTCCATCCCACTACTGGAGTTTCATATTCGATCCAATTTCACCTTACATGTAATTCCAATTACGTGATCTATGTTTTGATCTGTCCGTGCAAATTATTATATGTGGGTGAAACGTCAACTGATCTTAACCACTTCAGCCCCCAGTGCTTAAACACCCTGAAAGACCAGGCCACTTTTTACACTTCTGACCTACACTACTTTCACCGTTTATTGCTCGGTCATGCAACTTACCACCCAAATGAATTTTACCTCCTTTTCTTCTCACTAATAGAGCTTTCATTTGGTGGTATTTCATTGCTGCTGACATTTTTACTTTTTTTGTTATTAATCGAAATTTAACGATTTTTTTGCAAAAAAATGACATTTTTCACTTTCAGTTGTAAAATTTTGCAAAAAAAACGACATCCATATAGAAATTTTGCTCTAAATTTATAGTTCTACATGTCTTTGATAAAAAAAAATGTTTGGGTAAAAAAAAAATGGTTTGGGTAAAAGTTATAGCGTTTACAAACTATGGTACAAAAATGTGAATTTCCGCTTTTTGAAGCAGCTCTGACTTTCTGAGCACCTGTCATGTTTCCTGAGGTTCTACAATGCCCAGACAGTACAAACACCCCACAAATGACCCCATTTCTGAAAGTACACACCCTAAGGTATTCGCTGATGGCATAGTGAGTTCATAGAACTTTTTATTTTTTGTCACAAGTTAGCGGAAAATTATGATTTTTTTTTAGATTTTTTTTTTCTTACAAAGTCTCATATTCCACTAACTTGTGACAAAAAATAAAAACTTCCATGAACTCACTATGCCCATCAGCGAATACCTTGGGGTCTCTTCTTTCCAAAATGGGGTCACTTGTGGGGTAGTTATACTGCCCTGGCATTCTAGGGGCCCAAATGTGTGGTAAGGAGTTTGAAATCAAATTCTGTAAAAAATGACCTGTGAAATCCGAAAGGTGCTCT
This sequence comes from Bufo bufo, assembly GCF_905171765.1. Lineage (NCBI taxonomy): Eukaryota > Metazoa > Chordata > Amphibia > Anura > Bufonidae > Bufo > Bufo bufo. The sequence continues at coordinate 51,901,471 of NC_053395.1, forward strand.
TTGGAATATGGGCCCCTTTGCCCACCTAGGCTGCAAAAAAGTGTCACACATCTGGTATCTCCGTACTCAGGAGAAGGTGGGGAATGTGTTTTGGGGTGTCATTTTATATATACCCATGCTGGGTGAGAGAAATATCTTGGCAAAAGACAACTTTTCCCATTTTTTTATACAAAGTTGTCATTTGACCAAGATATTTATCTCACCCAGCATGGGTATATGTAAAAAGACACCCCAAAACACATTCCTCAACCTCTCCTGAGTACGGGGATACCAGATGTGTGACACTTTTTTGCAGCCTAGGTGGGCAAAGGGGCCCATATTCCAAAGAGCACCTTTCGGATTTCACTCCTCATTTTTTCCTGAATTTGATTTCAAACTCCTTACCACACATTTGGGCCCCTAGAATACCAGGGCAGTATAACTACCCCACAAGTGACCCCATTTGGGAAAGAAGACACCCCAAGGTATTCCGTGAGGGGCATGGCGAGTTCCTAGAATTTTTTATTTTTTGTCACAAGTTAGTGGAAAATGATAATTTTTTTTTTTTATTTTTTTTTCATACAAAGTCTCATATTCCACAAACTTGTGACAAAAAATAAAAACTTCCATGAACTCACTATGCCCATCAGCGAATACCTTGGGGTCTCTTCTTTCCAAAATGGGGTCACTTGTGGGGTAGTTATACTGCCCTGGCATTCTAGGGGCCCAAATGTGTGGTAAGTAGGTAAATGACCTGTGAAATCCGAAAGGTGCTCTTTGGAATGTGGGCCCCTTTGCCCACCTAGGCTGCAAAAAAGTGTCACACATCTGGTATCTCTGTATTCAGGAGAAGTTGAGGAATGTGTTTTGGGGTGTCTTTTTACATATACCCATGCTGGGTGAGATAAATATCTTGGTCAAATGCCAACTTTGTATAAAAAAATGGGAAAAGTTGTCTTTTGCCAAGATATTTCTCTCACCCAGCATGGGTATATGTAAAATGACACCCCAAAACACATTCCCCAACTTCTCCCGATTACGGAGATACCAGATGTGTGACACTTTTTTGCAGCCTAGGTGGGCAAAGGGGCCCATATTCAAAAGAGCACCTTTCGGATTTCACAGGTCATTTTTTACAGAATTTGATTTCAAACTCCTTACCACACATTTGGGCCCCTAGAATGCCAGGGCAGTATAACTACCCCACAAGTGACCCCATTTTGGAAAGAAGAGACCCCAAGGTATTCGCTGATGGGCATAGTGAGTTCATGGAACTTTTTATTTTTTGTCACAAGTTAGTGGAATATGAGACTTTGTATGAAAAAAAAAAAAAAAAAAAAATAAGCATTTTCCACTAACTTGTGACAAAAAATAAAAAATTCTAGGAACTCGCCATGCCCCTCACGGAATACCTTGGGGTGTCTTCTTTCCAAAATGGGGTCACTTGTGGGGTAGTTATACTGCCCTGGCATTTTCCAGGGGCCCTAATGTGTGGTAAGTAGGTAAATGACCTGTGAAATCCTAAAGGTGCTCTTTGGAATATGGGCCCCTTTGCCCACCTAGGCTGCAAAAAAGTGTCACACATGTGGTATCGCCGTATTCAGGAGAAGTTGGGGAATGTGTTTTGGGGTGTCATTTTACATATACCCATGCTGGGTGAGAGAAATATCTTGGCAAAAGACAACTTTTCCCATTTTTTTATACAAAGTTGGCATTTGACCAAGATATTTCTCTCACCCAGCATGGGTATATGTAAAATGACACCCCAAAACACATTCCCCAACTTCTCCTGAGTACGGCGATACCAGATGTGTGACACTTTTTTGCAGCCTAGATGCGCAAAGGTGCCCAAATTCCTTTTAGGAGGGCATTTTTAGACATTTGGATACCAGACTTCTTCTCACGCTTTGGGGCCCCTAGAATGCCAGGGCAGTATAAATACCCCACATGTGACCCCATTTTGGAAAGAAGACACCCCAAGGTATTCAATGAGGGGCATGGCGAGTTCATAGAAATTTTTTTTTTTTGGCACAAGTTAGCGGAAATTGATATTTTTAATTTTTTTCTCACAAAGTCTCCCGTTCCGCTAACTTGGGACAAAAATTTCAATCTTTCATGGACTCAATATGCCCCTCACGGAATACCTGGGGGTGTCTTCTTTCCGAAATGGGGTCACATGTGGGGTATTTATACTGCCCTGGCATTCTAGGGGCCCTAAAGCGTGAGAAGAAGTCTGGAATATAAATGTCTAAAAAATTTTACGCATTTGGATTCCGTGAGGGGTATGGTGAGTTCATGTGAGATTTTATTTTTTGACACAAGTTAGTGGAATATGAGACTTTGTAAGAAAAAAAAAAATAAATTCTGCTAACTTGGGCCAAAAAAATATCTGAATGGAGCCTTACAGAGGGGGGGTGATCAATGACAGGGGGGTGATCAATGACAGGGGGGTTGATCAATGACAGGGGGGTTGATCAATGACAGGGGGGTTGATCAATGACAGGGGGGGTGATCAGGGAGTCTATATGGGGTGATAACCACAGTCATTGATCACGCCCCTGTAAGGCTTCATTCAGACGTCCGGATGCGTTTTGCGGATCCGATCCATCTATCAGTGGATCCGTAAAAATCATGCGGACGTCTGAATGGAGCTTTACAGGGGGGTAATCAATGACAGGGGGTTGATCAATGACAGGGGGGTGATCAGGGAGTCTATATGGGGTGATCACCACAGTCATTGATCACGCCCCTGTAAGGCTTCATTCAGACGTCCGGATGCGTTTTGCGGATCCGATCCATCTATCAGTGCATCCGTAAAAATCATGCGGACATCTGAATGGAGATTTACAGGGGGGTAATCAATGACAGGGGGGTGATCAGGGAGTCTATATGGGGTGATCACCACAGTCATTGATCACTCCCCTGTAAGGCTTCATTCAGACGTCCGGATGCGTTTTGCGGATCCGATCCATCTATCAGTGCATCCGTAAAAATCATGCGGACATCTGAATGGAGCTTTACAGGGGGGTAATCAATGACAGGGGGGTGATCAGGGAGTCTATATGGGGTGATCACCACAGTCATTGATCATGCCCCTGTAAGGCTTCATTCAGACGTCCGGATGCGTTTTGCGGATCGGATCCATCTATCAGTGCATCCGTAAAAATCATGCGGACATCTGAATGGAGCTTTACAGGGGGGTGATCAGGGAGTCTATATGGGGTGATCACCACAGTCATTGATCATGCCCCTGTAAGGCTTCATTCAGACGTCCGGATGCGTTTTGCGGATCGGATCCATCTATCAGTGCATCCGTAAAAATCATGCGGACATCTGAATGGAGCTTTACAGGGGGGTGATCAGGGAGTCTATATGGGGTGATCACCACAGTCATTGATCATGCCCCTGTAAGGCTTCATTCAGACGTCCGGATGCGTTTTGCGGATCCGATCCATCTATCAGTGCATCCGTAAAAATCATGCGGACATCTGAATGGAGCTTTACAGGGGGGTAATCAATGACAGGGGGGGTGATCACCACAGTCATTGATCATGCCCCTGTAAGGCTTCATTCAGACGTCCGGATGCGTTTTGCGGATCGGATCCATCTATCAGTGCATCCGTAAAAATCATGCGGACATCTGAATGGAGCTTTACAGGGGGGTGATCAGGGAGTCTATATGGGGTGATCACCACAGTCATTGATCATGCCCCTGTAAGGCTTCATTCAGACGTCCGGATGCGTTTTGCGGATCCGATCCATCTATCAGTGCATCCGTAAAAATCATGCGGACATCTGAATGGAGCTTTACAGGGGGGTAATCAATGACAGGGGGGGTGATCACCACAGTCATTGATCATGCCCCTGTAAGGCTTCATTCAGACGTCCGGATGCGTTTTGCGGATCGGATCCATCTATCAGTGCATCCGTAAAAATCATGCGGACATCTGAATGGAGCTTTACAGGGGGGTGATCAGGGAGTCTATATGGGGTGATCACCACAGTCATTGATCACGCCCCTGTAAGGCTTCATTCAGACGTCCGGATGCGTTTTGCGGATCGGATCCATCTATCAGTGCATCCGTAAAAATCATGCGGACGTCTGAATGGAGCTTTACAGGGGGTTGATCAATGACAGGGGTGTAATCAATGACAGGGGGGTGATCAGGGAGTCTATATGGGGTGATAACCACAGTCATTGATCACGCCCCTGTAAGGCTTCATTCAGACGTCCGGATGCGTTTTGCGGATCCGATCCATCTATCAGTGGATCCGTAAAAATCATGCGGACATCTGAATGGAGCTTTACAGGGGGGTAATCAATGACAGGGGGGTGATCAATGACAGGGGGGTGATCAGGGAGTCTATATGGGGTGATCAGGGGTGATCAGGGGCTAATAAGGGGTTAATAAGTGACGGGGGGGGGTGTAGTGTAGTGTAGTGGTGCTTGGTGGGACTTTACTGAGCTACCTGTGTCCTCTGGTGGTCGATCCAAACAAATGGGACCACCAGAGGACCAGGTAGCAGGTATATTAGACGCTGTTATCAAAACAGCGTCTAATATACCTGTTAGGGGTTAAAAAAAACACATCTCCAGCCTGCCAGCGAACGATCGCCGCTGGCAGGCTGGAGATCAACTCTCTTACCTTCCGTTCCTGTGAGCGCGCGCGCCTGTGTGCGCGCGTTCACAGGAAATCTCGGCCATCGCGAGATGACGCATATATGCGTGACTCTGCGCAGGGCTGCCACCTCCGGAACGCGATCCTGCGTTAGGCGGTCCGGAGGTGGTTAAGACGCGGTTGAATAATCATAGATTATCTATACGCAAAAAAAGAAAGGATCTCCCTGTTGCCAAACATTTTACGGAGCTTAAACACTCTGAGAAAGATCTTAAATGTTGGGCTATTGACCATGTACCCATGCCTAGACGTGGGGGCAACAGGGTGTTGATCCTTAGAAAGAAAGAGCTTTTTTGGATTTATACTCTTAATAGTCTGAAACCCAATGGGCTCAATGTGGATTATAATCCGGGGATGTATGTTTAGATGAACAGTTTGCCCTACAATGTTTTTATGCGATATGTGACTCTTCTTTGGTGTTGCATAGTGTACTATGAACACTATTAAGCCATTTTCTTTATTCTTTTTTCTTCTTATTTTCACAGATAAGAATGATGCTGCGGGATGGAGAAGTGGGACGTACCCTGTGTGTTTTGAGTGTGCCTACATGTCTTTATTCAGTTCACATGATATGTTTAGCTTTGTTTCACTTTTTAAGTTATGCCATTTGATGCCCCTCATTGTGTGCCTTATATTGATAGTGTCCCCATTAGGGATCCGGTGGTATTTATGTATGATGTCCACGACGTAACCCGCTGCGGGCATCATTACATTATACCTACTTGGGATGTGGGTCTGTATCTCTATTGAGCTGCAGCCTCTCCCTTGTCCCGCATGGGTACACATTATAGAACACGCCATTAATTCCGTGTTGCGCTGCCCTGTCTAGTTATAACATGGACATGCGCACATACACTGGTGGGAGTCTTTTACTTTTTACCTTTTGCATGATGGCTGACTGAGTGATTTTATAGTTCTGCGCATGCTCTCGCTACCACATGCGATGACAATAAGCTGTATCGTTGATGCGATCAAGTACCTGCGCTGTGTTTCCACTGGGAGGTTTTTACCTTTTTCAAGATGGCCGACGGAGTGACTCTACACTTGTGCGCATGCTCCGGCAACTTCATGTGATGAGGTTATGCCGTGATCTTGATGCGACTTGGCGCCTGCGCATTGTCTCCATCGGAACACCGGACACGACGGCATACGACATGTGTGGCACGGGGAACAGCACCGGGTATGTCACCGCTCCCCCCTCCTCTCTGCAGCATCATTTCTTTTCCCTCCTCCCACATTTTGTACACCTGTATTCTCTTACCAATTAATGCACTTTATGGTATAATATATCTACCTCGTACTGTATTTTGGATACAATATTGCTGCGCTCTGTCGCTGATGAGTAAGACACATTTGTACATGTATTTTGATTCTTTATATGCACTATTTGCACTTTAAATGTATATTTTCTTGTTAATTGATTATACCGTGATGTAATAGGGGTTGGACTATATATACCCCACTTTGCACTATGTTCATTGCTTGAAAAAGGCTCTTGTATGAGCTGAAACGTTGCCATCCACATGGGTGAATAAACACCACAATTTTTACTTGGAGTGCTGTCCGTCTTTCATCCTTATTATACTGGGTAAGCTGCTACATCCCTGGACCTAGCACCCATATTGTTTTTTTCCAGTGCCGCCATTTGTTTTCTTTTATATATATATATATATATATATATATATATATATATATACACTGCTCAAAAAAATAAAGGGAACACTTAAACAACACAATGTAACTCCAAGTCAATCACACTTCTGTGAAATCAAACTGTCCACTTAGGAAGCAACACTGAGTGACAATCAATTTCACATGCTGTTGTGCAAATGGGATAGACAACAGGTGGAAATTATAGGCAATTAGCAAGACACCCCCAATAAAGGAGTGGTTCTGCAGGTGGTGACCACAGACCACTTCTCAGTTCCTATGCTTCCTGGCTGATGTTTTGGTCACTTTTGAATGCTGGTGGTGCTTTCACTCTAGTGGTAGCATGAGACGGAGTCTACAACCCACACAAGTGGCTCAGGTAGTGCAGCTTATCCAGGATTTGTTTTTCATAGACCCTTTTGGACCCAGGATTTTGAATTATATAGTTCAAATAGCCATAGGCTACAAAACTCCTGTTTCTGGTCGATTAAAACATAACGTTTATTTCTATCAATAAAACTAATTCAGAACAGAAGAAAAAGGAAAGAAAAAATACTTATTTTTAAAACATAAAGGTGCTATGGTGATACTCTCGGCAGGAGACTGGGATATATTTCCCACAAGTGCGTCCTAATTTGTTTGGGATATTCCCTCTTAACGCCACTTGGAGTATAGCTGCTGCTACATAGAGTGTTCAGGATAACCTCATATATCCTACTTGGAATGATTCCCTATTAGCACCACTCTAGGTGCAGCACTGCCGCTAATGTGTCTAAGTGTAGCGAGTCTGCAGATCTCGTCACTCAAACACTGAATCAATCATGCACCTATTTTAAAAGATCAAACTAAAGCTCCCCCAACATGTTTCACCACTAGATGTGGCTTTATCAGGGGATGGAGCTACTGTCAACACGAGTGCTTAGTGCGTGGATGTTTATAACTGCTAGGGGTGGGACATTAGTTGTTCTCTGTCCAATCCCTGCTCAGAGCTCGTGTGGCAGCATGATCATCCAATCCGGTATCTTACATGTCGCCCCCTCCAGAGCGCATGCGTCTGTACTTAGAAGATTTTTCCTCCGTCCTAAATGCGCATGCGTCGGGACTTCTATTCATATCTTGTCCAACAGGACTTACTGCGCATGCCCCCATACTTAGAGATTTTCCCATACTCACAACTAGATATCTGTTAGACATGCGCATGCGTCAGAACTTCTTATTCGCATCCTATTCAGGAGCGGGTATTGCGCATGCGCCCATACTTGGAAATTTTCTCATAATCAAGATATCTATGGGGCGTGCGCATGCGTTAATACTTCTTCTTCGTATCCTATTCACAAGCGAGTTCTGCGCATGCTCCAGACGCATGCGCTCTGGAGGGGGCGACATGTAAGATACCGGATTGGATGATCATGCTGCCACACGAGCTCTGAGCAGGGATTGGACAGAGAACAACTAATGTCCCACCCCTAGCAGTTATAAACATCCACGCACTAAGCACTCGTGTTGACAGTAGCTCCATCCCCTGATAAAGCCACATCTAGTGGTGAAACATGTTGGGGGAGCTTTAGTTTGATCTTTTAAAATAGGTGCATGATTGATTCAGTGTTTGAGTGACGAGATCTGCAGACTCGCTACACTTAGACACATTAGCGGCAGTGCTGCACCTAGAGTGGTGCTAATAGGGAATCATTCCAAGTAGGATATATGAGGTTATCCTGAACACTCTATGTAGCAGCAGCTATACTCCAAGTGGCGTTAAGAGGGAATATCCCAAACAAATTAGGATGCACTTGTGGGAAATATATCCCAGTCTCCTGCCGAGAGTATCACCATAGCACCTTTATGTTTTAAAAATAAGTATTTTTTCTTTCCTTTTTCTCCTGTTCTGAATTAGTTTTATTGATAGAAATAAACGTTATGCTTATCCAGGATGGCACATCAATGCGAGCTGTGGCAAGAAGGTTTGCTGTGTCTGTCAGTGTAGTGTCCAGAGCATGGAGGCGCTACCAGGAGACAGGCCAGTACATCAGGAGACGTGGAGGAGGCCGTAGGAGGGCAACAACCCAGCAGCAGGACCGCTTCCTCCTCCTTTGTGCAAAGAGGAACAGGAGGAGCACTGCCTGAGCCCTGCAAAATGACCTCCAGCAGGCCACAAATGTGCATGTGTCTGCTAAAACGGTCAGAAACAGACTCCATGAGGGTGATATGAGGGCCCGACGTCCACAGCTTGGGGTTGTGCTTACAGCCCAACACCGTGCAGGACGTTTGGCATTTGCCAGAGAACACCAAGATTGGCAAATTCGCCACTGGCGCCCTGTGCTCTTCACAGATGAAAGCAGGTTCACACTGAGCACATGTGACAGATGTGACAGAGTCTGGAGACGCCGTGGAGAATGTTCTGCTGCCTGCAACATCCTCCAGCATGACCGCTGTGGCATTGCGTCAGTAATGGTGTGGGGTGGCATTTCTTTGGAGGGCCGCACAGCCCTCCATGTGCTCGCCAGAGGTAGCCTGACTGCCATTAGGTACCGAGATGAGATCCTCAGACCCCTTGTGAGACCATATGCTGGTGCGGTTGGCCCTGGGTTCCTCCTAATGCAAGACAATGCTAGACCTCATGTGGCTGGAGTGTGTCAGCAGTTCCTGCAAGACGAAGGCATTGATGCTATGGACTGGCCCGCCCGTTCCCCAGACCTGAATCCAATTGAGCACATCTTGGACATCATGTCTCGCTCTATCCACCAACGTCACGTTGCACCACAGACTGTCCAGGAGTTGGCAGATGCTTTAGTCCAGGTCTGGGAGGAGATCCCTCAGGAGACCGTCCGCCACCTCATCAGGAGCATGCACAGGCGTTGTAGGGAGGTCATACAGGCACGTGGAGGCCACACACACTACTGAGCCTCATTTTGACTTGTTTTAAGGACATTACATCAAAGTTGGATCAGCCTGTAGTGTGTTTTTCCACTTTAATTTTGAGTGTGACTCCAAATCCAGACCTCCATGGGTTGAAAAATTTGATTTCCATTTTTTTATTTTTGTGTGATTTTGTTGTCAGCACATTCAACTATGTAAAGAAGAAAGTATTTCAGAATAATATTTAATTAACTCAGATCTAGGATGTGTTATTTTTATGTTCCCTTTATTTTTTTGAGCAGTGTATATATATATATATATATATATATATATATATATATATATATATATATAAAAATATATTTTATAACTCTGCCCTTTCAAATTCAGAAACGTTATTAGGCAAAAACTGCAATCCTACTGCACCTCTGAATATATGTATTTGTACATTGTTATAAATTATAGGTACCTGTCCTTTTTTGGGGGATAAATCTGCCAATGATGTTGACATTGGGATTTGAAGGAAATAGAAAAAAATTATTAGGAAACCCACTACTGTTCTTTTTACTAGCACTTCACCCCTTGGTAGAATTATTACTACTACTAAGTACATGACTTTGAAGGTTGTCATTGATCCAGTTCAAGGTACAGTATATCAGTAGTAGTAATGAGTCAAAGTATTTGTATTTTTTTTCTTGAACTCTGTAAAAGGATACTGGAGGCACTCTGACTCCACCTCCCCTTAACGTTCTATTCCCTTATGGCTTGACATGCGTACGTACTGAGACTATGATTCACTGAATACTAATAATGTATATTTATTGAGCATCTGAGTATATGTATGTATATATACTGTTGTTAGCTTTATATATATATATATTGTAAGGAATCGCCTCTTATTCGGGGGTCATTCTCACAACGATCTTCATCGACCACAGGGTTAGGGGCCAAACATTGCTTTTATTTGGCACCTCAGCAAAACCAAAACAAACAATACAAATAAAACACCTGCCCGGCTGGACTCTAACTAAACATGAGGACTCCCTACCTCACTGAAAGCCCAGTTCACACACGGGAAGAACATGCAGCTTTTCCCAGCCTAACAATCCAGCATTTCCAGGCTGTAACAAAGTCCAGTACCTTTTGGGGGATTGTGGCCCAGAAGTCCTCCTGACTCTGGCCTAGCGACTGTCGATTCCAAGACCTCGCGGAGTCTCCCAAAGTTCAGGCTAACCACTAGCCCCGTGGCCCCTCAGCCAGCTCGGCTGAGCCCACTTGTACAGAGCCTTCCCAGGCCTCTGCTGTACACAGACTCTTCCTCCTCCTAACAGTCTGGACTGGGCTTTTATCCCAGACTGATTGTTCCACCTGGTGCGGCCTCTGACCTGCTGATTGACAGCGAAGAAATGGAAACTCCTGCCATATCTCTCCCCTAGCAGCCGTGAGGCCTGTCACTGCCTCACAATATATATATATATATCCAAAACTATGACAACTCACAACATCCACCCAATGTACAATTTCCTACACACACAAACCAGCGGTGGCCCCTCCCCCACCTAGCACTAACTGTCCCTATTGTAGAAAAAGGGTTAACCAGCTGGCTCTTGTAGGAAAGGGTTAACCAAATAGTTATTGAAGGTGGAATAAGGAACTTGTAATGGATTAAGCTAAGGCAGGGAAGGGGTTAATTCTGATGCTGAGATGAATGCAAGGTCTATGGTGAAGTAAGCAAGAAAGGGTTAATGTATGCAGACATTGGAAAGTAGATGAGGAAATGGTTAATGATTGCAGGGAGGTGGTAATAATGATTGCAGGGAGACAGGGAAAAGATTAATATTGAAAGGAAGGGTTAATGTTGCTTGTCTAGGGGAAATGGTTACTTGGCCAAAGATTTATGCTCATTGTCCAGGTATGCTCGTTGTCCAAGGGAGTGCTCATTGTCCAGGGGAGTTCTTGTTGTCCAGGGGTGTGCTCGTTGTCCAGGGGAGTGCTCGTTGTCCAGGGGAGTGCTCGTTGTCTAAGGGAGTGCTCGTTGTCCAGGGGCGTGCTTGTTGTCCAAGGGAGTGCTCATTGTCCAAGGGAGTGCTCATTGTCCAGGGGAGTGCTCGTTGTCCAGGGGAGTGCTTGTTGTCCCTGGGAATGATTCTCTTGCAGGGGTCACTCAGCTGAACTGGTGAGCGCTCCACCGTTGGGTTATGTAAACCTGGCAGGGTGCACTCCAGAACGGTCCTACATGCATGCAGGCATGCGAGCATTGCACAAGAGCTGGCACGGTGATATGATGTCAGCCCGCGTATGTGCTGGCATACAGGTGCCAGCACATCTCCCACGCTGCATTATGCAGTGCAGGAGGTGTCTGGCATCCTCTTAGATGGTGGTTGCCTCCAGGAAGAGGATCTTTTGATCCTTTGCCTTTGATGTGCCCGCTAGTGTGACTTAAAGGGGACACGTATATATATCAATGGAGAAAAATGTCTCCTACAGTCCTTAGTATAATAATAGAGAATGGCACTGAAACTGTAGCCAATACATGTAAAAGCTATCTGAAGGTGTCAATACTTAGGACGGTAGGAGCCTAGTGTGCCCTGACTTGTTTGATCAGTTAAGGGATCTAGAGTAGGAAAACAATGGATAATCAGTTGGGAATTGTCATGGTCTTACCTGCTTGCTGCTCTCCTTCGTTTGACATGTGCTGGCGGCCATCTTGGGTCCTGGGTTTCTTGTAGCCTTCCACCCTGCGGCTCCTCCTTCCCCTGGGAGGAGCTGGATGCCTAGCTCATATATATAGGAGGTCTGTGGCTTCAGTTCCTTGCTTGGTCCTCTTGTGTTCACATGCTTCTAAGACTGCTGCTGCTTCTGGTTCCTGATCCTGGCTTCGTCTGACTACCCTGCTGGTTCCTGATCCTGGCTTCGTCTGACTACCCTGCTGGTTCCTGATCCTGGCTTCGTCTGACTACCCTGCTGGTTCCTGATCCTGGCTTCGTCTGACTACCCTGCTGGTTCCTGATCCTGGCTTCGTCTGACTACCCTTCTGGTTCCTGACCTCTGGCTTCGCAGACTCTGCTCGGTTTCACCATCCGTTTGGACTTTTGCTTTACAGCTTTATTTTCAATAAAGCCTTCTTATTTTCATTTATCTCTTGTTGTACGTCTGGTTCATGGTTCCGTGACATTAGGACCAAGCCATGAATTCTGACGGTACAGGGCCATCCTCGCTACCCACGCTGGTTGCCAGACTTGATCAGCAGGATCACCTGTTGGGTCGGTTCGCTGTGGCGTTGCAAACCCTGCTTGAACGCACGGCTCATTTCGCTCCCGTTGCCGATGGGTCGGTTGTCGCTCCTGGGCTCGCTCCTACTGCCGCTCCGGTTGTTGCGCCAGAGTCTACCCCGACACCTGTTGTTGCGCCTGCGGTGTTTCGGGGTATGACCGGTTCTGCCCCTCTTCCACAGCGCTTTGGGGGAGAGCCAACTCAGTGCCGAGGTTTCCTTAACCAGGTGGGCATTTATTTCGAGTTGCTGCCACATGCCTTTCCTACTGAGAGATCAAAGGTGGGCTTCTTGATCTCGCTGCTCTCGGACAAGGCCTTGGCCTGGGCCAGCCCTTTATGGGAGAACAACAATCCGGTGGTTGCCGAGTTTTCCGGTTTTGTTGCTTCTCTTCGGAAGGTATTCGATGTGCCGGCTCGTGCTGCCTCTGCTGCGAAGCTCCTTATGTCCATCAGACAGGGTTCACGATCCGTAGCTGAATACGCCATTGAGTTTCGTACCCTGGCAGCAGAGGTGGGCTGGAATAATGAGGCTCTGGTCGCTGCTTTCTCTCATGGTCTCTCGGATGCCTTGAAGGATGAGGTTGCAGCTAAGGACCTACCAGTTGAGCTCGAGTCTCTTATTTCTTTCCTGATTTTGATTGACACCAGACTCAGGGAGAGACCTTCCTTTAAGGAGAACCTGCGGAGGTCGTCTAACAGATTGGTGCCTACGTTTGCTGTCCCACCCGTGCCTCCCTCTCCTCCCACGCCTCCTGGGGATGACTTGTCGGGGGGTGAACCCATGCAGCTGGGGTTTGCTCGCCTGTCCGAGGGGGAGAGGGCACTCCGAAGACGCGAGGGCCGATGCATGTACTGTGGTCTCGGTGGGCATTTTCGGTTGGCATGTCCGAACCGTCCGGGAAACGCTCGTACCCTGAGATCCTGTCGGGGGCAGATCTTGGGTGGAGTCTCCTCGTCCCCGGTTTCCCGTGTTGACAAACCACTGATCACTGTTGTCCTCTCCTGGGTCGGGGGCTCGGTGACGACCCAGGCGTTGGTGGACTCTGGTGCTGGTGGTTTGTTCATTGATAGTGTGTTCGCTGCCGCCAATTCCATTCCTCTGCAGGCTCGAGGTTCCCCACTGGCTCTTGAGGCGATAGACGGCAGACCCCTTCTGCCGCCACACGTGACTCATGAGACCCTTCCAGTGGGGATAGCCATTGGTGCCGTTCACAGAGAGTCGGTCTGCCTCCAGGTTATTTCGTCTCCACACTACTCGGTGGTCTTGGGGTACCCCTGGCTCCAGAAGCATAATCCGACTTTCGATTGGAGATCGGTCGAGATCCTCTCGTGGTCACCGCAGTGTGGGGCTAGTTGCATCCATGGGTCTGTCAAGTTGCTGTGTACTTCCTCGGACTCTCTGTTGCCTCCTGAATACGAGGAGTACCGGGATGTATTCGATAAGGTGCGCGCGGTTGCCCTACCTCCGCACCGCCCATACGATTGTGCCATAGAGTTACAATCTGGTGCCGTTCCTCCTCGTGGCAAAGTCTATCCACTGTCGGTAGCGGAGAATGAGGCCATGGAGGAGTACGTGAGGGAGGCGCTTTCACGCGGACACATTCGCAAATCTTCGTCCCCGGCAGGGGCTGGATTTTTCTTTGTGAAAAAGAAGGGAGGTGAGTTGAGGCCTTGCATCGATTACAGGGGTCTCAATCGCATCACGATCAAGAACGCTTACCCGATACCCTTGATTTCCGAGCTGTTCGATCGCCTTAAAGGGGCCACGGTCTTTACCAAACTCGACCTGAGGGCGGCATATAACCTGGTAAGGATCAAGGCGGGCGATGAGTGGAAGACCGCGTTTAACACCAGGACCGGTCATTACGAATCCTTGGTTATGCCCTTTGGGTTGTGCAATGCGCCCGCAGTCTTTCAGGAATTCATCAACGATGTTTTCCGTGACCTGTTGCAGCAGTGTGTGGTAGTCTATTTGGATGACATCTTGGTATATTCTGAATCCATGGAGGTCCACATTCTGGATGTCAGACGAGTGTTGCAACGGTTACGAGAGAACAAGCTGTTCGGTAAGCTTGAGAAATGCGAATTTCACCGATCCCAGGTAACCTTCTTAGGTTACATCATTTCCGCTGAGGGGTTCTCCATGGATCCTGAGAAGGTTTCGGCTGTCTTACAGTGGCCCCAGCCCAGTGGTCTTCGTTCCCTGCAGCGCTTTTTGGGCTTCGCCAATTATTATCGGAAGTTCATCAGGGACTTTTCCATGCTGGCCAAGCCTCTCACGGATCTGACCAGGAAGGGCAGTAATTCCCAGGTCTGGCCGCTCGAGGCCATCCGAGCTTTTGAGGCCCTAAAGTCCGCCTTTGTGTCGGCTCCGATTCTGTCGCATCCCAACCCTGGGTTGCCCTTTGTCCTCGAGGTGGACGCGTCTGAGACGGGAGTAGGCGCCCTTCTGTCTCAGCGTAGAACACCAGAGGGTCCTCTGCTTCCTTGTGGGTTTTACTCCCGGAAACTGTCTTCCGCGGAGTGCAACTATCAGATTGGTGACAGGGAGTTATTGGCCATCGTGCAGGCCCTTAAAGAATGGAGGCACTTGCTCGAGGGTTCGGTGGTTCCGGTTCTCATCCTGACGGACCACAAGAATCTGACCTACCTTTCTGAGGCCAAGAGATTGACACCACGTCAGGCCAGATGGGCTCTGTTCTTGTCACGTTTTAATTACGTGGTCTCCTACCTACCCGGTTCCAAGAACATCAGGGCGGATGCCTTATCACGGCAGTACTCCGAGCTGTCCAGGGAGGAGTCGATTCCGACTTCGGTCATACCTCCGAATCAGATCCTGGCCGCCATTCGCACCAGCCTGACCTCTCCCCTGGGTGAGCAGATTTTGGCGGCTCAATCTGGTGCTCCCTCTGGGAGACCCAACGGCAGATGTTTTGTGCCTGAGGAGTTGCGCACTCGGTTGTTGCGAACCTACCATAACTCCAAGACCGCGGGGCATCCTGGAAAGAATCAGCTGTCCTGGGCTGTTTCACGTCTGTTCTGGTGGCCTTCCCTACGTTCCGACATCGCCGCATATGTAGCGGCATGCTCCGTTTGTGCCCAGAGTAAGTCCCCTCGGCACCTTCCGTTGGGCCTTCTGCAACCCATAGCCACCGGGGAGCGCCCATGGTCACACCTGGGGATGGATTTCATTGTGGACCTCCCTGCATCCCGAGGCCATACGGTCATTCTCATGATTGTGGATCGGTTTTCCAAAATGTGCCACTGTGTTCCTCTCAAGAAGTTACCCTCTGCACAAGAGTTGGCCACGATTTTTGCCAGGGAGGTCTTCCGGTTGCACGGTTTGCCTAAGGAGATTGTGTCGGATCGGGGGAGTCAGTTTGTGTCCAGGTTCTGGCGCGCCTTTTGCTCCCAGTTGGGGATTCATCTCTCCTTCTCCTCGGCCTACCACCCTCAGTCCAATGGGGCCGCAGAACGGTCCAATCAGGCCTTGGAGCAATTCCTTCGTTGCTATGTCTCCGATCACCAAGACAATTGGGTTGACCTCCTGCCTTGGGCTGAGTTTGCCAGGAACACGGCGGTGAACTCTTCCTCTGGGACGTCTCCCTTCATGGCCAATTATGGGTTCCAACCTGCCGTGTTACCGGAGGTATTCTCTCGCCAGGATATTCCGGCTGTGGAGGATCACCTTTCCGTCCTACGTGCTTCTTGGGTACAGATCCAGAAGTCCCTTGAGGTCTCTGCGCAGCGCCAGAGATTCCAGGCTGATCGCAGACGAGCGCCTGCTCCTTCCTACCAGGTCGGAGACCGTGTATGGTTGTCCACCCGCAACCTCAACCTTCGAGTGCCCACTCCCAAGCTGGCGCCTCGCTTTGTTGGTCCCTTCCGAGTGCTTCGCAGGGTAAACCCGGTAGCCTATGCCCTTGCGCTTCCTCCTGGCATGCGGATCTCCAACGTGTTTCATGTCTCCCTGTTGAAGCCACTGGTGTGTAATCGTTTCACTTCCTCGGTTCCTCGGCCTCGTCCGGTCCAAGTGGGCAATCGTGAGGAATATGAGGTGAGCAATATCCTGGACTCACGCCTGGTCCGCGGTCGGTTGCAGTTTTTGGTCCATTGGCGTGGTTATGGTCCAGAGGAGCGTTCCTGGGTTCCCTCCGCAGATGTCCATGCTCCTGCCTTGCTCCGAGCCTTCCACGCACGCTTCCCTCAGAAACCGTTTTGTGCTCCGCGGAGGAGGGGCCCTTGAGGGGGAGGTACTGTCATGGTCTTACCTGCTTGCTGCTCTCCTTCGTTTGACATGTGCTGGCGGCCATCTTGGGTCCTGGGTTTCTTGTAGCCTTCCACCCTGCGGCTCCTCCTTCCCCTGGGAGGAGCTGGATGCCTAGCTCATATATATAGGAGGTCTGTGGCTTCAGTTCCTTGCTTGGTCCTCTTGTGTTCACATGCTTCTAAGACTGCTGCTGCTTCTGGTTCCTGATCCTGGCTTCGTCTGACTACCCTGCTGGTTCCTGATCCTGGCTTCGTCTGACTACCCTGCTGGTTCCTGATCCTGGCTTCGTCTGACTACCCTGCTGGTTCCTGATCCTGGCTTCGTCTGACTACCCTGCTGGTTCCTGATCCTGGCTTCGTCTGACTACCCTTCTGGTTCCTGACCTCTGGCTTCGCAGACTCTGCTCGGTTTCACCATCCGTTTGGACTTTTGCTTTACAGCTTTATTTTCAATAAAGCCTTCTTATTTTCATTTATCTCTTGTTGTACGTCTGGTTCATGGTTCCGTGACAGGAATCCATTAGTTCACTAAAACAAGCAAAGTTGTAATTTCTTGTGAAGACATTTATGAGGTCTTCTTTATTATTTGATTAAAGTGTAACTGCATTTTTTTTTTTGTTAAATGTGTAGGGCAAGTGATAATGAAAAAAATTTTTCAATGTACTTTATTTATTGATTTAGCATTTTTTTATGAAAAAAACTGACCCTGAATTTAATGTTTTTAATGTTCAGCGCAGTACTGAAGATGTTCCTCACTCACTGTGCTGCCATGCCCTCACTGCCTCCCTCATATGTTTACTAAAGCTGGCCATAAATACTAGATATATTTATATACTGCCCTGTCTGACATCCGTACACTGTCAGCAGTGAGTGCTGACTGTGTCCATGCTATCTGTAGGCCCAGCGCGCTCACAGACTATGCAAGAGATCACTGCCGGCACTCCTGCATCTCCTGGTGGCTCACTAGTCAGGTCGTCCGGCATACAGATAGCACGGACACTGTCAGGCAGGGCAGTATATAGATATATGCTTATAAAGTATTTATGGCCAGCTTTAGCGAATATATTAGGGAGGCAGTGAGTGAGGAACGTCTTCACTATTCTGTACTGCTCTGAACAGTACTAATGGGCAGCTCACTCACAGGTGCGTCCCAGTCCATAGTGGATGACAGACAAAGCAGCTTGGGGGCACTAAGCGAGCAGCACTATTGCAAAAGGGGCAATAAGGGGGAAGAACTACTGTACGGGCATATAGCTACTGTGTGAGAGCACTAAGGGGGAATTCTACTGTGTGGGGGCACTTAGGAGGCATAAATACTGTGTGCAGGCACTAAGAGGGCAATATAACATGTATGTACTAAAGGGCCATAACTAGGGCACTAAGGAGCATAGCTACTGTAAAGGGGGGACTAAGGGGGCATTACTATTGTGAAGGGGGCTCTAAAGGGGCATAAAAGTATACTCTTGACTCCTCCCCCTGACCAGTGCTAGTAAGCATTTTATTTTCATATATTTACATGAATGATTGGGTGAGGGGTTGTATGGTGAGTGTATTCTTGACAAGCAGTTAGCAGAGACATTGGGCCCACCTACAGTGCACGTAACTGCTTATTTGTATAAAAGTACTTTTTTTTCTCCAGAATGAATAAACATTACATTTAGCTGTGCTAGATCCACAAGTTATTGTGCCTGGTTTATCAGTATAATACAAGGTGACTTGAAAGTCCCAGGACACCGTTTTATTTCAAAAACAAAAGGGAAAATGAAATATCTGAATACCCCAGCAAGTAATGGGTGAGGGGGCTTATCTTTTAGGCTATATCCAGAACATGGACACCATCTTGAAAGCCGCCGTATTGAATCAAGGGCAAATTTGTCCAATAGGAAGGAGGTCATGGAGCATATCAAAGAAGACTCAGAAATCAATAACCACAATCAGATTTGCAATACCTGTTGTGGTTCAAAAGTTATCAGCACAGAAAGTTCAAAATTTCAAAGTTCTGTGTTCAGCACCAGGGACAACATATTGAAACATCAAATAGCTGTGCATTACAGGGAACGTTCCTGATTGTTGTTGTGCAACTTTCTGTGTTGATAACTTTAGAACTACAAGAGATATTGCAAATCTGATTCTGGCAATTTATTTCTGAGAAAATTCTGATCTCCTTGGATATGCTTCATGACCCCCTTCCCATTGGAAAAATTTGCCCTTGATTCAATATTGCGGTTTTCAAGATTTCGGCCATGTTC
Organism: Bufo bufo; assembly: GCF_905171765.1. Taxonomy (NCBI): domain Eukaryota; kingdom Metazoa; phylum Chordata; class Amphibia; order Anura; family Bufonidae; genus Bufo; species Bufo bufo. The sequence goes on from NC_053395.1 coordinate 51,920,426, forward strand.
CGAACATAGCCTAAAAAAAACCTCACCTATTACTTGCTGAAGTATTTAAATATAAAATTTTCCCTTTCGTTTCTGAAATACAATGGTGTCCTGCGACTTTTAATTCACCCTGTATATAAACTCGATTTGATGGGCACCATGCAATGCTTCATTTTCCCTGTGGAAAGGCGGCAACAGGATTTAATTGGCAGCCAGGTTTCACTGCAAATTCACTGGGGTTCTCAGTAGTGGGAGACCTCACGGTTAATTTATTTCTGGGGAACCGTTCTAAGAAAGATAGACTGTGCAAGAAGACAACTATTTAAACTAAAACCTTGCTTTTGGTTTCAATGTATCAGCAAATTGTTACTTAAAACTCAAGTTAATGTATTTTGTGTAACACAACACCAGTGGTTTATAGTTCATCATTAACAATGTTGGTATGATTGTATATTAACAAGAGCAAATTATCATTGGGATATATTTTTTCTTTCCCTAGAATAATTAGAAAATTCCTTCTGTTCTATGGATTCTGTCTTCGCTGAAAACAGTTTGAGCCTCTGTACATGATTAGGTCTGCAATATTGCACTATATTACCTCCATGGAAAGTGTCTTTTTATGAATAGTAAGTCATTTTCTCAGCATCTAATAATTGTATATCACCTAAAACAGAAAGCTGAGACGCAGGAGACCTATTGTTGGGATGATTATTCTGGTATAAAGCTTGCTGTTTGATGAGTACTAATTAGGTATTGAGCCATCGGCCCGTAGAAAATACGGTGTATAACAAAGCAGTTTATTTCCAGGAGATGGAAGTTATACCTCTTCTCTTCTACGGTTATTTTATTGTGCTGATAATTTTATGTAGTGCTGCATACATTTTACAAATTCCATTCTGCTGCCCACAATGACTTAGTAGTTAATTGACTCACCAGCAGTGGAATGTATTCTACCCAAAGCACCCGCTCTTCGGTGATACTCTATAGGCAAGAAAATACATTTAAAGGAGTTGAATCACTGGTAAACTAGCATTAGTTAGAGATGGAAATTTTCTATTTTTCTCATTAGAAGAGTTGTACAAAACAAATCCCTTAGTTTCTTAAACCTGCTCAGCACAATGCAGATGCTGTGAATCTCCTTCACTCAGTCTTGTGGCACCTGGCACACAGGGGCGTAGATAAGGGGGGGGGATAGGGGGGTTCAAACCCCCCCCCAGAGTGTCTGTCCTCCTAAGTAGTGATGTCCGGTTCATGAACGAATCGTTCATTTGAATCGATTCAGTTCACTGAACCGGAGGACTGGAGTCGATTCACCTGACTGAGCTGATCCGTGTGAAGCCGCTCAGTCACATAGCGCACAGACAATAGCAGAGACGCCGTCGCTGGCAGCAGGGAGGGACTCGGGAGGAGCGTAATATGATCCTAGAGTGGAAGCTGCTTCTGCCAGCCCCTCCCCGCCCACCAACCAATCAGAGCTGAGGCAAGGCAAGCACTAGCAGCTCTGAGTCACACAAGTAAGTACAGGGAGTCTAAGAATAGAAATGAATCAAATGAGTCTCAGGTTAAAAGAATCTAAAGATCCGACTTAGTTAGTGACTCATTCGATTCTTTGAGTTAAAAGAACCGTGAGTCACTAGAACAGTTTACACTGAGGCTGTCCTGTCAGACTGTTGTCACTGTGGGTAACAATGCACACCACAGTGACAGCTCCTGAGTCCTCCTGTCCGGCGTCCGCTTCCCTTGAATCCCCTCACTATCACTATAATCACTCTTCCTGACTCACTCAGTCAGAGAGCTCCCGACCTCCCACTGCTGCCGGCCACACTACCGACTTGCTGCCTCCGCCGCTGACTCACGCGCAAGCTGCCACCCTCTTCTCCCGATGATGATAAAGCACCTAATTCAACCGGCTCCCAAGTGCGATTGCCTACATCATCCTCATCGTGCACTGTCAGCACGTTACTGATGTCCTCCTCAACGGTCTCTGGGTCAGGAGCCTGACCGCTCGCAATACCAGCTCCCACGCCACTCTCCTCATCACTACTTGCCCGCCTACCGGAGGAAGTGGCGGATGTCTCCTCCACATCTTGGCTGGCCAGTAGGTTGCTGACTGTCCTCTAGTAGCTTGTCCTCGCTGTATACTGGAGCTGAGCCCACAGCATATAATACTTTTCTGGCGGAGGGAACAGAAAAGGACACAGGCAGGTTGAGGACAGGTGAGGGCACAGGGCCTGATCCCGGGCCTTGCTAACTATGGGTTGTGTCTGACTAACTCACCGACTCTTGGTTGGGGGTGTCTGATGTCACTTGGGATGAAGTGAATGACTGAGTCAACCATTCAAGAACCGCTGGGTTGCTGGTCCAGACACGACCTCTGGATGACACCGGGAGCTCAGGCCTCTGGAAGTGATCCCTGCTGCCACGCGCCCTTACTCTTCTGCAACATGTGCCTGCGCCAGAAACATTTAAGCCTCTTCCCCTCCCTTGTGCAGGGCCTGTCACTTCTCTGTCTGATATACTGTCACTTCTCTGTCTGACATACCCCAAAAAGGCTAAAATTTTGTCACTTCACCAAACAACGGCAAATAATTCTTTTTTTGACACTAATACACGCCAAAAAAGGCTTTAGAACATATAACTGCACCGCACAAGGGCTAATAAGACGTACAAATATTTCTGAGTAATACACCCTGTTAATGGTTGTATCACACAGCACTTGCACCCCAAAAAAATTAACGGTTTGCTGGAATTACAGAGGTATCATCTATTGCAAACCTGAAAGCGCAGTATAATGGCAATTTGGATCCCCAGTCAGTGCAGCAAGGTGTAATAAGATTGTTCCTATTGGTTGCTATGGGCAACTAGGCCAGTTCTACTTTACACCAGTTTGATTAATCTTCCCCATAATCTAGAAAATCTAAAAAAGCAAAAAGTAGAAAGAAAAACTTTCAAACAATGTTCATTAGTTGGCAAAATGTTTCTCAAGTAAACTATCTTATAGAAATTTTGCAGATTTCTTACTAATTTCTCCCATTTCTGTATGCTCGGACATCTAAGGGGCAGGGCTTTGCTAAGACATGGGGCTAAACAGCTCTGGTCAAAGGAAGTCGATTGGAGATGGGTTCCAGCTTGCACTTGATTTTGAGTGTTTTGTTAAATCTAGCTGATATCCTATGTCTTCATGCACATGACTGTATTTGCCACCATTCTGCTACCCACAATTTTTGTGGATAGCACACTGACCCATTATTTTTTCTGTGGCCATGCACACAACAATCTTTTTTTGCAGATCCATGTTTCCATTCCTTTATTATAGAGCATGCCCCATTCCTGTCCTTTTTTGTGGCTGCATGACAACTATTCAAATCAATGAAACAAACCCATTATGAATCCAAATATAGACACTAGGATACAGGGGCTGATTGGGAATTTAACCCTTTCCCGACTGCCCACTGGCTATATACGTCCTATCTGCACATACCCCATGCAGTTAGCATGTATATAAACAGTCAGGCAGCGCTGGAATTAAAGCTACTGCTCCTGCAATCTAGGAGGAGCAAGTCGGGTCCTGGCTGTGAGACACAGCTGGGACCCTGAGGAGAATACAGGAGCGGTTTATTACCGCTCTTGCCTTCCCCGGTGCCGGGAGGAGAGTAGGAAGCGGCCAAGCCGCTTCCTCTATTAGTTCTGGCAGTCACATGACAGCCAGGTGTCTCGGAGCAGAGCTGCAGGGTCTAAGGTGACCCTGATCAGCTCTGCTTGTGTGTAATGCCCCCATGGGGGCTGTTTTCCCCTGTAACTGGCGCTACTGTGGATGCTCCAGTTACAGTGGAAACAGTGAAAAAAAAGTCAGTTTCCTCCAGAGGTCTTTTAATTACCTCCTGGGGGATGTACTATCTGCCAAAAAAATATAAAAATATAAGTAAAAAAGAAAAAATACAAATATATTTTTTTTTATTAGCAACGGCATTTTTTAACGGAAACTGTCACCATAGTCACCCAATTCACTCAATCGATTGTCACAAAATAGGGAACCCATTGCAATAATAAATATTTGTGTCAGTTTTAATATTTAAGAAATAAAAAGCTGTAATTAAAAAGAATTAGCAGTTTTCCCCCAAATGAAACCTAAAATAAAGGAGAATAAAAATTTGTAAGTGTCAAGTAAAAATTATTTTGGTAGTCAAACAAAAAAGTTGGGGTCACTAAACCACCACATACACAAAATCACAAAAATTGCCTGGACATTCAGGCCTTTTTTAGGGCCGGTCATGAAAGGGTTAAAGTGGCCCTGGAAAAAAAAAAAAAAGAAAAGTGGCCCCATGTTGTAGGTAGGTTCAAATTCACAGAAAGAGGGACAACACAAGTAGGCAAGGACAACAGAACTAGTCATGTCCAGCAATACAGTAGTGCAGAACAAAATGCCACCCCAGCAGAACCAAATGCCACAGTGCAGCACAAAATACTGACCCCATGTCACAGTATGAAATGGTATCATTGTCCTGAGGATAGGATTACACTTGAATTCAGGAGACACCTATGGCTGCTGGCCAGGTGAATAATTCCTGATGCTTCTACATTACCTAATGCTGAGAGCATCAGATCTTTACGTACCTTCTCTGATGGCTATGAGCAGGGCTTCGGTGACCCCTGGGACTGTCAACACACTAGGAAATTTCCCTGTAGGGTCTATGGCCAGTCCACCCCTCCTTGGAAAAGTTGTTTGGGGCCCGATAAGTAGCAATATCGTGTGTATGAGGCCTTATGTGTCTTTTCTTACAGGCAGGCTTCTCAATGTATTTTTCCTCTACATAAATGTATAATTTACTGTCCGTTTCTTTGCATTTCTGTACAAGGACTTCTTGTTTTCACCAGATTTTACATAAATAGCATGTAGTATGCTTCAATATTGTATTTTCCTGATGGCTCCCAATGTACTCATGCTAATGTACCCTAATAAATATAAAAAGGAACAAAATGTGTTATAAAAGAACAAACATGTATAATGACTAGAATATTTATTTGCCATTTTCAAGACATTTGCGTGTTTTATAGAAATGAGACATAAAACCCTTTAACAGTCAGATCTCAAAGTAAATACAAACATTAGAGTAAGTGTGTTATAGTTACCAGATGTCCATAGGCAAAAGCAAACAGATTCCCATAAAACGGGGCTTTATTTGAAACAAAGTTACTCATCCCGATAAGCCAAAATGCTTAGACATTCCAGTATCTGAACTGCCAACTCATTTAGACTTGGAAAGTATAAAAATCAATAATAATCTTAACTGAACTTTTCTAAATGTGTTCAAGGGATTCATTACTGTAGCATTGAAATTAATGGAGTCTGGAATATGAGCCTTTGCTTTAAAGCAGCGTATAATAGCATTATGCAAAGTGCTTTTTTTTCCCTGTGCAACAAATTCGGAGTCGATGTTGCTGGAAAGCTTGTTTGACAGTGAATAGATAGGCATGATAGCCGTAGTACTCACCCACCGTTAATTTCACTGGTTCCACTATGACCATGGAAGCAATTCACACAAACATACATTTCAACTTTGTGTTTCGCTTGCTTGTAGAGACTAAATTGGGTATTTCATAAATTAGTTTTGTAGTATTGTTGTTTTATGTTTGTTTTATGTTTTAGGTGGATGGTTTCAATACATATTCAGCCACCAAGCATTCATATAAGTTGGCGTATGGATTGCCCACTTATAAACAGCCAACGGTTGGATTGTCCATCTCAAAATAATTTGAATAAAAACATTCTGGAGGGTTTTGGTAAATGCATACTTTGGAAACATTAATTAGATACTGTAATGGAATAACTATTTTATTCTGCCTTTCTTCTTTTTTTCTAAATCTATTTTGCAAAGAGGTATCTCCCAAGAAAAAGAACCATCTCGCCAGCGTAAAGTATTGGAAGTAGCGTCATACGAGTCAAAATCTGCCTTGGGAATTGACATAGAAATATAGCCTAGCCCAGGTGCACTCTGGCAACTTAAAGTGACCCTGCAAAAAAAACCTAAAGTGGCCCATGGTCATAGTGGGCCTTCCAAGTACATTCTTGAGATGGGCAGATATATAAATAGCCTTCTATGAGAATTATATCTTGGAATATTAGGGGTTTGAGTAGGGGTGTAAAGAGAGTGGCAGTTTTTGATGCAATACATAGATTTTTACCTGCGATAGTTTGTTTGCAAGAAACGCATCTTACAGGTGAAATGATAAATACAGAACTCGATTCACTCAGTCTACTCATCATATGCCAGAGGGGTGAGTGTACTAATACACCGGGATGTGGATATTAAAATAGTGGAATTAGACATAGAAGGGGAGGGGCGATATGTTTTGATCAACTGTCTCTTGGAAGGAAGACCATGGGTAATTGCAAATGTCTATATACCGCCACCTTTCAAGTTGGAGGTTTTATTAAAAATTCACAATTTTTTACTTAAGGTAGGGGATAAACCACTTGTAGTTATGGGTGATTTCAATAACGTTATGCAGAGCAAAATGGATAGATGTAGATTTGGGAACGTTCAAAATGTTAGCACGGGATCAAAATCAAAAAATATCACAGAGGAATTGGGCTGGATAGATATTTGGAGGGTAATGCACCCGAAATTGAAAAAGTATTCATGTTTTTCAAAGACTCATAAAAGTTTATCACAAATTGATTTAGTTTTCACTAATGATAGGGGATCGTCCGAAATTGAAAAGGTCAAATATGGACAGCGTGGGATTTCGGATCATAACCCAATCATCACAAATATAAAAACAAACAAAAAAAAAAGTAGAGAGATGCACATAAATTTTGGGTGGATAAATATAATGGGCATACACGAAAAGGTTTTGAAAGAGATAACGGAGTTGTTTGATTGGAATGAAGGTTTAGCAGCAACCAATATAGTATGGGAGGCCGCAAAGGCATATATCAGAGGGATTTTCACAAAATACACAGCAGGGTATAAAAAAGGGCTAAGGAAAAAAATACTGGACATGGAACAAGAGGCGGAAAGATATGAAAATAAGTATACTGGAAACCCCACAGATAAAAATTATAAGGAATAGATAGAGGTAGTATCCAAATTGGAAGGTGAGCGACTTCTACTGGCCCAACAACAGAAAGAAAACTACAGTATGTGAGGGATAATTATGTTTTTGCACATATACCGGGTAAAAAGTTGGCAGCCTTGGTCGGGACCCAGATAAAAAAAATAACTATATTCACTGTTTATCAGATAAATTAGGCCATAAAACCACTGAACAAGCGGCTAAAATAGAACTGCTTAAAGAATACTTTCAAGACATGTATAGTAGTAAGACAAATAAGAACTCGATACAAATACAATACTTTCTGGAGGTTACTACTATCTCTACGCTAACAAAAGAGCAAAGTGAAAAATTGGAGGCCCCCCTAAATGCCCTGCAAGTGGATAAAATACTGCCTAGCATCACCAAAAATAAGGCCCCAGGAATAGACGGCATCCCGTTCGAAGTGTATGCTCAATATAAAAAAATACTAATCCCCAAACTACTGGAGATGTGGGGGGACTCGAGGAAGGTAGGGAAGCTGTCAGACTCATTGAGAGAAGCCCTAATTACATTGATTTTAAAACCAGGGAAAGACCCAACCCTTCTGGACTCATACCGTCCCATCTCACTAATTAATACCGACAATAAAATTTTGGCCAGGATCTTGGCAGCTAGACTTAGAAGTGTGGTCTCGGGACTTGTTCATGAGGATCAGACGGGATTTATGTCAGGCAAAACTACAACCGATAATGTTATGCGCTATTTTGTGAACACCCAGCTTGAACCCACGAATTGCGGCGAACGACTAATTGTTACCATAGACGCCTCAAAGGCATTTGACACTGTAGAATGGCCCTTTCTGTTTATTGAAGAAAATGGGCTTTGGAGATGGCTTTATATCATGGGTAAGGCTGTTGTATACTGAAATTTCAGCAAAAGTTATACTAAATGGGGAGTATTCTGATAATATTGGTATTGGTAGGGAGGTTAGACAGGGGTGCCCCCTTTCCCCCCTGCTTTTTGCTTTAGCTTTGGAGCCATTGGCGGATATTAGGCAAGATTAAGAAATCGTGGGTTTCAGGTTTGGTGCGCAAGAGGAAAAAATTGCTTTGTATGCGGATGATATTATGTTGTTTGTAGGTTCACATAAATCACTTACGAAGATTTTCCAGGTATTTGATCAGTACGGTAAACATGGCGGTCTTAAGATAAATTGGTCTAAATCGGCTTGTGTCCCGATTGATCCTCTGAACAATTTTATACCAGGAGCATTGGAAATTAAGAAGAGCAATGAACCCGTTGAATATCTGGGTATTCAAATAACTCCAAATCCTAAGGAATATGTCCAGCTGAATGTGATCCCTAAAATACAAGAAATTAGACGTATGGAAAAGATTATATGTCTCGATGGCAGGTCGGATCACCTTAGTGAAAATGTGCTTATTACCCTCCCTGAATTATATTCTGTGGAATGCACCGTCAATAATCCCCCAAAAAATATTCAAAATAATTGCCAGTCTTTTAATGGATTTGATATGGTGAGGGAAAAAAACAAGGATAAAAGCACAAATATTGTATATTCATGAGAGAGAGGGGGGACTATCAGGGCGATATAATATTATATGAAGATCTTAAAAAGGAGTATGGTCTGGGTAATACAGAACTGTGGTTTTTACACTTACAAATAAAACAAGTATTGGGAAAGCTGCTGGGGCGGGGTACATTGATATCTACCCTTCCGCAGCCGTTAGCTGACATTTCTGGTTTAAAAATAGGGGGGAAATTAGTCTCTAAAATATACCAATGTCTGTTAAAACAAAAGACTAAGAGGATAGCAGTAAACAGCTTAATGCATAAATGGCAAGATGCTATGAACCCCCAGCGAGAAGAATTCTGGGATTTGGCTATACAGGGGAAAAATAGGATTTCAAAGAACTTTTCCCATAGAATTACCCAATTCAACATACTATATCGCCTTTATTATTCCCCCAAGTTTTTGATGAAGTGTTACAAACCCAAAGTCTTCAGATGTTTAAAGTGCGGGGAGATAGGGGTGGATGATATTCACATACTCTGGACATGTCTGAAGATCCAGGAGTTCTGGAGAAAAGTCAGAGATAGAACAGAGCAATACCATCGTATTAAAGTCCCTAGCCAATTCGAGATATGTATACTGGGAGTGATGGGGAAAATGGATATCTCTCAACATCGAGAAATAGCTTCCAAATTACTTTTTCAAGCTAGGAGGTGTATTATCCGATATTGGGGAGGTAGTGCTGTACCCACGATCATGGAATGGGAGAATTTGGTTAGAATTTCATTGGTTTGTGAGGAAGCTCATCTGGTAAACAATATGAAAAAATATAGATTCTCTAGAATATGGCAGAAATGGTTGGTATAGGGTCCCGAGATGAGGGGAAATATCATGAGTTGGGGCTGGGGGGTGGAGGCGACAGAGAGAGCATGACTAGAGTGTGGATTTTTTTTTTTTTTAAGCGGCCAACGAATAAGGGGGGCGGGTTGGATGATGGGATGTAAGTCTTATTAAATGATATTAAATTAAATGTTTGTAAAAATGAATTTGTATGTTAAAAAACAATAAATATAAAAATAAAAAAAAGTGGCCCTAATGTTGTAGGTGGGTCCAAATTGACAGAAGGTGGGCAACACAAGTAGATGGAGCTAATACAAGTTGTCAGGGTCAGCAATACTATAGTGCAGGACAAAATACCATCCCACAGGACAAAATTTCACAGTGCAGCACAAAATACCTCCCCAGAAGCTTGTCTCTCTGTGATGGCTATTAATATCTGCCACATTCTGTCCCCCTCCTCCAATTAAGATATAGAGCAGGGGGCTCACAAAGTGAGTTGTTGCTTACAGCACCAAGCCAGACCTACTTTTACATGCTGCATAGACTTCCTCCAATAATGACCCCTATAGTGCCCCCAGTAGTATGTACCTAGCCAGAGGCAATGAGGAGGGCTCGGGTAGCCCTGTGGGGCACCGGCCCACCAGGAAAATTCCCTGTAGGGTCTATGACCAGTCTGCTCCTGGCCAAGCCAGATATCCACCTGTAGAAAGCTGTCTCCAGGTGCTTGTCCCTAATTAGTATGGAGTAGGATTCTGACTGGCTCAGTGCGATGCCTTGAAAGCAGCTTAGGCAGGGTGCTGAATCTCCTAAAAGAGACCAATCCTGTAAGGAGACTTACTGGAAGTACTCCATTGACTTATAGGGAGCCACTATCAATAGGTGGCACTGGCGAGATGATTCTCTTGAGAGATACCTACTTGTGTATTCGTTTTCAATGGAGCACTGCCAATAAGTTTCCATACCATGGTGTACTTCCAGTAAGTATCCATACAGGGATATTGGGAACAGATGTACATATTCGTATTTCCTTATATGCCGATGATGTTTTGTTTTATATACAACATACTAATACTACCCTCTTGAGAGTTATTCGAGTTGTTAACTACTTTGGTGAGGTTTCGGGCCTTGATATTAATTGGTCTATAACGATTCTAATGCTTTTAGATAGATTAGAACCTTTTACTGAGGAGTTTTCTAGTAATTTGAATATCTCTGACTCATTCGAATATTTGGGCATCACTATTTCGTCCAAGATTGAAGATTTTCTACAGCTTAATTTGATCCCATTGATAACTAAATTGATTTTTTTAAACTGATTGAGAGAATCATCAATGACCTACTTTGGGGGAGAAAGCGAGTAAGGCTTAAACTGGAGTATTTCTACAAGCCGTTGGAACGGGGAGGATTAAATCTTCCCTGTTTCAAGGGCTATTTTATAGCATCACAGTTGTGGCAGTTATTATGAATTGGAGAAAAGCCCACTTTATAGAACCTTGGTTAAGACTTCTTCACATGTCAACATCTTTACTTTATGGGAATCTGGTCATTTAATCAATTTCCGATAGGACTACAGAGTTGCTGTGAAGCTACTTATTAAGTTTTGGAGTACTATTAGAGATTGGTTGGGAATAAAGGGATCACTCTGTTGTACGCCCCTTTGGTATAATTCTTATTTACAGGCCCTAGATGAATTGGTTGGGGATCACTATTGGCAAAATAACATTTATTATCTTGCACAGGTGGTTGGGAATGGCCACATTTTTTCATTTTTGGAGTTAGCACAAAGAGAAAATATATCAAATTTAGCTTGGTTTAGGTATCTTCAGTTACGTTTAGCACTTTCTAGTATAAAAGAATAATCGCTTTTTGATATAGACACCCCCAAATTTTTGTACCACTTGATAGCAAAGATAGCACAGAGGGTGTTATAAATATTTAAATAATGCACGATTTATGAATATACGTTCCCCTGGACAAAATGCCTGGAGAAGGGCTTGCCCAATGATTCAATCGATTGATTGGGATAATATACTGGTGAATGTAGGATTAGCTTCTCATAATTTTAATCACATATTGGTTCAATTTAATATTCTACACAGAATTTATGTTACACCTTTATGGCTTAATAAATGGAGTTTGAGAAACACCTCTAACTGCCCACGCTGTGAGTCTCCTGATGCATATTATTTACATATGTTTTGGACTTGTCCAGAACTAAAAGAATATTGCGTGGCAATTCATAACTGTGCTACCCAAAAATTGAAAGTGGTGATTCCAATTGCGGCAGAGTTTTGGATTTTGAGTGCTCTTTCCAAAGTTGGGTGCCATAAATATAAAACAATTTTTTGGGTTAAAATATTGTTTTGGCAAGGCTCTTGCTTGCACAGGCTTGGTTTCCATCTAATACTCTAAGTATAAACACATGGCTAAATCTCGTTAATAAGATCAAAAGATATGAATATGTTTTATATAAACAAAGAAACTTGGAGGATAAATAGCTTAAGATATGGGGAGGATGGAATCTTAAATTTTTACGGCTCTCCCTTTATTATCCCACGGTCACGGGTTCGCAGCGGGCCCCATTTACCTTTAATGGAAGTCGAACCTGAAAATCCTTCAGGTCATATTTGCAACCAGCAAACACTTACTAGAAGTACACAAATAGGCCCACAACATGGACTGTGATATACCAGAGGGGGATCATTGGCAAAAATTCCCACAAAAAATATGTATTTTAATCAGGGGCCATTTTTATGCGTCTTAAATGGAAACTCTAAAAAATGTGCCCTGCTGGAGCCTAGAAAAATTGTATTTCCTATCGGTTTGATGTATACAAATGTGCAGCACTCCATGTTTTTGTATCCTGCAGAGTCCATAAAAAAATGCATACGTTAATGTAAAAAAAAATTCTACTGTGGAACAGTATTGTGAACGGACGCCACTGTACGGCATCAGTCTGAGGCATCTGTTAACGCATACATTTTTGGTATGCATTAAATGGATGGCAAAAATAGGATGTGAACCCAGACCTAGTGTCAGAATAAGCACCAGTACACAGCGGAGCAGCGTGGCGGATAGGGGAGGCCGCCATGTACTGACAGAGCGCTACCTGGTCCTGGCGGTCAGGGATGAGGACTGTGTTACCCAAGGATCATTTTCTACTGGCAAATACAGGGCACAGTATAATACACTAGAATCTATATAATATAAAGATATTAGCCCTACCCCCAAATAATAATACAATTATGTGGTCATTTATTATATAGAAATACATCTATGTTAGGCATATTTCTGACACAGATTGTGGCGCAAAGGTCCTTAGCACCGCAATCTGCATATTTTTCCCGCTCATGCCAGGTATAAAAAAGGATGGTGTGGGCAGGGAAAGGGATACAGTTATGGCTATCCAGTTATTGGATACCACCGCCATACATTGACCAGATAACACCTCGTGTACAGAGATACAGTGTACAGAGGTACAGTGATCGGATAACACCGCCATACCGTGACCGTATAAAAGAGTATAAGAGGGCGCAGTAAAGGGAATGACTAGGAGCACTGCATAGGGTGTGGTAAGAGGGCACAATACAGGATATAAGGGGGCACAGTACGGGGTGAGGGGCACAGTACGGGGTAGAGGGCACAATCACATGACCCTGTGACATTGAAAGGTCCTTAGGGTGAATACGGTTCATATGCCACCATAATGAGAGGCTGAGGAGTGAGACAGGGGTGTGATTATGTGGCTAGAGATAAAAAAAATTGAACTGTCGGCCAGTACAGGCCCCAAAAATGAGGCAATAGGCATTCACCTGACAGCAAAGAACTTTGGATTCGGTGGCCGGAGGTACATTAGGCGGTCACAGGATAAATATGTAACCGTCGGCCAGTACAGGCCCCAAAAATGAGGCAATAGGCATTGACCTGACGGCAAAGAACTTTGGATTCTGTGGCTGGAGGTACATTAGGCGATCACACGATAAATATGTAACTGTAGGCCAGTACAGGCCCTAAAAATTAGGCAATAGGCATTCACCTGACGGCAAAGAACTTTGGATTCTGTGGTTGGATGTACATTAGGCGGTCACAGGATAAATATGTAACTGTCGGACAGTACAGGCCCCAAAAATTAGCCAATAGGCATTCACCTGACAGCAAAGAAACATTAGGCAGTCACATGATAAATATGTAACTGTTGTCGGTACAGGCCCCAAAAATTAGGCATTCACTTGACATAAATGGCCTTTTATACCGCTGTATATACATAAGGCAAGGACCATTCTTGCCTTATGTATGTATAAAGCATGTGTATCACAGCCCTCAATCAGTATTTGGTGGAAGAATGTATATAGCAATAGCACCCCTCAATCAGTATTTTGTGGAAGAAGGTATATGGCACCACTCAGTCAGTATTTGGCCGAAACAGATATATAGCAGCCCTCAATCAGTATTTGGCGGAAACTGGTATATAGCAATAGCACCCCTCAGTCAGTATTTTGTAGAAGAAGGTATATTGCATCCCTCAATCAGTATTTTGCGGAAACAGGTATATAGCACCCCTCAATCAGTATTTTGTGGAAGCATGTGTATCGCAGCCCTCAATCAGTATTTGGTGGAAGAATGTACAGTATATAGCAAACACCCCTCAATCGTTATTTTGTGGCAGAAGGTATATGGCACCACAGTCAGTATTTGGCGGAAACAGATATATAGCACCCCTCAATCAGTATTTGGCGGAAACTGGCATATAGCACCCTTCAGTCAGTATTTGGTGGAAACAGGTATATAGCACCCCTCAATCAGGATTTTGTGGAAGAAGGTATATCGCAGCCCTCAAGCAGTTTTTTGGGGGGCAACAGGAATATCACACCCGTTGCAATTAGTTACTCCAATAGCGTTTGTCCCTCTATCTAGCTGCGGTATCGCAGAAGAACCGCACACAACTGCTGCACAATACAAATACCTTATAATATAATTTCTATGTTAGAAATTATATTATAAGTATATCACACCTTTCGATAGCACACCTATACAAGTCCTTAAAATGACTTTTGTTGCCCTATTAGCTACCGTTTGGTGTCCCTAACTGTCTCTGCTCCCCTAATGCAACCTCTTCCTTACACTGGCAAAACACAATGTAAAATGGCTGCCAGATCGGGTTCTGTTATTGGGTTGGGGGTGTGTCCATGTGCTGAAACATCTCAATTGGCTGTCCTGTCCCACCTGATGGATGTGTCATGGGTCAAAGTTCGGTGCTATGCAAAAAATATGGCGCATGCAAAAATCGCCATATATTCGGATGGTCGCCGAATCGCGAACGAGCTAAGTTCACCGCAAAACGACCGCCGGGCGAACCTCAAGGCCATGTCTATTCTCCATACAAGGCGAGAACAGCAGTGAGAATCTAAGTGAGGGCTGATCAGAGCTGAAAGGATCATCTGACACTGTGGAAGTTGGAACAATTTGGTTTTGTATTGTTCATGTGTCTACTGTAGCTTTCAGACCCACATCAGCGCAATTTGGTTTGCTATATCTAAGTGACATGTCAACAGCAAAACAGGAAAATTAGGTTAGATTCTCCCCCTTGTTTACCTACAGAGGAAGGTACCTTAAGGACCCAAAGGGGACCAGCCATTGGCTGGTTAGTATGAACGCACTGGCTGGACCTTTAGGAGTGAGAGGGAACGCATACACTCTATGGCCAGAGGAGGAGAAGTTTTGCCAGCAAACTGTCACGATACGCTCTGTGCATGGTTCCAGGAGGCGGGGAAGTCTGAGACGCGTTCACGTCATCAGCGCGCCCGGCGTCGCCAGTCCCCGTGGTAACCACTCTGGGGCTGAGCGCCGAGCTGATCACTCGGCGCTCGGCTGTATTGGAACTCAGAAGTCATGTGACGCAGGCCACGTCACATGACTCCACTGGCGCTCTATTTAAGCAGGCAATCTGCTGGCCTGTTATTGAGGTCCTTCCTGCAAGATATTCACCTGGTTTGTTTGTTCCTGCTTGGCTTCCGATTTCCCGTCCGTCTCATCCTCTGGTCTTAGCGTGCTCTCCTGGTTTTGACTTCGGCTTGTCCTGGCGATTCTCTGCTTGCTCCTCCGGTACCTTTCTGCTCTCTCTGTGCCATAAACAGAAAGTTATGTCTACTGTATAGTGATCAGGCCAGTGTACTGCAGCTAAGCTCTCATTCAAGTGAATGGGGACTGAGCAGCAGTATGCTGGTGCCAGAAACTACACAATCTGGCCCCATCCACAGCGGACCATGAGGGTGCCAGGTGTTGGACCTCCACTGCTCTGATATTGACCTATGCTGGGGATAGGTCATCAATATCTAAGTCTTTGAAATTCATTTTTTTATTGAGTTCAATGTATGCCGATATGTAGCACCTTTCTCCTAATGGCGGCTGCAGGTGGTCAACATGTTATTGCTAAAATAATCAACCACAGTTGCTATGAAAAGAATGGTCTATGTCAGGCTTGGCCAACCTGCGGCTCTCCAGCTGTTGTAAAACTACAACTCCCACCATGCCCTGCTGCAGGCTGATAGCTGTAGGCAGTCTGAGCATGCTGGTTGGCCATGCCTGGTCTATGTGAACAATGACAAGCCCTAAGTTTATGCCTAAGCACCTTATTGATGGGGTTGCTAGACCCCTATTGTTCTTATACTGATGCCCTGCCCCAAGAATAGGTCATACATTTTTAAAACCTTTATAATCCCTTTAAGGTCCATATTTTTAGGGATTGCATTTCTGCTCTAACATAGGCAAAATCTACTTTTTCAGTACTTTGTATTTTTTTGCACACACTAAACATGTAAATTATGGAAAGAATATATAATAAAATGAACAGAGTAATTTATTCCTGATATTTGTTTGAAAAAAACAATACGAATGGGCATTAAACTGGTATTTGTCGAATCGTCTTTCAATCTTCCATGAAAATGCAGATCAAAGGAAGCAAATGTAATAATTTGTTTATGCACATTAGTGGCACAACATGGCTATGGCTTGCCGACGGGGTGTCTTTGCTACTTTTGACCTTTCCCAGAAACAAATGTGAAATTGTCATTTGAAATGAGAACAGCTTCTTCACATAATTATGTGTTTGAGTTATTGGACAGATGGAAAGCTGTTAATATGATATGGGTTTGCATAAAAAGCCCAAACAGCCATATAAAATATTTCACAAATCATAATGCAGTAAAGTACAAATATTGATGGCTCTTAAAAGACCCAACATTTTAAAAACCGAATGGAGTATTAAATGATAGACTGCGTTTCAGAACAGCTCAAACCGTAATATTCTCAAAAGTGATAATTTTAGCACATTGAAAAACGACTGTTCCAAAAGCTGTTACATTTCTTAAGTGCAGGTGATAGCAATGTCCACAACAGCATGCTCATGCTAAGATGAACGGTTGCTATGGAAACCTACTATAGTAAAATAGCTAAAACTTTGAAAATGTTAGTTTTAAATGTTCACCTGTCACATAATTAGCTGGATGAAGTAGTAAGGTCATCAACAGGGTGAGGCATTAGTAACAAACCTCTGCCCTGAGCCATATCTTACAAAAATATTCTCGTTTTGTTTTACCTTAGTATGCCTTAGACCAAAAAGACTAAAAATTATGGGGGTCATTCATTAAGACCGGCATTTTAGACGCCAGTCTTAATACCCCTTTAGCTGGCAGTGGATTTGCCAAATTTATGTAGAGGAGCCGACCTCTACATAAAGTAAGCATATGCACCGCCTATTTAAGTCTATGCCATCTCTCTTGCTGGCTTAGATTTAGATTGTTTTCCACACCTAAAACAGGCGTAGAAAATGATAAATGAGACAGGGCTGCCAGCCCTTCCCCCCCCCCCCCCCACGACACTCCCCCTTTTTACACCTGGCATGAGCAGAGAAAAGTCGCAGATTGTGTTAAAAAGCATTTTTTTTTAAACCCAATATTCATGGAAAACAATTTTTTTTTCATTTTGCCAGCACTATGCCACTGAAAATGAAATACAAAAGTTGTCCACCTATACACATATGTATTCCATTGTTTAGTATACTACTGCTGTGAGAGGAAGATGTTTTCTGTTAGTATAATAGTAGATTAGTAGAATTGAATAGTGTTGAGCAAATCGATGTTCACAAAGTGGACTTTGATCTGAATTTCAGGGAAAATTTGATTAGCTGCAAAGCTGAATATCCTCGTGCTTCGCGATAACGAATCAATTTTCTGTAAAATGGCAGTAAAAAAGAAAATGTTTATACTCACCTCATCAATTTGTGTGAGATAAGTCCGCTGCGGCCATCTTGATTGAAGATCCCGTGCAAAATCTCGTGCGTGGTGACATATGACATCACCACGCCAGCCAACGTGATAACGTGATCGCGCACCGTGTGAGATTTCGCGCTGGATCTTCACACACTTCTCAATAAGCGTAGCATTAGCACCAGAATGTTCTCTATATGTCACCACCAGATCTCTAAAGAGTTCTGACAGATGTTCTTCAGTACCTCCTGCATGATGTTCTTTTGTTTTGCTTTCGCTTTGACATCTCTTCTCCCTCTCCCAGCTGTCATCTATTAGCAGTGATTGCCTCCCTATATATCTCCTCCCATACTGCCTCACCTGGCTGTTTATACTACTTCCTGGATTGGTTTCACTGCTTGAAGTTGCTACTGCTGGTTCCTCAAGATAAGTCTATTTCTGTATTGTGTTTTCCTGTTGACTTGATTCTAGGTGACCCTGACTCCCTCCGTATTAAGTGCAGGGAGCCGGTGGTCGTGTCCCCTCACTATTATAGGGTGTTCAGGTGTCACACAGTCGAGGTACGTGGACATGCAACTTTCTATCATTGAGATCTTTGCATGGGCTGAGCAGCCAGGGAGAGCTCGAGGGCTTTAGTAGGGCTCACCCTTGTGTTCCTTAGTTTGGGATCAAGTTAGTCGGATCTTTATTTGTTACTTCTTGTTTTCTGCAACACCATACATGACACTATAATTATGGCATTATTGTACTTTATTTGTGTTTGCAGAGTGCTGCTGCATTGTCCTTTTTTTCCCCCTGTATGTTTCTAGCCATGGCAGCGTGCACCTGCACATTGGGATGTGCTGACTGCCCCCCTTTTTTGCAGTTCTACTAGATCTGGAGGTGTGGCTGACTCCTGTTGGTCTTGCACCCCTGACCAGCCTGTCTGCCCCATAGGCTTATTTTAATTAGAGTAATTATAAAGCTGTAGACTGCTCTCACTGTATATATTGGAAGCCATTTGTCACCAGGAGAGGTATACAGTGGGCTCAGCATGCATGTTGGTACCTGCGTCCCTGGATTTATTGGAGGTCATTATGGCACCAAAAATGGTAAAAAGCAGAGTGGACCCAGCATGCTTGTGGAACCTGCACTCCCTGAAT
Organism: Bufo bufo; assembly: GCF_905171765.1. NCBI lineage: Eukaryota > Metazoa > Chordata > Amphibia > Anura > Bufonidae > Bufo > Bufo bufo. The sequence continues at coordinate 51,939,223 of NC_053395.1, forward strand.
TTTATGGTGGCCATTATGGCACATAACAGGTAGGATTTAGTGTTAGGTTCCCGTCTTATAGAGATCACCTTGACGCCTGCAGACGGGCCCAAACAATTTTGTACAAAATGTATTTGCCAAGAATCTCAAATTTGCAAAATAAGCTTAGCATTAGCACCAAAATGTTCTCTGCAGAGTGCTTCATTGTCCTTTTTTTTTTTCTGTATGTTTCTAGCCATGGCAGTGTGCACCTGCACTTTGGGATGTGTTGACTTACCCCCTTTTTTTGCAGTTCTACTGATTCTGTTATTGAGTCACTCACACCCATTTTCTATCTGGCCAATTGTCTAACTGAGAAGGTCAAACGAGGCTGTTACATACAAAAAGTCATCGCCACCGGGGAATGGGGGACCTTCACAGTAGTTTTTAACCCCTTTCAGCAGTCCCTCTTTAGTGAATGGGGGACTGCTGAAAGGGGTTAATAACTACAGTGAAGGGCCTAGCCGTCTAGGCAACCCCACAGTTCATCCTAACCTATGGTCAGCCTAATTTAAAATTAAGCAAACCCACCAACTATAAACTAATCACAGATTGTGCTGCTGGGATGCCAGAATCAGTTGTAATCTGTGAAGGAACCCATTAACAAGTGTAGGAAGTTGGACCTCATCAACCCCCCTTGTACTTGTTCCGCTACTTGCAGGCTGCGCGAGCATGAGTTCAGAACTTTAGTCACTTCGGTCCACAATTCTGTTCTGCGGCGCGTGATCCCGCGAGACCCGTGGGTCTCGCTGGATCACGCGCCGCAGAACAAAATTGTAGACCGAAGTGAATGAAGCTCTGAACTCATGCCCGCGCAGCCTGCAAGTAGCGGAACAAGTACAAGGGGGGTTGGGGGGTGATCTGTGAGATTGCCCAGACGGCTAGGAATAGCCTAATAAAAAAAAATTAAAAAATCCCACCAGCATAAACATTCGGGGCACTGGACAAAACATCCGGGGCTCCAGCCCCGAATGTTTTGACCCAACAACGCCCCTGTACTGTAGGCTGTTAATATATGAGAAAATGTTTTGGTGGAAGTGTCCCTTTGAAGCGAACCTGTCATTATAAAATGCTGTGCAATCTGCAGGCAGCATGTTATAGAACAGGAGGAAAATATTCTGTAAAACTTGTAATTTAGACATTTAAATCTCTGCTCTTTTTTACTTTGATTGTACACAGTGTTATCAGTGATTGATAGCATTCTCTTTGTAAGTGTGTATACAGAGATAGCTGTTAGTCACTGATAGCTGTACACAGGGGAGGTGTTATCTGTGATTGATAGCATTCTTTGTGTAAGTGTGTATGCATAGATAGCTGTCACTCACTGATAGCTGTACATGGAGGAGGTGTTATCTGTGATTGATAGCATTCTCTATGTAAGTGTGTATACAGAGATAGCTGTTGTCAGTCACTAAGAGCTGTACATAGGGGTGGTCTTAACAGGGCTTAGACACCAGGATCCACCCTAATAAACCAGACATATGGACATATAACCTGGTAGGGTTGATTCAGATGAGTAAAATGATGCTTGTGTTTTTTTTGTAGGTGCAGGAGTTTTGGTAAAATGTATACTTTTATTTCATGTAAATGAGGCATTGTAGCACCAGGAGGTGGGCTTATGCGGTTTGAGCACCTCACCATCAATGCCTCTGGTGCTCAATACAGAAGCCTCCATTGTGAAAAACATGCCTACCTCCCCTTAGATTGACAGCACTAGACTGTACATCTAGTGCTGATTTCTCATGCTTGCTCAATGGTTCACTAGCACGATGTGCAGCGAAGAGTATTAGTGCACATGTGTCGTTGACATCTATGAAACTGGAAGTGGAAGTGACTGCAGATGAAGCCAACAGCGCCTCCATGTCCATGTGTAATGGCGTCAAGTTCGTATTCATCTTCGCTGCTCTGCATGTAGCAGAAGACATGGTACGCATGCGCTGTGCTAGTGAACCAATGCGCAGGCGCGAGAAATCATAGCTAGATCTGAAGACTATCTTTATCAATCTAAAGGGTGGGGGGGCATGTTTTTAACAATGGAGGCGTCTGTATGGAGCATCATCCCTCGCATTGCGGGTGACGCTAGGGAGGCAGGTCACTTTTGCGGCCTGCTGTTGGCTGCTCCCCCATCACTGGATATTTTGATCCATGTGACGGGGAGATGTAGTTGTGGCCATGCAGGGATCCGGAGGGACGCGGGTGTCGGGGACCGGGTATGGATCGACTATAGGAGGGGACTGGGCATTGTGTGGGTATTTGTACTATTGGATAACCCCTTTAAGTCCCAGAAAGCACTTTTAATTCCACACCAAAATTGTTATCTCATCAGGAATACAAGTATTTACTAAAACGGACATGTCAGGGGAGGTGACAGGTGCTCTTTAAAGTGGTTTTCTAGACTACCTCAACATGCTTTGTAATATATATTTTTTAATCTTGATTGCCCCTATGTTCTGTTCTGGTCTGTCATATGACCATGTCCATGCAGCTTTTTCTTATTTCTTGTGATGTTATGTTCATGGGCGTGTGAGAGCAGCAACAGGGGCAGTGATAAGAGAGTGTCTATGTAACTAGCTGGGTGGGTGGAGCTATAAACTAGCTGGGTGTTAGGGGCAGTGATTATGGAGTGTCTATGTAACTAGCTGGGTGGGAGGAGCTATAAACTATCTGGGTGTTAGGGGCAGTGATAGGGGAGTGTCTATGTAACTAGCTGGGTGGGAGGAGCTATAAACTAGCTGGGTGTTAGGGGCGGTGATAGGGGAGTGTCTATGTAACTAGCTGGGTGGGAGGAGCTATAAACTAGCTGGGTGTTAGGGGCAGTGATAGGGGAGTGTCTATGTAACTAGCTGGGTGGGAGGAGCTATAAACTAGCTGGGTGTTAGGGGCGGTGATAGGGGAGTGTCTATGTAACTAGCTGGGTGGGAGGAGCTATAAACTAGCTGAGTGTTAGCGGCAGTGATAGGGGAGTGTATATGTAACTAGCTGGGTGGGAGGAGCTATAAACTAGCTGGGTACTGTTAGGGGCGGTGCTGGAGCTGTGACAGAGAAAGGAGAAGTGGGTTTGGTTGGATAAAGGAATATGGAGTGCTGGATACAGGAATAAAACAAAATGGTAGTGATCAGTTTAGATGGAGAAAACGGGTCAGGAGAGTCAAAATTGAAAGGAAAAAAAATTATTTATGAAAGATCTGTACCAAAATTGTTACAGTTGCTATCAACAGGTGCTAAAATGGGTGACAGTAGCAGATATAAAGTTACAGAGACATACAGTAGGTGACAAGGGCAGATCACAACATTCTTGGGAAGATCGTTGCTCCTTTGAAGCTGTGTGCTCTGCAAATAGAGTAAAAAATATATCATCTTGCAGAAAAGATGAGATGTTTTGGGTTTGCTCATCTTAAAAAGTCACTGTACATTCACACACTTTCATTTAATAGAGAATGGTATAACTAGCAAATTTCTAAATCACTTCATTTAAAAATTTGCCTGCATTAAAAAAAAAATAAGCTGTAAAGTCATGGCCACTAGGGGTCCTACCTCCATCGTATTTGCAGTCCACTGCCTGTTGTCATGCATGATCCATCCCTTGTTGAAAGAGACACAGAAGATGGCTCACAGGAAATGGGGGTGTGTCACAGCTAACTAAGATCCTATGCCTGGTAAAAGAACTGCTTCTACACTGCTTTTGAAGATTATAGGAGCCTCCTGAGTGTCTGTAAGTGTAGCTTCCCTTTCCTAATCTGTTTCTGTGATCTCTGGTAATGAAAAAAAACATAGTGGGAAGTAAGAGAAAGAATGTCACAGCAGTACAGTGCTGGCATATTTCACAGCCACTACTTCTGAGTGAAATGCATTTAGCTGTGCAGCTGAAACAGGGAATAATATGGCTGAAAGAGATATTAAGGAAGTCCAAGAAAAGACCTATTCCTTCCCAATTATGATTGTACAAAGAAGCAAAGCCATTATGCAAACTTTTTTGAAAACGCAGGTACGCTTTAATAGTATATTTTTTAACTCTTTCAATTCCCAATGATAAGAGGAACACTATTGAAGAGTCCTTTGAAGTGTCACTTACTGTGTATGCGAAAGCTAGGGGCACACATTGAAAGTGCTCTTTGTTTCACAGGGGAAAGATGACCGCTCTTCTTTTTTCTTTTTTTTTTTTACCAGAAAAAGTGTCAAATTTTCCATGGGCTGTGTCTGGTATTGCAGCTCAGCCCCGGATGAAATGGCATGAGCCACAATACAGACACAGTGTATGGACAAGAGTGGTTCTGTTTCTGGGAAAAAAAAGAACAGACTTTGCTCTTCCTTAGGCCCCTTTCACACGGGCGAGAATTCCGCGCGGATGCAATGTGGGAGGTGAACGCATTGCACCTGCACTGAATCCGGACCCATTCACTTCAATGGGGCTGTGTACATGAGCAATGATTTTCACGCATCAATTGTGCGTTGCTTAAAAATCGCAGCAAGCTCTATATTGTCCGTTTTTCACGCAACACAGGCCTCATAGAAGTGAATGGGGCTGCGTGAAAATCACAAGCATCCGCAAGCAAGTGCGGATGCAGTGCGATTTTCACGCATGGTTGCTAGGAGACGATCGGGATGGGGACCCGATCTTTATTATTTTCCCTTATAACATGGTTATAATGGAAAATAATAGCATTCTTAATACAGCATGCTAAGTAAATTAGGGATGGAGGGGTTAAAAAATAAAATAAAATTATTAAACTCACCTCATCCACTTGTTCGCGCTGCCCCGCTTGTCTTCTTTTTTCTTCTTTGAGGACCTTTGCTGACGTCACTGCGCTCATCTATGGTCCATCACCATAGTAATGGACCATGTGATGGACCATGTGATGAGCGTAGTGACGTCACCAAAGGTCCTTTTCCTCCCAGGTCCTCAAAAAAGAAGAAAGAAGACGAGCCGGGCAGTGCGAACAAGTGGATGAGGTGAGTTCAATTTAATTTTTTTATTTTTTTAACCCCTCCATCCCTAATTTACTTAGCATTCTGTATTAAGAATGCTATTATTTTCCCTTATAACCATGTTATAAGGGAAAATATTAAAATCTACAGAATACCTAACCCAAACCCGAACTTCAGTGAAGAAGTCCGGGTTCGGATCTGGGTACCACATTCAATTTTTTCTCACGTGCGTGCAAAATTCATTGCACTCGCGCAGAAAAAACTGAAGAACGCAGCACAATCGCATACAAAACTCACCCCACTCGCAGGCAAAATCGCACGATTTTCCCACGACGCACCCGCATCCTATCCGGCCCTCACACGCGACGCCCGTGTGATAGAGGCCTTACACGGACACTGCAGCAGGTGAGCTCCGCCTGCAGCCCCCATTGCTCGTGTACCTGGAAAATTGTGGCGTTTCAATGAAAGTAGCACTTTCAGTAATTAAACTATGTACATGAGACATCAATTACAAATAAGCAAATAACCCTTTTAGACCTCTTTCACACGACCGTATGGCTTTTTCAATGTTTTGCGGTCCGTTTTTCACAGATCCGTTGTTCCGTTTTTTGTTTCCGTTATGTTTCCGTTTCTGTTCCGTTTTTCCGGTCTGTTTTTCCGTATGGCATATACACTATACAGTAATTACATAGAAAAAATTGGGCTGGGCATAACATTTTCAATAGATGGTTCTGCAAAGACGGAACTGATACCGAAGACACACGGATGCATTTCCGTATGTGTTCCTTTTTTTTGCGGACCCGTTGACTTGAATAGAGCCACGGAACGTGATTTGCGGGCAATAATAGGACATGTTCTATCTTGCAACGGAACGGAAAAACGGAAATACGTAAACGGAATGCATACGGAGTACATTCAGTTTTTTTTGCGGAACCATTGAAATTAATGGTTCCGTATACGGACTGTATACGGAATGCAAAAAACGGCCCGTAAACGGAAAAGAAAAATGGTTGTGTGAAAGATGCCTTAACCTCTTAGGGACATATGACGTAACGGTAAGTCATAATGTCCTGGTACTTAAGGACACATGACGTACCAGTACGTCATGTGTAGTTCCAATCACCGCCGTGCGGCGGGCGGTGATCGGAACTGAGTGCCTGCTGAAATTAATCAGCAGGCACCCTGGGACAATGACTGCAGTGGCTATCATGTACCCGTGCTGCTGTGACGGGGAGCCGATAGCAGGGAAGGCAGCGCGATGCCTTCCTTAGGCATCGGGGCTGCCTTCCAGTGAAGAGCCTGTGAGATCCAGCCCCCTGGATCTCACAGGCAGGAAGCTGTATGAGTAAGATGGCTGCGTGAGGAAGATGGCTGAGTAAGATGGCTGCGTGAGGTGAGAGCTCCGGCGTGCTCTTGCTCGACTACCCATCGACAGCGGTATAACGGACCCTGCATCCTGTGATTGAGCGACTGAGCGATTGAACCTACGCTCCGGGGCGTGGCTTGCTGGCTGAGTAAGATGGCTGCGTGAGGTGAGAGCTCCGGCGTGCTCCTGCTCGACTACCCATCGACAGCGGTATAACGGACCCTGCATCCTGTGATTGAGCGACTGAAAGCGGAAATGACCAGGGGCATGAGGTCGGCGAAGAAACAGGGGAAGCTGGACGCCTTCATGGAAAAGGGAACCCCGCCTGGAGATATTCCCTCACCTCCATTATTACCTCTATCACCCCACCAGTGCAACCCGGAAGAGGCAGAGGCCCGGAACATCACCAGACGTGAGTCGGGTTTACATCCATCTGGAGCGGCAGGCTCTCAAACCAAGTGTGAGAGGCCTGGACATCCACGTGATCCGCAGATGGAGACGGAGAGCTCCCAGAGGTATGTCAGCTGTTTGACTTCATTGTCAGAGCCGCCCGGAGTGGGACGGGCACATGCAAGAGTACAGCTTGACGGGGAAACTCCAACCCCGATGCATGAGGTGAGCGAGGTGATTAATTACACTACTCCAACAATCCAGGCGATCCCTACTGATGACCAACCTGCATCAGGTAACCTATTAAAGGACATGCTGGTTCTTTTTAGCAACTCTATGCATAAAGATCTAACTTCGCTGGTTCGCCCGCTGCAGATGGCGGTGGTAGAGGTGGGGAGCAGGGTGGATTCTATTGAATCAAGGATGGAGGAATACGCTGTATCTTATAACCAACTTAAAGAGGCTCATAGTGATCTGAAGGGGGAAATAGCGTGGTTTAAGGTTAAGGTAGTTGATCTAGAAGATAGATCACGCCGGAATAACCTCAAATTCCGAGGGATTCCTGAAGAAATTGCATTAAAAGATCTGATCCCCTACCTACAGAATATAATGAAAATTCTGACTCCTGAACTCACCCCACAGGACTTGACCCTGGATAGAGCGCATAGGGTGATGAGACCTAAGTACCTCCCTGGCTCATTACCGAGGGATACCGTGGTACGGATTCACTTTTTCCATGTTAAAGAAGTGATATTAGCAGCATCCAGAAAATTAGGTACCTTGCCCTCCCCGTACCATCAGATTAAGATTTTTGCGGACGTATCTGCCACCACCTTGCAACAGCGCCGTCAGCTGGGCGCGTTTACTGCTGCGTTGCGACGGAATAATATTCCTTATAGATGGGGATTCCCGACCAGAGTCCTGATTCATCACCAAGGAACTGTACATGTCATAATTTCCATGAAGTCCGGGAAGCAGTTGTTAGACTCTTGGAATATCAAGATGGAAACCCCGGATAAAAGCCAAAGCCCACTTACTTCCCTGGACTCTGAATGGCATTTAGTGACCCAGGGGGAAAGGCCCCATAGATGAGGGGGTACAGGGGAATTTAGCAGGGTAGGGGGTGTGGGGGCAACGCCGAGCAGCCCTTTCTGGCCATGAGCCGAAATATATGTCCCTTCAAAGGATTAACGGCATTATATGCCAGGTTTTTGTTTGTCTTAAAATTATTATGTTTTATGTTGTTGTTCTTTTTTTTCTTTTCCATTTGTGTAGAATTGTTTGTGATTTATGTATTGTTTGGCAGTTCAAAGATGAGATACATTGCTTACAGGCTTTAATATGGCAGAAATTTGATCCGGTAGGGGTGCAATCCCTCCACAGCATGGACCCATGGACAGATGGTTCATAAAATCGTTGCAATAAATGTGAAAGGCCTAAACAGCCCGTTCAAGAGGTCCATGCTGTGGAGGGAAGTAGAGACCATGAAAGGGGATATAGTCTGTGCAACCGAGACACATCTTCTGAAGGAGGATGCGTATAGACTTAAAAATACTCATTTTTCACATATTTTTCATTCTCACTATACGAAAAAACAAAGAGGTGTGATGCTGGCAATTAGGGATTCGGTTGTATTCCAACTGCTTGAATCCATAGTCGACCAAAATGGGCGATACATTATCATGGTGGCATCCGTAAATAGCGTGATTTTCACCATGATATTTGTATATGCTCCGAATAGGCATCAGTTGCGTTTCTTACGTAATTTAATGACTAAGGTGAATGCGGTTAGGAGAGGTTTGATCCTCTGGGGTGGAGACTTCAACTCTATATTGGATCCAGTTATGGATTCGTCATCAGGGGTTGGAGGGTCCATCCTGGGTCTCAATTCCCTCTTATTGAGAGAGGATCTTTATGATGTCTGGAGGTTTCACCATGAGGGAGAAAGGGATTTTTCTTTTTTTTCAAATGTCCACCAGACATATTCCAGGATTGATTTTTTCCTGGTAGATTGTCACTTGTTAAATATAGCAGTATGCTCATCCATAGGGATGATTACATGATCTGACCATGCGCCAGTCACCTTGACAATTGGCGAGGATTCTAATGGACCCCCATGCTTTCTTTGGCGTGATAATATCCACTTATTGGAGCACCCTAAACATAGATTAACATTGCAGGAGGGTTTAAAGGAATTTTTTCGCATTAATGAGGGATCAGTGTCTAATCCTTTCTCTCTCTGGAATGCCCACAAGGCTTATATGCGAGGTCTGTATATTAAAATTGGATGTATAGCAAAGAAGGAGAGAGAGGAACGGACAACCGCTTTGACTTTACAGATTAGGTCCCTGGAGTCTAGTAACAAAATGAACCCCACTGCCACTATAGGAACTCGGTTGCAGAATTTACGCCTTCAATTGAAGGAGCATTTACTTTATAGATATGAGAATGATCTAAAAAAGACCAGTGCATTATATTATGCACAGGATAACAAGTCAGGGAAATTACTAGCCCATAGATTGAAGGAGAGAACTACCAAAAACAAGATCCCTTATATAACGTCAAAATTTACGAATAAAAAGATCATTGATCCACAAGGCATAGCGAACTCCTTTCAGAGTTTTTATAAAACTCTCTATAACTTAGAACCCCTCCCAGATATATCCTCTGTAAACCCGGTGGCCGTGGATCAGTTTCTAGATTCCATTGACCTTCCGAGCCTTACTGAGGCCCAGCTAGGGAAATTAAATTCCCCAGTGACATAGCAGGAAATTCTCGAAATTATCATGACACTACCGAATAATAAAGCACCAGGGCCAGACGGCTTTTCAAATACATATTATAAGCAATTTCAAAAAGAGCTTTCCCCCTATTTATGTCAGATTTTTAGGGAAATGGTGAGTACCGGTCGTCCTCCAAAAGAGATGCTGGAGGCGAGGATAGTCACCATTCCAAAAACTGACCTTCCTTCAGATGATGTAAGGGGCTATCGTCCGATATCACTGTTAAATACAGATGCAAAAATATATGCAAAAGTGTTGGCAAGTCGTCTGGCGCCTTGTATTACTACACTTGTCCATATGGACCAGGTTGGATTCGTAAGAGGTAGGCAGCTGCAGGATAATACCAGGCGGACATTAAATATCATGGACTACGTCCAGAGAGGGGAAATTCCAACGCTTTTGGTTACCTTAGACGCCGAGAAGGCGTTCGACCGCATCAATTGGCGGTTCGTCTTCTCGGTGCTGGGGAAGATGGGATTTACGGGAGCAATCCTGGCGGCTATCAGGGCACTTTATATCCAACCAAGTGCCAGAGTGTGGGTCAATGGGGCACTTTCTGACCCCTTTGATATCAGTAACGGTACCCGCCAGGGTTGCCCCCTGTCCCCCCTGATATTTGTTTTGACTATAGAACCCCTGGCTCAGGCCCTTCGCCAGTGCCCTGAGGTGAAGGGAGTCGATATAGGAGGTATAGAACATAAAATTAGTTTATATGCAGACGACATTATTTTGACGTTGTCAAATCCTTAAATGTCTTTAACAGCTGCTATTGATGTCATAACCCGATTTGGAGATCTCTCATTCTATAAACTGAATGCTCTCAAATCTCAAGCTCTCCCAATAAATATCCTTCCTGTACAGATGAAGAAGCTGAAGGATACTTTTGATTTGGATTGGCAAAACAATCAAATTGACTATTTGGGGATAAAGCTTACAGCATCATTTAAGAAGTTATTCGTAGTAAATTATGTCCCATTATTAAGGCTCTTAGAGAAGGACCTTGATAATCTGGCTAAATATGAGGTGTCTTGGGTAGGTCGTATTGCATCATTTCAGATGTTTACCCTCCCAAGACTCCTGTACATATTTAAGACATTACCTATTATCCCCCCAAGTAGTTTCTTTCAGAAGTGCTCCAAATTGATTAATGCTTTAATTTGGAAACGACAAAAACCGAGAATAGCAACTGCAATAATGCAGAGGCCTAAACTTCGGGGGGGATTGGCTCTCCCGAATATCCATGAGTACTTTCTGGCCTCGCAGGTATCACAGCTAAGGGAATGGTGGGTAGGTAATTATGCGAAACAGTGGGTACATATAGAAACAATATTATCCCCTGGTAGTAATTTAAAAACTCTTCTGCTCGCAGTTCTTCATCCAACATTTAATTGGCCACCTCTCCCGACGTTAGTGCTCATGGCTTTGGAAAATTGGGTCCGATTCGATCGATTGTGTACTTTGGAGTCTGGATCCTTTCCGCCAAGCGCCCCAGTAACTGTACTTAATTTTCTTATCCCGAATATTTCGGTGTCGTCTTGGGCGCGGGGCGGACTGGACCTTCTCTCCAAATTATTTATTTCGGACACCCTCTGCCCCTTTGAATATCTTCATGAGCAGTTCCTGATTCCACACACAGATTTTTATAAATACTTGTGTATTAGACATTTTTTTACAGCTAATTGTCCGTTTAATCTGGTGTGCAATCGGGAAGTGTTTAGTCTGTGGTCATTGGCTATGCCACAATGTACACGATTGCGGCCTCTGTATATGATGATGGGGGATAAGGGATTATTCGTTAAAACGATCCCGCTGCTTATGTGGGAAGGGGATCTGGGGTTGGTGTTCACTGATGAACAGTGGTCGGCAGCCTTTTCCTGTATCAAAAAAAATATTAGATGCGCCCTGCATTATGAATCCTTGATGAAGACCATACTAAGGTGGTACTATACACCAGACCGCCTGAGCCATATATTTCCAGATCTTTCATGTTTATGTTGGCGGGGATCCGGCGATAGGGGCACATTGTATCACATTCTATGGTCTTGTCCGAGGCTGCGAGATATTTGGAGGGCTACATTCTCTCTCGCCTCGGATTTGTTAGGTTCACAGCTCCCGCCATCCCCCTCATTAGCTCTTTTATGGATTGATCTGGCTGGGATACCATGTGAGGGGAGGGTGGTACTGGGACACCTTTTTCTTTCAACCAAAATGGCAATAGTCAAAAATTGGAAATCAAGGTTTGTTCCTTGCCTAACGGAGGTTATCCGAAGGCTAAACTCTACTTATGTATATGAGCGTGTGCTAGCGGGAGCTGATGAGGCAGCTGTGAGGTTTGAGAGGGAATGGGGCATATGGAAAGCCTCACCTTTCGCTGTACCATCCCCTGATTGATACACTTAAGTATACTTTATTTGTATAGTCGAAGTCCTGTACATGGGAGGATATCTGATAAACCTATACCTGCGCAAATGTACCCCAACGATTGCACTGTATGTTTGTTGTTACGTTTGTATGTTCTCTGTCTCTTTTATGATGTATTGTTAGTCATCCTTGTCTGTCTTGTATTTCAATGTGGCAGGTATAATGGCTACTGCTGCTGCTAATGTGATTATATATGGCGTTAATTATGTAGCCATTTGTGTTTCTTTTTTAAGCATAACAATGTATGTCTTTTCTTAAAATTAATAAAAAGTATTAAATAGAGTAATTCACACTGTATTACTCATACAGCCAATGCATTCCAATACAGAAGTATTGGAATGCATTGTATAGGGGATCAGACCCCCAAAAGTTGAAGTCCCAAAGTGGGACAAAAAATAAAGTGAAAAAAAAGTTGAAAAAATAAAGTTTTCCCCCCCAAAAATTTATAGTTTCACGTAAAAAAACAAAACTTCATTTTCCCCAAATAAGGACATATTAGGTATCGCCGCATTCATATCGACCCGCACTATAAACATATCACATGACCTAACCCCTCAGGTGAATACCGTTAAAAAAAAAAACGTGTAAAAAAAGCAATTTTTTGTCACCTTACATCACAAAAAGTGTAATAGCAAGCAATCAAAAAGTCATACGCCCCCAAAATGGTGCCAATCAAGCCGTCATCTCATCCCGAAAAAAAATGAGCCCCTACACAAGACAGTCGCCCAAAAAATAAATAAAACTATGGCTTTCAGAATATGGAGACACTAAAGAATCATTAAAAAAAATATGCTTTGTTATGTAAAACTGAAACTACAACCAAAAAAAGTAGTCATATTTGATATTTTCGCGTCCATGACAACCTGCTCTATAAAAATACCACATGATCTAACCTGTCAGATGAATGTTGTAAATAACAAAAAATAAAAACTGTGCCAAAACAGCTATTTCTTGTTACCTTGCCTCACAAAAAGTGTAATATATAGCAACCAAAAATCATATGTACCCTAAAAACGTACCAACAAAACTGCCAGCCTATGCCGTAGTTTCTAAAATGAACTTGTGGAACACCTAAAGGGTTAACAAAGTTTTTAAAATCAGTTTTAAATACCTTGAGGGGTGTAGTTTCTAAAATGGGGTCCCTTTTTTGGAGTTTCTACTCTAGGGGTGCATCAGGGGGGCTTCAAATGGGACATGGTGTCAAAAAACCAGTCCAGCAAAATCTGCCTTCCAAAAACCATATGGTATTCCTTTCCTTCTGCGCCCTGAAGTGTGCCCGTACAGCAGTTTATGACCATATATGGGGTGTTTCTGTAAACTACAGAATCAGAGCCATTAATATTGAATTTTGTTTGGCTGTTAACCCTTGCTTTGTAACTGGTAAAAAATTATTAAAATGGAAAATCTGCCAAAAAAGTGAAATTTTATTTCTATATTCCATTAATTCTTGTGGAACACCTAAAGGGTTAACGACGTTTGTAAAATCAGTTTTGAATACCTTGAGGGGTGTAGTTTCTAAAATGGGGTAACTTTTTTGGAGTTTCTACTCTAGGGGTGCATCAGGGGGTCTTCAAATGTGACATGGCAACTTAAAATTAACCCAGTGAAATCTGAGCTCCAAAAACCATATGGTGTTCCTTTCTTCTGCGCCCTGCCGTGTGCCCATACAGCAGTTTACGATCACATATGGGGTATTTCTGTAAACTACAGAATCAGGGCAATAAATATTGAGTTTTGTTTGGCTGTTAACCCTTGCTTTGTAACTGGAAAAAAAATATTAAAATGGAAAGTCTGCCAAAAAAAGGGAAATTTTGAAATTTTATCTCTATTTTCCATTAATTCTTGTGGAACACCTAAAGGGTTAACAAAGTTTGTAAAATCAGTTTTGAATACCTTGAGGGGTGTAGTTTCTAGAATGGGGTCATTTTTAGGTGGTTTCTATTATGTAAGCCTCACAAAGTGACTTTAGACCTGAACTGATCCTTAAAAAGTGGGTTTTTGAAAATTTCAGAAAAATTTCAAGATTTGCTTCTAAACTTCTAAGCCTTGTAACGTCCCGAAAAAATAAAATGTCTTTCCCAAAATGATCCAAACATGAAGTAGACATATGGGGAATGTAAAGTAATAACTATTTTTGTAGGTATTACTATGTATTATAGAAGTAGAGAAATTGAATGTCACGGGTAGAGTCACGGGAATAAAGATAGAGCGGAGGTGCACCCCCTGAGCTGCCACCCGGTCCCCTGTCCCTGCCTACTTGCACCACCCTTCCTAGGTGACAGAGCGCAACTGGGCGACAGTCCCTAACCTACTAAGTGCAAGCAGAGAGAAAGAGGTGGTCCAGTTGGATCCGTGGTGATCCCTTTGTCTGCTGAAAAGGTAGATCCAGTAATGTTTAGTTACTGATTATCTTAGATAATAGGTCAGGCAGGTAGGAAAATATCCCTGGTGAACTGTTTTTTCCCTGCCTGAAAGCGGAGAGGTCTCCCGCCTATATGCGGGAGAATCACCCCCTAAGGAGCGACCCCACTTCTCGGTGGCTGGCCCTATTATTCTCACCCTATACGTTGTCTCCAGGTGCCGGCCTAGTCAGATATCTTTTTCAATAGTCGTTCCCGACGCGTTTCCTCTGACAGGCAATGCTGTCAGATTCATCAGGGGTTATACAGAAGATGCAAGTACGGTATAATAACCGTTAGCACAATCGCTCTTTGTGGTGTCCCAGCTGATTAGATGCAGTCCAGACACATGTCTGAGACTGCCCCCTTACATATACCGGTAGGATTATCTTAATTGGCATGCGGTGTGTCACTTACATCGCATCCCGGTGTGCGTTCCATTTGGTCAGTCTCGGATCCGGAAGTGTGTCACTCTGCGCATGCGCAGTAGTTGCCGGTATTCGCTACACTACACACCTATCAAAAAATCTGGAACGTGGCTAGACAGGAAACCCCTAGGCACCTTCAAATGTGGCTCATGCATAGCCTGCCCACATATTACTCAAACGAAAACCTTCACGAGCAACACCACCAAGAAAGTTTATACTATCAGAGATTTCGCAAACTGTAAAACTACAGGGGTGGTATACCTATGTACCTGCACATGTAATCTTCAATATGTGGGTAAGACTAAAAGAGAGCTCAGGAGGAGGATCGGGGACCACCTGGGCGATGTCAGACACAAACGAGACACTCCAATTGCAAGACACATACAGAACTTCCATGATGGAGATTCCAGGTCATTGAAGTTCTGTGTAATTGAAGTGATACGCCCATCCCCTAGAGGTGGTGACCTCAACAGAAAAATATTGCAAAAAGAGGCTGAATGGACTCATAGGTTAAAAACAGTGAGTCCATTGGGCCTTTGGATGTTTTATTTAGCCCCGGTGTACTTAAATACTCAAAACCACCTGACAAGTACCGAAAAATATAAAAACAAAATGGACGAGATAGGAAAAATAATACATCTACCGTGATAGGTTATATTCGTGTATATCACAAAGTGGGGGGGGTCATACCTCTGTCTAGGGTACATCATTAATTTCCTTATATAATATACCCCAGACTAGCCGCCTCTCACTCAAAAAGTCCCCTAAAATGAACCACTGTAGCCCCCAAAAATATCATATACCTAGGTCATATGAATATGATACCAAGGATAGCCTGTGGATCAGAATGCATTATAACCAGTCATTCTACGATCCTCTCACGATAGACTAAATTATGAACATCTGGATCATTTATGACGTCTAGGCCGTATACATAAATAAACGAATGTGTCTTGCATACATTTTTGCGCATGTGACTAGATGACCTATATGTCGGCCTGAACCATTTACCACTAAACCAGATGTTTACGTCTCGACTAGACTTCCTGAGACGCATTAACATGACGTCCATGCGTTCCACAGAATCATGTGAAGCGCAGCAATATGACTTCTATGCGTTCCACACAGCCATGCAGCACCTTAGATCCTAGGCTAGCCTGAGACGCATTAATATGACGTCCATGCGTCCCACAGAATCATGTGAAGCGCAGCAATATGACGTCTATGCGTTCCACACAGCCATGCAGCACCTTAGATCCTAGGCTGGCCTGGGACGCATGACTCTGACGTAATGCGTTCCACAGCGAATACCGGCAACTACTGCGCATGCGCAGAGTGACACACTTCCGGATCCGAGACTGACCAAATGGAACGCACACCGGGATGCGATGTAAGTGACACACCGCATGCCAATTAAGATAATCCTACCGGTATATGTAAGGGGGCAGTCTCAGACATGTGTCTGGACTGCATCTAATCAGCTGGGACACCACAAAGAGCGATTGTGCTAACGGTTATTATACCGTACTTGCATCTTCTGTATAACCCCTGATGAATCTGACAGCATTGCCTGTCAGAGGAAACGCGTCGGGAACGACTATTGAAAAAGATATCTGACTAGGCCGGCACCTGGAGACAACGTATAGGGTGAGAATAATAGGGCCAGCCACCGAGAAGTGGGGTCGCTCCTTAGGGGGTGATTCTCCCGCATATAGGCGGGAGACCTCTCCGCTTTCAGGCAGGGAAAAAACAGTTCACCAGGGATATTTTCCTACCTGCCTGACCTATTATCTAAGATAATCAGTAACTAAACATTACTGGATCTACCTTTTCAGCAGACAAAGGGATCACCACGGATCCAACTGGACCACCTAGCTGCCTGGATTCCAAGCCTTCACGCATCTCATATACAACAAACCGTGAGTGGTGATCATAATAAGTGGTCAAACTACATTCTCATCCACACCCAGTGTGTTGTATTGTTGATATATATGCGTAGTCAGACCTTTTTTCATATGCAGTCATCTATTACTACAAATTTGGGACATATTTTTTATAAATTATCTGATAAAAGTTAAGTTTTAGTAGGATAACAAATCAGTGATACAGTTAATTGTTCCTACAACATTTGTATCTCAAATCATTACTGTGAATTGTGCAGAGAGAAAGAGACAGCAGGGAGGAGGACAGCCACTGAGAAGTTACAATAAGCGGACAAGAGGTAAAACAAAAACGGAAGGCGAGACGGGTCAACTAGCCGAGGTCAGTCCAGGAGGTCACGTCAGAACAAGGGAAGAGGCAAAGACAAATCCATAAACAAGCCGAGGTCAAAATCCGAGAGGTAGCGTCAAGGTACAGGGAGCAGGCAGAAGAGGTGACAAGAGGCGGATCGAGGTTTAATTCCAGAGGTAGCTTAATAACAATAAAGTACACAGCCTATAGGACGAAAATCACAGGCAACCTGTAGCCAGCAGGCCACCTGTATTTATAGTGGGGAGTGAGGGTCATGTGACGTGGCCAGCGTCACATGACCGACAGACAGACAATTCGAGCGCCGAGTGATCAGCTCGGTGCTCAAGGCAGACCTGGGAGCCTCCCAGCTAGCAAAGCCGCCCTGGGAACGAGGCCAAACACAGATCCTCGCTCCCAAAGCTAAGCAGCAGGTCTGCAGCTGATGGGAGACCCGTTACAGTACCCCCCCCCCCCCCCCTTTTACGAGGAGCCACCGGACCCAAGCATTGTGGACGAGGTTTCTCAGGGTGTTCCCGGTGAAATTTAGTAATTTACCTGGAAGCATGCATCCTAGACATAGGTATCCAGGACCTCTCCTCAGGTCCAAAACCTTTCCAGTGGACCAAGGAATTTCTAATCTTTCTGACATCTATTATTTTAGGAATAATGAATTCCTCCTGACACTCAACCTCCACAGGTGGAGGAGTTTTTTTTAAGCGGAACCACTGGTGACACATATTTCTTAAGTAACGACTTATGGAACACATCATGTATACGGAGGGAGTCGGGTAGCTTAAGTCTAAAAGATACTGGGTTAATAAGCTCAATAATATTGTATGGTCCAATGAAACGCGGCGAGAATTTCTTATAACATTGTTTCAAAGCAAAATTTTTAGTCGACAACCACACCTTATCGCCGAGTACAAAATTTACCCCCTTGGAACGTCTCTTATTGGCATGTTTACACTGGGTTTGCTGGGCTTTTTCCAGGTTCGATTGAACTTGTGCCCAGACTGTGCACAGTCTAGAGGTAAAAGAATCTGCCTGTGGGTTGAGTGAGGATACAGAGGGATTAGAACTAAAGCGAGGATGTAAACCACTGTTACAAAAAAAAGGAGACACCCCCGTGGAGACACCCCCGTGGAAGATTGTTGATGGCGAATTCTGCCAATGGGAGTTATCTCACCCATAGGAGTTGATTATGTGATACATAGCACCTTAGAAAAAGCTCCACTGCCTGATTTAACCGTTCCGTCTGCCCATTGGTCTGTGGGCAGAACAAAAAGCCCTTGTGAGAAGGCACAAGGTGCTATAATAGATGATAGGTACGTGTCACCGAGGTGCCTGGCCTCAGTGAAATGAACCGGTAATGTTTTGTCAGTAACCGAAGTAGTTTAGCTGCTAGCTGCAGTTGATCCGGGCCGGCTTTCATTGGAGTAGTCAAAGAGCAAGGTGGGATGACTACTCCCACGTATCCAGGCCAGGTGTTGGCTGGCCTATTTAAGCCAGGAATCCCAGGAGAGCTGGGGGTGTGGTTCCTAGTCTGGAAGTGTAACAGACTGGGAGTAAAGCTGTGTGGTGTGTTGCTGTGGATAAGCCTGCCGTTGCCTACTCTTTTCCCCCCTCTCCAGCGGGTGGTGGAACTCTGGAACTACAGAGGACTGTGAGTTGTACCATTTCATATGGACTGTGTTTCTTTGTGTTTACCCGCTGAAGTAAGCGAGCATTTGTTAAGTCTGTGTTGAACAAAATAAAAGACTATTGTTTAAATGACACCTGAAGTCACTGTTTGAGCTGATCCCCACACCCTCCAAAAGCTAGAAACAAACTGAACGCCTCTATCAGAGACGATATTTTCAGGGACACCATGCAGACGTACCACAATGAACAAGGATGCTAAGGTCTTTGCATCAGGAAGCTTACTTAAAGGAACATAGTGCACCATCTTGCTAAAACGATCAACCACTACCCACACCACTGACTTCCCCTCAGAGAGGGGCAGATCAGAAATAAAATCCATGGAGATGTGAGACCATGGCTTACAGGGAATGGGTAGTGGTTGTAGTTCACCAGCGGGATGTGTTTTTGGGGTCTTAGACCGGGCACAAACATCACAAGCTAAAACATAAGACCGTACATCTTTAGACAAAGTGGGCCACCAGAAAGACCTTTAGCAGCAATTCCTTAGTGGCAGCAATACCTGGATGACCACAGAGCATGTAGTCATGACATTCACCCAATAATTGAACACAAAAGTCTTCAGGAACAAACAACTTATCTGCCGATGTTTGTGGAGGAGCAAGTTGCTGAGCCTGTTGAATCTCAGAGTAAAGATCCGCAGAAACTGCTGCCACAAAGATGTATGATGGCAAGATGGGTTCCGGGGGGGGGGGGGGGGGGGGGTATCAGGAGGTTGGACGGCATTAAAACTCCGGGACAAGGCACCTGCCTTAACATTTTTACTTCCTGGTCTGAAAGTAACAGAAAAGTTAAAACGAGTAAAAAACAGGGCCCATCTGGCTTGTCTAGGATTAAGGCGTTTGGCCGCCTCAAGAAACACTAAGTTCTTATGATGAGTGAGAACAGTAATACAGTGTCTAGCCCCTTTTAAAAAATGCATCCACTCCTCAAATGCCCATTTAACCACCTCAGCCCCCCTAGCTTAAACACCCTTAATGACCAGGCCACTTTTTACACTTCTGCACTACACTACTTTCACCGTTTATTGCTCGGTCATGCAACTTACCACCCAAATGAATTTTACCTCCTTTTCTTCTCACTAATAGAGCTTTCATTTGGTGGTATTTCATTGCTGCTGACATTTTTACTTTTTTTGTTATTAATCGAAATTTAACGATTTTTTGGCAAAAAAATGACATTTTTCCCTTTCAGTTGTAAAATTTTGCAAAAAAAACGACATCCATATATAAATTTTTCTCTAAATTTATTTTTCTACATGTCTTTGATAAAAAAAAATGTTTGGGTAAAAAAAAAATGGTTTGGGTAAAAGTTATAGCGTTTACAAACTATGGTACAAAAATGTGAATTTTCGCTTTTTGAAGCAGCTCTGACTTTCTGAGCACCTGTCATGTTTCCTGAGGTTCTACAATGCCCAGACAGTAGAAAAACCCCACAAATGACCCCATTTCGGAAAGTAGACACCCTAAGGTATTCGCTGATGGGCATAGTGAGTTCATAGAACTTTTTATTTTTTGTCACAAGTTAGCGGAAAATGATGATTTTTTTTTTCTTACAAAGTCTCATATTCCACTAACTTGTGACAAAAAATAAAAACTTCCATGAACTCACTATGCCCATCACGAAATACATTGGGGTGTCTTCTTTCCAAAATGGGGTCACTTGTGGGGTAGTTATACTGCCCTGGCATTTTAGGGGCCCAAATGCGTGCGAAGTAGTTTGAAATCAAAATCTGTAAAAAATGGCCGGTGAAATCCGAAAGGTGCTCTTTGGAATGTGGGCCCCTTTGCCCACCTAGGCTGTAAAAAAGTGTGACACATGTGGTATTGCCGTACTCAGGAGAAGTTGGGCAATGTGTTTTGGGGTGTCATTTTACATATACCCATGCTGGGTGAGAGAAATATCTTGGCAAAAGACAACTTTTCCAATTTTTTTATACAAAGTTGGCATCTGACCAAGATATTTATCTCACCCAGCATGGGTATATGTAAAATGACACCCCAAAACACATTGGCCAACTTCTCCTGAGTACGGCGATACCACATGTGTGACACTTTTTTGCAGCCTAGGTGGGCAAAGGGGCACACATTCCAAAGAGCACCTTTAAGATTTCACCGGCCATTTTTTACAGATTCTGATTTCAAACTACTTACCACACATTAGGGCCCCTAGAATGCCAGGGCAGCATAACTACCCCACAAGTGACCCCATTTTGGAAAGAAGACACCCCAAGGTATTCCGTGAGGGGCATGGCGAGTTCCTAGAATTTTTTATTTTTTGTCACAAGTTAGCGGGAAATGATTTTTTATTTTTTTATTTTCTTACAAAGTCTCATATTCCACTAACTTGTGACAAAAAATAAAAACTTCCATGAACTCACTATGCCCATCACGAAATACCTGGGGGTGTCTTCTTTCCAAAATGGGGTCACTTGTGGGGTAGTTAAACTGCCCTGGCATTTTAGGGGCCCGAATGCGTAAGAAGTAGTTTAAAATCAAAATCTGTAAAGCATGGCCGGTGAAATCCGAAAGGTGCTCTTTGGAATGTGGGCCACTTTGCCCACCTAGGCTGCAAAAAAGTGTCACACATCTGGTATTGCCGTACTCAGGAGAAGTTGGGCAATGTGTTTTGGGGTGTCATTTTACATATACCCATGCTAGGTGAGATAAATATCTCGGTCAAATGCCAACTTTGTATAAAAAAATTGGAAAAGTTGTCTTTTGCCAAGATATTTCTCTCACCCAGCATGGGTATATGTAAAAAGACACCCCAAAACACATTGCCCAACTTCTCCTGAGTACAGTGATACCAGATGTGTGACACTTTTTTGCAGCCTAGGTGGGCAAAGGGGCCCACATTCCAAAGAGCACCTTTCGGATTTTGCCTGTGTGCGCGCGTTCATAGGAAATCTCGCGTCTCGCGAGATGATGCATATATGCGTGACTGTGCGCAGGGCTGCCGCCTCCGGAACGCGATCCTGCATTAGGCGGTCCGGAGGCAGTTAATGGACAGTAACTTGCGGTTTCCAATATCGTAATTTCTCTCCGAAGGAGAGAACTTGCAAGAGAAGAAGGCACATGGCCTTAAATTAGTGAGGTTAGAGGACCCTTGTGAAAGGACGGCCCCCACACCATCCTCTTAGGCATCAACCTCCACCACAAAAGGTTCCTCGGTATCGGGCTGAACCAAGACTGGAGCCATTTGGAAACAATTTTTTAGGGTATCAAAGGCTCGACAGGACTCCAACGACCAGTTAACCAGATCCGAACCTTTTTTAGTTAGATCCGTGAGGGGTTTGGCAATAACAGAAAAATTCTTTATGAATTTACGGTAAAAATTGGCGAATCCTAAAAAACGTTGGATTGCCTTTAAGGAGGATGGTCTTACCTAGTCTTGGATAGCCTGAACCTTACTGGGATCCATTTTAAATGAATGAGGAGTAAGAATATAGCCAAGATAGGGGATCTCTTGAACTCCAAATACACATTTCTCAAATTTAACAGACAAATGGTTCTCCCTGAGGATTTTTAAGAACCAGTCTGATGTGAGACACATGAGAATCCCAGTCAGGTGAAAAGACAAGAATATCATCGAGATAAACAATCATAACTTTGCCAATAAGTTCTCTAAAAATATCATTCATGAAATTCTGAAACACAGCTGGGACATTGCAAAGACCGAATGGCATAACCAGATACTCAAAGTGTCCCTCTGGAGTATTAAAAGCAGTTTTCCACTCATCTCCCTCCTTAATACGAACTAGGTTATAAGCTTCTCTCAAATCAAATTTAGAAAACCAAGAAGCACCCAAAATCTGGTTAAAAAAATCAGGAATCAACAGGATGGAATACTGATTCCTAATAGTAATTTTATTCAAATTTCTGTAGTCAATGCAGGGCCTGAGACCACCGTCTTTCTTTTTAACAAAAAAGAATCCTGCTCCCAGGGGAGAGGTGGAGGGCCTAATATGTCCCTTCTTGAGACTCTCCTGGATGTAGTCTTTCATGGACTTGCGCTCAGGACCGGACAGATTATAAATCCGTCCTTTAGGAAATTTGGACTCAGGTATCAAGTCAATAACACAGTCATAAGACCTATGGGGAGGGAGAGTATATGTCTCAGTGGTGGAAAAAACATCTGAATAATCAGCAATAAAATGAGGAATATCTGATGAGACCCCAGCTTGAACTACGGTTAAGCAAGAATTACAGTTAGGCCCCCATCTCTCTAACTTGCCCGAACTCCAGTTAATGACCGGATTGTGTTGCTGAAGCCAGGGCATACCAAGGACTACGTGAACTGGAAGATTCTCTAAAACAAAGAAGGAACATTTCTCAGAGTGGCAGATCCCTACAGATAGGGTAACCTCCGGAGTACGGAATTTTACTGTGCCCCCTAGAAGGGGGGTAGAATCGATGGCGACAACCTGGATTGGGGTGGGTAATTCTAGTATAGGAATTCCCATCTGATTAATGAATTTGTAATCAATAAAACTAAAAGCTGACCCTGAATCCACAAAGACATTTCCTGACCTCTTTAAGACCCCAAAGGCAATAGAAACCGGCAGCAATAGTTTACTTCTTACCACCTCCGGGAGTACCTTGTCCTTGAATCCCTTAGACTTGGATGATTTTCCAGAAGGCTGAGCTTTAGGACACTGATGGATCCAGTGTTCAGGATCCCCACAATAAAAACAAGAGCCGCGATGACGACGTAGTTCTCTTCGCGTCATCCCGAGTTGCATGGGCTCGTCAGAGTGGGCTTCCATCCTGGGTTCAAGGGGGGGAGTCTCAGGTTGAAGAAGGGTATGAGGAGAAAACAAATGCTCCCGCTATCTCTCTCTGATCCTTCTATCTAGTCTGATGGCTAGCGTCATTATCTCCTCTAAAGAGTCAGGACAGGGATAACAAACCAAAATATCCTTTAACTTTTCAGTCAAGCCTGCCCTAAATTGACATTTGAGCGCTGGTTCGTTCCAGCCTGAAGGAACACACCACTTGCGAAACTGCGTACAATATTCCTCCACGGGATGATTTCCCTGAGTGAGGGCCTTAAGATTGGATTCGGTCAGGTTCATCATAAAGAACCCCTAACGCCTGGAAAAAGAGGTCCACAGAGCTAAGACAAGGGGAATCTGGTGCTAAAGAAAAGGCCTATTCCTGGGGGTCCCCTTGAAGCAAGAAAATGATAATACCAACCTTCTGTGGGTCAGGGCCGGAGGAGTGGGGTCGTAGTCTAAAATAAAGTTTACAGCTTTCCTTGAAAGCTAAAAAACTTCGGCAGTCACCCGAAAACCGATCGGGCAATTTAATGTGAAGTTCCACCTGAACAGTGTCGGGAGCAAGAATAGGGGGAGTTCGGACGGTCTCCTGAACTTGTAGTCTCTCCCCAAGTTCCTGTACTATTTAAGCAAGACCCTGCACATGTTCGGTGAGGCTCTGTATAGGGTTCATGCTGAATTTGGGCCTGTGATTCTGTCACGGGTAGAGTCACGGGAATAAAGATAGAGCGGAGGTGCACCCCTTGAGCTGCCACCCGGTCCCCTGTCCCTGCCTACTTGCACCACCCGCACTAGGTGACGGAGCGCAACTGGGCGACAGTCCCTAACCTACTAAGTGCAAGCAGAGAGAAAGAGACAGCAGGGAAGCGGACAGCCACTGAGAAGTTACAATAAGCGGACAAGAGGTAGAACAAAAATGGAAGACGAGGCGGGTTAACTAGACGAGGTCAGTCCAGGAGGTCACGTCAGAACAAGGGAAGAGGCAAAGACAAATCCATAAACAAGCCGAGGTCAAAATCCGAGAGGTAGCGTCAAGGTAGAGGGAGCAGGCAGATGAGGTGTCAAGAGGCGGATCAAGGTTTAATTCCAGAGGTAGCTTAATAACAATAAAGTACACAGCCTATAGGACGAAAATCACAGGCAACCTGTAGCCAGCAGGCCGCCTGTATTTATAGTGGGGAGTGAGGGTCATGTGACGTGGCCAGCGTCACATGACTGACAGACAGACAAGTCGAGCACCGAGGGATCAGCTCGGCGCTCAAGGCAGACCTGGGAGCCTCCCAGCTAGCAAAGCCGCCCTGGGAATGAGGCCAAACGCAGATCCTCGCTCCCGAAGCTAAGCAGCAGGTCTGCGGCTGATGGGAGACCGAGTACCTTCGGCGCCCCGTTACATTGAAACTTGGAAATTTAAATTTTTTTACAAATTTTGGGTAAATTTGGTATTTTTTTTATAAATAAAAATTATTTTTTTTTACTTCATTTTACCAGTGTCATGAAGTACAATTTGTGACGAAAAAACTATCAGAATGGCCTGGATAAGTCAAAGTGTTTTAAAGTTATCACCACTTAAAGTGACACTGGTCAGATTTCCAAAAAATGGCCTGGTCCTTAAGGTGAAATAAGGCTGTGTCCTAAGGAGTTAAGGAGAAATTTTTTTATTTTTTTTTTTTAGCACATGTACCAGAACTTAAATCCTGATGAGGTTAATGATGCCGTCATGAAGTGTATCACCTGATGATTGCTGTTGATAAAAAAAAAAAAGAAGTACCATTATGATAAAATATGTCATTTAGAGTGGATGCGACAAATCTACATGTCCACAACATATGAAATCTAGCAGTCATCATATGTCCCTTTGAGGCGTGAACGAGTCATTAAAAATCAAATGATCTGATACTACAGATACAATAGACTGCAAAAACACATTACCACCTCGATTGGCTTATGTGTATTCATATGAAATAGAAGCATATTTTTAAAATGTTTTTTTATTTTTTTTATTTGACTTTATTAAAACAGTCCTGTCATATTGCACTTTTCACACTGGCCACTAGGGCAGACAAATGATTAAAGGTGGCTATAGATATAGATATAGCCCATACCATTGTTACTTGCTTATTATCATTTATCAGTGAGCACTGTGTATCAATGTGATTCTGGTCAATTGTGAGCTCCAATGGGGACATGAAATCTATAGGAATCCCCACCATTCATTAAACACACGTGGACATCTTAATTGTCCAAAACACATACATGCATGCCAAATGAAGACTTATGATGGGGGCATGCACAGATGCCCAGTAGTAACAGTATAGGTTCCCCCTGCCCCACCAAATTTATTAGTATGTGTGTGTCAAACGCTCCAAGACAGCATGGAATGCAAAGTGCAACACCCCAGATTTCTGAAAAATTTGCAATTATTTTTTATTAATCAGAAGAGATTTTAATTAGACATATTGTAATAAAAGGTTGCCCTTGACTTCACCCACTTTATTGGACTTCTATGTCAGAAAACGTGGAGCAGGTGCTTCAAAAATATACCACTCATTCTGAACACCATATTTCTCAATGCATAGATATAATACATAGATAAATGCTTCTCTTCACATATAAATGCTTCTCTTCACATTTAAATGCTTCTCTTCACATATTATATTACAAAATTATCTGCCTGCATCCACAACTAGTGAGAGTTCAGTACATAGATATTTATTCAGTTACCATTGACTGCAATACAAGCTGTAATAATATCTTTGCACTGAGCTCCCTCTAGTTGCGGCAACATGAAAATGCAGTGTTTTCATGTTGGGCACAGTAGATGAAGGTCAGCACTCTTCCCTCCTCCACCCTGGGTCCTGTAGCAGTCTTTTGGTCTGTGCCTCTATGGAAAGGACGCCACTGCTTATGAAATCTGAATGTATAAAAAGACACATAGATAAAAGAAAAAGGTCAGTCAATTAACTGGGGATAACAGAGCATAAGCCCGTCAGATTAGAGAGCTCAGAAGTTTAGATCTATAGCAGTATATTAAATGACACGAAATGCTGAAAAAACATAATATTCTTTATGTTGTAAAAGTCACCAAATTAAGAAAACTCCCAGTAATCTCACAGACAAGCTTTATTGCACACATGCACAAAATAGTGCAAAACCTCATCACGTAGGGTTAAAGGGGTTGTCTCACTTCAGTAAGTGGAAAAATTAATCAAGCCAGCTGTGGCAAAACCAACCTCGCCACTGGGTTTTGGAGAGGCCTGTTTACCAGCCTCTTGCCTCAGGATTATGGCCCATACTAACTTTAAAGGAGAAGACAGACCGGCCGCACAGCTTAAATCTGTCTTTGGAATTGTATTTTGTTATGTGAGGGTACCCAGATAGCTAATTTTATGGTATTCGTGTATTCTGAGTGCCATTCACCTAATGATATGCACTCAGACTTGAGCTATCTGGGAATATGTTAAATGTCTGTGTTTGCTGTGGGGGTGTGACATTGTGTGTTTGGGTGGTGATTTCTGTCCTGTTGTCTCCACATGTGTATTGGCGATTTCCCTTTGTCCTGAGAGATAATTGAATTGCTCCTCGGGTGTCTCCAGGGCAGAGAGGAGGAAACCATGATGCATTGTGGGGATGTGTTGTGTCTGTGTATCCTGAGTTGCTACGTATCTGTCCTGTGTCACAGTCTTCCTTCTGGTCCCCTAGGGGTGTGTCCACCAGATGGGGACCTGCATAAATACGGGCGGGTAGCCCTCAATAAAGTGTGCCTGTTTTATCCTTCATCATGTTGAGGCTGGTGTTTGGGTAACTGATCAACACTGGGGGATTCCTATACGCTGGGAGATTTGCTATACTCCCCTGGCTATAACTACTAGCTCTTTTAAGAGCTGTTCCTGCTCTCTGGTTTTAGGAGAGGTTCACCCACTGGAGCCTGGAGCCTTGTCGTAGGTCCAGGGTGGGTAGGAGACGGTGAGACCTCAACCAAGCTTCGGCGGTTCGTGGGGTCTGCAGTGCGTACGGTGTCAAGTGGAGTGCTTGGAGTCCTCGGAAAGCACTAGGAGCAACTATCAACGGAGGTACCCGGTCGGGGTGCTAGGAGATCCGTTACACCAGCAAAGGAAGCAATATGGGTAATAACAATACATTAGTAAGTGCCTTGTATTAACTTTCTCTACATGATAAATGCCACTTGCTGAAGTCAGACAACCCCTTTAAGTTACAAATAATGCACTCAAATCTTTCTACAAACAGTATACCATACAATTGCTATCATAACATAGTACAGTACAGTGGCATGCAAAAGTTTGGGCACCCCTGGTCAAAATTACTGTTACTGTGAACAGTTAGGCAAGTTGAAGATTAAATTATCGCCAAAAGGCATAAAGTTAGCCTTTCAACATTTTAAGCAATATCAATGTATTATTTTGGTTTTGTACAATTTTAGAGTGAAAAAAAGGAAAGGAGTACCTTGTAAAAGTATTGGTACCCAAGGAGATTTGAGCGCTAAGGTAACTTTGACTGAAGTCTCAAACATTAAATAGCCGGTTAGGGTTAACTTAGAAAATGGACAGGTGAAGCAGATTTCAAAGCTTTATAAATACATCTAAGGCTACATGCACACGACCGTGCCGTTTTTTGCGGTCTGCAAACCGCGGATCCGCAAAAAACGGAAGCCGCCCGTGTGCCTTCCGCAATTTAGAAATGCCTATTCTTGTCCGCAAAATGGACAAGAATAGGATATGCTATTTTTTTTTTTTGTGCAACGGATGCGGACAGCACACGGAGTGCTTTGACTTATCCAGGCCATTCTGAGATTGTTTTTTCGTCACATATTGTACTTCATGACACTGGTAAAATGAAGTAAAAAAAAATCTTTTTAATTTATAAAAAAATACCAAATTTACAAAAAATTTGTAAAAAATAGCAAATTGACAAGTTTCAATTTCTCTACTTCTATAATACATAGTAATGCCTCCAAAAATAGTTATTACTTTACATTCCCCATATGTCTACTTCATGTTTGAATCATTTTGGGAATGATATTTTATTTTTTGGGGATGTTACAAGGCTTAGAAGTTTAGAAGCAAATCTTGAAATTTTTCTGAAATTTTCAAAAACCCAATTTTTAGGACCAGTTCAGGTCTGAAGTCACTTTGCGAGGCTTACATAATAGAAACCACCCAAAAATGACCCTCATCTAAGAAACTTCACCCCTCAAGGTATTCAAAACTGATTTTACAAACGTCGTTAACCCTTTAGGTGTTCCACAAGAGTTATTTGCAAATGGAGATGATATTTCAGAATTTAAATTTTTGGGCAAATTTTCCATTTTAATCCATTTTTCCCAGTAACAAAGCAAGGGTTAACAGCCAAACAAAACTCAATATTTATGGCCCTGATTCTGTAGTTTACAGAAACACCCCATATGTGGTCGTAAACTGCTGTACGGGCACACGGCAGGGCGCAGAAGGAAAGGAATGCCATATGGTTTTTGGAAGGCAGATTTTGCTGGAATGTTTTTTTTTTTACACCATGTCCCATTTGAAGCCCACCTGATGCGCCCCTAGAGTAGAAACTCCAAAAAAGTGACCCCATTTTAGAAACTATGGGATAGGGTGGCAGTATTGTTGGTAACAGTTTGTCTCCACATTCTGAAAGCCAAATTTATTTATTTTTTTGGGCGACTGTCTTATGTAGGGCTAATTTTTTTCAATATGAGATGACGGTTTGATTGGTACTATTTTAGGGTGCATATGACTTTTTGATCGCTTGGTATTACACTTTTTGTTATGTAAGGTGACAAAAAATAGCTTTTTTGACACACTTTTTATTTTTATTTTTATTTTTTACGGTGTTCATCTGAGGGGTTAGGTAATGTGATATTTCTATACAGAAGGTTCTTACAGATGCAGAGATACCTAATATGTACACTTTTTTTTATTTATTTAAATTTTACACAATAATATAATTTTGGAAACAAAAAAAAATCATTTTAGTGTCTTCATAGTGTGAGAGCAATAGTTTTTTTTTTTTTTTTCTGGGCAATTGTCTTAGATAGGTTATCATTTTTGTGGGATTAGATGATGTTTTAATTGGTACTATTTTGGGGTGCATATGACTTTTTGATCGCTTGCTATTACACTTTTTGTGATGTAAGGTGACAAATGGCTTTTTTTTTACAGTTTTTATTTTTGATGGTGTTTATCGGACAGGGTGGATCATGTGATCTATTTATAGAGCCAGCTGTCACGGACGCGGTAATACCAAATATGACTATTTTATAAATTTTTTCCTATTTTTTATATTTTTTTTAATTACTTAATTGGGGAATTGTTTTTTTTAAAATGTGAAACCTTTTTTTGTTTTATAAAACACTTAATTTTTTTATTTTATTTATTTTTTATTTTATACTTTGTGTCCCCCATAAGGTCATACAAGACCTCTGGGGGACATTTGGCTTTTTTTTTTTTTACTATTGATTTTTCCTGTAACTGGGACTGACATAGTAGCCCAATTTACAGGGGAAATACACCTCCCAGAGAGGCTGACCTGACAGCTCCTGAACTCTCCTGGCCCCGGCGGTCACATGACCACCGGGCCGGGACAGAAAGCGCTTAGCGCTTCCTGTTCTGTATACACAGCGCTCACTGAGCGCTGTGTATACAGCAATCTAGAAGGCAGGGACACCTGGGAACTGTCCCTGCCTTCTCTCTGGGGTGCTCTGCTGTCACTGACAGTGGGTAGTTCGCTCTGTAGCTGCACGATTAGCGTGCAGCTGCCATCTCTGAATGGACGTCCATTCAGAGTTAAACATCCACCCATAGGACGTTTATATCCTATGGGCGGATGTGAAGTTAAAATTAAAATGGTTGAGGCCCACAAAGCAGGAAAGGCTATAAGAAGCTAGCAAAGCATTTTCAGGTTGCCATTTCCTCAGTTTGAAATGTAATTAGGAAGTGGCAGTTAACAGGAACAGTGGAGGTCAAGAAAAGGTCTGGAAGACCAAGAAAAATGTCAGACTGATTGCTAGACAGACAAATCAGAACTCCTGCTTGACTGCAAAAGACCTTCAGAAAGATTTAGCAGACTTTGGAGTTGTGGTAGATTGTTCTACTGTTTAGTGACTCCTGCACAAATATGGCCACATATCAAGCTAGGGGTATGTGTCCTTTCTCAGAGGCATATCCTTTCTCAGGGGCATGTCCTTTCCACTGCAGCTTTCTCCCTGTAACTGTCAACAGTATAAACAGCAGGTGGCAGTTATAGGATAAAACTGAGCATTTGCGACCATCTGAGGACCTGAGGGTGAGGATCATTGAACACCAGGGATAATCCAATCCCAACCTCTTGCTAGGCATAACACATATAACACATTATTAGTGATGAGCGAAGTATTCAAATATTCCATTCGGCTGCTTTGCCGAATAAAAAATAATTAATAATAATTAATTATTAAATAAAAATAATAATTAGCTTTGTGACGATGCGTCATTGTACCCCTCAGATGCCACGTTCATTGCTGATTGCAGCATCTGACAGCAATAATACTGTGTCAAATAAAAAAAAACTATAAAATCATAATTACCCTCATCCCTTTGATTGCAGAGAGCCGGCTGTGGCCATCTTGATTGAAGATCTAACACAAAATGTTGCGCGGCCTGTGATGACGTCATCATGTTGGCCGGCGTGGTGACGTTACACGTCACCAAGCATGGGATTTCATGCAAGATCTTCAATCAAGATGGCTGCCGACAACTCTTCGCGCTCAAATGGATGAGCTAAGAATGATTTTTTTAAATATTTTTTTGCGCCATTCAGGGAAAGTTTTCCCTGAACTTTGTGGAGTTCGATTGGCTCAACACTACACATTTGTATTGATTTTGGCTCCTTTAACCCCTTAATGTGCGATGTCCGTGCAGGAAGGAAGCAGCCATTGGGTCCCCGCGCTGCTGTGACAGGGACCAAATGGCAGGGAAGGCAGCCCGATGCCTTCCTTAGGCATCGTGGCTGCCTTTCAAGAGAGCCTGTGAGATCCAGCCCCCTGGATCTGTCAGGCAAGCAGGCTGTAAGTGTATTACAGTCTGTAATACACTTACAGCCAATGCATCACAATAAAGTATTGTGATGCATTGTAAGGAGGATCAGACCCCCAAAAGTTGGAGTACCAGAGTGGGACAAAAAAATAAAGTGAAAAAAAAAAGTTTAAAAAAAGTTTAAAAAAAATTATAAATAAAAGTTTCAACCAGTTTCAAGTAAAAAAAAAGAGTAGACATATTAGGTATCGCCGCATCCGTATCGACCGGCTCTATAAAAATATCACATGACCTAGTGCAATACCAAGCGATCAAAAAGGCATATGCCCCCCAAAATAGTACCAATCTAACCGTCACCTCATCCCGCAAAAAATGAGCTCCTACCGAAGAAAATCGACCAAAAAAAAAAAAAAAAAATGGCTCTCAGACTATGGAGACACTAAAACATGATATTTTTTTGTTTCAAAAATGCTTTTTTATATTAAATGTAAAAAAAATTAAAAAACACACATATTAGGTATCGCCGCATTCGTAACAACCTGCTCTATAAAAATACCACATAACCTAACCCCTCGGGTGAACACCATAAAAAAATAAAAATAAAAACTGTCAAAAAAGCCATTTTTTGTCACCTTACATCACAAAAAGTGTCATACCAAGTGATCAAAAAGTCATATGCACCCCAAAATAGTGTCAATCAAACCGTCATCTCATCCCACAAAAATTATACCCTACCTAAGACAATCGCCCAAAAACTGAAAAACTATGGCTCTCAGACTATGGATACACTAAAACATGATTTTTTTTTTGTTTCAAAAATGATATCATTGTGTAAAACTTACATAAATAAAAAAAAGTATGCATATTAGGTATTTCCACGTCGATAATGACCTGCTATATAAAAATATCACATGACCTAACCCCTCAGGTGAACACCGTAAAAAATTTAAAAATAAAAAGTGTGTCAAAAAAGCCATTATTTGTCAACTTACGTTACAAAAAGTGTAATGCCAAGCGATCAAAAAGTCATACGCACCCCAAAATAGTACCAATCAAATCGTCATCTCATCCCGCAAAAAAATTAGCCCCTACCTAAGACGATCGCCCAAAAAATAAAAAAATCTATGGCTCTCAGAATATGGAGGCACTGAAACGTGATTTTTTTTAAATTCAAAAATGCTGTTATTGGGTAAAACATAAATAAATAAAAAAAGTATACATATTAGGTATCGCCGCGTCCGTAACAACCTGCTCTATAACAATACCACACGAACTAACCTGTCAGAAGAACATTGTAAATAACAAAAAATAAAAACGGTGCCAAAACAGCTATTTTTTGTTATCTTGCCTCCAAAAAAGTGTAATATAGAGCAACCAAAAATCATATGTACCCTAAAATAGTACCAACAAAACTGCCACCTTACCCTGTAGTTTCCAAAATTGGGTCATTTATTAGGATTTTCTACTCTAGGGGTGCATCAGGGGGTCTTCAAATGTGACATGACAGCTTAAAATTATCCTAGTGAAGGGGGCATGGCCTAGCCGTTCATGCAGCAGAACTTGTGAGCGCTGAGCTCCGCCACCAAGCTGCAATACCAGAGGCCCGAGCCCACAGCACTGCTCCCCACATGGGCAAGAAACAGCCCAAGCAACCCCAGCAAGGGACTCTACCTCCTCCGGACGCCCTGCATCGCGGCACACTTCAGGCCTTTGTCCTGCGCTCAGGACAGAGTGCACCGCCATCTTCTCTGCCCAACCTGGCAGCTCCGACAGACGCCACAGAAGCCATTCAGCCTCCAGCCTCTCCACCACTGCCCCAAATGTGGGCCCAGCAGGGGGACCCAGCATCCAAGATGGCGCCTGCATGTGCTGGTGCACCAGCTACTGAAGAAGTGCCCCCACAGGTCAGTGTCCAGAAGAATCACTCTGGCCCCCCTCTGCCATCCCCCCCCCGGCTCTCTCCCTGAAGAAGGGACCCTCCAGATTTGAATAATATAATGGCAGTGCTCCCTGCCCCCCTTTCCCCTTTGGAATTTGAAGAAGACATAGGGGCTACCCCCTCCATGCAGCGATACGCTGCCCCCATCTTCGCTCACTCCCCATTCTCTGACCGCGGAACCAGCGGTGGTTTCCCCCCACATGGAATGGGCCTCAATACTCACCCAGCTGCCCACTAAAGGGGACTTCCAGGCCCTAGTCACAGAGGTCACTGCAACATGCCGCTCTAAAATCTCTGCGGTACGGTGTGATTACACACTATTGCCACCCGGGTGGGGACCCTGGAGAAGAATCACGAACGGACATACAAGGAACTTTGGATGCGCTCTTCAACAAAATTATGGGGGACCCCCCCGTCCCATTCTACTAAGCTGGATAGGGCTCATAGAGCTCTTCGGCCCAAAGGATCCACCTCCCAACCCAAGGACATTATTTCTTGTGTCCATGACTTCACCCAGAAAGAGGCAATCATTATGAAAGCCAGGGACTTCCAATTTATGGATTTCCAAGGGACCCGGGTCCAACTTTTCCAGGACTTGTCTTGGATCACACTGCAGAAACGACGCCATCTTCGTCCCCTATTGGACTCCCTGAGGGACCATAAGATCCCGTACCGCTGGGGGTTCCCTTTTGCCCTAAATGCCTAGATAAACGGTTGCACTGTGGTCCTACGCTGACCTGGACCCATTCTGTGTCGTACTGGACTTGCCAGTACCAGACATTCCTGACTGGGAGATTGCCATAACATCCCTGCCCGCCCCACCCACCTGGCAGACGACAGGAGGCCATAAGAGACGTCGTCTACCCTCACCCAAAATGCCATCTGTAGATCCTGGAGGAATGTCCCCTTCAGCAAAATCGTTGCTCCCCGAACCTGGAGGAACGTCTTCCTATCGCTGATGGCCTAGTCAGCGCATCCGGACACTCTCCATAGCCTTTCTTTTGGGAACTTCACTGTTATCCCCCTAAAAAGTTATAATGGTGGCGTAGTCGCCGCTTATTGACCAAGATTGTTTTCTTTTCTTCTTACTGGTCTTGCTCAAGTTACCCCCCTCTCTCGGGATGTGACTGGTTCGGTTCCCAGACAGCGGGATTCAGTAAGTCCGTCCTGCTGGCGGTTGGCCCAGCGGGATCGGTCCCTTTTCAGACTTTGTTAGTCTGTTCACTTCACAGATAGAATTAATTGTTTGTCTTTGTGAAGTCTTGTGGTGTCTACATCTTTTCCTATCCCTTATTGTTTTATACCCTTTTTTCTCCTCTCCTCCTTCTCCCCCTCCTGAAAGAAGGACTGAAGGATGCCTCCATAAATTATGTGGAACGCATGCTGCTCTACTCCAAGCAGAGATATTATGAGAAGGGAAACAAAGCCCACACCATTTTGGCCCGTCAGCTACGGGACTCTGCCTCCAAACGTACTCCCCAGGCGGTCAAAGACACAACTGGCTGCCCCCAATACCACCCCGAAGCGATAGCCCGATGCTTTCGTGATTATTACTCTAAATTACATAACCTTGCCAGCAAACACACGCACACTCCACCGCTACCCCACATACGGGATTACCTATCCTCTTGTAAATTGCCTAGGCTCTCCCCGGAGGCGGCTTCCTCCCTGAACAGCCCCATATCAGCTGAGGAACTAGGGGACGTGATTAAAACTCTCCCCCCAGGACCTGATGGGTTCACAGACTTGTACTATAATACGTTTCATTCAGAACTCTCCCCTCGCCTCCTCTTATTACTTAACTCATTTTTACTAGGTTCCCCAATCCCGTCATCCATGCTGTCATCCCACATTGTAGTCATCCACAAGACAGGTAAAGATCCTCAGGATTGCACTAACTATAGACCGATTGCACATCTTAACACAGATCTTAAAATCTTTACTCGCATTCTCGCTTACCCTGACCAATCCCCATATCACACTTCCTAACCTACAAAAAACCTTATCACAATACGGTGCCCTCTCAGGATATAAGGTTAATACTTCTAAGACAGAGGTTTCTATACCCACCCGTGACCTAGCACTGCTTCGAAGTAACTTCCCTTACCGTTGGTCGGATGCCACGCTAAAGTACCTGGGGTTTATATTACCCCTACGTACGCCTCCCTGTATTCCAGTAACTTCCCTCCCCTCTTTCGAGAGCTTAAGTCCCTCCTCGCTAAATGGAAACCCCTGTACATATCTCTGTTAGGCCGCATAGCAGCAGTCAAGATTTCTCTCCTCCAAAAATTGCTCTACTACTTTGAGACCCTCCCAGTGCGGATCCCTATGTCAGAACTACGCCTCCTCCAACAGGCCATTTTTTATTTCATATGGCAAGGTAAACGCCACTGCATCCCCCCAAGGTTATGTTTGCGGACACGGACAGAGGCGGCCTATCGGTCCACCATATCATGCACTATTACTGGGCTTCTCATCTACATGTCATCCCAACAGGCATACACCAAATGGGTGGAAGTTGAAAAGCTCTGGCTTGCTCTGATTCATCTCAACACACTACTATGGCAACAGACTCCTGTTGCCCCCCACACGCCCCTTCTGAGGCCCATGGCCTTTACCAAGCACATATGGGACACCTGCCACAGCAGATTTGCCTTAGCTTCCCAGCACTCCTCCATGATCTACTTCCTTTACAATCCAGCTATCCCCTCCAGCTTAACCACCTCTATAGTCCAGGTCTGGTCGTCGTTTGGTATCTTTTTGTTAGCGGACATTGTAGATGCTGCTACTTTGACACTTAAATCCTTTGTGCAGCTCCAGGAGCAATCAAAAGTACAGACGACTGAGAGACTCCACTATCTACAGGTTCGTCATTATGTGAGTACTGCTTTTGGTTCACTTAAGGTGTCACTATCTACTCCAT
This sequence comes from Bufo bufo, assembly GCF_905171765.1. Classification (NCBI taxonomy): domain Eukaryota; kingdom Metazoa; phylum Chordata; class Amphibia; order Anura; family Bufonidae; genus Bufo; species Bufo bufo. The sequence continues at coordinate 51,975,553 of NC_053395.1, forward strand.
TTGAATGTCTATGCCGATTAGGCACCGGAACAAGTAGACTGATTTCCCTCATCTACCGCCTCTTGGCCATGTGTGCGGAGGGCGAGATCACCCACCATGCATACATGGATAAATGGGCCGCTGCCCTCGGATCACCTCTTTCTCGCAGTGCCTGGCAGACTATATGGAACAGGGCAGCCAAATCCTCTATTTTCACCACGTACAAGGAGACCCAGTATAAGTTGCTAATGCACTGGTATCATACTCCTGCTCTCCTACATTGTATAAACTGTTTCAGTGCTTGAACGATGTAGGTTCATTGTACCACATTTTCTGGACATGCCCTAGCATTACCCCATTTTGGGAAGAGGTAAAAGATGTGGCTCACTCTCTTTTCGGATCTCCTATACCGCTGGACCCAAAGGTCTACCTACTTAACTTACCACCTCCGGGGCTGAGCAAGTGCTCTTCCACACTGTTCCTCTCCCTATGTACCGCAGCTAAAACCTTGATCACTAAATCAATGGAAACAGACTACCCCTCCCACCAAGTCCACGCTACTGGCAAGGGTCCGTGACTTCAGGTCCATGGACTATCTCACAGCGTTCTCTTAACAACACTGTGGACATTCCCCTAGGGACCCCCCCCCCTCCATCATCCCTGTTCTTACTTTCCCCTATCCGTCCCTTTCCGTTTGTGTTCTGTCAGTTGTCTTATCCCGTGTCCTGAGTTTTTTGTGATACATTATTAGACATAGTCATTGTATTTGTACTGCTGTATGCGCTGTCTCTGTGCCTTTTTTACATCTCAATGGTCCACTGTGGACTCTGTATGAACTATGCTGCATCACTTTGCTTTTCTTCTTTATTTCGGTATTATTGAAAAATTTGCACGTAATGTGCTAATAAAAATCTACAGTAAAAAAAAAAAAATTATCCCAGTGAAATCTGCTTTCCAAAAACGATATGGCGTTCCTTTCTTTCTGCGCAATGCCGTGTGCCCGTACAGCAGTTTATGACCACATATGGGGTATTTCTGAAAACGACAGAATCAGGGCTTTGTTAGTGGAAAAAAATTGATTAAAGGGTTAACAAAGTAACTAAAATCAATGTTGAATACTTTGAGGGGTGTAGTTTCTAAAATAGGGTCATTTTTGGGTGGTTTCTATTATGTAAGCCTCACAAAGTGACTTCAGACCTGAACTGGTCCTCAAAAAGTGGGTTTTGGAAATTTTCTGAAAAATTTCAAGATTTGCTTCTAAACCTCTAAGCCTTCTAACGTTCCCAAAAAATAAAATGGCATTCACAAAATGATCCAAACATGAAGTAGACATATGGGGAATGTAAAGTAGTAACTATTTTTGGAGTTATTACTATCTATTATAAAAGTAGAGAAATTTAAATTTGGAAATTTGCTAATTTTTCCACATTTTTGGTAAATTTGATATTTATTTATAAATAAAAATGAATTTTTTTGACTCAATTTTACCACTGTCATGAAGTACAATAAGTGACGAGAAAACAATCTCAGAATGGCCTGGATAAGTAAAAGCGTTTTAAAGTTATCACCACATAAAGTGACACATGTCAGATTTGCTAAAAATGGCCTGAGCAGAAAGGTAAAAATGGCTTGGTCCTGAAAGGGTTAATGTTATGCAAAAATAAAATGTAACGTATCATTCACCAACATTGTTACAATTGTTCGAATTTCAGTTGTACTGATTTGGAGATTATTAATCTAAAGAAACTCAGATCTAGATATATGCTATTCTCATGCATATTTAATAGTATAATTTATTACCATGTAGCTCATCTGATCTAAAATTACACCATCACAAATGGAATATTAATCCTGCATTAATTAACTGACAACGAGCCAAAGTCAGAAAGGTTGCATAGCATTAGTGAATATCACAAAATGTCCTCGCGTTTTCAAACACCCATGCAATTAAAAGCAAAGACTAAAAACTGAAGCAAAAAGATATTATTAGGAAAGACGCAATTTCAGTTTGAACTGCAGAAAGGAAGAGATTTCTAAGGCTGAGTTCACTCGAGCGTGTCCGGATAAGGTCCGGATGCGTTGCGGCAAACCCGCGCGAGTAGGTACCCAATTGCAGTCAGTTTTGACTGCGATTGCGTTCCGTTGTTCAGTTTGTATCGCGCGGGTGCAATGTGTTTTGCACGCGCGTGATAAAAAACTGACTGTGGTACCCAGACCCGAACTTCTTCACTGAAGTTCAGGTTTGGGTTCAAGGTTGTGTAGATGTAATTATTTTCCCTTATAACATGGTTATAAGGGAAAATAATAGCATTCTTTAATACAGAATGCTTTGTAGGTGGTCAATTGAGGGTTAAAAAATAATTAACTCACCTTCTCCTCTTGATCACCGTGGTGATGGACCATGTGATTGGACCATGTGATCTGACGTCACCACAGGTCCTTTAGCCGGCAGCTCATGATTAAAGAAGTAAGAAGAGACCGGCAGCTACGCGATCAAGAGGAGAAGGTGAGTTAATAATTTTTTATTTTTTAACCCTCAATTGACCACCTACTAAGCATTCTGTATTAAAGAATGCTATTATTTTCCCTTATAACCATGTTATAAGGGGAAATAATACAGTGAATAGACTGTCATCTTAGCAACCATGCGTGAAAATCGCACCGCATCCGCACTTGATTGCGGATGCTTGCGATTTTCACTCAGCCCCATTCACTTCTATGGGGCCTGCGTTGCGTGATAAACGCACAATATAGAGCATGCTGCGATTTTCACGCAACGCATAAGTGATGCGTGAAAATCACAGCTCATGTGCACAGCCCCATAGAAATGAATGGGCCCAGATTCAGTGCTGGTTCAATGCGTTCACCTCCCGCATTGCACCCGCGCGGAAATCTCGCCCGTGTGAACTCAGCCTAAAAGTTTCATCCTTTGGCGAAATGTAAGAGCGAAAAAATATTAAATGCCAAAAGATACTGCATTTGTTGCGGAGAATGCAAAACGATCTGTCAGTTATTATTAATAAACAGGAGCACAAAAGCCTACAGCACAGTTCCTAATCCGAACAGCAGAAAATACGCTACCATGCAGCAATTTATAATTAAACGCTATGGACTCGCCCCATGAAAGAATTAAGGCCGATTTACCATTTTTGCCGTTGGGTGATTTTGTGCGTTCCGGATGTCTCCTATAAACAAATGCAGAATGAGACATGACAAAATACAAAGGGGATCAGAGGAAGCATTGAATTAATCATATTATGGAACACAGTCGTCTCAGGTTTTGCTCTGTAGTATGTGACTAGTCAAAGCAGTAATGAAGATCTCATATGCAGGGTTTGGATAAGCATGGGTTATGCCTATGGGGGTTTATTGTAAGGATGACTTATGCTTTTACATCTTACCATGGCTCAGACCCTTCAAATACTGTATATTTTTTCTACTGTCATAAAGCAACCTGTTGTTGATCCATTTTTTCTATGTTTGAAAAAAATTATGGTTTCTCTTTTTTTCTTAAATTATGCGTCACGATTTATAGATTTTTTTTTTTAAATATTGGTGTTTTCAACTCTTACAATAGGCCAAGGGTAGTTTCACATCGGCAGCAGGTAAATCCAGTAGTCTGTTACAGCAGAGAAGCAGAATACCAGAGTTACCATCTTCGAGATAGCCAGACTCCACTGGGCATCTCCAGATCCCCATTCACTATAATGGGTTCTGGCAGGTTTCTGGCATAAATACAGGCGTTCTGCCATAAAAATACTGCTCCATGATTTTATTCTGAAAACCCATCGGATCCCTGCAACCTATTGTCGATCCATTGTTATATGCTTAAAAAAATATGGTGGCTTGTCTTTTTTTTATTAATTTACGTGTCACGATTTATATTAAAATGAATGTAAAATATTGGTGTTTTCAACTCTTACAATAGGCTAAGGGTAGTTTAACATCTGCGGCAGGTAAATCCGGTAAACCGTTCTGGCAGAGGAGCAGACTATCGGAGTCTGGGTCCAGCATATGGACCTTATCAGGCACCTCCATAATGGGATCCAACAGGTTTCTGACATAGATGCCGGCATTCCACTGCATACATTGATGCTGGAAATCTAGCGGATCCCTGCTGGATTCCATTATAGTGAATGGGGATCCACCTATAACAATTGACTTTCTTTTTTCATCTTGTAGTATGTATGCTGGAGTCAGGCACATACCACTAATATTAACTGATGGAGATGTAGCAACTTCTCCTCCCTCTAGCACAGCGCTCTCTGTGCAAGTCACAGAGCATACCCACAACACTCTTCCATCAAAGTCAATATGTAAGCATTAGTGTTGAGCAAACTGAAGCATCCAAAGTGGAATATGATCCAAATTTTCTGGCAATTCGTGGTATCAAATAAAAAATCTAAAGTGTCCGTTGCACAAGTTACAAAGTGAAAGTAAGAAGTTTGGGTTAAAAATCATTCGAATACTACTGATTTTAGGTTGGTTATGTTCTTTTATACATAAGTAAATCCATTAATCCTTGATTCTGTAATTGGGGTGAAACAGCAGGATGATACTACAGATTGGGCTAATGCACACAAACGTATTTTTTTCCCATGTTCGTCTGGGTTTTTTTGCGGCCCAGGTGAAAAACGATTCACTTTGATGGGTCCGCAAAAAAATCGGAAATTACTTTGTGTGCATTCCATTTCTGTATGTCCACATAGTAATTTTTCAAAAAAGATAGAACATGTTCTATTCTTGTCTGTTTTGCAGACAAGAATAGGCATTGTTACAATGGATCCGCAAAAAAAAAAAAAAAACTGATACAATACGGACATCACACGGATGTCATCCATATTTTTTGCTGATCCGTGTTTTGCAGACCGCAAAATACATACAGTCGTGTGTATGAGCCCTAAGAGTGACACCTGTCACCTGCCTGTCATACTGATGCACAGTAACTGTTTCCCTACCGCAGCGGACCAGCTATGCATGTTTCTGCCTAGCACAGTGATGTACACCGAGATACACGCTCCCTGCAGACAGAAAATGGTTGGATGATTTTTAACGCGCTTCGTGACAAATGAATTCAAATCAAATTGGATTTTTTTGAAAAATTTGCCAAATTGTAAACATTTTTTTTAAAACTTCGCTCATCTCTAGTAAGCATTATTCAATGACTTTGACATTTAAACTGTTGAATGAACCCTTGAGACATTTAAAAAAGGTATGAGTAATTTCCACTTTTAAGAAAGATGTCTACAGATAATATATTTGAATCTTGTAATATGTATAAGTTGTGAGCGCTTCTTTATTCAGCTAATAATAAGTCATCAGTAAGTCATCAATAAGCCACAATAAGCCATCAAAATCTCATTTGTGGGGGTCTGAGACACTGCACCCCTACAGATCAACTGCACCAAAGTAGCTCTGGAGCGAGAATCAGGCACTGGAACTACACGGCTCCATTCATTGTGTAGTGGACAGAGCTAGTTACTGCAGCACTGCTCCCATCCACTTTAATGGGGGCAGTGCTGCTGTAAGCAGCTCCGTCCACTTCACAATAGATGGAGGTTCTGGCGCAAGAGCTTCTTTAGAACAGATGATTGATGGGGGTGCAGGGTGTCGGACTCCTGCCTATTAGATATTGGTGGCCTACTCTGAGGATCAGTAATTAGTTATTTTATTAATTGTATCCCTAGCTGGCCTTTTTTTTAGGTAATTTTGTTCTCCCTTTAAAACCCCTTTAATAATTATTGTTCTCATAGTACAGATGTGCCCAGATGTCATGGCCTGGGTATAGCCTTCAAGGGCCACCAAGATATATAGAAAAGATCTTTTATGTTTAATAATTGAAACACTCCATAATCTGCCATTTCTGCTCTTCAGCCTGCCGATTCTACAGCAAAGTGTCTCTGCCAATTTACAGTACAATCAATTATTTAGCAAAAACAGCTCTGCCGCTCTGTGGGGCTCTGTTACTAATAGGATTTGATTCCCACTGACTTTGAAAGCCAAGTGGCAGACTTTGTCTGAGCTGTTCCTGACCTTTGTGGAACAGAGACCCAGTAGGAACTGCGTGAGTTTTTCTAACCTGTCAATGAATAATACACTGCAAAGTCAGTAGGAGTGCACGTTTTGATGTATGTACTTACATAAAGACACCTCCAGACAAAAAAATGTTATAAAATATCCACAGGTCTAAAAGGTTGTTCTCTATGTGTCTCCTTTCTGAGGCTGTCATAGAAGGTGGTTTCTTGCAGCAGGCCTTTGATTACCGTACTTGCTGATGCATTGTAATGAATAACTTGAAAAGGAGAATGTACTTGACTGTATATACAAAGCAAATGCAAAAAAGTAATTACTAAGCAATGAACGGAGTGGCTCTTGCCACATCAGCACCAACCTGAGGAAGTTTTGACTTAAAAAGAAATTTGGAATGATCTAAAGCATATACAGTCAGGTCCATAAATATTGGGACATGGACACAATTCTAACATTTTTGGCTCTGTACACCACCACAATAGATTTGAAATGAAACAAACAAGATGTGCTTTAACTGCAGACTGTAAGCTTTAATTTGAGGGTATTTACATCCAAATCAGGTTGACTGCAAAATCCTTTGCAGTCAATTACAGCCTGAAGTCAGGAGCGCATAGACATCATCAGACGGGTTTCATCCCTGGTGATTCTCTGCCAGGCCTCTACTGCAACTGTCTTCAGTTCCTGCTTGTTTTTGGGGCATTTTCCCTTCAGTTTAGTCTTCAGCAAGTGAAAAATGCGTGCTCAATCAGATTCAGGTCAGGTGATTGACTTGGCCATTGCATAACATTCCACTTCTTTCCCTTAAAAAACTCTTTGGTTGCTTTTGCAGTATGCTTTGGGTCATTGTCCATCTGCACTGTGAAGCGCCATCCAATGAGTTCTGAAGCATTTGGCTCAATATGAGCAGATAATATTGCCCGAAACACTTCAGAATTCATCCTGCTGCTTTTGTCAGCAGTCACATCATCAATAAATACAAGAGAACCAGTTCGATTGGCAGCCATACATGACCACGCCATGACACTACCACCACCATGCTTCACTGATGAGGTGGTATACTTAGGATCAAGAGCAGTTCCTTTCCTTCTCCATACTCTTCTCTTCCCATCACTCTGGTACAAGTTGATCTTGGTCTAATCTGTCTATAGGATCAGAAGAACAAAAAATGACCTAGGGTGTCCCTGGGGCGGGTAAGGAGCAGTGCCCACCCAATACAGCCACAGGGGACACACCAGAAAACATAACTCGGCAGAAGCTCCCGAGTGAAAAAGCAGAAACAAAGAAGGAATGGAGCTCATAATACCAAAAAATATATAAATTTTATTAAAGCATGATAAAATGACAAAAATAGAGAAAAATAGTACATATGATGCCGTTAATCATAATGATAGGAGCGGAGAACAAAAAAGAGCGCCACCCCGGGAAGGAAATGCACACGGATGCAAAGATACAATAATATAATAAACATGGGAAGAGAAAATATATCAGGTACAGTACAAAACCCATGCAATAAATTGAATAAATAAGTGCCAGGTGAAAAAATCGTCAACGCATGCGCCCCCAATGGCATAAGGAATATGCAAAAGAAGGTAAATGTGGAGGTATGTTGCATACATAGACCTAGTGTAGATAAACAGCAAGATCATGTAGCCAAGAGGGGGGGAGGCAGCAAAAGACCAAAGCTCACCTGAACAAACCGTGTGCACAAAAGACCCAGGGTGGCGCTACCCCAACGCGCGTTTCGGCGTGCCTTCGTGCAACATACCTCCACCTTTACCTTCTTTTGCATATTCCTTATGCCATTGGGGGCGCATGCGTTGACGATTTTTTCACCTGGCACTTATTTATTCCATTTATTGCATGGGTTTTGTACTGTACCTGATATATTTTCTCTTCCCATGTTTATTATATTATTGTATCTTTCCATCCGTGTGCATTTCCTTCCCGGGGTGGCGCTCTTTTTTGTTCTCTGCTCCTATAATTATGATTAACGGCATCATATGTACTATTTTTCTCTATTTTTGTCATTTTATCATGCTTTAATAAAATTTATATATTTTTTGGTATTATGAGCTCCATTCCTTCTTTGTTTCTGCTCTGTCTATAGGATGTTGTTCCAGAACTGTGAAGACTTTTTTAGATGTCGTTTGGCAAACTCTAATCTGGCCTTCCTGTTTTTGAGGCTCACCAATGGTTTACATCTTGTGGTGAACCCTCTGTATTCACTCTGGTGAAGTCTTCTCTTGATTGTTGACTTTGACACACATACACCTACCTCCTCTTGATCTGGCCAACTCTTGTTAAGGGTGTTTTCTTCACCAGAGAAAGAATTCTTCGGTCATCCACCACAGTTGTTTTCCGGGTCTTTTGGTGTTGCTGAGCTCAACGGTGTGTTCCCTCTTTTTAAGATGTTCCAAATAGTTGTTTTGGCCACGTCTAATGTTTTTGCTATCTCTCTGATGGGTTTGTTTAGTTTTTCAGCCTAATGATGTCTTGCTTCACTGATAGTGACAGCTCTTTGGATCTCATCTTGAGAGTTGACAGCAACAGATTCCAAATGCAAATAGCACTCTTGAAATGAACTCTGGACCTTCTGGACGGTCTCCAGTAGAGTTAAGCGGACACCTGGATGTTCGGTTTGACGGGTTCGGCCAAACTTCAGAAAAAAGTTCGAGTTCGGGACCCGAACTTGACCCCGAACCCGAACCCCATTGAAGTCAATGGGGACCTGAACTTTTGAGTACTAAAATGGCTGTAAAAATTTCATGGAAAGGGCTAGAGGGCTGCAAATGGCATCAACGCTGCAAATGGCATCAACATGTAGTTAAGAGCATGGCAAGTGCTCTGAAAACAAATGTGGATAGGGAAATGACTTTAAATAACATAAAATACGTAAAAATAAAAAATAATAATCTTGTTCTAGGAGGACGAGGTCCATATGGAGTAGGAGGTTGAGGAGGCGGTGGATGTGGCGGTGTAGGTGGAAGCGGCAGTGGAGGAGGAGGAGGTAGCTTACACTGCTTTTTGGTTTTAAATTTATTTTTATTTTTTTTAAATTAGGGTACACCCCAAAACATTGGGAAATATAACCTGTGATAACCCCCTCCAGTCAGGCTAAACACACGTTCAGACAATACACTGGCTGCAGAGCAGGCCAGCACCTCCAAGAGGTAAAGGGCAAGCTCAGGCCATGTGCCCAATTTGGAGACCCAGAAGTTGCAGGGGCTGACCCCTGTCAGTCAGTTTGTGTAGGCGTGTGCCCACTTACTGCCCCACCATGTTGCACGTCCCCGTGATGTTCACGATCCAATATGATATCTACTCTATGAACTTTCGATGTTCTTTTATGCGCCTACCATGATGATCACGGGTGGCGGGGAATCAGGGTTCCAGGCCGGAGAGGGAGCGTGAGAAAGAGAGGCCACATCCAAGGGAGGATTAATTTTTTCAAATTTAAAATTATAGAGCGGAAATATGGGACAAAGTATTAAAGGATAAAAGTGGGACAACTTTTAAAAGTTTAAGCAGTGAATGAAAGGATATGTCGCGCATCAATTAATGAAGAATTTCTTAAATTTTATTCCCTGTCAACTATGCAGAGCAGGGGTTTCTATCCGGCAAAATTTGAAAAATGTCACCTGACAATGTAATTGACGATTTTTTATTTATTTATGTTCCTGTCACCTATGTAGAGGTGCCCCAGTGACATCCACCATTCATTTGAATATCTTCTCTATCAACTTTTGATGTTCTTTTCTGAGCCTACCATGTTGATCACGGTTATCGGCGAATCCCGGTTCCACGTCGGAGAGTGAGCGTGAGAAAAAGAGACCAAATTTAAGGGAGATAAATTTATAAAAATTTTTTTGATCGAGCGAAATATGGGAAAAGTTATTGAGGCGCAAATGTGGGACAAATTACAGAAGCTAAAATGTGGGCCAAAAGAGCAAAGCGGAAATGTGGGACAAAGTATTGAAGCGCAAATGTTGGCCAAAAGATTAAAGCGGAAATGTGGGGAAATTATTGAAGCCCAAATGTGGTACTACTTGTTAACACTACGTGACAAATGTATTTATTTTTTTAACCTGTCTAATAGGTATAGCAGTGGTACATCACACCCAAAAATTGGTGAATTTCACCCGAAAATGTAACTGACAATTTTTTATTTTTTTTAACCTGTCTACTAGGTATAGCATTGGTACTTCACACCCAAAAATTGGTGAATTTTACCCAAAAATGTAACTGACAAATATAATTTGTTTTAACAGTCTAATAGGTATAGCAGTGGTACATCACACCCAAAAATTGTCTGAATTTCACCAGAAAATATAACTGACAAATAAAAATTAGTTTTTTTACTGGTATATTAGGTATAGCAGTGGTACATCACATCCAAAAATTGCAGAATTTCACCAGAAAATGTAACAGACAATTTTAATTTTTTATTAACCTGTCTACTAGGTATAGCAGTGGTACTTCACACCCAAAAATTGGTGAATTTCACCCAAAAATGTAACTGACAATTTTTTATTTTTTTTAACCTGTCTACTAGGTATAGCATTGGTACTTCACACTCAAAAATCTGTGAATTTCACCCAAAAATGTAACTGACAATTATTTTTTTTTAACGGTCTAATAGGTATAGCAGTGGTACATCACACCCAATAATGGGTGAATTTCACCCAAAAATGTAGCTGACAATTTTTTTTTTAACAGTCTAATAGATATAGCAGTGGTACATCACATCAAAAAATTGCTGAATTTCATCAGAAAATGTAACTGACAATTTTTTTTTAACCTGTCTACTAGGTATAGCAGTGGTACTTCACACCCAAAAATTGGTGAATTTCACCCAAAAATGTAACTGACAAATATTTTTTTTTTTTAACAGTCTAATAGGTATAGCAGTGGTACATCACACCCAAAAATTGCTGAATTTCACCAGAGAATATAACTGACAAATAAAAATTCGTTTTTTTTTACTGGTATATTAGGTATAGCAGTGGTACATCACATGCAAAAATTGCAGAATTTCACCAGAAAATGTAACAGACAATTTAAAAATTTTTTTAACCTGTCTACTAGGTATAGCAGTGGTACTTCACACCCAAAAATTGGTGAATTTCACCCGAAAATGTAACTGACTAATTAATTATTTTTTTTTACCAGTCTAATAGGTATAGCAGTGGTACATCACACCCTAAAAATTTGATTTATGAGGTGGAGTTCCATATGGAGTAGGAGTTTGAGGAGGAGGTGGACATAGTAGTGTAGGTAAAAGCGGCGGTGGAGGAGGATGAGGTAGCCAACACTGTTTTTTTGGTTTTAATTTTAATATATTTTTTTCTTATGGTACAATCCAAAAGAGTGTAAAATATCCAAAATACAAGAATGAGCAATTGCACTGCAGTATAACAATGGCTGCTTAGTGCCGGTATACATGTCTATTCTGCACAAGGTACGGACAAGTCCTGTGGGATCCATGCCTGGTTCATTTAAATGAACGTGAGCTTGTCCACATTGGCTGTGGACAGGCGGCTGCGCTTGTCTGTGATGACGACCCCTGCCGTGCTAAACACACTTTCAGATAATACACTGGCTGCAAAGCAGGCCAGCACCTCCAAGGCAAAAAAGGCAAGCTCAGGCCATGTGCCCAATTTGGAGACCCAGAAGTTTAAGGGGGCAGACCCGTCATTAAGTACCTGTACGCATGGGATAGTTACGCTGAGAACGGCGTTATCGGCACTGGCCATGTTGGTCGATTACTCAAAACAGCGCAACAAGGAACACAGGTCTCGCATGGAGGCCCAGTCATTGGTGGTGAAGTGCTGCTGTTCTGCCGAGCGACTCACCTGTGCGTTCTACAGCTGAAACTCCACTATCGCCTGCTTCTGCTCGCACAGTCTGGCCAGCATGTGCAAGGTGGAGTTCCACCTTGTGGGCACGTCGCATATAAAGTGGTGAGAGGGAAGGTCGAAGTTACGCTGCAGCACTGACAGGCGAGCAGCAGCGGGGTGAGAACACAGAAAGCGCGCACAGACGGCCCGCACTTTATGCAGTAGCTCTGACATATCGGGGTAATTTTTAAGGAATCTCTGCACCACCAAATTCAGCACATGCGCCAGGCAAGGGATGTGCGTCAAACTGGCTAGTCCCAGAGCTGCTACGAGATTTCACCCATTATCGCACACCACCAGGCCAGGCTTGAGGCTGACTGGCACAAACCACTCATCGGTCTGTTGTTCAAGGCCCGTTCACAGCTCCTGCGTGGTGTGGGGTTTGTCCCCCAAACAGATACGTTTTAAAACTGCCTGCTGTCGTTTACCCCTAGCTGTGCTGAAGTTGGTGGTAAAGGTGTTACGCTGACCGGATGAGGAGCCGGTAGAGGATGAGGAAGCGGAGTAGGAGGAGGAAGCAACAGGAGGCAAACTGAAGCGCCCTGCAATCCTCTGTGGTGGAAGGACATGCGCCAAACTGCTATCTGCCTCAGGCCCAGCCGCCACTGCATTTACCCAGTGTGCTGTTATGGAGATATAACGTCCCTGACCGTGCTTACTGGTCCACATATCCGTAGTCAGGTGCACCTTGCCACAGATGGCGTTACGCAGTGCACACCTGATTTTGTCCCCTACTTGGTTGTGTAGGGAAGGGATGGCTCGCCTGCAAAAGTAGTGGCGGCTGGGCACGACGTACTGTGGGACAGCCACTGCCATAAGGTTTTTAAAACTATCAGTCTCCACCAAACGAAATGACAGCATTTCAAAGGCCAGTAATTTAGAAATGCTGGCATTCAGGGCTAGGGGTCCCGGGTGGGTAGGGGAGGTACTTCCTCTTCCTCTCCAGTGTTTAGGAGATGGAGAGCTGAATGCTTCCGTGGGACATTGTGGAGATGCTTGGTGACCCAGGTGGTGGTGTTGCTGGAAGATCCTCTGTTTGCGGGGTGGCAGGTGGCACTGTCACTCCAGAGGTGGATGAAGAGGCTGAGACTGCAGCAAAAGAGGAAGCAGGAGGAGCCAGAGACCTCTCTTGGTTTTTAAGGTGTCTACTCCACTGCAGCTCATGCTTATCACTTAAATGCCTGGTCATGCAGGTTGTGCTCAGGTTGAGAACGTTTATGCCTCGCTTCAGGCTCTGATTGCACAGCGTGCAAAACGACTCCTGTCTTGTCGTCAGCACATTGTCTGAAGAACTGCCACGCCAGGGAACTCCTTGGAGCTGGCTTTGGTGTGCTCGGTCCCTTGCTGCGGTGGGCAGTAGCAGGCGTACTGTCTAGAGGATGGCCGCTCCGCTTTTGCACCCTGCTCCCTCTTCTGCTGTGCTGGTGGCTCTGTGCGACCACCGCCTCTTCCTCCAAACTACATTGGTCACTCGCATGACCTTGATTCCATGTGGAGTCGAGGACCTCATTGTCCATTACATCATCTTCCACCCAGTCTTCACCCCTGCCCTCCTTGTCGGTCTGCACACTTTCAAAAGCCCCAGCAGTTGGCACCTGTGTTTCGTCATCATCCGAGACGTGTTACGATGCTCCTCCCATGTACTCATCTTAAAAGATAAGTGGTTGGGCATCGGTGCACTCAATCTCTTCCACTTCTGGGGCAGGGATAGGTGGATGGCCCTGGGAAACCCTGCTAACAGAGTCATCAAAAAGCAGAAGAGACTGCTGCATGACTTGGGGCTCAGACTGCTTGACTGATTTGCAAGCAGTGGCGTCGCCGGGGCGGGGCCAGAGGGGGCCACGGCCCCCCCTACATCATGCTATGCCCCCCCATGTGCCCCCCCAACTAAAATGACCCCCCCCCTCCCAAGTGAGCCGCTGCCGGGCACAGGGAGATGAGCACTTCCATTGCGCTCATCTCCATTGTAAACTGCCTGTGCCAGCGGAGCGAGGTGCAGGGGAGGGAGAGGCGTGTCCCTTCCCCTTCCTCTGATAGGCTGCAGGCAGGCCCGAAGTGGAGGAGAGGCCCCGCCCCCTAATTGCTCTTGTTTATCTTTCTAAAGCTAAAGGACCTTTGATGATGTCATCACAGGTCCTGTAAGGGAACTGCACAGTGTAAAGTGTAGTTCCCAGGTTAGAACAGTGCATCTGCCAGGACCTGTGATGACATCATCTTCAACATCACAGGTCCTGCAGAATCTAGCAAAGGAACTGCACCAAAAATGGTGTAGTTCCTAGGTTTCAAAGGTATATCTGCCAGGACCTGTGATGACATCATCACAGGTCCTTCAACCCCTAACAGCAAGTATTAGAAGTTCACAAGCAGCTCTGCATTGATCCATACAGACTGGAATGGAGAGGTAAGAGGAGGTCCTCCACTTCTCATCATTTACCCCCCCCTCCATGCCCTGTTTTTACTCATTGCTCACTCATGTATAATACTTCAGACAGTTACAGTGACCACTACCTCATGTACCTCACACACAGTGACCATAGTGTATAACTGACCACATATTTCTATAAACACTGCATCTACAGTTTTATACCTTGTATGTCTCACATCTATATATATATATATATATATACACACACACACACACTGCATATATTAAACAGTATTATAGATGCAATATGTACAGATATATAGTATATACCGCAGTGCACTGATATGTGAGGTATGAGGTATAATAGATGCTGTGTGTACAGATATCAGTACACTTCTGTATATACTATATATGTGAGGTACGAGGTATAATAGATGCATTGTGTACAGATATATTGTATATACAGCAGTGTACTGATATCTGAGGTACGAGTCAGTATTTACTATATACCTGTACACACTGCATCTATTATACCTCGTACCTCACATATTACACTACTGTATATACTGTATACCTGTATACACTGCATATATTATACCCCGTACCTCACATATCAGTACACTGCTGTATATACTATATATCTGTACACACTGCATATATTATACCCTGTACCTCACATATCAGAACACTAGGGAATATACTATATACCTGTACACACTGCATATATTATACCGCGTACCTCACATAACTGTACACTGCTGTATATAATATACATCTGCATCTATTATACCTCTTTTGTGTGCAAGGGCTGTTTTGTAATCCCAATCCGGCCCTGATGGCATAAATTATAAAACGCAGCAGCAAGAATAGTTCATGGAACAAAGGGAGGGGCTATAAAAGGGGAATGGGGGCCCAATTTAGATTCCTGCTATGGGGCCCAGTGATTTTTATGTACGCCCCTGGCTGCAGGCACTAGGCCAGCAGCCTATCAGAGGCCGGCGCAATGACGTCATTGTGCCGCCTGAGCCTTACATTACAGCGTGGGACACAGGAAGAGGCTGCATCGCATCGCTGACACTTAGGTAAGTATAAGTGTTTTTTTTTTTTGTTTTTTTTTACAATAGTGTTACTGGTACATTGGGGGGGCTTATTACAATACTGGCACATGATGATGTGGGGGGACTTAATACTGGTACATGATGATGAGGGGGGACTTAATACTGGTACATGATGATGAGGGGGGACTTAATACTGGCACATGATGATGGGGGGGACTTAATACTGGCACATGATGATGGGGGGGACTTAATACTGGCACATGATGATGGGGGGGACTTAATACTGGCACATGATGATGGGGGGGACTTAATACTGGCACATGATGATGGGGGGGACTTAATACTGACACATGATGATGGGGGGACTTAATACTGGCACATGATGATGGGGGGACTTAATACTGGAACATGGGGGGGCTTAATACTGGCACGTGATGGGGGGCTTATTACTGGCACGTGATGGGGGGCTTATTACTGGCACGTGATGGGGGCTTATTACTGGCACGTGATGGGGGCTTATTACTGGCACGTGATGGGGGCTTATTACTGGCACGTGATGGGGGGCTTATTACTGGCACGTGATGGGGGGCTTATTACTGGCACATGATGGGGGGCTTATTACTGGCACGTGATGGGGGCTTATTACTGGCACGTGATGGGGGCTTATTACTGGCACGTGATGGGGGCTTATTACTGGCACGTGATGGGGGCTCTTGTTACTGGCACGTTATTGAGGGCACTTATTACTGGCACATTATTGGTGGGCACTATAGGGGCATCTACTGAGGCCACAAAGAAGGGGTGTTTTATATGGGAGGCTCTGTACAGTAGCATTTTATACTGGGACACATTATGGTGGGTACTATGGAGAAGGGGACTGAGGAGTACTATGGAGTCATCTACAGGGGCACTAAGAAGGGGTATTTTATACTTGCAAATTATGGGGGACACTGAGGGCATCTACTGGGGCACGATATATGGGACATTTTATACTGGTACATTATGGGGGGCACTAGCAGGAAGGGGGGAGAGGAGCACTATGGAGGCATTTACTGGTGCACTATATAGGGGTATTTTATACTGGCACATTATGGGGGACATTAGCTCAACTGGGGGCATAAGGGGGTATGTTTTGCACATTATAAGGAGAATTATTTCTACTGGGGGGCATTATGGTGGGTTTTATTACTCCCCCATGGTATGACCCCCAAGTAGCAGCACCAGCCTCTCCCTGCTCTGCTATCCCTCTGCCCCTTCTCCAAATCCTTATTATGAAATCTTTCTCATTAGGATAAATCACAACATCAGCTCCGCCGAGCCCCCGGCCAAAGTGTGGAAGTGGCGTCCGAGATCCCCAAGGGCCAAGCCAAGTAATTGTAAGTGTTCATGTGAAATATGTTTATGTACACTCCTGTGAGAGGCGGGGATGGAGATCTATGGATGACACTGTTATAGGGAGGGAAATCTGTGGATGACACTGTTATGGAGGGGGAAATGGGGATGACACTGTCATGGGGTGGATCTGTGGGTGACACATATAGCATAAGATGCTATATACGGTATGTGGCATCCACAGATCCCCCCATAGCAGTGTCATCCACAGATCCCCCTCTCTATAAAAGTGTCATCCACAGACAGCTGGACTTTTCTTCCCTGTTGCGGTTTTAGGTATTGGGTAAAGTATTGCAGCATTTCTAAGCGTACTTGTGTAAATGTATCGTTGTTATAGCTGCCCCCCCTACTTTTGTCCTGGCCCCCAGTGTGCCCCCCCAAAATTTGAAAGCTAGAGACGCCACTGTCTGCAAGGGGGTGAGGTGAAAGACTGATGGACATCGGCTGCAGGTGCCAACTCTGATCTTTGAGCAGGAGACTGGGTAGGAGACAATGTGATTGAACTGGAGCCACTATCAGCAACCCAATCTACTATCGCCTGTACTTGTTTAGGCCACACCATTCGTAGAGCCGCATTAGGACCGACTAAAAACCGCTGCAGGTTATGTCGCCTACTCGCACCTGAGTAAGAAGTTTCACTTGTGCGTGTAGCTGGCACAGATCGACCACGTCCTCTCCCTGCAACAGGAGCTCCACCAGCAGCACCAGGACCTGGGCCACGTCCCTTATTTGACGCTCTCCTCATATTTCTCGAATTTAGGATCTTGCCCTAAATGGGTGTTTAATTAATAGTAGAATAGAACGACAGTATGTACAGGGTGTATCTCAAACGCCCTGAACCAGACTAGGCCTCAATTAAATTTGTTTGAACAAAATGGCTGTATTTCAAATACCTAAATAGAACCCCTGTATTTAAAGGGTGTATCTCACATGCCCTGAGCCAGACTAGGCATCCAATTAAATTTGTTTGCCCAAAATGGCTGTATTTCAAATACCTGAATAGAACCCCTGTATTTAAAGGGTGTATCTCACACGCCCTGACCCACACTAGGCCGCAATTAAAGATTTGTGCACAAAATGGCTGTATTTCAAATAACTGAATATAACCCAAATATATAAAGGGTGTATCTCACAATGACATTTGCAGCAAAGGCTGCCAAATAATTTTTTTTTGCCCAAACAGGTGTTTGTTTAATAACTGAATATGACAGCAGTATATAACCCTGGAATTTCAAACGTCTTGATGCTGCAATGGCGCAACAATTGTGTATATTGCCCAAAAAAGAGTGTTTTATTAATATAATATAACCCCTGTATATAAAGGGTGTATCTCACATGCCCTGACCCCAATCCTGCAAATGCTCCAGATGTTGCATATTGCCAAAAAAGGGTGATTTTTTACAACCAGATTATTAGTGCTGTTTTTCAAGCTTGGAGTTCAATGTCACAAAAGCTCAGATGCAGTGCTGGTGCATTGAGCTTGCATAAAATGGCCGCCGCCGCCGCCCACCTAATTGACTTATAAAAGTTTATTTTTTTTTCGGTCACTGGGCTGAGGGCAGGATACAAACTGCACCCACACAACAAAATGTATGTAGATCGCTAAGTTAGATTCACGTTTTGAAGAAACCAGTCCTATTCTCTCCCTGAAATCATCAGCCGCATCCTCTTCCTACACTAGTAACAGCAGAGTGACACCAGCTTAGTAGGCATGGCTGTGATGGCTTCTAAGAGCACACAGTTTAACGCTTGTTGATTGGCTTTCAAAAAGCGCCAAGAAAGCACCGAACACCGAACCCGAACTTTTACTGAAATGTTCGGGTTCTGGGTCCAAAAATCCTAAAGTTCGGTACGAACCCGAACTTTACACTTCGGGTTCGCTCAACCCTAGTCTCCAGCCCTTCTAGCAACTTTGATGTGCCCGACAATGGCAAACAAAAGTGTACAATGATAAAAGCAGGTTCTACCTTGGTACTACTGATGGTCGCATCACATGAGAGCTGGAGAGAGCCTATTGCCATCATGGATAGTGTGGAAATACAGTAGACCAACAGCAGTTGTCATGGTGTGGGTTGCCATTAGCTACTGTTGTTCTGCCCAGCAGGGTTAAAAAATGATTCTAGTTCATTTTGCGAGAGTCTTGGTATTATGATTTTTTTTTTTCCTGTTACAAAGACTACTGCATTGTGACCAAGCACCACTACCAGTTTATACTTTCTCAGTCTCAGTATAATTGCGGTATGCCAGACCAGTGGTCGGCAAGCCGCGGCTCGCGAGCCACATGCGGCTCTTTTGATCCTTCACTGCGGCTCTTTGGTTCGGGCTGGCGGGTGGGCTTCCGCGCAGTCATATCGCGCCGCTCAAGCTGCTTGTAAATTGTCCGTCATGCGCCTGCTGCCCCGTCTGTCTGCTCCTTCCACTTTATGAATGAAGAAGGCAGGCGGGGCAGGAGGCGCATGACGGAGGGAGAGATGTCACGCTGCGCACAGCAGCAGAAGGGCGGGCAGCGTGGCTCTAGTTCGGCTGCCCACTGTGAGGAGGGGTGGAGTGGTGAAGAGGCCGCCGCTCAGGAGGAACGAAATGTCCTGCAGCAGAAAGGTAGGAGCTGCCCCCGGTGTGTGCACTGCACCGGCCCCGCCGCAAGTGTCCCTGCCCCCTTCCTTCCCCCCACTAATACATTACTTACTGGAAGGCACTTATGGGGGATATCTGTGGATGGCTCACTTATGGGGGATATCTGTGGAGGGCACTTATGGGGGATATCTGTGGAGGGCACTTATGGGGGATATCTGTGGAGGGCACTTATGGGGGATATCTGTGGAGGGCACTTATGGGGGATATCTGTGGAGGGCACTTATGGGGGATATCTGTGGATGACACATATATAGCATCTTATGCTATATATGTGTCATCCACAGATATCCCCCATAAGTGCGTCATCCACAGATATCCCCCATAAGTGCGTCATCCACAGATATCCCCCATAAGTGCGTCATCCACAGATATCCCCCATAAGTGCGTCATCCACAGATATCCCCCATAAGTGCGTCATCCACAGATATCCCCCATAAGTGCGTCATCCACAGATATCCCCACATCTGCAGACAAGTTTAAGAAAAGTAAAAAATGATAAAGATAAAATGAAATAATAATCAAGATCCAAATAAAAGAAAGTACATATAAAAGTTTTTAAAAACACACTCTGGGCTCATGCCCACGAATGTAAGGGCGCCGTGCCTGTGCTGCGGACCGCAAATAGCGGTCCGCAACGCACGGACACAGACCATGGGGCAGCTGCATGAGGATCGCGGACCCATTCACTTGAATGGGGTTCGCGATCCGCATCCGACACAGACCATGGGGCAGCTGCATGAGGATCGCGGACCCATTCACTTGAATGGGGTTCGCGATCCGCATCCGCAAAAAAGTAGCACATGCTGAAGTGAATGGGTCCATGATGCGGGCTGCACACGGCCGTGTGCAGCCCGCATCATGGACCCATTCACTTCAATAGGTCCGGGATATGAGTGCTATAGTGTGCTTCCGTGGTGCTTCTGGCTGTGCCTCCGCACCGCAAAAAAGTAGTGCATGCGCCCGGATCCTGGACCCATTGAAGTGAATAGGTCCTTGATGCGGGCTGCACACGGCCGTGTGCAGCACACATAATGGACCCATTCACTTCAGCATGCGCTACTTTTTTGCGGGCACACGGTCGTGTGCATGAGCCTAATAGTCCTCACTGGTACTGTTGATGCAATATTTTAGGTTTTAAAAATGTGGCTCTCGAAAGAAATTCCAATCGTGGTTTTGGCGATATTTGGCTCAGTTGACAAAAAAGGTTGCCCACCACTGTGCCAGACCAAACAGGGGAATTACACGTGAGGTCACGGTGTGAGCAATAGGTGGGCCGAGGTCAATACAGTTATGGTTACTCACGGTTACGTTATCCCTGGGCAGGCTCTCATAAGTGAAGAGGAGAGCGGCACAAGAATTCTCTGGGGCACACTCTGGTGTAAGGGACACAGGCCAGATGGTGGTTCGAGGTGCCCTTGATGGCCTGTATTAATGTGCCTATGGCAAAGTCTTTTGTAGTCGTGACGCCAGTACCTTTTATGGTGGTACAACCATTTACTGTAGTGTTAATTGAGGAACTGAAGACTAAGACAAGGATGGTGCAATCCAAATTATAACTTTTACTGAATGTTGTTCCTAGTTACAATTTCATCCAATTTATAAAACAGTCCTTGGTACATCCCAGTGTAAAATACAGTCTCATGCATACAGGGGTAGGGAAATGTAAGTTTTCAGGAGAAACAGGCTTTTAGTCCTAAATATATATGTAAGAAAGCTACTGCTTCAGACTAGGCTTTGAAGTAATGAAAGTCTTTGGCTGGTAAAAACTCTCGCCTGATCCTAACCTGACTTGAAGGTGGTTTGCAGAGTCCTTAAACCTCTATTTTCCAGTGTTTTCTGACAGATGGCATATCTGTCCTCAAGGTTTAAATTGGAGGTGTGGATGCCGGAAGCTGAGTCCTACACCTGCTTGCAAAGGTGCCTGGGAAGCCCTTAAGTATGGCCGTGTGCTATCCTTTGACTTTAAGACAATATAAAAATCCCCTTGAATACTTGCTTTAGTAGCTGGACACTGGTCACCCCGAAAGAGTGTGCTGTAGACTTCTCAACTCTGAGTGGAATCTTGCGGCTTTAATCCTGGGCAGTGGAGCCAACGGGGAGAAAGCAGAGAGGCAGGAGGCCTCCCTCCAGCAAGCAGCTACTTCATGGCTGATTTCTGACTAGAAACTAACTCTACTCTGCCTAACTTGGGCCTGAGCTAAGCTATATACACTGTAACACTGCCCCATCTTGTGGAGAAACTAGTGTAGTGCACCCTAACTAGGCCTGTGTAAAGGATCTTACATGAAGAATCACATTGTGGCATAGGATAATATGACATGAGATGAAATACAGCATACAGGCATAATACAAGACATTAAGACACAATAAAAACAAGTTTGCGGTGCCCACAGCCATGTAGTGGGACACTGCATAATCACATTAAGTTTTCCAGGTGTTCTTTTTCCATTTTACCCCAGAGTTTATGGACCTTAAAGCGTTTGTGCAGCCAGTACATATTGATGACCTATCTTCAGGATAGCATAAAACATACAATGCAACAGCACTCTGCAAACCAAATAAAGTACAAAAATGTATTATATTGCTAGTGCTATGCTTATAAATTAGAGATGCTTGGCAAATATAATTTGTACAAAATTATCTGAGCCCGTCTGCCACACGTCAAGGCGATCTCTGTAAGACGGGAACCTAACACTAAATTCACCTGTTATGTGCCATGACAGCGACCATGAAGTTCGGGGGGTGTAGGTTTCGCATGCATGCTGGACCCCTTTGTTTTTTTTAATAATTTTTGGTGCCAAATGGCCTCTATTGAATCCAGGGGCTACAAGTACCAACATGCATGCAGAGCAAACTAAGCATTATACTTATGCTAATTAAAATCTGCCTATGAGGCAAACAGGCTGATCAGGAGTGCACGACCCAACGGAGGCAGCAGTGGCGTAACTAGAAATGACTGGGCCCCACAGCAACTTTTTGAATGGCAGCCCTGTCCTCCCGTGCAACCCCTATTCCTGTGGCTAGTCAAGATCTTTCTCTCAGACGAGGCCCGGCAGCCGCTCCGTCCCTTTCCTCTAGTGTCACGATATATAATGTAATTGTATAATACTGTATAATACTGTTGAGGGGGCCCTGACAATAAAATCATTTAGTCCTTCTCCTGGGTGGGCCCCTTCTGAGTTCGGGCCCCAAAGCAGCCGCTTCCCCTGCTTCCCCTATAGCTATGCCCCTGGGAGGCAGCCACACCTTCAGTACAAACTGCAAAGACAAAAAAGGGGTTAGTCAGCACATCCCAATGCGCAGCTGCATGTTGCTATGGTTGAAAACATAACATAAAACATACAATGCAACAGCACTCTGCAAACCAAATAAAGTACAAAAATGTCATATATTGCTAATGCTATGCTTATAAATTAGAGATGCTTGGCAAATACATTTTGTACAAAATTATCTGAGCCCATCTGCCACACGTCAAGGCGATCTCTGTAAGATGGGAACCTAACACTAAATTCATCTATGTGCCATGACAGCGACCATGAAGTTCAGGGGGTGTAGGTTCCGCATGCATGCTAGACCCCCTTAGTTTTTTTAATAATTTTTGGTGCCAAATGGCCTCCATTGAATCCAGGGGGAAAGAGTACCAACATGCATGCAGAGCAAACTAAGCTTTATACTCATGCTAATTAAAATGAGCCTATGAGGCAAACAGGCTGATAAGGAGTGCATGACCCAATGGAGGCAGCAGTGGCATAACTAGGTGCTGATTAGACAGCATGAATATTGCACAGGTGTGCCCTAGACTGCCACAATAAAAGCCCACTCTGAAATGTGCACAGTTTTGCCTTATTGGGGGGGAGGGTCAGAAAACCAGTCAGTATCTGGTGTGGCCACCATTTGCCTCACACAGTGCAACACATCTCCGTCGCATAGAGTTGATCAGGTGATTGATTGTTGGTCCACTCCTCTTCAATAGCTGTGCAAAGTTGCAGAATATTGGCAGGAACTGCAACACACTGTCGTATACACCGATCCAGAGCGTCCCAAACATGCTCAATGGGTGACATGTCCGGTGAGTATGCTGGCCATGCAAGAACTGGGATGTTTTCAGCTTCCAGGAATTGTGTACAGATCCTTGCAATATGGGGGCGTGCATTATCATGCTGCAACATGAGGTGATGGTCGTGGATGAATGGCACAACAATGGGCCTCAGGATCTCGTCACGGTATCTCTGTGCATTCAAAATGCCATCAATAAAATGCACCTGTGTTCGTTGTCCATAACATGCGCCTGCCCATACCATAACCCCACCGCCACCATGAGCCACTCGATCCACAATGTTGACGTCAGCAAACCGCTCACCCACACGACGCTACACACACTGTCTGCCATATGCCCTGAACAATGAAAACCGGGACTCATCTGTGAACAGAACGCCTCTCCAATGTGCCAGACGCCCTAGAATGTGAGCATTTTCCCACTCAATTCGGTTACGATGATGAAATGCAGTCAGGTCAAGACCCCGATGAGGACGACGAGCATGCAGATGAGCTTCCCTGAGACGGTTTCTGACAGTTTCTGCAGAAATTCTTTGGTTATGCAAACCGTTTTTTGCTGCAGTTGTCCGGGTGGCTGGTCTTAGACGATCATGAAGGTGAACATGCTGGATGTGGAGGTCCTTAGCTGGTGTGGTTACACATGGTCTGCGGTTGTGAGACCGGTTGGATGTACTGCCAAATTCTCTGAAACGCCTTTGGAGATGGCTTATAGTAGAGAAATGAACATTCATTGCACGGGCAACAGCTCTGGTAGACATTCCTGCAGTCAGCATGCCAATTGCATGCTCCCTCAAATGTTGCACAATCTGTGGCATTGTGCTGTGTGATCAAACTGCACATTTCAGAGTGGTCTTTTATTGTGGGCAGTCTAGGGCACACCTGTGCAATATTCATGCTGTCTAATCAGCACCTTGATATGCCACACCTGTGAGGTGGGATTGATTATCTCGGCAAAAGAGAAGTGCTCACTAACACAGATTTAGACAGATTTGTGAACAATATTTGAGAGTAATGGGTCTTTTGTGTATATAGAAAATGTTTCAGATCTTTGAGTTCAGCTCATGAAAAATGGGAGCAAAACCGAAAGTGTTGCATTTATATTTTTGTTCAGTGTACAGGTACCATATGATGTCAGATTTTCATTTTTTACATTAGTCGTGGGAAAACACCTTTAACAACAAGCAAGCAGTCCGCCCCCATAATCATGTTCAGGAAATAGAATAAAAAATCTATAATCATGAAATAAAAACAGATTAGAAAAATTAAGATATGTTCATATCTGTTTATACTAGCAGAAAAAAAATATACAGTAGGGGAAGCATTCTTTTTGCGTTTAATAATCTGATGAAGAGATGCCATAAATCAAATTAATATTGTCCCCTTCTGCTTGCATGTTTCTGGGCATTAGTATGAGGACCCATCTGTATGGCTTCACTCCAAAATGACATAGCTGTTGGTAAACAGGCAGCAATATGACTCTTTTCGGTAGCAATAAAGATCAGCCGAAGGTCATTGACAGCATCTTTGTAAAGGCAGGGCACGTGTCATTGATTCAGGTGTAACATACAGACTTTATTAAAAATGATCTGCCATTTCCTCATAGAACTACATCAGGCTGCATCATTTACAGCCGCATCTAGAAGGATATATGAATAGATAGCTGAGATAGATAGATAGATAGATAGTACAAAGATATATTAATGGATGGATAGATAGACAGACAGATACGCATACAGATAGATATTAGATATTTAGGTACATAGATAGTTTAATAGATAGATAGATAGATAGATAGATATTAGATAAGTATGTAGAAGGATAGATTAATGGATGGATAGATAGACAGAAACATAGACAGATATTATATATATATATAAATATATATACACTGCTCAAAAAAATAAAGGGAACACAAAAATAACACATCCTAGATCTGAGTTAATTAAATATTCTTCTGAAATACTTTGTTCTTTACATAGTTGAATGTGCTGACAACAAAATCACACAAAAATAAAAAAATGGAAATCAAATTTTTCAACCCATGGAGGTCTGGATTTGGAGTCTCACTCAAAATTAAAGTGGAAAAACACACTACAGTCTGATCCAACTTTGATGTAATGTCCTTAAAACAAGTCAAAATGAGGCTCAGTAGTGTGTGTGGCCTCCACATGCCTGTATGACCTCCCTACAACGCCTGTGCATGCTCCTGATGAGGTGGCGGACGGTCTCCTGAGGGATCTCCTCCCAGACCTGGACTAAAGCATCTGCCAACTCCTGGACAGTCTGTGGTGCAACGTGACGTTGGTGGATAGAGCGAGACATGATGTCCCAGATGTGCTCAATTGGATTCAGGTCTGGAGAACGGGCGGGCCAGTCCATAGCATCAATGCCTTCGTCTTGCAGGAACTGCTGACACACTCCAGCCACATGAGGTCTAGCATTGTCTTGCATTAGGAGGAACCCAGGGCCAACCTCACCAGCATATGGTCTCACAAGGGGTCTGAGGATCTCATCTCGGTACCTAATGGCAGTCAGGCTACCTCTGGCGAGCACATGGAGGGCTGTGCGGCCCTCCAAAGAAATGCCACCCCACACCATTACTGACCCAATGCTAAACCGGTCATGCTGGAGGATGTTGCAGGCAGCAAAACGTTCTCCACGGCGTCTCCAGACTCTGTCACGTCTGTCACATATGCTCAGTGTGAACCTGCTTTCATCTGTGAAGAGCACAGGGCGCCAGTGGCGAATTTGCCAATCTTGGTGTTGACTTGGAGTTACATTGTGTTGTTTAAGTGTTCCCTTTATTTTTTTGAGCATTGTATATATAGTGCCTTGCAAAAGTATTCACCCCCCCCCCCCTTGACTTTTTTTTTCGTATTTTGGTGCCTCACAACCTGGAATTAACATGGATTGTATGAGGATGCATAATTTAATTTACAGAACATGCCCACAACTTTCAAGATGTTTTTTTTATTTTATTATTGTGAAGCAAACAACAAATAGGACAAAATAACAGAAAAAGTCAATGTGCATAACTATTCACCCCCCTAAAATCAATACTTTGTAGAGCCACCTTTTGCGGCAATCACAGCTCCAAGTCGCTTTGGATAAGTCTCTATGAGCAGTCCACAGCCACATCTTACCACTGGGATTTATGCCCATTCCTCCTTGCAAAACTGCTCCAGCTCCTTCAAGTTGGATGGTTTGTGCTTGTGAACAGCAATCTTTAAGTCTGACCAGATTGAGATCTGGGCTTTGACTAGGCCATTCCTACACATTTACATGTTTCCCCTTAAACCACTCAAGTGTTGCTCTAGCAGTGTGTTTGGGGTCATTGTCCGGCTGGAAGGTGAACCTCCGTCCTAGCCTCAAATCACACACAGAGTGGTACAAGTTTTGCTCAAGAATATCCCTGTATTTAGCACCATCTATCTTTCTGCAACATGCCAGTCCGCAGGGGTAGTACACGTGAGGTTCATGGTAGGCCGAAGTTTACAAACAGTTCATCGGGTACTCACGGTTTAGCAGATGCCTCCCTGGGCCAGCAGTGCAGTAAAGGGAAGAACAGCACTGGATTCTCCGGGGCACACCGGCCAGGTGGTGATCGACGTGCCCTTGATGGTGATTTGTTTTTTGAGTGCTTGTGCGGCTGGGCCCCTGACTTAGGTAGTGTCGTGACGCCAGCACCTTGATGGTGCAAAATGTTGAGACTGGTAGTAGTATGGAGTTAGAAGAATGAGGCAGGTTTGAATCCAACTGAAAACTTTACTATAACCAGGTTCTTGATAACAATTTGCATCCAGTAATAAAGCAGTCTCTGATACACATGCTAGTTGGATGTGAGGAATCCCAGTAACAGGCTGTACTTGTAGTTATGTCTCAGGCTATAGTAGGTAATTGTGTACTCACTGTAATTCAGCTCTTTGCCTTGCTTCAGTCTTAGTCGACGTAGTTCAAGTCTTTTTCTTCTACACACAAGTGATGCAACAGAAATCTTATCTGTCCTTAGAATAACGGTAAGGCTGTCGGAAGCTAATAAATCCTTCACCTAGATACAAAGGCACCTAGAGCCCAGAATAATGGCTTTGTCCTTCCTTTGTCTTTATCCACAATAAACTTGACAAAATTCACTTGCTACTCCAGAGGAGTGGATGGTAGAATACAGACTTCACCTCTGCCTATCTTCCTGGCTTGGTACTGAGATACAAGTTGGCTCCTCTGGGCCGTGGAGCCCAAGAGAGAGCTGAGAGGAGAGGGGACCTCTCCTTCCCCCTAGCTCCTCACTCCATCTCCTTCCGCTTCCCTCTCCAACTCCCAACTGCCTAACTAGGCCTGAACTGTGCTATATATACTGTGGTGCTATCCCCATCTAGTGGTGGAATGTATGTAGTGCACCTGACAGCCTGGTAACAGGGATTTCACATAAGAAAGCAATATAGCATGATAAAACATGTGACACAATAAGCTTTTGCAGTGTCCATGTACAATAGTGGAACGCTGCATTTCCTTAAACACTGACCAGTTTCCCAGTCCCGGCTGCTGAAAAACTTCCCCACAGCATGATGCTGACACCACCATGTTTCACTGTGGTGATAGTGTTCTTTGGGTGATGTGATGTGTTGGGTTTGCGCCAGACATAGCGTTTTCTTTGATGGCCGAAAAGTTTAATTTTTGTCTCATCAGACCAGAGCACCTTCCTCCATACATTTTGGGAGTCTCCCACTTGCCTTTTCGCAAACTTACGTGTCTTTTTGTTTTTTGCTAAAAGTAATGGCTTTCTTCTGGCCACTCTGCCTTATGGAGCGTACGGCTTATTGTCGTCCTATGTACAGATATTCCAGTCTCTGCTGTGGAACTCTGCAGCTCCTCCAGGTTTACCTTAGGTCTCTGTGCTGCTTCTCGGATTAATGCCCTCCTTGCTCCGTGAGTTTTGGTGGGCGGCCATCTCTTGGCAGGTTTGATATTTTGCCATGTTCTTTCCATTTGGTTATGATAGATTTGATGGTGCTCCTGGGGATCATCAAAGATTTGGATATTTTTTTATAACCTAACCCTGACTTGTACTTCTCAATAACATTGTCCCTTACTTGTTTGGAGTGTTCCTTGGTCTTCATGGCAGTGTTTGGTTAGTGATGCCTCTTGCTTAGGTGTTGCAACCTCTGAGGTCTTTATAAAAAGGTGTGTATATGTAATGACAGATCATGTGACACTTAGATTGCACACAGGTGGACATCATTTCACTAATTATGTGACTTCTGAAGGTAATTGGTTGCACCAGAGCTTTTTACGGGCTTCCTAACAAAGGGGGTGAATAATACATACGCACATGCCAATTTTGCTGTTTTCTATTTCTAAACAATAGTTTTATTTATATATCTATTTCTAAACAATAGTTTTATTTATATATCTCATTTTCACTACACCAACTTAGACTATTAACTCCTATATAAAGCAAAACAAACCCGCGGATAGTTACTACATAAATCTTTATTTAACAAATATGATGACATACATGATAAAAAAAATCAGTGTGAATAAAAACCTCCAGAACCAAGGATAATGTAGTAATAATGTTGCAAAAAATCACTGTTGTACGTGCCCTTTGAAAAAGCACATTAGCGAAACGGACGTCAAGCCGTTCCTCCAGCCAGGTTTGGTATTTTTTACATGGTTATGCTCGTCACTGTTGTCTGTGTTTTTACCAGCATTATAGTGGTCATCCATTTGCATGCTGGTTGTCCCTACCTTTCATTCATGTTTGATTTTGCATATGCCATTATACTGGCACAGTCATATATTTGCATGTAGGGCCATACTTGGCATATCCTTCTTTCTTTCCTTCTTTCTAGTGTATTACACATACAACAGTGATTTTTTGCAACATTATTACTGCATTATCCTTGGTTCTGGAGGTTTTTATCCACACTCCTCTGCATTTCCTGATTTTTTATCATGTATGTCATCACATTTGTTCAATAAAGATTTATGTAGTAACTATCCGCGGGTTTGTTTTGCTTTATATAGGAGTTTACGGTTGTTTACCGCTCTGTATAATTTGCTGGTCTCAGCTAGTGTTGGTATTCAACTTTAGACTATTGTGTTCTGATCCATCACATAAAATTCAGATTAACAAAACATTGAACTTAAGGCTGTAATGTAAAAAAATAAGAAAAAAGTCAAGGGGGTGAATACTTTTGCAAGGCACTGTATATATATATATATATATATATACACTCACCTAAAGAATTATTAGGAACACCATACTAATACGGTGTTGGACCCCCTTTTGCCTTCAGAACTGCCTTAATTCTATGTGGCATTGATTCAACAAGGTGCTGATAGCATTCTTTAGAAATGTTGGCCCATATTGATAGGATAGCATCTTGCAGTTGATGGAGATTTGAGGGATGCACATCCAGGGCACAAAGCTCCCGTTCCACCACATCTCAAAGATGCTCTATTGGGTTGAGATCTGGTTACTGTGGGGGCCATTTTAGTACAGTAAATTCATTGTCATTTTCAAGAAACCAATTTGAAATTATTCGAGCTTTGTGACATGGTGCATTATCCTGCTGGAAGTAGCCATCAGAGGATGGGTACATGGTGGTCATGAAGGGATGGACATGGTCAGAAACAATGCTCAGGTAGCCCGTTGCATTTAAACGATGCCCAATTGGCACTAAGGGGCCTAAAGTGTGCCCAGAAAACATCGCCCACACCATTACACCACCACCACCAGCCTGCACAGTGGTAACAAGGCATGATGGATACAAATTCGGACTCTATCATTTGAATGTCTCAACAGAAATCGAGACTCATCAGACCAGGCAACATTTTTCCAGTCTTCAACAGTCCAATTTTGGTGAGCTTGTGCAAATTGTAGCCTCTTTTTCCTATTTGTAGTGGAGATGAGTGGTACCCGGTGGGGTCTTCTGCTGGTGTAGCCCATCCACCTAAAGGTTGTGTGTGTTGTGGCTTCACAAATGCTTTGCTGCATATCTCGGTTGTAACGAGTGGTTATTTCAGTCAACGTTGCTCTTCTATCAGCTTGAATCAGTCGGCCCATTCTCATCTGACCTCTAGCATCCACAAGGCATTTTCGCCCACAGGACTGCCGCATACTGGATGTTTTTTCCTTTTCACACCATTCTTTGTAAACCCTAGAAATGGTTGTGCGTGAAAATCCCAGTAACTGAGCAGATTGTGAAATACTCAGACCGGCCCGTCTGGCACCAACAACCATGCCACGCTCAAAATTGCTTAAATCACCTTTCTTTCCCATTCTGACATTCAGTTTGGAGTTCAGGAGATTGTCTTGACCAGGACCACACCCCTAAATGCATTGAAGCAACTGCCATGTGATTGGTTGACTAGATAATTGCATTAATGAGAAATAGAACAGGTGTTCCTAATAATTCTTTAGGTGAGTGTATATATATATATATACAGTCAGGTCCATAAATTTTGGGACATTGACACCAATCTAACATTTTTGGCTCTATACACCACCACAATGGATTTGAAATGAAACAAACAAGACGTGCTTTAACTGCCGACTGTCAGCTTTAATTTTAGGGTATTTACATCCAAATCAGGTGAACGGTGAAGGAATTACAACAGTTTGCATATGTGCCTCACACTTGTTAAGGGACCAAAAGTAATGGGACAGAATAATAATCATAAATCAAACTTTCACTTTTTAATACTTGGTTACAAATCCTTTGCAGTCAATTACAGCCTGAAGTCTGGAACGCATAGACATCACCATAAGCTGGGTTTCATCCCTGGTGATGCTCTGCCAGGCCTCTACTGCAACTGTCTTCAGTTCCTGCTTGTTCTTGGGGCATTTTCCTTTCAGTTTTGTCTCCAGCAAGTGAAATCCATGCTCAATCGGATTCAGGTCAGGTGATTGACTTGGCCATTGCATAACATTCCACTTCTTTCCCTTAAAAAACTCTTTGGTTGCTTTTGCAGTATGCTTTGGGTCATTGTCCATCTGCACTGTGAAGCGCTGTCCAATGAGTTCTGAAGCATTTGGCTGAATATGAGCAGATAATATTGCCCGAAACATTTCAGAATTCATCCTGCTGCTTTTGTCAGCAGTCACATCATCAATAAATACAAGAGAACCAGTTCCATTGACAGCCATACATGCCCACGCCATGACACTACCACCACCATGCTTCACTGATGAAGTGGTATGCTTAGGATCATAAGCAGTTCCTTTCCTTCTCCATACTCTTCTCTTCCTATCACTCTGGTACAAGTTGATCTTGGTCTCATCTGTCCATAAGATGTTGTTCCAGAACTGTGAAGGCTTTTTTAGATGTCATTTGGAAAACTCTAATCTGGCCTTCCTGTTTTTTAGGCTCACCAATGGTTTACATCTTGTGGTGAACCCTCTGTATTCACTCTGGTGAAGTCTTCTCTTGATTGTTTACTTTGACACACATACACCTACCTCCTGGAGAGTGTTCTTGATCTGGCCAACTGTTGTGAAGGGTGTTTTCTTCACCAGGGAAAGAATTCTTCGGTCATCCACCACAGTTGTTTTCCGTGGTCTTCCGGGTCTTTTGGTGTTGCTGAGCTCACCGGTGCTTTCCTTCTTTTTTTAGAATGTTCCAAACAGTTGTTTTGGCCTCGCCTAATGTTTTTGCTATCTCTCTGATGGGTTTGTTGTGTTTTTTCAGCCTAATGATGGCTTGCTTCACTGATAGTGACAGCTCTTTGGGTCTCATCTTGAGAGTTGACAGCAACAGATTCCAAATGCAAATAGCACACTTGAAATGAACTCTGGACCTTTTATCTGCTCATTGTAATTAGGATAATGAGGGAATAACACACACTCGGCCATGAAACAGCTGAGAAGCCAATTGTCCCATTACTTTTGGCCCCTTAAAAAGTGGGAGGCACATATGCAAACTGTTGTAATTCATACATCGTTCACCTGATTTGGATGTAAATACCCTCAAATTAAAGCTAACAGTCTGCAGTTAAAGCACATCTTGTTCGTTTCATTTCAAATCCATTGTGGTGGTGTATATAGCCAAAAATGTTAGAATTGTGTTGATGTCCCAATATTTATGGACCTGACTGTATATTACAAAGATAGATTAATGAATATATGGATGGATAGACAGATATGAGATACATAACTAGATAAATAATAGATGGATAGATAGACGGACAGATACGCATATAGATAGATATTAGATAGGTAGGTAGATAGATAGTTTAATGGATAGATTAATGGATGGATAGACAGACATGAGATGGATAGATAGATAGATAGATAGATAGATAGAATCTTTGGAAAGGCAGTGTATGTATCAGAAAAACTATGAGGGGCAGTATACTTAGTAAAACTTCACTTTTAATAACGTATAGGAGATAAAAAGACAAAGGGACACATGAGTATATCCCCACCCTATCCCCTTTAGTGGTGTCTTTGTGGGGTAACATCTCTATTATTTTTTGTATATGTGTGGTTCCTTTGGACGGGTTTTTTTTCCCTGTGCTAGGGCATTACTAG
Source organism: Bufo bufo (assembly GCF_905171765.1). Taxonomy (NCBI): domain Eukaryota; kingdom Metazoa; phylum Chordata; class Amphibia; order Anura; family Bufonidae; genus Bufo; species Bufo bufo. The sequence continues at coordinate 52,008,496 of NC_053395.1, forward strand.
GGTCACCTATACAGGAAGAGAGTTCCAGTCTGGGCCACCCCTTGTGGGGCTTTTTTGGACCCCGTCCCTTGGAGACACCTTGTAGGGCGGACTAGGACAAGCAGGGAGGCAATAGGGCCAGTTGGTTAGATCTTCTAACACAGTCTCGCCCGCCTCTCCATACAATTGATCCAGTCCACCACCTACATCTCGTTTGTTATGTAATTGTCTATGCTCACTCACCACACCAGGCTAAATGTTTGCAAGTCTTACTCGTTGTATGTCTGTAGGGGCCGTCTTTTTATCTCCTATACGTTATTAAAAGTGACGTTTTACTAAGTATACTGCCCCTCATAGTTTTTCTGATTGTTAATTGAGCAGTATTCAGGGAGACACCATTGCCTCTCCTGACCGACCACCTTTAATCTTATCTGCAGTGTATGTGTCATTGATTGAGGTGTGACATACAGATTTCATTTATATGGGTCCGCCATGTCCTCCTAGAACTACAACTGCATACTTTGCAGAAGGTCTGGATTGATTTATCGTACAGTTCCATTACCTATAATCAGGACACCAGTTGTCTCTCTACTTACTTTTTCTGAGGTCTTAATATAAGAATATCTACAAACAAAGTGAAAATATGACCCAACTTTCTCAGACTGCAGGAGCCGGGCTGCTTCCTTCCTGGCATTACAGTAATTGTGAATTGATTTGCTTCTAAGTGAGGAATTTTTACAGGACATTTTCTTCTGAATAAATTGATGACTTGATTTTCCAGTCTTCTCTTCCAGGCGGTTTACGACTCTCTAGCCAGATGAACATGTTCCACTCTTTAAGTAAAATATAACACAGATGAAACAAAAAAAAATGAATTGTAGAAAGTGACTGCATTACTGAATATAACTGGAAATACACAAAAACCAGACACAGCGCTCTCGAGTGTAATACTGTCAGGTCACCAACATTAAAACCTCTCTCCAGTTGACTGTGTTAAAGATGGCAGCCCACATGTGTTCCCTGGCGAACACTGCGAACTGACCATCACTGTTGATGACCTTTGGTCTATAGGGAAAGCACCATTTTTGGATCTTATAATTTTTTTCTTCTCATCCTGCATTATATAAGACAGCAATCACCAGTCTGAACATTTTCTGCTGATTTAGTAACTTGGAGGAAAATAATTTCACTTTATGAATGTGATCAGGGCAGGATTTAGGTTCATGGGGGCTGATTACCAGCAGATCCCATTAACGTCAAAAGGATCTATAGTGTAAAGTGCATCAGAGTAGCTTTGCTTAATCCCTGTGACTTCTGTGGGGTTGGGGTGAAGGTGGGCAGATCATCTTGTTCCGCATATTCCCTGCTACCTATGGCAATAAAAATAAACACTAAACCATCAGATTTCTTCTAGGTACCAGTGCATATAGAAGAATAGATATCTTGTTCTTAGTTATGTATACAGGCTCGGACTGGTCCACAGTGGTACAGATGAATCCCCCGGAGGGCCCCTGAGCAAGGTGGGCCCCTCGTCTCCCACCCCCTGCACCAGTGGCACATAACACAGTAGACTTACTGCACTACATACATATATACAATGTACAGCACCTCAGCCAGCCTATGTTCATATAAAAAACTGGGTAGAATATTTAAGAAACTCCCCAGTTTATTATTATAGACACGGTCAGAGCTGAGATGACTTCTAGGTATAGAGTAAAGCTAGCCATTATACTCTTTTCCCCAGGACCTACCTTCTCTAAGTTGCTACAGGGACCCCCATATTGAATCATCTGGTAGCATCTTGCTGCTGATTTGAATGTATCCGTATGGTGGGCCCCCCAAATAAATTTTAATGGTGGGCGTTTGGCAGCCCAGTCTGACACTGTATGTATATATACAGTATTTTACTAAAAATGACATAATAACCTCTACTATGACATGTAAACATTAACATCTTTGGATGGAACTAGGTGGTGAAGGCCCCTAAGCAACTTTCCCTATAAACCAGCTATGAATAGAATTCTAATATCTCTTGGCAGCTTTATCATTGATTTATTCATGTTCTGCTACTGATCTCAAGGATGCACTAATATACTGTATATAGAGTTTGTAAATTCTTAATAATAATAGTTTTTCTGAAGGGTGTAGGCAAGGAGACCATGTGGGTGATATTGAGTCCTTGAAGAGAGGTTTTCCAGCCAAAGCCAGATTAAGGTTAGACGTGGACTAGTGTTGATCGAGCACCGTAGTGCTCGGGTGCTCGGGGGCCCGGGCGGAACACATCGGGATGCTCGGGTGCTCTACCGAGCACCTGAGTATAATGGAAGTCAATGGGAGAACCCGAGCATTAAATCAGGCACCCCCTGCTCTGAAGAGGGGAGGGTGCCTGGTTCATAGGAAAAGGTCAGAAAATGATGGAAACACCACTGAAATGGTTCGGGAACAGCATGTGGAGGATGTCTGGATGCATCTTGGACTCCCAGGTCGCTGCTGGGAACGATGTTGTCCAAGTAGTACGCCACTTTTACAGACTGACAATAATACGCACAAAACCGAAGATAAAATCGATTTTAGGAAAAATTGTTAGGAAACAATCTTTCCTGTATATTTACTTGTATATAAAGTGCAAGTGCTGGCAAAAATTACAAGGAAGAGGCACTCCGATACAACCTGTATATCACATAAAGGAGGGCCTCATTCACATTGTGGTACAATTGTTCAGGTAGCGGGACTCCTACACTCATGAAGCCTATGCACTAAGTGAAAGGGATGCCAAAAATTACAAGGAACCGGCACTACAATACACCCTTTGTTACACATAAAGGAGGGCATCCTACACACCCTTGAAAAATTATGATTGATGGCCTGCTGGTGACCCTCAAAAACATTTGGAGCAAGGGCCTGCTGATCTGACCATCTAAAACATTATGGGCGAGGGCCTGCTGCCGCTTTGGTGACTCTAGATAACCTGGGCCCGATTGCGCGTCCCCGTGACGGCGACGATCCATTCGGATGTCTGCCCTATCAACTTTCAATGTTATTTTCAGAGCGATCCATGGTGACCACGGGTAACGGGGAATCAGGGTTTGATTCCGGAGAGTGAGCCTGAGAAACAGCTATGGCTACCACTTCCAAGCAAGGCAGCATGCGCGCAAATTACCTATTAGGTATAATTAAGTGAGGGACTAGAGGTGAGCTGACCCTCTAAAAGATTGTATGTAAGGGCCTGCTGGTGAGCGGACCCTATAAAAAATTTGATGTGAGGGCCTGCTGGTGAGCGGACCCTGTAAAATATGATATGTGAGGGCCTGCTGGTGAGCGGACCCTGTAAAACATTAGATGTGAGGGCCTGCTGGTGAGCGGACCCTCTAAAAAATTATATGTGAGGGCCTGCTGGTGAGCTGCCCCTATAAAAAATTATATGCGAGGGCCTGTAGCTTAGCTGACCCTGTAAAAAATATATGCGAAGGGCATATATGTGAGGACATTATATGCGACAAATAAGCATGTTGATATGATGGAAGAGGAGAAGGAGGATGAGAAAAGGAAGATTCAACCATATACCCTTGTTTGTGGTGGAAGGTGTGCATGGGAATACAGTGTATTCCAGGGGCGTTGCTTGGGTCTCAAAAGATCCAGGGCTCAAGCCCCAATACATATGTGCCATATTCTCAAAGTATCTGCCCTAAACACACACACACAAGCTTGCCCTAGGACTAAAGACATACACTATTTTACTTGCTGCATGGACACTAACAAACATACAGCACTATATACCTCTCACATCCAGTACCTCCCAGGTGATGTCTCCTCTGATATAGTAGTTTTCTTTCCCCATTTTCTCCATTCGGGCCAGACAACTTATTTCAACCGCATCTGGTCTCTGCAGAGTTTACCAAACAGTCATCTTAGGTTCCTCACTTTTCTAATATCATCATCCTCCCCAACCTGCTACACCAACAGTATTATCCCGGTGCCGCCCAGAATACTGTGCCTACTGTGCTCCCCAATGCCCCTAAATATTATACCACAGAAATTATGCTGCTATACAGATTAGTCCACCTATAGTAATATAAAAGTCCTACTTATAGCAATAATTCCCTCCCAGAGTGCCCTTCTTAGTAATACTGACCACTACAATGCCCCTAATAATGATACTACTCCCCAAGAGTGCCCCTGTTAGTGATAGTGCCCTCCATATTGTGCCCAATAATAATGGCCACCATAGTGCACACAGCAGTAATAAGGCTCTCTATAATATTAATAAGGCCCCCCTGTATTACTTATTCACCATTATAGTGTCCCCAGTTGTTAAACCACAGGAGGGCATCTCTGCACGATGCGCGTGAGTGAGAGATTGTACAAGTGTGCGGTAAAACTACAAGAATACAAATAACATGTATTAAGCCTAGCGTAGCATGTACTATAACATTACATTAACACAAGACCATGGTAAAAGGGCTGCCTGTACATGAGCTTACATGTCTAGACATGTCTACTGGGCAGAACATATAATGTCCCCTATAAGACCCCCAGTGGTTATTGTCTAATGCCCCCTATAGTGCCCCTGTAGTTATAGTGCTCCCCTGTAGTGCCCCAGTAGTTTAATGCCCTCCTGTGGTGCTGCCAGTAGGTATAATACCCTCCTGTACTGACCTAGCAGTAAGAAGGCCCTCCTGTGATGCCTCTATAGGAATAATGCCCTCCTGCAGTGCCCCAGTACTAATAATGCCCTCCTGTGGTGCCCCCAATATGTATAATATCCTTCTGCAGTGCACCAGTAGTGATAAGGCCCTCCTGTGGTGCCCCTAATAGGTATAATACTTTCCTGTAGTGTCCAGGTAGTAATAAGGCCCTCCTGTGGTGCCCCAAATAGGTATAATATCCTCCTGTAGTGCCCCAGTAGTAATAAGGCTTTTCTGTGGTACCCCGTATAGGTATAATGCCCTCCTGTAGTGGCCAAGAAGGTATAATGCCCTCCTGTAGTGCTCTAGTAGTAATAAGTCCCTTCTGTTGTGCCCCCAATATGTATAATACCCTCCTGTAGTGTCCAGGTAGTAATAAGGCCCTCCTGTGGTGCCCCAAATAGGTATAATATCCTCCTGTAGTGCCCTAGTAGTAATGAGTCTCTACTGTTCTGCCCCATAGGTATAATATCCTCCTATACAGGGAGTGCAGAATTATTAGGCAAGTTGTATTTTTGAGGATTAATTTTATTATTGAACAACAACCATGTTCTCAATGAACCCAAAAAACTCATTAATATCAAAGCTGAATATTTTTGGAAGTAGTTTTTAGTTTGTTTTTAGTTTTAGCTATTTTAGGGGGATATCTGTGTGTGCAGGTGACTATTACTGTGCATAATTATTAGGCAACTTAACAAAAAACAAATATATACCCATTTCAATTATTTATTTTTACCAGTGAAACCAATATAACATCTCAACATTCACAAATATACATTTCTGACATTCAAAAACAAAACAAAAACAAATCAGTGACCAATACAGCCACCTTTCTTTGCAAGGAAACTCAAAAGCCTGCCATCCATGGATTCTGTCAGTGTTTTGATCTGTTCACCATCAACATTGCGTGCAGCAGCAACCACAGCCTCCCAGACACTGTTCAGAGAGGTGTACTGTTTTCCCTCCTTGTAAATCTCACATTTGATGATGGACCACAGGTTCTCAATGGGGTTCAGATCAGGTGAACAAGGAGGCCATGTCATTAGATTTTCTTCTTTTATACCCTTTCTTGCCAGCCACGCTGTGGAGTACTTGGACGCGTGTGATGGAACATTGTCCTGCATGAAAATCATGTTTTTCTTGAAGGATGCAGACTTCTTCCTGTACCACTGCTTGAAGAAGGTGTCTTCCAGAAACTGGCAGTAGGACTGGGAGTTGAGCTTGACTCCATCCTCAACCCGAAAAGGCCCCACAAGCTCATCTTTGATGATACCAGCCCAAACCAGTACTCCACCTCCACCTTGCTGGCGTCTGAGTCGGACTGGAGCTCTCTGCCCTTTACCAATCCAGCCACGGGCCCATCCATCTGGCCCATCAAGACTCACTCTCATTTCATCAGTCCATAAAACCTTAGAAAAATCAGTCTTGAGATATTTCTTGGCCCAGTCTTGACGTTTCAGCTTGTGTGTCTTGTTCAGTGGTGGTCGTCTTTCAGCCTTTCTTACCTTGGCCATTTCTCTGAGTATTGCACACCTTGTGCTTTTGGGCACTCCAGTGATGTTGCAGCTCTGAAATATGGCCAAACTGGTGGCAAGTGGCATCTTGGCAGCTGCACGCTTGACTTTTCTCAGTTCATGGGCAGTTATTTTGCGCCTTGGTTTTTCCACACGCTTCTTGCGACCCTGTTGACTATTTTGAATGAAACGCTTGATTGTTCGATGATCACGCTTCAGAAGCTTTGCAATTTTAAGAGTGCTGCATCCCTCTGCAAGATATCTCACTATTTTTGACTTTTCTGAGCCTGTCAAGTCCTTCTTTTGACCCATTTTGCCAAAGGAAAGGAAGTTGCCTAATAATTATGCACACCTGATATAGGGTGTTGATGTCATTAGACCACACCCCTTCTCATTACAGAGATGCACATCACCTAATATGCTTAATTGGTAGTAGGCTTTCGAGCCTATACAGCTTGGAGTAAGACAACATGCATAAAGAGGATGATGTGGTCAAAATACTCATTTGCCTAATAATTCTGCACGCAGTGTAGTGCCCAAGTAGTTATAAGGCCCTCCTGTGGATCCCCTTATAGTTATAATACCCTCCTATAGTGCCCCAGGAGGTATAATGCCCCCTGTAGTTCCAGCAATACTTATAGTGCCCCCAACAGTTATAATGGCCCCCACATAGTGCCCCCAACAGTTATAATGGCCCCCACATAGTGCCCCCATGTAAAATGACCTCTTCAGTGTCCCCAGTACTTGCAAAGGCCCCTGTAGTTATAACCAATCTCCCAGTGTCTCCAGCAGGTATAATGCCAACATTTAGTGCCCATGGCATTCACAAAGCCCCCACTGTGGACAAGATATAAAAAAATACTCACCTGACTTCCCACCGCTGGAGGTCCAAATTGCAGGCTTCTGGATTCAGATGGGCATGTTGAAGTCACCTCGCCGTCTGTATCTTGGCGCAGGCATGCTCGATGACATCATCACGCCGCCTGAGACCTGGCAAAGGCAGTTGTTTTGCAACCACCTGCACCGTTCTACAAGCAAGAGACCACAGTAATTCAACTGTATCACCGTCCTTAGGTCGGCGAGGCAGTTGTATCGCTACCAGCCGTAACATTCGGGGCCCTGGACAAAACATCAGGGGCTCAAGCCCCGAATGTTTTGACCTACCAACGCCCCTGGTGTATTCAATACACCATAAAAGCCACATTTAAAGTCCCTTTATGTTCAGCCACTTTCGTCTAGTGGAGAAGAGAAGTCATCGTCAATCCAGGCCTTGTTCATTTTTATAAGACATAAGGCATTTTCAGTTAATAGGCGGATACGCTTATCTGTTATAATGCCACCAGCAGCACTAAATACCCGCTCAGACAAAATGCAGGCCAGCACCTCCAAGGCATAGAGCGCCAGTTCGTGCCACGTGTCCAGCTTGGACACCCAGTAGTTGTAAGGCACAGAGGGATCATTGAGGACGCTGACACGGTCTGCTGTGTACTCCTCCACCATCGTTCAACATTTTTCCCTCCTTGTGACACTAGGTCACGCATCAGGGTGAGGGTGCTGGTGGGGTGTCCCAGGATTTGCCCTGCCTCTGTTGCAACTGTTATGTGTTCCCCTTGTCTCCCCTCCTCGGTTGCCTAAGGAACTATGGACTCTGCCGCCAGCGTTGTCAGATGGAAATTTTTGGAGCAATTTTTTAACAAGGATCTTCTGGTATTGCACCAGAGGAAGAGAGATGAGAAGTTCTCTTTGTAGCGGAGGTCGAGAAGGGTGAGCAACCAGTAATCCGTGTTGTCTAAAATGCATATAGCGCGCGGGTCGCTGGAAAGGCAGCCTAACATGAAGTCAGCCATGTGTGCCAGAGTACAAACAGTCAAGACTTCGCTGTCGTCATCAGGAGGATGACTCTCAATCTCCTCATCCTCTTCCTTCTCTTCTGCCCACCCACGCTGAACAGATGGAATTAAGCTTCCATGGGTACTACCCTCTGTAGTGGAGGCAACCATCTCCTGCTCCTCCTCCTCTTCATCGTCCAATTCACGCTGAAAAGATGAACTGAGGGTTGTCTGGCTATCACCCTGTGTAATGTCTTCCACCATTTCCACCTCTCTAAACGTCATCCTTAATTGTGAGCCTCACCATCTATGTTGATTCCTCAAAGTTTCTTAAAACCTCACAGAGGTCAGACATCCATGCCCACTCCTTGCTTGTGAATAGCGGAAGCTGACTGGAAAGTAGACGACCATGTTGCAGCTCGTATTCCACTACTGCCCTCTGTTGCTCACAAACCCTGGCCAACATGTGGAACGTTGAGTTCTAGCGCGTGCTCACGTCACACAACAGGCTGAAGCTCTCAATGACTTTCGGAAATGTGCACACACGTGGCGCACCTTCACCAGTAGCTCAGGCGAATTGGGGTAGGTTTTGAGAAACCGCTGAACCACTAAGTTGAACACGTGGGCTAAGAATGGTATGTGTGTGAGCTTGCCGAGCTCCAAAGCCACCACCAAGTTACGGCCATTATCAGACACAACCATGCCTGGTTCTAGGTTGGGTGGCGAAAGCCAGAGCTCAGTCTGGTCTCTTATCCCCTGCCACAGCTTTGTGGCGGTGTGCTGTTTGTCGCCTAAGCATATCAGCTTCAGAAAGGCCTGTTGCCGCTTCCCCACTGCAGTGCTACACTGCTTACAGCTAATGACTGATGACTGACTGGTGCTGCACGCGGATAATTCGGAGATAGAAGTAGAACAGGAGGCGGAGGAGGAGAAGTGGGGGTTGGAGCCACTAACGTAGGTGCTGGCAGAAACCCTGATCGAGCCTTGGCGTCGGTAGCACCTGTGCCATCCCATGGTATGACTCGCTCCCAGCCTCCACAACGTTCACCCAGTGTGCCATCAGGGAAATGTAGCCTCCCTGGCCGAATGCACTTGTCCATGTGTCCGTGGCTAAGTGGACCTTTCCAGTAACTGCGTTGGTCAGGGCACGTGTGATGTTATGGGACACATGTTGGTGTAAGGAGGGCACAGCACACCTTGAAAAATTGTGGCGGCTGGGGACTGCGCAATGCGGGACGGCCACCGACATCAGGCTGTGGAAGGCCTCAGTGTCCACAAGCCTAAATGGCAACATTTCCAGGGCCATTAATTTGGAAAGCTGCGCATTTAGTTCTATGGCCTGTAGGTGGGTGGCTGGGTATTTGAGCTTGCGTTCAAATGCCTGGGGTAAGGACATTTGGAAGCAGCGCTGAGACACGGAAGAAGATGTGGTCGCTGAGGGTGCTTGCGAAGGTCTAGGTGCAGGGCGGGTGGCATCCGGGCCTGCGTCTTGGACAGGGGATTGTCCAGCACGTAACACCGGGGAAGAGGAGGCAGTGGTGTGACCCGCAGACACAGATTGTGGACCCAGGCGTTCGGCCCACCTATTACGTTGTTTTGATGCCATGTGGCGGATCATGCTGGTGGCGGTGAGGTTGCTAGTAGAGTTGAGCGGACACCTGGATGTTCAGGTTTGACGGGTTCGGCTGAACTTCGGAAAAAAGTTCTAGTTCGGGACCCGAACTCGAACCGAACTGGACCCCGAACCCGAACCCCATTGAAGTCAATAGGGACCCGAACTTTTGAGCAGTAAAATGGCTGTAAAAATGTCATGGAAAGGGCTAGAGGGCTGCAAATGGCGTCAAAATGTGGTTAAGAGCATGGCAAGTGTGGATAGGGAAATGACTTTAAATAACATAAAATGAGTAAAAATAAAAAATAATAATCTTGATCTAGGAGGACCATGTCCATATGGAGTAGGAGGTTGAGGAGGCAGTGGATGTGTCGGTGGAAGCGGCAGTGGAGGAGGAGGTAGCCTACACTGGTTTTTGGTTTTAAATGTTATTTTTAAAATTAGGGTACACCTTAAAACATTGGTAAATATAACCTGTGATAACCCCCTCCAGTCATGCTAAACACACGTTCAGACAATACACTGGCTGCAGAGCAGGCCAGCACCTCCAAGGGGTAAAGGGCAAGCTCAGGCCATGTGCCCAATTTAGAGACCCAGAAGTTGCAGGGGCTGACCCTAGGCGTGTGCACACCTACTTCCCCACCATGTCGCACGTCCCTGTGATGTTCACGATCCAATTTGATATCTGCTCTATCAACTTTCGATGTTCTTTTATGCGCCTACCATGGTGATCACGGGTGGCGGGGAATCAGGGTTCCAGGCCAGAGAGGGAGCGTGAGAAAGAGAGACCACATCCAAGGGAGTATTCATTTTTTCAAATTTAAAATTAGAGTTGAAATATGGGAGAAATTATTAAAGCATAAAATTGTGACAACTTTTCAAAGTTTAAGCATTGAATGAAAGGATGTGGTGCGCATTAATTACTGAATAATTTATAAAATTTTATTCCCTGTCACCTATGCATAGCAGGTGTTTATTCACGTCAAAAATTGTATAATGTCAACCCAAGAATGTAACAGAAAAATTATTGAAATTTATTAAGCTGTCAACTAGGTAGAGGAGGGGTATATCACACCCAAAAATTGGTGAATTTCACCAGAATATATAACTGACAATTTTTTTTTTAACCTCTCTACTAGGTATAGCAGTGGTACTATACACCCCAAAATTTGTTGATTTCGCCAGAAAATTTAACATTTATTTTTTACTTTTTTACTGTTCCACTAGGTATAGCAGTGGTACGATACACACCAAATTTGGTGAATTTCACCCTAAAATGTAAATTACAATTTATTTATTTTTTAACCAGCCTACTAGGTATAGCAGTGGTACTATACACCCAAAAATTGGTTAATTTCACCTGAAAAAGTAAATGACAATTTTTTTTTTAACCTGTCTACTAGGTATAGCAGTGGTACTATACACCCAAAAATTTGTTAATTTCACCATAAAATGTAACTGACAATTTATTTTTATTTTTTTACCGATCTACTAGGTATAGCAGTGGTACTATACACCTAACAATTGGTGAATTTCACCCGAAAATGTAAATGACAAATAAGTGAAATGATATAAAATAAAACATGTACAAAAATAAATAAATAATAGATTCATGAGGTGGAGTTTCATATAGAGTAGGAGTTTGAGGAGGCGGTGGACGTAGCGGAGTAGGTGGAAGCGGCGGTGGAGGAGGATGAGATAACCAACACAGGTTTTTGGTTTTAATTTAATTTAGTAAAATTAAGGTACACTCCAAAAGAGTGTGAAATATCCAAAATACAAACATGAGCAATTGCGCTGCAGTATAACAATGGCTGCTTAGTGTCAGTATACATGTCTATTCTGCACAAGGTACGGACAAGTCCTAAGGGATCCATGCCTGGTTCATTTTAATAAACATGAGCTTGTCCACATTGGCTGTGGACAGGCAGCTGCGCTTGTCTGTGATGACGCCCCCTGCCGTGCTAAACACACGTTCAGATAATACACTGGCTGCAGGACAGGCCAGCACCTACAAGGCGTAAAGGGCAAGCTCAGGCCATGTGTCAAATTTGGAGACCCAGAAGTTGAAGGGGGCAGACCCGTCATTCAGTACGTGTAGGCGTGTGCACACATACTGCTCCACCATGTTGGTGAAATGCTGCCTCCTTCTAAGACGTTCCATATCAGCTGGTGGTGCTGGTTGTTGTGGCGCGCTGACAAAGCATTTCCACATGTCGGCCATGCTAACCCTGCCTTCTGAGGTGCTGGTGGTGCCCCAGCTGCGTTAGCGACCTCTTCCTCATCCTCTGCCTTTGTCTTGTGCTTCCCCCGCTGTCAGGTGGGAATGCCACCAGCAGCGCGTCTACCAGCGTGCGCTTGTACTCGCGCATCTTACGATCACGCTCCAGTGAGGGAATTAAGGACGGTATGTTTTCCTTGTAACGGGGATCCAGCAGCGTGGCCACCCAGTAATCAGCACAAGTTAGAATGTGGGCAATTCGGCGGTCGTTGCGGAGACACTGCAGCATGTAATCGCTCATGTGTGCCAGGCTGCCCTGAGGCAACTAAAAGCTGTCCTCTGTGGGAGGTGTATCGTCTGTGTCCTCTGTATCCCCCCATCCACGCACCAGTGATGGCCATGTGCTGGTCTGGGTGCCACCCTGCTGTGAACATGGTTCCTCCTCCTCCATCTCCTCCTCCTCATCCTCCACCTCGTCATCCTCCAGAACTGTGGCCTGGCTGGACAATTGTGTACCTTGGGTTTGTGGGTGTAGGAACCCACCTCATTGGTGGTGAAGTGGTGCTGTTCCGCCGAGCGACTCACCCGTGCGTGCTGCAGCTGAAACTCCACTATCGCCTGCTGCTGCTCGCACAGTCTGGCCAGCATGTGCAAGGTGGAGTTCCACCTTATGGGCACGTCACATATGAGGCGGTGAGCGGGAAGGCCGAAGTTACGCTGCAGCGCTGACAGGCGAGCAGCAGCAGGGTGAAAACGCCGAAAGCGCACACAGACGGCCCGCACTTTATGCAGCATCTCTGACATGTTGGGGTAATTTTTAAGGATCTCTGCACCATCAAATTCAGCACATGCGCCAGGCAAGGGATGTGTGTCAAACCGGCTAGTCCCAGAGCTGCTACGAGATTTCGCCCATTATCGCACACCACCAGGCCGGGCTTGAGGTTGACTGGCACAAACCACTCATCGGTCTGTTGTTCAAGGCCCGTCCACAGCTCCTGCGCGGTGTGGGGTTTGTCCCCCAAACAGATAAGTTTTAAAACTGCCTGCTGTCGTTTACCCCTGGCTGTGCTGAAGTTGGTGGTGAAGGTGTTACGCTGACCCGATGAGGAGCTGGTAGAGGATGAGGAAGCAGAGTAGGAGGAGGAAGCAACAGGAGGCAAACTGAAGCGCCCTGCAATCCTCAGTGGTGGAAGGATATGCGCCAAACTGCTATCCGCCTCAGGCCTAGCCGCCGCTGCATTTACCCAGTGTGCTGTTATGGAGATATAACGGCCCTGACCGTGCTTACTGGTCCCCGTAGTCAGGTGCACCTTGCCACAGATGGCGTTGCGCAGTGCACACCTGACTTTGTCCCCTACTTGGTTGTGAAGGGAAGGGGTGGCTCGCTTTGAAAAGTAGTGGCGGCTGGGCACAACGTACTGTGGGACAGCCACCGCCATAAGGCCTTTAAAACTATCCGTCTCCACCAGACGGAATGACAGCATTTCAAAGGCAAGTAATTTAGAAATGCTGGCATTCAGGGCTAGGGATCGCGGGTGGGTAGGGGGGTACTTCTTCTTCCTCTCCAGCGTTTGGGATATGGAGAGCTGAACGCTTCCGTAGGACATTGTGAAGATGCTTGGTGACCCAGGTGTTGGTGTTGCTGGCAGATCCTCTGTTTGTGGGGTGCCAGGTGGCACTGTCACTCCAGAGGTGGATGAAGAGGCCGCGACTGCAGCAGAAGAGGAAGCAGGAGGAGCCAGAGACCTTTCTTGGTCTTTGAGGTGTCTACTCCACTGCAGCTCGTGCTTTGCACTTAGATACCTGGTCATGCAGGTTGTGCTCAGGTTGAGAACGTTTATGCCTCGCTTCAGGCTCTGATTGCACAGCGTGTAAACCACTCGTGTCTTGTTGTCAGCACATTGTCTTAAGAACTGCCACGCCGGTGAACTCCTTGGAGCTGGCTTTGGTGTGCTCGGTCCCTTGCTGCGGTGGGCAGTAGGAGGCGTACTGTCTAGAGGACGGCCGCTCCGCATTTGCACCTTGCTCCCTCTTCTGCTGTGCTGGTGGCTCTGTGCGACCACCGCCTCTTCCTCCGAACTACATAGGTCACTCGCATGACCTTGATTCCATGAGGGGTCGAGGACCTCATCATCCTCCACATCATCTTCCACCCAGTCTTCACCCCTGACTTCCTTGTCGGTCTGCACACTTTCGAAAGCCTCAGCAGTTGGCACCTGTGTTTCGTCATCATCCGAGACGTGCTGCGATGGTCCTCCCATGTACTCATCTTGAAAAATAAGTGGTTGGGCATCAGTGCACTCAATCTCTTCCACTTCTGGGGCAGGGCTAGGTGGATGGACCTGGGAAACCCTGCTAACAGAGTCATCAAAAAGCAGAAGAGACTGCTGCATGACTTGGGGCTAAGGCTGCTTGGCTGATTTGCAAGAGGGTGAGGTGAAAGAATGATGGACATCAGCTGCAGTTGCCAACTGTGGTCTTTCAGCAGGAGACTGGGTGGGAGACAATGTGAAGGAACTGGATCCACTGTCAGCAACCCAATCTACTATCGCGTGTACTTGTTCAGGCCTCACCATTCGTAGAGCAGCATTAATACCGACCAAATACCGCTGCAGGTTTTGTCGCCTACTCACACCTGAGGAAGGGGTTTCACTTGTGTGTGTAGCTGGCACAGATCGACCGCGTCCTCTCCCTGCAACAGGAGCTCCACCAGCCGCACCACGACCTGGGCCACGTCCCTTATTTGACGCTCTCCTCATATTTTTTGAATTTAGGATCTTGCCCTAAATGGTGTTTAATTTATAGTAGAAAAGAACGACACTATGTAAGTTTCAAATGGCTGTATTTCAAATGGCTAATTCAAACTCCTGTATGTAGGGGGGTATCTCACACGGTCTGAACCAGTGTAGGCCTGCAGTAAATATATCTTTGCACAAAATGTCTGTATTTCAAATGGCTGTTTTTCAAATGCCTAATTCAAACCCCTTTATGTATAGGGGGGATCACACACGCCCTGAACCAGTGTAGGCCTGAAGTGAATATTTCTTTGCACAAAATGGCTGCATTTCAAATGGCTGTATTTCAAATGCCTGATTCAAACCCCTGTATGTATTGGAGGGATCACACAAACGCCCTGAACCAGTGTAGGCCTGCAGTAAATATATCTTTGCACAAAATGACTGTATTTCAAATGGCTGTATTTCAAATGCCTAATTCAAACCCCTGTATGTATTGGGGGCTCACACACGCCCTGAACCAGTGTAGGCCTGCAGTAAATATATCTTTGCACAAAATTTGCAAGGGGGTGAGGTGAAAGACTGATGGACATCGGCTGCAGGTGCCAACTGTGGTCTTTCAGCAGGAGACTGGGTGGGAGACAATGTGAAGGAACTGGATCCATCCTCTACACACTGACTAATACAGATGTTGTAGATTGCCAAAAAGTATTTTTTTGCTAACAGAATATGAAAACTGTATATATTGAACTTGAATTTAACACTTGCAGATCTGGAAAATACAGTTTTTTGAAAAAAATTGTGTGTTTTTCAAACCCCAGAAAATGATGGGTGTATTTCTACCTTAAATTGCACACTGACTAATACAGATGTTGTAGATTGCAAAAAAAGTCTTTTTTTGCTAACAGAATATGAAAGCTGTAGATATTAAACTTGAATTTAACAGTTGCAGATCTGGAAAATACTGTCTTTTGAAAAATAAATGTGTTTTTCAAATCCCAGAAAATGATGGGTGTATTTCTACCTTAAAGGGAACCTGTCACCGGGAATTTGTGTATAGAGCTGAGGACATGGGTTGCTAGATGGCCGCTAGCACATCCGCAATACCTAGTCCCCATAGCTCTGTGTGCTTTTATTGTGTCAAAAAAAAGATTTGATACATATGCAAATTAACCTGAGATGAGTCCTGTACGTGAGATGAGTCAGGGACAGGACTCATCTTAGGTTAATTTGCATATGTATCAAATTGGTTTTTTTACACAATAAAAGCACACAGAGCTATGGGGACTGGGTATTGCGGATGTGCTAGTGGCCATCTAGCAACCCATGTCCTCAGCTCTATACACAAAATCCCGGTGACAGGTTCCCTTTAAATTACACACTGACTAATACAGATGTTGTAGTTTGCCCCAAAAAAATGGTGATTTGCAATGTCCTAAAAGCTCAGATGCAGTGCTGGTGCACTGAGCATGCATAAAATGGCCACCACCGCCGCCAACCACCTAACTAACAGAATTCTAAAAGTTAGTATTTTAGGGTAAAACGATAGTGCCCTGCACCCACACAACTATTTGTCTGTTGATCACTGAGTTAGATTCTCTCCTATGCTCTCCCTAAAATCACAAGTCCAGCAGCATTCTCTCCCTACTCTTGTAACAGCAGAGTGACGTGCAGCGCTACGTGACTCAAGCTTATATAGAGCCTGGGTCACATGCTGCTCTGGCCAATCACAGCCATGCCATTAGTAGGCATGGCTGTGATGGCCTCTTGGGGCAAGTAGTATGACGCTTGTTGATTGGCTGCTGTGCAGCCTTTCCAAAAGCGCCAAGAAAGCGGCGAACACCGAACCCGAACCCAAACTTTTACTGAAATGTTCGGGGTCCCAAAATCCTAAAGTTCGGTACGAACCCGAACTTTGCAGTTCGGGTTCGCTCAACCCTAGTTGCTAGTGTTCACGCCCCTGCTAATTTTTGTATGACATAGGTTGCAAATTACAATTCTTTTGTCGTCTGCACTTTCCTCAAAAAAGCGCCAGACTGCGGAACACCTACCCCTTGGCAAGGTAGATTTCCGCAAGGGGGTGCTCTGTTGGAACAGTTGCGGGCCTGTTTTGCCACCCCACTGCCTCTTCCAGCCTGTTGCGGTGCTGCATATCCCTCCCCTCTGTACTGCTGTCCTCACTCAGCTTTCCACCTTCCCAGGTTGGGTCAGTGACTTCATCGTCCTCCACCTCCTCTTCCACTTCCTCACTCTGGTCATCCTCCTGACTTGTTGACCTCTTAAGACAGTAATTGCTGTTGTGTTATTGGCAACTGTGTCTCATCATCATCCACCTCAATAAACAGTAATTGCTGTTCCCCACCGTCGTCTTCTTGTGACTGTGGATGCTTAAGAGTTTGGGAATCAGGGCACAAGATCTGTCCCTCTTCAAGCGTGCTTGGCGAGAGGGCCAAATCAAGGAATGGCGAGGAAAAGAGGTCCTCGGAATATCCGAGTGTGGGATCACTTGTTTGGCCAGACTCTCCATGGTGGGAGGAAGGAGTATCAATACTGGACTTGGTGGAAGACAGGGTGGTGCTTAACTGACTGGAAGCATTATCTACTGCAATCCAACCGACCACCTGGTCGCACTGGTCTGACTTCAAGAGTGGTGTCCTGCGCTGCTCTGCAAACTGGGACATGAAGCTAGGTATCGTGGATGATGTTTTTCTTGTGCTCTGGCAGCAGGCACAGTTTCAAAGCGCCCAGGGCCACGGCCTCTGCGTGCACCATCAGCATCACGGCCACTTCACTGTCCCTTA
This sequence comes from Bufo bufo, assembly GCF_905171765.1. Classification (NCBI taxonomy): domain Eukaryota; kingdom Metazoa; phylum Chordata; class Amphibia; order Anura; family Bufonidae; genus Bufo; species Bufo bufo. The sequence continues at coordinate 52,025,872 of NC_053395.1, forward strand.
CCGCTTGCCTTCTTTATTTTAAATGTGATATATGCTTGAAAGTATGTCACACGTACAGTAGCGTAGGATTTGGAAGCGTATGCGCCCAAAAATGTAAAAAGGTATTTGGGATGTGGAAACGTCACACAGGAAATATCCCGTAGATAATGTCAGTGCTGTCAGCTGCGAATAATACAAAATTACAGGTATTGTCACAGGTATTTGTGATGAGGAAACGTTATACAGGTGAGGTACCACCGGTAATGTCACTGTCCAAAGCATCTACGGAAAAAGTACACTGTATGTCACAGATAAAAATTTTAGGCGCACACGTTACACTGGAGATGTGGCACAGCTTATCTCACTGTCCGCAGCAGACACCATTTATTGAAAGAGTACACTGGATGTCACAGATATTTTTTGGATGCACACACTTTACACAGGAGATGTGGCGCAGCTAATCTCACTGTCCGCAGCTGACACCATCTGTAACGGGGCATCAAAGGCGCACTCGGTCTCCCATCAGCTGCAGACCTGCTGCTTAGTTTCGGGAGCGAGGATCTAAGTTTGGCCTCGTTCCCAGGGCGGTTTTGCTAGCTGGGAGGCTCCCTGCTCCTAGGTCTGCCTTGAGTGCCGAGCTGATCACTCGGTGCTTGACTTGTCTGTCTGTCGGTCATGTGACGCTGGCCACGTCACATGACCCTTACTCCCCACTATAAATACAGGTGGCCTGCTGGCTACAGGTTGCCTGTGATTTTTGTCCTATAGGCTGTGTACTTTATTGTTATTAAGCTACCTCTGGAATTGAACCTTGATCCGCCTCTTGACACCTCTTCTGCCTGCTCCCTGTACCTTGACGCTACCTCTCGGATTTTGACCTCGGCTTGTTTACGGATTTGTCTTTGCCTCTTCCCTTGTTCTGACGTGACCTCCTGGACTGACCTCGGCTAGTTGACCCGCCTCGCCTTCCGTGTTTGTTCTACCTCTTGTCCGCTTATTGTAACTTCTCAGTGGCTCTCCTCTTCCCTGCTGTCTCTTTCTCTCTGCTTGCACCTCCGCTCTATCTTGATTCCCGTGACTCTACCCGTGACACCGTCTATTGAAAAAGTACACTGGATGTTGCAGATATTTTTTGGATGCGCACACTTTACACAGGTGATGTGGCACGGATAATTTAACTGTCCGCAGCAGACATTGTCTATGGAAAAAGAACACTGGATGTCACTGATATTTTAGGAATGCGCAGACTTTACATTGGAGATGTGGCACTGGTAATGTCACTGTCCACAGCAGACACCGTCTATTACAAAAGTGCACTGGATGTCAGATATTTTTTGGATGCGCACATTTTAAACTGGAGATGTTGCGCAGCTAATGTCACTGTCCGCAGCGGACGCCGTCTATTGAAAAAGTACACTGGATGTCAGATATTTTTTGGATGCGCACACTTTAATTTAACTCTCTGCAGAGGACACCGTCTACGGAAAAAATGCACTGGATGTCACTGATATTTTAGGGATGCGCACACTTTACACAGGAGATGTGGCGCGGATAATTTAACTGTACGCAGTGGACACTGTGTACTGAAAAAGTACACTAGATGTCACTGATATTTTAGGGATTCGCGCACTTTACATAGGAGATGTGCCGCGGATAATTTAACTGTCCGCAGCGTACACTGTCTACCGAAAAAGTACACTGGATGTCACTGATATTTTAGGGATGCGCACACTTTACACAGGAGATAATTTTATTTAACTGTCCGCAGCGGCCTATTAGACGCTATTTAACGCTAAAAATATATATTGCTGCTGTCACATACAATAGTCTTTTAACCCCTTAAGGACACGGCCATGTTTCACCTTAAGGACCAGACCATTTTTTGCAAATCTGACCAGTGTCACTTTATGTGGTAATAACTTTAAAATTCTTTTACTTATCAAGTCCATTCTGAGATTGTTTTTTCGTCACATATTGTACTTCATTACACTGGTAAAATGGAGTAAAAAAAGTTCATTTTTATTTATAAAAAATTACCAAATTTACCAAAAATTTTGAAAATTTTTCAGATTTCCACATTTCTATTTCTCTACTTTTATAATAGTAATACCTCCAAAAAATTTTGGGGACGTTACAAGGTTTAGAAGTTAAGAAGCAAATCTTGAAATTTTTCTGAAAATTTCTAAAACCCACTTTTTCAAGACCAGTTCAGGTCTGAAGTCACTTTGTGAGGCTTACGTAATAGAAACCACCCAAAAATAATCCCATTTTACAAACTACACCCCTCAAGGTATTGAAAACTGATTTTACAAACTTTGTTAACCCTTTAGGTGTTCCACAAGAATTAATGGAAAATAGAGATCAAATTTCAAAATTTCACTTGTTTGTCAGATTTTCCATTTGTATCAATTTTTTTCCAGTTACAAAGCAAGGGTCAACAGCCAAACAAAACTCAATATTTATGGCCCTGATTCTGTAGTTTACAGAAATACCCCATATGTGTCACCGCCATTTCTGTGAGAAGGTCTGACAGACGTCCTTTTCTACCTCTTTGTTACGGAACCATGAACCAGACGTACAACAAGAGATAAGTGAAAATAAGAAGGCTTTATTGAAAATAAAGCTGTAAAGCAAAAGTCCAAACGAATGGTGAAACCGAAGCAGAGTCTTTGAGAGGCCAGAGATCAGGAACCAGAAGGGTAGTCAGACGAAGCCATGATCAGGAACCAGCAGGGTAGTCAGACGAAGCCAGGATCAGGAACCAGCAGGGTAGTCAGACGAAGCCAGGATCAGGAACCAGAAGCAGCAGCAGTCTTAGAAGCATGTGAACACAGGAGGACCAAGCAAGGAACTGAAGCCACAGACCTCCTATATATATGAGCTAGGCATCCAGCTCCTCCCAGTGGGAAGGAGGAGCCGCAGGGTGGAAGGCTACAAGAAACCCAGAAACCAAGATGGCCGCCAGCACATGTCAAACGAAGGAGAACAGCAAGAAGGTAAGACCATGACAGTACCTCCCCCTCAAGGGCCCCTCCTCCGCGGAGCAAAAAACGGTTTCTGAGGGAAGCGTGCGTGGAAGGCTCGGAGCAAGGCAGGAGCATGGACATCTGCGGAGGGAACCCAGGAACGCTCCTCTGGACCATAACCACGCCAATGGACCAAAAACTGCACCCGACCGCGGACCAGGCGTGAGTCCAGGATATTGCTCACCTCATACTCCTCATGATTGCCCACTCGGACCGGACGAGGCCGAGGAACCGAGGAAGTGAAACGATTACACACCAGTGGCTTCAACAGGGAGACATGAAACACGTTAGAGATCCGCATGCCAGGAGGAAGTGCAAGGGCATAGGCTACCGGGTTTACCCTGCGAAGCACTCGGAAGGGACCAACAAAGCGAGGCGCCAGCTTGGGAGTGGGCACTCGAAGGTTGAGGTTGCGGGTGGATAACCATACACGGTCTCCGACCTGGTAGGAAGGAGCAGGCGCTCGTCTGCGATCAGCCTGGAGTCTCTGGCGCTGCGCAGAGGCCTCAAGGGACTTCTGGATCTGTACCCAAGAAGCACGTAGGACGGAAAGGTGATCCTCCACAGCCGGAATATCCTGGGGAGAGAATACCTCCGGTAACACGGCAGGTTGGAACCCATAATTGGCCATGAAGGGAGACGTCCCAGAGGACGAGTTCACCGCCGTGTTCCTGGCAAACTCAGCCCAAGGCAGAAGGTCAACCCAATTGTCTTGGTGATCGGAGACATAGCAACAAAGGAATTGCTCCAAGGCCTGATTGGATCGTTCTGCGGCCCCATTGGACTGAGGGTGGTAGGCCGAGGAGAAGGAGAGATGAATCCCCAACTGGGAGCAAAAGGCGCGCCAGAACCTGGACACAAACTGACTCCCCCGATCCGACACAATCTCCTTGGGCAAACCGTGCAACCGGAAGACCTCCCTGGCAAAAATCGTGGCCAACTCTTGTGCAGAGGGTAACTTCTTGAGAGGAACACAGTGGCACATTTTGGAAAACCGATCCACAATCATGAGAATGACCGTATGGCCTCGGGATGCAGGGAGGTCCACAATGAAATCCATCCCCAGGTGTGACCATGGGCGCTCCCCGGTGGCTATGGGTTGCAGAAGGCCCAACGGAAGGTGCCGAGGGGACTTACTCTGGGCACAAACGGAGCATGCCGCTACATATGCGGCGATGTCGGAACGTAGGGAAGGCCACCAGAACAGACGTGAAACAGCCCAGGACAGCTGATTCTTTCCAGGATGCCCCGCGGTCTTGGAGTTATGGTAGGTTCGCAACAACCGAGTGCGCAACTCCTCAGGCACAAAACATCTGCCGTTGGGTCTCCCAGGGGGAGCACCAGATTGAGCCGCCAAAATCTGCTCACCAGGGGAGAGGTCAGGCTGGTGCGAATGGCTGCCAGGATCTGATTCGGAGGTATGACCGAAGTCGGAATCGACTCCTCCCTGGACAGCTCGGAGTACTGCCGTGATAGGGCATCCGCCCTGATGTTCTTGGAACCGGGTAGGTAGGAGACCACGTAATTAAAACGTGACAAGAACAGAGCCCATCTGGCCTGACGTGGTGTCAATCTCTTGGCCTCAGAAAGGTAGGTCAGATTCTTATGGTCCGTCAGGATGAGAACCGGAACCACCGAACCCTCGAGCAAGTGCCTCCATTCTTTAAGGGCCTGCACGATGGCCAATAACTCCCTGTCACCAATCTGATAGTTGCACTCCGCGGAAGACAGTTTCCGGGAGTAAAACCCACAAGGAAGCAGAGGACCCTCTGGTGTTCTACGCTGAGACAGAAGGGCGCCTACTCCCGTCTCAGACGCGTCCACCTCGAGGACAAAGGGCAACCCAGGGTTGGGATGCGACAGAATCGGAGCCGACACAAAAGCGGACTTTAGGGCCTCAAAAGCTCGGATGGCCTCGAGCGGCCAGACCTGGGAATTACTGCCCTTCCTGGTCAGATCCGTGAGAGGCTTGGCCAGCATGGAAAAGTCCCTGATGAACTTCCGATAATAATTGGCGAAGCCCAAAAAGCGCTGCAGGGAACGAAGACCACTGGGCTGGGGCCACTGTAAGACAGCCGAAACCTTCTCAGGATCCATGGAGAACCCCTCAGTGGAAATGATGTAACCTAAGAAGGTTACCTGGGATCGGTGAAATTCGCATTTCTCAAGCTTACCGAACAGCTTGTTCTCTCGTAACCGTTGCAACACTCGTCTGACATCCAGAATGTGGGCCTCCATGGATTCAGAATATACCAAGATGTCATCCAAATAGACCACCACACACTGCTGCAACAGGTCACGGAAAACATCGTTGATGAATTCCTGAAAGACTGCGGGCGCATTGCACAACCCAAAGGGCATAACCAAGGATTCATAATGACCGGTCCTGGTGTTAAACGCGGTCTTCCACTCATCGCCCGCCTTGATCCTTACCAGGTTATATGCCGCCCTCAGGTCGAGTTTGGTAAAGACCGTGGCCCCTTTAAGGCGATCGAACAGCTCGGAAATCAAGGGTATCGGGTAAGCATTCTTGATCGTGATGCGATTGAGACCCCTGTAATCGATGCAAGGCCTCAACTCACCGCCCTTCTTTTTCACAAAGAAAAATCCAGCCCCTGCCGGGGACGAGGATTTGCGAATGTGTCCGCGTGAAAGCGCCTCCCTCACGTACTCCTCCATGGCCTCATTCTCCGCTACCGACAGTGGATAGACTTTGCCACGAGGAGGAACGGCACCAGGTTGTAACTCTATGGCACAATCGTATGGGCGGTGCGGAGGTAGGGCAACTGCGCGCACCTTATCGAATACATCCCGGTACTCCTCGTATTCAGGAGGCAACAGAGAGTCTGAGGAAGTACACAGCAACTTGACAGACCCATGGATGCAACTAGCCCCACACTGCGGTGACCACGAGAGGATCTCGGCCGATCTCCAATCGAAAGTCGGATTATGCTTCTGGAGCCAGGGGTACCCCAAGACCACCGAGTAGTGTGGAGACGAAATAACCTGGAGACAGACCGACTCTCTGTGAACGGCACCAATGGCTATCCCCACTGGAAGGGTCTCATGAGTCACGTGTGACGACAGAAGGGGTCTGCCGTCTATCGCCTCAAGAGCCAGTGGGGAACCTCGAGCCTGCAGAGGAATGGAATTGGCGGCAGCGAACACACTATCAATGAACAAACCACCAGCACCAGAGTCCACCAACGCCTGGGTCGTCACCGAGCCCCCGACCCAGGAGAGGACAACAGTGATCAGTGGTTTGTCAACACGGGAAACCGGGGACGAGGAGACTCCACCCAAGATCTGCCCCCGACAGGATCTCAGGTACGAGCATTTCCCGGACGGTTCGGACATGCCAACCGAAAATGCCCACCGAGACCACAGTACATGCATCGACCCTCGCGTCTCCGGAGTACCCTCTCCCCCTCGGACAGGCGAGCAAACCCCAGCTGCATGGGTTCACCCCCAGACAAGTCATCCCCAGGAGGCGTGGGAGGAGAGGGAGGCACGGGTGGGACAGCAAACGTAGGCGCCAGTCTGTTAGAAGACCTCCGCAGGCTCTCCTTAAAGGAAGGTCTCTCCCTGAGTCTGGTGTCAATCAAAATCAGGAAAGAAATAAGAGACTCGAGCTCCACTGGTAGGTCCTTAGCTGCAACCTCATCCTTCAAGGCATCCGAGAGACCATGAGAGAAAGCAGCGACCAGAGCCTCATTATTCCAGCCCACCTCTGCTGCCAGGGTACGAAACTCAATGGCGTATTCAGCTACGGATCGTGAACCCTGTCTGATGGACATAAGGAGCTTCGCAGCAGAGGCAGCACGAGCCGGCACATCGAATACCTTCCGAAGAGAAGCAACAAAACCGGAAAACTCGGCAACCACCGGATTGTTGTTCTCCCATAAAGGGCTGGCCCAGGCCAAGGCCTTGTCCGAGAGCAGCGAGATCAAGAAGCCCACCTTTGATCTCTCAGTAGGAAAGGCATGTGGCAGCAACTCGAAATAAATGCCCACCTGGTTAAGGAAACCTCGGCACTGAGTTGGCTCTCCCCCAAAGCGCTGTGGAAGAGGGGCAGAACCGGTCATACCCCGAAACACCGCAGGCGCAACAACAGGTGTCGGGGTAGACTCTGGCGCAACAACCGGAGCGGCAGTAGGAGCGACAACCGACCCATCGGCAACGGGAGCGAAATGAGCCGTGCGTTCAAGCAGGGTTTGCAACGCCACAGCGAACCGACCCAACAGGTGATCCTGCTGATCAAGTCTGGCAACCAGCATGGGTAGCGAGGATGGCCCTGTACCGTCAGAATTCATGGCTTGGTCCTAATGTCACGGAACCATGAACCAGACGTACAACAAGAGATAAGTGAAAATAAGAAGGCTTTATTGAAAATAAAGCTGTAAAGCAAAAGTCCAAACGAATGGTGAAACCGAAGCAGAGTCTTTGAGAGGCCAGAGATCAGGAACCAGAAGGGTAGTCAGACGAAGCCAGGATCAGGAACCAGCAGGGTAGTCAGACGAAGCCAGGATCAGGAACCAGCAGGGTAGTCAGACGAAGCCAGGATCAGGAACCAGAAGCAGCAGCAGTCTTAGAAGCATGTGAACACAGGAGGACCAAGCAAGGAACTGAAGCCACAGACCTCCTATATATATGAGCTAGGCATCCAGCTCCTCCCAGTGGGAAGGAGGAGCCGCAGGGTGGAAGGCTACAAGAAACCCAGAAACCAAGATGGCCGCCAGCACATGTCAAACGAAGGAGAACAGCAAGAAGGTAAGACCATGACACTCTTGCATGATGTTCTTTGTTTTGGTTTCACTTTGTCATCTCATTTCTTTCTCCCAGGTGTCACCTATTTAGACTAATCCTCTTTCCTTTATATTCCCTCCCATACTGCCTCACTTTGCGGTTTATACTACTTCCTGGATTGAAGTGATCACTGCTGGAGACTATTGCTGCTTGTTCAGATAAGTCCTTTCATGTATTGTGTTTCCTTGCTGGCTTTATTCTAGGTGACCCTGACTCCCTCCGTATTAAGTGCAGGGAGCCGGTGGTCGTGTCCCCTCACTATTATAGGGTTTTCAGGTGTCACACAGTCTAGGTACGAGGGCATGCAATTGTCTACCTCTGAGACCCTTGTATGTGCTTAGCAGTCAGGGTGAGCTCTTAGGGTTTTATAGGGTCACCTTTATGCTCCTTAGTTTGGGATCAATCCAGTCGGATGTTTATCCATAACTTCCAGCTATCTGCAACATCATCCGTGACATTATAAACCGCCATTACCGTCTTAAGCATGGATCCGGTTTCAGCCTTGATTGACCGCATGCAAGGTCTTTCACTGGAGGTAGCAGATCTCCGTAAAACGGTGTCTCAGTTTCAGGTGACCGGTTCTGCTTGCGTTCATGGAGTTTGTTCCGAGCCTAAGAGCTCGCTTCCGGATACGTTCTCTGGGGGTAGTGAGAATTTTGTTCGCTTTAGAGAGGCTTGCAAACTCCATTTTCGCCTACTTCCCCATTCCTCTGGTGATGAGGAGCAGAGGGTGGGGATCATTATCTCGCTGCTCAGGGATAACGCTCAGTCTTGGGCCTTTTCGCTGCCGGTGGGGGCACGGCCCCTCCGATCGGTGGATGAATATTTTGTAGCCCTGGGGCAGATATATGATGACCCGGATCGTATTGCTCTGGCTGAATCTAAACTGCGTCTTTTATGCCAGGGCAAACAGTCCGCAGAGATATATTGTTCGGAATTTTGGAGATGGGCAGCTGATACTGGTTGGAACGATGCTGCACTCCGAAGTCAATTTTGCCATGGTCTTTCGGAGGGATTGAAAGATGCATTTGCTTTTCATGAGAGACCTCCCTCGTTGGAGTCTGCCATGTCTCTAGCTGTTCGTATTGACAAGCGTCTTAGAGAGAGAGGAGAGACCACTCCTTCCTGTCATATTCAGTCCAAGGACAGTGGGGCGGTCTCATTCAGTGCGCAGGGGCCTCAGTCTCTCTCAATCCCCTCTGAGCAGGAGGCCATGCAGCTGGGTTTGCTTGCCTCTGATAGTAGAGGATTCAGCTCTCAGAGGAGGGTTTATTTCTGTTGTGGGGGTATAAATCATTTGGCTAATGTTTGCCCCTTTAGGAGATTCAGGGAGTTTTCTGAGGGTAATAAAGAAACAAAAAGAAAAAAACCCTCTAAAAACTTTCCATTTGCTACTATTGGCAAGGTTGATGCGGAAATTGAAGGTTTGCCGTTTGCTTGTAGTTCCCGTTTTCTCCTACCTGCCAGGGTGGCGCTAGATAGCAAGAACATTGTTTGTGAGATTTTTGTTGATAGTGGAGCAGCTGTCAATCTCATTGATAATCAATTTGGTTTCCAGGTATGCACTATGAAAAAGGATATACCTGTTTTTGCTATCGATTCCGCTCCACTTTCTCAAAAATCGTTAAAGGGCATAGTTCACAATATCCGTTTGACTGTGGGTGATGCTCATGTTGAGGATATGTCATGTTTTGTCCTAAGCGGATTACCTACTCCTCTAGTGTTGGGGCTACCCTGGCTCACTAAACATAACCCCACCATTGATTGGCAAGCAAGGCAAATAAATGGTTGGAGTGACTTTTGCAGAGAGAATTGCCTCACGGCGTCTCTTTCAGAGGTTTCTACCAAGACTGTACTATCTTTTCTCTCTGAATTTTCGGATGTGTTTTCCGAGAGTGGTGTCCAGGAGCTGCCCCCTCACCGGGAGTACGATTGCCCTATTAATCTCATCCCAGGCGCCAAGCTGCCAAAATCACGTTTATACAATCTCTCCCAACCTGAAAGAGTCGCTATGCATACTTATATCTCTGAGAGCCTGAGAAAGGGACACATCCGACCCTCGAAGTCACCTGTTGCCGCTGGGTTTTTTTTCATTAAGAAAAAAGATGGTTCTTTAAGACCTTGTCTGGATTTCAGGGAGCTGAACTGTATCACAATTTCGTGACCCATATCCGCTTCCTCTGATCCCGGACCTGTTTAACCAGATTGTTGGGGCTAAAGTTTTTTCTAAGTTGGATTTAAGAGGGGCATACAACCTAGTCAGGGTCAGGGAAGGGGACGAATGGAAGACGGCCTTCAATACCCCTGACGGTCATTTCGAGAATTTGGTTATGCCCTTTGGTTTGATGAATGCTCCGGCCGTCTTCCAACATTTTGTGAACAGAATTTTTTATCATTTAATGGGGAAATTTGTACTGTTGTATCTACAGTCATGTGAAAAAATTAGGACACCCTTTGAAAGCATGTGGTTTTTTGTAACATTTTTAATAAATGGTTATTTCATCTCCGTTTCAACAATACAGAGAGATTAAAGTAATCCGACTAAACAAAGAAAACTGAAGAAAAGTCTTTTCAAGATCTTCTGTAAATGTCATTCTACAAAAATGCCTATTCTAACTGAGGAAAAAGATAGGACACCCTTGCCCCTAATAGCGAGTGTTACCTCCTTTGGCTGAAATAACTGCAGTGAGACGGTTCTTGTAGCCATCTACCAGTCTTCGACATCGGTCTGAGGAAATTTTACCCCACTCCTCAATGCAGAACTTTTTCAGCTGTGAGATGTTTGAGGGGTTTCTTGCACGTACAGCCCTTTTCAAGTCACCCCACAGCATCTCAATGGGATTCAAATCTGGACTTTGACTTGGCCATTCCAGGACTCTCCATTTCTTCTTTTTCAGCCAATCTTTGGTTGATTTACTAGTATGTTTTGGGTCATTGTCATGTTGCATGGTCCAGTTCCGCTTCAGCTTTAATTTTCTAACTGATGGTCTCACATGTTCTTCAAGCACCTTCTGATACACAGTAGAATTCATCGTGGATTCTATGATGGTGAGCTGACCAGGTCCTGCTGCAGCAAAGCAGCCCCAAACCATGACACTTCCACCTCCATGCTTCACAGTTGGTATGAGGTTCTTTTCTTGGAATGCTGTGTTTGGTTTACGCCAAACATGTCCTCTGCTGTTGTGTCCAAATAATTCAATTTTGGACTCATCTGTCCAAAGAACATTATTCCAGAAGTCCTGGTCTTTGTCAACTTTATCGCTGGCAAATGTCAGTCTGGCCTCGATGTTTCTCTTGAAAAGCAAAGGTTTCCTCCTTGCACACCTCCCATGCAAGTTAAACTTGTACAGTCTCTTTCTGATTGTAGAGGCATGTACTTCTACATCAACAGTAGCCAGAGCCTGCTGTAGTTCTCGAGATGACACTTTAGGGTTTTTGGATACCTCTTTTAGCATCTTGCGGTCTGCTCTTGGGGTGAACTTGCTGGGGCGACCAGTCCTGGGCATGTTGGCAGTTGTTTTGAAAGCCCTCCACTTGTAGACTATCTTCCGGACAGTGGAATGGCTGATTTCAAAATCTTTTGAGATCTTTTTAAATCCCTTCCCAGACTCATAGGCTGCTACAATCTTTTTTCTGAAGTCCTCTGACAGCTCTTTTGCTCTCACCATGGTGCTCACTCTCACTTCAACAGTCAGGACCACACCAAACTAAATGTCTGAGGTTTAAATAGGGCAAGCCTCATTCAACATGCAGAGTAACGATCTACTAATTATGTGCACCTGGTGTGATATACCTGTGTGAGATCTGAGCCAATTTAAGAGGGAATACATGTGAGGGTGTCCTATCTTTTTCCTCAGTTAGAATAGGCATTTTTGTAGAATGACATTTACAGAAGATCTTGAAAAGACTTTTCTTCAGTTTTCTTTGTTTAGTTGGATTACTTTAATCTCTCTGTATTGTTGAAACGGAGATGAAATAACCATTTATTAAAAATGTTACAAAAAACCACATGCTTTCAAAGGGTGTCCTAATTTTTTCACATGACTGTACATGACATTTAGATTTTTTCTCCTGATTTCAAAACTCATAGGGACCACCTACGTCAGGTCTTGCTGATTCTGCGGGAGAATAAATTGTACGCTAAACTGGAAAAATGTGTGTTTGCGGTTCTGGAGATTCAATTTCTTGGTTTTCTTCTCTCCGCTTCTGTTTTTCGCAAGGACCCTGAGAAGGTCCACGATGTGCTTGATTGGGAGCTTCCTGAGAACCAGAAGGCGCTGATGCGGATTTTGGGTTTTTGCCAATTATTACAGAAAGTTCATTTTGAATTATTCCTCTGTTGTTAAGCCACTCACTGATATGACTAAAAAGGGGGTAGATTTTTCCTCCTGGTCGGTAGATGCGTTTAAGGCCTTTTCTAGTATCAAAGAGAGTTTTGCTTCCGCTCCCATTTTGGTACAACCTGAGGTCTCTCTACCTTTTATTGTTGAGGTGACAGCTTCTGAGGTGGGTGTGGGTGCGGTCTTATCTCAGGGTCCCTCTCCTGCCAAATGGCGACTGTGTGCCTTTTTCTCAAGGAAACTCTCCTCCGCAGAGAGAAATTAAGATGTGGGAGATAGGGAGTTGATGGCCATCAAATTAGCTTTTGAGGAATGGCGCCATTGGCTAGAGGGAGCCAGACACCCTATTACCGTGTTTACCGACCATAAGAATCTGGCCTACTTGGAATCAGCCAAGCGTCTGAACCCGAGACAGGCCAGATGGTCTTTATTCTTTTCTAGGTTTAATTTTGGTTGTCACGTTCCGCCCTGGGGTTAAAAATGTGAAGGCTGATGCCCTGTCGCGTTGTTTTCCGAGAGGGGGGAACTTTGAAGACCCGGGTCCCATTTTGGCTGAAGGGGTGGTCGTCTCTGCTCTTTATCCTGATTTGGAGGCAGAGGTTTAGGCAGCCCAGGCTGAGGCTCCTGATCTTTGTCCTCCTGGGAGGTTGTTTGTGCCTCTCGCTTTACGACACAAGGTTTTTAAGGAGCACCACGATACTGTCCTTGCTGGGCACCCGGGGAGTAGAGCCACAGTAGATCTCATTGCTCGGAGATTCTGGTGGCCGGCTCTTCGTAAGACGGTTGAGGGTTTTGTGGCAGCCTGCGAGACCTGCGCTCGTGCCAAGGTCCCTCATTCACGGCCATCGGGTTCTCTCCTCCCGTTACCCATTCCTTCCCGTCCTTGGACGCATATGTCCATGGACTTCATTACGGACCTACCTTGTTCCTCAGGGAAGACTGTGATTCTGGTGGTAGTGGACCGTTTTAGCAAAATGGCCCATTTCATTCCCTTTCCTGGGTTACCCAATGCTAAGACGTTGGCGCAAGCGTTTGTTGATCACATTGTTAAATTTCATGGCATTCCTTCAGACATTGTTTCTGATAGGGGCACGCAATTTGTTTCCAGATTCTGGAAGGCTTTTGTCACGAGGGTATCAAGAGCCACGTCTGACTCCGTTATACCCGGGGTCAGGAGGTCGCAGCGGGTGGCTGCGCGCTCTATATCTAAAGATCACGTTGTTTCTTAGTGATTGTTTTCTGTGTTTGCCTTGCTATCCTTTTTGTCTCAATCAGGGATCCGTAGCTTCTCCTCCTCAGCTGTTTCTTGTCTGCCACTCCCAACCTCCTTATATTCTCCCCTCACACTTCTCTAGTTGCCAGTTATAGAGCTTCCTGCCTGGACATCTATACTGACCCACTGGAGTTGTGAATCCTGGTTGTCGTTCCAGAGTGCTACCCTCCGGATCCCTGTTGGGCTTCTTGTTGTCTCCTGTTGTCGCCCACCTGGGATTATATGTTGAGTTTGTATTGTCTGTCCTTCCCTTGGTGTTTTCCTTTAGAGCTAGTGGTGCGGACTAGTGTTCCCACCGCCCTGTTCACTATCTAGGGCTCAGCTTAGGGAAAGCCAGGGCTTTAGGCACGTGATCGGCGTACGGGTGAGGAACCCGTCTAGGGACGTCAGGGCAGCCAGGTGCCAGCCGCTAGGTGAGTCAGGGGTCACCACCTTCCCTCTCACTTGGGCAGGGCCTTCCTTGTTCCCTCCCTCTGCGTCACGTATGTGATAGTCACGCCGACCGTGATATTATAACTGGCCTTTACTTTTTGAGAAAAAAAAAAATATATATATATTTTTTTGTTGTTTTTTTTTTTCTCTACTTAGAATCCAATATGGATCCTATTGCTGCCTTGGCAAAACAGCTTCAAGGCCTGTCTTTGGAGGTGGCAGGATTGAAGTCGTCTGTCCTCCAACAACAGCAGCAAATGCAGCAGACCGCACCCCCAGCGGTTGCTATGGGTAACCAGGTTGTTACAGAACCCAAGGTTGTTCTTCCTGACAGATTTTCTGGGGGAAGGGACAAATTTGCGACGTTCCGTGAGGCCTGCAAATTATAATTTAAGTTGCGCCCTTACTCCTCAGGTAATGAAGAACAGCGGGTAGGGATTGTCATTTCCCTGCTTCAGGGGGACCCACAATCCTGGGTGTTCTCGTTACCCCCTGGTTCCCAGGCTCTCCGGTCAGTGGAGGGATTTTTTGGGGCTTTGGGTCTCATATATGATGACCCTGACCGAGTCGCCCTGGCTGAGTCGAAGTTACGGAGACTCCTACAGGGAGATCGGTCAGCAGAGGAATATTGCTCAGAGTTCCGTAGGTGGGCTACGGATACTCAGTGGAACGACCCGGCTTTTAGGAGTCAGTTCTGCTCTGGGTTATCTGAAAGGGTTAAGGATGCACTGGCGCTGTATGAGACCCCCCTTTCCCTTGATGCTGTTATGTCCCTCTCTATCAGAATAGATAGGCGTCTTAGGGAGAGATCAAAAATTCCTGAGCAATTGGTTACCTCTCCCAAACAACAATTAGTCTGTACTGACTTAGATGAGCCTATGCAGCTAGGCGGAACTTCTCGTCAGGTCCGTCCTCCTGAGGTTCGCCGCAGGGGGGGGGCTTGTTTTTTCTGTGGGGGGAAGGGTCATTTCATTAATGTCTGTCCCTCCTTTCTCAAAAACAAAAGACCGTGGGAAAACTACTAACCCCAGGCTGTGCGGAGGATGTCAGCCGGGGGGTATACGTTTCCTCCATACGAACATCTCAATTTGTGTTACCAGTGGTTATTGTTTTTGGTGTTAAGACGGAGTCTATTTCTTTTTTTCTAGACAGTGGAGCAGGGGTAAATTTGATAGATGCCCATTTTGCCCGCACTATGGGTTTGTCTCTCTGCACGCTGCAGAGACCTATTCCCGTATTCGCTATAGATTCGGCTCCTCTGTCTCAGAGAAACCTCACCCACATTGTTCATAATTTACACCTTCGGGTAGGGGACCACCATAATGAGTGTCTTTCATGTTACATTCTGGAGGGCCTTCCCTCTCCTGTGGTATTGGGTCTTCCCTGGTTGGTAGCGCACAATCCAGTGGTGGATTGGCAGGCCAGGGAGATATTGGAGTGGAGTGAGCATTGCAGAGAGAATTGCTTAAATAACAATTGCTTAATCGCCTCCATAGCTTCCCTACCTACATTTATTTCGGACTTTGAGGACGTTTTTTCTGAAAAGGGTTGTCAGAAGCTACCACCTCATCGTCCTTATGATTGCCCGGTTAACCTGATTCCCGGTGCAAAATTACCCAAGTCCAGGTTGTATAATCTTTCGGGTCCCGAGAGACAAGCCATGAAAGATTATATCTCCGAGAGTCTGGCTAAGGGACACATCAGACCCTCTTCTTCACCCGTGGCTGCAGGGTTTTTCTTTGTTAAAAAGAAAGATGGGGGCCTGCGTCCTTGCCTAGATTTCCGTGAGCTAAACCAGATAACCATCCGAGACCCATACCCTCTTCCTCTCATTCCTGACCTTTTTAATCAGATTGCGGGTGCTAGGTGGTTCTCCAAACTTGATCTTAGGGGGCCTACAATCTGATTCGTATCAGGGAAGGGGATGAGTGGAAGACAGCTTTTAACACCCCTGAGGGGCATTATGAAAATCTAGTTATGCCTTTCGGTCTGACCAATGCCCCCGCTGTCTTCCAACATTTCGTTAATGATATTTTTAGTCATCTCATCGGCAGGTTTGTAGTCATATACCTAGATGATATCTTAATTTATTCGGCTGATCTGAAAACACATGAGGTGCATGTCAGGCAAGTACTGCAGGTCCTACGGACGAATAAATTATATGCGAAAATTGAAAAATGTGTCTTCGCCGTTCAGGAAATACAGTTCCTGGGATATCTATTATCTGCTTCAGGTTTCCGTATGGATCCTGGGAAGGTCCAGGCAATTTTAGATTGGGATCTTCCTGAGAACCTTAAAGCCCTACAACGGTTTTTGGGTTTCGCAAATTTCTATAGAAAGTTCATAAAAAATTATTCAGTGATCGTTAAACCCCTTACCGACATGACTAGGAAGGGGACTGATTTTTCCAAATGGTCTGACGCCGCTAAAAATGCATTTTCCTCTCTAAAAGAGAGGTTTACCTCGGCACCTGTTCTAATTCAACCTGATGTCTCCCAGCCTTTTATTGTTGAGGTAGATGCGTCAGAGGTGGGAGTGGGGGCTGTATTGTCTCAGGGTCCGTCTCCTGGCAAGTGGCGCCCTTGCGCTTTCTTTTCCAAAAAATTATCTTCTGCAGAGAAGAACTATGATATTGGAAATAGGGAACTGTTGGCGATTAAACTGGCGCTTGAAGAGTGGCGTCACTTCTTAGAGGGAGCAATCCACCCCGTCACGGTGATTACGGATCACAAAAACCTTCTGTACCTAGAATCGGCTAAGCGTCTCACCCTTAGACAAGCTAGGTGGTCGCTATTCTTAATCCAGATTTAACTTTGTAATCACCTATCGTCCTGGGGCAAAAAATACCAAGGCAGACGCGTTATCTCGTAGTTTCCCTGGAGGGGGTAATGTTAGTGATCCGGTACCTATTTTACAAAGAGGAGTGGTTGTCTCTGCTGTACACTCTGTTCTAGAGGGAAAGGTGTTAGAGGCCCAGGGGGACGCCCCGGCCTCTTGCCCCTCAGAGAAATTGTTTGTACCGTTAAACCTGCGTCTTGAATTATTAAAAGAACATCATAATTCGGCACTTGCTGGGCACCCGGGTAGTAAAGCAACCTTGGAGCTATTATCTCGTCGTTTTTGGTGGCCAAGGTTGCGTCAGGATGTAATGGATTTTGTGTCTACTTGCTCTACTTGTGCACGCGCGAAAGTCTCTCATACACGTCCAGCAGGGTCTTTATTGCCACTTTTTATCCCCAATAGGCCATGGACACATCTGTCAATGGATTTCATCACTGACTTACCGTTGTCTGCGGGTAAAACAGTTATTTTGGTAGTAGTAGACAGGTTTAGCAAAATGGTACACTTTATTGCGCTACCCGCACTTCCTAATGCTAAAACTCTTGCTCAGGTGTTTATCAGTGAAATCGTGAAGCTTCACGGGGTCCCTTCCGATGTGGTTTTGGATCGGGGAACCCAGTTTATTTCTAAGTTTTGGAAAGCTTTTTGTTCCCGTTTGGGGGTACACTTGTCCTTTTCCTCAGCTTTCCATCCTCAGTCGAATGGACAGACTGAGCGTACCAACCAAAACCTAGAAACATATTTAAGGTGTTTTGTGTCTGAAAACCAAGAGTTGTGGTCATCATATTTACCGTTAGCTGAGTTTGCCATAAATAATCATTATCAGGAGTCCACTGGCAAGTCACCATTCCTTGGTGCATACGGTTTTCATCCCCAATTTTGTACTTTCAAAGAGGGGGGGTCTTCTGGGGTTCCCGAAGAGGAAAGGTTTTCTTCATCTCTTTCATCGGTATGGCAGAAGGTGCAAGTTAACTTGAAAAAGATGAGTGGTAAATATAAATGCATGGCCGATAAGAAACGGTCGCCAGGTCCGGACCTAGGAGTGAATGACTATGTGTGGTTGTCTACTAGGAATATTAAGTTGAAGGTTCCCTCTTGGAAACTGGGCCCTAGGTTCATTGGTCCTTATAAAATAGTAGCCGTCATTAACCCTGTGGCTTTTCGCCTGGAGCTACCTCAGACTTTTAAGATCCATAACGTCTTCCATAAATCGTTACTCAAGAAGTATGTTCCACCTCTAGAACCATCACCACTGCCACCTCCTCCTGTTATTGTGGATGGTAATCTGGAGTTTCAAATAGCCAGAATTGTTGATTCTCGTCGGGTCCGCCGCTCTCTTCAGTATCTGGTGCATTGGAGGGGTTACGGTCCCGAGGAAAGAATGTGGGTTCCAGCGTCAGAGGTAAACGCCAACAGGTTAATTCAGGCTTTCCATACCTCTCATCCGGAGAGACCTGGTCCTGAGTGTCCGGAGGCCCCTCGTTAAAAGGGGGGGTACTGTCACGAGGGTATCAAGAGCCAAGTCTGACTCCGTTATACCCGGGGTCAGGAGGTCGCAGCGGGTGGCTGCGCGCTCTATATCTAAAGATCACGTTGTTTCTTAGTGATTGTTTTCTGTGTTTGCCTTGCTATCCTTTTTGTCTCAATCAGGGATCCGTAGCTTCTCCTCCTCAGCTGTTTCTTGTCTGCCACTCCCAACCTCCTTATATTCTCCCCTCACACTTCTCTAGTTGCCAGTTATAGAGCTTCCTGCCTGGACATCTATACTGACCCACTGGAGTTGTGAATCCTGGTTGTCGTTCCAGAGTGCTACCCTCCGGATCCCTGTTGGGCTTCTTGTTGTCTCCTGTTGTCGCCCACCTGGGATTATATGTTGAGTTTGTATTGTCTGTCCTTCCCTTGGTGTTTTCCTTTAGAGCTAGTGGTGCGGACTAGTGTTCCCACCGCCCTGTTCACTATCTAGGGCTCAGCTTAGGGAAAGCCAGGGCTTTAGGCACGTGATCGGCGTACGGGTGAGGAACCCGTCTAGGGACATCAGGGCAGCCAGGTGCCAGCCGCTAGGTGAGTCAGGGGTCACCACCTTCCCTCTCACTTGGGCAGGGCCTTCCTTGTTCCCTCCCTCTGCGTCACGTATGTGATAGTCACGCCGACCGTGATAGCTTTCTGTTCTCGCTTGGGGATTCAGTTTTCATTTTCTTCTACTTTTCACCCGCAGTCGAATGGTCAGACCGAACGCATCAATCAGAATCTGGAGACATATCTGCGCTGTTTTGTGGCGGAGAATCAGGAGGATTGGTATTCTTTTTTGTCTCTTGCTGAGTTTGCTTTAAATAACCGTCGGCAGGAGTCCTCTGATAAGTCACCATTTGTTGTGCATATGGGTTTCATCCACAGTTTGGGACATTCTCTGGAGAGGGGACTTCTGGTTTACCTGATGAGGAGAGATTTTCCTTGTCTTTGTCATTTATTTGGCAAAAGATTCAGGGTAATCTGAAGAGGATGAGTGAGAGATATAAGCAAGTGGCGGATAAGAGACGTGTGCCTGGTCCGGACCTGAATGTGGGTGATCTGGTGTTGTTGTCTACAAAGAATATCAAACTGAAGGTTCCCTCCTGGAAGTTGGGTCCTAAGTTTATTGGGCCTTACAATATCTTGTCCGTCATCAATCCCGTTGCCTTCCGTCTTGATCTTCCTCAGACTTGGAAGATCCATAATGTTTTTCGCAGGTCCCTATTAAAACCTTATGTCCAACCCACTGTACCCTCCTCTTTGCCTCCTCCTCCGATTGTTGTTGATGGTAATCTTGAATTCCAGGTCTCTAGGATTGTGGATTCTCACATTATCCGCGGTTCTCTCCAATACCTTGTTCATTGGGAGGGTTATGGTCCTGAGGAGAGGATGTGGGTCCCAGTGGCGCACATTAAGGCCACTCGTCTCATCAAGGCTTTCCATAGGTCTCATCCTGAGAAGGTGGGTTCTGAGTGTCCGGAGTCCACCTGTAGAGGGAGGGGTACTGTCACTGCCACTTCTGTGAGAAGGTCTGACAGACGTCCTTTTCTACCTCTTGCATGATGTTCTTTGTTTTGGTTTCACTTTGTCATCTCATTTCCTTCTCCCAGTTGTCACCTATTTAGACTTTGCGGTTTATACTACTTCCTGGATTGAAGTGATCACTGCTGGAGACTTCTGTTGCTGCTTGTTCAGATAAGTCCTTTCATGCATTGTGTTTCATTGCTGGCTTGATTCTAGGTGACCCTGACTCCCTCTGTATTAAGTGCAGGGAGCCGGTGGTCGTGTCCCCTCACTATTATAGGGTTTTCAGGTGTCACACAGTCTAGGTACGAGGGCATGCAATTGTCTACCTCTGAGACCCTTGTATGTGCTTAGCAGTCAGGGTGAGCTCTTAGGGTTTTATAGGGGTCACCTTTATGCTCCTTAGTTTGGGATCAAGCCAGTCGGATGTTTATCCATAACTTCCAGCTATCTGCTACATCATCCGTGATATGTGGTCGTAAACTGCTGTACAGGCACACGGCAGGGCGCAGAAGGAAAGGAATGCCATACGGTTTTTGGAAGGCAGATTTTGCTGGACTGTTTTTTTGACACCATGTCCCATTTGAAGCCCCTCTGATGCACCCCTAGAGTAGAAACTCCAAAAAAAAGTTACCCCATTTGGGAAACTATGGGATAGGGTGGCAGTTTTGTTTGTACTATTTTAGGGTACATATGATTTTTGGTTGCTCTATATTACACTTTTTGTGAGGCAAGGTAACAGGAAATAGCTGTTTTGGCTTTTTTTTTTTTTTTACGGTATTCACCTGAGGGCTTAAGGTCATGTGAAATTTTTATAGAGCAGGTTATTATGGACGCGGCGATACATAATATGTCTACTTTTTTATTTATTTATGTAAGTTTTACACAATGATTTCATTTTTGAAACAAAATAAATCATGTTTTAGTTTCTCCATAGTCTGAGAGCCATAATTTTTTCGGTTTTTGGGCGATTATCTTGGGTAGGGTATGAATTTTGCGGGATGAGATGACGGTTTGATTGCCACTATTTTGGGGTGCGTATGATTTTTTGATTGCTTGCTATTACACTTTTTATTATGTAAGGTGACAAAAAATGGCTTTTTTTACACCTTTTTATTTTTTACGGTGTTCGTCTGAGGGGTTAGGTCATTTGATGTTTTTATAGAGCAGGTTATTATGGACGCGGTGATACCTAATATGTCTACTTTTTTATTTATGTAAGTTTTACACAATGATTTCATTTTTGAAACAGAAAAAATCATGTTTTAGTGTCTTTATATTCTGAGCCATAGTTTTTTTAATTTTTGGGGCGATTGGCTTAGGTAGGGGCTCATTTTTTGCGGGATGAGGTGACGGTTAGATTGGTACTATTTTGGGGGGCATATGCTATTTTGATCACTTGGTGTTGCACTTTTTGTGATGTAAGGTGACAAAAATGGCTTTTTTTTAACACCGTTTTTATTTTTTATGGTATTTATCGGACAGGGTTAATCATGTGATATATTTATAGAGCTGGTCATTACGGATGCGGCGATACCTAATATGTGTGTTTTTTTTCTGTTTTTATTATAAAATAAGGGGAAAGGGGCATTTTTTTTTTTTTTTTACTTTATTAATTTTATTACTTTATTAATTTTATATTAAACACTTTTTTTTTACTTTTATTTTACTTTACTTTATTTCTGACAATCACTTTTGGGGGTCTGATCCCCTCTGCAATGCATTACAATACATCTGTATTGTAATGCATTGCCTGTTAGTGTATTACACAGAGTAATACACTAACAGGTTGCCTAGGAGACCCAGCCTGAGGCTGGATTTCCTCGGCTCCCGTAGAAGGCAGTTCCCGATGCGCTCCCTCAAACACAAACCCCTACTATGCCACGGTAGCGGCATAGAAGGGATTAATCCACAGCGATCGCCGATACGGGGGGTCACAGGCCCCCCTCGGCATTGACCCAGGGTGCCTGATGATTGATTTCAGCACCCGCGCGGCGGTGATCGGAAATACACAGGGCGTACAGGTACACCCTGTGTCCTTAAGTACCGGGACATCAGAGCATACCTGTACGCCCTGTGTCCGTAAGAGGTTTAAAGGACTTTTGGGTCTCTGAAAAGTTTTTCTAATAGAAATCTTCCAATAACACTCCCTACACTCTGTCCCTTCCTATGCACAGCTCTCCCTAAGGCCTCTTTCACACTACCGTATGGCTATTTCAGTGTTTTGCAGTCTGATTCGTTGTTCCATTTTTTTTTTTCCGTTGTGTTTCTGTTTCGGTTCTGTTTTTCCGTTCCGTTTTTCCGTATGGCATATCTAGTATACAGTAATTACATAGAACAAATTGGGCTGGGCATAACATTTTCAATAGATGGTTCCGCAAAAAACGGAAAGGGTACGGAAGACATACAGATGCATTTCCGTATGCATTCCGTTTTTTTTGCGGACCCATTGACTTTAATGGAGCCATGGAACGTGATTTGCAGCCAAATATAGGACATGTTCTATCTTTGCACGCAACGGAGATACGGAAACACGGAAACGGAATGCATACGGAGTACATTCCGTTTTTTTTTTGCGGACCCATTGAAATGAGAGGCCTAAGACTGAGCAATTAAGCGCAGGTTGCGCTACAAACATATATTGCTGCTGTCGCACACAAAAGTCCTTAAAAGGTCTTTTGGGTCTCTGAAAAGTTTTTGTAATAAGAATCTTCCAATAGCACTCCCTACACTGTCTCCCTGTCTTTAGATGAATGTGCTCATTTGGGGGTAAACCAGATAATGTGGTGACTGTGGTAGGTCATGATTCTCTAAAGCAGTGGCAAACGATAAATACTATCGACCAAAGCAGTAAATTACTTCTTGTGATCTATTGAAGTTCATATGCATCTACTGCCATACTATGTGAGGGCTATGGTGTTTATTACTCATATTATTCATTATTAACTCATCTTAATAATGCACACTGTAATAATTCTACTGACAAATATTGTTACATTTCCCCATGGCAATACCCAAATGTTATTAAATAGATACCGTAATTGCCTTTACTCATATCTGCAAATGAAGCAGCAAAGAGATGGATACTATAATATACTCATGTATTGTACAGTAGAATTCACAAAAAAGTACCATTTTGAATGTGCCATTGTTGGAACATAGCGCAGGAAAAATATAGTAATATAAACAGTAAAATTACCATATATATAATGGATAGTATCATAACTTATACGCAAAAGTGATAACAAAGTCACTGTTGGGAGTTTTACCCAACGAAAGCATAAATTTTTGTCATGGACGTACCGAGACATATGGACGTCCCCGCAACAGTGAGTGGCAGGAGATCTTTCAGAGTGGCAACACGTGGTTTGATTTGACATGTTTACCTTATGGATTAATAGGCGTCGGTGTTGTTTCTGGAACTGGCCACACCCTTAACCTCCAGGTGTTGCTATTGTGGTCATCTAACTTTCACTATTTATAGTTGTTTCTCCCACAATGCTGTGCGGTTTATAGCTTCAATTGAACCTGTGATTAGCTGATATTTGGATCTCGGCTAAGTTCCTGGTGCTGCCATAGCTACTTGGAAGCTAAGTGTTACTTTTCCCTTTGTATTTTGGCTTTTCTGTGTGTTACATTTCCCTATCGTTTTGTATTAGGCCTTAGGGAGACTGCCGTTCATCCTTCCTTTTGGAGGAACAGGTTGCCTCATTCCTGTCATTAGTACCAGGGTCCTTTTGGGTTAGATAGGACTTTAGGTATTCCTGTGTATGAACTCACGTACATCTGGGGTATGTTCATACTGATAGTCAGTCAGGGCTTTGGTTAGGGTTTTCACTAGGAGTAGAGTTGAGCGAACACCTGGATGTTCGGGTTCGAGAAGTTCGGCCAAACTTCCCGGAAATGTTCGGGTTCGGGATCCGAACCCCATTGAAGTCAATGGGGACCCGAACTTTTCGGCACTAAAAAGCCTGTAAAACAGCCCAGGAAAGAGCTAGAGGGCTGCAAAAGGCAGCAACATGTAGGTAAATCCCCTGCAAACAAATGTGGATAGGGAAATGAATAAAAATAAAAATAAAATAAATAAAAATTAACCAATATCAATTGGACAGAGGTCCCATAGCAGAGAATCTGTCTTCACGTCAGCAGAGAATCAGTCTTCATGCCATATTAGAGAATCTGGCTTCACGTCACCCACCACTGTAACAGTCCATTGTCATATATTTAGGCCCCGGCACCCAGGCAGAGGAGAGAGGTCCCGTAACAGAGAATCTGGCTTCATGTCAGCAGAGAATCAGTCTGCATGTCATAGCAGAGAATCAGGCTTTACGTCACCCAACACTGGAACAGGCCACTGTCAGATATTTAGGCCCAGGCACCCAGGCAGAGGAGAGAGGTCCCGTAACAGAGAATCTGGCTTCATGTCAGCAGAGAATCAGTCTGCATGTCATAGCAGAGAATCAGACTTCACGTCACTTAACACTGGAACAGTCCATTGTCAGATATTTAGGCCCAGGCACCCAGGCAGAAGAGAGAGGTCCCGTAACAGAGAATCTGGCTTCATGTCAGCAGAGAATCAGTCTTCATGTCATAGCAGAGAATCAGGCTTTACGTCGCCCAACACTGGTACAGTCCATTGTCAGATATTTAGGCCCAGGCACCCAGGCAGAGGAGAGAGGTCCTGTAACAGAGAATCTGGCTTCATGTCAGCAGAGAATTAGTCTTCATGTCATAGCAGAGAATCAGGCTTCACGTCACCCACCACTGGAACAGGCCACTGTCAGATATTTTTAGGCCCCGGCACCCAGACAGAGGAGAGAGGTCCCATAACAGAGATTCAGGCTTCATGTCAGCAGAGAATCAGTCTTCATGTCATAGCAGAGAATCAGGCTTCACGTCACCCACCACTGGAACAGTCCATTGTCACATATTTAGGCCCAGGCACCCAGGCAGAGGAGAGAGGTCCCATAACAGAGATTCAGGCTTCATGTCAGCAGAGAATCAGTCTTCATGTCATAGCAGAGAATCAGGCTTCACGTCACCCACCACTGGAACAGGCCACTGTCACATATTTAGGCCCAGGCACCCAGGCAGAGGAGAGAGGTCCCATAACAGAGATTCAGGCTTCATGTCAGCAGAGAATCAGTCTTCATGTCATAGCAGAGAATCAGGCTTCACGTCACCCACCACTGGAACAGGCCACTGTCACATATTTAGGCCCAGGCAGAGGAGAGAGGTCCCATAACAGAGATTCAGGCTTCATGTCAGCAGAGAATCAGTCTTCATGTCATAGCAGAGAATCAGGCTTCACGTCACCCACCACTGGAACAGGCCACTGTCAGATATTTTTAGGCCCCGGCACCCAGACAGAGGAGAGAGGTCCCATAACAGAGATTCAGGCTTCATGTCAGCAGAGAATCAGTCTTCATGTCATAGCAGAGAATCAGGCTTCATGTCACCCACCACTGGAACAGTCCATTGTCACATATTTAGACCCAGGCACCCAGGCAGAGGAGAGAGGTCCCATAACAGAGATTCAGGCTTCATGTCAGCAGAGAATCAGTCTTCATATCATAGCAGAGAATCAGGCTTCATGTCACCCACCACTGGAACAGGCCACTGTCAGATATTTTTAGACCCCGGCACCCAGACAGAGGAGAGGTTCATTCAACTTTGGGTTGCCCCGCAATATAATGGTAAAATGAAAATAAAAATAGGATTGAATGAGGAAGTGCCCTGGAGTACAATAATATATTGTTAAGGGGAGGTAGTTAATGTCTAATCTGCACAAGGGATGGACAGGTCCTGTGGGATCCATGCCTGGTTAATTTTTATGAACGTCAACTTGTCCACATTGGCTGTAGACAGGCGGCTGCGTTTGTCTGTAATGACGCCCCCTGCCGTGCTGAATACACGTTCAGACAAAACGCTGGCCGCCGGGCAGGCCAGCACCTCCAAGGCATAAAAGGCTAGCTCTGGCCACGTGGACAATTTGGAGACCCAGAAGTTGAATGGGGCCGAACCATCAGTCAGTACGTGGAGGGGTGTGCACAGGTGCTGTTCCACCATGTTAGTGAAATGTTGCCTCCTATTAACACGTTCCGTATCAGGTGGTGGTGCAGTTAGCTGTGGCGTGGTGACAAAACTTTTCCACATCTCTGCCATGCTAACCCTGCCCTCAGAGGAGCTGGCCGTGACACAGCTGCATTGGCGACCTCTTGCTCCTCCTCTGCCTTCGCCTTGGCCTTCCACTTGTTCCCCTGTGACATTTGGGAATGCTCTCAGTAGCGCGTCTACCAATGTGCGCTTGTACTCGCGCATCTTACTATCACGCTCCAGTGCATGAAGTAAGGTGGGCACATTGTCTTTGTACCGTGGATCCAGCAGGGTGGCAACCCAGTAGTCCGCACACGTTAAAATGTGAGCAACTCTGCTGTCGTTGCGCAGGCACTGCAGCATGTAGTCGCTCATGTGTGCCAGGCTGCCCAGAGGTAAGGACAAGCTGTCCTCTGTGGGAGGCGTATCGTCATCGTCCTGCGTTTCCCCCCAGACACCCACCAGTGATGGGCCCGGGCTGCGTTGGGTGTCAGCCCTCTGTGAATCTGCTTCATCCTTATCCTCCTCCACCTCCTCCTCATCCTCGTCCTCCTCGTCCTCCAGTAGTGGGCCCTGTCTGGCCACATTTGTACGTGGCCTCTGCTGTTGCAAAAAACCTCCCTCTGAGTCACTTCGAAGAGACTGGCCTGAAAGTGCTAAAAATGACCCCTCTTCCTCCTCCTCCTCCTGGGCCACCTCCTCTTCCATCATCGCCCTAAGTGTTTTCTCAAGGAGACATAGAAGTGGTATTGTAACGCTGATAACGGCGTCATCGCCACTGGCCATGTTGGTGGAGTACTCGAAACAGCGCAACAGGGCACACAGGTCTCGCATGGAGGCCCAGTCATTGGTGGTGAAGTGGGGCTGATCCGCAGTGCGACTGACCCGTGCGTGCTGCAGCTGAAACTCCACTATGGCCTGCTGCTGCTCGCACAGTCTGTCCAGCATGTGCAAGGTGGAGTTCCACCTGGTGGGCACGTCGCATATGAGGCGGTGAGCGGGAAGGCCGAAGTTACGCTGTAGCGCAGACAGGCGAGCAGTGGCAGGATGTGAACGCCGGAAGCGCGAACAGACGGCCCGCACTTTATGCAGCAGCTCTGACATGTCGGGGTAGTTGTGAATGAACTTCTGCACCACCAAATTCAGCACATGCGCCAGGCAAGGGATGTGCGTCAAACCGGCTAGTCCCAGAGCTGCAACGAGATTTCGCCCATTATCGCATCCCACCAGGCTCACCGGCAGCAACCACTCATCGGTCTGTTGTTCTATACCCCCCACAACTCCTGTGCGGTGTGGGGCCTGTCCCCCAAACATATAAGTTTCAGAACGGCCTGCTGACGTTTACCCCGGGCTGTGCTGAAGTTGGTGGTGAGGGTGTGTGGCTGACTGGATGAGCAGGTGGAAGAAGAGGAGGAGGAAGCTGAGTAGGAGGAGGAGGAGACAGGAGGCAAAGAATATTTCCCTGCGATCCTTGGCGGCGGAAGGACCTGCGCCAAACAGCTCTCCGCCTGGGGCCCAGCCGCCACTACATTTACCCAGTGTGCAGTTAGGGAGATATAGCGTCCCTGGCCGTGCTTACTGGTCCACGTATCTATGGTTAGGTGGACCTTGCCACAGATGGCGTTGCGCAGTGCACACTTGATTTTATCGGATACTTGGTTGTGCAGGGAAGACACGGCTCTCTTGGAGAAGTAGTGGCGGCTGGGAACAACATACTGTGGGACAGCAAGCGACATGAGCTGTTTGAAGCTGTCTGTGTCCACCAGCCTAAATGACAGCATTTTATAGGCCAGTAGTTTAGAAATGCTGGAATTCAGGGCCAGGGATCGAGGGTGGCTAGGTGGGAATTTACGCTTTCTCTCAAATGTTTGTGAGATGGAGAGCTGAACGCTGCCGTGTGACATGGTTGAGATGCTTGGTGACGCAGGTGGTGGTGTTGGTGGTACATCCCATGTTTGCTGGGCGGCAGGTGCCAACCTTCCTCCAGAGGCGGAGGAAGAGGCCGAGGAGGCGGCAGCAGCAGAAGAGGCCGAGGCAGCAGCAGAAGATGTAGCAGGGGGAGCCTGAGTGACTTCCTTGTTTTTAAGGTGTTTACTCCACTGCAGTTCATGCTTTGCATGCAGGTGCCTGGTCATGCAGGTTGTGCTAAGGTTCAGAACGTTAATGCCTCGCTTCAGCTCTGATGGCACAACGTGCAAACCACTCGGGTCTTGTCGTCAGCACATTGTTTGAAGAAGTGCCATGCCAGGGTACTCCTTGAAGCTGCCTTTGGGGTGCTCGGTCCCAGATGGCGGCGGTCAGTAGCAGGCGGAGTCTCTTGGCGGGTGTTCTGCTTTTGCCCACTGCTCCCTCTTTGTCTTTTGCTACGCTGTTGGCTCGGTCTCACCACTGCCTCTTCCTCCGAACTGTGAAAGTCAGTGGCACGACCTTCATTCCATGTGGGGTCTAGGACCTCATCGTCCCCTGAATCGTCTTCCACCCAGTCTTGATCCCTGACCTCCTGTTCAGTCTGCACACTGCAGAAAGACGCAGCAGTTGGCACCTGTGTTTCGTCATCATCAGAGACGTGCTGAGGTGGTATTTCCATGTCCTCATCATCAGGAAACATAAGTAGTTGTGCGTTAGTGCATTCTATCTCTTCCACCCCTGGGGAAGGGCTAGGTGGATGCCCTTGGGAAACCCTCCCAGCAGAGTCTTCAAACAGCATAAGAGACTGCTGCATAACTTGAGGCTCAGACAGTTTCCCTGATATGCATGGGGGTGATGTGACAGACTGATGGGCTTGGTTTTCATGCGCCATCTGTGCGCTTTCTGCAGAAGACTGGGTGGGAGATAATGTGAACGTGCTGGATGCACTGTCGGCCACTCAATTGACTAATGCCTGTACCTGCTCAGGCCTTACCATCCTTAGAACGGCATTGGGCCCCACCAAATATGGCTGTAAATTCTGGCGGCTACTGGGACCTGAGGTAGTTGGTACACTAGGACGTGTGGCTGTGGCAGAACGGCCACGTCCTCTCCCAGCACCAGAGGGTCCACTAACACCACCACGACCATGTCCGCGTCCGCGTCCCTTACTAGATGTTTTCCTCATTGTTACCGTTCACCACAATAAGAATAATATTATTCGGGCCAATGTATTGAATTAAAATTCAGGCCTTTTTTTACAGACACCTAACACTATCTGGCTATCTATTTAGGTACCGTATTACACTAATACAGGCACACCAGTAATGACAGATTTAGCTGAATATAAATTTAAAGCCTATTATTTAGGCGCTGGGTGACAGGTATACGTTTATGGACAGAATTAGACTTGGATCTGCACTGTAGCGTGTGTGTGAAGTTCTTGAGAATTACCCTATCAGCACCTTGAATCTAATATACCCTTTTAGGGATAGATTTAAAGTAGGCCTGATACAGCAGAAACCACTAATTTTGAGAATTGCAAAATTGGGAATTGTATTTCAACCCAGAACAAAAACTGTGCTTTGACGGACACTAAATAACTTGACCAGCTAAAGCAGTAATGACAGATTTGGATGAATATAAATGTGAGGCCTATTTTTTAGGCGCTGGGTGACAGGCTCAACTTGCCCCTGATGTAGTATATGGCCAAAAAATAACCACACTATTTATGGTTAAATGCACTTGATGAAAGCTTGACCCTGATGTAGGATATAGCAAAAAATAACCACACTATTGATGGTTAAATGCACTTGGGTGACAGTCTCAGCTTGCCCCTGATGTAGTATATGGCCAAAAAATAACCACACTATTGATGGTTAAATGCACTTGATGAAAGCTTGACCCTGATGTAGGATATAGCAAAAAATAACCACACTATTGATGGTTAAATGTACTTGGTGGCAGCTTGTACTGGCGCACCACAAGCCACAAAATGGCCGCCGATCACTCCATAAAAAAGTGACTGAAAAACGCTTTGGGCAGCCTAAAAACACTGAGCAATTGAATAGCAGCAGTTCAATGATCCACAGCTGTAGATCGATCACTTAATGAAGTCTTTTGGAGGAGTTAATCACTGCCTAATCTCGCCCTAACGTCGCAGCTGCAACCTCTCCCTACGCTTGTATCAGCAGAGTGACGTGCAGCGCTACGTGACCCAAGCTTATATAGAGGCTGGGTCACATGCTGCACTGGCCAATCACAGCCATGCCAATAGTAGGCATGGCTGTGATGGCCTCTTGGGGCAAGTAGTATGATCAGGGCCGATCCTACACGGGGTGCAGTGGGTGCCCCGCACCCCAGCGCTGTCACCCGAAAGGCGCCGAGCGCAGGGCCGGACTGGCCTGCCGGGATAGCGGGAAATTTCCCGGTGGGCCGGCAAGCCTGAGTGCCGCAAGGCCGCGGCCCTGGTGACAAGTGGGGGCGGCCGCGGCCGGCGGCAGGGCAGAGCAGGAGATGAGCGCCTCCATTGCGGAAGCGCTCATCTCCATAGTCATCTGTATTGCCGTCCTCAGGACGGCAATACAGATGCCTGTGCTGCGGCAGAGGAGGGAGAGGTGTGTCCCCTCCTGTTCCTCTGATAGGCTGCCGGCTTAGTGCTGGCAGCCTATCAGAGGCCGGTGCAGGCGGCGCGATGACGTCATCGCGTCGCCTGAGCCGTATAGCGAGGGACACAGACGGAAGAGGCGGCCTGCATCGCATCGCATTGCTGGAGGTAAGTATAAGTGTATTATTTTTTTTAATTTTTTTATATAGGTACAATACTGGGCTGGCACATGATAAGGGGGGCTACTGGGCTGGCACATAAGGGGGGCTACTGGGCTGGCACATAAGGGGGGACTACTGGGCTGGGCTGGCACATGATAAGGGGGGCTACTGGGCTGGCACATGATAAGGGGGGACTACTGGGCTGGCACATGATAAGGGGGGACTACTGGGCTGGCACATGATAAGGGGGGACTACTGGGCTGGCACATGATAAGGGGGGCTACTGGCACATGATATGGGGGGCTACTGGCACATGATATGGGGGCACTCTGCCTACTGGCACATGATATGGGGGCACTCTGGCTACTGGCACATGATAATGGGGGGGATCTGGCTACTGGCACATGATATGGGGGGGGGCTCTGGCTACTGGCACATGATAAGGGGGGGGGCTCTGGCTACTGGCACATGATATGGGGGGCTACTGGCACATGATAAGGGGGGCTACTGGCACATGATAAGGGGGCTACTGGCACATGATAAGGGGGTCTACTGGCACATGATAAGGGGGGCTACTGGCACATAGGGGGGCTACTGGCACATAAGGGGGGCTACTGGCACATGATATGGGGGGCTCTGGCTACTGACACATGATATGGGGGGGCTCTGGCTACTGGCACATGATGGTGGGGCGGCTCTTATTACTGGCACATGATTGGGGGCATCTATGGGGGCACATCTTACTGCAGATTATTGGGGGGCACTATAGGGGCATCTACTGAGGCTAAAAAAGAAGATATTTTATATGGGGGCTCTGTATAGGGGCATTTTATACTGGGACACATTATGGTGGGTACTATGGGGAAGGGGGGGGCACTATGGGGGTCATCTACGGGGGCACTGAGAAGGGGTATTTTATATTGGCACATTATGGGAACATTAGCTCAACTGGGGGCATTACAAATGTTTTGCATATTATAAGGAGAATTATTACTACTGGGGGGGCATTATGGTAGGCTTTATTACTCCCCCATGGTATGACCCCCTAGTAGCAGCACCAGCCTCTCCCTGCTCTGCTATCCCTCTGCCCTTTCTCCAAATCCTTATTATCAAATCTTTCTCATTAGGTTAAAGCACAACATCAGCTCCGCCGAGCCCCCGGCCAAAGTGTTGAAGTGGCGTCCGAGATCCCCAAGGGCCAAGTCAAGTAACTGTAAGTTTTTATGGGGGTTCTACAAAAGAGCTATCGTGGGGCAAAGTTCATATTCGTGTTTACACACGTGTTTTAAAATGAATGCTTTCTCCTATTATAAACAAGTAAATAATGACGCAATGCTGTGGGGCTGGTGTGCAACTTTTTCCAGGGCTGGTTTTTATCCCCAGTCCGGCCCTGGCCGAGCGAGCCGCCGGGACTTTTTTTTTTTGACTTTTTTTTTTTTTTAAGCCGAGCCGCCGATTCGTGGGGCTGAAGTTGGGGGCTGAAGTTGTTGCCATAGAAACATTGTAAAGGGGAGGAGTTAGTAAGATAACCACGCCCATGTGGGGGCGCCAGAAATATTTCTGCACCCAGGCGCCTGTGACCCTAGGATCGGCCCTGAGTATGATGCTTGTTGATTGGCTGCTTTGCAGCCTTTCAAAAAGCGCCAAGAAAGCGCCGAACACCGAACTCAAACCCGGACTTTTATGAAAATGTTCGGGTCCGTGTCACGGACACCCCAAAATTCGGTACGAACCCGAACTATACAGTTCGGGTTCGCTCATCCCTAACTAGGAGGTGTCCATCTTCCTTCCCTAGTTTTCAGGCCTTTTTTCCTTTCCTCGTTCTTTCCTATTTTTGATGTGGGGTTTCCCTCCCACACTAGAGCGTGACAATATTCCTATATCTTAGTGGACCTTCCTGGTCCAAGATGGGCTTGTGCCTAATACATCCCCTCAGGCCTGCAGCTTGCATAGCACAGTACCAAGCCGGCCTGTTACAGCCTAGCTCCTTCGATCAGCTGCACTCTGATTTTCTGCTTGTCAACTTCCAGAGTGGCCACAGTGGTGATGAGTCCCCAAGCAACAGGTCACATCTGGAAGTTGACAATCAGGGAACCAAAGCAGGGTAGACCAAAGGAACCGGAACTGAGAGGTGGGGAGCAGGAAAGTATGCTACCTTCCACATGTCCAGTGGGGAAGAGGCTGCTTAAAAGTGTTTTAAAGCTGGACAAGCTAAAACTAATATGAACAGTGTCTAACATCAGAGCTCAATGTTTCTAGAATAGTATTTGCAACAAGCCCCCTGAAGAGCCGGTGCAGATGATGGGAGTGATAGTGGCCCTGATGAAGTGTTGTGTCACGGTCTACTCCTTCAGACCATTGCTCCCTGGAGATTGGAGCAGTGGAAATTTAGTTTGAAGAATAAGGCCAGAAGTGTACATATAACAGTCTCTTTTTACTAAGTGCAGCACATAACTTTTGGTACATTCAATAGCGGCAGATTCAAAGTGCAATTTTTGGCACAAGTAAGGAAGTATGGAGGCAGGTTGAATGGCTGCAACTTAGCACTTGTAAGTGTAGATGTTCACTATTAGGTCTAGACTTGAGTTTTAACTGGCCTAGTAGTAGTCTTGGGTGATGGGTGTCTGAGCCGTAGTCCCTCACCTTTACCATAGTGTCTATTATGCAGATTTTCAGCTGTTCACGCTACTTCGTCTCTCAAGCATGTATCTTTGCCAGGGACAGGAGCTCAGCAGTGTGCTTACTCTCCTTTCTGCGTCTGTACAGGAACTCCCTTTCCTGGCAGGAAGCAGGACCAGCCCACTCCTACCAAGAGGGGAGGGACAGGGTGGTTAGACCTTTTCCTGCCAAGCATTTGCCATCCATACTCCTTACTGGAAATTATGACCAAAACATAAAATATACAAAATTACAATACATAGACAATAAATTGTTTGCAAATGACCCCAGGTCTGGGGTACTGCAAATTTGCATTAACAATTTATAATACATGACATATGATGACACTATATACCTTAAAATATGTGAATGCTTTATAAATTAAGACATAGTTAAAGGGGTTGTGTGCTTAATACTGACAACCTGTCCTCAGGTAGGTAATCAATATCTAATGGGTGGGGGGTCCAACTCCCGATACCCGTACCGTTCAGCTGCTTAAAGAGACTGAGGCGCTGTGAGCACCGAGGCCTCTTCCTAGGCCAGTCACATTCATCCTCAAATGTCTCCTGTACTTTAAAACCCAATTGATTATCTGTTTGCTCTGCAGCCAGTAGATAATAATGATTTCTTTCGCATAAGACGGAGAAAAAATTATCTTTTGTGGATCCGTCCTTTTCAATTGTAGAAGCCAATTTGGTGACTTAAACAAAAACAAATCTTTCCAGGCCTGTACTTCTAAAGCAATTAAATAAAAGTTTAAGAAATCATTGCAGCCCGACCCATTGATTTGTATGCACAGCTTGTGCCTCTCCACCTGTTTACCTTCCATTCTGCTTGGTGGTGTAGTTGACCTGGAATGCATTGATAATGGGAACAGTTTTCCAAATGGAAATGCAATCTATAATGTGAACACAGTTAATCAAAGCTGGCCATAGACATACAATAATTGTCAGATTTTCCACAACTGGCTGATTTCTTCACTAACATACCCACTTCCATGGAGGAAGTGGAATTCAGTAGTGTTGATCGAGCACCAAAGTGCTCGGGTGCTCGAGTAGAACACTTTGGGATGCTCGGGTGTTCTACAGAGCACAATGGACGTCAATGGGAGAACCAGAGCATTAAACCAGGCAGGCACCCCCTGCTCTGAAGAGGGGAGGGCGTCTGGTTCACAGGAAAGGTCAGAAATTGATGGAAACACCACTGAAATGGTTCGGGAACAGCATGGGGAGGATGTCTGGATGCATTTTGGACTCCCAGGTCGCTGCTGGGAACGATGTTGTCCGAGTAGTACACCACTTTTACAGACGGACAATAATACGCACAAAACCAAAGATATAAAATCGATTTTAGAGGAAAAATTTTTGGAAACATTCTTTCCTGTATATTTACTGTATATAAAGTGCAAGTGCTGCCAAAAAGGAAGAGGCACTCCAATACAACCTGTATATCACATAAAGGAGGGCCTCATTCACATTGTGGTACAATTGTTCAGGTAGTGCGACTCCTACACTCATAAAGTCTATGCACTAAGTGAAAGGGCTGCCAAAAATTACAAGGAACCGGCACTCCAATGCACCCTTTATTACACATAGAGGAGGGCATCATACACACCCTTGAAAAATTATGATTGATGGCCTGCTGGTGACCCTCAAAAAGCCTGCTGGTGACCCTCTAAAACATTAGGGGCGAGGGCCTGCTGCTGATTTGACCATCTAAAACATTAGGGGTGAGGGCCTACTGCTGATCTGACCATCTAAAACATTAGGGGTGAGGGTCTGCTGCTGAGATGACCCTCTAAAACATTAGGAGCGAGGGCAGCCTAATAAGCAGGTTGATATGATGGAGGAGGAGGTGGAGGATGAGAAAAGGAAGATTGAACCATATACCCGTTTTTGTGGTGGAAGGGGTGCATGGGAATACAGTGTATTCAATACACCATAAAAGCCACATTTAAAGTGCCTTTATGTTGAGCCACTTTCCTCTGGTAGAGTAGAGAAGTCAGGGGCAATCCAGGCCTTGTTCATTTTGATAAGAGTCAAAGTGTCAGCATTTTCAGTTGACAGGCGGATGCAGTTATCAGTTATTATGCCCCCATCAGCACTAAATACCCGCTCTGACAAAACGCTGGTGGCAGGGCAGGCCAGCACCTCCAAGGCGCAGAGCACCAGTTCGGGCCACGTATCCAGCTTGGACACCCAATAGTTGTAAGGCACAGAGGGATCACTGAGGACGCTGACACAGTCTGCTATGTACTCCTTCACCATCTTTCAAAACTTTTCCGTCCTTTTGACACTAGGCCACGCATCAGGGTGCTGGTGGGATGTAATGAAACTGTCCCAGGCCTTGGAGCCCTGCCTCTGTTGGAACTGCTGTGTGTTCCCCTCGTCTCCACTCCTCGGTTGCCCAAGGAACTACGTACTCTGTCGCCAGCGTTGTCAGATGGAAATTTTTGGAGCAATTTTTCCACAAGGACCTTCTGGTATTGCACCATTTTGCTACTCCTGTCCACCACAGGAATGAGAGATACAGTAGGTGTTTCTGACATTGTGTTTTTAGCACGACAGCGTCGTGCTGATACTCGGCAACATGGTGCCGAGATCTCGCACTCACTGGGATAGTGACAGCACATCCCAGCAAGCGCGTCATAGAAGCGACGGGAGATCCGACTTGGATTCCCGCCAATTCTACACGTGTGCGGCGTTTGTTATGAATCCTGAGGGGGAAGTCCCCGCCGGATTTTAAATAAAAATCCGGCCTGGGTCCCGCCCTCAGGAGCATACCGGGCCCTTAGGTCTGTTATGGGTTGTAAGGAGAGCCCCCCCTACGCCGAAAAAAACGGCGTAGGGGGTCCCCCTACAATCCATACCAGACCCGTATCCAAAGCACGCTACCCGGCCAGCCAGGAAGGGAGTGGGGACGAGCGAGCGCCCCCCCCCCCCTCCTGAGCCGTACCAGGCTGCATGCCCTCAACATGGGGGGTTGGGTGCTCTGGGGCAGGGGGCGCACTGCGGCCCCCCCACCTCAGAGCACCCTGTCCCCATGTTGATGAGGACAGGGCCCCTTCCCGACAACCCTGGCCGTTGGTTGTCGGGGTATGCGGGCGGGAGGCTTATCGGAATCTGGGAGCCCCCTTTAATAAGGGGGCCCCCAGATACCGGCCCCCCACCCTAAGTGAATGAGTATGGGGTACATCGTACCCCTACCCATTCACCTGCAAGAAAAGTGGTAAAAACACAAATAAACCACACAGTG
Source organism: Bufo bufo (assembly GCF_905171765.1). Taxonomy (NCBI): domain Eukaryota; kingdom Metazoa; phylum Chordata; class Amphibia; order Anura; family Bufonidae; genus Bufo; species Bufo bufo. The sequence continues at coordinate 52,062,285 of NC_053395.1, forward strand.
TATTAAAATATTTTATTTTTCTGCTCCGGAGGCCGCCCCCTGTCTTCTTTATTAGCTCTTTTACCAGGGGGGGGCTCTTCTTCTTCCGATATCCCGACGGGTCTTCTCCGCTATCCGGGGGGGTCTTCTCAACTCTCCGGGGTTCTCCTTCTGTCTTCTCCTTCTGTCTTGTTGTCTCCTTCTGTCTTCTCCTTCTGTCTTGTTGTCTCCTTCTGTCTTCTGTCTCCGGGGTTCTCCTTCTGTTTTCGCCTCTCTCTGTTGTTGACTCGGCGCACCCCGGTTCTTCGTCTCGCGAGACGTCTCGCGAGATGAAGAATCGGGGTGCGCCGAGTCTCGCGAGACGAAGAACCGGGGTGCGCCGAGTCAACAACAGAGAGAGGCGAAAACAGAAGGAGAACCCCGGAGACAGAAGACAGAAGGAGACAACAAGACAGAAGGAGAAGACAGAAGGAGACAACAAGACAGAAGGAGAAGACAGAAGGAGAACCCCGGAGAGTTGAGAAGACCCCCCCGGATAGCGGAGAAGACAGAAGGAGAACCCCGGAGACAGAAGACAGAAGGAGACAACAAGACAGAAGGAGAAGACAGAAGGAGAACCCCGGAGAGTTGAGAAGACCCCCCCGGATAGCGGAGAAGACCCGTCGGGATATCGGAAGAAGAAGAGCCCCCCCCTGGTAAAAGAGCTAATAAAGAAGACAGGGGGCGGCCTCCGGAGCAGAAAAATAAAATATTTTAATACACTGTGTGGTTTATTTGTGTTTTTACCACTTTTCTTGCAGGTGAATGGGTAGGGGTACGATGTACCCCATACTCATTCACTTAGGGTGGGGGGCCGGTATCTGGGGGCCCCCTTATTAAAGGGGGCTCCCAGATTCCGATAAGCCTCCCGCCCGCATACCCCGACAACCAACGGCCAGGGTTGTCGGGAAGGGGCCCTGTCCTCATCAACATGGGGACAGGGTGCTCTGAGGTGGGGGGGCCGCAGTGCGCCCCCTGCCCCAGAGCACCCAACCCCCCATGTTGAGGGCATGCAGCCTGGTACGGCTCAGGAGGGGGGGGGGCGCTCGCTCGCTCGTCCCCACTCCCTTCCTGGCTGGCCGGGTAGCGTGCTTTGGATACGGGTCTGGTATGGATTGTAGGGGGACCCCCTACGCCGTTTTTTTCGGCGTAGGGGGGGCTCTCCTTACAACCCATAACAGACCTAAGGGCCCGGTATGCTCCTGAGGGCGGGACCCAGGCCGGATTTTTATTTAAAATCCGGCGGGGACTTCCCCCTCAGGATTCATAACAAACGCCGCACACGTGTAGAATTGGCGGGAATCCAAGTCGGATCTCCCGTCGCTTCTATGACGGCTCTGTCTCCATTGCGGCAAGCCAGCTCGGCGCTGGCTCCCGCGATGGGGCTCGTATGTGCTCAATCTCGCCGAGAAATACAGCGAGATTGACACAAAATCGGGTTCACCTACTGTAAGAAGTTCTCTTTGTAGCAGGGGTCGAGAAGGGTGAACAACCAGTAATCTGTGTTGACCAAAATGTGTATAACACGCGGGACACGGAAAAGACAGCATAACATAAAGTCAGCCATGTGTGCCAGAGTCCCAACAGACAAGACTTCGCTGTCCTCATCAGAAGGATGACTCTCAATCTCCTCGTCCTCTTCCTCCTCTTCAGCCCATCCACACTGAACAGATGGAATAAACCTGCTATGGGTACTACCCTCTGTAGCGGAGGCAACTGTCTCCTGCTCCTCCTCATCTACATCATCATCCAATTTGCGCTGAGAAGACAAACTGAGGTTGGTCTGGCTATCACCCTGTGTACTGTCTTCCCCCATTTCCACCTCTTCCACATGCAAAGTGTCCGCCTTCATTGTGATCAGAGAGCGTTTCAGTAGACACAGAAGTGGGATTGTTACGCTGATAATAGCAGCATCGCTGCTCACCATCTGTGCTGATTCCTCAAAGTTGCGTAAAGCCTCACAAAGGTCAGACATCCATGCCCACTCGTCGCTTGTGAAAAGCAGAAGCTGACTGGAAAGGCAATGACCATGTTGCAACTGGTATTCTACTACTGCCCTCTGCTGCTCATAAAGCCTGGCCAACATGTGAAACGTGAAGTTCCAACGAGTGCTCACGTCGCACAACAGTCGGTGAGCTGGCAATTTCAATTGCTGTTGCAGCGTTTTGGAAATGGACACACACGCATTGCACCTTCACCAGTAGCTCAGGCAAATTGGGGTAGGTTTTGAGAAACCGCTGAACCGCTAAGTTGAACACGTGGGATAGGCATGGTATGTGTGTGAGCTTGCCAAGCTCCAAAGCTACCACCAAGTTACGGCCATTATCAGACACAACCAGGCCTGGTTGTACGTTGAGTGGCGAGAGCCACAGCTCAGTATGGTCCCTTATACCCTGCCACAGCTCTGCGGTGGTGTGCTGTTTGTCACCTAAGCAAATAAGTTTCAGCACAGCCTGTTGCCGCTTCCCCACTGCAGTGCTACACTGCTTCTAGCTTCTGACTGATGGCTGAATGGTGCTGCAAGATGAGAATTCAGAGGTGGAAGTGGAGGAGAAGGTGGAGGAGGAGAAGGGGGGGTTGCAGCCACTAATGTAGGTGGTGGCAGAAATCCTAATGGAAGTAGGGCCAGCAATCCTTGGCGTCGGTAGCATCTGTGCCATCCCAGGGTACGACTTGCTCCTGGCCTCCACAACATTCACCCAGTGTGCCATCAGGGAAATGTAGCGTCCCTGGCCAAAAGCACTTGTCCATGTGTCAATTGTTAAGTGAACCTTCCCAATAACTACATTGGTCAGGGCACACGTGATGTTACAGGACACATGCTTGTGTAAGGCGGGGACGGCACACCGTGAAAAATAGTGGTGGCTGGAGACTGAGTAACGAGGGACGGCCGCCTCCATCAGGCTGCGGAAAGCCTCAGTGTCAACAAGCCTAAATGGCAACATTTCCAGGGCCAGTAATTTGGAAAGATGCGCATTTAGTGCTATGGCTTGTAGGTGGGTGGCTGGGTATTTTCTCTTTTGTTCAAAGGCCTGGGGTAAGGACATTTGGAAGCTGAGCTGGGACACAGAAGTGGATGTGCTAGCGGATGGTGCTTGCGAAGGTACAGGTGCAGGGAGGGAGGTATATGGGCCTGCGTTATGGACAGGGGATTGGCCAGCATGTAACAAAGGGGAAGAGGAGGCAGTGGTGTGACCCAGTAGTTCGGCCCACCTATTAGGGTGCTTTGATGCCATGTGGTGGATCATGCTGGTGGTGGTGAGGTTGCTAGTGTTCATGGCCATGCTCATTTTGGTACGGCACAGGTTGCAAATGGCAATTCTTTTATTGTCCGCACTTTCCTAAAAAAATCGCCAGACTGCGCAACACCGACCCCTTGGCAAGGAAGATTTCCGCAAGGGGCTATTCCAGGTAACAGTTGCGGGCCTGTTTGGTGTGGCCCGCCTTCTCCCTTTTGCCACCCCACTGCCTCTTCCAGCCTGTTGCAGTGCTGCAGATCCCTCCCCCTTTGTACTGCTGTCCTCGCTCGGCTTGCCACCTTTCCAAGTTGGGTCAGTGATTTCATCAGCCACCACCTCCTCTTCCTCACTCTGGTCATCTTCCTGACTTGTTGACCTAACAAGAACCTCACTTATTGACAAATTTGTCTCATCCTCATCATCAACCTCTTGAGACACTAATTGCTGTTGACTTATTGGCAACTGTGTCTCATCATCATCATCCACCTTGTGAAACACTAATTGCCGTTCCCCACCGTCATCGTCTTCTGACTGTGGATGCTCAAGAGTTTGGGAATCAGTGCACAAGATCTCCTCATGTTCCTCTTCAAGCGGGCGTGGTGAGAGGACCAAATCAAGGAATGGTGATGAAAAGAGCTCCTCGGAATATCCGAGTGTGGGATCACTTGTTTGGCAAGACTCTCCATGGTGGGAGGAAGGAGGATCAGGGTGAGGATTCTGTTGACCAGACTCTTGGCTACTGAGACTGGACTTGGTGGAAGACAGAGTGGTGCTTAACGGACTGTAAGCATTATCTTCTGCAATCCAACCGACCACCTGGTCGCACTGGTCTGACTTTGAGAGTGGTGTCCTGCGCCTTCATGCAAACTGGGACATGAAGCTAGGTATCTTGGATGAGTGTGTTTCTAATACTCTGGTAGCAGGCACAGTTTCACCGCGCCCAGGGCCACAGCCTCTGCGTGCACCATCAGCAGCACGGCCTGTGGCAGGCGCAGAACTATGAAGTGCCTTTTGCGCTGTGGCATTAGAAGAATTTTGGTATCTCTGACTTTTGCTCTGTAATTCCTCTAGCGCCGTTCTATGGAAACAGTAGGTTTAAAGAGCACACCAAATGCTTGAAATAATTTCTTTATTAACTTCAACTTTTCTTCCTATAACACTGCCTCCTCCGCAGCAGATAGTCCATGTACATAACAGGTGTTGAAAAGATATAACAAAATGGCGGTATGATTAAGATGGTGGTTCAACTGTTCAATCTTGTCATTCAACATAAAATGGTGGATATATTTCTCTCTTGAGTATCTGTACCCTCACTTTAAGTTATTTAAGCACTTTATGATCTGAGAGGTATATCTGAGGTCTAACTAATTGTTCTGCTTGCAGTATGCAGTTAGCAGTGACTATTTGCAGATTGGTAGAGTATGATCTGGTATGGTTGTGTGCAATTTGGATTGCAATATGGAATCTGAATGCTTGCAATTTGAATTTGCAATTGTATGGTTGCAATTGTATTTGCAATTGTAGTTTGATTTGGTGGAACTGTGTGTAAACACATATATAACTGGTTCAGTATACAGTTCTAATCACAATACTAACAATATGAACATTATATAACTGTTCTAAATACCTATTTTTGCCTCTTGTTGCCATAAAAACACAGCTCTCAGTGGAGTGAATGTCTCTTCAGCTCCTGTCTCTGGTGAATAATGATTCTAGCAGCAGGAGCTGGGGGAATTCCCAGACAGGCTGTGTGTGAGGCCGGCTGTAATTGGTGAAAACTCTTGCTATGTGAGAAGCTGGTTGTGATTGGTCTACACTTCTGCCCAGCAACAACAGATTAACACTATACTTTCTGTTGTTTCTGCTGTGTCACTGAGCTTACCTTACATTACAAAATGAATCTCAAAGGCATATTATCTTTTTCTGCTTCTGTGAACACAAAATATAACAGTTATATGACATCCAAAACATGATGTCACAGTAAATAACTCTGCTTTTGTCTTTAACACATAAACATAGGAACTGTATTAAGTTTATTAGCAGGTTTAGCTGTATACACATATAAGGCTATACTAGCAACCTAGGACAGGTCTTAGCTGGCCAGCTACATGGCCATTTATCTGTTCCTTACTGCTGGCCTTGAGCATATTGAATGGTATATATGCTTGCAAGTATGTCACTCGTACAGTAGCGCAGGTTTTGTAAGTGTATGCGTAAATAAATTACACTGAATGTCACAGATATTTAGGATGTGCAAACGTTATACAGGAGATGTAGCGCAGTTAATGTTGCTGTCAGCAGCGGCCAAACAATTGCGTTGAATGTTACAGATAATTAGAATGCGCAAATGTAATACAACAGATGTAGTAGGGGTTGTTTCAGCAGCGTCCAAACAATTGCACACAATTTAGTGCAAGTTGCACTAATAATATATATTGCAGCCAGATAAAACAATAGTCCTTAAAAGGACTTTTGGGTGTCTAACACCTTTCAACACTAAACCCTGGCTAAAAAAAATAAGCAATTCCTGTCCCTACACTATCTGTCCCTTCTGCTGCAGCTTGCCCTGACTAAGACTGAGCCGAATCACGTCTCATCGGGTGCTATATAGCACCCGATGACGCGTTCCGACCAGCCAATCACTGTAATGCCAGTAACCAACATGGCTAGGGCATTACAGTGAGTGCCAGTACTTCCGTGCACGTCTATTGGCTGGGTAGCAGCTAGCAAACGTGCGGGGAGGAGACTCGAGCATCGCAATGCTCGGCACATCGCGGTATTCAGCCGAAAACCACGTGTGCTCGAGCGTGGTGCTCGAGTCTCCTCCCTGCACACACATGGTGTTCAGCCAAATACCTCGATGTGCCGAGCATCGCGATGCTCGAGTAAAAATGGTAGTCGGCTGAGCATGCTCGCCCAACACTAATCATATATTCTGCCTAATATGTAGATTAGCTTTCTGAGCAAATCACAGTGTGGTAAAGCTATAGTACATAGACTATATGATGTCTAGATGCTCAGAAGCTCTGCCCTCAGCATGTCTAGCCCTGTCAATTAAGGCTGGGTTCACACCTGAGCGTATTCGATAAGCGCTTTTTACAGGCGTTTTTATCGGGCGTTTTTTAAAGCGTATTTTGGTAGTACGCGCGTTTGTGTGATTAATCCAATGAAAGACTGCCACAATACGCGCGACAATACGCCCCAAAGAAGCTTCTGTACTTCTTGGGGCATGGGGCGTTTTACAGCGCGTTCGTACGCGCTGTAAAACGCTCAGGTGAGAACCATGCCCATAGGAAACATTGGTTTTTGCCTGTTGAGCGTTTTACAGCACGTAGGAACGCGCTGTAAAACGCTCAGGTGTGAACCCAGCCGTAAAGGGTGGAGGAATGTGCAGTGCTCAAACGATACAGGCACAGCTCTCGGTGCTCTAATCGCTCATTTGCATATGAATAAAAACACTGATTTCTTTGCAGCCGTTTATTGCACAGACAAAAGAAAGGTATAGTATTTATCAGCACGATGAACCCTACCAGGCAGTATATCTGGTTTATTAGGGTCGATCCTGTTGACAGTGCCTCTTTAAGGCTATTTCAGGGCTTGTCTGAGATTTTATAATTACTGTATCTCTGACGACCCCTTTAACGTTCAACATCGCCAGCAGCTAACGTTCATATTATGTTTGGCATCGATTCTGTCATGTTCAAAGGTCCTCTGCCCCCCCCCCCAGATGTGCATAATACGCGTAATATTGTAATATTTTAATAAATATACAGTATTTGTACATCATTATTGACACTGCCCTTGCGAGGCATACATTTCTGTTAGAGACCTCCTGCTTCCATGATGCTAACTAGAGGCCACCAGGACAACCAGCATGTTGACAGGAGATACATGAATGAAAGGTTACCATGCCAACACAACGCCAGGTAGTCGATATGTCAAATCTGTAACATTTACACCAGTCCCATGTAGAAACCTTTATCCATGCTATTTGTTGGTTTATGTTTTATTCTTTTTATGCATTTTTGTCTTAGAAATCTATGTGCACACAACATTATATCACACATCTGGAGAGAATCAGGAAAACTGTATAACAGGAAACCTATTGTTGTTGCCCATCACAACCAATCACAGCACAGCTTTCATTTTTCAAGAGCACTATAACAAATGAAATCTGTGCTGTGATTGGTTGCTATGGGAAAAAAAAAGGTTTTCTGTTGGGCACTTCTTATAAACATCCCACCAGTTGTTATAACACATACAGTAGGCCGACCTAGTGCCTTTCTTACTTTATTAAAGGGGTTGTCTAGAAAATCACATTTTCTCTTTACTGGCAGAAACTATTGCAAAATAACAAAGAAACCAACATCTGCCAATTTAACCCTTTCTACTTCAGAGGTTTTTTCATTTTTGCATTTTAGTTTTGTGTTCCCTACCTTCCCAGAGCCATACGATTTTTACTTTTCTGTTTACATAGCCGTATGAGAGCTTGTTTTTTACCAGACAAGTTGTACTTTCTAACGCCACTATTTAATATTGCATATGATGTAGTGGGAAGCAGAAAATTCCAAATGTGGTGGAATAAAATAAAAAAGAAAAAAATAGCAATTCCGCCAGTTTTACGTTTTTTTATTTTTTATTATGGCATTTGAGGTGCGATAAAACTGACCAGTTACTTTAATTTTACAGGTCAGTACGAATCCGGTGATACCTTTTATGTATAGTTTTTCTTGCACTTTGCACTGATAAAATAATAAAAACCTTGGGGGAAAAAAATCTGTTACATTTTTTTGTCGCCATATTCTTACTCCTATAACTTTTTAGAGTTATGTGTAGGGAGCTGCATTAATTTTGGCGAATCGGCCATTTTGACATTTTTTGTCCATTTTGCTGTATGGGGCAGATATTTTTATAGTATTTTATATTTTTATAGTATTTTTTCGCACGTGGCGATACCCATGATGTGTATTTGTTTTTATTATTCTGGAGATCATTAAAAATTTTATATTTAAAAAAAAAAAACATTTAGCACAGGGGGTGCTGCCATGCCATGCCTGCCGGCACTCCAGGCAGCGTACTGTGAGAGCTGTGATTCTCTAGGACCTTAGATGACATCATCACCATGTGACCAGTAACCTAGCAATATTACTGGTCACATGGCTATGAGGTCATCAAGGTCCTTTCTACCAGGAGTGTTGCTGTAGAAGTTTGCCTTAGCTGTGGAGCTTTTTTGCGAAGATTACATCAGAAAAAGGTGACAGGGGCTGTTATGCTAATATACTGTAAACTACTGTATAGTGGGGTGCTGTATGGTGTGGGGGCCTGTATACTGTGGGGGGCTGTATACTGTGGGGGGCTGTATACTGTGGGGGACTGTATACTGTGGGTGCTGTATATTGTGGAGTGCTATACTGCTGTACTGTATAGTGTGGGGGCTGTATACTGTGGGTGCTGTATATTGTGGGGTGCTATACTGCTGTACTGTATACTGTGGGGGGCTGTATACTGTGGGGGGCTGTATACTGTATACTGTGGGTGCTGTATATTGTGGAGTGCTATACTGCTGTACTGTATACTGTGGGGGGCTGTATACTGTGGGGGGCTGTATACTGTGGGTGCTGTATATTGTGAAGTGCTATACTGCTGTACTGTATAGTGTGGGGGGCTGTATAGTGTGGGGTGCTGTATCGTGTATAGTTTGGGGTGCTGTATACGGTGAGGTGCTATACTGCTCTACTGTATACTGTGAGGTGTTGTATACTGTGGGCTGCTATACTGCTCTACTATATACTGTGGGGTACTGTATAGTGTAGGGTGCTATATTGCATACTTTGTGGTGCTGTATACTGTGGGCTGCTATACTGCTCTACTATATACTGTGGGGTACTGTATAGTGTGGGGTTCTATACTGCATACTGTGTGGTGCTGTATACTATAGGGTGCTATACTGGATGCTGTGGGTTGCTGTATACTATAGGGTGCTATACTGCATACTGTGGGGTACTGGGGTGCACTATAACACTAGGGTGAGCCGAGCCCTGGTCTCCTTCCTGCAGAGCGTTGCCCACTTCCAGCCTGAGCCCAGCTGCCCAGAGCACTGATCCTGAGCCGCTGGAGTCTTCAGAACTGGAAGTATTTACAGTCATTCACTGTACTCTACCAGATGTGTGGATTTTTTTTATGTGTGTGTTGTGGTGGAGGGCGTGATTGCATGCTAGTGTGGAAAGGCGGGATCCAGGGGGCCCAAGTATATTTTTGCCCAGGGTCCAATCAATATTAAAGACCGCCCTGCATACAAGCTCCAGCTCCTCCGATGGCCACACGGGGAAGCCAGAGCATACCCAGAGGCACGCGCTTCTGGTAATACACACGCTCAGATGGCATGCTCTCCATTCTATGGGAGTTCCGAAAATTTGCGAGCAAGCATGCTCGGCTATTTTCAAAAGTCCCATAGCAGTGAATGGAAGAATGCAGCTCGCAACTGGGGCCTACGTTTACCATTATGGGAGGACTGGAAATAGCCAAGCCAGCGCTTGGCTATTTTTGGAACCCCCAGTGGTAAATGGAAGGTGGCCGCACATGCATGGCTGCTCACCGTTCACGTTAGGGGCCCCTGAGGTGGGACCTGCACCTATCTGACATTGATGACATATGCTAGTCATATACAGTCAATGTAAGAGATGAGAAAACCCCTCTAAAACAGGTCAAAAATGGCACCAGGTCAATTTAGGTAGCCTGTCCAAAAATGTATGTATCATTTTTTTTTTGTACAACCCCTTTAAATCAACGAGTAGCGATGAGTGAAGTATTCAAAATTCGATTCGGCGGCTTCACCGAATTTTTCAAAAAAATTTGCTTCATGACAAATTACTTCGTCACGAAGCGCATTTTTTTGTAAGTAGTGGGTGCAATGACAGGGAGCGGCATTTGCACTGCACCCCGTCATTGTACCTTTCTCATGCTGCATTCCTAGCTGATCGCGGCATCTGACATTTATATAAAATAAATTAAAATAAATAAATGAAATCATACTTACTTTATCCATTTGATCGCGACAAGTCGGCTGCCACCATCTTGATTGAAGATCTAGAGCGAAATCTCGCTCGGCCCATGATAACGTCATCATGTCGGCAGGAGTGGCAATGGTCAAACGCCAGCGGGCATCGGATTTTGTGCTAGATTTTCAATCAAGATAGTGGTGGCCGGATTGTCGCAATCAAATAGATGAGGTAAGTATGATATTTTTTTTTTTTTACTACCATTCAGGGAAAATCGATTTGTTACCAAGAAGCATGAGGAAATTTGACTTTGCGGCGAGTCAAATTTTACCTGAAATTCAGATCGAAGTCCACTTTGTGGACTTTGATTAGCTCAACACTAAACTTGAGTCTTGCACCTTCTTTATACCTAACAAAGGGATCCAAGAACCCCAAAATGCATTGCATATTGAAGGCAACCACTGGTTCTTGTTGATTCCTGATGTCATCTGGAAGAAATGACCTTGGTCTTTTTTTTTCCCCTTTTTTCTTATGGAATTGGTATTGACAGAATGATGCCATACACGCTCAAACACATATTATTATATAACATAATATTCATGGGCTTGTTTCTTTTGTTATAAAGAAGTGCGCCTTGAACAAAAAATAATAATTTGAAAAAAAAATAAGAAATTGTCTAGGCTGAAAAAGTACCAAACTACTGGGATTTGTCAATGCACAACCCAAAATATAAAAAGGCAATATAAAAGCAAATCAGTTTCTTAGCTGAATTATAGTAGATGTTCTCTGCTCCTTGATGACTCAGAAGGTTAAAGCTGTGTGATCATTTGTATTCTAGTCCAGAATATTTTGATCAGGCTCTCTCCTTGAGGACTGGGCTAAATCGGTTGGACAAGATGCAAATTCTATGCCTAAAGCGAGCGAGCGTAATAGGAATTACATATATTAACCGGCATAAGATGTTAATGCTGTCACAGTGTGTAAGGGAAGGCATTTTGTATTTTATAAATGAGGCTTTACAGATGCCGGCAGAAGGTATCAAGAGACAGATTAGGCAAACTGAAATTCAGATACAAACTTTCTGGAGACTATTATTGTTAAATATTTGAAACTAAATCTACAATTTTATCATAGAGAGTTCATATTTTTACTACAATTCTGGATTTTATCTCCTGGCTGGTGGCTTGAAGATGACCTGACAGCGCTCTCGACGTGTCTGTTTTAGTAAATACTTGTATTCCTTTTGTAAATAATAGTTATGGAGTGTCTTTTATTCAAACATTTTGCTGTTCCTCCTGGAAATTCACAGAAAAAAAGTTATTAAAAAGTGTCTAGAAATGCACCAAATTTATATTCCAGTCTGAGACACTGTGATAAATACACATGTAACAAATCTCTCTCCCAAGTCCCTCCTAACTCCCCCATACACATACACTTTTGGTTATACCAACTTGAACAAAAGGATCAGGTGAAAATTCGCACTTTGCACGATTCTACTCTCTCCCAACGACATCTGTCGGAAAGAGTCAAGAGCTCTCCACACACATTAGACTCTCTGCTGAGGCCACCGTTCTGGGTGGGTTCGGCCGATAAGACACTAATGTGTATGGAAGTTTAGACCATCTATAGGATTGTCCACATTGTTATGTTTTAATATATGCAAATTAGGTTCTCGGAAAAAATGGGGCATTGCTGTTACACCTAGAGGCTCTTGTCTCTCCAACTTCCGCGCCCTCTGCACTTGAATTGACAGGGCCAGGCAGTGTGAACATCATCATGCCTGCCTGGCCCTGTCAATCAAAGTGAAGAAGGTGCGGCAATTGCAGAGATAGCTGAGCCTCTCGGTGCAACGGCAACGCCCCTGTTGCTCCTAGAGGCTAATTTGCATATATGTGCAATGTGGCACATATGAACATGGGACCAACACAGATGCTTTCATCCGCCAAGCGCTCATTTAACAGGTCAGTCAGTGTCATAGGTACAAATCTGCTGACAGATGCCTTTTATTCAAGGCTATTTGCAAAGTTGCAATAGATAAAAATGTAGTTGCAAAGGTGGACATGTGTGATTACATATTGAGGCATGCTCAGTAGACTTTTTGTTTTCGTCACCGGGAGAGATTTCGGGCTCTACTGCGCATGCACCACTGTGTAATTGCTCTGTGCTTGCATAAGAAGGCAGCACCAGGCAGGGTGGAGTATCTAATGTCTGGCCTATCAATCAGTGTTCGGAGGGAGAGGCTGGGTGGTTGAAGAAGAGGAACTTTTTGTGCGCCCTTAATGCATTGAACTACTAATTTGCATAATGAATAAAAGAGTTATTTCAGCACTACAAAGGCATCGCTTTACAAAGCCCCCCAAAAAATGTTTGTTTCAGGTGAGTTAAGCCGGTTTGTCACTGCCATGGGTTTATTAGAGCAGCTCCTGATGACAGACTCCCTTTACCATCAATCAGGACAGAATGTCTATTTAAATGAAGCATCCTTCACTCTTTGGTATAAACAAATTTAACTCAATTTTAACAGTTTTTGCCCTTCACTTCTCACCAGATGTTGCTCTGTTCTCTCTTCTCTAAGTTTCACAGGCAAACTTTTTCTTATGGCTCTGTTAACACATTATATTTTTGGGGGGAATAGCAGGATAAATATAAAATGCATTCAGCCTTTGCCAAGTTCTTTACGCTCTCTAGAGCAATTAATTAAACAGGAAATGTGTTTTGTTTTGTTTTTTTCCCCTTCATTTTTTACAGTCTTTAAAATGCATAATTTTTTTTATAAAATCTGTTGTGGATCCTTTGGGGACCAGTCCTCCTAAGATGTAATTGTGTGTACAAAGCATCTGAAATGACACAGGTGTCTTCTTCTTGGGTATCTAATCGAACATTAGAACAGAAGGATGAATTCTTCAAGAGTTATTACATAGAGAATGTCATTCAAAGAGAGCCTTCAAGTAGAGAGCTGAAAGGATTAACCTAAATAAGTGTCTTATGAATATTCTGCACCTCATTAGTCTGGGCCTCATTAAAACCTGTATAATACACTTTGAGAAATATATTCTAACACTGTATGTATCATTAGGTTTTTTTTTGTTTTTGTTTTTTATCTGTGACTCCTCTTATGATAAGAGGACCCAGCTGTCACTTGGTTTTTAGGTTTATGTCATCATTTCGGAGAGTAGTTAGCAAAAGTGGTCAGTACACGGATGAAGTTGAACGGTCAATGATTCAGTTTGGTCTACCTTCCCCACAAAATAATACACAGAAATTTCTATGCTGACTGGCATACATAGATTTGTAGTCCAGGGAGACAGTCATCAGTGGTCTCATTCAGGATGAAGATTGACCATAGACCTTACAGGGAAATTCCCCGGTGGGCCGATGCCCATGGGGCCGCCTGAACCCAGCCCTTGTTTCAGGTGTAGCTTGTGGTCATTACTATTCCTCTATTTAGTCTGGACTCACACTTCCTACCATGCGCTTGATATTATCTGCCTGGAGTTGGAAGAGCTGGTGTATTGTCCTCTTCTGAATTCCTGCTCATCCATTTCCTATTGAAGATAAGTGTTTATCCTTTATATTTAGTTTTCCCCTTTTGCTCATTGTTTCCTAGGCCTCAGGGAGATGCTAGTTAGTTCATCTGGGAACCAGTGGTCTCAGACCCTGTCACTACACCTAGGGCTTTTCAGGGTATCTAGGGCCTAGGTATTTGATTGTTCCCACCTTCAGGGTCTATTCATGCTGACAGGAGTCAGGGCTAGGTTCAGGGTTTCCCTAGGTGGTGACCTTTTCCTTTCCCTAGCCGTGAGGCCTAGTTTCGGGTCATTTTCCTTCTGTTATCATTGTGGTGTTCCTCCCCTCCCCCTACATTGTGACAGATACATTTGAATACTGTGGTGAGGGCAGCAGTATTTTGTGCAGCACTGTAGAATTTGCTTCTGTTGAGACAGGTTTTGTGCTGCACTACAGTATTGCAGGCCTACTTGTGTTTCCCCGCCTTCTGTCAATTTGGACCCGCCACTTTAAGCTCTCAGTCGGCCTATGGTCCCATTGTTTCTCACCATGCAAAATGAGTCTTCTTCTAAAATGTTAGTGATGTCACCCCTCCAAGACTTAGCACCTGGGGCACATGTCCTGCCCTGAACATCACATTTTTCAATGTATTTATACTAGATAACTGGGGTCGATACATCTACTCTACAAAGCTCCAAATATCCTTTCTTTCTCCACATAGTACATGATAAAATCTGAAGCCACCATTAGGGGGAGCTAGCGTTGCTACATTTGCCAACAAAGGATAATGGCCAAGTTTACATGGGTAAAAAGGAAGTCTGGCTTAACATGGGGTGTTATTTGACGACAATGGTTTGTTCATGTTTTCAGTTTAGTGGCATTTAAAGAAAAAAATATTATTATAATTATGTATAATTATTTATAATATATAATGCAGCCAAAATGATGGAAAGGCATGAGGTGTAATTGAATTAGCTCTTACAGAGGAGCAAATAACCACAAAGCCAGAAAAACACATCCCCTACACCTACAGTATTCCAGTGCTGCCCCTAAACCTTGCAGCCCTATGCAATATCCTAGTTTGCCCTGGTTTGTCCTACTGGTTTGTTTTGTAAATTAATTGAAAATGATTTAACATAGATGGCGACAGTCAGTGGGAGAGAATGTATTTTCTAACTGATGGAAGCCTTTTCTATGTTTCAGAGATATGTTAGATATTCATTTCCAGTAATAACTCCTATAGCTATTACTGTAGTTTGAAATAGTATGGCTAAATAAGCCGTCTGTATTAGAGTTGAGCGGACACCTGGATGTTCGGGTTCGACGGGTTAGGCCGAACTTCACAAAAAAGTTCGAGTTCGGGACCCGAACTTGGCCTGAACTTGACCCTGAACCCGAACTCCACTGAAGTCAATGGGGACCCGAACCTTTGAGCACTAAAATGGCTGTAAAAATGTCATGGAAAGGGCTAGAGGGCTGAAAATGCCAGCAAAATGTGGTTAAGAGCATGGCAAGTGCTCTGCAAACAAAAGTGACTAGGGAAATGACTTTAAATAACATAAAATACGTAATAAAATAAATAACAAATTTTGATCTAGGAGGACGAGGTCCATATGGAGAAGGAGGTTGAGGAGGCGGTGGATGTCGCGGTGTAGGTGGAAGCGGCGGTGAAGGAGGAGGAGGTAGCCTACACAGTTTTTTATTTTAAATCAAATGTTTTTTATTAAGATTTTCAAGGAAGTAACATTAATGAGAGAAAGTATGAAAAGTAATATGGCATTTACATTAAGGTGGACGCAGCCACTCAATAAGAACATACTTTTAGGTGTAATCCGCCACGCAGGGCGGGATCGAAATCCATGCCGTTATAGGAAAAGGAAACACAATTAAGATACAAGAACATACAGTATAAACCAATATTACTGATGTTAAAGATACTAATATGGTATTCAGCTCCAAATTGGCACAAAATTTTTGCACAAATGTATTTACTGATATGCAATGATTTGTTACCATATATGACTAACATATATTCCACAAGAAATAAGTATGCCTCACTGGGGAATAAAGAAAACACAGAGAGACCCACCTAGTATCCATTAACATTATGAAATTAGGTTGGATAAGAGGATGTTGTTGATATTTTAAGGAGATTACAATTCTGAAGATTCTACAGGTGAGGTGTAAGCTATCTGGAATAATAAGAATGAGAGATCCAGGTAGACCACTTGTTCCTATATCTCTCCTGGGAGATTATCGTGGGTGGAAGTAACCTTTCATATCTGCAGGATGTATTCAACTCATTAATCACCTCTGGGAGATCAGGAGGGGCTTGACTTTTCCAATGACGGGTCACTATCAATTTAGCACTAAGAAAAATTTGTCCTACTATTGGCCTAAACGTAGGATGGATGTGATGGATACCTATAAATAAAAGAGCGAGCTCTGGGGATGGCAGTATGGTTTGATTAACCAATTCCCCAATCAATGTGAAAATTAGCTTCCAGAAAGTGTCAATACCTGGACATGTCCAAAGGATATGAAAGAGTGAACCTACGCATCCACATCCCCTCCAACACAAAGGGGAGGTAGAAGGGTATATAATGTGTAATCTCTGAGGAGTAAAATACCAATTTAGGAGAGTCTTAACTCCCGCCTCGTAATGAGTAATGCACTTGAAATTAGATGTTAAGAAGCCAATAGCATATGACCATGAGTCATCTGAGAATGAACGGCCTATCACCTGTTCCCACTGTTTGAAGGGTTTAGTTTTAATAAATTTGGTTTTGTCACCTAGGAAGTTGTAAATTCGACCTGTCGCCCCTTTCCTCATTAAGCCTGGGGATTGAAACAGTTGAAGGATCCCTTCATGAACCCGGGGTGGTGTCTTAAGAATAGTTGTAAGGAAATGTTTAATTCTAAGATAGTTAAATATTTCTCCAGGAGGTATTTGGAATTTTTGTTGGATAACAGGGAAAGGGTGTATTCCATCCGCAGAGACAAGCTGGGCCACTTTTTCTATCCTGCCATCTCTCCATTTAGATAAATTAATGTTTTGTAGAGAGGACTCTAAAGTATGTGTGTCAGAATGGGAAAATACGAAATCCTTAGAATCCGGGGAAGATTCATGTGTTTGAAGCCATAACTTTCCTACATGTTTTACTGTCAAAAGGGTGAGATCAGGGAT
Organism: Bufo bufo; assembly: GCF_905171765.1. NCBI lineage: Eukaryota > Metazoa > Chordata > Amphibia > Anura > Bufonidae > Bufo > Bufo bufo. The sequence goes on from NC_053395.1 coordinate 52,079,234, forward strand.
CTTCCTATTCCATATAATTCGGATCAGAAGGTCTCTCAGGGACCCTCCACCAATCGAGTGTGACTCAATTTGGTGCCAAGCTTTAGTGCAATCTAGCATCCACCATTCCCTAGCTAGTGAAAGACCTATTGCTTTGTAGTAATCTTGGATGTAGGGAAGTCCAATTCCCCCAGCACTTTTCTTCAAGAAAAGTTGTCTTTGCGCAATCCTAGGTTTAGATGTCTTCCAAATATATTTAGATAAACATGTTTGTGCTTTTTTAAAAAATACTTGAGGGACTGGGATCGGGAGAGCATGTAGGACGTATATCAATTTAGGTAATGTCATCATTTGGAATGCAGCTACTCTTCCTATCCATGAAATTTCTCTCATTGAGAACTGAGTAAAGTCAGAGGACATAGTCGAAAGGAGGGGCTCATAGTTGCGTTTATATAAAAGCGAACAAGGGGACGTAAGTTTTATTCCTAAGTATGGGAGCTCTGTTTCCTGCCAATCTAGAGAATGTATGTTCTTTAGAAGTGCAATTTCATCTTGAGGGATATTGATCTGTAGGACTTGTGATTTGGAATTATTGATTTTATAATATGATAATAAGCCAAAATGTTTTATAATATCTAAAGCATAGCCCAAGGATGTGAGCGGGTTTGATAGAGTGAGAATAATGTCGTCTGCGTAGAGAGAAATCCTGTGATCTCGCCCACCTATTACTGCACCTTGTATGAGGGGAGAATTTCGTATATGTTGAGCAAGGGGTTCCAAGGCTAAAATAAATAAAAGGGGTGATAAAGGACACCCTTGGCGTGATCCATTAGTAATATGAAATGGATTCGATAGTACTCCATTAACCCATACTTTTGCCATAGGAGAATGGTATAGGCTATAAAAGGTGTTCATTATTCTTCCACTAAACCCCATCTTCTGGAGGACTGAAAAAGCGAATGACCAGTGCAAGCGGTCAAACGCCTTCTCAGCGTCAAGTGTCACAGCCAGTAAAGAAATATTTTTCTGTTCAGCATAGTTAAATAAATTCACCAATCTCCTAGTGTTATCTGACAAAATCCGGCCTTTGACAAAACCTGTTTGGTCGTCTTTGACTAGAGATGGCAGTATGGAAGATAATCTACTGGCAATTAGTTTGGCGAATATCTTTATGTCCGAATTGAGTAAAGAGATTGGCCTGAAGTTTTTGGGTATATCTGGGGTTTTTCCAGGTTTGGGCAGAGTGACAATTAAAGCTGTGAGCATTTCTGAGGGGAAAGGGGTTCCCTCTAAGGCTTTATTAAAAATTCCTAGAATATAAGGTGCCAAGGTTGGGAGAAATTTCTTGTAATATTCATTTGCCAATCCGTCCGGACCTGGGGATTTACCCTGTGGAAGAGACAGGATCAGCTTATGAAGTTCAGCAGGAGAGACGGGAGAATTTAACAATTGCAATTGTGTAGGGGAGATAGTAGGAAGGTTAGCTTTTATTAGAAAGTCCTCCACAAGACTAGTGTAATTTTCTGGTGTAGGGATATCATCTTTGAGATTATACAAGGAATGATAGTAAGAACGAAATTGTTCCGCAATCTCTCTCGGATCTAGCAACTTAGCATTAGATGATGGATGCAAGAGATATGGTATTTTTGATTTTAATTGGCGGGTTTTAATTTGGTTGGCCAGAAGTTTACCTGCTCTGTTACCCTGAGCGTAGTATCTCGACTTCATTCTGAGCAAGTTTCTGGAATAATTATGGGAGAGCAGGCATCTTAACTTGTCCCTCTCTGCCCTCAGTAAGTTAGAGATGTGAACTGTAGGTGATGCCTTATTAAGGTTCTCAAGATCTGCAATAGATTTCAATAGTTGTGAAGATTCTTTTTCTCTAATTTTTCTTAATTTATGTTTTACTCTGATCAAGGAACCTCTTATAAATGCTTTATGAGTTTGCCACACAGTATAATTATCTGAGACAGATCTCTCATTAAAAGAGAAAAACTCCTGCAATTCTTTAGATAGTTCCTCAACCGCTTCCAGATTATGGTAAAGAGTTATATCATTTCGCCAAATGGGAGCTTTTGAGGATTGGTAAAGATTTTCTAGGGTTAAAGTAATTGGGGCGTGGTCAGACCACTGAATTAGTCCAATACTCAAGGATTTTGTGTGCATCAGAGTTGGATGGTCTATTAAAAACATGTCTATGCAGGAATATGAAAGATGGGGCGGCGAGAAGAAGGTATAGTCCCTCTCCGCACTGTGCTGGGCTCTCCAAACATCTATAAGACCCTCAGACTGCAAGAGAGAAGCGATCCCTCCCTCCAGCCGCCTTGTGGAGCAGGTAGAATCCAGTGATCGGTCCATGACCATGTTAAAGTCACCGCATACAATAGTTTTTCCTGATTTCATGGTATTAACCTTCTTAAGTAATTTACGTAAAAAGGTAATTTGATGGGCGTTGGGTGCGTAAATATTGACTAGTGTATAAGTAACATTATTAACGGAACATACCAGGATGATGTACCGGCCACCTGGATCCACCTTAGAAGAGATCATTTTAAAGGCGACTGAGTTCTTAACGGCTATAAAGACCCCCCTAGATTTCTTGCTGAAATAAGAATGAAAAACATGAGGAAAAGAATGATGGTAAATGCGCTTTGCATCCTCTTGTAATAAGTGGGTCTCCTGGATGCATACTAGATCTGCTTCTGCTTTATTCACCTCTCTCCAAACATATGACCGCTTCTGAGGGCAATTAAGCCCTTTAGCATTGAGTGATATGATTTTGAGGTCCATATGACTGAGGAGAGGCTGCAATTACTATATGAATAAAACCGATATTAAACAGTTAGCTAGACAACCGTGTATTAATGACGCTTTCCTCACTAGATATATATGTGCTAGGTGAGTCTAACGCAGAAAATGGTAAATGAACAATAATAAAAGAAAAAGGTACAGAGGGGTTAACACAACAAGGAAAGAGAGGGTATTACTACAATACCAGGCGGTTATGCCCGTTTGTGTGGTTTAAGAGGCGAAAGTCCACAAGAGAGGCCAAGGGAAGGCACCACCGGTGTAGATATTCACTCAGGTATACTGCACCTAGATAGTAATGGGAAGATATATAAAATCCCTCCAAGTTAGTGCATTTATTCACAACCGTTTCCTTAACCCCTCTAAGACAAGTAGCAAGACATTTTATGGGCTATATATAACTCCCATCAATTCTGATCCTGTTAGGGAAATCAAGTGTCCCTTATGTTAGAGGACGAAAGGGGGTCATTCCGCCGATGATTTCCACGTCTTCCCACAGAAAACTGAATGTCCCATAGTTGGAGAAGATTTTGCCCTTCTTCCACTGATTTCACCACATGAGTTTTGCCATCTTTTCGTATTAGGAGTTTCTGTGGGTATCCCCATTTGTATTGAATGTCATTATCTCTAAGAGCGAGAGTAATAGGTTGCAGCTCTCTTCTTTGCCTTAACGTCGCCATAGATAAATCAGCAAACAACCTGACTGATTGAAAAGGAGCAGGTAACTGACCGCAGTTTCTGGCCGCTAACATTAAGGCCTCTTTTGTGTGAAAAAAATGGATGCGGGCCAATGTGTCCCTTGGGATGTCAGCGCTTAAATGAGCTGGCTTAGGAATTCTGTGAGCTCTGTCTATTATCATATCAGGAACAGGTATTTTCGGCAAAAGTGCTTTAAATAGACTTTTGAGATATGTTTGCAGGTCTCTGGGAGCCACTTCTTCCGGTATACCCCGGAATTTCACATTGTTCCTTCTGGAACGATCTTCCATATCTGCGATTTTGTACTTTAAAGATTCAAGTTCATCTGCTAAATCATTATGTGCGTCTATAATGTTGTTTTGCGAGGTTGCAAATTCAGCCATTTTACTTTCCACATGAGCTACCTTGCTATCATTTTCCTTAACTTTGGCAGCCAAGGGGTTAATCATCTCTGCTATGTCCGCACGAAGTGACTGATGTAATGCAAGGAGCATATTTTTTATGGAGTCTTCACATAGTGGTTTATCAGAGGTTTGATATGTGAGTATCGGGGCTATATGGGGAGTCTCTTCTGGTATCACCCATGTTGCTGTACTGACCTCTTGGTATGTGGAGGATTCCAGTCTCGGTCTCTGCTTTTGAGGGCTAGCCGAGGGTGAGTAGCTCAGATTTGCTGCGGCGCCATTTTCTGGATCTGCGGTTCCTAAGGCTTTGATCTCGCCTGGCGTTGGAGGGAGTGAAGGGAACTCTGCCTCATTCATGGAAAAGATCTCGGGTTCCGGAGGAGGCGAGTATGAAGGTGAGCTGCATTTCGGCGAGGTGCTGTTGCAGGGTGACGGCGGGTAAGTGCCGCTGTGCGATCCGGCGCCATCTTTAGCCGGGCCTCTCTCAAAGAAGCCGTCCAGGTTCCCGCTCTGCATTTTAGGCAGTTGTCTTTTGGACTTCCCCATGTCATCAAGGATGATGTCCAGCTTCTGCCCAAGGTAATCGGGTAACGGAGAGGGTACTGTAAGCTCTGGGAAGCTCAATTGTGGTCGCTCTGGTGCAGGAGCTCTAAGATCAGGTGGCCATTCCTCTCAGCGGCCAAGCCACGCCCCCACAGTTTTTTATTTTAAATGTATTTTTATTTTTTTTAATTTGGGTACACCCCAAAACATTGGGAAATATAAACTGTGATAACCCCCTCCAGTCGTGCTAAACACACGTTCAGACAATACACTGGCTGCAGGGCAGGCTAGCACCTTCAAGGCGTAAATGTCAAGCTCAGGCCATGTGCCCAATTTGGAGACCCAGAAGTTGAAGGGGGCAGATCCATCATTCAGTACGTGTAGGCGTGTGCATGCATACTGCCCCACCATGTTGCACGTCCCCGTGATGTCCACAATCCAATTGGATATCTTCTCTATCAACTTTCGATGTTCTTTTATGCGCCTACCATGGTGATCACAGGTGGCGGGGATTCAGGGTTCCAGGCCGGAGAGGGAGCCTGAGAAAGGGATACCACATCCAAGGGAGGTCAATGGATGAAATTAAATGTAATCGAGCGGAAATGTGGGACAAAGTATTGAAGCATAAGCTTACAAGTTAAGGAGGGGGCGCGCGGCAGTTACCCACTCCTGACTCGGGGAGGTAGTGCCGATAAATAACAATACAGGAAAAATTATAGGGAATGTCACTGTGGTATTTTGGATTTGGAAATGTTAACAAGGAGAGGCCCTGCTGCCGCTTTGTTGACTCTAGATAACTTCTGCCTGATCACACGTCCCTGTGACGTCCACCATCCATTTGGATATCTTCTCTATCAACTTTCGATGTTCTTTTCTGAGCCTACCGTGTTGATCACGGTTATCGGCGAATCAGGGTTCCACGCCGGAGAGGGAGCATCAGAAAGAGAGACCACATCCAATGGAGTTTAATTGTTTCAAATTAAATATGATAGAGTGGAAATATGGGACAAAGTATTGAAGCGCAAATGTGGGACAACTTGTTAAAGTTTAAGCATTGAATGAAAGGAGGTGGCGCGCATCAATTAAAGAAGAATTTCTGAAATTTTATTCCCTGTCACCTATGCAGAGCAGGGGTTTCTATCCAGCAAAATTGGTAAAATGTCACCTGACAATGTAACAGACCATTTTTTATTTTATTTATGTTCCTGTCACCTGTACAGAGGTGCCCCCGTGACGTCCACCATCCATTTGGATATCTTCTCTATCAACTTTCGATGTTCTTTTCTGAGCCTACCATGTTGATCACGGTTATCGGCGAATCAGGGTTCCACGCCGGAGAGGGAGCGTGAGAAAGAGAGACCACATCCAAGGGAGACAAATGTATGCAATTTTATTTTGATCAAGCGGAAATATGGGAAAAGTTATTGAGGCGCAAATGTGGGACAAATTATTGAATCGCAAATGTGGGACAAATTATTAAAGCGCAAATGTGGGACAAATTATTGAAGCGCAAATGTGGGACAACTTGTTAAAGTTTAAGCATTGAATACAAGGAGGTGCCGCGCATCAAGTAAAGAAGAATTTCTGAAATTTTATTCCCTGTCACCTATGCAGAGCAGGGTTTTATTCACGTCCAAAATTGTAAAATGTTAACCCAAGAATGTAACAGAAAAATTTGTGAAATTTATTAACCTGTCTACTTGGTAGATTAGGGGTCTATGACAGAAAGAAATTGTTTAATGTCACCCGAAAATGTAAAAGAAAAATGAGTGAAATTTATTAAGCTGTCAACTAGGTAGAGGAGGGGTATATCACACCCAAAAATTAGTGAATTTCACCTGAAAATGTAACAAACTAGTGATTTTTTTCAACCTGTCTACTAGGTATAGCAGTGGTACATCACACCCAAAAATTGGTGAATTTCACCCGAAAATGTAACAGACAAATTTGTGAATCTTTTTAACCTGTCTACTGGGTATAGCAGTGGTACATCACACCCAAAAATTGGTGAATTTCACCTGGAAAATGTAACAGACAAATTTGTGAATTTTTTTAACCTGTCTACTGGGTATAGCAGTGGTACATCACACCCAAAAATTGGTGAATTTCACCCGAAAATGTAACAGACAAAGTAGTTAAATGACATAAAATAAAATACGTACAAATCCCCCACCAAAATTTTTTATTTATTAGGTGGAGGTTCATATGGAGTAGGAGTTTGAGGAGGCGGTGGACGTAGCGGTGTAGGTGGAAGCAGCGTTGGAGGAGGATGAGATAGCCAACACTGGTTTTTGGTTTTAATTTTATTTTTAAATTAGGGTACACTCCAAAAGAGTGTGAAATATCTAAATACAAGAATGAGCAATTGCGCTGCAGTATAACAATGGCTGGTTAAGGCCGGTATACATGTCTATTCAAGGTATGGACAAGTCCTGTGGGATCCATGCCTGGTTCATTTTAATGAACGTGAGCTTGTCCACATTGGCTGTGGACAGGTGGCTGCGCTTGTCTGTGATAACGCCCCCTGCTGTGCTAAACACACGTTCAGATAAAACACTGGCTGCAGGGGTGCCCAATTTGGAGACCCAGAAGTTGAAGGGGGCAGATCCGTCATTCAGTACGTGTAGGCGTGTGCACACATACTGCTCCACCATGTTGGTGAAATGCTGCCTCCTGCTAAGACGTTCCATATCAGCTGGTGGTGCTGGTTGTTGTGGCGTGCTGACAAAGCTTTTCCACATTTCGGCCATGCTAACCCTGCTTTCTGAGGTGCTGGCGGTGCCTGCCTTCTGAGGTACTCGAAACAGCCCAACAAGGAACACAGGTCTCGCATGGAGGCCCAGTCATTGGTGGTGAAGTGGTGCTGTTCCGCAGAGCGACTCACCCGTGCGTGCTGCAGCTGAAACTCCACTATCACCTGCTGCTGCTCGCACAGTCTGGCCAGCATGTGCAAGGTGGAGTTCCACCTTGTGGGCACATCGCATATGAGGTGGTGAGCGTGAAGGCCGAAGTTATGCTTCAGTGCTGACAGGTGAGCAGCAGCAGGGTGAGAACGCCGAAAGCGTGCACAGACGGCCCACACTTTATGCAGCAGCTCTGACATATCGGGTAATTCCATACAGGAGGCAAACTGAAGTGCCCTGCAATCCGCGGTGGTGGAAGGACATGCGCCAAACTGCTATCCACCTCAGGCCCAACCACCACTGCATTTACCCAGTGTGCTGTTATGGAGATATAACATCCCTGACCGTGCTTACTGGTCCACGTATCCGTAGTCAGGTGCACCTTGCCACAGATGGCGTTGCGCAGTGCACACCTGATTTCGTCCCCCACTTGGTTGTGCAGGGAAGGGATGGCTCGCCTGGAAAAGTAGTGGCGGCTGGGCATGATGTACTGTGGGACAGCCACCGCCATAAGGCCTTTAAAACTATCCGTCTCACTCTCTACCAGACGGAATGACAGCATTTCAAAGGCCAGTAATTTAGAAATGCTGGCAATCAGGGCTAGGGATCGTGGGTGGGTAGGGGGGTACTTCCTCTTCCTCTCTAGTGTTTGGGAGATGGAGAGCTGAATGCTTCCGTGGGACATTGTGGAGATGCTTGGTGACCCAGGTGGTGGTGTTGCTGGCAGATCCTCTGTTTGCGGGGTGGCAGGTGGCACTGTCACTCCAGAGGTGGATGAAGAGGCCGAGACTGCAGCAGAAGAGGAAGCAGGAGGAGCCAGAGACCTTTCTTGGTTTTTGAGGTGTCTACTCCACTGCAGCTCGTGCTTTGCACTTAAATGCCTGGTCATGCAGGTTGTGCTCAGGTTGAGAACGTTTATGCCTCGCTTCAGGCTCTGATTGCACAGCGTGAAGGGAATATCTCACACGTTCTGATCCAGACCAGGCCGGAATTTAAGTTTTTTGAACAAAATGGCTGTTTTGCAAATAACTGAATAGAACCACAGTATGTAAAGGGTGTATCTCACACGTACAGATGCAGACTAGGCCGCAATTAAAGTTTTTTGCCCAAAATGGTAGTTTTTCAAATATCTGAATAGAATTACAGTATCTAAAGTGTGTATCTCACAATGACATATGCAGCAAAGGCTGCAAAATTCTGTTTTTGGCCCAAAATGGGTGTTTGTTTAATAACAGAATATGACAGCACTATCTAAACCTTGAATTTCACATGTTCTGATGCATCAAGGGCTTTAAAATTGTGTATTTTGCCCAAAAAGGGTGTTTTAATAATAGAAGAATATACCCACAGTATCTAAAGTGTGTATCTCACACGTACTGATCCAGACCAGGCCGGAATTTAAGTTGTTTGCACAAAATGGCTGTTTTGCAAATAACTGAATAGAACCACAGTATGTAAAGGGTGTATCTCACACATACAGATGCAGACTAGGCCGCAATTAAAGTTTTTTGCCCAAAATGGTCGTTTTTCAAATATCTGAATAGAACCACAATATCTAAAGTGTGTATCTCACAATGACATATGTTTTTAAAAACCCAGAAAATTATGGCTGTATTTCTAGCTTAAATTGCCCACTGACTAATCCTGCAAAAGAACCAGATGTTGGATATTGCCAAGAGTGTGTTTTTTACTAACAGAATATGAAAGCTGTATATAACGCTTGGATTTCACACGTGCAGATGCATCAAGGGCTGTAAAATAGTATATTTTGCTAAAAAAGGGTGTTTGTAAAAACCCAGAAAATGATGGTTGTATTCTAGCTTAAATTGCACACTGACTAATCCTGCAAATGCACCAGATGTTGTATATTGCCCAAAAAGTATTATTTTTTTTTAAGATTATTAGTGCAGTATTTCAAGCTTGGATTTGAATGTCACAAAAGCTCAGCTGCAGTGCTGTTGCATTGAGCTTGCATAAAATGGCCACCGCCGCCGCCCTCCTAACTAACAGACGGATAAAAGTTATTTTTTTCTGTCACTGGGCTCAGGGCAGTGTAAAAAGATTGTGCACTGCACCCAACCGGATTCCACAAACCGGATTCCAGAAAAGTTGGGACACTAAACAAATTGTGAATAAAAACTGAATGCAATGATGTTGAGATGGCAAATGTCAATATTTTATTTGTAATAGAACGTAGATGACAGATCAAACGTTTAATCCGAGTAAATGTATCATTTTAAAGGAAAAATACGTTGATTCCAATTTTCACGGTGTCAACAAATCCCCAAAAAGTTGGGACAAGTAGCAATAAGAGGCTGGAAAAAGTAAATTTGAGCATAACGAAGAGCTGGAAGACCAATTAACACTAATTAGGTCAATTGGCAACATGATTGGGTATAAGAGCTTCTCAGAGTGGCAGTGTCTCTCAGTAGCCAAGATGGGTAGAGGATCACCAATTCCCACAATGTTGCGCAGAAAGATAGTGGCGCAATATCAGAAAGGTGTTACCCAGCGAAAAATTGCAAAGACTTTGCATCTATCATCATCAACTGTGCATAACATCATCTGAAGATTCAGAGAATCTGGAACAATCTCTGTGCGTTAGGGTCAAGGCCGTAAAACCATACTGGATGCTCCGGGCCCTTAAACGACACTGCACCACAAACAGGAATGCTACTGTAAAGGAAATCACAGAATGGGCTCAGGAATACTTCCAGAAACCATTGTCAGTGAACACAATCCACCGTGCCATCCGCCGTTGCCAGCTGAAACTCTACAGTGCAAAGAAAAAGCCATTTCTAAGCAAGATCCACAAGCTCAGGCGTTCTCACTGGGCCAGGGATCATTTAAAATGGAGTGTGGCAAAATGGAAGACTGTTGTGTGGTCAGACGAGTCACGATTCGAAGTTCTTTTTGGAAATCTGGGACGCCATGTCATCCGGACCAAAGAGGACAAGGACAACCCAAGTTGTTATCAACGCTCAGTTCAGAAGCCTGCATCTCTGATGGTATGGGGTTGCATGAGTGCGTGTGGCATGGGCAGCTTGCATGTCTGGAAAGGCACCATCAATGCAGAAAAATATATTCAGGTTCTAGAACAACATATGCTCCCATCCAGACGTCATCTCTTTCAGGGAAGACCCTGCATTTTTCAACAAGATAATGCCAGACCACATTCTGCATCAATCACAACATCATGGCTGCGTAGGAGAAGGATCCAGGTACTGAAATGGCCAGTCTGCAGTCCAGATCTTTCACCTATAGAGAACATTTGGCGCATCATAAAGAGGAAGGTGCAACAAAGAAGGCCCAAGACGATTGAACAGTTAGAGGCCTGTATTAGACAAGAATGGGATAGCATTCCTATTTCTAAACTTGAGAAACTTGTCTCCTCGGTCCCCAGACGTCTGTTGAGTGTTGTAAGAAGAAGGGGAGATGCCACACAGTGGTGAAAATGGCCTTGTCCCAACTTTTTGGGGATTTGTTGACACCATGAAATTCTGATTCAACATATTTTTCCCTTAAAATGGTACATTTTCTCAGTTTAAACTTTTGTTCCGTGATTTATGTTGTATCCTGAATAAAATATTAGAAGTTGTCACCTCCACATCATTGCATTCAGTTTTTATTCACGATTTGTATAGTGTCCCAACTTTTTTGGAATCCGGTTTGTAGATCGCTGAGTTAAAGAGAACCTGTCACCAGGATTTTGTGCATAGAGCTGGGGACATGGGCTGCTAGATGGCCACTAGCTCATCTGCAATACCCAGTCCCCAAAGCTCTCTGCGCTTTTATTGTGTTAAAAAAACGTTTTGATCCATATGCAAATGACCTGATATGAGTCCTGTATCTGGAGATGAGTCAAGCGGAAAGGAGCCCAGCACCGCCCCGCGTCCTCCGAATCTCCTCCTTGCTGGCTGATGTCACAGAGCTGGAGCGCCGAAATCTCGCGATGCGCGAGCTAGCGCATGCGCAGTGTCGGCATCATGTTCATTCCCTGTACTGGCATCAGCACAGGGAACGAACTACGCATGCGCTAGCTCGCGCATCGCGAGATTTCGGCGCTCCAGCTCTGTGACGTCAACCAGCAAGGAGGAGATTCGGAGGACGCCGGGCGGTGCTGGGCTCCTTTCCGCTTGACTCATCTCCGGATACAGGACTCATATCAGGTCATTTGCATATGGATCAAAACTGTTTTTTAACACAATAAAAGCACAGAGAGCTATGGGGACTGGGTATTGCAGATGAGCTAGTGGCAATTTAGCAGCCCATGTCCCCAGCTCTATGCACAAAATCCTGGTGACAGGTTCCCTTTAAATTGGAGTTCTGATCAAAAATTCTGTCCTATTCTCTCCCTGAAAGCACCAGCAGCATCCTCTCCCTACACTAGTAACAGCAGAGTGACGTGCAGCGCTACGTGACTCCAGCTTATGTAGAGGCTGGGTCACATGCTGCACTGGCCAATCGCAGCCATGCCATTAGTAGGCATGGCTGTGATGGCTTCTAAGGTCACACAGTTAAACGCTTGTTGATTGGTTGCTCTGCAGCCTTTCAAAAAGCGCCAAGAAGTCACCGAACACCGAACCCGAACGTTTACTGAAATGTTCGGGTTCAGGTCTGGGGTCTAAAAATCCAAAAGTTCGGTACGAACCCGAACTTTTCGCTCAACCCTAGTCTGTATGTTTTACAGTAAAAGGAGTATGTCAGGTGGTGTTCATTTCTATGATGTTTCCATTATTATCATTATTGTTCTCCAATAATGGAGCAGCAGAATGGAAATAAAAATTCCCATGTGAACTCAGCTTTTCCCTTCCCCTGGAGTCATGTACAGTTTCACATGGACCTATACCTCTTCTCCTGTCCCTACAGCCTGTCAGAACTTTCCCTGCTGCCTCTCCTCCTCCATGCTGGCTGAATGAGGGCATGGGTAAAGGGGCTGCCTTAACTTGGAGTATCTCAGTGTCTCAGTGTATACTGTAGCACATAAGAGATATGAGTCAGGTAATGTTTTACAACTAAGAATCTAAACTTTAATACATGATCTTGGTACTAGCTTCCATACAGATTGAGATATACATCTTATCGTAGTCCTGGTCTTGCTTTAAGGATTAGATTATTAGCTTTAAAATAAGATCTGGATAATATGTCTAGATGCTATGCAACCTGAGATCAAACCAATAGTAGCAAACAAGGAGGTATCTGATAAATTAGATTCTGAAAATGTGCAAATAAAAATTAAATTCCTGCGTCAGCCTCCTGCTGGAAATACTGGCTAGGTTGGTGGTTTACGCCCAGAAGGCAAACATAGGGTGCTCAGTGCATATGGATTTATACAGCAACCACTGAATACAAAAACTCTGTATACAGTTAGTTCTTTCATAATGGTCCCTGCAGGAAACATTATAATTATGTTAAAGATGTTCTCCAGCTTTTCAAACAAATTCTGGCTCTCCCCTCAGGCAGACCTGCTCCCTGCTACTCAGTTCCATCTCCTTCGGTTCATCACTGTGTTCCTTGTGCCCTGGTCTCTGCTTTAAAATTTTTTTAATGCATAGGCATCACGTGATATATACCCAAAGCAGGAAATTACTTGGTCATGTGCCACTTGGGGGACAGATCCCCACTGCAGCCAGTCACTCGATATTGCTGCACATGTCCATGCTGGAAGTTTACAAGCAGGGACTGGAGCATGATGAACACGGCGGTGGACCAAAGATTCTGGAACTGAGTGGCTGGGAACAGATAAATATGCTTCCCTCTACTGGTCTTGGGGAAGGGGAGTTAAAATTTGTTCAAGACTGGAGAACATCTTTTAGGTAACCACACACATTAGAGGAATGTTAGCTGAACCTGACTATTTTGGTGGGACCAGGTGACCAATTAATGTGTATAGAGTAGTGTTGGTCAAGCACCAAAGTGCTCATGTGCTCGAGTGGAACACTTCCCGATGCTCGGGTGCTCTACAGAGCACCCAAGCACAATGAAAGTCAATGGGAGAACCTGAGCATTAAACCAGGCACCCCCTGCTCTGAAGAGGGGAGGGTTTCGGGACTCTAGTTCAGCTTAGGAGTCCCTGTTCTGATTCCATATATAGCTATGTCCATATATGGAGTCAGTGTTTGGGGACACCCAGAGTACCGATGTAGTAGAGTTAACACTTATGATTTCTGAGATGTGTTATCTAAACTAAGCCAACACCTTCCATTCATTTTCAATTGCTTTTGTTTAAAGATAACATGATGATTTAAGACATTTGAGTGCTAACCCTGCTACATCTGTATTTAAATCTAATTTAGCCTCTATTTCTGAAAAGTTTCTGGTGGGATTTGAACTCACAACCTTCTACATTGCAGCCAAGAATGTTAACCACTACAGTATAGAGCTGCATGGCTAGTCTCACTTAAAAAAACAAACAAAAAAAAAACAACAATAAAAATAAAAATAAATGAGACTTCTGCTGTATAGGAATACTTAGTAGTAAGTATTCCTATGCAGCAGAAGTCTCATATGTTTTTTTTTTTTAAGCAACTGGCCATGCAGCTCTATAGTGTAGTGTTATCATTCTTGGCCGTAATGTAGAAGGTTGTGAGTTTGGAATCCCGTCAGAAACTTTACAGAAACAGAGGCTAAATTAGATTTAAATACACTGACTCGAGCACACGCAATATTTGGCCGAGCATAGCGATGCTCGAGCCGAACTGGTGTTTGGCCGAGCTTGCTCGCCCAACACTAGTATAGAGGTTTCCTGAGTCCTTCACCACCAATGTTGAGCAAAACACTATTTAGACAGTTGGATTTTAACCTCATCAACTGTTTTATTTTCAAGATTTATAGGCCACTGCCAGAGACGTTTGACAGCAGCTTATTCCCTCTAAACTTATCCAGAACGCATACAGCTCAACATCTGCATGTGTAGGGTTGGGTGTCAGAAGGAACAGCTGTAAGGTTGGTATGGCCAGTAGTGTTGAGAGCGAATATTCGAATAGCGAATTTTAATCGCGAATATGGTCACTTCGAGAATTTGCGAAAATTTAGACTATAGCGCTATATAGCAGCAGTCACCACCAGAGGCTGGCCCGCATGGTGGCAGACTACATGGGGTCTGTCAGTGCTTCCAACAGCATGAGCACCGACAACCCCATGGAGTATTGGGTTGCCAGGCTGGACACCTGCCGTGAGCTCTCTCAGTATGCGCTGGAATTACTGTCTTGCCCCCCCTCCAGCGTACTGTCTGAACGGACATTCAGCGCGGCAGGTGGGGGGGTCACCAACAAGCGGACCCGTCTGTCCACTGACTCCGTGGACAGACTGATATTTATCAAAATGAACAAGTCCTAGATCGGCAGCGACTTCTTGGTCCCCGCCATCGGTTCCGGGCGCTGAAGGGTCCATTGTCAATCCCTCTCCTTGTCTCTCCCTCCCAAACTTCATTGTTTTTTAACTTATATATATTTATCTTGATGAATTTTTTTATTTATATATTTATTTACGGATTAAGTTTTTATATATTTATAACTTTATTTATATATTTCTGTATGGATGAATTTATTAATGTATTTATTGATTAATTAATTTATGTATTTATTTATTCATGGATGCATTTTTTTATATATTTATTTATTGATGACTTAATTTATATATTTCTCTATTGTTGAATTTATTTACGTATTTTTTCCACTGCGCTACGAATTTGACCGCGCAGCCGCAGTGGAAAAGGAGAGAGGAGGAGAGTAAACGGGCGGGCAGAGGCACACGGAGGGCGGGGTTATGAGCCGTTGAGGAGGTGCTGCCTGGGGCTCGGACGATTGAGACGCCACCCTGGGCACTTGAAAGGGCGCATTTACAGAATCTTAAAAGTTCATTTTTGGCTGAAAGAAAACTCCATTAGATACAACAAAGGTACAGTTTTTAAGTTCTGGGTGGTACATATAACGCTATTTGATCAGTCTAATATGCTCAAATGTGGTGACAGACTCCCTTTAACAATTAAAAAAAAAATAAAAAAATAAAAAAAATATATATATATATATATATATTAAATATATACTAGACATTAAGCCCGTTAGAATAACAGGCAATAGAACAGTAGTGCATAAACATTTGTAGGAACAGTAAATCTTAAATGTCAAGGGAACATGACCAAATTGGCTTCTTGTGTCGAATAACTTGATTAAATTGATTAATCGTTTCAGCCCTAGTATAGTGTAACCCTTAGTCCTCTGTGTGATCTCAGGACAATGCCCTCCATACATAAACCATGCTGAAAATAGACCTCTCAGATACCAATTGGCACACAGCGCTCCACACGCTGCCCACACCGTTCTGCTCTCTGTTTCTATATCGTGCACACCAGGGGCGAATTAAGTTTATGATAGGCCCGGGGCTGTCTACCCAACTCGGGCCCCTCCCTCCATTTTAGTTTATTTTATTTTTTGTATGAAGAGGCTGCGGTGCTTCATGAGGTCCACAGTCTCTTCCTAGGTTATCTTCAGACTAAAAAAAATACCCCAAATTACCCCAAATTGGGTCCTAAACTGAAAAATTTGGTCGCCAAATTTAAAATACATATAATTATAATAAAAAAGACATGGAGGAGAATACAGCACCACATACCGCTTACATCCAGTGACATCTCCTGTCATGTAGACCTTCTCTTTCCTCTTCTCCTCCATTTGACCCAGACCGCCATAGCAAATTCTTTCAGCCACATCTCGTTTCTACAGTTTGTAACACAGACACGTTAGATTTCTAAATTTTTCCATCAACCTCCCCATCCTGGTGTCCCCACAGTGTCATCCTGCTGCCACTCCAAATACTGTGCCCGTTGTGCCCCCCAATGCCCCAGGTACTATACTGATGAAAAAATAGTGACCCCAGTAGACCTAATTGGGGTCATTTATTAAACTTGTGTAAAGTAGAACTGGATTTTCAAAAGAGCAGTCAAAAATGAATGGAGGAACCTGATTGGCTGCTATGGGCAACTAAGCCAGTTCTGCTTTACACCAGTTTGATAAATTACACCAAATGTCCCTATAGTGTCCGCAGCAGCTATAATGTCCCCTAGAGTGCCCCGAGTAATAATAACACCCTCTATTGTGCGCCAGGCAATAATCCCTGTATAGTGTCCCCAAAAATAATAGAATTGCCCCTACAGTGCCTCCCTAATAGCAACACCCCCATATAGTAATTTCCACCACACTGCCCCCACATAGTAATCCCCCATAATAATTTGCCCCCACACAGTAATTTCCCCCAAACTGCCCCATATAGTAGTTTGCCCCCACACAGTAATTTCCCCTACATAGTAATTTGCCCCACACTGCCCCTACATAGTAATTTCCACCACACACTGCCCCCACATAGTAATTTCCCCCACACTGCCCAATATAGTAATTTGTCCCCACATAACAATTTCCCCACACTGCCCCCACACAATAGTTTCCCCCACACTGCCCCACATAGCAATTTCCCCCACACTGCCCCACATAGCAATTCCCCACACACAATAGTTTCCCCCACACTGCCCCCACACAATAGTTTCCCCCACACTGCCCACACATTGCAATTTCCCCCACACTACCCCCACACAATAGTTTCCCCCACATAGTAATTTCCCCCACACTGCCCCCACACAGTAATTTCCCCACATAGTAATTTGCCCCCACACTGCCACCACATAGTAATTTGCCCCCACACTGCCCCCACATAGTAATTTGCCCCCACATAGTAATTTCTTCCACACTGCCCCAACACAGTAGGTCCCCCCCACTGCCCGACATAGTAATTTGCCCCCACATAGTAGTCCCTCCCATAATAATTTGGCCCCACACAGCCCCCACATTCCCCCGATGTACTCGATGTCTCCTCACTAATATGTCCTCCTGTGTGTCCCCCCCCCCCACATGTCCCCCAAAGTAGGCACATGAAATAAAAGAATAAAAATATATATATATATTTAAAGCTAAATACTCACCTATGTCCAGGGCCAGGCGCTTTCTCGCAGAGGAAGGAGGGGTGAAGCAGGTGTGCACACGTCACAGTGCTGGGTCCCGGCACGGGCGCGCGATGATGTCATCACGCCCGCCTGCGCCAGGATTTCACTACCGCATAGGCCTCAGGCCTACTAGGCCTGAAGCCTATGGTGGTGATCGGCATCTGGACAGGGAACTATGCGCTCCCGTGTCCCACCGCAGTATGTGGGCATTCGGGTCGGCGTTGTGCCCCCCAGCGGTGCTGGGCCCGGGGCTGCCGTCCCGAACGTCCCTATTGTAATCCGCCACTGGTGCACATCGAGTCTGGAGAAGAACACTGCGGTAACGCAGCCTGCCGTGCCGTATGCTGATTCCTCCAAGCCAGAGGGCAGCAGGACTGGCGGGGTTTAGCAGTGGCTCTCTCATCCTCCTTTTGTCTGTGAAGAGGCATTGATACCAACGCTCGCACGACCCATATATGATCAGCGCCACACAATCCCTGGAAGCCCTGCATTATTCTGCATTGTATAGGACCGGATTACTGTACATTTTTCATGAACTTAAAGGAATATAAATTTCTATGTCAAGTCCACAAAGATGAAGCAAAGCTGCATTCGTTTTGTGAGGTAAGTTTACCGGCTGTTCGATGTAACTCATGGTGCCTTCAAAACAGACTCCAAACTCCGCTCTGCTGGATTACAGTGTAGGTGCTCCATGGTGCCTGTCAGCCCCTTCCTTGTGAAAGCTGCCTTGAGCTATGTGACACTACCCCACATGTGTAGTCAAGCCTCGCAGCTAAAGGCTTATTCTGCAGCATGACCTGCGATCGATGATCTGGGCTGCGCACTGGAGGCAGGTGCCGAGGGCCCCGCCAGCAGCCGGGGACTGTGACTGAGTCATCACCGAGGGGAGGGGAACTGATCCTGGCGACAGAGCCGGGGACACTACCACACCCGGGCCGAGGCAAGGTGGTTCCTCACTGGCTTCTGTGCTCTAAAGGGCAGAGGACGGCTGGGTGCTGCCGATGGCTGGAGCACGGCGTGTTTGTGGTGCTGATCATGTATGGGTCGTGCGATCTGCGGTAACCATGCCTCTTCACAGACAAAAGGAGGATGAGAGAGCCACTGCTAAACCCCGCCAGTCCTGCTGCCCTCTGGCTTGGAGGAATCAGCACACAGGGTGGCAGGCTACGTTACCGCAGTGTTCTTCTATAGACTCAATGTGCCCGATATGAAAACTGAGAGCAGACCGGTGCGGGCAGCGTTTGGAGCTAATGTCGTATTAATTTATTGTGGGTTGTACAAACTTAAAATACAATCGATAAACAATTTTGTCAAAGGAAAATATTGCTTTTTGTATGCATGGGAGCACATTCCTGCTCTAGATGACGAACCTGCTGCTGTAAGAAGTGTAAGTTTATTTTTGTTGTTGCCCAGGTCTGGTGGGGGCCCATTCCTGGGAACACATTCCTGCTGCAAGCAAAGAACCTACTGCTGCTTTCAGAGGTGTCTACGTTTATTTTTGTTGTTGCCCAGGTCTGGTGGGGGCCCATTCCTGGGAACACATTCCTGCTGCAAACAAAGAACATACTGCTGTCTGTTCCTGCTGAGTTAGGCCGACCTTTATATATATATCTTTAAAAAACTTTTTTTTTATTTCTTGTGGGCTTTATAATCTTAAAAATCCTTTGAAATACAAAAATGGCAAAGCAATATATTGCAATTTGTATGCATGGGAACACATTCCTGCTGCCAAGAAAGAACATACTGCTGTCAGAGGTGTATACATTTTTTGGGGGGTTGCCCCGGTCTGGCGGGGGCCCATTCCTGGGAACATATTCCTGCTACAAACAAAGTGGCTCCAGTCTGTTCTGAGTTTGGCCCATCTATGTGTAGGCCTTATACTACACCTTTACCATTTACCTACTGATGTCTGTCCGGATGGGTTTGGGCAAGCTATGTGTAGGCTTTATACTACACCTTTACCATGTACCTGCTGCTGCTACTGTCTGTCCTGATCCTGCTGAGTTTTGTGAAGGCAGTTTACTCCACCATTACCTTTACCTGCTGCTCGTCTGTCCTGATCCAAATGAGTTTGCCCCAGGACTAAAGGGGCCTTCCTGCAACCTTATAGGTTAAAATTCATCAAAAACATAACAATATCTAAAAATGAAAGCACACGTTAGAACGTAAAGGAATATTTATTAACAATGTTGATGAACAAATATGCCTTTAAGGCAACTTTTTTAGTTGCTTATTGAGGTCCAGCAACTCCTGGATACCCTTACGGTGAAGCTCCTTCAGCTGATGCACCTTCTTATCCATTTGCCGCTGCTGCTGATGTAACCTCCTTTGATGCTCCCATATTATCTTTTGCTGGGCGCTGATCTCCAGCATCGCCCTTTGGTCGGCCTGCTGCAGCTGCTTTTTTTTATTTTTTATTATTGTCAGGATTTAAAAAAATATAAAATTTACTTTCAATTAAGAGGCAATTAGTGTATTGTGTATTTATGATTATTATATAGTTTGTTAGTTAATGATAGTTTAGTATAGTATAATGTTATTTAGTTGGTTAGTTAGTGCTAGTTTAGTAGAGTATAATTGTATTTAGTTGGTTAGTTTGTGATAGTTATGTAGAGTATAATGTTATTTAGTTGGTAAGTTAATGGTTTTTATGTAGATTACATACCATAGTTAGTGTCCAGTGTTGTTGTTTTCTATTACTGTAGTGTGTGTTGTCCCCTCATTTTTGGCCCTTTGTTTCTGTACATGTTATGGATACAGAATTATATTGCTCTGTGCACATATTTACCCTCCTGGCGGGGGCTGGTGACAACCTCCGCCTCCTCCTCTTCTTCCTCATCAGTAGCTGAGGGGGGATGCGGCTGCAGAAAGGGACCTGCTTCTTCGGCCTCCACCTCCACCATTTCGCCAACATCAGGTGGTGGTCTATCATCTGCATGCTGGGAGGGGTCCAGCATGCTCTCACTCCTCCTCCTCCTCCTCCTCCAATACCGAGACCACAACCACCATCATATCCTTTGTAGAAGGCCTGCGCCGTACAGAGGGAACTGGAACCCCTGTAATCACACAATGTTCAGAATTTAGGCAAACAACTCAGAACTCATAACAAATTCAAAATCACCCCTTAATGACCGGGCCATTTTTCTCCTTTCTGCCCAGGCCATTTCAAGCAAATCTGACATGTGTCACTTTATGTGGTAGTAACTTTAAAATGATTTTACTTATTCAGGCCATTATGAGATTGTTTTCTCGTCACATATTGTATTTCATAATTTTTTATATTTTTTTACGGTGTTCACCTGAGGGTTTAGATCATGTGATATTTTTATACTGCTGGTTATTACAGACGTGGCGATACCTAATATGTATATATTTTTTGGGTATTTTATTATTACACAATAATAGCATTTTTGAACCAAAATAAATCATGTTTTAATGTCTCCATATTCTGAGAGCCATATTTGTTTTATTTTTTGGGCGATTGTCTTAGATAGGAGCTCATTTTTTGCAGGATGAGGTGACGGATAAACTGGTACTATTTTGGGGGTCATACGCTGTTTTTATTGCTTCGTGTTGCACTTTTAGTGATGTAATGTGACAAAAAATAGTTTATTTAGCACAGTTTTTATTTTTATTTTTTTAACTGTGTTCACCTGAGGGGTTAGGTCATGTGATATTTTTATAGAGCCAGTTGATACGGACGTGGCGATACATAATATGTCTACTTTTCTTTTTTTCACAATTTTTTTTACATTTTTAATTAACTTTATTTTGGAAAAAGGATGCTTTTTTTCCCCTTGAAAATGTATTTTATTTTAAAACATATATTTTTTTAACTTTTTTTTTCCAGTTTATTTTTTTCCCCCCTCTGGGACTTCAACCTTTGGGGGTCTGAACCGGCTGATTTGCTACATGTCACACCAGTTAATAAGTAGTCATTTGTAAAGGGATGAAATACTTATTTTCATAACTGTATATATACATTACAGAGTGTTGGCGAGAGATACAAAAGTAATGTAAGCATTGTACCTGGGCATATTCTGTCACAAATCTCTCTGATCCGCTCCGAATTTCTCCTCTTCAAATCAGACCATTTTTTTAATATGGCCATCCTAGTGTCACGGACGTTCCCGTGGCAGGTACCAGAAGATTAGAGATACTGGCAACTCGTGGTTTAAATTGACAAGTTCACTGTGAATCTTATTGTGTCTGTGTTTTGATGAATGCCACACCCCTTGCTTCAGGTGTTGCTTGTTGGTAATTTACTTTTCCCATAAGTAGCCGCTTCTCACTCTTGAAGGTGTGGTTTATAGATTTTCTTCCTGCCTTCTAACTAGCTGGTCGGTTGTACTCTGTGGTGCTTCTGGAGTTGCCAGTTTTCTACTTTCAGATAAGTCTTGTCTTTTTTTATTGTTTTGTGTTTTTTATATTCCCTGTTTGTATCTGGGCCTGAGACAGAGACTTCCATTCGTCCATCTGGGGAGTAATGGGTTGTCTCTGGTCCTAACCTCATTCCAGGGCCTTATAGGAATATAAGGGCCTAGGTATACAGCATATGAATATTCCTACCTTTAAGGTCTATTCATATTGATAGGTAGTTAGGGCCCAGATTAGGGTTGTTTAGGAGGTGACCTGTTCCTTCACTGGTTTCCAGGCCCAGTTACTGTTCCCTTTCCCTCCTATGTTTAGTGTGGAGTTTTTCCCCCACACTGATCGTGACACCTAGGGTGATTACCCTTAAACTTCCTCTTGAACTCGGAAAGGATCTCCCTCACAATGGTCTGCTTCTCAGCGTGGACCCGGGTCCAGTCATAGCCCCGCTCCAACATGCGCTGCAGGATAAAGATGCAAGCATATAATCAATTTTTTTAAAATACAAGTATTGTAAATAATGTACTCAGCAAAACATCAAAAAGTATTTTGTCTTCGAAGG
The DNA here is from genome assembly GCF_905171765.1 of Bufo bufo. NCBI lineage: Eukaryota > Metazoa > Chordata > Amphibia > Anura > Bufonidae > Bufo > Bufo bufo. The sequence goes on from NC_053395.1 coordinate 52,101,497, forward strand.
GGAAATATTAGATTTAATGTTACTGTTATAAGATAGGATTGTATTGAGATTATACTGTAGGTGTGTGGGGTCTGAGCAATCGGATATTGGCCAGCTGAGCAGAGATGTACCTGTCTAGTGAAGTTACGGTACTGTATGGGGTGTACAGCTGGTTCGTGGTGCACCCGTGGTGCACCCTGGGTAACTGTAAATGAACCAGCAAATACTGGCGGTCTGACAAAGAAAGCTTCTCCTGAGTCCTGAGCAACAGGACACAAACTCTAATCTATAGACTGTGTTTTTGTGTGTGTGTGTGTGGGGGGGGGTATATAGTGTGCATCAGGAAAATGGATGTGCAATGTGCATGTGAGAGATATTTCTATACTGTCCATACGTACATGCTACAGACATAGTGCTGTAATGTTACAACAATACTTAGTGCACCAATCAGTAATATCTACAGTACTTAGACCTGACAAAAAGTGAAGTTATATGTATCGCGAAAATTCGGATCATAAGTGGGGTTTTCACAATTACGAATATTTTATAACTCTCTATCTGCATATAAAGCGATTGGTCTGACATGCATGTGAAATGTAATCAAATGAACTGGTGTAATGTTAAATTTCTTACAGTGATTAGGAGGTCTTCCTCACTGTCTCGAAAATTGCTTCCGACCATCTTTTCCAATCGCCTCAAACTGTGGGTATTCGAAAACAGTCTCTAGTCCACGCCCCTTTTTGCGCAAGCGCATTAAGCGAATTTTACATTGCGATTTTAGTAATAAAAAAAATGTGAACGAAGATAGCGAATTCACGAATCAGTTTAGGGCCTGCCCCTCCTACAGGAATCATGGCAGTCATATGGTCTTCTATAGTAGGTACGCTGCTGAATATGTAACTATAAAACATCAATTTCATGTCGGTTAAATAGAGATAAGCGAACCAATTCTACACATCTTGAATTTATTATGAATTTCCTAAAAGGCTCTAATTTTGGAAAATCAGAAACTTTTCTGTTTGGTCTCTCATGAATCACTCAAAACAGTGGACAGCATTTTACAAATTAGAAGACAGAGGATAAGGTGTCTGCCACTAAAAAATAATTATTTTCTGAGCAATTGTTTTATTAAAAATTTAATCTGACTGTGCAGTGTTAACACACTGCACAGTCAGATTACATTTTTAATAAAAAATTGCTCAGAAAATGATTATTTTTTTGTGGCAGACACCTTATCCCTCTGTCTTCTAACTTAAACAGGCTGTTTATTACCATTGGCTACAATTTGTTTACCCAATGCCATACATGTTGCTGATGCTCTCCCTACAATCTCGCTACACTGTCCCTGCTGTCTCCCAATCCAGTATTGCACAATTAAAAGTATTTAGCAACACTGTCCCAAGGTGCTTGCCACATTTCTCCCTATGCTCAGCTCACAGTGAAATGGCGGAGACCGCGTGGGATGAGGCTTTTAAAGGGCTATGACCTCACATGTGCTGGCTAGCTGCTGATTGGCTGTCAGCTCTGCATTATGGGTGATCTCATATTCCCGGGCTTATTACTTTGTAACACATGTAGACACCATTTTACGAACAAAACAATTCTTTACCACGAAGCACAAGGAAATTCAGATTTGTTGCAAATAGGATTTTTTCTACACTTCGGATCAAATTCCACTTCTGTTGCTTTGATTCGCTCAGCACTAATAATTCTAAGTTCTATTATATTGCTTTAAAATTAGTCCTTCCTTTATTGTTTCGACTCCGTTTGAATCCACTTCTGGCTTTGGCTGAAAAACCTGCAGGTAAGGCCTCATGCACATGACAGTATTTTTTCACGGTCCGCAAAACGGAGTTCCTTTGGTCCGTGATCCGTGACCGTTTTTTCGTCCATGGGTCTTCCTTGATTTTTGGAGGATCCACGGCATCCGCCTGGCCGTGCGGAGCCAAACGGATCCGTCCTGACTTACAATGCAAGTCAATGGGGACGGATCCATTTGACGTTGACACAATATGGTGCAATTGCAAACGGATCCGTCCCCCATTGACTTTCAATGCAAAGTCAGGAGTTAATATACCATAGGATCAGAGTTTTCTCCAATCCGATGGTATATTTTAACTTGAAGCGTCCCCATCACCATGGGAACGCCTCTATGTTAGAATATACCATCGGATTTGAGTTACATCGTGAAACTCATATCCGACAGTATATTCTAACACAGAGGCGTTCCCATAGTGATGGGGACGCTTCAAGTTAGAATATACTACGAACTGTGTACATGACTGCCCCCTGCTGCCTGGCAGCACCCGATCTCTTACAGGGGGCTGTGATCAGCACAATTAACCCCTCAGGTGCCGCACCTGAAGGGGTTAATTGTGCGTATCATAGCCCCCTGTAAGAGATCAGGGGCTGCCAGGCAGCAGGGGGCAGACCCCCCTCCCTCCCCAGTTTGAATATCATTGGTGGCCAGTGTGCGGCCCCCCCCCTCCCTCTATTGTATTATCATTTGTGGCCAGTGTGCGACCCCCCCCGGCTCCCCCTCCCTCCCTCCCTCTATTGTATTATCATTGGTGGCCAGTGTGCGGCCCCCCCTGGCCCCCCCTCCCTCCCTCTATTGTATTATCATTGGTGGCCAGTGTGCGCCCCCCCCGGCCCCCTCTCCCTCTATTGTATTATCATTGGTGGCCAGTGTGCGGCCTGCCCCTCGACCCCCCCTCCCCGATCATTGGTGGCAGCGGAGAGTTCCGATCGGAGTCCCAGTTTAATCGCTGGGGCTCCGATCGGTAACTATGGCAACCAGGATGCTACTGCAGTCCGATCGGTGGTTACTTAGCACTATTAGAAGCATCATACTTACCTGCTGCGCTGTCTGTGACCAGCCGGGAGCTCCTCCTACTGGTAAGTGACAGGTCTGTGCGGCGCATTGCTTAATGATCTGTCACTTACCAGTAGGAGGAGCTCCCGGCCGGTCACAGACAGCCCAGCAGGTAAGTATGATGCTTCTAATAGGGGGAGAGAGGGGAGGCCGCACACTGGCCACCAATGATATTAAAACAATAGAGGGGGGGCCGGGGGGGCGCACACTGGCCACCAATGATAATACAATAGAGGGAGGGAGGGGGGGTCGGGGGGGCCGCACACTGGCTACCAATGATAATACAATAAAGGGAGGGAGAGGGGGCCGGGGGGGGGCCGCACACTGGCCACCAATGATATTAATACAATAGAGGGAGGGGGGGCAATTAAAACTGGGGAGGGAGGGGGGTCTGCCCCCTGCTGCCTGGCAACCCCTGATCTCTTACAGGGGGCTATGATACGCACAATTAACCCCTTCAGGTGCAGCACCTGAAGGGTTAATTGTGCGGATCACAGCCCCCTGTAAGTGATCGGGTGCTGCCAGGCAGCAGGGGGCAGTCATGTACACAGTTCGTAGTATATTCTAACTAGAAGCGTCCCCATGGGAACGCCTCTGTGTTAGAATATACTGTCGGATTTGAAAAAGCTTTTATGCAGACGGATCTTCAGATCCGTCTGTATGAAAGTAGCCTACGGACACGGATCACGGACACGGATGCCAATCTTGTGTGCATCCGTGTTTTTTCACGGACCCATTGACATGAATGGGTCCGTGAACCGTTGTCCGTCAAAAAAATAGGACAGGGCATATTTTTTTGACGGACAGGATACACGGATCACGGCCGCGGATGACAAACGGTGCATTTTCCGAGTTTTCAACGGACCCATTGAAAGTCAATGGGTCCACAGAAAATCACGGAAAATGGAACAACGGCCACGGGTGCACACAACGGTCGTGTGCATGAGGCCTTAATCTGCCACAAAACCTCCTCCAAAAAACTACATGTGAACCTGCCCTCAGAGTATCATTTTCAGGGCAATTGGGGCATGTTCAAATCGAGTCAAATTTATCAGGACCCAAATCGGACCCAAAACTAATTTTGTGAACTTACCTGTCAAATGAATTTTCAGTCATTAAAATAGTGGTTGCAGAGGTAGCAGCTGTACTTCTCCCACGTTAGAAGACACCAGTATTATAAATAGTACATTTCTAGGTTTTGGGACCCTGCTAAAGATTTTTCATTGAGGCCCAGAAGTTTCAAGTTATGCCTCTGCTTTTGATTTTTGTAAACCAAGGGTTGAAAGCAAAATTTCCACATTTATATATATATTTGCACTTTCAGAGCATTTAACCTGCAAAGCAAACTGAGAGCAGATTTTCATATTCATGCTTCTATGTTTAGATTTCGAATAGTCTATGTGTGGGTTGTCAAATTTTCATTACTCAACTTTTGACAAAACGGTAGAATAGCTTTTTTTTAATTTTTTTTTAAATTTACTTTAGGGATTCCATTACTTCCTGGGTTATTTAACAATTATTGGTATTTTTCCTAAGCAGACTGTCAATCAAAAGCTAAATTATGCTTAATCTGCATGCCAATGTAGGTTGATATTTCAACCTTGAAAACAGGCATTGGATAGGAAATTAAAGCCTGGTGAAGTAAATTTATAATGAGGATTTAGTTACTCGATTGAAAGGGGTATATCCTAGGTCAGGGGTAAGCAACTATCGGCACTCCAGCTGCTGTGAAACTACAATTCCAATGCTCCATTCATTTCTATGGAAGTTCGGAGAAATGCAGAGTAAGTATACATGCTGGGAGTTGTAGTTTCACAGCAGCTGGAGTGCCGGAGGTTGACTACCCCTGTCCTAGGTATTTACTCATGAAACTGACAAGCAAATGTTCATGAGATGGATGTCCAAGTGTTTTCAAAACCTTGGGCTACTAAGGCTACTTTCACACTAGTGGCACGGACCTCCGGCAGGCTGTTCCGTCGGCTGAACAGCCTGTCGGATCCATCTTGCCACTAGTGAACATGTGCCCCCGGACTGCCGCTCCGTCCCTATTGACTATAATAGGGGCGGGGGTGGAGTTCCGGCAGAAGCACGGCAGCTCACGGCGAGAGGCTGCCGGAATAAAACTATGACATGTCCGACATTTATTCCGGCAGCCTCTCGCCGTGTGCTGCCGTGCCTCCGCTGGAACTCCGCCCCGCCCCCATTATAGTCAATGGGGACGGAGCGCCAGTCAGGGGGCACACATTCACTAGCAGCAGGACGGATCCGACAGGCTGTTTAACCGACGGAAGAGCCTGCCGGAGGTCCGTGCTGCTAGTGTGAAAGTAGCCTAAGGACACTTTTAGAAACTACAAGAGTGCAATGGCCAGGTAGCGCTGGTGGTGGATTTGAAAGGCAAAAAGCTTCTGACTGGTTACCCTTTAAAGGCTTATCCCAAAAATTTTAAACTGTTTTAAAACTCTTTGAGGGATATTACAATGCAATATTACAATGGTGTAATATGCTGAAAAAAATACTAACATTGCAAATCAAATGTGGTGATTTGTGTCACCTCATAAGGTGCACGGCACTTTTAAAATATAACTTTTTAAATATAAATTTGATTATCTGCCTATTTCTCTTGATTTGTGACATTTTAACACCAATAGCACTAAAATAGGACTTTTTAAAACCAAAACGCGCCTTTTCAGACAATCCTGCCAGACCACGCTGCAACTTTTGAAACATATTTGTGACTTTTGAAGCATATTTGTGACATTGTCGCTGATAAATTTTATCTCAGAATTGGGAGGTTTTTGTTAATGTTTTGTTTTTGTTGGATGTCAATTTACTGGCAAAACCCAGCTGTTTAGCTCATTTATATTGGATAAAAATAAATGCATCCTGTTTTAATACTTACCTATCACTTGTTCCCACCTTTCTTTTAATAAATGTGAGTTTCTGACAAAAAGTCTAATTTTTATGTCATAAATGCGACTTTTTTACATAAAACACCACCACATAAGCTGGCTTAATTGTCCACAACAATTTGAGCAATTTCTGCCGATAAGAGGACGATAAATGAGGCGTAATATGCTCCGATTTGATAGCCCCAACAACTTTGACATTTAGAATTCATTTCTGGCGTGATGCGTTCTTCATGGTGAAAATACTGGAGGAAACAGTTGATATATTTGGTGCAAATCAAAACACCATTCTTTTTGCCGCATTTTACTCCATAATTCTGGCGCAATATGCTTAGTAAATGTCCCTCTTTGACTCACTTATCTGGAGGACTTTCTTTCATTTGTGTCTGTGGGCATCAGCTCATTAGGAACCTGCATGTACCAGGTTGCAGTGTAACTAGCTACCCTGCATACAAAATAGTCCCTCATGTATAGCTCCAGATATATATACAGCGAGGAACAGAAGTATTTGAACACCCTGCGATTTTGCAAGTTCTCTCACTTAGAAATCATGGACGGGTCTGAAATTCACATTGTAGGTGCATTTACACTCTGAGAGACAGAATTTTTTTTCAAAATCAGGAAATCCCATTGTATGATTTTTAAAGAATGTATTTGTCTTGCACTGCTGAACATAAGTATTTGAACACCTGAGAAAATCAGTGTTAATATTTGGTACAGAAACCTTTGTTTGCAATTACAGAGGTCAAATGTTTCCTGTAGTCTTGACCAGGTTTGCACACACTGCAACAGGGATTTTGGCCCACTCCTCCACACAGATCTCCTCTAGATCTGTCAGGTTTCGGAGCTGTTGCTGGGCAACACAGAGTTTCAGCTCCCTCCAAAGATGTTCTATTGGATTTAGGTCTGGAGAACCTTGATATGCTTCTTACGGAGCCACTCCTTGGTTATCCTGGCTGTGTGCTTCGGGTCATTGTCATGTTGGAAGACCCAGCCACAACCTATCTTCAATGCTCTGACTGAGGGAAGGAGGCTGTTGCTCAAAATCTCACAATAAATGGTCCCATTCATCCTCTCCTTAATACAGTGCAGTCGTCCTGTCCCATTCGCAGAAAAGCACCCCCAAAACATGATTTTACCACCCCCATGCTTCACAGTAGGGATGGTCATTGGCATTGGCAAACTTCAGACAGGCCTGGAATGTGACAATAAATGACAAGATTATATACTAACAGCGAGTGCCGGTCCGTTCTTCCTTAGGCCTGGATATGTGATGACTTGAGCAGGGGAACCTTCCGTGCAATGCATGATTTGAAACCATGATGGTGTAGTGTTCTACCAACAGTGACCTTTGAAACAGTGGTCCCAGCTCTCTTCATGTCATTGACCAGCTCCTCCTTGTAGTTCTGGGCTGATTCCTCACCTTTCTTACTTTCAGTGATACCACACGAGGTGAGATCTTGCATGGAGCCCCAGTCCAAGGGAGACTGAAAGTCGTCTTTAGCCTCCTACATTTTCTAGCAATTGCTCCAACAGTTGATCTATTTTACCAAGCTGCTTGGCAATTGCCCCGTAGCTCTTTTCAGCCTTGTGGAGGTCCACAATTTTGTCTCTAGTGTCTTTTGTCTTGCCCATGGTAGTAGTTGGAGTCTGACTGTTGGGTGGACAGGTGTCTTTAAAGAGCTCAGACAGGTGCTACTTAGATTAATGAGTGGAGTAGAGGTGGACTTTTTAAAGGCACAGTAAAAGGTCTTTGAGAGCCAAAATTCTTGCTGTTTTCACGCCAAACAGGTAGCAGGCCTTCATCCAGACACAAGGCTCCCAGATCCCAACACAGAGACATGGCTTCTGAGCCCAGCTGCCTATTTAATGACAGCCAGGTGCTGCCAAAACCCGGAGCGGCATTTAAAATCCGGTACGGTATTTGACCTCACCTGGCTGTAAATCAGCCCAGCAGCACATGCTGGGAGGAAGATACCTGTTTTCCCAGAACAAACCTCTCACTGTGTCACATACCCCCCATTTGTTCAACCCTGAGCGGGTGAACACACACCAGACAGTTTACCCGGGACTGGGCATCCGCGTTTCCCTGTAACCGGCCTGTCCTGTGTTCTACCGAAAACGTAAAGTTTTGTAGGGAGAGAAACCATCTCCTGGCTCATCTACTTGAGAGGGGAATGGTCAGTCACCAAACAGGTAGCAAGCCTTCATCCAGACACAAGGCTCCCAGATCCCAACACAGAGACATGGCTTCTGAGCCCAGCTGCCTATTTAAGGACAGCCAGGTGCTGCCAAAACCCAGAGCGGCATTTAAAATCCGGTCCGGTATTTGACCTTACCTGGCTGTAAATCTAGAAGGAAAATACCTGTTTTCCCAGACCAAACCTCTCAGTGTGTCACAAGAAGTAGAAAGAAGACGATGCCAGCTGCGCGAGCAAGTGGATGAGGTGAGTTAATTGTTTTTATTTTTTAACCCCTCAAGCAACATTTTACTAAGCATTCTGTATTAAGAATGCTATAATTTTTTTTTATAACCATGTAGTCTCTTGAATCAAGGTTAGGTGGCTCTATCTGTAAAATTATGATAAGATGACCAAGATGACCACACATTTTTCAATTTTTCAGTTCCTAGATTGCCAGTGTGCCAACTCTAATTTATAAAGGTTGTCCACTGTCTGCAATCAAGACTCTTCTTTTTATGACATAGAAGTCAAATGTCTCTTTAGCAATTCCAATATGAATTTTTAACTAGAACCTTTACCTAATGTATGCCATTTCTAATGCTGCTGTTTTGTCATATGGCAGAGGTGGCTCCAGGCTCCTTTAGGCACTCGCCCAGGAAGCTATTACAAACTCTGTACTCAGGTAAATACTGAGATACTATAGCACCAAATGATGGACCACAAAGGTCTGGAGGGGAGGCAGCCCTACTTTAAAGGGAATATGTCAACAGAAAATGACCTTTTGTTAAGAATTTTCGGTGATGTTATTTTTAATTTTCCATGTAAATATATATATATATATATATATATATATATATATATATATATATATATATTAAATCTTGCAGTTTTCCCAATGGCCACAGAGAATAATAACAGGCCACTTCTTGGTCAGTACAGATCACTTTACCATAGTTATCTGCTTAGATATACACTGAGATGATATGATTACAGGCAGGAGTAGAATAAAAGATAGGTTAAGATCCACCATTCACAATGGCTGTATGTCAAAGCTTATCTTTTCTTTCCTTGCACAGGTCACAGAGCATGCCCAAAAAACTCTCCCATAGAAGTCAATGAGGCTCCCTCCATACCATAGTGTCTATGGACCATTTTTTTATGCTTTCTAAATGCTGTTAAGATGACCGCTCCCATAACCATGTTCAGGAAATAGAATAAAAAAAATCTGCGTTCAGAAAATAAAGAGATATGTGTTACTATCTGGTTTTAACTGGCAGAAACAAAAAATTTGACTTTCTGGTTACTGTTGATCAATGTGTATGTAAATCACCGGCGGTCTCAGTTGAACGGTAAACTCCCGAAATCCAAATGAATTGCAACAAGAAGGAGTGCGAAAAAACACCATATATGGATAATAAAATATATAAAGTTTATTAATATCAATTTTAAAAAGTGATTCACGGTACATACTTGTGAATAAGCAGGGACAAAACACAGTAGCACACCACCTTGTTAGTATCCCCCCAAAGCTATGACAATAAGCAGCAATACAGCAATGACCTCAACTGATGTGAATAACAAATCCCGAACTGGGTAAGGAAGGTCATATCAATATAAAGTGCAAATGCAATGACAGGTATGCCAAAAAGTGACCAGTGCGTAGCGAACATAGCCAAAAGACAAACAAATATATAAGCTATATGGTTTCATGTAGCATGAATGGCGACATAGCAATAGAACAGGGGATGAAAACCTGGTGGTGGCGCTCCTCGACGCGCGTTTCGCGTGTGATCGCTTCCTCAGGATTTGTTATTCACATCAGTTGAGGTCATTGCTGTATTGCTGCTTATTGTCATAGATTTGGGGGATACTAACAAGGCTGTGTGCTACTGTGTTTTGTCCCTGCTTATTCACAAGTATGTACTGTGAATCACTTTTTTAAAATTGATATTAATAAACTTTATATATTTTATTATCCATATATGGTGTTTTTTCGCACTCCTTTTTGTTGCAATTCAATGTGTATGTAAGATGACTATATAGCACTTAATAATATAGCATTTGTTGCTATTCTGCACTATTTTCTATATTTCACAAAATATGCCCCCTTGTTTGCCAAGTCTTTTGTGCTGTCCACATGTAGGTCTTTTCCATAAAATGGCAACTGATGGAGGGTCATGTGACAAGGCAAAAAAAACTCCAGACATATCACTGAGCCCCATCCTGTCACGCCAGTTCTGTGAGAAGGTCTGGCAGATGTTCTTCTCTACGTCTTGTATGGCGCTCTTTGTTTTGGTTTCACTTTGTCATCTCCTTTCCTTCTGCCAGGTGTCACTTATTTAGACTAATCATCTTCCTTTATATTCCCTCCCATACTGCCTCACTTTGCGGTTTATACTACTTCCTGGATGAAGTATTCACTGCTGGAGGCTGCTGCTGCTGTTTGCTCAGATAAGTCTTTTCCTTTATTGTGTTTCCTTGCTGGCTTGATTCTAGGTGACCCTGACTCCGTCCGTATTAAGTGCAGGGAGCCGGTGGTCGTGTCTCCTCACTATTATAGGGTTTTAAGGTGTCACACAGTCTTAGGTACGTGGGCATGCAATCGTCTACCATTGAGACCCTTGCATGTGCATAGCAGTCAGGGAGAGCTCTTAGGGTTTTAAAGGGCTCGCCTATATGCTCCTTAGTTTGGGATCAAGCCAGTCGATCCTTTATTTATACGTTCCAGCTATCTGCAACTTCATCCGTGACATTATAAACCGCCATAACCCTCTTAAGCATGGACCCAGTTTCAGCCTTGATTGACCGCATGCAAGGTCTTTCGCTGGAGGTAGCAGATCTCCGTAAAACTGTGTCTCAGTTTCAGGTAACCAGTTCTGCTGGCGTTCATGGAGTTTGTTCCGAGCCTAAGATCTTGCTTCCGGATACGTTCTCCTAGGGTAGTGAGAATTTTGTTCGCTTTAGAGAGGCTTGCAAACTCCATTTTCGCCTACTTCCCCATTCCTCTGGTGATGAGGAGCAGAGGGTGGGGATCATCATCTCGCTGCTCAGGGATAACGCTCAGTCTTGGGCCTTTTCGCTGCCGGTGGGGGCACAGCCCCTCCGATCGGTGGATGAATTTTTTGTAGCCCTGGGGCAGATATATGATGACCCAAATCGTATTGCTCTTGCTGAATCTAAACTGCGTCTTTTATGCCAGGGTAAACAGTCCGCAGAGATATATTGTTCTGAATTTCGGAGATGGGCAGCTGATACTGGTTGGAATGATGCTGCACTCCGAAGTCAATTTTGCCATGGTCTTTCGGAAAGATTGAAAGATGCATTTGCTTTTCATGAGAGACCAGCGTCCTTAGAGTCTGCCATGTCTCTAGCTGTTCGTATTGACAGGCATCTTAAACAGAGGAGACTACTCTTTCCTGTCATATTCAGCCCAAGGACAGTGGGGCTATCTCATTCAGTGCGCAGGGGTCTCAGTCTGTCTCAATCCCCTCTGAGGAGGAGGCCATGCAGCTGGGTTTGCTTGCCTCTGATAGTAGAGGATTCAGCTCTCAGAGGAGGGTTTGTTTCTGTTGTGGGGGTATAAATCATTTGGCTAATGTTTGCCCCTCTAGGAGAATCATGGAGTTTTCTGAGGGTAATAAAAAAAATTAAAAAAAGAGAGAAACCCTCTAAAAACCTTCCATTTGCTACTATTGGCAAGGTTGATGCGGAAATTTAAGGTTTGCTGCTTGCTTGTAGTTCCTGTTTTCTCCTACCTGCAAGGGTGGCGCTAGACAGCAAGAACATTGTTCGTGAGATTTTTGTAGATAGTGGAGCAGCTGTCAATCTCATTGATAATCAATTTGCAACAACGCATGGTTTCCAGGTGTGCACTTTGGAAAAGGATATACCTGTTTTTGCTATCGATTCCGCTCCATTTTCTCAAAGATCGTTCACAATATCCGTTTGACTGTGGGTGACGCTCATGTTGAGGATATGTCATGTTTCGTCTTAAGCAAATTACCTACTCCTCTAGTGTTGGGGCTACCCTGGCTCACTAAACATAATCCCACCATTGATTGGCAAGCAAGGCAAATTAATGGTTGGAGTGAGTTTTGCAGAGAGAATTGCCTCACGGTGTCTCTTTCAAAGGTTTCTACCAAGACTACCATCTTTTCTCTCTGAATTTTCTGATGTATTTTCCGAGAGTGGTGTCCAGGAGTTGCCCCCTCACCGAGCGTACGACTGCCCTATTAATCTCATCCCGGGCGCCAAGCTGCCAAAATCACGATTATACAATATCTCCCAACCTGAAAGAGTCGCTATGCGTACTTATATCTCTGAGAGCCTGAGAAAGGGACACATCCGACCCTCGAAGTCACCTGTTGCCGCTGTTTTTTTTTTTTGTTAAGAAAAAAGATGCTTATTTAAGACCTTGTCTGGATTTCAGGGAGCTGAACCGTATCACGATTCGTGACCCATATCCGCTTCCTCTGATCCCGGTCCTGTTTAACCAGATTGTTGGGGCTAAAGTTTTTTCAAAGTTGGATTTAAGAGGGGCATACAAACTAGTCAGGGTCAGGGAAGGGGACGAATGGAAGACGGCCTTCAATACCCCTGAGGGTCATTTTGAGAATTTGGTTATGCCCTTTGGTTTTATGAATGCTCCGGCCGTCTTCCAACATTTTGTGAACAGCATTTTTTATCATTTAATGGGGAAATTTGTACTGGTGTATCTAGATGACATTTTGATTTTTTCTCCTGATTTCAAGACTCATCGGGACCACTTATGTCAGGTCTTGCTGATTCTGCGGGAGAATAAATTGTACGCTAAACTGGAAAAATGTGTGTTTGCGGTTCCGGAGATTCAATTTCTGGGTTTTCTCTCCGCTTCTGGTTTTCGAATGGACCCTGAGAAGGTCCGCGCTGTGCTTGATTGGGAGCTTACTGAGAATCAGAAGGCGCTGATGCGGTTTTTGGGTTTTGCCAATTATTACAGAAAGTTCATTTTGAATTATTCCTCTGTTGTTAAGCCGCTCACTGATATGACTAAAAAGGGGGTGGATTTTTCCTCGTGGTCGGTAGATGCGCTTAAAGCCTTTTCTAGTATTAAAGAGAGTTTTGCTTCCGCTCCCATCTTGGTACAACCTGATGTCTCTCTACCTTTTATTGTTGAGGTGAATGCTTCTGAGGTGGGTGTGGGTGCGGTCTTATCTCAGGGTCCCTCTCCTGCCAAATGGCGACCGTGTGCCTTTTTCTCAAGGAAACTCTCCTCTGCAGAGAGAAATTACGATGTGGGAGATAGCGAGTTGTTGGCCATCAAATTAGCTTTTGAGGAATGGCGTCATTGGTTAGAGGGAGCCAGATACCCTATTACCGTGTTTACCGACCACAAGAATCTGGCCTACTTGGAATCAGCCAAGCGTCTGAACCCGAGACAGGCCAGATGGTCTTTATTCTTTTCTAGGTTTAATTTGGTTGTTACGTTCCGCCCTGGGGTTAAAAACGTGAAGGCGGATGCCCTGTCACGTTGTTTTCCGGGAGGAGGGAACTTTGAAGAGCCGGGTCCCATTTTGGCTGAAGGGGTGGTCGTCTCTGCTCTTTATCCTGATTTGAAGGCAGAGGTTCAGGCAGCCCAGGCTGAGGCTCCTGATCTTTGTCCTCCTGGGAGGTTGTTTGTGCCTCTCGCTTTACGACACAAGGTTTTTAAGGAGCACCACGATACTGTCCTTGCTGGGCACCCGGGGAGTAGAGCCACAGTAGATCTCATTGCTCGGAGATTCTTATGGCCGGCTCTTCGTAAGACGGTTGAGGGTTTTGTGGCAGCCTGCGAGACCTGCGCTCGTGCCAAGGTCCCTCATTCACGGCCATCGGGTTCTCTCCTCCTGTTACCCATTCCTTCCTGTCCTTGGACGCATCTGTCCATGGACTTCATTACGGACCTGCCTCGTTCCTCGGGGAAGACTGTGATTCTGGTGGTAGTGGACCGTTTTAGCAAAATGGCGCATTTCATTCCCTTTCCTGGGTTACCCAATGCTAAGACGCTGGCGCAAGCGTTTGTTGATCACATTGTTAAATTGCATGGCATTCCTTCAGACATCGTTTCTGATAGGGGCACGCAATTTGTTTCCAGACTTTGGAAGGCCTTCTGTTCTCGCTTGGGGGTTCGGTTGTCGTTCTCTTCTGCTTTTCACCCGCAGTCGAATGGTCAGACCGAACGCGTCAATCAGAATCTGGAGACATATCTGCGCTGTTTTGTGGCGGAGAATCAGGAGGATTGGTATTCTTTTTTGTCTCTTGCTGAGTTTGCTTTAAATAACCGTCGCCAGGAGTCCTCTGATAAGTCACCATTTTTTGGTGCATATGACTTTCATCCGCAGTTTGGGACATTCTCTGGAGAGGGGTCTTCTGGTTTACCTGATGAGGAGAGATTTTCCTCGTCTTTGTCATTTATTTGGCAAAAGATTCAGGGTAATCTGAAGAGGATGAGTGAGAGATATAAGCGTGTGGCGGATAAGAGACGTGTGCCTGGTCCGGACCTGAATGTGGGTGATCTGGTGTGGTTGTCTACAAAGAATATCAAACTGAAGGTTCCCTCCTGGAAGTCGGGTCCTAAGTTTATTGGGCCTTACAAGATCTTGTCCGTCATCAATCCCATTGCCTTCCGTCTTGGTCTTCCTCAGACTTGGAAGATCCATAATATTTTTCACAGGTCCCTATTAAAACCTTATGTCCAACCCACTGTACCCTCCTCATTGCCTCCTTCTCCGATTTTTGTTGATGGCAATCTTGAATTTCAGGTCTCTAGGATTGTGGATTCTCGTATTATCCTCGGTTCTCTTTAGTACCTCGTTCATTGGGAGGGTTATGGTCCTGAGGAGAGGATGTGGGTCCCAGTGGCGGATATTAAGGCCACTCGTCTCATCAGGGCTTTCCATAGGTCTCATCCTGAGAAGGTGGGCTCTGAGTGCCTGGAGTCCACCCATAGAGGGAGGGGTACTGTCACCACCAGTTCTGTGAGAAGGTGTGGCAGACGTTCTTCTATACCTCATGTATGACGTTCTTTGTTTTGGTTTCACTTTGTCATCTCCTTTCCTTCTGCCAGGTGTCACTTATTTAGACTAATCGTCTTCCTTTATATTCCCTCCCATACTGCCTCACTTTGCGGTTTATACTACTTCCTGGATGAAGTATTCACTGCTGGAGGCTGCTGCTGCTGTTTGCTCAGATAAGTCTTTTAATTATTGTGTTTCCTTGCTGGCTTGATTCTAGGTGACCCTGACTCCGTCCGTATTAAGTGCAGGGAGCCGGTGGTCGTGTCCTCTCACTATTATAGGGTTTTCAGGTGTCACACAGTCTTAGGTACGTGGGCATGCAATCGTCTACCATTGAGACCCTTGCATGTGCATAGCAGTCAGGGAGAGCTCTTAGGGATTTAAAGGGCTCGCCTATATGCTCCTTAGTTTGGGATCAAGTCAGTTGATCCTTTATTTATACGTTCCAGCTATCTGCAACTTCATCTGTGACACATCCATTCAAATACTCTGCACCTGCCATCCATACTTTTACTTTTGGGAGTTTAGTGCAAGGTGTCTGAATGGAAGAGTGTTGTATCTGGACTAACATAACCCGCCATCTGCAGCCACTTTATGGACAGGACTAGTGTTGAGCGAATTTTTCGTTTTAGATGCCAGTCTTCATAAAGCCCTAAGCTGGCGGTGGATCTACTGGCGTTATGAAGAGGCGCAGGCCTCGCATAAATGTAAGCCAGCTTCCAAGCGCTGTTACATTTAGACCTTTTTCTACGCCTGAAACAGACTTAGAAAATGGTAAATGAGAGGGGCCTGCTGTTCCGTCCCCTTCCCTGCCCATGCCACCCCCACTTTTTTAGACCTGTCGTGAGCGTCTGAATTTAGGCGAATTGTAGCTTGATATATGACCTCCTATATTAGTAAATGGCATATAGTCATCTTACATACAGACTGGTCAACAGTAGCCGGAAAATAGCCAACCTCTTTAAGTTATTTTGGAGCCATTAAGTTGCAACTAGGGTCTACTTTCTTATGGTCTGATCTATATATAACCTATTTGTCTTTATTAATGATATTTACTACTAGTGATGAGCGGCAGGGGAAATATTAGAATTTGTGATATTTCGCAAATATTTGGGGGAATATTCGCCATATATTTGAGAATTCGTTATCTCCAGTCATTATTTTCTTGATTGCGGAATTCGGTAATTGAAAAATTTGCAAGAAAAATTTGGATTACGAAAATTCCCAATCAACACTACTGCTAGTCAAGGATACTGCAGCCTTCTCATTGGCATGCAAAGTAGAAGCAGGAAGGGATCATGTGTACTGATTAAAAAAAATCTATATTCTAAATATTCGCAAATTCTCGAAGTGCCGATATTCGTGATAAGAATTTGCAATTCAAATATTCGTGATCAACACTAATCTCCAGTCATTAATTAATTGATTGCGGAAATTCGCAATTAAAAAATTCACAATAAAAATTCGCATTACGAAAATTCGCAATCAACACTACTGCTAAAGTCAAAGATACTGCAGCCTTCTCATTGGCCCACAAGCTAGAAGCAGGGAGGGATCATGTGTACTGATTTTTAAAAAAATCTCGAATATTCGAAATTACGAATATATCACTATATTCTAAATATTCACGAATTCTCGAAGTGCCGATATTCCTGATAAAAATTTGCAATTCGAATATTCGTGAGCAACACTATTTACTACATGTGCAAAGATGACAAAATGTACTATGCACAAGTCCTATATAGACAGAGGGAGGGTATGCCCCGAGGGGCTCCAGTTGATATTGCCACTGCATGCCTTAGGGCTCATGCACACGACCATACATATTTTGCGGTCCGCTAAACATGGATCCGCCAAAAAAAAAACGATGACATCTGTGAGCTTTCTGTATTTTGCGGAACGGAACAGCTGGCCCCTAAAAGAAAATGCTTATCCTTGTCCATTATGCAGACAATAATAGGACATGTTTTATTTTTTTGCGGAATGGATAAGCGGACATACGGAAACAGAATACACAAGGAGTAACTTCAGTTTTTTTTTTTGCTGACCCATTGAAATGAATGGTTCCGCATACGGTCCGCAAAAAAAGATGTGACACCGAAAGAAATTACGTTCATGTGCATGATCCCTTATTATAATGACCATATTTTATATCATATCAGATATTATAAATAGAAATGCAAAAAAAAAAAAAAACATTTTACCTTAAATATTTTGACAGAGAAAAAACTAGTTCTGTGAAAGACATGAAGTGAACTCCTCGAAGATTATGTAGAGGGAGACTAAAATTGCCTCTTAACATGTTTAAAGATCATAATCCTTCTCCGAGAATCCCCAAATAAAGTACAAGAGAGGAGATAATGCTTCCCCGCAGCATCTCATGTTCTCTTCCTAATTTCTGAATACTGAATGACAATCTGCATTAAAACCTCATGTTTTCTGCCTGAAAGCCAAGTTTTAATCAATTTCTACATTTCTTTAGAATCTTCACATACTGAGTTGTAAATCAATCTATTTCTCTTCCCTACTATACGCTGCTATAAGCTATTATATAAAATGTATTCTTGCAATCCATGAAAAACAACCTGTTCCTTTCTGCTTCCATATTACCTCAGTCATTATACACAAAGGATCATATCAGAGTGTTTGGATTCCTCTTTTGTGATTATACATTGACTATCTGTCTCGCTATTTTCCCTGCACATATTTTCAAAGGTTTTCCAATTTCATGCTTTCAATGTGATTGAATCTAATTTGCAAAAGTATAGTTTCTATTAGATAAAGTCAAATTTCAGATATCCAATTTATTCAGAATATTTTATTTCTTTCCATAACCCTCTTGCTTCCCTTTGTGTAATACAGTGAGAAACAAAAGTATTTGAACACCCTGCAATTTTGCAAGTTCTCCCACTTAAAAATCATGGAGGGGTCTGAAATTCACATTGTGGGTGCATTCCCACTCTGAGAGACAGAATTTAATTTTTTTTTAGGAAATCACATTGTGGGTTTTGGAGGGGCCTGTTTGCCAGCCTCTTGCCTCAGGATTATGGCCCATACTAACTTTAAAGTAGAAGACAGACCGGCCGCACAGCTTAAATCTGTGGAACTGTTTTGGGCAGGAAAGCCATGCTTACAGTCGGCCAAATGTGACTTCCATGGAATTCGGGAACCCCTGCTCGGATCTGGGTGATTTTTGGATATGTTGTTCACCCAGATCAGAGCTATCCATGGATGTATCCATTATGGGGATATGTGGGGT
Source organism: Bufo bufo (assembly GCF_905171765.1). NCBI lineage: Eukaryota > Metazoa > Chordata > Amphibia > Anura > Bufonidae > Bufo > Bufo bufo. The sequence goes on from NC_053395.1 coordinate 52,119,733, forward strand.
TTTGAGGTGTGTGACAGAACCATCTGTCTTTGGAATTGTATTGTATGTTATGTGAGGGTACCCAGATAGCTAATTTTATTGTATTTGTGTAGTGTGAGTGCCATTCACCTAATAATATGCACTCAGACTTGAGCTATCTGGGGATATGTTAAATGTCTGTGTTTACTGTAAGGGTTGTGACATTGTATGTTTAAATGGTGATTTCTGTCCTGTTGTCCCCACATGTGTATTGGCAATTTCCCTTTGTCCTGAGAGATAATTGAATTACTCCTCGGGTGTCTCCAGGGCAGAGAGGAGGAAACCATGATGCATTGTGGGGATGTATTGTGTCTGTGTATCCTGAATTGCTGCATATCTGTCCTGTGTCACAGTCTTCCATCTGGTCCCCTAGGGGAGTGTCCACCAGATGGGGACCTGCATAAATACAGGCGGGTAGCCCTCAATAAAGAGTTGCTGTTTTACACTCAACATAGAGCCTTGTCTCATGTGTGTGGGGATTGCTATACGTGTATACTCATCTGGCTATTACTCCTAGCTCTTGTAAGAGCTGTTCCTGGTTCCTGTGGTGGTATCGGTGTCGAGCGGAGTGCTTGGAGTTCTCGGGAGGCACTGGGAGCATTTATCAACTCGGTTGGGGTGCCAGGAGATCCGTTGTACACACATTGTATGATTTTTAAAGAATTTATTTGTCTTGCACTGCTGAACATAAGTATTTGAACACCTGAGAAAATCAGTGTTAATATTTGGTACAGAAGCCTTTGTTTGCAATTACAGAGGTCAAACGTTTCCTGTAGTTCTTGACCAGGTTTGCACACACTGCAACAGGTATTTTGGCCCACTCCTCCACACAGATCACCTCTAGATCTGTCAGGCTTTGGAGCTGTCGCTGAGCAACACAGAGTTTCAGCTCCATTCAAAGATGTTCTATTGGATTTAGGTCTGGAGACTGGCTAGGCCACTCCAGAACCTTGATATGCTTCTTAAGGAGCCACTTCTTGGTTATCCTGGCTGTGTGCTTCGCGTCATTGTCATGTTGGAAGACCCAGCCACGACCCATCTTCAATGCTCTGACTGAGGGAAGGAGGTTGTTGCTCAAAATCTCACAATAAATGGCCCCATCCATCCTCTCCTGAATACAGTGCATTTGTCCTGCCCCCATCACAGTAGGGATGGTGTTCTTGGGATGCAACTCATCCTTCTTTTTCCTCCAAACACGACGAGTGAAGTTTAGACCAAAAAGTTCTACTTTGGTCTCATCTGACCACATGACTTTCTCCAATGCCTCCTCTGGATCATCCAGATGGTAATTTCCAAACTTCAGATGAGCCTGGACATGTGATGACTTGAGCAGGGGAACCTTCCATGCAATGCATGATTTGAAACCATGACTGCGTAGTGTTCTACCGACAGTGACCTTTGAAACTGTGGTCCCAGCTCTCTTCATGTCATTCGATATAGAAGAAAGTTGAGGAAGGCTGGACAGGACGAAACGTGTCCTGTGTATGGATCAATCTGTGTATGGATCAATAAAGCATTGAATAAAAATTGATACGCCTGCTGGGATTTATTCTGACTCTTCATGTCATTGACCAGCTCCTCACTTGTAGTTCTGGGCTGATTCCTCACCTTTCTTATCATCAGTGATACCCCACGAGGTGAGATCTTGCAGGGAGCCCCAGTCCGAGAGAGACTGACAGTCGTCTTTAGCCTCTTCCATTTTCTAACAATTGCTCCAACAGTTCATGCATGCTTTGGTGAAATGTATTTTAGTATTCAACTTTTAAATGTGGGTGAAGCTTGGTTAATTTGAACATGACAAGTGGTCTATGGTGTGCAGTCCGGCCTGGGGGGTGTTGTCTCCGCCCTCCAATTTTACCCCCCTCCCCTTTCCCTCCCAATAGGGGATGGTGACTATTTCACCCCAGTAACCGGACAACACATCAGGTTATGAGTAAAAACTGCTAAGTTCAAAACTTGTTAACTGGGCGGTGGAGGGAGTTGATGTCTGTATAGCTGTATTTTAACCGAAGACAAATAAAGATAACGGCAACATATTAACCCTGGATGCTGGAACTTCTTTTCTGTGTTTGCACCAAGGACTTATCCAGTTTGTTCCGTGCAGTAGGATCGTATGGTGAGCTGGAATGTAATCTGTTTATTGACTTTGCTCCAACAGTTGATCTATTTTCACCAAGCTGCTTGGCAATTGCCCCGTAGCCCTTTCCAGCCTTGTGGAAGTCCACAATTTTGTCTCTGGTGTCTTTTGACAGCTATTTGGTATTACCCATGGTAGTAGTTGGCGTCTGACAGACTGTGGGGTGGACAGGTATCTTTAAAGAGCTCAGACAGGTGCTACTAAGTTAGATTAATGAGTGGAGTAGAGGTGGACTTTTTAAAGGCACAGTAACAGGTATTTGAGAGCCAGAATTCTTGCTGTTTCTCAGGTGTTCAAATACTTATTTTCAGCAGTGCAAGACAAATAAATTCTTTAAAAATCATACAATGTTATTTCCTGATGTTTTTATTTTTTATTCTGTCTCTCAGAGTGGGAATGCACCTATTTCAGACCCCTCCATGATTTCTAAGTGGGAGAACTTGCAAAATCGCAGGGTGTTCAAATACTTCTGTTCCTCACTATATACATTTAGGTACATTTTATCATGCTAGATAATATATCTTAAATCATTATAAGGGTTGTCTAGTTTAGAAAACTAATATTCAAACAAAATCTTTCTTTGACTTTGTCAGTGGGGATCAATGTATGTTTTTTGGGTTCTTTTTCTTTCTTTCTTCATTTCTTTTGATGTTATTCAAGCATACACTATATGGAAAAAAAGTATTTCAACATACGTTATTATTGAATCCAAGTGTTTCATTCAGTCCCATTGCCACAGGTTTATAAACTCCAGCCCCTGGCTATGCAGTCTGCCTTTACAAACATTTGTGAAAGAATGCCTCATTCAAAAGAGCTCGATGAATTCCAGCGTTTTCCTGTAATAGGATGTCATGGTGGCAACAACTCAGTTCATGAGATTTCTTCCCTCCTAGATATTCCACCATCAACTTTGAAAGATAATAGTGAAGAGTGGAAGAGTTTAGGAACAATGGCAACTCAGCCACAAAGTGGACACCCAGTAAAGTTACAGAACAGAGTCAATGAGTGCTGAACACATCGGGGGAGATTTATCAAACTGGGGTAAAATAGAACTGGCTTAATTGGCCATAGCAACCAATCAGATCTGGCAACTAAACCAGTTCTACTTTATACCAGTTCAATAAATCTCCTCCATTATGCATAAAGGAAATCAATGCTTTGCTGACTCAATAATTGCAGAGCTCCAAACCTCCTCTGGCATCAACATCAGTACAAAAACGGTGCTGTGCTGGGAGCTTCATGGCATAGGTTTCCATGGTTGAGCAAATGAACGCAAGCCTTATATCACCAAGCACAATGCTAGATGTTGTATGGAGTACTGTACAGTACACCACCACTGGACTCTGGAGCAGTGGAAATGTGTTCTCTGGAGTGATGAATCATGCTTCTCTTTCTGTCACTCTTATGGTTGAGTCTAGGTCGGGTGGGTTCGGCGAATGCCAGGAGAATGTTACTTGCCAGACTGCATTGTGCCAACTATAAAGTTTAGTGGAGGAAGATAATGCTATAGGGTTGTTTTTCAGGGGTCAGCCTAGGGCTCTCGGTTCCAGTAAAGAGAAATCTTAGGCTACTTTCACACTCGCGTTTTGTGTGGATCCGTCATGGAGGGATCCGTTCAGATAATACAACGGTCTGCATCCATTCAGAACAGATCCGTTTGTATTATCTTTAACATAGCCAAGACAAATCCATCTTCAACACCATTGAAAGTCAATGGAGGACGGATCTGTTTTCTATTGTGCCAGATTGTGTCAGTGAAAACGGATCCGTCCCCATTGACTTACATTGTGTGCCAGGACGGATGTCTATTTGGCTCAGTTTCATCAAATGGACACCAAAACGCTGCAAGCAGCGTTTTGGTGTCCGTTTACAAAGCGTAATGGAGACTGAACTGATGCAAACTGATGCATTCTGAGCAGATCCTTTTCCATTCAGAATGCATTAGAATGCAAACTGATCCGTTTTGGACCTGAACGGATCTCACAAACGGAAAGCCAAAACGCAAGTGTGAAAGTAGACTTTATGCTTCAGCATACAAGACATTTTGGGCAATTGTATGCATCTAACTTTGTATGAATAGTTTGGGGAAGGGCCAAAATGACTGTTCCCCAATAAACAAAGCAATGACCATAGTAGTATGGTTGGGTGAGTTTGGTCTGAAAGAACTTGACTGACCCACACCGAGCCCTGCCCACAACCACATCCAACACCTTTGGGATGAACTATAAGGGAGATGGCAAGTCAGGCCTTCTCATCCAAAATCATTGTCTGACCTTACAAATGCTCTTTTGGATGACTGGGCATAAACTCCCACAGACACTCTCCAAAACCATGTTGAAAGACTTCCCACAAAGTGGAGTTTTAGCTGTGTGAGGGCTGTGGGGCTGTGTATATTAATGCCTATGGATTTAGAATGGGATGCCATAAAAGCTCCTGTAGGTGTAATGTGTAGTTGTCCAAATACTTTTTTCCCATATAGTGTATATAGAATTAATTTTGTAACCGGAAAGTACCAACTGCATGAACGTGAGTTAAACGTGGTCATTCAATAATAGTTTTTGAGCAGATTACAGTACTTAATTGCTTAAAGGGGTTATCCAGGGTTTTACTATTGATGGTTTATCCTCAGGATAGGCCAGTAATATCTCACCAGTTGGGGTCCAACACCTCATTTCCCCGCTGATCAGCTGTTCTGCAGTAGCTACAATGTGTAGTAGATGGAGCTGGCTACTGCAGTGCTGCTCCCATTGAAGTGAACACTTACACAATGGACGGAGTTCTTTGACTTCCAGTGTCATAGATATCTTGAAACAGCTGATTGGTGGGATATGGGGTGTCAGACTGAGCTGGGGCTCTACAGTGTCTCACTGAGACATCATGTACCTCTTCAGCCGGCTATGTATAGCTCTTATCTCTGAACTCCTGACAGTTCATAAATAGTGTTGAGCGCGAATATTCGAAAAGCGAATTTTTTTCGCGAATATCGCAATTTCGAGATTTCGCGAATATTTCGAATATAGTGCTATATATTCGTAAAAACGAATATTCGTTTTTTTTTTTTTTTAACAAAATTACAGTACACATATAATTGATTGTTTCCCAAAGGTCCAAAAGCTCAGAACTTAGTCACATTGCCGAGAAAGTGATTAAGGTGCGAATCTTCGTAAGGCGATTATATTAGCGCATAGGCGAATATCTGCACTTGTCCCAGAACAGAGGCAAAGGGCTTTGCATTCATACTTTAGTGAATTGAGTTGCGAATCTTCCTAAGGCGATAATATTAGCGCACAGGCGAATATCAGCACTTGTCCCCAGAACAGAAAGGCAAAGGCCTGTGCATTCATATAGTATAGCACCATATTCGCGAATAGTTAGAACTTCGAAAATTTCGACTTACGAATATTCGTATTTTTTATTTTAGTTTCCACAGTACAGATTACATTCATCTGTACTCTGTCAACTACTTTCATCACCCCCCACTGTATCTCGATTGTTTCCCAAAGGTCCAAAAGCTCAGATCTTAGTCACATTGCCGAGAAAGTGATTGAGGTGCGAATCTTCGTAAGGCGATTATATTAGCGCATAGGCGAATATCTGCACTTGTCCCAGAACAGAGGCAAAGGACTTTGCATTCATACTTTAGTGAATTGAGTTGCGAATCTTCCTAAGGCGATAATATTAGCGCACAGGCGAATATCAGCACTTGTCCCCAGAACAGAAAGGCAAAGGCCTGTGCATTCATATAGTATAGCACCATATTCGCGAATATTTAGAACTTCGAAAATTTCGACTAACGAATATTCGTATTTTTTATTTTAGTTTCCACAGTACAGATTACATTCATCTGTACTCTGTCAACTACTTTCTTCACCCCCCACTGTATCTCGATTGTTTCCCAAAGGTCCAAAAGCTCAGATCTTAGTCACATTGCCGAGAAAGTGATTGAGGTGCGAATCTTCGTAAGGCGATTATACTAGCGCATAGGCGAATATCTGCACTTGTCCCAGAACAGAGGCAAAGGGCTTTGCATTCATACTTTAGTGAATTGAGTTGCGAATCTTCCTAAGGCGATAATATTAGCGCACAGGTGAATATCAGCACTTGTCCCCAGAACAGAAAGGCAAAGGCCTGTGCATTCATATAGTATAGCACCATATCCGCGAATATCTAGAACTTCGAAAATTTCGACTTACGAATATTCGTATTTTTTATTTTAGTTTCCACAGTACAGATTACATTCATCTGTACTCTGTCAACTACTTTCATCACCCCCCACTGTATCTCGATTGTTTCCCAAAGCGAATAAGCGAATTATCCAACCAGCTAATAGGCGAATTTTTGAAAAATGCTATTAACCCTGCCGCATTAGTTAAAATATACCATCGGAAGTGAGTTTTCACGAACGTATGGAAAAATTAGATCCGATGGTATATTCTAACAACACAGTGAAGTGACGCCTGTAGGATTAGTTAAATGTATCGCATAATATGTATTATCGAATTATCGCATATGCGAAATAATAACGAATTCGAATATTCGCGAATATTTTTCAAATATTCTTTCGAATATTCGCGAAATTTCGCGAATTCGAATATGGGACATGCCGCTCAACACTATTCATAAACACAAATATAAGTTGTATTTTTATCAGTCTGATAATACTATAGCTATAATGAGAGGAATTCAGAGATAAGGGGTTACACATCCAGCTGTCAGAAGAGCAACATGACAGCTCAGTGTGCAAATTAACCTAACTAAAATTTAACCCTGTAGCACAAAAAACGGCTAAAAATGTTTAACAAAGACCAATTGAAAATATGATTTCAGCGCGAAATGAGAAAATGCAATCATAAACAAATTTCCCCCAAAAGTTTTCATAGTCGTTGACTGTTGATAAACCATACATGAAACAGTGTATATTGTAAGCCGAAAAATAACAGATTATTTTCTTATGTTTAGCCATACTGGCACATCCACAATTTGCTATTTCTTTCCAAAGTTTAAATCTAGTTGCATTCCATTTTATCTCCTCAGAATGGAATATATTAGTTCTTCTAAGAAGCTAAGTTAAGATATTGCTGAATGTTCTTACCTATATTCATTTCCATTTAAGAATATTTGCCTTCATGTTTCAATAAATCAAGCTGTAAAGCTTAAAAAGATAAACTGCAACATATTTCACTTCAGTTGGTCCCTGGGGTTAATTAGTTGTCATCTGATCATGATAATGCTATAATATATCAAGCGTAGTAATTACAGTGCCTTTCATGTGCTTGGATCCTATACCAGAGCTGATGCAGCACCTTCTCCACCTTATTTATGTCATATTCAAATCATTGCTTGCACCTTTTTGCAACTTGGGTGGGTTCGTGTTGTCAGTTAGAAGTCATCTTTGCTTTCTTGCGGCAAACATATGATTCTTGGACACTTTTCATTGCAGATGTATTGACGTCAGCGTGGAATTACAAGGTCATACTGATTTGCTGTCCCTAGGGTTCTGCATAAGCCACAGTCGTCTGTCATAGCCTTTGGCATTCTATTAACAGCTTACTGATCTATTTCCAAATATGCTAGCAAAGCAAGCATCTGCACATCCATCCCAATGACCCCACAACAATAACAGACTGTTTATATGCAGCGCTAACGGAAATGTATGGTATGGTTAAATTGATTGGCATGGCTTGGAACATTTGAAGATCAAGTTTTTAAAGCCAATTATTTGTGAGGGTCAAAAAAATCCATGGACATTGCAGAGATGATTTTATATTGTGTTCTTTTATTGACACATATCATTGCGAGATGTTAGAATTGATTCTCTGGCTTTGAGATACAATAGCAGAGAACGGGGTTGAGCTTGGAGAACCAGTTGAGAAGAGAATTTAATATATTCACACGGGTATATAACATAGAATAATCTAATACAGTTTTGAAATGTATGGGATTTTTACCTCTGAGTTCTCTATCTGCCAGGAGAACAGGGGTCCCATGATGAGTTTTGGAGATAAAGGTGGCATTAAAATGATTTGGTAGGTAAAGAGATCAGGCAGATAGGTGGGATCCTGGAGGTAGAACTCCTTACTTATAGTGTTTGGCGCGAATATTCGAATAGCGAATATTAATCGCGAATATCAGCACTTCGAGAATTTGCCAATATGTAGAATATAGTGATATATATTCGTAATTTTGAATATTCTAGATTTTTTTTTCATCAGTAACCTCCTTTCTTGCTTGTGGGCCAATGAGAAGGCTGCAATGTCTTTGTCTGAGCTTAGCAACATCCCTAGCAACCAATAGGAAAGTTGCCCATACCTTACTATATAACAACCTCCCTAGCAGCCCTTGTATGCATTATTTTGCAGATCTGAGAGAGATAGAAGTGTTATTGCTGTGCTCTCTGCTTTCCTGTGTCATTACATTAGATAGTTAGTTAGTTAGTTAGTTAGTTAGTTAGTTAGCTCATATATATAATACAGATAGTTAGTGGGAGATAGTCAGTGTAGGTTAGATTGTGATATAGTGTAGCTGATTCTGCTGTCCATACATACATGCTACATACATAGTGCTGTGATGTCACAAGTTCACAATAATACTTAGTGCACCAATCACTAATAAGTCGTCAGGCCTGTTAAAATGTGAAGATATAAAGCTATTGTAATGTTCTGCCGTGCCAACCATTTTCTCCAGTCTCAGGAAACTTCTAGCAGCTTGAAAAATTTAGCTATAGTGACCCATGCCTGTATTTCACGCGTATTACGCGAATGTTAAATTGCTAATTTTTCGCGCTCAAGAAAATAATCTCGAATTTGCGAATATATAACGAATATTCTACCAAATATTCGGGAAATATCGCCCCAAATATTGCCCCTGACGCTCATCACTACTTACTTATCAGGAATTTATGACTCATCCTATAGAGATACTGTGGTCAGAGTACCCTTTAATTAGCCTCCTGGAAAATCAGTTGAAAAATGCTTTTTAGGTGCTGCTCCTCTCTTCCTCCTAGTTCTGCCTAGCAGGGTTTGATTTTAATTCTATTTCACATTAGCCAGGGTTTTACTATTGCTGTAGTTATTAGTTTGGTAATAGCACCATCTAGCGGTCTTAAAACTGTACGAAACCTTGTTTTTCTGTTAACAAAGATTATTGTATTGTGGGAGATGCAAAGCATTGTGGGACTGTTGCAATCTGGGAAAGAGAAGCCCAGTCTCCAGTCTTCATGTTACAGGACATCGCAGTGCTGTCTTCTGCATATCTCCTTTTCAAACCCCACAATGCTATTTAGGTAGGTATAAGTGTTACTTAGGAAAAGAGGTTGTAACTGTTAGATGCTAGACATGCATTCCTATGTATAGGCAGCAATTTTGGACATATGCCCAAGTTCTCTTATTTGGAAGACAGGAATGGTTTATGCTGAATGTCAGACTGCACACTGTGTGAATGTGTATGAAGACAGAACACTCCTTATGTGATCTTATCTCACATGACCACTTATCATTGTTCCTTTTTTAAGTGCATAGGTAAAATAATTTTATTTTAGTCCTTCTCACAATAAAAATTGAATACGTAACCACAATATGCTCTAAAAATCCTTAACAGGCTGAATTTCACATTACAGCCACTGAGTGGCCATACAAAGGCACAGATAGCATAAATAACTCCTGACAGAGTATCAAAAAATAAGATCTTAGTGTGAAGGTTCCATACTGTCGGAGTGAGTGAGTGAACGTGGAAAGGGCCTGAAGTGTGATAGTCTACTGGACATAACTGGGGTTGTGAAAAACGGAACCCTTGAAACACAGATAACGGCGACCAAGAAACAGATTCCTACAGAGAAATCCTTCAGCGAAAGAGATGGGTTGACAATAACAGCCTGGTGAGAGATTGTGGGAGGTAACATAGTCTGGGTGTAATGTCTGTGAGATAGAGTCCTGAAGAAGAAGAAAACATTTTTTGTTCAGTATTCTGTAATATTAAGATATTTTGCCACTTTGGATGTACTGAAATCATGAATACTCTGTACCTCATCTGAGTGTTGTAACCATTAAGCTTATTATTCCTTTTAATGTGACAGCAACCATAATGCTTTGTGTGATTCAGGGAATCATGACAAAAAAATACAACCCTTGAGATCCAGGGAACAGTGACTAAGAGACAGAACCCTTGAGCTAAAGGATTTAATGCCTTTTTAACACCTTAAGGAGCCTGCCATTTTTCATCTTAAGGACCAGGCCATTTTTTGGAAATTTGACATGTATCACTTAATGTGGTAATAACTTCAGAATGCTTTTACTTATCCAAGCGATTCTAAAATAGTTTTCTCGCGACACATTGTACTTCATAGTGAAACATTTTAGTCAATAGACACCTTTATTTATTAAAAAATCCCAAATATACAGAAAAATTTTAAAAATTTGCAATCTTCAAACTTTGAATTTATCTGCTTTTAAGGCAGATAGTGATACATCATTAAAGAGTTATTACTTTACATTTTCCATATGTCCACTTTCATGTTTGCATCATTTTGTAAATGTAATTTTATTTTTTAGTATCTTATAAGGCTTAGAATTTTAGAAGCTATTTTTAAAATTTTTAAGAAAATTTCCAAAACCCATTTTTTTTTAAATACTTCAATTCTAAAGTCACTTTGTGGGGCTTACATAGTAGAAAACACCCATAAATGACCCCAATGTAGAAACTACACCCCTCAAGTTATAAAAAACAGATTTGATAAACTTTGTTAACCCTTTAGGTGTTCCAAAAGAATTAAAGGAAAAAGGAGATTAAATTTTTCACTTTTCAATTTCACTTTTTTGGCATATTTTCCATTTTAATTAATTTTTTTCTGTAACACATCAAGGGTTAACAGCCAAATAAAACTTAATATATATTACCCCGATTCTGCAGTTTACAGAAACACCCCACATATAGTTGTAAACTGCTGTATAGGAACACGGCAGTTCGCAGAAGGAAAGGAGCGCCGTATGGTTTTTGGACGGCAGATTTCACTGGGATAATTTTAAGTTGCCGTATGATATTGAAAGACCCCCTGATGCACCGCTAGAGTAGAAACTCAAAAAAAAGTGACCCCATTTTGGAAATTATAGGATAAGGTGACACTTTATTCATACTATTTTGTAGTATATATGACTTTTGATTGCTTTTTGTGAGGCAAGGTAACCAAAAAATGGCTGTTCTGGCATATTTTTTATTTTTTGTTTTTTACAGTGTTCACCTGAAAGGTTAGATCGTGAGCTATTTTTATAGAGCAGGTTGTTATGAACACGAAAATAAAAAATATATCTACTTTTATTTTTCTTTTGTTTCAGTTTTACATAATAAAGCATTTTTTTAAATAAATCATGTTTTTGTGTCTTTTTTTCTGAAAGCCATATTTTTATTCTTAGTCTCAGTTTTGATTCATATTATTTTGGAGTGCATACTACTTTTTGATCATTTGGTATTTTTGTGACGTATGGTGTAAAAAAATAGATACCTAATTTGTATATTTTTTTAATATTTATTTTGGTTTTACACAATAAAAGCATTTTTTAAAGAAAAACAATTGTTTTTATGTCTCCATTTTCTGAAAGCCATATATTTTTTATTTTTTAAGCGATTGTCTTAGGTAGGGTCTCATCTTTTGCAGGATGAGATGTTGGTTTTATTGGTACTATTTTGGGGTACATACTACTTTTTGATCATTTGGTATTACACTTTTTGTGATGAAAGGTGACAAAAAAATTTGGGCACGATTTTTTTTTTTTTTATGGTGTTCACCAGACGGGTTAGCTCATGTGATATTGCTATAGAATAGGTTGTTCCAGATGCCGCAATACCTAATATGTCAGTTTTTTTTATTTTTATTTGATTTTAAAAAATAAAAGCATTTTTGAAACAAATGTTTTAGTGTCTCCCTTTTCTGAGAGCCATATCTTTTGTATTTTTTGGGCGATTGTCTTAGGGTCTTATTTTTTGTGGGATGAGATGACTGTTTGATTGGTATTATTTTTGGTTACATATGATTTTTTGATCACTTGATATTAAACTTTTTGTGATGAAAGGTGACAAAAAATTTATTTTTTTAGCATTTTTTTTTTTTTACGGTGTTGACCAGATGGGGTGGATCATGTGATATTTTTATAGAGAAGGTTGTAATGGACATGGCGATACCTAATATGTCTGTTTTTTATTTATTTATTTATTTTTTACAATTTACAGGATACTTTCACACTTGCGGCAGAGGATTCCGGCCTGCAGTTCCGTCTCCGGAACTGCCAGCCAGATCCGGCAATCCGGACGCAAACTGATGCATTTGTGAGACGGATCCAGATGCAGATCCGTCTAACAAATGAATTGCAATACCGGATCTGTCTTTTCTGTTGTCATCCGGAAAAACGGATCCGATATTTATTTTCTTCTCATTTTTAAAGGTCTGCGCATGCGCAGACCGCAAAACCGGATCCGTTTTTCCGGAACACTTGGAGCCGGATCCGGCATTAATGCATTTTAAGGAAAATTTATGCCGGATCTGGCATTCCGGCAAGTGTTCAGGAGTTTTGGCAGCAGAGAAAACTGCAGCATGCTGCGGTATTTTCTCCGGCCAAAAAACGTAAGAGGGTCTGTACTGATGCATCCTGATGCATATTGAATGGATTTCTCTCCATTCAGAATGCATTAAGATAAAACTGATCAGTTTTTTTCCGGTATTGAGCCCCTGTGACGGAACTCAATACCGGAAAGGAAAAACGCTAGTGTGAAAGTACCCTTATCTCTTTTTATGAGAAAGGGGCTTTTTTTTTTATTGAAACTTTAATTCTTTTAATTGTTAAAAACTTTTATTTCACTTTTATTATTTTTATTTTTGTCCCACATTACAGCGTCTGATTCCTGTTTCCATGCAGCACAATAAATCTGTATTGTACTGCATTGCCTATCAGTGTAATACACTGATAGTCTACCTATGAGACCCAGCGTGGGGGCCCGGCCTCATAGGCCTTCGTAGCTGCCGGCTGATGGCGGCACCGCACATGGGGGGGGGGGAGGAAGGACTGCAGGAAGAGAATGCTTGTCCTGGGGAACAAAGTACTGGCCCATTTAGGACAAGCATTAAGGGGTTAATAAGGAAGCCTCACAGGAAAGATACCCCACTCTTCTGAGGAGAATATATCCATAATATGGAATGCATAGGACCACTTTGTAAAATTATAAGCGCATAGCAGTACAGTATGAGTCCATATGAGCCAATATTTGGGGGACTTATTTGGAATACCAAATACAACCATGTGCTTGAGCCAAAGTTCTAGCTAGGCCTTCCTAACCTAGCCTTCCCCAGTAACCAGAGCACATGCCCCTGACATGGCCCCATGGCTGAAGGTAACAAGTCATGGCACCTCTTGGAATTGGAAGATCTTAATTATTCAAGCCAAATTGCAGGCCAAACCAGAAATTACACTTCTACCATTTAAACCATGTTCTTCTCTAGTAAGGAAAATAAAATTATGTAAATTCGAACATATTAAGATTTCTTGTCATAGATTCAGACAGAAGCTTTATTTAGTAAGTGCCTCCCTATAATTACTGTATTTTTTTTAATATAATCCCGAACAAGCTTTTGGCATTGAGAAGTCTTTCAAATGAACACATCGTATTAAAATAAACTCTCGCATCTGTTCTATATTCCAATTACTAATGCAAAAGAGCACAATTTCATGACTGCAGCATAAATAAATCAAATGTACATAGTTTATAATGTACACAGCTTGCTAGCGATACCCACATCTGTTAGATCCTGAAGAAAGAGCAAAAAGAAACTTTTCCCATACTCACTTTGCATGCACTGAAACTGTCAAGAATCTGTATCTCATCTGAGCACTGAAACCATTAAGAATATCATACCACTTAAAATGAAAGAAACCATAAAGCTTTGTGTGCCACTGTATTTACATTTAAGTTTATTTGTCTGGGGTCCTTTGAGATGCAGAGAACATGGACAGAAAGACAGAATCCTTGAGACACAGGAAACTGTGACCAGCAGAGGTTGTGTCATGAAACAAATTCTACATTTTACAAACCAGCACCTGGATATGAATACTTTTGTAATTGCATGTATATAAAAATTTAGTACAGCCAGTGAGTTATTCAATAAAATGTATCTGTATAGCGCCACCTGCTGTTTGTTCTTTTCCTTATATTTTGTTCGTCTCACTGAGCTGGTCGAACATGCTCAGTGTAAATCTACAACTGCCACCGGCCATATGTTCTGTTAGAAGCTTTGACAGTTACAAGGAGAGAGCTGCAGCAGAAAGGACACAACCCCTGAGCTGCCAGGCTGAAGATAATCTAGCAGAGCAATAGGAGCAGTGACTGTGGAGATCCCTGGATCCATGTGAGGTACAGGGCTGGTTCTAGCTTTGATAGGAAGGTATTGTCATGCTATATCATGTATCATTTTCATTTTTTTACATCAATCAAGGCATAACCCTTTTAAGTGGGGGGCTTGATGGACAGTACTAGTATTAGAGGCAGCACTGCAGCAGGGAGTCTGCACTGGATGTACCTATTGGTTTACTGAGACTTTAATATCCGGAATACTGAACTGTTACAAAATGTATTGAGCCATGCTAGTTTCGACACACCGCATCTCATACAAACAGCTGCCCCCAGGAATACGTCATCAATATTATAGTCCTGGATTAGAATACCCCATTAAACCATTTAGAGCCCCATTGCTTGTACATGATGAAGAGGTCCAGGACGCCAAAGCAAAATCTGCAACAGCCCCCCCCCCCCCTGTAATCATGTGGAAGTCATAGTACTGGTCTCCTCATATGGGGTACAGGGGACCTTTTGGGCCTCATTGGTTTCACTTCATTCTGAGTGGTTCTTTGTTTCCTTCTCCACATCTCTTCCATGGTACTTGGGTGAATTTCCTACACCCATATTGGCCAACAATGCAGTTTCTGGAGTATCGGAGAAGGAGTTTGGGACAAAAAGACAACCAGTTCCTTCACTTGCATTGCCTGCTTCTATGGTATGTAGGCCCTTGGCAGCAAGTGATCAATTCTTCAGTAATGCTACTAAAGACGAAATGAAGCATTACATAAATGGACTATCTTTATAATGCATGAAAAAGCTACTGTAGGTTCTCTAGAGTAAGAAATACTCTGTGATGTACTTACCATAAAAGTAGACAATGCCACTGCCCATGGGCCCATGGTGGTAATGGATCCTGTGCTAAATACCTTCTTTTGCACTTTCCTGCAGCAACCTGCTCCGTGCATAAAGATTTTTACAGCTTGCGTTGAGTTCAATGGTAACTGCTAAATATTCTTATGCACTGAATTCCCCTTGGTAGTTGCTGCAGCAACCAGTTTTATAATATAGCGTGTGAGTATATTTGACAACGACTTTTATTACTTGGGGCTGTAGCCAATGCATTACATTCAGTCCTAGTCTCTAAGCCTTACAAAGAAATAAAAATCCTTTTATTTTATTTTTTTACTGTCTTTCTCATTGTATTTGTCTTGTAAGAAAATGAATGGACAGCGATGAGCCCTCAGTATGGATTTTTGGAGGAAGTCGAGGCTCATTGGGTTATATTTGTCTTAAATATAAAAATGACTCTGCAACAAAATGATTTTTACTTCCTAAACAGAATGTCACAGTGGCTTGTTTAAGTGAAATCTGCTGTAGCATGAAATGGAAAAAACAAAACTGGGTGATTGAAGAATAACATCTAGATTAAAATGTGTCTGAGGCAGAAAGAAAAGGAATATTTTCACTGACCAAATTTTATCCTTGCCTACATTTCAGGACATTTGCGCATTTGTTTTCCTTCTATGTCAAGTACAATGGGGCTTATTTTAGAAAGCGGATGCAAAATAACAGAGCTGTCCTTTCCCATAATAAACAATGTTATTTTATTTCTCAGCTGAAAGTCAATGGGATTGATCAGAATCTGGTCTACAACAGATCCATCCCAGAATCAATTTTAATGTAAGTTAATTCACATTCTTTTATCGCATTAGGGTCCAGGAGCTTTCCATCATGTTTTTAGGATAATATATTGTTGACGAGCAAAAACTTTTACAACTTGTAGAGCTACATTCACATGACAGCGAAAAACGTATGCGTGACTTTTTTTAACGGCCGTCACATGTCTGTTTAAAGAACAACGGTAGTTATTTTGATGGCCAGAGAATAACAGACTTTAAAAAAAATAGAACATGCCCTATTTTGTCCATTTTCCTTGACCGTCTGCCCCCATACAATTGAACAAGACCGTTTTTTAACATCCGTTCTTCAGAAAGTGAAAAAAAAACATGTTAAAAATGGACCGTTTTTCCATTTTTAACTGACCTTTTTTTTTTACAGTCGTGTGAATGTAGCCTTAGGAATGCAGATGTTACATATTGTTTAGGAAAACAATTATTTTGTGTTATTCTGCCATGAAATGTCTATTCTGCCAATGGTTTTACTAACACAACATAATATTGTATTGGATTTGTTATACAGGGTGGGCCATTTATATGGATACACCTTAATAAAATGGAAATGGTTGGTGATATTAACTTCCTGTTTGTGGCACATTAGTATATGTGAGGGGGGAAACTTTTTAAGATGGGTGGTGACCATGGCGGCCATTTTGAAGTCGGCCATTTTGAATCCAACTTTTGTTTTTTCAATAGGAAGAGGGTCATGTGACACATCAAACTTATTGGGAATTTCACAAGAAAAACAATGGTGTGTTTGGTTTTAACGTAACTTTATTCTTTCATGAGTTATTTACAAGTTTCTGACCACTTATAAAATGTGTTCAATGTGCTGCCCATTGTGTTGGATTGTCAATGCAACCCTCTTCTCCCACTCTTCACACACTGATAGCAACACCGCAGGAGAAATGCTAGCACAGGCTTCCAGTATCCGTAGTTTCAGGTGCTGCACATCTCGTATCTTCACAGCATAGACGATTGCCTTCAGATGATACGAGATGTGCAGCACCTGAAACTACGGATACTGGAAGCCTGTGCTAGCATTTATCCTGCGGTGTTGCTATCAGTGTGTGAAGAGTGGGAGAAGAGGGTTGCATTGACAATCTAACACAATGGGCAGCACATTGAACACATTTTATAAGTGGTCAAAAACTTGTAAATAACTCATGAAAAAATAAAGTTACATTAAAACCAAGCACACCATTGTTTTTCTTGTGAAATTCCCAATAAGTTTGATGTGTCACATGACCCTCTTCCTATTGAAAAAACAAAAGTTAGATTCAAAATGGCCGACTTCAAAATGGCCGCCATGGTCACCACCCATCTTGAAAAGTTTCCCCCTCACATATACTAATGTGCCACAAACAGGAAGTTAATATCACCAACCATTTCCATTTTATTAAGGTGTATCCATATAAATGGCCCACCCTGTATATTTGAGACCTTAAAGGGGTTGTCCAAGTTATTTTTATTGATGACCTATCCTGAGGATCAATATCAGATCGGAGAGGGTCTGACACCCGGCACCCCCTTCAATCAGCTGGTTGAGAGGAAGGCGCGTGCAGTGCCAGAGATGCTTTCTCTTCATTGTGTACCTGCTCACCGTTGCAACCACAGAGGCGAGCCGGCAAAATTACAAGAAACCTTCCTAATTACTTCAATGGGATGGCTCCTTCCTATACACTTGAATACTACAGAGCGTCGCATTGAAGTGAATGGGACGGCTTAGGTGTAATTACACCGGCTCACCGCTGCTGCTGCTGCGAGCAACAGCAAGCAGGTGAACAATGAAAGGAAGGCTGCACTGGCACTTCTCTTCAACCAGCTGGGGTGCTGGGTGTCGGACCTCCGCTGATCTGATATTGATGACCTATCCTGTGGATACCCTTTAAAGGAAATCTGTCAGCAGTTTAGACCATCAGACCATTTAGACCATCAGAAAAGTAAAAAAGTTATAGCTCTTGGAAGGCGACGGTGAAAATATGAAAAAAATCATTTGGTCATTGAGGTCCAAAACGGGCTGGTCACTAAGGGGTTAAAGGGGTTGTGCAGAATAGGTTGTCAATATCAGATCAGTGGGGGACCAATACCCGGCACCCCTGCTGGCAGCACAATGTAATTACACCTTCCTCTTAGATTCAAGTGAATGAGAGAGGAAGGTGCTATTACACTGCACCGCCACTACGATCTAGACAGCAAGCAGATTAAGGGCTCATTCAGACGACCGTATGAATAATTCCGCATCCATTCCGCAATTTTTTTGTAACAGGTGCAGACCCATTAATTTCAATGTGTGTTGTCCGCATCTGTAATTCTGTTCCGTGGTCCTGCAAAAAAGATAGAGAATGTCCTATTCTTGTCTACAATCGCGGACAAGAATAGGCATTTCTATCATTGTGCTGGCCATGTGCGGTCCGCAAATTGCACACGGCTGGTATCCGCGTTTTGCGGATCCGCAATTTGCAGGCTGCAAAACACTGCTGCCGCCTGAATGAGCCCTAACAGTGAGGATGTGATGCACAAGCAACCTCTTCAAAACAGCTGATTGGCGGGGCTGACAAGTGTCAGACCACCATTGATCTGGTATTGATGACTAGTGTTGCAGATTTTTTTTTTAATCAGTACACATGATCCCTCCCTGCTTCTAGCTTGTGGGCCAATGAGAAGGCTGCAATATCTTTGACTTTAGGAGTAGTGTTGATTGCAAATTTTCGTAATGCGAATTTTTATCGTGAATTTTTCAATTGACGATTTCCGCAATCAAGAAAATAATGACTGGAGATAACAAATTCTCGAATTCGTGAATATATGGTGAATATATGGTGAATATTCGCCCAAATATTCACAAATTCGAATATTGCCCCTGCCGGTCATCACTATTGATGACCTGTCCTGCAAGCACCACACAATTAAAGGGAACCTGTCATGTGGATATTTCATTATAATCTAACTAATTATATACAATCATTAACTGATGGTTGGTGATGGTTATCTCATAAAATACACACAAAGATGCCGCATGCCGCATGCTAATGAGCTGATTTGAGTCCGGCGTGATGTCATTGAGTCCAGCGTTTATTTAATTCAGAGCTATAGCCACTCCCCTGCCCACCTGCTGCTGATTCCTATGGAAAAAAACTGTCATTCAGCAGCAGGTGGGCGGGGAGAGTCAGGAGATCATGAATATTCAGGACTCATCATTATCAATACAAGATGTTGGCAGACTTACTGGGTCAATTAAAGAAAGTGACCCAGCATTGTGCAAAGAGAATCAGTCACTTATTTATGTTGCCCTTAGTTAGGACACCATAAAACTGGTGACAGGTTCCCTTTAAGGTTCCATGATTCGGTAAAGTAGAAGCATCAGGAAGGAACCCAGTTGGATTATAGACCCTAAGAATTTCGGAAATAGTTTTTACTTTGTATTCTGAAGCCATAAATTGCTTGTTTGACACCAAATAACATGTTCTCTGACTGCTAATAATATATCATGTTTTAGTCCTAAAAAATAACTTTTTACATTTGTTCGATAAAACTTCGGACTATGTTTTGTCTGGCTGTCTCGGTATCACAGAATTTGCACTGACCCACCCGTACTGTAAATCTCTTGCTTCTGTACTAACCTTGTTGCCTGTCAAACCTACTTTCTCAAACCGTCATTTGAATGTTTCTAGTTTGTCCGGAGGGAAATCATTCAGAAGTACTAAAATAAAGCAAAGTGGCAGCTTGTTGTTACCTTGTTGCTTCAAGGAATTTAGGGTTTCATTTGGTTTTGAGTTAGTTCTGTGATAATAATGCAATATGGCATAATATCAATAGATTGTGTGCGGATGCTCTGCAGGGAGGTAGCCAAGTTGTTCTGTTAGCAATAAAGTATTCCTATTCCACTAGGTTTTAAAACCGTTCATGATAGTGTTTTAAATAAGTGATAATAGAATCATCTTCATGTACAGTACATACCTTCAAAATTAAAATAAATTTTTGTGGAATGGCAAGCATGACAAAGAGAGAACCTGCGGCTGCTATGGGGCCCTAAAAGAGGGGGTCCTATCACCTTTTTTATTGGGTGGCAAGACCCAGGGCCATATCTGCTATGAGGTGAGATGAGGCAGGGCACTAGAGCATATGGCTCCCGCCCCTGCCGTTCAGCCTCATAGGCCACAGGACACAAGGTCTGAAGCCTATGAGGCAGGAGAATGGTGCAAGAGGACGCAATGACATCATTGCGACCTCCTGCATCTGGTCTCAGGCAACACAATCATGTCGTCATAATGCCTGTGTCCTGACGCCGGCATTTGCGATCATGTAGCCTTAGACCTGGTGCAGAAGGTCGTGGTGATGTCATTCTGACAACCTGCTTTGGGTTTTGTTACTGCTTGGGATTCTATATAGGGCCTTATTTTTACTGGGGGCACTGTGGGGCATTATTACTACTGGGGGTACTGTAGGGGCATTATTATTATTATTGGGCACGATATGTGGGGCATTCTTACTCATGGGGGCACTCTTTGGGAGAATTATACCTATTGTGGGTATTTTCAGGGGAACTATTACTATTGAGGGCAGTCTGGGAGCACTATAAGTATGGGGGGAGCTATCTGTATGGCACTGTAATATCTGCAGTATAGCATTTGTGTATGGGGGGAGCTATCTGTATGGCACTGTAATATCTGCAGTATAGCATTTGTGGTGAGCACAGCAGGTGTAGTATTGGGGATATCAGCAGGACTGTTTGGGCACCAGGATGAGGATGATGGAAAATTAAGGAATCTATGTCTGTGTGGTAAACTCTGCAGAAGTGATCATGGAAGTATTGGCCAAATGAAGAAGATGAGAAAAGATGCAGATGAGGCAACACATGATGTAAGTGGTGTGTTGTGCTTTATTCTCCTGCATGTTTTATGGCGCTGTATCTAATACATCTTTCACAGAACCGCTGTGGGGGAGAGGTTGGATTTAGAATTTGCCATGGGGGGAGCCATTTCAGTTTTCCATACCTGGGAAGAACCTGTGCAGGATTCAACTCTCTGTAAAAACGGCATTGCCGGGATCAGCAACCTTCGGCACTCCAGCTGTGTGAAACTACAACTCCCAGCATGTACACTTAATCAGCTGTTGTTGTAACTCCCATAGAAGTGAAAGGAAGATTCTGGGAGTTGTAGTTTCAGAACAGCTGGAGTGATAGAGGTTTCTGATCCCTGCGGCATTGTTATGAAGAAAGTAGAGCGTGAAACAAACACTATGGCTGTCAATCTTAAAGGGAACCTGTCACTGGGATTTTGTGTATAGAGCTAAGGATATGGGTTGCTAGATGGCTGCTAGAACATCCGCAATACCCAGTCCCCATAGCTCTGTGTGCTTTTATTTTGTAAAAAAAAAAGATTTGATACATATGCAAATTAACCTGAGATGAGTCCTGTACGGGACAGGACTCAACTCAGGTTAATTTGCATATGTATCAAATAGTGTTTTTTACACAATAAAAGCACACAGAGCTATGGGGACTGGATATTGCGGATGTGCTAGAAGCTGTCACGGCTGAGGATGGGGGAAATCCTCAGCCGTGTGAAGCCCGGTGATGTTACGGCTGCTTGGCCATGAAGACAGGATTAGGGAGCAGGTCACCTCCTAAACGCATCCCTAACCTGACCCTGGCTCCTAGCTACATGAGCCAACCTTGATGGTAGGAGGGCCCATGCTCCGGAACCTAAAAGTCCCTGCTAGCCCTCAAGATGACCCTCACCTAGGAGCTGAGTAAGACAAGCCCACTCCTCCTAGACACGGAGGAGCAGGAGTCTCAACGGCCAAGCTGCAGGAAAAGGGGAGACAAACAGCTCTATGGATATGGCAGGTGAACAAAGAGTTCCACCTACCTGCCACAGCCTTGCTGACTGGATCCCTGTGTTAGCAGGGTGCAGATCACAAACGCATCCCCACACAGGGACCCAGATCCATAGCTGCACAAAATCACATATAAAACATCACACGGACATCACACATAACTAGAAATAACTTAATGCGACATTATGGTTATGACATTAAGGTTTATGACCACAGGGGTGGCTCTTACTGGCAGGTAATAAAGACATGAGGCTGCTCTCAGCTGAGCATGGCTGAAGCAACCTGCAGGCCTGCAAAAGCAGTGAGGCTTTATAGGCCAAGAAGCCACACCCCACAGTCGGACACACCCAGTGCACACACACACTAGGAAGGAGATTAACCCTTCCAACACCAGGGAAGGGAAAACACCACTTAAAGGAGACGTGCACACAATAACATAAAAAGGAAGTGCACACATACACACATAACTCAAAACCGCATGCACAACGTAGCGAGCTGCAATGGCACAGCTCAGCCTGCTACGCTGCCACATACACACTGTTGCCAGCGGCAACCACAGGTGAGGCAAATACCACAGCCCTCACCTGTGATTGAACACCAAAGAAAACCGCTGACAACCGCATGCGGTTCAGGAGTCACGGTCATAGCCATGGCCGTGACAGAAGCCATCTAGCAACCCATATCCTTAGCTCTATACACAAAATCCCGGTGACAGGTTCCCTTTAAGTCTTAAAATCTGGCACCTAAGGGGTATTCCAGTTTTGAAAGTTTCAATATTAACTGACAAGAAGTTAAACATGTTATTCACTAATAGTTATTTTTAATCTGTAATGCCCTGTTTTCCTGTAATCTATCCTGATCATGTGACATTTTCTGTTGTGTTTGTTCCCTATCTCGATGACATCACATGGACATCTGAGGAATAGTCAGGCTTGTAAAGCTCTGCCCCGTCATCACATCATCAATGGCCTTGCCTCTGAGGACAGTGTTCTGCTCATTCTCCTGGACCCTCCCCTGTAGATGTGATGTCAGCAACAATACTGTGTGTAGTGTTATAGGTAAAAGCGTCAATATTAATAGTCTGTGCATAACCCCATTCATTTTCTTTAAAGGGATTTTCCAGGAATAAATGTTTATTTTCCATTAACATGCCCTGACCATACTAAAAAAAAATTATTTGGTCCGAATTAATTTGTGACAAAGCTCGTTAAAAATCAGCTATTTCCCGGCTGCAATGAGTACATCACTGTGCATTGCTGAAACATGCATAGGTCGTCCGCTGTGGTAGTGAAACAGTCACTGTGCGTCAGTACAGGCGTCACCTTTAGAATCAGTTCACACTTTATTTATTTGGTCAGTTACAGGACCAAAAAACTGAAGTTTGAATTCAGCCTTGCAGGTCAAAGTTAACATCAGGTATAAAGGAATTAACCCTGCAGTGGCCCAAGATTCTACTATAGAGTGAAAGAGCGCTCGCCTTTTACACTGATTCCACATAGATTGCTACAGAACCTGTTCACCCCAAAATCAGTAGTATCAGGCCACAATTTCACCCCAATTACAGAATCATGGATGAATGGAATGACTTATGAAAAAAAACAATGTGAACACCCCAAAATCAGTAGTATCAGGCCACAATTTCACCCTAATTACAGAATCATGGATGAATGGAATTACTTATGAAAAAAACAATGTGAACACCCCAAAATCAGTAGTATCAGGCCACAATTTCACCCTAATTGCAGAATCAAGAATTAATGGAATTACTTATGTAAAAAAAACTATGTGAACACCCTAAAATGAGTAGCAAATGTGAACACCCCAAAATCAATAGTATCAGACCGCAAATTCACCCCAGTTACAGAATCAAGGATTATTGGAATGACTCATGTATAACATAATGTGAACTACCTAAAATTAGTAGTATTAGAGCACTTTTTAACCCCAATAAGTGCAGCAAGGTGTAGTAGAATGGCTTCTCTATTAACCAAGCTATACACTGTACTATTGGCCCCAGCATTCTCACTATAGTGTGGATAAAGTCTCCCTATTATCTCCCTATACTATCTCAGTGTAGTCCCTGAGCTGTTGAAAATATTTTTCAAATAAAATCTTTCCTAATCACTTTCTCTAGCACTTGTCACATCTGTCCCTATGCTCAATTTACTGGAGAATGGCACAGACTGGGCAGGAGGAGGCTTTCTATAGGGTTGTGACATCACGGGGCTGGCTATCTGCTGATTGGCTGGCTTCACGGCATTATGGGTGATCCCTCATTCCCGGGCTTCTTACTTTAACTTTGTAACATGTGCAGCAGCCATTTTAGAAAAAATCTGATTCATTACCACGAATTGTCAGGATTTTAACATTCGTGTTAAATCGAATTTTTCCTGAAATTCGGATCGAATTCCACTTTGTCAACTTTAATTCGATCAACACTAATTATATGTAACAACAGCTGCATAACTATGTTATTAAGGCACAGTATCAGAGGACCTGGAATTAAATACACAGATGACATTTTCTGCTAGCCATTAGAGACAGTAGCTAGGTGTAAGAATGGTAGTGCCCCCTCTGGGGTACTACAAACCCCTTTAAGGAATATATATCTGTTAGCATCACAGGATGTCCACTATCTGACAAACATTTTAGTGGCCCTAAACTCACCAGGATGTTAGAAGTATTGATTTAAAATGTTATCACTAGGGCCATCAGATAACATTTTCACATTGAGTTGGAGGTAATTACTAGAGATGAGCGTATTTCTCAAAAATTCCATTCGGCCGGTTCGCCGAATTTTCCGAAAAATTTTGTTCTATCAGAATTAATTTGTGGCGAATCGCGTTAAAAACGGCTATTTCCTGGCTGCAGAGAGCCTTTATAGTGGCGTAGAACACTGTGCCTTGCAGTAACATGCATAGGGAGTCTGCTGTGGTAGTGAAACAATAATGTGAGTCAGTATGACATGTAGATGACAGGCGTCGCTCTTAGAATCACTGCACACTTCACTTATTTGGGCAGTTACAGGGCCAAAACTGACCAAATAACTCAAGTATGAACTATAGCGTGAAAGAGCGCACTGCTTTTACACTAATTCACTGATTTTGCATAGATTTCTACAGAACCTGTTCTATTAAACGCTTATACAAGTAGAGCCCCCCTGACAGAGTGGAGTGGGAGTCAGCAGTAAGTTTGTGTTGACATCACTGATTCTTTTGCCCTTCCTCTGATCTGTCAGAACAATAACCCACAAAAAACGGATCTTGTCTGTGGAGCATCCGCCTTCACTCGGTCAGCATTTGGTCAGTAATTCATCAGTATTGCTAAAGCAAGAAAAAACAGGAGTGGATCCAAAACAGAGATGACACGTAAATGGAATATTTCCAGGTCTTCTGTGTTTTGTACTCACTCCTGCTTTTGGCTACCAAATCATAAGCCAATTCTCATGCAAAATAGGGACCATGTCATACAGGCCTTACAGCTGTTACATAGACAGGATCCATTTTGAGTCTAATTTTTCCTTCCTTCTGACATATGAGAAGAAGGGTCAAATAAATGATGATGTCAGCCAGGCTGAAAGGCAAAATAGTGGTAATGTAGTGGGGAGGGTGGGAACAGCATTAGAAGTCCACAGAGTGGCCCTATAACATAGTGGTGAGCTGGAAGCAGCATGAGGAGACCACAGAGTGGCCCAATGACAGAGTCTGGAGGTGGCAGCAGCTTCAGGAGGAGGCCACAGAGTGACACAATGACAGTGTGGAGGTGGCAGCAGCATCAGGAGGCCACAAAGTGGCATAATAACAGAGTGTGGAGGTGGCGCCAGCATCAGAATCAGGAAGAGGCCACAGAGTGGCACAATAACAGTGTAGAGGTGGCAAGAATATAAAAACTCCAGCAATAGCGTTGCAAAGAAGGAATTTTTTAATATTAAAGAATTCCTTCTTTGCAACGCTATTGCTGGAGTTTTTATATTCTTACTGAAACAGGGTGGGAATCCGACTTCCAGCGGCAAACGGACGGCAGAGTGCCACAAAGTTTTGCTTATATAAGTGTAGAGGTGGCAGCAGCAGCATCCTGAGGCTACAGGGAGGCAAAATGACAGTGTGAAGGTGGCAGCAGCATCAGGAGGCCACAGGGTGGCACAATGACAGTGCGGAGTTGCCAGCAGCAGCATCAGGAGGCCACAGAGTGGCACAATGACAGAGTGTGGAGGTGGCGGTAGCAGCAGCATCAGGAGGAAGCCACATGGTAGCACAATGACAGTGTGGAGGTGGCAGCAGAAGCATGAGGAGACCACAGAGTGGCACAGTGACAGAGTGTGGAGGTGGCGGCAGCATCAGGAGGCCACAGAGTGGCAAGGTGACATAGTGTTAAAGTAGCAGCAGCAGCATCAGGAGACCGCAAAGTGGCCAGGTGACATAGTGTGGAGGTGGCAGCAGCATCAGGAGACCACAGAGTGGCAAGGTGACATAGTGTGGAGGTGGCAGCAGCATCAGGAGACCACAAAGTGGCAAGGTGACATAGTGTGGAGGTGGCAGCAGCATCAGGAGACCACAGAGTGACCCGGTGACAGAGTGGGGAGGTGGGTGGCAATACCAGTACCAGCTGAAGATGGTGGGTGAAAGAAGGAGCACTTGGCATCAGATGTGTGGCATCAGGCGTGTGGCAGCATCAGAATAGTAGCTGAGGCAGGTAGCCAGAGGAAACTGGTCTCTTTGGTGGGTGGAAATCCTGGCTGATCCATGCCTGATTCATATTGACAAAGGTTGGTCTCCACATTTTGGGTGGACAGGCGAGTTCTTCTTGGGGTAACTATGAACCCCTTCACATTAAACACCTACTCTGATGCCGCACTACTGGCCGGGCAAGACAGCTTTTCCAGGGCAAATTCTGCCAGTTGTGGCCAAAAATCCAGTTTGGCTGCCCAAGGCCAGTAGTCCAGTGGATCTTCAATGTGGGGTGGCAGGGTGCTGTCCAAGTATGCCACCACCTGCTTGGTCAGGTCCTGCTCCAGGTCTAGCTGCTGCTGCTGGTGAGTAGTTTCTTCACTAGGCGGGTAAAGAAAGCTGCTCATCAGCGTCTCTAGACTCAAGTTGCTGCTGATGGAGCTGGAACTGCTCCTCCCCCCCCCCACCCTGCCAGAGCAGCCATGGCAGAGGAATGTGAGCGCAGAGTGCCCCCCCCCCCCCGGTCAGACATGTGAGAGGATGGACAATGGTGCAGATATGTAGTGCCCAACTGACTACATAGGATGTCTCTATAGTAATTCAGTTTGTCCTCCCTCTCAGCGGGTGTAAAAAAGACACCCATTTTGGACCGGTAGCGAGGGTCCAACAAGGTGGAGAGCCAGAAGTCATCCCTCTGCCGAATGCTGACAATTCGGCTGTTTACGCAAGTAAGTGAGCATGCATCGGGCCATTTGTGCAAGTGACTCGGAGGGACTCCCTGCATCCATCTCCACTGCATACTGCCATGGTGTGTCTGGGTCCTCTGCCTCGTCTTCCTCATCGCCCTGTAGCTCCTCTGGCTGCTCCTGCTCCTCCTCTCCTGTCACCTGTGTAAAAAAAACACCAATTTCGCTACACATTGCTAGTGCTCCAATGTCCTCCTCCTCCTCTAGTTCAGCCTCCACAGGGCTCATGTGGCCGTAAGATCTAGGCACCATGTCTCCAGTCTCCTGAACAGCCAGGTTTACCAGCATCTGTTCCAGGACATGAAGCAGTGGAATGACGTTGTTCATCCCGTAGTCCTGGCGACTGACAAATAATGTGGCCTCCTTAAAAGACCTGAGCAAACGGCAGGTGTCACGCATGAGCTGCCACTGGCTGACTTAGAAGTTACACAGGGGAGTACTCCTGTCCGCTTGGATCATCAAGAAATTGTTTATGGCTTTTCTCTGTTCGTGTAGTCGGTCCAACATATGGAGGGTGGAATTCCAACGGGTGGAAACGTCGTAAATCAGCCTATGTTAGGGGATGTCGTTCTGCTGCTGCAGCTCAAGGAACTTTCCTGGCCATTTTTTCTGGATGTGTTGCAGATGGGTGAAAGACTTCAGGAACCGCTTGACAACCAGATTGAACACGTGTGCCATGCAGGGAAAATGGTTCAGCCCTCCTTGACGCATATTCTTCCCGTTGTCAGTCACCATGGTTCAGATTTTGAGTTGTTGCAGAGAAAGCCAGGATTCGATTTCTTGATGAAGGACATGGAGCAGTTCCTCCCGTGTGACTCCGTTCGCTCAGGCAAAGGAGGTGCAGAACAGCGTGACACCGCTGTGCCCTGCACATGTGGTATGCTGGAGGGGCACTGTGAATTTCCCTGCAGGGGAGGCTGAGGAAACAGTGGAGCATGAGGAAACAGTGGAGGATGAGGAGGCAGAGGCAGACATTGTCGCAGGACCAACAGTGTGAGAACGTGGAGGCAGAAGCGATGTCACCTGGCCAAGTTGCTGGCATGGCTTTGCAGGAACCACATTCACCCAGTGGGCCATAAAGGACGTATATTGTCCCTAACCATAGCTACAGCTCCACAAATCGGCGCTGCGTTGCATTTTGGCAGACACCGACAGGCTCAAGGACTGGCCCACCTTCTGTTCTTGATACATGTGCAGGGCTGGTACTGACTTTTTGGCAAAGAAATGACGGCTTGGGACCTTCCACCTTGGCTCGGCACAAGCCATCAGTTCTCTAAAAAAGGTGCAGAGTCCACCACTTGGAAAGGGAGGGACTGGAGGACCAGCAACTTGACCAGGAACACATTCAGCTTCTGCGCGAGTATGCGCGAGTGCATACTGTTGTCCCTTGGCAATTGATTCAGTGATCGATTGCTGACGGAATGACTGACGAGGAGTAGGAGAAGGAGCATGAGCATCAGGACCAGCAGATGATGGGAAGGACAGACAGCTCCCTTTGGCTGAGGTGGTGGAGCCTTGACTGCCTGAAATCGGGTGCGGTTGCTGCGGCAGGCTGGACCACCACATCGAAGCCACGGTTCTCCCAGGCCACTTTATGGTGACGCTGCATATGTTGATGTAGGACCGTGGTGTCAACATTGGCACCCTGGCCACGCTTCACCTTCTGCCCACAGATTCTACAAATGGCCATATTCACCTCCTTCGGCGGCTTAACAAAAAACTGCCACAACGGCGAGTAGGTGATTTTACCCCCAACACTTCGCACTGTCTGACTGCTACCACTGCTGCTTCTGTGAACCCCTGCACCACTACTTTCCGGGCAGGTAGGCTCTTGTGAAATGTGTGGTCTACTCCGGGCCCGTTTGGCTCCCGACCTCCCACTCCTGCCACCATGCTGACTCCTGGCCACGCTAGCGACTTGCTGGCTCCACCGCTGCCTCACGGGCAAGCTGCCTCCCTCTTCTCCCGATAATGATGAAGCCCCTAATTCACCCAGCTCCCAAGTGTGATCAGCTACATCATCATCATCGAGTACTGTCTGCACGTCACTGATGTCCTCCTCAACGGTCTCTGGGTCAGGAGCCTGACCCCTCGCAACACCAGATCCCACGCCACTCTACTCATCACTACTTGCTCACCTACCGCATGAAGCGGCGGATGTCTCCTCCACATCTTGGCTGGCCAGTAGCTGCTGATTGTCCTCTAGTAGCTCGTCCTTGCTGTATAGTGGAGCTGAGCCCACAGCATATAATACTTTTCTGGATGAGGGAACAGAAAAGGACAGAGGCACTTCTCTGTCTGACATACTGTTAGTTCAAATAAATAAATAAAAAGGAAATTAAAACACCCAAAAAAAGTCTGTAATTTTCTCACTTCACCACACAACGGTTAATAAGCCCTTTTTTCCCCCACTAATACACGTCAAAGAAGGCTTTAGAACATATAACTGCACCGCTGAACGGCAAATAGGCCCTTTCTTTTTTCCACTTCTACACGCCACAAAAGACTTTATAACATATAACTGCACCACAGAACGGCAAATAATATATATATTTTTTGCCACTAATACATGCCACAAAAGGCGTTAGAATATATAACTGCACCGCTGAACAGCAAATAATATATATTTTTTTGCCACTAATGCACGCCAAAAATGGCTTTATAACATATAACTGCACCGCTGAACGGCAAATAATATATATTTTTGCGACACTAATACACGCCAAAAAGGGCTTTAGAACATATAACTGCACTGCTGAACGGCAAATAATATAGACTTTTGTGCCACTAATACACGCCAAAAAGGGCTGTAATTTTCTCACTTCACCACACAACAGCTAAAAAGCCCTTTTTTCCCACTAATACAAATCTAAAAATGCTTGGGAAAAGCATGACAATGGCCGAGCTTCAAAGGAAATATGATTCATCACAGAAAACCCCATCATAATTGATGTTTGGAGTGACCCATACAGGTATTTCTTTCTATGAAAGCCTGAGGTACCTGCTTTCTACACCCTTGCATCAAAATCATGCAATGTGCCTCACAAAGACTTGCACTAGGTCACGGTTAGGGATGAGCAAATCGACTTCGAATGTAACATCCGAAGTCGATTTGCATAAAATTTTGTTTCAATACAGTATTAAAACAACATTTTACGCAAATTGACTTCGGATGTTACATTCGAAGTCGATTCGCTCATCCCTAACCGTGACCTAGTGCAAGTCTTTGTGTGGCACGTTGCATGATTTTGATGCAAGGGTGTAGAAAGCAGGTACCTCAGCGAGTGTAGAAAACAGGTACCTCAGCGAGCGCTCGGTATAGTATTGGAGTGTATTGGCTCAGATGAGCCGAAGTTATTACGCATAATAACTTCAGAAATGGATTTATACTGTACAAAAACGTTTCCCGAACTCGGGTTCGGTTCCAAAAAAAAAAAATATGTATATTTTTTTCATCTTTTTATCTGACAATTACTTTTTGTATCGCACTACACTATTGTGTATTAAATTTGAAATTCTAGTCTTGCAGAACTTACACTTCTGATGGGAAAAACATTACCTGCAACCGCCATGCTCTCTTCAATCTGACAGGGCCAGGTATGATCATGTAAACACTGCCTTGGTCTATCAATCAAGTGCAGAGGTCACAGAAGTTGCAGAGAGAGCAGAGCCTCTAGGTGTAATGACAACGCCCCCATTGTTCCTAGAGGCTCATTTGCATGCATTCAAACATCATTTTTCTCAGCAATGCAGGCACATATGAACATGGGACCAACACAGATGCCTTTAGCTGCCAAGTGCACATGTAACAGGTCAGCCAGTGTCATGGGTACAGATCTGCTGACAGATGATTTTTAAAGTTTGTGGATAGACTATTTGTGGATAGTTAATGACCTAAAAAATTAGAATAAATGTAACACCCCTTTGGGCAGCCCTCAATAGGCGGGGTGTACGGTGGTTCTCGCCTCACTATGGTGCAGTGCCGGCACCCAAATCTTACTTGGAGCTCTATAGGATCACAGGAGGGTCTTCCTCTTCTGCCAGGGGCCGACTTGGGAAACCCCTGCCCTGTTCAGTACACACTCACCCCAGGAAGGAATTAACTGATCAACAGATTTATTTGGGAGAGGGTAAACAATGGTGAAGAACATAAAGATAATGCAATAAAAGGAACAAAGCACAGATTTCAATTCCTCACAGCAATGTTGGTCACACACACTCTGCTTTAGAAGATAAAGACAGGTTACTCTTCCTAGCTATCTACTTGCTATAACCTACTGTCTAGCAATTAACCCAGTCTGAACGTTGGGGCCGTTTGCAGAAAACATTGGTGTTATTATGTTGGTGCACTTACGATTGTCCTGCCCGGAAACCAGCGGTGGTGCTGCAGCATTCAGAAACTTGGATGGCAATGGAATCTGTTGCAAGAACCTCCTGGGATGCAGGTTTGGCTGTAGGGTTAATGCAGCAGCTGAGCTCTCTCCCCTCACACTGGAGCTGTATGGGCTGTGCTGTAATGTCTGCATAGATGGACGGCACACTTCTGTCTGCGGAGATCTCTCACTCTCCAGCTACTGCCCATGCTGCTGTTTCTTATACTACTTTCACATCAGCGTTTTTGCTGGATCCGACATGGATCAGCAAAAACGCTTCCGTTATGTTAATACAACTTAATGCATCCGTTCTGAACGGATTCGGTTGTATTATCTCTAAAATGACCAAGACTGATCCGGCACTAAAACCATTGTAAGTCAATGGGAGCCGTATCCGTTTTCTTTTCGTGTCCGGGAAAACGAATTCGGCATGAAACACAATGTAAGTCTGGTGCCCATTGACTTACAATGGTCGGTATCCCATGACATATCTTGATCAGTATCCCATGATGCACACTGTGACGGTAGTAGAAAATATCCTCGTCAAGCATTCCCTTCTTCCCATAAAAGAAAATCACCCAATATTCCACGAGTAGGAATATCCCTGGAATCGCCGAATAATCCACACATGAGTCAACTTAATGCTGGAACAAGACTGATTTACTGGTACACAGAACTCACAATTTATGCAGCAAAAACTCCTCCTCTGGGCCAGACTAGATAATTGAGTTTTAAGAATACACACAGCTCAATTATCCTAAAACTCCTCCTCTGGGCCAGGCTAGACAATTGAGTTTTACCAATACACACAGCTCAATTATCTGCTGGCCAGAACATTTACAATTCTTAACAATTTCACACAAGTACTTTCTATCCCACATACAAACATAATCTCAACATCATTGTCCGGTACACGAATACATTCATTCTTGACATTTGGAACCGAACAATATAGTCCTCAAAATAGCAGGGAGAGAATCAAACTGAAGCATATAGGCAATTGCATAAAAGTCCTTCACAATGGCCCCCCTTTTTCTCCCTGCTCCGGCAACTCGGTTGGACCTTTCCTGGTCCAGTAGGGTTGACGGGTTCAGAGCTTTTAGTCCGAGGTTAAATCCGTTTAGCGTGACAATCCATCGGCATTCCCGTTTTGCTTGCCTGGGCGATAATGAATCGTAAAGTCATAGGGCTGTAAGGCCAAGCTCCAGAGTAGCAAACGGGCGTTGTCCCCTGAAACCCGGTTAAGCCACACCAAGGGGTTGTGATCGGTGATGAGAGTGAACGCCCGGCCATAAAGGTAAGGTGTGAGCTTTTTGAGTGCCCATACCAAGGCCAAACACTCTTTTTCAATGGTGGCATAACTGACCTCCCTTGGCAACAGCTTCCGACTCAGGTATGCCACCGGGTGCTCTCCTCCATCCTCCCCGATCTGGCTTAGTACTGCCCCCAGTCCAAACATTGAAGCGTCTGTATGGACAATAAATCTTTTGTTAGGATCTGGGGTAACCAACACCGGAGCATTAACCAGAGCAGTCTTTAGTGCTTGGAAAGCCACCTCGCATTCCGGGGACCACAGGACTTGTCGGGGTAGCTTCTTTTTGGTCAAGTCGGTCAGGGGTTTGGCCAGGGCACTATAGTCGGGTACAAAGCGTCTGTAATAGCCGGCTGTGCCTAAGAAAGCCATGACTTGTGTCTTGGTGTGGGGAGTGGGCCAATTGGCAACGGCCTCGATCTTAGCCGGCTCCGGCCGTTGCTTACCACATCCTACTCGGTGGCCCAAATATTGTACCTCGCCCATACCCAAGTGACATTTGTCGGGTTTCAGGGTCAGCCCGGCCCCCCTGATCCTATCTAATACTACCCCTACGTGCTCTAGGTGCGCTTCCCAGGTATCGCTGTGGATGGCGATGTCATCCAGGTAAGCGCCTGCAAAGCTCTGGAGACCCCTAAGTAACTGATCCACCATCCGTTGGAAGGTGGCCGGGGCGTTCTTCATCCCGAACGGCATAACCCGGAATTGGTATAGGCCGAACGGGGTGATGAAGGCCGACTTGGGTATGGCATCTTCTGCTAGGGGAATCTGCCAATATCCCTTGCATAGGTCTATTGTGGTCAGATACTTCCCTGCAGAGATACGGTCAAGCAGCTCGTCCATCCGTGGCATCGGATAGGCGTCCGTAACTGTCTTGTCATTGAGGCGCCGGTAATCTACACAGAAGCGGGTTGTCCCATCCTTCTTTGGCACTAAGACTACCGGCGAGGCCCAAGGACTTTCTGAGGGTTCGATTACGCCTAGCCGAAGCATCTCATCTATCTCCTTCCGCATCCCTTCCCGGACTGCTTCGGGGATACGGTAGGGAGGCTGTCTCAGGGGTGCCTGTCCTGGAGTCTCTACCTTGTGTATGGCTAGGAGTGTGTATCCAGGCTCCTGAGAGAATGTGGCCTGTTTTGTTTCTAGTAAGCGGACCGCTTGATCCCGCTCTTGCGGCTCCAGCTCTTCACCTAGCTGGACTTTCTTTATCTGGGTCATCCCTTCGTTACTGCCCAATAGGTCGGGAAGGGGTAGGGTCTCTGTGTCTTCTCCTGCTGGTGCACAGATAGCGGCTACCTCCTCTGCCCGTTCCTGATAGGCCTTGAGCATGTTGATGTGAAAGGTTCGTTTCACATCTTCATCCTCGCAGCTGGCTATCGTGTAGGTAGTGTCGCATATCTGTCCTATAACTTTATAGGGGCCCTGCCAGGCGGCCTGGAGCTTGTCTGTTCGGACCGGCCTTAATATCATGACCTTTTGGCCTATCTGAAAGCTCCGGTGCCTAGCCCGTCGGTCATACCATACCCTCTGGCGCTGTTGGGCCGCCCGGAGGTTCTCTCGCACTGTCTGGGCTAATTCCTCCATGCGGTCCCTCAGCTCCAGGACATAAGGTACAACCGGGGTCCCCTCAATCTCTGTCTGCCCCTCCCAGTGATCCTTGATGAGATCTAAGGGCCCCCTCACCCGCCTCCCATAGAGAAGTTCGAAGGGTGAGAATCCGGTCGATTCCTGCGGCACCTCTCGGTAGGCAAAGAGAAGGTGTGGCAGGAATCGCTCCCAATCCTTGTATGCCCCCGTAAACGACTTCAACATTTGCTTTAGCGTTCCGTTGAAGCGCTCGCACAGGCCGTTAGTCTGGGGATGGTATGGGGAGCTAGTCAGGGATTTAACTCCACAGGTTTTCCATATCTGCTGGGTTACCTCGGCCGTGAATTGGGTACCTTGGTCGGACAGAACCTCCTTGGGAAAGCCTACTCGGGAAAATACTTTAACTAGGGCCTCTGCTACGGTCTCAGCCTGTATGTTAGAGAGAGCTACCGCTTCGGGGTAACGGGTGGCGTAGTCTACTATGGTGAGTATATACCGCTTGCCGGAACGGCTAGGTTGGGCCAGGGGCCCTATAATGTCCACGGCTACCCTTGTGAACGGTTCTTCAATAATGGGCATGGAAACTAGTTTAGCCTTTGGGTGGTCTCCCTTTTTACCTATACGTTGGCATACCTCGCACGTTTGACAATACGCCCTGACGTCGTCGGACACCCCAGGCCAGAAGAAGTTCTGGGTTATCCGATACCCTGTCTTGCGTATTCCCAAATGGCCTGCCAAGGGTACGTCGTGCCCAATCCTCAATAACTCCTGGCGGTATTTCCGGGGAACTACCAGCTGGCGTTTTTGCTTAGGCCCTGGTGTATTACCCCGGGTCTCGGTGAGCCTGTACAAGCGGCCTTCCTCCCAGATAAATTGCTCCTTCTCTAACCCCCCTTGGCCCCTCCTGGCTTTCTCTCGATACTTTCTGAGGGAAGGGTCTCCGGTCACCTCCCGCCCAAAATCCTCTGGGGTGTCCCAGGGTAGGGGTTCTACAGTCAAGGGTAGGTTGGGTTGGCTTACCTGGGTCTCAGTAGGAAGCGGATGGCTCTCGGCAGCGCGACTTTGTGCTCTGGTGGTTACTGCGTGGGCCTCCTGAGCGGGGGTAGAGGCGAACGCCGAAGTCAGGGGGCCAATGTCGTTGCCCAGGATGACTTCAGAAGGTAAGTCTTTCATGACGCCCACATGAACATTGCCAGCTCCCGCACCCCAGTCTAGGTGTACCTGTGCAGTAGGAATACGGTATACTGCTCCCCCTGCCACTCTCACAGCAATTGATTTCCCCGGTTTCTCTGATTCCTTAATAAGGTGTCTTTGTACCAACGTGATGGTTGCCCCACTGTCTCTTAATCCCCGGGCGGTTTTTCCGTTAACCATGACCAGCTGACAATGGTGTTTCCTGTTGTCCGTAATAACAGATTGTACCATGAGGGCTTCGTAAAGGGTGCCCAATGGTTCTTCCTGACCCAGTTCCTGGGGATCCCAAGCCGAGTCTACACAATGGGCTGCTGCTGGTGGGCGGTACCCAGGTCGAGACCAATTTGACCTGGTGTTGTTGTCCATGGGGCAATTCTGCTTGTAGTGACCCAGCTGTTTGCACCGGAAGCAGCGTTGTTCATTGTCCTCCTGGCGTGGATAGCGAGGGCTAGATGTCACCGGTCTGTTAGGAGGTTGGTATCTAGCGGCTGGTGGGTGTGAGGGCACCGTTGGTCGTGGAGGTTGTACCCGTGGTGTGACCAGGTTCGTCTTGCGAGTATCCGCATATTCATCCGCCAACTTAGCGGCCTCTGGTAGAGTCATGGGCCTGCGATCTCTCACCCAGTCTTTGACATCCGTCTGGATGTGATTGTAAAATTGTTCCAGAAGCATTAGTTGCAAAATGTCCTCTGCGGTGGTGGCCTGGCTGCTGTTGACCCAGTTAGAGGCCGACAGGGATAACTGGCATGCCCATTCCACGTAAGAGTCTTTCGTGGTTTTGCGTGAGTCCCTGAACTTTTGTCGGTAGGACTCTGGGGTTACTGCATAACGAGCCAGGAGCACTTCTTTAACCCTGGCGTAGCTATGGATCTCCTGCTCTGGCACGGTCCGGAAAGCATCAGAAGCTTTGCCTGACAGTTTGCCTGACAATATTGCGACCCACTCTCCTCTATCTATTCGGTGCAGGTTACATTGTCGCTCAAAATCTGCCAGGTAATTATCAATGTCACAGTCTTTTTCATCAAAAGCTTTAAAAGCGCTAAACGGAATCTTCCTTGTGTCTGCTGTGCTGTACTCACTGTTTGGAGAATGTGTGGCTGCTTGTTGGACTGCTGCCAATTTTAACTGTAGCTCTGCGTCTCTTATTTGTTTAGCCTCCTCCGCTAACAGGTTCATCACTTTCAGCACCACATCCGCCGTTGGGTTCGGACCGAACCATGCTAGCTTCTCTCTCATTGCCTTGTTGGCTGGTGATTCCTCCTCCTGAATCACTGGTGTCCCCATCTCTTGTACTGCTGGCGTTGCTGCAACCAAGTTCTCCTGGTCTAGCTCCATTAATTCTGCTATAATGACCCGCTTGGTTTTGTTGCTAGCAATCCTTCCACGGACTTCCAGTAGTTCTTTCAGTGTTTTTCTTTTAAGCGGGGTGTACCAGCCTTCCATTCACTGTTCCCAGTGTCTGCTTGGAATCCTGGTGTAAAGGAAAGTAGAAGGGAAAATCCCGCTGCTGCCAACCAATTGTGACGGTAGTAGAAAATATCCTCGTCAAGCATTCCCTTCTTCCCATAAAAGAAAATCACCCAATATTCCACGAGTAGGAATATCCCTGGAATCGCCGAATAATCCACACATGAGTCAACTTAATGCTGGAACAAGACTGATTTACTGGTACACAGAACTCACAATTTATGCAGCAAAAACTCCTCCTCTGGGCCAGACTAGATAATTGAGTTTTAAGAATACACACAGCTCAATTATCCTAAAACTCCTCCTCTGGGCCAGGCTAGACAATTGAGTTTTACCAATACACACAGCTCAATTATCTGCTGGCCAGAACATTTACAATTCTTAACAATTTCACACAAGTACTTTCTATCCCACATACAAACATAATCTCAACATCATTGTCCGGTACACGAATACATTCATTCTTGACATTTGGAACCGAACAATATAGTCCTCAAAATAGCAGGGAGAGAATCAAACTGAAGCATATAGGCAATTGCATAAAAGTCCTTCACACACACAAAAACGCTGCTTACAGCGATTTTGTGTCCGTCATGGGAATGCAACCAAATGGAATGCATTCTGGTGCACTCAGTTCAGTTCAGTTTTGTCCCCATTGACAATGAATGGGGAGAAAACGGAAGCGTTTTCCTCCGGTTTTGAGATCCTATGATGGATCTCAATACCAGAAAGGAAAATGCTGATGTAAATGTAGCCTAAGATGGCCGCTGTTCCTTTTTCTTCCTTATCCTCTTCACCTGGTCCTCCTGCTATTAGCTGCAGGGAGGAGCAAGTGTCCATGGGATATATAGTCCACTATGCCTCGGAAGAATCAGCACTAATGCACTAATGCCTGCTGCTGTGAGTCCCTGCCTGTAGCTGGCAGCAGTGGCAGTATTCACTAGACCTACTGCTTTCTCTGCAAGGGTTACATACATTTTAATAAAAATTCATTCATTCAATTTACATTAAAAATACTACTATGTTTCATTCTTAATATCAGGATAAAGAAATGTTTACAAACATTTTTGAAATATTTGCAATAGCAGATCTGTGCATTAGCATTTCAACAATTCAGATCAGTGTCATTTTCCTGAACAGAAGCTGTGATTTTTTTTATTTTTTTTTAACTTGGCAGATGTTTTATGGACACGCAGAGAATATTTTGAACATAAATTCAGCCTAATGCATTGACAAATGACTCCAAACATGCCTTGCATCCTTATTCCATATCAAGATTTAGGGGCTTAGCGTGACATTTATGGGGATGCCTGCAGTATTGTTCATATTGTGTGGTGTAAATTAAGCCCCGTGGTATCTCCAGAGTCTTTGTCTAGATTTATAAAGCAGTGAGTAGAAAATCTCCGGTCAGATAAAATCTCTACAATCCATTTTATTCCATGAAACAAATGCATCCATCTCTCTAAAAATCATGACCTTTTTATATATTACAGTAGTAGCTTAGTATTTTGTGTTTGTCTTGGACGGTTGTGATAAGTTTTAACGTTTAATTGATAATATTTTAACCGTGTGTTGCCTGGGTGGTCGTACTAGTGAAACAAATAAATGCAAGTAGCAAAATCAAATAAAATATTATAAAATGCCTAATGTTTTGTGAAAATAATGACAATAATTATTACATACAGTATATAAAGGCAGTAAAAATAATTGTTAAAATGTTTTTTTTTTCCCATTGTGTTGCAAAATTGCATTGATTTTTTTTAAGTGCACAGCACCAGATAGGTCTTACTCACTGTGATTTTATTATATTCTCTGTACTTGTTTTTCCAGTATCCCAGTAAGGGTGAATTCACACGACCGTAAGTGTTTTGCAGTCCGTAAATTGCGGATCCGCAAAACACGGACACCGGCTGTGTGCGTTCCGCAATTTGCGGACCGCACATGGCCAGCGCTATATAGAGAATGCCTAAGCTTGTCCACGGTTGCGGACAAGAATAGGACATGCTCTATCTTTTTTGCGGGGCCACGGAACGGAACAACGGATGCGGACA
Organism: Bufo bufo; assembly: GCF_905171765.1. Lineage (NCBI taxonomy): Eukaryota > Metazoa > Chordata > Amphibia > Anura > Bufonidae > Bufo > Bufo bufo. Next base: position 52,159,117 of record NC_053395.1, read on the forward strand.
GCACACGGTGTGCTGTCCGCATCTTTTGCCACCCCATTGAAATGAATGGGTCCATTTATACGGTCGTGTGAATGCACCCTTAGGCCTCTTTCACACGAGCGAGTATTCCGCGCGGGTGCAATGCGTGACGTGAACGCATTGCACCCGCACTGAATCCGGACCCATTCATTTCTATGGGGATGTGCACACGAGCGGTGTTTTTCACGCATCACTTGTGCATTGCGTGAAAATCGCAGCATGTTCTATATTCTGAGTTTTTCTCGCAATGCAGGCCCCATAGAAGTGAATGGGGCTGCGTGAAAATCGCAAGCATCCGCAAGCAAGTGTGGATGCGGTGCGATTTTCACGCACGGTTGCTAGGAAACTATCGGGATGGGGACCCGATCTTTATTATTTTCCCTTATAACATGGTTATAAGGGAAAATAATAGCATTCTAAATACAGAATGCATAGTACAATAGGGCTGGAGGGGTTAAAAAAATAATAATAATAATTTAACTCACCTTAATCCACTTGTTCGCGCAGCCAGCATCTCTTCTGTCTTCTTTTTTGAGGAATAGGACCTTTGATGATGTCACTACGCTCATCACATGGTCCATCACATGATCTTTTATCATGGTGATGGATCATGTGACGGACCATGTGATGAGCGTAGTGACGTCATCAAAGGTCCTATTCCTCAAAGAAGAAGACAGAAGACATGCCGGTTGCGCGAACAAGTGGTTTAAAGTGAGTTTTTTAACCCCTCCAGCCCTATTGTACTATGCATTCTGTATTCAGAATGCTATTATTTTCCCTTATAACCATGTTATAAGGGAAAATAATACAATCTACACAACAATCTACACAACACCTAACCCAAACCCGAACTTCTGTGAAGAAGTCCGGGTTCGGGTCTGGGTACCAAACATGCCGATTTTTTTCACGCGCATGCAAAACGCATTACAATGTTTTGCTCCCCCACGGAAAAAACGCAAACATGGAACGCAATCGCTGTGAAAATTAACTTGTTTTAGTGTTAAAATCGCACCATTTTCACTGAACGCATCCGACTCCAATCCGCAACTCCAGTGTGAAAGAGGCCTTAGTCTGTAGTTGCACGTTTAGTGGCGTTAGCCAGTTCAATGTCTACCTACAGTAAGGCGCTCATTTTTGGTGGGTATAAAAGGTGCCTGTTACCTTAAAGTGGTTATATCATGATTGATGTAAAAAATGAAAAGCAGTAGTACATGACATTCTGTCTCTAGCAAAGCTAGAACCAGCCCTGTACCTCACATGGATTCATCCAGAGATCTCCCCATCTAACTGAGGGAGCATGACCTTTCTGCTTTCTCGGGGGGAGGGGGGGTGTCCTATCTGATACAGTCCTCTTCCTGTCATTTTCACAGCTTCTATCAGCATATATGGCTGGTGGCAGTTGAAGCATTGAACTGAGCATGTGTGACCACCTCAGATTAAACACCAGGCAGCAGCATTTTAATAAGGTAAAGAGAACATCTCACAACTGGACTATATCTGTAACAGAAAATAAATTGCATAAGCTGTTTTCATGCTAAATTATATTAGAATGACATTTAATGGTGGCACAACCCTTTTAAAAGATACATCACCTATTTAAAGCACACCTATCATGCTGAGCATGCTATTTTATCTGCTGTCAGAATGATATAGAGCCAAAAGAGCCGAGCCAGGGGGTGGCTACTGGAGGGGCACCAAGTCCCTAAAGGCCCCTCTGCTGCATAAGAAGACATCAGTATGCAATGTAATGGGGCCTAGTAGCGTTAATTACCCCTCTGGTGCTTAGTGACCACTATGACCGCTGCATATTCACATAGGGAAATTGGTCAAACTTTAACTAAGTAGGACCAGCTTCAGGACTTATAAAACCAAAATGGGCAAAGATCGAAATAACAAATTATTCTGAATCTTTCTTCATAAAATTATATACTGTATATATATATATATATATATATATATACACTCACCTAAAGAATTATTAGGAACACCTGTTCTATTTCTCATTATTGCAATTATCTAGTCAACCAATCACATGGCAGTTGCTTCAATGCATTTAGGGGTGTGCTCCTGGTCAAGACAATCTCCTGAACTCCAAACTGAATGTCAGAATGCGAAAGAAAGGTAATTTAAGCAATTTTGAGCGTGGCATGGTTGTTAGTGCCAGACGGGCCGGTCTGAGTATTTCACAATCTGTTCAGTTACTGGGATTTTTCACGCACAACCATTTCTAGGGTTTACAAAGAATGGTGTGAAAAGGGAAAAACATCCAGTATGCGGCAGTCCTGTGGGCAAAAATGCCTTGTGGATGCTAGAGGTCAGAGGAGAATGGGCCGACTGATTCAAGCTGATAGAAGAGCAACGTTGACTGAAATAACCACTCGTTACAACCGAGGTATGCAGCAAAGCATTTGTGAAGCCACAACACGCACAACCTTGAGGCGGATGGGCTACAACAGCAGAAGACCCCACCGGGTACCACTCATCTCTACTACAAATAGGAAAAAGAGGCTACAATTTGCACGAGCTCACCAAAATTGGACTGTTGAAGACTGGAAAAATGTTGCCTGGTCTGATGAGTCTCGATTTCTGTTGAGACATTCAAATGGTAGAGTCCGAATTTGGCGTAAACAGAATGAGAACATGTATCCATCCTCTGATGGCTACTTCCAGCAGGATAATGCACCATGTCACAAAGCTTGAATCATTTCAAATTGGTTTCTTGAACATGACAATGAGTTCACTGTACTAAAATGGCCCCCACAGTCACCAGATCTCAACCCAATAGAGCATCTTTGGGATGTGGTAGAACGGGAGCTTCATGCCCTGGATGTGCATCCCTCAAATCTCCATCAACTGCAAGATGCTATCCTATCTATATGGGCCAACATTTCTAAAGAATGCTATCAGCACCTTGTTGAATCAATGCCACGTAGAATTAAGGCAGTTCTGAAGGCAAAAGAGGGTTCAACACCGTATTAGTATGGTGTTCCTAATAATTCTTTAGGTGAGTGTATATATATATATATATATATATATATACACACTCACCTAAAGAATTATTAGGAACACCATACTAATACGGTGTTGGACCCCCTTTTGCCTTCAGAACTGCCTTAATTCTACGTGGCATTGATTCAACAAGGTGCTGATAGCATTCTTTAGAAATGTTGGCCCATATTGATAGGATAGCATCTTGCAGTTGATGGAGATTTGAGGGATGCACATCCAGGGCATGAAGCTCCCGTTCCACCACAGCTTTGTGACATGGTGCATTATCCTGCTGGAAGTAGCCATCAGAGGATGGATACATGTTCTCATTCTGTTTACGCCAAATTCGGACTCTACCTTTTAAATGTCTCAACAGAAATCGAGACTCATCAGACCGGGCAACATTTTTCCAGTCTTCAACAGTCCAATTTTGGTGAGCTCGTGCCAATTGTAGCCTCTTTTTCCTATTTGTAGTGGAGATGAGTGGTACCCGGTGGGGTCTTCTGCTGTTGTAGCCCATCCGCCTCAAGGTTGTGCGTGTTGTGGCTTCACAAATGCTTTGCTGCATACCTCGGTTGTAACGAGTGGTTATTTCAGTCAACGTTGCTCTTCTATCAGCTTGAATCAGTCGGCCCATTCTCCTCTGACCTCTAGCATCCACAAGGCATTTTTGCCCACAGGACCGCCGCATACTGGATGTTTTTCCCTTTTCACACCATTCTTTGTAAACCCTAGAAATGGTTGTGCGTGAAAAATCCCAGTAACTGAACAGATTGTGAAATACTCAGACCGGCCCGTCTGGCACTAACAACCATGCCACGCTCAAAATTGCTTAAATCACCTTTCTTTCGCATTCTGACATTCAGTTTGGAGTTCAGGAGATTGTCTTGACCAGGAGCACACCCCTAAATGCATTGAAGCAACTGCCATGTGATTGGTTGACTAGATAATTGCATTAATGAGAAATAGAACAGGTGTTCCTAATAATTCTTTAGGTGAGTGTATATATATATATATATATATATATATATACAGTACAGACCAAAAGTTTGGACACATCTTCTCATTCAAAGAGTATTCTTTATTTTCATGACTATGAAGGCATCAAAACTATGAATTAACACATGTGGAATTATATACATAACAAACAAGTGTGAAACAACTGAAAATATGTCATATTCTAGGTTCTTCAAAGTAGCCACCTTTTGCTTTGATTACTGCTTTGCACGCTCTTGGCATTCTCTTGATGAGCTTCAAGAGGTAGTCCCCTGAAATGGTCTTCCAACAGTCTTGAAGGAGTTCCCAGAGATGCTTAGCACTTGTTGGCCCTTTTGCCTTCACTCTGCGGTCCAGCTCACCCCAAACCATCTCGATTGGGTTCAGGTCCGGTGACTGTGGAGGCCAGGTCATCTGGCGCAGCACCCCATCACTCTCCTTCATGGTCAAATAGCCCTTACTTTCAAAGTTTTCCCAATTTTTCGGCTGACTGACTGACCTTAATTTCTTAAAGTAATGATGGCCACTCGTTTTTCTTTACTTAGCTGCTTTTTTCTTGCCATAATACAAATTCTAACAGTCTATTCAGTAGGACTATCAGCTGTGTATCCACCTGACTACTCCTCAACGCAACTGATGGTCCCAACCCCATTTATAAGGCAAGAAATCCCACTTATTAAACATGACATGGCACACCTGTGAAGTGAAAACCATTTCAGGGGACTACATCTTGAAGCTCATCAAGAGAATGCCAAGAGTGTGCAAAGCAGTAATCAAAGCAAAAGGTGGCTACTTTGAAGAACCTAGAATATGACATATTTTCAGTTGTTTCACACTTGTTTGTTATGTATATAATTCCACATCTGTTAATTCATAGTTTTGATGCCTTCAGTGTGAATCTACAATTTTCATAGTCATGAAAATAAAGAAAACTCTTTGAATAAGAAGGTGTGTCCAAACTTTTGGTCTGTACTGTATATATATATATATATATCATGAATAACTTTTAAACACATGGACACCCTGCAGTAGGCACATAATTTCATACTAGAAGGGGACGTGAAGATGGGGTTTCCCTGAAAAAAAAATCAACTGCCATTTGGCTGAATAAATGAGAAATGCATAGATGAGGTAGAATAGATCAGTGAAGAAGGATGGGATAGTATCAAGCAATGGATTCAACTTTTCTAGGAAAGAATATGGTCCATTAGATGGCAAGCAGTGAAGCATAACCCAATTTACCACCATATTTTCATACTGTGACATGCATGGCCGCTGTTAACAGCAGTAACACCATATTCAGGAGCCATGTTCCATAAATGTCAACCTTCGCTTTCAACACATGCATGGGGAGCATTTACAGATGTATACAGGGCTGTCTTTAATATTGATTGGACCATGGGCAAGAATTTACTTGGTCCCCCTGGATCCCGCCTTCCCACACCCTAGCATGCAGTTATGCCCTCCACCACAACACACACAAAAAAAACATCCACACACCTCGTAGAGTACAGTGAATTACTGTAAATATTTACAGTTCTGAAGACTCCAGCAGGTTCAGGATCAGTTCCCTGGGTAGCTGGGCTCAGGGCTGGAGGTGGGCACCTCTCTGCAGTTCAGGAAGGAGACAGAAGCTCAGCTCTAGTGATGAGCGGGAGGTGCCATATTCGATTTCGCGATATTTCACGAATATTCGCATGAATATTCGTGTTATATTCGTCGAAATCGAATATTCGCAAATATTCCAATTATCGCGAAATTATTTTTTCGCATATTGCGAATATTTATCTTGATAGTATAAGGCAACGTTCCTATGCTAATGACTATGGCTAGGCTAATATGTGTATTTTACGAAATTTCGTAATATTGCTCTAACTTCGTCTCTTAGAATATTACGAATATTCTAAAAGACGAAGTTAGAGCAATATTAAGAACATTTGCAAAAGTCGAAATTGCGATGCGAGTAATATAACACGAAATAGTCGCATGAAGATTTAAACTTAGCACTGCTATATTCCATATTCTAGCCTAATATGGAATATAGCTGTGCTAAGTTAGCACTGCTATATTCCATATTAGGCTAGAATATGGAATATAGCTGTGCTAAGTTGAAATCTTCATGCGACTATTTCGTGTTATATTACTCGCATCGCAATTTCGACTTTTGCAAATGTTCTTAATATTGCTCTAACTTCGTCTTTTAGAATATTCGTAATATTCTAAAAGACGAAGTTAGAGCAATATTACGAAATTTCGTAAAATACACATAGATTGCATTTAAGCTAATATACTGCTATAGTAATAATTTTTAATAGTGTACATATTTTACAAAACTTAAGTTCAGAAGAGGCAAAAAAAAATTACAGGAAAAAAAAGGGATTATAGCACTATATTAGCTAAATTACAATCTATATGTGTATTTTACGAAATTTCGTAATATTGCTCTAACTTCGTCTTTTAGAATATTCGTAATATTCTAAGAGACAAAGTTAGAGCAATATTACGAAATTTCTAAAAGACGAAGTTAGAGCAATATTAAGAACATTTGAAAAAGTCGAAATTGCGATGCGACTAATATAACACGAAATATTCGCATGAAGATTTCAACTTAGCACTGCTATACTCCATATTCTAGACTAATATGGAATATAGCAGTGCTAACTTAGCACAGCTATATTCCATATTAGGCTAGAATATGGAGTATAGCAGTGCTAAGTTGAAATCTTCATGCGAATATTTCGTGTTATATTACTCGCATCGCAATTGCGACTATTGCGAAATTTCGTAAAATACACATATAGATTAGATTGTAATTTAGCTAATATGGAATATAGCAGTAAGTTGAAAACGCCACTGACTGGAGCAGCCAGGAAGCCAGGAATCCAAAGGACAGGTAAGAACAACTTTAGGGAAGTGGGAAAGAAAAAAATATAATAATAAAAAAAAAGAGAAAGAAAACGAATATTCGATTTCGCGAATATATAGAACGATATTCTAAATATTCGCGAAATCTCGAAATTGCGATATTCGAGAAAAAAATTCGCAATTAGAATATTCGCGCTCAACACTACTCAGCTCACCCTAGCGCTGCAACGCACCCCAGCATCCCAGCACCCCACAGTATGCAGTATAGCACCCTATAGTATACAGCACCCCACAGTATGCAGTATAACACCCTATAGTATACAGCACCCCACAGTATGCAGTACAGCACCCTATAGTATAGACCACCCCACAGTATGCAGTACAACACCCTATAGTATACAGCACCCCACAATATGCAGTAAAGCACCCTATAGTACACAATACCCCACAGTATGCAATATATAGTATAGCACCCCACAGTATACAACGCCCCACAGTATATAGTACCCTACAGTATGCAATACATAGTATAACACCCCACAGTATGTAGTATAGCATCCTATAGCATACAGTATAGCACCTCACAGTATACAGTAGAGCAGTATAGCACCCCACAGTATACAGCACCCCACACTATACAGTATACAGCACCTCACAGTATATAGAACCCCACAGTATACAGTAGAGCAGTAGAGCACCCCACAGTATGCAGCACCCCATAGTATACAGTAGAGCAGTATAGCAGCCCACAATATACAGCATCCCACAGTATACAGTAGAGCACCACACAGTATACAGCACCCCATAGTATACAGTAGAGCAGTATAGCACCCCACACTATACAGCACCCCACTATAAAGTATCTTATAGTATATTAGCATACCAGCCCCTGCCACCTTTTCCTGATGTAATCTTCACAAAAAAAGCTCCACAATTATGGCAAACTTCTCCTACAGGCTTCAGCAACACTCCTGGTAGAAAGAAAGGACCTTTGATTACCTCATAGCCATGTGACCAGTAATATCGCTTTGTTACTGGTCACATTGTGATGATGTCATCTAAGGTCCTTTCTCCTAAGAGAATCACAGCTCTCACTCTCTCACATTTTGCTGCCTGGAGTGCCCGCATGCAAGCAGGCATGGCAGCACCCCCCTGTGTAGCTGACAGCCTGACACCCGGGGTGGACCGCCCCCCCATCCTAGGCACGCCACTCGATGTCATTGAATTTGTGGGCAGTGGCCAGTGGGGCTCAAGAGGCAACTGCCTTGTGCCCCCTAGGAGCAATTGGGTCCGGGGCAGCTGCCCCTTTTGCCCCACGTTAAAGACGGCTCTGGATATATACTGTATATTGAATGTGAAAAAAAAAAAAGACGTGAACAGAAGCTAAGAAAATTATGGTTCCAAATGTCAAGTTTTCCCATGCAGGCAAAATAGTAGAGATTTTGTGGGTACTATCTCTCCTTGGGGAGAGAGCACCTTAATCGACATACCCCCGAAATCCTGACTTGGTCTCTCACCCAGATAAACCAGTACTCTCTGCTCTGCACTGATGAGGGGCAGTCACCCCGAAACAACTGTCTGCAGATGAGGTGCTGGCTTAGTTAATATCTGAGTCATGTCTCAAGGTCTATTTAAAGGGTCAAACACTGACTTATAGGATAGCTGCTTTACATCTGGTGACATTAGAGGCATAGCTTGTTAAGAGCTCATTTGCATCCCTTTCTTAGCAAAATAGTAGTATAATGCAACCCATGAAAAAAGCTGTATAGTATGCATACATGTGTATCTATACAATACATGTCTCCCTTTTCTTCCCTTGTATGAAGTACAGATGAGTCTTTCCTTACCTTTCCACTTGACTCAACCAAGATGTGTGGCGTAAGATTACCAGCTTTTTAACAAAATATGATTTTGCGATACTCTGTCATGATATATCCATTCCATATGTGATTGTACAGGTTGTAGTAGGAAAAAATTTGCCTGCCTACAGCGATAGCATGACCAGATGAACGAGCAAGTGGATTGTTGTTTTGTTTTTTTATTTAGCCACAAGCCACAAAAGATGCTGAAAGTGCTCCCCGTTCATGTCTCTGCATCTTTGGGCAAGTCTGATTATGTTGGCTAATACTGCTTGTGATTAGAGGTGTCGCGAACATAAAATTTTCCGTTCGCGAGCGGCGAATGCAAATTTCCGCAAATGTTCGCGAATGGGCGAACCGGGCGAACCGCCATAGAATTCAATAGGCAGGCGAATTTTAAAACCCTCAGGGACTCTTTCTGGCCACAATAGTGATGGAAAAGTTGTTTCAAGGGGACTAACACCTGGACTGTGGCATGCCGGAGGGGAATCCATGGCAAAACTTCCATGGAAAATTACGTAGTTGACGCAGAGTCGGGTTTTAATCCATAAAGGGCATAAATCACCTAACATTCCTAAATTGTTTGGAATAACGTGCTTTAAAACATCCAGTGTGTGTATGCGATCAGGTATGATGTTGTATCGATCAGGTAGTGCGAGGGTTGCGCCCGCTTCACAGTGACAGACCAAACACTGACAGACCAAACTCCCCGTTTAACGCACCGCAAACAACCGCAAACAGTCCATTTGCACAACCGCAAACTCCCCATTTGCACAAGGTTGGATACCAAGCTAGCCATGTCCCGTTCCTTGTCCTCACTGACGTCATTGAAGGTCGACGAATACAAGGCTGCTTCTGGTGGTGATGGTGACCACAACTCTTCCTCTTCATGCTCATCTACGGCCTGATCCAGCACTCTTCGCAGGGCACGCTCCAGAAAAAACGCATATGGGATGAGTTCAATGATGTCGCCTTGGGTTTGACTGACCAAGTTTGTCACCTCCTCAAAAGGACGCATGAGCCTACAGGCATTGCGCATGAGCGTCCAGTAACGTGGCAAAAAAATACCCAGCTCCGCAGAGGCTGTCCTAGCACCCGGTGATACAAATACTCGTTGACGGCTTTTTCTTGTTGGAGCAGACGGTCGAACATTAGGAGTGTTGAATTCCAATGTGTCGGGCTGTCGCAAATCAAGCGCCTCACTGGCATGTTATTTCGCCGCTGAATATCGGAAAAGTGCGCCATGGCCGTGTAGGAATGCCTGAAATGGCCACACACCTTCCTGGCCTGCTTGAGGACGTCCTGTAAGCCTGGGTACTTATGCACAAAGCGTTGTACGATCAGATTCAACACATGTGCCATGCACGGCACATGTGTCAACTTGCCCAAATTCAATGCCGCCAACAAATTGCTTCCGTTGTCACACACCACTTTGCCGATCTCCAGTTGGTGCGGGGTCAGCCACTGATCCACCTGTGTGTTCAGGGTGGACAGGAGTGCTGGTCCGGTGTTACTCTCTGCTTTCAGGCAAGTCAACCCCAAGACGGCGTGATACTGTCGTATCCGGGATGTGGAATAGCCCCTGGGGAGCTGGGGGGGTGCAGTTGATGTGAAGCAAGATGCAGCAGCAGAAGAGGACTCAGCCGAGGAGGTTATGGAAGAGGATGGAGAAGGAGGAGTAGAGGAGGTGGCAGCAGGCCTTCCTGCAAGTCGTGGCGGTGTCACCAACTCCTCTGCAGAGCCATGCATTCCATGCTTGGCAGCCGTCAGCAGATTTACCCAATGTGCAGTGTACGTGATATACCTGCCCTGACCGTGCTTGGCAGACCAGGTATCAGTGGTCAGATGGACCCTTGCCCCAACACTGTGTGCCAGACATGCCATGACTTCCTTTTCCACAATAGAGTACAGGTTGGGGATTGCCTTTTGTGGAAAAAAAAATTCGGCCGGGTACCTTCCACTGTGGTGTCCCAATAGCTAAATTTTTTTTGAAGGCCTCAGACTCCACCAGCTTGTATGGTAAAAGCTGGCGGGCTAAGAGTTCCGACAAGCCAGCTGTCAGACGCCGGGCAAGGCTGTGACTCTGTGACATTGGCTTCTTACGCTCAAACATTTCCTTGACAGACACCTGACTGTGGGCAGATGAGCAGGAACTGCTGAAGGTGAGAGGCGGAGTGGCGGATGGTTGAGAGGGGGCAAGGAGGACAGCAGTGGTTGACATGGCTGAAGATGCTGGACCAGGAGGAGGATGGTGGCTTTGAGTTTGTGTGCTGCTTGTAATCATCATGTGTTGATCCCATAGGCGTTTGTGATGTGAGATCATGTGCCTTCACAAAGCAGTTGTACCTAGGTGCGTATTGGACTTCCCACGACTCAGTTTCTTTTGGCACAGGTTGCAAATGGCATCGCTGTTATCAGAGGCAGACACACACAAAAAATGCCACACTGCTGAGCTTTGCAATGATGGCATTCTGGTGGTGGCAACAGCATGCGTTGATTAGTGTGCTGTCTGGCTGACCCCGGGTGCCGATACATGCTGTCTGACTGTGCCACTAGCAACTTGCGACGACCTCCCCCTGCTTCCAACTTGTCTCCTCCTCCTCTCTGTCTCCCCATCTGAACTTTCCCCCTGTTCTTCTTCTCTTCGAGCGGGCACCCACTTGACATCCACGGACACATCGTCATCATCAATCGCTTCGCTTGTATCTGACAACTCAGCAAAGGAAGCAGCAGCGGGTACAACATCATCATCATCACACCGTATGTCCATGTGTGTAATGCTGCCTGACTGAGACATATCCCTGTTATCTACATCCTCTGGCAATAATGGTTGCGCATCACTAATTTCTTCCAAATGATGTGTAAATAACTCCTCTGACAGATCAAGTGAAGCGGCTGTGGTGCTAGTGTTGGTGGTGGCGGCGGGCGGGCAAGTGGTAACTTGAGAGGTGCCCGAAGCTGAGTTGGAGGAGGATGGTGCTTCAAGGTTCCGAGCGGAAGCTGTAGAAGATTGGGTGTCCTCTGTAAGCCAGTCAACTATGTCCTCAGAATTTTTCGAGTTCAGGGTACGTGGCTTCTGAACATTGGGCATTATTGTAGGGCCAAAGGAAATCACAGTACCATGACCAGGACAGCCCCTGCGGGGTGGCCTGCCTCTGCCTGTCATTTTTTTTTAGATTAGTGGTACTATGCGTGCAAGGTACTGTGCCACCCTATATGAGTGGTGGGCAGTGGGCACATTACAGTCTGTGGGCCTGACACTCATTGGCAGGCAACTGCAATTATATTACAGAGAAAACATTTAATGACTTTTTTTATATGCAAGGTGCTGTGCCACCCTATATGAGTGGTGGGCAGTGGGCACAATACAGTCTGTGGGCCTGACACACACTCACAGGCAACTGCAATTATATTACAGAGGAAAATTTTAATGACTTTTTTATATGCAAGGTGCTGTGCCACCCTATATGAGTGGTGGGCAGTGGGCACAGTACAGTCTGTGGGCCTGACACACACTGGCAGGCAGCTGCAATTATATTACAGAGGAAAAATTCAATGACTTTTTTATCTGCAAGGTGCTGTGCCACCCTATATGAGTGGTGGGCAGTGGGCACAGTACATTCTGTGGGCCTGACACACACTGGCAGGCAACTGCAATTATATTATAGAGAAAAAATGTAATGACTTTTTTTATCTGCAAGGTGCTTTGCCATCCTATATGAGTGGTGGGCAGTGGTCACAGTACAGTCTGTGGGCCTGACACACACTGGCAGGCAGCTGCAATTATATTACAGAGGAAAAATTAAATGATTTTTTTCTCTGCAAGGTGCTGTGCCACCCTAAATGAGTGGTGGGCAGTGGGCACAGTACAGTCTGTGGGCCTGACACTCACTGGCAGGCAACTGCAATTATATTACAGAGAAAAAATGAAATGACTTTTTTATCTGCAAGGTACTGTGCCACCCGATATGAGTGGTGGGCACTGGCAGTGGGCACAGTACAGGCAGTGGGCCTGACACACACTGGCAGGCAACTGCAATTATATTAAAGGGTAAAAATTAAATGTCTTTTTATCTGCAAGGTACTGTGCCACCCGATATGAGTGGTGGGCACTGGCAGTGGGCACAGTGCAGTCTGTGGGCCTGACACACACTGGCAGGAAACTGCAATTATATTAAAGGGTAAAAATGAAATGACTTTTTTATCTGCAAGGTACTGTGCCACCCGATATGAGTGGTGTGCACACAGTATAGTCTGTGGGACTGTGGCCTCTCACACACGGGCAGGCAACTACAATATATATATATAGAAAAAATAAAATAAATGCAGACTGATGTACCAGCCCTAAAAAGGGCTTTTTGGGGTGCTGTTAGGACGCTGTCCTTACAGCAGATCAGATGAGTCTTTGAGGACTGGAGTGGACACAGAACACTGGCCTAGCTAACGCTTTCCCTATTAATTCAGCAGCAGCACTCTCCCTGCTCTAACTAACACTGCAGCTTCAGAATGAATCTAAGATGGATGCTGTCCTTGCTTTTTGATAGGAGGTGGGAGGGTCTGGGAGGGAGGGTATGCTGATTGGCTGGAATGTGTCTGCTGACTGTGAGGTACAGGGTCAAAGTTTGCTCAATGATGACGTATAGGGGGCGGACCGAACATCGCATATGTTCGCCCGCCGCGGCAAATGCGAATAAGCGATGTTCGCCGGGAACTGTTCGCCGGCGAATAGTTCGGGACATCTCTACTTGTGATGCTGTGGATAGTGTTTGTGATGTTCTCCTTGAGTTCATCCAGGGTATTTGGATTGTTAGCGGACATTTTCTGATTTTAATTTCCCCACAGATAAAAATCACATGTGGACAAGTCTGGTGAACATCGTGGCCATAAACCCTTGCTCACCGTTCGCTCCTCTGTGCCAGTGAGTTCAGTGAGGAGCGGCATGTTGCCCCATCTTGTTGGAAAAAGCAGGACAGTTTTTCTTCTGCAGCATCACTGTTGAAGAGCTGCAAGCAGTATCAGCCAACATAATCAGACGTGCCCAAAGATGCATAGACGTGAACGGGGACCACTTTCAGCGTCTTTTGTGGGTAATTAAAAATAAAATAATCCACTTGCTCATTCATCTTGTCATACTATCGCTGGAGGTGGGCTACTTTTTTGTGGGCCACCCTGTATATGGCTATCCAGTGGTGGTGAAGTGCATTGCAGTCCGTCAAGAGTTTGGCTAACATGTCATGAAGTTGTATCATGAGAAATTGGAGTCCTTAAATTCTATGTACACCTTCATGGATATTTTTAACCATCGAATTTCACTCATTTTGGGCTACATATAATTTTTATCAATTTGTCTTTATTAAAAATGTTTAGCCTTTTCTGAGATACAAGAGTTAAAAAAATCTGTTGGTTTTCAAGCTGTGACTTTGTGTTTTTTGAATCCCCGACATCTGACTGCTCAAAAGAATTGAGCTGTAATAAATGTTTATGAGGTCAGGAGGTCAAAGATAAGAGCTGTACATGAGCCTTCAGCTGAAGGGACTCAAAGAAAACAGACTCTAACAGCCTGTAAACAGATTGATTTTTTAAACTCTTGCATCTTTGAAACATTCTTAATAAAGACCAATTGAAAAAAACTATAGGTTGCCCAAAATGAGTAAAATGCAATTGTACAAACATGCCATTGAAGGTATACTTAGCCATTAACCAAAATCAAGCAAGGATGGACACATTTTTACCAATCTGACCAAAATGCAATTGTTTTATTTCATTGACTTTAATATATAACATTGTGTAAATTTGTAATCAGTTCAACTATATGACTCCAAATTTAGCCCTAATCATTGGACATCATTGGTGCATTAAAGGGTTTTGTAAAATCAAAATCCTATAATGAGTGCATGAAAATATCCTCATTGTGCATTTTACCAACAAAACTTAAATTTGAGTTTACTCTTCCCAACTGGAGAAAAAATATATTAACTAGAGTTAAAAATTAAGTAGAAAAAATATATTGTATATAGAAAAATTAGGGAGAAGTTAGCTGAAACACACTATGGCTACCTCATTTATCAACTTCAACAGAAGAAAATTGGCCTAATTAAAAAAAATGCAAGCCATTTAAACAGTGCTGGAAATAGTGATGATTTCAGCTAAGCTTCTTCACAGATATACATCCTACTAGAAGGTGGATTAGTCCATGGTCAACCCCTTCACAGTTCAGCGAAGTTGCATGTGCTTGCTAAAAGTAAATCAATGCATAACAAAATGGAAAATAAACATACCATAAAATGATTCAATGTCTAAAATATTAAATTGAAAACTTACAGGAACACATTGCAATTTTTGGATACACCTGATGATACTGTAAGTCTCAGCCAAGTTTGGAGTTTAGAAAAGAGGAAAAAAAATATTCCTTTTTTAAATATATATTTGTACTGTTAATTGTAAATTCTTTGAGTGTCAAGGGGAGAGTTAGTGACGAGGCAACATATGTGATACTTGGAGAGGGGAACATGGCTAGCAATACAGAACAGGTTGCATAAGTCAGGCTGTGGACAGCACTGGAGGATTGTGCATGATCTGTGGACATTAGGTATGAGCCAATTTCCCAGATTCAGTCGAATCGCTAGGCAGATTTAATTCAGTTCTGAAAAAATTTTCTCTGAATTGAAATTGCCTCAGAAATCCAGCATGCCCCAGCAGTCCTAAATCTTCTGTTATATAGCGGATGTGGATCTGTTCTGCCACTTGAACAGATTTGATTCGGGGTTACTCTTAAATGGGTTCTGCAGTTTGTTTAAACTGATGATCTATCCTCTGGATAGATCATCAGCATCTGACCGGCGGGGGTCCGACACCCAGGACCCCTGCCGATCAGCTGTTTGAGAAGGCAGCGGCGCTCCAGCCAACGGTTTAAACAAACTGCAGAACCCCTTTTAAGGGTGTTATCTAAATGCCCCCTCATATTCACCCTTTATCCTCTCAGGGATTTGGATTTTACTGAGGGGGAACCACCAGGCTGCTACCTCTTGGAGTAGTCTCTGTTCAGGTAATGACTAACTCATATGGTCAAGAGACACCATTGTGGAGCACTGAGGGATCAGGCAAAACCATAGTCAGGTACAGGCTGAAATCAGGGCAGGCAGAGTTTGTGCAATTGTGAAATTTAATAAACAGTCCAAGATAAGGGCAGGCAGCTCAGGGTCAGTACGGAGATCAAGCAGCGGAAGGATCACATACTAGAAACAGACAGAAGTCGGTACTCGGGAAGACAAATGTAGAACAGCACACTTTTCCACTTACAGACTAGAACCTATTGCTCAGGCATTTTCCCACAGGGGAAGTTGTTTTAGGTAGCCCTGGGTGCCTGGCCACAGGCTGGGAAAGATTAGGATACGGTTCTCTGCCCCTTTAAAAGCAGGAGGGAGCTCTCGCATGCCCATGAGTAAAGAGAGAGGCCCAGCTGCAGTCTGCATGGAAGGACAGAGCTACTCTGGTAACCAGGCACACCAGGAAGGAGGGGAGAACAGGAGGTGGGTGCAGGCTGCCAGGGACAGGAATACTGAAGTGAGTGAGTAAAGCACTTCTTCTTTCTACTTGAAATCTGCCATTGAGGGGATTTGGAAGCCAATTTATCATACTCAAATCAGGGGGTTCAGTTCACTTTTATCATAAGTAAATGGTCTGGTTTTACTTTACAGTCTGGAATATATGGCCCTTTTATAATGTGAAATCTTCTCTGCCAGCTCTAAATAACCTTGCCTCTATTTTCTTACAGTAAATAAATTATTGTGTGCTGTACTGTGACCTCACAACAAATGAAGGCCACTGTAATTTCCAAAAAGGTTTGCAGCTATTGTGTAGTGTTTGTGTGCTGAATGATCATTAGATTAAATGTCAGCAGATCCTATAATGTAACACTAAGTAAGACATTTACAACACATATGCTGAAAATCTCCTTGTTCTGTAGGCGCTTTTTCTTAACAATCAATCACTGTCTGAATAGCGGACCATACTAAGATGAATGGAATGGTTGGGATCTAGTGCCTCCTTCTATACTGCCACTGAGGGAGAGGGGGGGGGGGGGTACTAGGCTGGAAGTTATAGTGATAATAAGTCATCAAGACTACAGTACGCTCAGGATTGTGTACCTATTGAAGAGAGGACTTCAGGGCTCGCCCAGATATCATATGTCTTACTGGACAGTTGCTTTAAGAAATTTGCAGCACTATAAAGAGAAGGGGATGTCTCCAAGACACAATGGATGTGTTCAGCAGCTTTAAAATGAAATTTCAGATATCTTGCTTGTACCTACTTGGAGAACACTAGAGAAGGGAAGGGACTGTCAAAGTGAGTGAGGCATGGGAAGCCGGAACTGCAGCTCAAGTCAAACATAGCTCATCCAAAATATTATCATTGGACTTGGTCACTAAATTCAAAGCAGCATGATCACAGTCGGTCTTAACACTTAGGAAACTGGATTATTATTATTTTTTTGTTTTTGTGGTTTTTATTTTTATTTCCCGTCTTCCTGGAGCCATAACTTTTTTATTTTTCCGTTCACACATCCATATGAGGGCTTGTTTTTTGCAGGGCAAGTTGTGCTTTCTAATGCCACCATTAAATATGGCATACAATATAGCGGGAAGTGGGAAAAAAATTCCAAATGGTGTGTGTGACACAGTGAGAGGTTTGGTCTAGGAAAACAGGTATTTTCCTCCCAGCATGTGCTGCGGGGCCGATTTACAGATAGGTGAGGTCAAATACTGGACCAGATTTTAAATGCCGGTCCGGGTTTTGGCAGCACCTGGCTGTCCTTAAATAGGCAGCTGGGCTCAGAAGCGAAGTCTCTGTGTTGGGATCTGGGAGTCTTGTGTCTGGAAGAAGGCTTGCTACCTGTTTGGCGTGAAAACATGTTGGTGCTGCTATGGCAAAGACTCTTTGAGGCAGAATTGACGCATGGTGTGACTTACCACCAACAACGCAAGGTGACTTTTTGTTTGAATATGACTGCTTTTGTCACTTGCCTAAAGTGTGAATAAAACACTGAACTGTTTGATCCAAAGAACTTATTGTTGCCTCTATATTGCGTCCGTTAATCATGTCTATCAGAGCGAGTCCCCACAGGTGGAATTGAAAAAAAATTAAAAATTCCTCCACAGTTTTACAGGTTTTGTCCCTCTGGTGTTCCTTTTGCAACTGACCTGTGCCCTTCATTCTCTGGGTCAGTGTAATTATAATAATGGATATGTGAGGAGGAGGGCACTCAAATCTCTAGGTACACATATAAATGAGTAAGTTGTAAGTAATAATAATACATTATTTATTAAGGATAGGAATGCCACAAGGGATATATGCGGGTGGTTCCAGATAGGTGGCGTCAGGGTATTCCAATAAAATGTACCACAGTACGCAATGTTCTCATATGGAATAAAATGCGATATTGTGGTATATGGTAATAGATACTAGTACAGGTGATCAGTCTGTCTAGTATGTCTATAAAATCTAAAATATACGTCACAGTGTACAATACATGGTGCTATATGCACAACTGGGAATGACGTGGGTATCCGGATATCCTATAAAACAGTCAGTAAAATCAGATTATATCAGCTAGTATTGAATTCCCTTGCTGTGTCCAAATGAATAGAGTCAGCTGTATATGGAGGCTGGAACAGTCTTACCCCGTCTGTGATGTTTCCCAAGTAGAGGCTATCGGCGGTGTATGCTGACGATGGTCCGGTCCTGGGGAACGTTGGTGCGCACGTATCCTGCAGCTTTGCTCGGCGTCTCTCTCCCTTGCGGCGTCACCTACTTCCGGCGTCTTCTGGTTGCGTCCCATGTGGTACAGAGGATGGCGTCCCACGTGACTCGGGGTGTATCTCCATCACTGCGATCAGCTGACCAAAGACGTCACCTATTGCGGCCGGCTCTATTAT
This sequence comes from Bufo bufo, assembly GCF_905171765.1. Classification (NCBI taxonomy): domain Eukaryota; kingdom Metazoa; phylum Chordata; class Amphibia; order Anura; family Bufonidae; genus Bufo; species Bufo bufo. The sequence continues at coordinate 52,177,778 of NC_053395.1, forward strand.
ATGACTTTAGCAGTCTCTGCTGGCGGAGAATCTTTAACTACTGTACCATAAGGGGATCAAAATACTGTCTGAATAAGGATCAAACGCGTTTCGGTGCACACTTGCACCTTACAATAATACCACATATGTTTTAAATGTGTAAATACAAAAAAAATAAAGTAAATACATTTTTGCAGGATGATCTGTAGTTTTTATTGGTAACATTGTGGAGTGTGTAACGAAATCCGAGGTAATAGACAGATAGATAGATAAATAAATAGATATATAGATAGATAGATTTCATATTTTCCTAAACGTATTATCAATAGTTGATTATATAGCAGTGCCTGTTGATCTATTAAGTAAATGCAAATTGTACCTCCAGGTGCCAGCCAGTCTGAAAATTAGGTGAGACACTCCACCTTCTCAGAGGAAGCTCTATTTAACACTGGCCTGCTAATTACAAGCCATTTGGGCACATTAATGAAGACCTGGAAGGGAGATATTAAAAATGCGGAGCAACCCCAGACATGTTGTCTGCTAAACCAGTGGGTGGTCTGACCCATTCAATAGATGAATGAAATAATATCAGAAGCCATAACTCCGACCTCATAACACCCACATCCTCAGAACCCTAATAATTGTGTTCAGCCTGACATGGGCTTCGGGGAGAGTCTATACACCCCATACTGAACATGAGGCATTTCTCTGTATTCAGGATCTGGCCTTCTGGAAATCATAACTCGATCATATTTGGTGTCTGTATGACCGGGACGAGGCGACTCAGATTATGGGATCTTACCTGTCATACGGCGAGGAATCACTGTGATTCATATTGTGACATCGGTCAGCCTTGTGGGAAGGTGGGGCAAAAACCTGAATAATATCAAATGTCCCAGAAGTCCGGAGTGAAAGGAGGGAGGTTCCCTCATAGCCCACCCCTCGGCTGAGGGGGGATAAAAATGGGTGTTTGGGAACAGGTAATTGTCAGCCATTTTGGGGATCCACATCGTTTCGAGTGACTGCCCATATCTTCAGCTGTCCCCACAGCCGGAATATAACTGCTGCATCTCAGTATGCCAATATTCTGTATTTTATCCCTTTTATTTTATCTGTTTTACTGCATTGTTATTGTATGTATATTTTTATCTTTTATCTAACACTTTCTTTTTGTATTGCACTGCACTATTGTGTATTAAATAAAAAAATTGATAAGTCCCTTCCTTGTGGTCCTATAGAACTTGCTCTTTCAGAGGGAATAACGTTACCAGTAGTGTTTCAGAGGATTTTAGGTCCCATATAGATAACTTGCGTTACGGTGTTAAATTTGGGTTGAAAGAATATCTGAGTATAGGCCCCTATTGCCTTATAGTATAGGTAGTGGCAGCTATTGTGATAGAAAATATTGGGGTGTTAGAATCTAGGGGAGTGAGTTAGCATAATTTTGTCATCTAGAATAGGTGGGTGGGAATTCCTGTGGCAACTTGATGAGCTCACTAGTATAATTCACCCCAGTGACGTGACCCAAGAGTAGGGATCGTGACAGAGTGTGTCAGACTTTTTTTAATCACATTTTATAAAAAAAAAATTGGGTAAGAGAATAGTGTTGATCAAGCATGCTCGGCCGAACACCAGTTCGAGTCTCCTTCCCACACGTTTGTTGGTTGCTAAGCAGCCAATAAACATGCAGGTAAGTACTGCCCTTCACTGTAAGGCCGTAGCCACGTTGGTTAATGGCATTACAGTGATTGGCTGGCCGGAACGCGTCATCGGGAGCTATATAGCACCCAATGACACATGTTCGGCTCAGTGTTAGTCAGGGAGAGCTGTGCTGAAGAAGGAAAAGTGTAGGGAGTGAATATTTTTTTTTAAGTTGAAAAACTTGTCAGAGACCCAAAAGTTTTTTTAAGGACTATTGTTGTGTGTGGCAGCAGCAATAAATATTTTTACCCCAACCTGCGCTAAATTGCTAAAACTTTACAGACCCAAAAGTCCTTTAAGGACTATTGTGTGTGGCAGCAATATCTATTTTTAGCGCATCCTGCGCTAAATAGCGTGCAATAATTAGGCCGCTGCAGAAAGCGACATTATCTGCGCTACATCTCTTGTGTAACGTGTGCGAATCCCAAAAATATCTGTGACATTCAGTGTACTTTTTCCGTGGATGGTGTCCGCTGCGGACAGTGATATTAGCTGCTCTACATCTCCTGTGTAACCTGTGCACATCCAAAAAATATCAGTGACATCCAGTGTACATTTTCCGTAGACGGTGTCTGCTGTGGACAGTGACATTACCTGGGGTACATTTCCTGTGTAACGTTTCCACATCCCAAATACCTGTGACATTTCCTGAAAATTTTTCATTAGCCGCTGGTGACATCAGCGATATTATCTGCGGTACAAAAATAAATATACAATAAAAAATAACTGTATGACTATTCAGGCCATTTCGAGATCTGTATCAGAATAAAAGAAATTAACCTTGTGCATCCTGCACTTTCTTCAGCCCTTATTTTAGAAATGCCTATTCTTTTCCACAAATGGACAAGAATAGAACATGTTCTATCATTTGTGGATGTGGACAGCACACGGATGACATCCATGTTCTGTCCGCATTTCGTATGGCCCCATAGAAAAGAATAGGCCTGCATGTGCATAAAGCCTTAAAGATTAGTCAGCTTTGCATATTAGACCTTTTAAGATAACATAACTGTTTAAAGATGTCCATTCACTTTTAGCAATTCATGGTATAACTCGTAGCTGACATTTTCTATAAAAAACAAAATGGATCTAATCAACATGCCGAACCTTGCAATTTGATACCTTGCCATTTTTATGACCGCAACTTCCCAGACCTTTGGATACCTCTGCTCACCCTGACTTTTTCTTCTATTTCTATAACTCTCTTCATATCTTGTCATTTCAACTCACACTTTCTTTTCCTGGTGATAACTGCACATTTTCACTTTAGACATTGCTCTGTGTTATCTCCATGACCTTTAATATGTCTTATCATTCTGCTCAATACCTGCTTTTCAGTGCACTATGTTTGGTCCAGCCAAAGTATTAAACCATGAATGTCATTATTGTGGAAGTATACCAAAGACTGTGTCATAAAATGTTTAGTCTTTTGTCTTTTTGTTTTGCTTATATTTTTTATATAAAACCAAAAACTGTAATTTGCAAAAAGGGAATACTTATCAATGAAATAGAAAAAAGTTTCAAAATTAGTGAAGGTCATCTTTGGAACCTTCATCATTACTCTTAAAGGCTATGGACACCTTTGGCTAATTTTTTTTTATTATTGCACTGTGCTCATTTCGAGCTAAAATAAATTTTAAACTGGTCTTTATAAAAAAAAAAATTAGGAGTCCTATTTTTCTGTACAGAGCTGAGATGCTCTAGTAGCACCATTTGGATTTTCTGTCTTTTCCATCAAACTAGGAGCTGACGGGCTCCTTATCTCTGCTCTCTGACCTCCTAAACACTCATTATAGCTCAGTTCTTATCTTACTGCTAATTGGCTAAAATAAGTGTTTATGACCTTTTAGTAATTTAGAGATAAGGTTTATTAGATGACCGGCACAAAGTGAAAGTGAAAGTACCAGTCACACAGCTAGAAAAACGGTTAACCCTTTGTAACAGAACGGCTCAATATTTTTAATCAAGGCCAATTGAAAAAATGATTTATAGCCAAAAATTAGTAAAATGCAATCATTAAAAAATTGCCTCCAAAGGTATAAATAGCCTTTAAAGGAGTTGGCTCATTACAGGCAATCCCTCTTATCTGTAAGGTGCTGCAGCAGCCAGATCGCTGCGAGTCGGCGACTGGCAGCAAACAGCTGATTCTGGGGTGCTACAGGGAAAATACAGTATTTCATGCTGGCCAATCTATAACTATAACTCATAGCATATGGATTTAAAACTCTAGAAAGTCAGGGACAGAATCTTTATGAAATTTAATGATTTGTGAATGCATTTATTTAGTGGCAAATGACAATTTATAGATGACCTGTCACCAGTTCTGAAATGTCTATTTTAGTAACTACTTGCATTCCCCGTGTAATAACAATTCTGCAGCATCTATTCTTGACTCTATAATGCACCATTCCTTTATTCTTCCTGCTAGAAGTTATGAATAATTGATTAGCAGTTTGCAATGAAGGTCCAGATGAGTGTTACCATTTGGGCATGTGTGTCCCTGCACAGTCTGATATCATCCAATCAGTGCTGCTAGTATCACAATATGAAAGGACACAACCCCAAGTGGTAACAGATGAGCGAACATCTTGAAACTGGTTTTGAAATCTATTCTATACAAATAAAATATGTTCCAGTTGGCCTGAAAATTGGTATATCACACTCTGAGGTCTCCTAGGACTTTTACAAATTTCTGTTCTTTCTCCCCTTACTTTTAAGTTCTTTAATGCAATGACCTCAATAGCAAAAAATATCATAGTGACAGTGACATGGGTAAATGCATGGTTGACACAGTTAACAAAGAGCATGTTTAAAAACACACTGCACTGTTGCATGTGTTATGGTTTTTCATATTAGAAACCTTCTAAAAATTGTTCCGGGGGCAGGTGATGTTTAAATACACAGGATTTTATGAGAAAATAACAGCGGCTTTTTAGGACCAAGCATCTAAAAATGATGCCCTAATGGGGCAGAATCCTGCCCCTGCACGTTAATGTCATAAGAAACAATGGCTTGTTCTGCACAAGTGTCCAAAAATTATATGTTACTAGGGGCAGAATGCCTGTCTGTGTTTATACACCTACAAGTGTTGATTGTCAGAAGAAAGAGTGGCTTTTTCTGAAGTTGAGCAGGCCTGGAATATTTCTACCTTTTATTTGGAAGCAGAAGCAATACACTGTGAATATACTGTAGAAAGGGTAAGGCGTGTAGGTGTAATAGTGGCAGCAATAGCAGCGACAACAATAGCAGCACAGCATGGAACAGACAAGGCATTAAATGTGTGTGCGGCTATGTTGGGGTAGTAGTAGTAGTGGCAACTCTGTAGTGTTAATGGTAGCGGAAGTAGGGGTAATGGAATTTGTAGTAGGGGAATTAGCAGCAAGGAGCAGCAGCTGCTGCGGAATGGAACATGATGGTAGGCAGGTAGATAGCAGCAGTGGCATGCTAGCAGACATTTTATTATGAGAAAATGATTGAAGTTCCAGCGCTCCAATATAATTGTTGTGTTGCTTGTTTCTTTATTCGTGGTAACAAAATTACAGCATGTGGTACAATACTCACACTCCATCACCAGTTTACGTGTTTCAGACACTTAGTCCTTAGTCATAACTGAGTTCAGTTCATTCATTGTTTCATTACCAAACGACTTACTTACCTGTTCCGTGCACAAGGGGTTGATAAAATCTACTAAAGGTGAGCTGGAATTTTACTATAAAATGCTGTAATGCATTTACTAACACAGGTATAAGGTAGAATGCAATTATGGCAGTAAAATGTCTTTCAGCTAAAGGACACAGTCTGCTGCAGTAATGCTTTCACTCACACTGGTATAATCATGCATATTTTCTGCAGTTAATATCTTTGAATGACATGGTCTGTTGCAGTAAAGTGTTCACTAACACAGGTATAATAATGCAATTTTTGCAATAAATGTCATTGAAGTACATGCTATCTTTCAGCAATACAATATGCTTTTTGCAGTAAAAATAAAATGTGTTTAATAACACAATTATAAAAATAATGTAAGGTTGGATAGTACTCCAATCTGATTGTGTGGGCAACAGGAGATGGTTCCCAGACCAGATAATAATAAAAATTCAGACTCCTGTACTCCACTTTGCTATTTGGATAAATGCTTTTATTTCAAAGAGCGGTTCCAGTCAAAAAATGTTTTTCGGCATATAGCCTTCTTCAGTACAACTGGAAGGGCATATAGAAATATCTCAGTGAGTACATGACATTGGTCTTAGATACAAATAAAGTAAAATAAACATAAAAAAATGTCAATACAACATGTAAATAGAAGAACAAAAGAGGCAATATAGATGTACTAGATTGCACAGAACACATGACCATCCGGTTGATCCAGACTCAGACAAAAATTTTCTCAACAGAAGCATCACAGGAAGTCCAGGAAGGGGGATTAGAATTCAAAATCACGAGGAAGGACATGGGAGGTGTGTTGATCCACATGGATGGCCGGCCTGGGGTCAGCGTCACATATCACAGTAACAGGGAGGCCCAGGATAGGAAGGCCCAGGATGGGGTGGAAGGTGTTAAGGAGGGCAAATGACATGCAGATCATCTAGTATACATCAGTTTCCAGATTCATATGCTGAGTCGGATACACCTTATATAATACACATGTACAGTATCTAGTAGGTTATATGGTAGTACTAGAATAAGCTATATAGTAATACTAGAATGTGATGTTGTACAGGCTGAATCGTATATATAGGAGGTACACAGCAGTTCTTACCTGGTTGAGCCGCATAGGTGGAGATAAAGCGTAGAGTTAGAATACCCACAGTGGGTGGCAGGTTGCTGCAGTGATGTGGGGCTCTATGGCCCTGTATGGCATGCGCTGGAATAGGGCGGTAGCCTAGAAAGAAAGGCCCCATACCCGTGATGGTGTCCGTCGCAATTAAATAGTGGTCACGCTGCAGCGGAAGTAAGGGGGCGGAGTCTAGCTGACGTACTTCCGGTTTCTGCGCTATGGGGATAAGTAAAGATGGCGGGCGTTGCTCAATATGGGTACGGCGCATGCGCGTATATTATACGCGCATGCGCAGAACAACCCACGAGGAAGGATCGTGACCGCCGTGCAATGGGCATGTGCTACTTAGCGGCGCATGCGCAGACATGACTGCTTAGAAGGAGATGCTGGGGTATGTAGATGAGAATCGTCATGCGCAGTAGTGGTACACAGTGGAAAGATAGGAGATAGCTGCTGTGTAGGCATGGAGCATGCGCACTATACCAATACCAAATTCCAACAGCATGTCCTAATTTGGAAGAGATATATCGACGACGTCTTCTGTATATGGAATGGCACAATAGAATCCTTACAGGATTTCTCTACCTACATCAATTCCATCTGGCCTGAACTACAATTCACCCTGCACCATTGTAGCACATCCATTAATTTCCTTGATACCATTGTTTCCAAAGATTCGAACGGTTACCTACATATTGACCTGTATACCAAACCAACTGACCGCAATAGTTTGCTACACTATTCTAGTTTCCACCCTACTAGTATGAAGAAGTCCCTCCCACGCTCTCAATTCCAAAGGATCTCCAGGATTGTTGATAGCACCAATATCAAAAAATTGAGATTAAACGAAATGTCGACCCGTTTCCACAATAGGGGTTATCCCGACTTTGTCATTAAGGAAGGTTTAACCCCCAACCAGAAGGTCAGAACACAACAGGCCCAGAGGGTGCCTTTTGTACATACTTTTCACCCTTTTGCATCTAAGGTCCAGCATATTCTACACAAACATTGGTACCTTCTACATCAGGCATATCCGCATATTGAGGCTTTTTCCTCCTTCTTTTCTACCATGCAATAGACGCCCTAAGAATCTTAGGGACATTCTAGTACGAGCAGATGAAGGCTCAAATATCAAAATCCCATGACAAATGTTCCTAAAGACACAACGAAAAGGCACATTCCCTTGCCTTCACTGTACACAATGTTCCCACGTCACAAAAGGAGATAAGATTTACCATCCATTAACTGGCAAAGGGCTCCCTGTACGGGGTTTTTTCACGTGTGACTCTACCAACGTTGTGTATATAATCAAATGTCCCTGTGGTCTAGCGTACGTTGGCGAAACCACACAGACCATTAGAGACAGGATATGCCAACACAAATCCAATATCTGTTGTCAAAACAACCATCTACCTATCCCCGCACATTTTGCAGCTAAACAACATACCATTGCCCAATTGCGGTTCCAGGTGGTGGAACAAATATCAGTCCTTAGAAGAGGCGGGGACATATCCCGCATTCTCATGAATAGGGAAGCACTTTGGATCCACCGCCTACAAACCTTGGAACCAAAGGGGCTCAACCGAGAATATGAAGTTGGCAGCTTTCTCTGATTCCTATATAAGCATACTCTATTGCATGTGTAATAAAAGCTATATGTCATTGATTACATGCTCAAACTGATACTAGATGTGATTTATATACATCCATTTGATAAGAATTGTTTATGCATTAGGAATCAGAACTAACCATATTCCTATCTCCATCCATTCTAGACCAGATATTGAATATCCCCTCCCTGGCTGGAGCCGCATTCACTATATCCTTTAAAATGATTTACTACTATTCTTGCACTTTCAACCATCCATGTTAATTCTCACGCTGTCCTAGTCTTCACAATACTGACATCTCCTAGTACTCCATTTACTCTTAGGTATAGTGCGCATGCTCCATGCCTACACAGCAGCTATCTCCTATCTTTCCACTGTGTACCACTACTGCGCATGACGATTCTCATCGACATCGCCCGGCATCGCCTTCTAAGCAGTCATCTCTGCGCATGCGCCGCTAAGTAGCGCATGCCCATTGCACGCCGGTCACGATCCTTCCTCGCGGGTTGTTCTGTGCATGCGCTTATAATATACGTGCATGCGCCGTACCCATATTGAGCAACGCCCGCCATCTTTACTTATCCCCATAGCGCAGAAACCGGAAGTACGTCAGCTAGACTCCGCCCCCTTACTTCCGCTGCAGCGTGACCACTATTTAATTGTGACGGACACCATCACAGATATGGCGCCTTTCTTTCTAGGCTACCGCCTTATTCCAGCGCATGCCATACAGGGCCATAGAGCCCCACATCACTGCAGCAACCTGCCACCCACTGTGGGTATTCTAACTCTACGCTTTATCTCCACCTATGCGGCTCAACCAGGTAAGAACTGCTGTGTACCTCCTATAGATACGATTCAGCCTGTACAACATCACATTCTAGTATTACTATATAGCTTATTCTAGTACTACCATATAGCCTACTAGATACTGTACATGTATATTATATAAGGTGTATCCCACTCAGCATATGAATCTGGAAACTGATATATACTAGATGATCTACATGTCCTTTGCCCTCCTTAACACCTTCCACCCCATCCTGGGCCTCCCTATCCTGGGCCTCCCTGTTACTGTGATATGTGACGCTGACCCCAGGCCGGCCATCCATGTGGATCAACACACCTCCCATGTCCTTCCTCGTGATTTTGAATTTAAATCCCCCTTCCTGGACTTCCTGTGATGCTTCTGTTGAGAACAATTTTGTCTGAGTCTGGATCAACCGGATGGTCATGTGTTCTGTGCAATCTAGTACATCTATATTGCCTCTTTTGTTCTTCTATTTACATGTTGTATTGACATTTTTTTATGTTTATTTTACTTTATTTGTATCTAAGACCAATGTCATGTACTCACTGAGATATTTCTATATGCCCTTCCAGTTGTACTGAAGAAGGCTATATGCCGAAAAACGTTTTTTGACTGGAACCGCTCTTTGAAATAAAAGCATTTATCCAAATAGCAAAGTGGAGTACAGGAGTCTGAATTTTTACAATTATAAAAGGGGTATTATTGCCATAAAATGCTTTTGATGTAACTGAACCTTATCTTGCAGTAATATGCAATGCGTTTATTAACACTGTTATAATAACAGCTAGTGTTGATCGAGCACCAAAGTGCTCGGGTGCTCTGGCCGAATGCATCGGGATGCTCAGGTGCTCTACCGAGCATTCGAGTATAATGGAAGTCAATTGGAGAACCCGAGCATTAAACCAGGCACCCCCTGCTCTGAAGAGGGGAGGGTGCGTGGTTCATAGTAAAAGGTCAGAAATTGATGGAAACACCACCGATATGGTTCGGGAACAGCATGGGGAGGATGTCTGGATGCATCTTGGACTCCCAGGTCGTTGCTGGGAACGATGTTGTCCGAGTAGTACGCCAATTTTACAGACTGACAATAATACGCACAAAACCGAAGATAAAATCGATTTTAGAGGAAAAATTGTTAGGAGACATTCTTTCCTGTATATAAAGTGCAAGTGCTGCCAAAAATTACAAGTAAGAGGCACTCCGATGCAACCTGTATATCACATAAAGGAGAGCCTCATTCACATTGTGGTACAATTGTTCAGGTAGTGGGACTCCTACACTCATGAAGCCTATGCACTAAGTGAAAGGGCTGCCAAAAATGCAAGGAACCGGCACTCGAATACACCCTTTGTTACACATAAAGGAGGGCATCATACACACCCTTGAAAAATTATGATTGATGGCCTGCTGGTGACCCTCAAAAACATTTGGAGCAAGGGCGTGCTGATTTGACCATCTAAAACATTATGGGCGAGGGCCTGCTGCAGCTTTGGTGACTCTAGATACCCTGGGCTCGATCGCACGTCCCAGTGACAGCGATGATCCATTCGGATGTCTGCCCTATCAACTTTCGATGTTATTTTCAGCGCCAACCACGGGTAACGGGGAATCAGGGTTTGATTCCGGAAAGGGAGCCTGAAAAATAGCTACGGCTACCACTTCCAAGCAAGGCAGCATGCACGCAAATTACCTATTAGGTATAATTTGGTGAGGGCCTGTATAAGATTGTAGGTGAGGGCCTGCTGGAGAGCTGAGCCTCTAAAAGATTGTAGGTGAGGACCTGCAGGTGAGCTGACCCTGTAAAACATTGTAGGTAGGGCCAGCTGGTGAACTGACCCTGTAAAACATTATATGCGAGGTCCTGCTGGTGAGCTGACCCTGTAAAACATATGCAAAGCGCATATATGCGAGGGCATTATATGTGACGAATAAGCATGTTAATATGATGGAAGAGGAGAAGGAGGATGAGAAAAGGAAGATTCAATCATATGCCTTGTTTATGGTGGAAGGGTGCATGGGAATACAGTGTATTCAGTACATTATAAACAACACATTTAAAGTGCCTTTATGTTCATCAGTTTTCTCTGGTGGAGTTGAAAATTCAAGGTCAATCCAGGCCTTGTTCATTTTTATAAGAGTCAACCTGTCAGCATTTTCAGTTGACAGGCGGATACGCTTATCTGTTATAATGCCACCAGCAACACTAAATACCCGCTCAGACAAAACGCTGGCGGCAGGGCAGGCCAGAACCTCCAAGGCGTAGAGTGCCAGTTCGTGCCACATGTCCAGCTTGGACACCCAGTAGTTGTAAGGAACTGAGGGATCACTGAGGATGCTGAGATGGTCTGCTACGTACTCCTTTACCATCTTCCAAAACTTTTCGCTCCTTGTGACACTAGGCCGCGCATCAGGGTGAGGGTGCTGGCGGGGTGTCATGAAACTGTCCCAAGCCTTGGAGAGTGTTGCCCTGCCTCTGCTGGAACTACTGTGTGTTCCCCTTGTTTCCCCTCCTCAGTTGGCCAAGGAACTGCAGACTCTGCCGCCAGCGTTGTCAGATGGAAATTTTTGGAGCAATTTTTCAACAAGGATCTGGTATTGCACCGTTTTGCTCGTCCTCTCCACCAGAGGAATGAGAGATGAGAAGTTTTCTTTGTAAAAGGGATCAAGAAGGGTGAACAACCAGTAATCTGTGCTGTCTAAAATGCGTATAACGCTGAAGCTGTTAATGACTTGCGGAAATGTGCACACACGCGGCGCACCTTCACCAGTAACTCAGGCAAATTGGGGTAGGTTTTGAAAAACTGCTGAATCACTAAGATTAAGACGTAAGCTAGGCATGGGAGGTGTGTGAGCTTTCTGAACTCCAAAGCCATCACCAAGTTACGGCCATTATCAGACACAACCATGCCTGGTTCTAGGTTGAGTGGCGAGAGCCACAGCTCAGTCTGGTCTCTTATCCCCTGCCACAGCTCTGCGGCGGTGTGCTGTTTGTCCCCTAAGCATATCAGCTTCAGCACGGCCTGTTGTTGCTTCCCCACTGCAGTGCTACACTGCTTCCAGCTACTGACTGATGACTGACTAGTGCTGCAAGCGGATAATTCGGAGATGGAAGTGGAAGAGGAGGAGAAGTGGGGGGTTGGAGCCACTAACGTAGGGGGTGGCAGGAACCCTGATAGAATTAGGGCCCGCAATCCTTGGCATCTGTAGCACCTGTGCCATCCCAGTGTATGACTCGCTCCCGGCCTCCACAACATTCACTCAGTGTGCCATCAGGGAAATATAGCGTCCCTGGCCGAATGCACTTGTTAAGTGGACCTTCCCAGTAACTGCGTTGGTCAGGGCACATGTGATGTCATGTTGATGTAAGGCGGGCACAGCACACCTTGAAAAATAGTGGCGGCTGGGGACTGCGTAATGAGGGATGGTTGCCGATTTCAGGCTGCGGAAGGCCTCAGTGTCCAAAAGCCTAAATGGCAAAATTTCCAGGGACAGTAATTTGGAAAGCTGCGCATTTAGTGTTATGGCCTGTGGGTGGGTGGTTGGGTATTTGCGTTTGTGTTCAAATGCCTGGGGTAAGGACATTTGGACGTTGCGCTGGGACAAGTACAGTCAGGTCCATAAATATTGGGACATCGACACAATTCTAACATTTTTCGCTCTATATACCACCACAATGGATTTGAGATGAAACTAATAATATGTACTTTAACTGCAGACTGTCAGCTTTAATTTGAGGGTATTTACATCCAAATCAGGTGAACGGTGTGGGAATTACAACAGTTTGCATATGTGCCTCCTACTTGTTAAGGGACCAAAAGTAATGGGACATAATAATAATCATAAATAAAACTTTCACTTTTTAATAATTGGTTGCAAATCCTTTGCAGTCAATTACAGCCTGAAGTCTGGAATGCATAGACATCACCAGACGCTGGGTTTCATCCCTGGTGATGCTCTGCCAGGCCTCTACTGCAACTTCAGTTCCTGCTTGTTCTTGGGGCATTTTCCCTTCAGTTTTGTCTTCAGCAAGTGAAATGCATGTTCAATCGTATTCAGATCAGGCGATTGACTTGGCCATTGTATAACATTCCACTTCTTTCCCTTAAAAAACTCTTTGTTTGCTTTTGCAATATGCTTTGGGTCATTGTCCATCTGCACTGTGAAGCGCCGTCTAATGAGTTCTGAAGCATTTGGCTGAATATGAGCAGATAATATTGCCCAAAACACTTCAGAATTCATCCTGCTGCTTTTGTCAGCAGTCACATCATCAATAAATACAAGAGAACCAGTTCCATTGGCAGCCATACATGCCCACCCCATGACCCTACCACCACCATGCTTTACTGATGAGGTGGTATGCTTAGGATCATGAGCAGTTCCTTTCCTTCTCCATACTCTTCTCTTCCCATCACTCTGGTATAAGTTGATCTTGGTCTCATCTGTCCATAGGATGTTGTTCCAGAACTGTGAAGGCTTTTTTAGATGTCGTTTGGCAAACTCTAATCTGGCCTCCCTGTTTTTGAGGCTCACCAATGGTTTACATCTTGTGGTGAACCCTCTGTATTCACTCTGGTGAAGTCTTCTCTTGATTGTTGACTTTGACACACATACACCTACCTCCTGGAGAGTGTTCTTGATCTGACCAAATGTTGTAAAGGGTGTTTTCTTCACCAGGGAAAGAATTCTTCGGTCATCCATCACAGTTGTTTTCCATGGTCTTCCGGGTCTTTTGGTGTTGCTGAGCTCATCGGAGTGTTCCTTCTTTTTAAAAATGTTCCAAACAGTTGTTTTGGCCACGCCTAATGTTTTTGCTATCTCTTTGATTTGTTTGTTTTGTTTTCTCAGCCTAATGATGGCTTGCTTCACTGATAGTGACAGCTCTATGGATCTCATCTTGAGAGTTGACAGCAACAGATTCCAAATGCAATTAGCACACTTGAAATGAACTCTGGACCTTTTATTTGCTCATTGTAATTGGGATAATGAGGGAATATCACACACCTGGCCATGGAACAGCTGAGAAGCCAATTGTCCCATTACTTTTGGTCCCTTAACAAGTGGGAGGCACATATGCAACTGTTGTAATTCCTACACTGTTCACCTGATTTGGATGTAAATACCCCCAAATTGAAGCTGACAGTCTGCAGTTAAAGCACATCTTGTTTGTTTCATTTCAAATCCATTGTGGTGGTGTATAGAGCCAAAAATGTTAGAATTGTGTTGATGTCCCAATATTTATGGACCTGACTGTAAGTGGATGTGGTTGTTGATGGTGCTTGTGATGGTCCAGGTGCAGTGCGGGAGGCATCCGGGCCAGCGCCTTCGACAGGGGATTGGCCAGCACGTAACACAGAGGAAGAGGAGGCAGTGGTGTGACCCGCTGACACAGATTGTGGACCCAGGCATTCATCCCACTTATTACGGTGCTTGGATCCCATGTGGCGGATCATGCTGGTGGTGGTGAGGTTGCTAGTGTTCACGCCCCGGCTTAGGCTACTTTCACACCTGCGTTTAGGTGCGGATCCATCTGGTATCTGCACAGACGGATCCGCACCTATAATGCAAACGCTGGTATCCGTTCAGAACGAATCCGTCTGCATTACTATGTAAAAAAAAAGTCTAAGTCTAAGTGTAAGTCAAACGGATCCGTCCTGACTTACATTGAAAGTCAATGGGGGACGGATCAGTTTACAATTGCACCATATTGTGTCAATGTAAACGGATCTGTCCCCATTGACTTACATTGTAAGTCAGGACGGATCCGTTTGTCTCCACATCGCCAGGCGGACATCAAAACGCTGCAAGCAGCGTTTTGGTGTCCGCCTCCAGGGCGGAATGGAGGCGGAACGGAGTCAAACTGATGCATTCTGAACGGATCCTTATCCTTGAAACGGATCTCACAGGCAGACCCAGAAACGGCAGTGTAAAGTAGCCTTATTTTGGTACGGCACAGGTTGCAAACTACTATTCTTTTGTCGTCCACACTTTCCTCAAAAAAGCGTCATACTGTCCGCAGCGAACACCGTCTACAGAAAAAGGACACTGTATGTCACAGATACATTTTTTCAGCACACACGTTACATTGCAGATAGGGCACTGGTTATGTCACTGTCAGAAGCGGACACTGTCTATTGAAAAAGTACACCGGATGTCAGATATTTTGTGGATGCTCACACTTTACACTGGAGATGTGGCGCCGCTAATGTCGCTGTCTGCAGCG
Source organism: Bufo bufo (assembly GCF_905171765.1). Lineage (NCBI taxonomy): Eukaryota > Metazoa > Chordata > Amphibia > Anura > Bufonidae > Bufo > Bufo bufo. Next base: position 52,192,876 of record NC_053395.1, read on the forward strand.
GCTTAGCTATTGTACGCTATTTAGCGCTGGATGCGCTAAAAATAGATATTGCTGCCACACACAATAGTCCTTAGAAGGACTTTTGGGTCTGTAAAGTTTTAGCAATATAGATTGCTGCTGCCACACACAATAGTCCTTAAACTGACTTTTGGGTCTCTGAAAAGTTTTGGTGGTAAAAGTATTCTTACTCCCTACAATGTCTATCCCTTCCTGAGCACAGCTCTCCCTGACTAAGAATAAGCTGAACATGCGTCATCGGGTGCTATATAGCACTCAATGACGCGTTCCGGCCAGCCAATCACCGAAATGAAAAAAAAAGGGGGTCAGTCAGCACATCCCAAAGCGCAGGGGCACGTTGCTATGGCTGAGAACAAGACTGTTAAACAAAACAAGCAATGCAACAGCTCACTGCAAACCAAATAAAGTACAAAATTGCATCATAACAGCAAATGCTGAACTAATAAGTTAGAGATACTTGGCAAATCATTTTGTACAAAATTATTTGAGCCCGTCTGCCGAACGTCAAGGCAATCTCTAGTTAGACGGGTTCCTAACACTAAATATACCTGTTATGTGCCATAGCGGCACATAAGTGCAGGTTCCACTTACATGCTGGATCAGCCTGAATTTCTGTCATTTTCGGTGCCAAAATGGCCTCCATTATATCCTGGGAAAGCAGTTACCAGCATACACACTGGGCCCACTCCACACCACCCCTGGCGCCACATGGTCACCAAAATGTTTCTGGCACAGGCAGAGGTCGCATCAGAGTAAGGGGCCATGGCAGCAGGGGTCACTTTGAGATGCCTGAGCTCCCAGTGTCAGCTAGCAGTTGTTTCTTGACCAGCAACCCAGCGGTTCTTGAATGGTTGACTCAATCTCTGACTTTGTTGCAAGTGACACCCCAAGCCAAGAGTCGGTGGGTTCGTCAGACACAACCCTTAGTTGGCATGGCCCTGTGCCCTCACCTGTCCTCAACCTGCCTCTGTCCTTTTCTGTTCCCTTAGCCAGAGAAGTATTATATGCTGTTGGCTAAGCTCCACTATACAGTGAGGACGAGCTACTAGAAGACAGCCAGCAGCTACTGGCAAGCCAAGATGTGGAGGAGACATCCGCCGCTTCCTCCACTAGGCTGGCAAGTGATGATGAGAGTGGCGTAGGGGCTGGTGCTGCGAGCGGTCAGGCTCCTGACCCAGAGACGGTTGAGGAGGACATCAGTGACGGGCAGACAGTACTTGATGATGATGTAGCTGATCGCACTTGGGAGCTGGGTGACTCAGTGTTTTCATAATCATCGGGAGAAGAGGGTGGCAGCTTGCCCGTGAGGCAGCAGCGGAGCCAGCAAGTCTCTAGAGTGGCCGGGAGTCAGCAGGGTGGCAGCAGTGGGAGGTTGAAAGCCAAACATGCCCGGGGTAGACCACCCGCTTTGCAGGAGCCTACCTGCCCGGGAAGTAGCGCTGGACGGGTTCACAGAGACAGCGGTGGTAGCATTCAGTCAGTGCATAGTGTTTTGGGCAAAATCACCTACTCGGCGGTGTGGCAGTTTTTTGTTAAGCCGTCGGAGGAGGTGAACATGGCCATATGTAGAATCTGTGGGCAGAAGGTGGAGCGTGGCCAGGGTGTCAATGTTGGCACCACGGCCCTGCGTCAACATATGCAGCATCGCCATAAAGTGGCCTGGGAGAACAGTGGCTCCGATGTGGTGGTCCAGCCTACCGCAGCAACCGCTGCATCACTCTGTGGTCTCCTCATGCTGCTCCTCCACACTATGTCACCTTGCCACTCTGTGGCCTCCTGATGCTGCCACCACCTCCACACTCTGTCACCTTGCCACTCTGTGGCCTCCCTGATGATGCTGCTGCCATCTCCACACTGTCATTGTGCCCCTGTGTGGCCTCCTCATGCTGCTTCCTCCTCATCATTAGGTGATAGGTCCACTCTGTGTTTCCACCTTCTCCACTTCATGACTGAGCCACTATTTTGCCTTTTGGCCTGGCTGAAATCATCATTTACTTGACCCTTCTTCTGATCTGTCAGAAGGAAGGAAAAATAAGACGCACACCGGATCCTGTCTGTGTAGCAGCTGTAAGGCCTGTATGGTCCCATCAGAATTGGCTTGTGATTTGGTAGCAAAAGGCAGGAGTGGTTACAAAACACAAAAGAGATGCAAATATTCCATTCACGTGTCATCTCTGTTTTAGATCCATTCCTGATGGATTACTGACCAAATGCTGACCGAGTGAAGGCGGATGCTCCACAGAGAGGATCCTTTTTTTGGAGGTTATTGTTCTGACGGATCAAAGGAAGGGCAAAATAATTAGTGACATCAACACAAACTTACTGCTGACACCCTCTCCACTCTGTCGGGGGGGGGGGGGTTCTACTTGTATAAGCGTTTAATAGAGCAAGTTCTTTTGACATCTATGTGGAATCAGCTGGCGACGGATTAAAAGGAGTGCGCTTCTTCTTGGTGTTAATATCGACCTGTAAGGCTGAGTACATACTTGAGTTATGGCCCCGTGACTGCCCTAATAGTTGAAGTGTGCAGCGATTCTAAGAGCGACGCCTGTCATCTGCATGTCATACTGACTCACAGTATTATTTCACTACCACAGCAAACTCCCTATGCGTGTTACTGCAAGGCACAGTGTTCTACACCACTATAAAGGCTCTCTGCAGCCAGGAAATTGTCGTGAATAAATTCGGATCTAACCAAATTTTTTCAGAAAAGTCGGCGAACCAGCCAATACTAATTTTTTGAAAAATTCGCTCATCTCTATTCATAATTATTGTTGAGCACATTGAAGTTTAACTAATTGACTTCGATCCGAATTTCAGGAAAAATTTGATTCACCACAAAGCTGAATTTCCTCGCACTTCATGGTAACAAATACATTTTCGCTGAAATGGCGGTCAAAAAAAAAAAAAATACATTCGCACCTCATCCATTGGCGCCATCTTAATTGAAGATACCACACGAAATCTCGCGATCAGTGACGTGTGACGTCACCAAGTTGGCCAGCGTGGTGGCATCATCATCATCACCGTCTTCAATCAAGATGGCCGAGACGGCCTCTAGCCGATCAAATGGATAAAATTAGTATTTATTTATTTATTTTACCCTTATTAACCCCTGAAAGGCCTAAGTGGTAGCCTCAGATGCAGCAATCAGTGATGAACACAGCATCTGAGGGGTTCAATGACGAGGGGCGGCGCAATTCACTTATCTCTAAGATCTATCTATCTATTACCATATTTAAATATACATTATTTAAATATAATCACTGTATAATATAATCTTTCCAGTCATAATAGAGAATATGTATGTAAAATAACCAAGGCATCCACTGAAGGGAATTTTATGCCGTCCAAAACAATGCCTGAGACACTTAGAGATACAAGAAACCATCATCTCACACTAAGTGGTTTAGTATAATATAATTCAGCATTTTACTCCCCATTAGACAAAACCATATTAAAATGCTATGCGCTCGGTACAACCAAATGAGTCTCGTCTCTGGCCTTTTGATGGTAAAAGGTCAAAATAACATTATAGATTTTTCAATCCAAATAGTAATTAGCAGTTACTGCTGAAAGGCTGGCACATCTCTGTTACTTATCAATGTGGTAAAACATGAAACAATTGCAGTAGTCAGTCATTTATTGAATAATTATCTGCAAATCTCATAGCCTGGTAAATGTGCCACTCAGATTAAAGTATAAAGCAGATGATAAGATTTTATACGAAGAATAGGTCTAATGTGTTTATAGTCATTAAGGTTGAGAGAAGAAATGAAACTGAGAAGAATTAAAAGAGCACTTGTCAGCGGGACAGACCCTATTAAACCAGGAACACTGCATTTCAGGGTTGACCCTGCTGATTAAATAATACCTGTCTTGTGAAGATCGGTTTTGGCATTCTCAGAAAAAATTTTTTTTAATTCTTTATAACAAAGAAGGGTTCAGTGCACGGGAAAAAGGGGGGGGGGCGGGCCTAGCCCTTCAGTGCATTGAAGCCCCCATTTCCAGAAAGAACGTTTTTTTTTTTTTTAAATGTTAATATGTAACAATACAAATAAATTGTAGAAACTAATCATATACAATATCATTATACTCTACTTAACATGTAACTCAGCTTAAAGGGATTGTATCATTAAACATATTTTTCAAACCAGCACCTGGATCTTGATACTTTTGTAATTGCATGTAATTAAAAATCTGGTATAGCCACTGAGTTAGTCAATAAAAATTATCTGTATAACGCCATCTGCTGTTTGTTTTTTTCCTTAATTTTTGTCCGTCTCACTTTGCTGATCAAACATGCTCAGTTTAATTCTTCAGCTGCCACCGCCATATTGTCACGGCCATGGTCGCGACTCCTTGAGCCGCATGCAGTTGCCCACGGTCTGCTCTTGTTGTCAACCACAGGTGAGGGCTGTTAGTATGTTGCCTCAAGTGTGGTTGCCGTTGGCAACATGAGGTTGTGGGCAGTGGAGCAGCCTGAGCTGGTTGCTAAGCGGTCCGCTGTCTATGCATGCGGTTGCATCAGGCAACGTGTGTTTGTTTGTGTGCTCTTTCTTTGTTTGGTATGCACGGGATTAAGTTGTATGTGCACTTCTCCTTTATGTGGCTACCTTGTCTGGTGTTGGAAGGGTTAACTCCCTTCCTAGTGTGTGTCTGTGTGGGTGTGGCTACTTGGGCTATTTAGCTTCTGCAGGATGCCTGAAGCAGGGGGGTACTCCAGCCATGCTGTATGCTGGAGTCATCCTCCTGGTCTTCTTATGCCATCTATCCAGTGAGGGCCACCCTTGTGGTCATAGACGTTAAGATGTTAACTTTATGTTCTTGTGGTGTCTCACCTTTTGCAGCTATGGTTTCCTGGGTTCCTGTGTGATGTGTGGTGTGTGCTGTGTCCTTTTATGTTGGTGTGGACATCAGCACTTGTGTACGGGTTCCAGGCTGTGTGTCTGTGGCAGCTAGGTGTGGTACTAGTTTCACTTACCTGCCATTGCCATATGCTGTATATGTTCCCCTTTCCTTGCAGCTTGACCAGTGAGACTCCTGTTCGTCCGTGTCTAGGAGGAACAGGTCGTCTTACCCTGCTCCTAGTCCAGGGCTCTCCTGAGGGCTAGTAGGGACCCGAGGTTACGGAGTATGAGCCCTCCTACCATCTGGGTTGGCTCATACGGTTAGGAGTCAGGGTCAGAGTTAGGGACGCATTAGGAGGTGACCTGCTCCCTGATTCCTGTCCTGGCCTAGCAGCTTCCCATTATCCCTTTAACATCGGACGGCGGGGGGTTTCCCCCACTCTCCGCCGTGACAGTATGACCACAAAGGCTCCTTGCTTTGTAACCTTCGAAAGAGGGTGCAGCATTTATCGCCATCAGTTTGGGGTGAATGCGCGTTCTCCGGAGGTAGAGTGTTATGGGGGTTTCACCGTTAACGGCACGGTGAGTGGCCTTTTCCCAGCCATTCGTTTTCACCGTTGTCCGTATTGGTGCCCCCTTGTCCCTCTCTATGTTTCTATCTCTGGTCGTCTGCTGGCAGCATTCCTTTGGTGTTCTAGCTCTGCGCTGGTTGGGAGTGCTTGTTGGCAGTGACCTGGAGTGGGAACGTGAGTTGAGTCGGACGCGGTGTCCAGTATGTCCTTCAGACTGCTTAGCTGGTTTGCTGGCGGCAGTCTAGGAGGGACATGCTGACACTGACTTTTCATTCCCCATCCCCCCTCCCATTGTTTATTGTGCCCCACCAATTTTCCCCTTTTGTTGTTGGGGGGGCTCTGAGGGGTGGGAGGTTCATGCCTTCGGAAGAGGGCGCAGCATGTGTCGTCTGCTGTTTTCTGGCGCACATGCTTATCCTCCGGAGGGAGGGTGAAAGGAAACCCTGTTACAGTGCAGTTCTCTGTAGAAATGGTTGCAGTGTGTGTGAACTGGCACTTGTGTTTGGGTCTCCCCTCGTCCACGTCTCAGGGTTCTCTCCCTTGCGTCGGTGTGGCTGGCTGCAGTCCTTGTTGTACTGGTTTTGATTATGCTGGTGGAGGATGCATGTTGGCAGCGATTTGGGGTGAACCGTGTCTGAGAGTGGACGCAGTGATCAGTGCGGTCTCTCCTGGCTGTTTGGTGGCTGGTGCCCTGGTTCCTGTGTGTTGCTCCAGGGGCTGGCAGCTGGCGCCCTGGTTCCTGTGTGTTGCTCCAGGGGCTGGCAGCAGTCCGGGGGAGACTCGCTTGCACTGACCCTGATTCTGCTACCTTTTCCCTTCCCCCATCCCTGTTCTTGAGTTCCTCACTATATTCCCTTTTTTTTTTGGTGGGGGGGCTTTGAGGGGTGGGAGTGTCACGACCATGGTCATGGTCGCGACTCCTTGAGCCGCATGCAGTTGCCCGCGGTCTGCTCTTGTTGTCAACCATAGGTGAGGGCTGTTAGTATGTTGCCTCACGTGTGGTTGCCGTTGGCAACATGAGGTTGTGGCCAGTGAAGCAGCCTGAGCTGGTTGCTAGGCGGTCCGCTGTCTATGCATGCGGTTGCATCAGGCAACGTGTGTTTGTATGTGTGCTCTTTCTTTGTTTGGTATGCACGGGATTAAGTTGTATGTGCACTTCTCCTTTATGTGGCTACCTTACCTTGTCTGGTGTTGGAAGGGTTAACTCCCTTCCTAGTGTGTGTGAGTGGGTGTGGCTACTTGGGCTATTTAGCTTCTGCAGGATGCCTGAAGCAGGGGGGTACTCCAGCCATGCTGTATGCTGGAGTCATCTTCCTGGTCTTCTTATGCCATCTATCCAGTGAGGGCCACCCTTGTGGTCATAGACGTTAAGATGTTAACTTTATGTTCTTGTGGTGTCTCACCTTTTGCAGCTATGGTTTCCTGGGTTCCTGTGTGATGTGTGGTGTGTGCTGTGTCCTTTTATGTTGGTGTGGACATCAGCACTTGTGTACGGGTTCCAGGCTGTGTGTCTGTGGCAGCTAGGTGTGGTACTAGTTTCACTTACCTGCCATTGCCATATGCTGTATATGTTCCCCTTTCCTTGCAGCTTGACCAGTGAGACTCCTGTTCGTCCGTGTCTAGGAGGAACAGGTCGTCTTACCCTGCTCCTAGTCCAGGGCTCTCCTGAGGGCTAGTAGGGACCCGAGGTTCCGGAGTATGAGCCCTCCTACCATCTGGGTTGGCTCATACGGTTAGGAGTCAGGGTCAGAGTTAGGGACGCATTAGGAGGTGACCTGATTCCTGTCCTGACCTAGCAGCTTCCCATTATCCCTTTAATATCGCACGGCGGGGGGTTTCCCCCACTCTCCGCCTTGACACATATGTTCTGTTAGGCCTCTTTCACGCAACCGTATAGCTTTTTCAGTGTTTTGCGGTCTGTTTTTCATGGATCCGTGGTTTAGTTTTTTTGTTTCCGTTGTGTTTCTGTTCCGTTTTTCTGTATGGCATATACAGTATACAGTAATTACATATAAAAAATGGGGCTGGGCATAAAATTTTCAATAGATGGTTCTGCAAAAACGCAACGGATATGGAAGACATACGGATGCATTTCCGTATGTGTTCCGTTGTTTTTGCGGACCCATTGACTTGAATGGAGCCACGGAACGCGATTTGCGGGCAATAATAGGACATGTTCTATCTTTCGACGGAACAGAAAAACGGAAATACGGAAACTGAATGCATACGGAGTACATTCCGTGTTTTTTTGCGGAACCATTGAAATTAATGGTTCAGTATACGGAACGCAAAAAACGGCCCGTTAACTGAAAAATAAAACGGTCGTTTGAAAGAGGCCTTAGAAGGAGAGAGCTGCAGCAGAAAGGACACACCCCTGAGCTTCCAGGCTGAGGTAACTCTAGCAGAACAATTGGAGCAATGAATGTGGAGATCTCTGGATCCATGTGAGGTACAGGCTGGTTCTAGCTTTGTTAGAAAGCGGTTGTCATGTACTATATGATTTCTGGCTTTCATTCTTTACATCAATCATGGCATAACCACCGTTAAAGGGAATCTGTCAGCAGGATCTTGGACTATTATCTGCAGTAACACATGAGTAGTTAGTCGTATTAGTCTACATCAGGAAAGCTCAACCTGCGGCCCTCCAGCTGTTGCAAAACTACAACTCCCAGCATGCTCTAATAACTATAGGCTGTCCAGGCATGCTGAGAGTTGTAGTTTGGCAACAGCTGGAGGGCCGCAGGTTGGGCATCCCTGGTCTACATCACTAGTTCTTATTTTCCTACTGCTCCCCATTCCTCTGCTGTCAGGGCTCAAAGCTGGTTTAAAAAACATTGTCAGGACTGCTTTGTGCAAGCACGAGTCCTCTGCATTATGCTAGCACAGCACAGTGGTCTGGACTGTGCATTTCAATGCAAATGTGAGCGCTGACAGTGAACAGGGGGCAAAAAATATATAAAAAATATCAATCTGGACTCTTATCTACAGTTCTAGTCATGTTGTACAGCATATAATAGTCCAAGATTGTGGTGACAGATTCCCATTTAATGGGGTTGTCTGAGTTTTAAAAAAAAGTGGAAACAGGCAAGCACACTATGCGTCACATGCCACGACCTCAACAATCACCAGTTAAAGAACCACATCCTCAGCTCACAGCCCCAATCAGAGCCCAATGTTAATAAGACCCTCAATCAGACCTCTGATCAGACCCCCAATGTTAATAAGACCCCAATAAGACCTCGTATCAGACCCACAATCAGACCTCAGCTCAGACCCCAATGTGAATGACCCCCCATTCAGACCTCAGAGGAGACCCCTATACCTCATATCAGCCCCCCATGCCTCATATCAGCCCCTAGCCATAAATCAATCAGTCTCCAGCTTCATTGCAGTGTCAGAGACACCTGTTCCTGAAGTTTTTTTTTTTTTTTTTTTTTTTGTTTTTTTTTTTGTTTTTTTTTACTGCTGCATCAAGAATCCAATGATTTGCAAATCTCATAGACCCATATTTTATTCACAATCGAACATAGGACACAGATGTTGAAAGTGAGAGATTTTTCCATTTAATGGTGATTTAATTAGATCTTGATGGCCGCAACGCATCTCAAAATATTTGGGACAGGGCCACGTCTACCATTGTGTAGCATCCCTTCTTCTTTTAACAACAGGATGTAAATGTGTGGGAAGTGATTAGACCAATTGCTGGAGTTTTGGGAGAGGAACGCCCCATTCTTGTCTGAGGTAGGATTCTAGCTGCTCAACATCCCTGGGTCTTCTCTGCTAGATTTTTCATTTTATGACGTACCAAATATTTTCTATTGGTGAAAACTGCAGGCAGGCCAGTTCAGCACCTGGACTCTTCTTTTGCAAAGCATTGCTGTTATGATGGATGCACGACCCTTCCTGAAAGATACAATATCTGTATAGGAGCATATGTTGTACTAAAACCTCTATATTGATAGTACCTTTCCAGATATGGAAGCTGCCCACACCATAGGCACAAATGAACTCCCATGCCACCAGAGATGCAGGCTTTTGAACTGTGTACTGATAACAAGCTGGATAGTCCCTTTCCTCTTGAGTCCACAGACCATTGTGTGCATGGTTTTCCAAATTCTGATTTATCTGTCCACAGAACAGTTTTCCATATTGCCTCAGTCCATTTTAAATCAGCTTTGGCCCAGAGAAGATGACAGGGTTTCTGATTAATGTTGACATATGGCTTCTTCTTTGCATGCTACAGCTTTAACCTACATATGTGGACTGCACAGAGAAGGATGTTCAAAGACAATAATTTCTGAAAGTGTTCCTAAGCCCATGCAGGAATTTCCAGTACAGAATCATGCCTGTTTTTAAACTTTAGGACAGAAATCCCAGCACCGTACAGCTACGGCACTCTGATCAGGCGGGCACAAGAGCTGCGCCTGCTCGATCAGCTGCAGAGGTCCGGCAGTCACTGATAGCCGGACCTCTGCTGTATGCGCCATTATCGGTGAAGACACTGATGCTGGCCCATTAACCCTTGCACTCCTATGGTCAACGCTGACCGCGGCACATGGGGTATCCTGCCAGATGCGGGGTGTCCATCGGGTCCCCGCGCTTCCATGACGGGGACCCGATGGCAGGGAAGGCAGCCTGATGCCTTCCTTAGGCATCAGGGCTGCCTTCTGTGTGAACCTGTGAGATCCAGCCCCCTGGATCTCACAGGCAGGAAGCTGTAAGTGTATTACAGTAATACACTTACAGCCGATGCATTACAATACAGAAGCATTGTAATGCATTGTAAAGGGGATCAGACCCCCAAAAGTTGAAGTCCCAGAGAGGGACAAAAAAATGAAGTTAAAAAAGAAGTTAAAAAAAGAAAGTTTTACGAAAAAATTAAAAGTTTAAAGTAAAAAAAAGGTCCTTTTCCCAAAATAAAGCAAAAAAAATAATTGTAAAAAATAGGAAAACAATTTAAGTAGACATATTAGGTCAGGTGAATGCCGTAAAAAAAAAAGAAATAAAAACAGTGTCAAAAAAACTATTTTCTGGTCACCTTGCCTAACAAAAAGTGTAATATCAAGCAATCAAAAAGGCATATTTAGCCTCATCCTGCAAGCAATAAGCCCCTACCTAAAACAATCGCCCCAAAAATAAAAGGCAACACAAAAACAAGATTTTATTCTGTTCAACAATGCTTTCAATGTGTAAAACTTAAAAATAAAAATGGTAGACATATTAGGTATCGCCGCGTCTATAACAACTTGCTCTATAAAAATATTACATTATATGCCCCCTCAAATAAAAAAAGATGCAAAAACAGCAATTTTTTTCACCTTGCCTCACAAAAAGTTTAATACCAAGCGATCAAAAAGTCTTATGTCCCCCAAAATAGTACCAGTCAAACAGTCACCTCAATCACTTAAAAAAAAAAAAAATCAATGGCACCCGTTAACCGATCCATCAAAATCTAAGCTGAAAAAGCCATATGGCACTCCTTCCATTCTGAATTGTGCCATGTCCCCACATAGCAGTTTACCACCACATATGGGGTGTTGCTGTATTCAGGAGAAAATGGGTAACAAATTATGTGGTGCTTTTTCTTCTGTTACCCCTTGTGAAAATGAAAAATTTGGGGCTAAGGAAACACATTGGAAGAAACAAAACTTTTCCTTTTCACAGCCAAGTGTTTCCAACTTCCGTAAAACGCTTAGGGGGTCAAAGTGGTCAGTACCCCCTTTAATATATTCTTTTAAGGGTGTAGTTTTCAAAATTGGGTCACTTTTTAAGAGTTTCCACTGTAGGGGTACGTCAGGGTCTCAAATACAGAACGGTGCCTAAAAATCATTATAGCGAAATCTGCCTCCAAAATTCATATGGTGCTCCTTTCCTTCTGACCACTGCCACATGCCCATAGAGCAGTGTATAGAGTGTTTTTGTAAACTGCAGAATCAGAGTAATGTATATTGAGGTTTATTTTGCTGTTAATCCTTGCTGTGTTGAAGGAAAAAAAATGATTAACATAAAAAATCTACCAAAAAAGTGACATTTTGAAATTTCACCTCAATTTTCCTTTAATTTTTGTGGAACACCTCAAGGGTTAACAAAGTTGGTAACATCGGTTTTGAATAATTTGAGGGATGTAGTTTCTAAAATTGGGTCATTTACGGATGGTTTCCATTACGTAAGCCCCTCAAAATCACTTTAGAACTGAATTGGTGCTTAAATAATAGATTTTGGAAATTTTGTTGAAAATTTGAAAAATTGCTTCTAAACTTCTAAGCCTTCTAACATCCTAAAAAAATTAAATTTACATTTACAAAATGATGCCCACATAAAGCAGACATATGGGGAATTTTGATTGATAACTATTTTATGAGGTATTACTATCTGTCTTAAAAGTCGAGAAATTTAAATTTAGAAAATTGTGAATTTTTCAAAATCTTTGGTAAATTTTGGATTATTTTATAAATAAAGGTGAAATATGTCGACTCAAATTTACCACTGTCATGAAGTACAATGTGTCATGAGAAAACAATCTCAGAATGGCTTGGATAAGTAAAAGCATTCCAAAGTTATTATTACATAAAGTGACACGTCAGATTTGCTAAAATCAGCCTGGGATTGCAGTGTCACTTGAGAGCCCATAGATTATGAACATCCATATTGGCATTGTCCATTGTTTACATGAATTTCTCTAGATTTTCTGAATCTTACATTATGTACTCTAGATGCTGAGATGTTCAAAGTCCTTGCAATTTTACTTTGAGGAACGTTTTTTTGAAATTGTTGCACATTATTTAGACTTTTAGATTGGTTAGCATGTTTGCTTCCGAGAGACTCAGCCTCTAACATGTTTTTTTTTTATACTTAGTCTTGTGACATTGCCCCTCCACATGTTTTTTATTAGTACCAGTTACTTTTCCAGCCGGTCCCAAATTCTTTGAGATGCGTTGTGGACATCAATTTCTAAATGATCTAAATTTCTTTCATAAAAGGGTAAAATGTCTGACTTTCAATATCTGATATGTGTTCCTTGATCTATTTTGAAAATCTTGTAGATCCCTACTTTATTCACATCATTGCATTCTGTTTTTATTTTGCTTTCCAACCTTTTTGGAATTGGGGTTATATATATTTGTGAGAAATTGTTTAGTAGAACTAGTAATCTATTGATTTAAAGCTCTGTTCACTCTGTTCTTAGGCGTTAATTGGGCAGTCTTACACCTATCTCTATGTGCATACAGGTTAGGCTGTCAATCACTGAAAAAGACCCCCCACATTAGCCTGCATGTTTAACATGTTGGGTTTACACACTGGGCATATCTGATACACTGTTATACCTAGTGCAGTCCATACTCAATGTATATGTTTTGGCCAGGATGCTGGTTTTCCTTGATAAGAAAAATCAAGTCTGTGTTTTGTTTTTTGTTTTTCAGAAAGAGTTCTACTCTAGTCTGGGGGCTGCATATTCTTGCCATTATTCCATTGCACGAAGATGGGCTGCAATACCAGACACAAGAAAGTGATTGTCATAAATAGACTACAGAGCTTTCTGTTCCAAGGCTCTAAACGACTGTCAAAGCAGAATGTAGTCACATAACCATCATGTTGAAGAAACAGCTGACATCTGACAGCCCTCATCCTTTCTGAACTAATCTCTTATAGCTGAAATAGCAAACCACCTATAACCAAGCTAATCAAATGAAGCCTCCTGTTAGTGGATAGGGAAGTAGGCTTATAGGATAAGAGAGTGGAAAAGGTAAGTGATCACTAGAAGGTGTAGCTGAACATTATTGACTAGATCACTAGCATTTTTAGAATTTCTCCTACAAGACAATGACTACTTCACAACTGGTGAAGGGTCAACATAGGCAGGGTGCCATGGGAACATGGAGTTGTGGTAGCCTTGAGTCTTCCTAAGGTCCAAGGCCACCACAACGAATGAGATAGGGGGAGCCAATCGAGTACCAGTAGTTCAGTGCTCCCAGGGAAAAGCATCTTATATGCCATTGTCACAGTTGACCACAGCATCAGAGGGTTAAAATGTCTGTGATCGGCATTATTGCCAATTTCTTCCATTAACTCCATTTGTCTGCTGTCTAGATCAGCAGGTACTCGGTCATTACAGCACCCACTCTACTCTGAAGTGGGCGCCATCTTTAAAGACTTGACATGCGACGTACATGTAAAGCACATGTGGAGAATGGGTTAATCAAATGAGCTGAGAGGCCTTCAGAAGAAAGTGGTCTTATTTTTCCAACCTCATAAATCCCTTTAAAAAAAATAACATTAACATTGCTCGTTATCATGCATTAACAGAATCCATCATGTAAAGCCTCTCTGAACGAGGTGCACATTGCTAGATTTATTAGTCCAATCTAAAGCTATTGTTTTGGAAGATTTTCAATTAATTCTATTCCTTCCATTCCACATTTAATTTTTTTCTCTCCTGGCGTATTTCTTCCATCTACATGATATTTCATGATATTTATTTTATAGAGAATTCCTGAGTGAGAAAATGTAATTAAAGTTCTAGCAAAATAATTAGTGGGAATATCTCGAAAGGCATTTTAAAAAATCAATGTGCTACTGAGGAGCAAATAGAGTTAACACTGTCATGAAAGATCAAAGTCATCAAAGAACGTGACTGAAAATTTAAAAGGCAGCCACAATGTAATGAAAAAGGATGCTGAAACAGCTGTGGTTTCCTGCCTCTTGGGTCCCATCTACAAATTGATTTGACATGGAAAATTTCCCAGTAGATGTTTAAAAATGGTGAAATGCCATTAATTACATAGCAAAGAATCTACTTTATATAATTTATAATCCATTAGCAAACTTTTCATACTTGCTTGCTATTACTGTTTGTACCTTCTAATTTTGCATGTGCTAAAATTGCAAGGCCACAATATTATTTTATACTGCAGCTCAAAAACAGCTCCGACAGTCGTCATTGTTCCCTGCAGAAAAAGTTAAAATTAGTTTGGACGTAAACTTGTTAACCATATTTTATTTCTCTTAGGCTACATGCACACGACTATTTGTGTTTTGTGTCCGCAAAAAAAAAAAACAGATGACGTCCGTATGCCATCTGATTTTTGCAGATCCGTTTTTTTTGAGGATCCATTGTAATAATGCTTATCCTTGTCTGCAAAATGGACAAGAATAGGACAGGCTCTATTTTTTTTGCGGGTCTATGAAACGGACATATGGATGCGGATAGTACCGTGTGCTGTCACCATTTTTTGCAGACCCATTGAAATGAATGGGTCCGCATTCTATCCGCAAAAAAAACGGAACGGACACGGAAACAAAATTCGTTCGTGTGCATGTAGCCTTACTGTGCATTATTTTCCTTCTTACCTGGAACACTGATGGATTATGATTTATTTTTTATTGCAAGAAATTCATGTTTGCCCTATTACAGGAAAAAAAATTATTTTTTCGCAGTATAGATAAGAAGAAATGTTAGGTGAGAAAAATCAAATCAATCAGACCACCATAGTTTGGTAGAATGGGGGACCCCAGTCCCTTCCCTCCAACATGTCTATCATGTGGTCCATGTCCACTGTCCCACAGTAAGGCCCCTTGCAGACGAGCGTGTCCGGATTAGGTCCGGATGCGTCCCGGTGTATTGCGGCAAACCCGTGCGAGTAGGTACGCAATTGCAGTCAGTTTTGATTGCAATTGCAGTCAATGTTTTGCACACGCGTGATAAAAAACTGAATGTGGTACCCAGACCCGAACTTCTTCACTGAAGTTCAGGTTTGGGTTCGGTGTTGTGTAGATGTAATTATTTTCCCTTATAACATGGTTATAAGGGAAAATTATAGCATTCTTTAATCCAGAATGCTTAGTACATGGTCAATTGAGGGTTAAAAAAAAAAAATCAATTACTCACCTCCTCCAATTGATCGAGTAGCTGCCGGTCTCCTGTTCTTTCTTCAGGACCTGTCAAAGGACCTGTGGTGACGTCACTGAGCTCATCACATGGTCCAATCACATGGTCCATCACTTCTATGGGGGCCTGCGTTGCGTGGAAAACGCACAATATAGAGCATGCTGCGATTTTCACGCAATGCACAAGTGATGCGTGAAAATCACCGCTTATGTGCACAGCCCCATAGAAGCGAATGGGTCCGGATTCAGTGCTGGTGCAATGCGTTCACCTCATGTATTGCACCCGCGCGGAAATCTCGCCCGTGTGAAAGGGGCCTAAAACTTTCTAGGAGATAAAGAAAAAGCCCAGTGCTCTTAC
Organism: Bufo bufo; assembly: GCF_905171765.1. Lineage (NCBI taxonomy): Eukaryota > Metazoa > Chordata > Amphibia > Anura > Bufonidae > Bufo > Bufo bufo. The sequence goes on from NC_053395.1 coordinate 52,208,559, forward strand.
TAAGCTATTTCTGTATCACGGAAAAGGTGATAAATGTTTGTTATTGGAATGCTGTTGTAAATTTAATATTTTCCTAGTTTTGGGAAAACTAGGAAATATACATAGACATTTCTGTCTCCCAGGAGCTCAGTCACGTCCCCCTTTCCCTCTTTACCGTTCTGTGTCTGGGTGTAAGACAAATAGCTGGAGCAGGAGCTTCCCCCTCTGTCTGGGGTACTAAGGGCATAACGGTGGTAAAGGGAAGTAAATTCGTTAAATACCTGGTTTTCAGCTGTTTACAAAAAGTAGTTTAACAATATTTTGTCTGCTATTGAAATTCTTTCTCTGCACTGATCACATGGATCAGTTTGGGGCAGGAGAAAGAGACAACCGTGCTGCTCTGCCTGAACACTACATTTAGGAAGGCTACACACTTTATACAGCTGTTTTTTTTTAGCAACACTCCAGTGAGTATGGGGCTTATGGTCACAGGGACAAAGACAAGCCTCACTATCGAGTTGCCTGGCCTCCCCAGTGAACCACCAATTAATAATAAATGAAGAAAGGGAAATGGTAGGGGAGTCTATTTTTTATTATATAGATAGTCTACCTATGAAACAGGTTTGTTCATGGCATAAGACAAAAAACATGTACAGGAACTGAGTGAAAGGTATAGAGGAACCAGCCCATGAGGGCTTACAACCTGCAATGGAAGGGAGAAGTTAGCGTTAGGTGAGGGTAGAAGCTGCTCCTATGCTTGTGCTTTTCCAGCAAGGTTATTGCAGTTTGAAGGCTTATCTGAAGGTGTGTTTATAGGTCGGGGGAGTCTGATCTTTGGGGTAGTGAGCTCCAGAGGGGAAGTGAGAGGAAAAGTCTTGGAGACTGTGGTGTGTGGAGAAGACAGGAGAAGAGCAGAGAAGAAAATCTTCTAAAAGGTCTGAGATTATGTATGAAGAGGTATCAGATTTGGTCAAAGATGTATAGTGGGTTGCTAATGGCCTTGATATAAATTTTAATATTTTGTATTGAATTTGCAGGGCAATGGAGGAGCTAGTGAAGGGATTTGCAGAGAAGAAAGGTGGAGAAGGAACGAGGTGAGAGAAGAAGAATGTCACCAACCATGTAGGTTTCCTGCATATGCATCATAATTTTTTTTCCAAACGCTGCTGCTACATTAAAAAGGGTTTTCCTATCTAAGCAAACAATGGCAAAATATATGCCATTGATTGCTAAACCTGGGGGTCTGACTACATTCTCTACACTCACAAATTCACTGATTTGGGTGTCATATAAAAGTTTTATAGCTTAGTTCAACAATAGTGATGAGCGGCAGGGGCAATATTCGATTTCGCGATATTTCGTGAATATTTGGGCGAATATTCGCCATATATTCGAGAATTCGCGAATTCATGATCTCCAGGCATTATTTTCTTGATTCGCCTAAAATATTCGCATAAAAATTCGCATGAACTGGTATTTAAAAAAAAAATCTAATATTCGCGATTACGAAAATAGTTAGCAATATTCTAAATATTCGCCGATATTTGCGATTAAAATTCGCAATTCGAATATTCGTGATCAACACTATTAAACAATAAAGCAACTAAAAGCCAGCCAGGCCATCACTTTAGATATGATGCCAGAGCTCTGTCTAGCAATGACATCCATTGCCATGATTTATAAACAACTGAATTTCACCAGTGGCAATATGGGAAAAGTAAAAATCCGACACTGTTCTAACTACTAAAACATTGCACTTCAGCATGATGTAACTGAATGGGGAAGGCAAGCCAAACTACTAATGATACACACTAGAGCCTGTTCATTATGAAGCTGTGGTCCAAAAGAGGAGCCATAGGGTAAAAGAAGGTAGATAATTTATGGGGCGGCCAGAATGACTATCCATTATACACAGTCAAGTCCCATTATTATGACAAATTCCTACTTTTAAAGTTGGCAGCATGTACGGTAGGCCGGTAGCTCATGAAGGAAGTTGCGGGTGGTGAGCTGGCTTGGTGGATATATAAGGTATGCAATAGGCTGTCTGCACACATTTCCCTCATTGTCACGGGTAAAAGGGGTGATTTCTCAGAGGGGCAAAAGGGGCCAATTATTTAATTTTGGGACATGGAAAAGACCTTCTGAAGGACCTGCGCTGAGCGTGATGACGTCAGCAGGTCTTTTCCACTCAAGAGAGGAGTGGACTGCCTCTGTCTGAGCAAGTGGAGGAGGTGAGTGAAATTTTTTTTTAAACCCAAAAGGGCATATCGCACTAGCATTTTTAGATGGGTGCACTTCTGTCTAAGTGGCGGTTAAAAATGGTCCCATTAATTGATAGGCTCAATAGGGTTACAACATGGTGATTCGTGACAAATTAATTTGTAAGAAATCTAATTTCTTGTCAAAATTCGACTAATCAAATTTTTCTAAACTTCTTCTCTTCTCATCTTACATTTACTTTGAAAGAGCTACACTAATAAATACAAGGCAAAATGATGCCTACGAATATAGACTATAGCTTCTAGACTGGTCTCATGCTGCCTTGGTGAAAGTTTATCATGAGTGGACAAATAGCACCACTGAGAATAAGTGATGTGGAAACTGTAGAGAACCACATACCACTGGTGTGAGAGGTAAACGTCGGCTACGAAGGTGTGCCAGTGTGGACAGCAGTCTACAGTGGAGAAGCTCACCACCAAAATGAACCAGGGGGCTTCAGGAGTGTCTAAACAACAGTTCAGAGAACCCTACTACATATGGGGGTCCGAAGCAGACGACTTGTCACTGCACCGCTGCAAAAAAAAGCTGCATTGGCAGAAAAGGCTTACATTTTCACAGCAGTATCAGAATTGAACCTCCACTGATTGGCAAAGGGTTGTCTTATTCATCACATGGATGGACGTTGGCGTGTAAGGCGAGAAACATCAGAGGACAAACACCGGGTGACAAACAACTTCTTGTTAAATGATGTCTTATACAGGTGAAACTAAAAAAATTTGAATATTGTGCAAAGTTCATTTATTTCAGTAATGCAACTTAAAGAGGACCTTTCACCGATTTTGACCCTATGAACTAACTATACAGACATGTGGAGCGGCGCCCGGGGATCTCACTGCACTTACTATTATCCCCGGGCGCCGCTCCGTTCTGCCGCTATGCCCTCCGGTATCTCCGCTCACTAAGTTATAGTAGGCGGAGATACCAGTCCCTAAGTTATGGTAGGCGGAGTCTGCCCTAGCGCTGGCCAATCGCAGCGCAGAGCTCACAGCCTGGGAGGTTATTTTCTCCCAGGCTGTGAGCTCTGCAATGCGATTGGCCAGCGTTAGGGCAGACTCCGCCTACCATAACTTAGGGAACGGAGATACCGGAGGACATAGCAGGAGAACGGAGCGGCGCCCGGGGATAATAGTAAGTGCAGAGAGATCCCCGGGCGCCGCTCCACATGTATGTATACTTAGTTCATAGGGTCAAAATCGGTGAAAGGTCCTCTTTAAAAGGTGAAACTAACATATGAGACTCATTACATGCAAAGTGAGATATTTCAAGCCTTTATTTGTTATAATTTGGATGATTATGGCTTACAGCTTATGAAACCCCAAAGTCTCAATTTTGAGGTACCCTTTGCTCAGGGGGTATGGATTAATTAGTTGACTAGAGTGTGACACTTTGAGCCTAGAATATTGAACCTTTTCACAAAATTCTAATTTGAAGCTGCATTAATGCAATTCCTTTTAATTTGCATTACTGAAATAAATGGACTTTTGCAGGATATTCTAATTTTTCGAGTTTCACCTGTATAGTCTTATGTGGGGGAATATCCGCCTTTTATTTGTTGGATAAATTATCTTTCCTAAAGGCTCTTTTACACATTAGCATGTTGTCGTCCGAACCCGTTGTTCTCAGTCTCATGTGTACGGCTAGCTCCCGGCTCTCCCCCAACAAATAGTGTCAGAGGAGAGAAGGATTAGGAAAAGTATTCTCACGCAATTTTTTTGTACTCCCAGGAGATAAGCTGCTGCAAGAAGTGCCTGGCAGTGGCTCTCTCAGCATTGAATTGAACTGAGCATGTATGTGCATGGGGAAGCCTGGAGGGATTCAGGAGAGATAGCTGTTCGCCAAATGATTATTAGGCCGACTGCTGTTGAATGTGTATAGTCAGCTTTAATTTCCGAAGCAGAATTCGATCCGAAGTTTAGGAAAAATTTGGTTCACCACAAAGCCGAATTTCCTCCCGCTTCATGGCAACAAATAATTTTTCTAAAATGGCAGCTAGAGTTGTCTTTGAAAGAACAGAAAAAAAAAATACTCTCCTCATCCATTTGCTCACACAGTGGCAGTCCGCTCTTCTCTTGTGTGGAAAAGACCTTCTGAAGGACCTGCACTGAGCGTGATGACGTCAGCAGGTCTTTTCCACTCAAGAGAGGAGCGGACTGCCTCTGTCCAAGCAAGTGGATAAGATGAGTGAATTTATTTATTTTTAAACCCAAAAGGGCAGATCGCACTAGCATTTTTAACACCCGTTAGATGGGTGCACTTCTAAGTGGCCGTTAAAAATGGTCCCATTAATTGATAGGCTCAATAGGGTTACAACATAATGATTGCTGACAAAGTAATTTGTAAGAAATCTAATTTCTTCTCAAAATTTGACTAATCGAATTTTTCAAAACTTCTCTCATAGTGCATTAATGATTCTCATCTTACATTTACTTTGAAGGAGCTACACTTATAAATACAAGGCAAAATGCTGCCTACGAATATAGACTATAGCTTCTGGAAATCATCAGTCACCTTATATTTCTTATATTTTTTAGAATAAAACATTCATTTAACAGGGTTTCCAGAATTAGAAAAACCAGCTTCTTTCTGTCACGGTCCCTCAGGTGACTGATGTCAGGAAATCAAGAGATTGGCTGAGCGTGGAGGAATCTAACAGCCTCCTTGATTTCTCTTGAGTCAGTGTTGATAGGGTTAATTACCACTTCCCTTTTCTCAGCTGTTGCTCAGTGGTCATCACTTCTACCCTTTATAGTCTCACTCCACCCTTCTGACTATGCGATTAATAGCTTCATTTGGGTTTGGCTGAGCTGGTGTGAGATTCTCTCTGGTGTTTCTGTTCTTCCATTTCTACAGAAGTTAAGTGTCGCGTTTGTTTCTGGGACTGAGACAGAGACTTTCATTTGTCTATCTGGGGAGGAATGGGTTGTCTCTGGTCCTATACTTATTTCAGGGCCTAATAGGGAAATCATAGCCTAGGTATCCTGCTTATGAATATTCCTACCTTCAAGGTCTATTCATATTGATAGGTAATCAGGGCCCGGATTAGGGTTGTCTAGAAGGTGACCTGTTTTCTCCCTAGTTTCCAGGACCAGTTACTGTTCCCCTTCCCTCCTGTGTTCAGTGTGGAGATTCCCCCCCACACTGATCGTGACATTATCAACCGCCACAAAAACGGCCATTTCGTTCAGGTCAGTGCAGCTATAGATCCTATGTCTGTACTGGTCGAACAGCTGCAGGGACTGTTTTTGGAGGTAGCTGACTTCCGCGCGACAGTCTTACGGATTCAGAGACCACAGGCAGCTGGTTCCGATGGTAAGTACTAGGCCTGCCCTTAACCTAAAGTTGCCCTCCCGGACAGATTTTCTGGGGGTAGTGACAATTTCATTCGGTTCAGGGAATCGTGTAAATTGTACTTTAAGCTGCGTCCATACTCTTCTGGCGATGAGTCTCAACGTGTGGGTACGATCATTTATTTTCTTAAGGATGATGCACAGTCTTGGGCTTTTTCTCTGCTGACCGGATCACCGTCCCTCCAGACGGTAGATTAATGTTTTAGAGCCTTGGGTCTTATTTATGATGACCCAGATCGGATCTCTCAGGCTGAGACCAAGTTACGTGGTTTACGGCAGGGAGAACGCTCCGCGGAGATCTATTGCTCTGAATTTAGGAGATGGGCTACGGATACGGAGTGGAATGATCCTGCTCTCCGTAGCCAGTTCTGTCAGGGTCTATCTGAGAGGCTTTTTTATGAAAAACCTGAGTCATTGGAAGCAGCCATGTCTCTTGCTGTACGTCTGGATAGATGCCTTAGGGGGAGATCTAAGGGTCCTCATCCTCAGGATGTACTAAGCTGGCGGCTTCCTTTGACACTTATGGTAAAGAGACATCTGTGGTTATGCCTTCTGAGGAGCCTATGCAGTTGGGGGGAGCTACTCCTGGGACTGCTGGTAAGAGCTCTGGTCATATGAAGGGAGTCTGATTTTGTTGTGGAAAGAAGGCACATTTCGTGAATATTTGTCTGTACATTCAGTGTCAAGGTGTATGTACAAAAAAAAAAAAAAAGCTTAATCCCCAAATACTATTGGTGGTGTGGGTGGGGAGCAAGGAAATGTACTTTTGTCATTTACTGGTAGTACCCGATTTTTCCTGTCTGCCGAGGTGGTGCTAGAGTCCAAAACTGTGGAAATCAAAGTATTTATCGACAGAGGGGCTTTGCAATTGATTCTGCACCTCTTACCCAAAAATGCCTGTCGCAGGTGGTAAATTACATCCATTTAAGAGTGGGTGATTTCCATCAGGAATCTCTCGTGTTATGTGTTGGAGGGTCTGCCTGCTCCGATGGTTTTGGGCTTACCATGGTTAAGTAAACATAACCCTACTATTGATTGGCAAGCGAGACAGATTCTAGATTGGAGTGATTTTTGCATGGACAACTGTCCTAATGCTATGCGAGAGTACATCACTGCGAGCTTGGCAAAGGGTCATTTCAGACCATCCAAATCCCCAGTGGCTGCTGGGTTGTTCTTTGTAAAAAAAAAAAAAGATGGTACTCTTAGACCATTTCTGGACTTCTGTGAGCTCAACCATATTTCCATCCGTGATCCTTACCTCCTTCCTTTGATTCCGGATTTGTTTAGTCAGATTGTCGGTGCCAAGGTGTTCTCTTAATTGGATCTGAGGGGGCATATATTCTGGTAAGGATCAGGGAGGGGGATGAGTGGAAGACCGCATTTAATACCCCTGAGGGTCATTTTGAAAACCTGATAATGCCCTTTGGGTTAAACAACGCTCCAGCGGTTATTCAACACTTTATTAATGACATTTTTCATCATCTAGTGGGGAGATTTCTTGTTGTATATCTGGATGACATACTAATTTATTCTCCAGACATCGAGACTCATAAGGATCATGTGAGACAGGTGTTACAGATCCTAAGAGAGAATAAATTGTATGTAAAGCTGGAAAAATGTGTTTTTGCTGTTCAGGAAGTGCAATTCCTGGGTTGCCTGCTCTCACCCTCAGGTTTTCGTATGGATCCCACGAAAGTCCGTGCGGTGTTGGACTGGGATCAGCCCGAAAATCTGAAAGCGCTTATGCAGTTTTTGGGATTCACCAACTACTACCGTAAATTAATCTTGAACTATTCAACTGTGGTTAAACCTTTAACAGACATGACTAGGAAGGGGGTCGATTTTTCTATTTGGTCTGAGGCGGCCTTAAAAGTATTTTCTGCTGTGAAGGAATGTTTTGCTTCAGCCCCTATTCTGGTGCAACGGGACGTGTCTCAGCCATTCATTGTAAAGGTTGACGCATCTGAGGTAGGTGTGGGAGCAGTTTTGTCGCAAGGTCCTTCACCGAGTAAACGGTGCCCATGTGCTTTTTTCTCTAAAAACTTTTGACTGCTGAAAGAAATTATGAAGTGGGTAATAGGGAATTGCTGGCCATTAAGTTGGCTTTTGAATAATGGCGCCATTGGTTGGAAGGAGCAATTCATCCTATTACGGTAATTTCTGATCACAAAAATCTGGCTAAACGACCGAATCTAAGGCAGGCCATATGGTCGCTGTTTTTCACCAGATTTAACTTCATTGTCACCTACCGCCCTGAGGTTAAGAACGTCAAGGCGGATGCTTTGTCGCGCAGCTTTCCTGGGGGGGTGATTCTAAAGATCCTAGTCCTATTTTGTCTGAAGGGATAGTCATATGTGCCCTATATCCTGACCTTGAGGCTAAGGTGTTGGAGGCCCAAGAGGATGCTTCGGACTCTTGTCCTCCAGGGAAATTGTTTGTTTCTTCAGACTTACATCATAAGGTATTTGAGGAACATCACTGTTCTGTCTTGGCTGGACACCTTGGGAGTATATCCACTGTCGATCTCATCTCACGCAGATTTTGGTGGCCCGGGCTGCGTACGGATGGAGCAGAGTTAACACTCCTGTTTTCTGAGATTTCTGAGTTGTGTTATCTAATCTAAGGAAACACCTTCAATTGCTTTTCAATGGCTTTTGTCTCAAGATAACACGATGAGTTAAGAAATTTGAGTTAAGAGCTGGAGTGCTAACCCTGCTTAATCTGTAAGTGTGTTGAGGACTATGTGTCAGCCTGTTGTACCTGTGCTCGTGCTAAGATGACACATACTCGGCCTTCTAGATCTCTTCTTCCGTTACCCATCCCGTCCAGACCTTGGACGCATTTGTCCATGGACTTTATCCCACTCCTTTCATGGTCGGCGGTTTTTTAGAATTTCAAATCAGCAGGATTGTGGACTCCCGAGTTCTCCGTAGATCCCTCTAGTATCTCGTCCACTGGAAGGGTTACAGACCAGAGGAGAGGATGTGGGTTCCAGCGGCCGATGTTAATGCAAATCGTCTGGTGAAGGCCTTTCACAGAGCCCATCCTGATAAGGTAGGTACTGGGTGCACGGAGGTCACCCGTAGAAGGGGGTGTACTGTCACGGTCCCGCAGGTGACTGATGTGACTGAGCGTGGAGGAACAGCCTCCTTGATTTCTCTTGATTCAGTGTTGATAAAGTTAATGAGCACTTCTGTTTTTCTCAGCTGTTGCTCAGTGTTCATTACTTCTACCCTTTATAGTCTCACCACACCCTTCTGACTGTGCGGTTAATAGCTTTATTTGGGTTTGGCTGAGGTGGTGTGAGATCCTCTCTGGTGTTCCTGTTCTTCCATCTCTACAGAAGTTAAGTGTCGCATTTGTTTGTATTTGTTATATTCCCTATTGTTGTATCTGGGCCTGAGACAGAGACTTCCATTCGTCCATCTGCGGAGGAATGGGTTGTCTTTGGTCCTATACTTATTTCAGGGCCTAATAGGGAAATCAGGGCCTAGGTATCCTGGTTATGAATATTCCTACCTTCAAGGTCTATTCGTATTGATAGGTAGTCAGGGCCCGGATTAGGGTTGTCTAGGAGGTGACCTGTTTCTTCTCTAGTTTCCAGGACCAGTTACTGTTCCCCTTCCCCCTTGTGTTCAGTGCGGAGTCCCCCCCCCCCACACTGATCGTGACAATTTAATTTCAAAATAGCCCCACTTCTGTCCATGGATTGTATTGCAGCTTAGCTCCTTAGAACTGAATGGGACTGAGCTCCAGTAGCCCATGCAACTTGTGGACAGGTGTGCCACTATTTCTGGAATACAGCAACCACGTGTTTTCTAATTCTTGATAATTTTCTTAATGCTATCTATCTAATGATATTTAAAAAGTATTGATACATTTCAGAAATGTATTCCTAATGAGATTGGATTCACTGATCAAAGCAATCTTCATTTTCTGCATATCAACAGGTGTGCTATACATTCAGATTTATATTCAAGGCAAAATATTGTTAAGGGAGTAAATCTTTTCAATAACATAATTTGATACCTTACATTGTGTTCTTTCTCAAATTCCCTTGTGGATCCAATATATATTGTGGTTGCTTAGCAACTGCTGGTTCAGATTGTATAACTAGCATTTTTTTTTTATTTAACTACATTTTATAGTCACCTTCAAATTAGGGTCAAGGAATGTTTGGATTTGTTAAGTATATAATGGAGGTTAACATTACATACAGCAAGATGTTCTGCTGCATTAATTGTTTAATGACTAGATGCATGGTGTTCAGCTAGAGAATGAAGAGGACTTCAGGAACCAGGAGAGGTATATTGCTCCCTTAAATGGGTTAACTAGCTAGATAAACCATTTCAGGAAAGAAGCAGAATGGTTTAAAAACATGTAAGAAGTATTATGTAATCACCCTGCCACAATTCAGCCTCGCTCTCCTGCTGGTGGTTCCCTTGTGTACACAGGCTTCATAATGGAAATCCCACAGAACTTGAACGTCGAACCCTAACTTGAAAACAGCCAGTTCACTCATCTCTATCCATGACTCCAGCAATGAAAGGCAAAAGTACTAACTAATGGTTCATATTGTAAAACATCATAAACAAACCACCAAATATAAAGGGGCTCAGGTAGTGCTCTACAAAAGTCTCATATTAAGAGAAAATGTTGTGCCACATCATAGACAGTTGATTCTATTCATAATAGTGAGGTGACCCCTATGAACACTCGATTAGTGATACACACAATGAAGTCACATTAAGATGACCACTTCCTAATTTCAAGTCGGCAGTGTGTAGCTCATGAAGGATGCCACGTGTGGTGAGCTGGCATGGTGAGTATAAAAGGTGTATGATAGGACATCTGCACACATATCCCTCGTTGCTGTCAGAAACTGAGCTGTTTGCGAATTGTTCTTGTGCTGCTGTGGTGAAAGTGCATCATGAGAGAACAATAGGCACCATGTGAGAGGTGAATATTGGCTGCAAAGGTGTGTAATGGCTGACTGACACACTACAGTGGAACAGCTCACCAGCAAAATGAACTAGACGTGTGTTTAAATCCAGAGGGAAAAAAAAAAACAGCAGTCTGGTTTGAAGTTGTTTGAGGGCAACACCTATACAAGCAGACAAACAATGCAAGCTTGTGAGCGTTCGCGTGTGTGACTTTAGATTGGGTCACTTGAGATTCAAGGACTTTAGGAGGGGACTACAGTGAGTCAGTTGCTTTTCATTGCACTGTATTGTATTTTTTCATTCTCTTTTCTTGTGTAATCCCCATTTAGTATGTGTTCCATTATTGACAGCGCAGTCCAGTGCACATCTTGTCTAATGTATGCAGTCCTGGAACAGCCATTTGAGGCGTATATCTTTGTTCAAAATGTGAGAAAATTACCCATTTGGAATCACACATCATGTATCTAAACAAGCGAGTTAAGCTCACCAAGCACAGTGCTGTACATTATTTGCCGTTCAGAGGTTCAGAGTAATATGTTCTAAAGCTCTTTTTGGTGTGTATTAGTGGCAAAAAAAGATATATTATTTGCCGTTTAGCGGTGAAGTTATATGTTCTAAAGCCCTTCTTGGCTTGTATTAGTGGCACAAAAAAAGTACTGTATTTGCCGTTGTGTGGTGAAGTGAGAAAATTACAGCCCTTTTTGGCATGTAATAGTGGAAAAAATATATATATTTGTCGTTCAGCGGTGCAGTAATATGTTCTAAAGCACTTTTTTGCATGTATTAGTTGCACAAAAAAAGTATTTGCCGTTGTGTGGTAAAGTGAGAAAATTACAGCCCTTTTTGACGTCTATTAGTGGCAAAAAATATATTTTTGCCGTTCAGCGGTGCAGTTTTATGTTCTAAACCTTTTTTTGGCGTGTATTAGTGGCAACAAAATATATATTATTTGCCATTCAGTGGTGCAGTAATATGTTCTAAAACACTTTTTTGCGTGTAATAGTGGCACAAAAAAAGTATTTGCTGTTGTGTCGTAAAGTAAGAAAATTACAGCCCTTTTTGGCGTGTATTAGTCGCAAAAAAATATATATTTGTCGTTCAGCGGTGCAGTTATATGTTCTTAAGCCCTTTTTGGTATGTATTAGTGGCACAAAAATATATACTGTATTATTTGCCGTTCAGTGGTGCAGTAATATGTTATAAAGCTCTTTTTTGTGTGTATTAGTGTCAAAAAAGATATATTATTTGCCGTTCAGCAGTGAAGTTATATGTTCTAAAGCCCTTCTTGGCATGTATTAGTGGCACAAAAAAAAGTATTAACTGTTGTGTGGTGAAGTGAGAAAATTACAGCCCCTTTTGGCGTGTAATAGTGGCAAAAAAATATATATTTGCCGTTCAGCGTTGCAGTAATATGTTCTAAAGCACTTTTTTGCGTGTATTAGTGGCACAAAAAAATAATTTGCCGTTGTGTGGTAAAGTGAGAAAATTACAGCCCTTTTGGCGTCTATTAGTGGCAAAAAATATATATTTGCCGTTCAGCAGTGCAGTTATATGTTCTAAACCTTTTTTTGGCATGTAGTAGTGGCAAAAAAATATATATTATTTGCCGTTCAGCGGTGCAGAAATATGTTCTAAAACACTTTTTTGCGTGTATGAGTGGCACAAAAAAATAATTTGCCGTTGTGTGGTAAAGTGAGAAAATTACAGCCCTTTTTGCGTCTATTAGTGGCAAAAAATATATATTTGTCGTTCAGCGGTGCAGTTATATGTTCTAAAGTCCTTTTTTGTGTGTATTAGTGACAAAAAAAATATATTAGCCTTTCAGCAGTGCAGTTATATGTTCTAAGGCCCTTTTTGGAATGTATTAGTGTAAAAAAAATTATATTATTTGCCCTTCAGCGGAGCAGTTATATGTTCTAAAGCCCTTTCTGGCGTGTATTAGTGGCAAAAAAAGATATATTATTTGCCGTACAGCGGTGTAGTTATAGGTTCTAAAGCCTTTTGTGGCGTGTACAAGTGGAAAAAAATAAGGGCCTATTTGCCATTCAGCGGTGCACTTTTATGTTCTAAAGTCCTTTCTGGGATGTATAAGTGGCAAAAAAAATTATATTATTTGCCATTCAGTGGTGCAGTTATATGTTCTAAAGCCCTTTTTGGCATCTATTAGTGGCACAAACATATATATTATTTGCTGTTCTGCGGTGCAGTTATATGTTCTAAAGCAGTGGTCCCCAACCTTTTTTGCAGTTTCATGCAAGACAATTTTTCCAGGGACCGGGCGGGGGTTCTGGGGTGGGGCTTAGGGGTGGGCGGGGCTTAGGGGGTGCTAGTCAGCGCTGACTGATTCACGCGCATAACAAAACACAAGGTGCATATTAAAATATAGTAGTAGAACAATAGGAAAAACATTTTTTTCATTACACCTCAGGTCAGATCAGCAATCAGACCCCCAATGTTAATCAGACCTCAGATCAGACCCCCAGTGCTTCAGATCAACCCCCCAACCTTTAGCCATCTATCAGTCCCCATGTCAGCCATCAGTCCCCATGTCAGCCATCAGCCCCCCATGTTAGCCATCAGCCCCCCATGTCAGCCATAAGCCCCTTATGTCCGCCATCAGTGACTTATGTCAGCCATCAGCCCCCATGTCAGCCCCCAGCCCTTATGTCAGCCATCAGTCCCCCATGTCAGCCCATCAGCCCCTTGTGTCAGCCATCAGCCCCTTATGTCAGCCATAAGCCCCCCATGTCAGCCATAAGCCCCCCATGTCAGCCATAAGCCCCCATGTCAGCCATCAGCTCCTTATGTCAGCCATCAGTGACTTATGTCAGCCATCAGCCCCCATGTCAGCCCCCAGCCCTTATGTAAGCCATCAGTCCCCCATGTCAGCCCATCAGCCCCTTGTGTCAGCCATCAGCCCCTTATGTCAGCCATCAGCCCCCCATGTCAGCCATAAGCCCCCCATGTCAGCCATAAGCCCCCCATGCCAGCTTTAAGCCCCCCATGTCAGCCATAAGCCCCCCATGTCAGCCATCAGCCCCTTATGTCAGCCATAAGCCCCTTATGTCAGCCATCAGTGACTTATGTCAGCCATCAGCCCCCATGTCAGCCCCCCAGCCCTTATGTCAGCCATCAGTCCCCCATGTCAGCCATCAGCCCCTTGTGTGAGCCATCAGCCCCTTGTGTCAGCCATCAGCCCCTTATGTCAGCCATAAGCTCCCCATGTAAGCCATCAGCCCCCCATGTCAGCCATCAGCCCCCCATGTCAGCCATCAGCCCCCATGTCAGCCATCAACCATATGTCAGCCATCAGCCATATGTCAGCCATAAGCCATATGTCAGCCCCCAGCCCTTAGGTCAGCCATAAGCTCCTTATGTCAGCCATAAGCCCCCCATGTCAGCCCCCAGCTCTTATGTCAGCCATAAGCCCCCCATGTCAGCCATCATCCATATGTCAGTCCCGACCTCTTATGTCAGCCATAAGCCCCCTATGTCAGCCCCCAGGTCAGCAATCAGCCCTTATGTCAGCCCCCAGCGCAAATAGAAAATAGAAAAAAAAAACACTTACCTCTCCTGCTCCTGGTCACCATCGCGATCCTCTTCTTCCTGCTGTCGGCTGTGTATTGCGGCACACAGTGTGAGGTCACAAAGCAACCTCACGCTGTGCGCAGCCCTGCATAGCCAATAGTCGAGCCAAGGACCAGGAAGCGGTGAGTACAGATTCTTCACCGCTTCCTGGTCCTCCTGTACTAATGAAGCGCTTCCATAATGGAAGGCCCGGCAAACAATCTACCAGGGCCCGGTCCTGGGCCGCGGACCGGCGGTTGGGGACCGCTGTTCTAAAGCCTTTTGTGGTGTGTATATGTGGAAAAAAATAAGGGCCTATTTGCCGTTCAGCAGTGCAGTTATATGTTCTAAAGCCCTTTTTGGCGTGTATTAGTGGCAAAAAAAGATATTTACCATTCAGTGGTGCAGTTATATGTTTTAAGGCCTTCTTTGGTGTGTATTAGTGGGGAAAGAAAAGGGCTTATTAGCGGTTGTGTGGTGAAGTGAGAAAATTACAGACTTTTTTGGGGTGTTTTAATTTCCTTTTTAATTATTTATTTGATCTAACAGTATGTCAGACAGAGAAGTGCCAAGCCCTACATAGGGGAGTGGCAGAGGCCTAAGTGTTTCAGGCACAGGTCACAGCAGAGTAAGGGGGTGTGGCAGCAGGAGTCACAGCGAGAGGCCTGAGCTCATCTAGCGGTCGTGTCTTGACCAGCAACCCAGCGGTTCTTGAATGGTTGACTTTCTCATCCACTTCATCCCAAGTGACATCAGACACCCCTAGCCAAGAGTCGGTGGGTTCATCAGACACAACCCTTAGTTGGCATGGCCTGGGAGCAGGCCCTGTGCCCTCACCTGTCCTCAACCTGCCTCTATCCTTTTTTGTTCCCTCAGCCAGAAAAGTATTATATGATGCGGTCTCAGCTCCACTATACAACAAGGACGAGCTACTAGAGGATTTTTAGCAGCTACTAGCCAGCAAAGATATGTAGGAGACATCCGCCGCTTCCTCCGGTAGGCGGGCAAGTGGTGATGAGGAGAGTGGCATGGTAGCTGGTGTTGTGAGCGGTCAGGCTCCTGACCCAGAGAGCTTTGAGGAGGACATCAGTGATGTGCAGACAGTACTCGCTGATGATGATGTAGCTGATCGCACTTGGCATAGCCAGCGAGACGCTAGCTTTGCAGGGAGACACCAGGGTGGCAGCAGTGGGAGGTCGGGATCCAAACGTGCCAGGGGTAGACCACCCACTTCGCAGGAGCCTACCTGCCCGGAAAGTAGTGGTGCAGGGGTTCACGGAAGCAGCAGCGGTAGCAGTCAGTCAGTGCGGAGTGTTGGGGGTAAAATCACCTACTCGCCGGTTTGGCAGTTTTTTGTTAAGCCGCCGGAGGAGGTGAACATGGCCATTTGTAGAATCTGTGGGCAGAAGGTGACGCGTGGCCAGGGTGTCAATGTTGGCATCAACATATGCAGCGTCACCATAAAGTGGCCTGGGAGAACCAGGTGTCACGCACCCAAATCAGACAGTCAAGGCTCCACTACCTCAGCTGAAGGGAGCAGTCTGTCCTTACCATCATCTGCTGATCCTGATGCTCCTACTCCCCGTCATTCTTTCCGTCAGCAATGGATCAATGGAGCGAATGCCAAGAGACAACAGTATGCGTGCACTCATCCAACGGCGCAGAAGCTGAATGTGCTCATGGCCAAGTTGTTGATGTTGCAGTCGCTCCCTTTCCGAGTGGAGGACTCTGCACCTCTCTGAGAACTGATGGCTTGTGCAGAGCCGAGGTGGAGAGTCCCAAGCCGTCATTTCTTTGCCAAAAAGGCAGTACCAGCCCTGCACACGTACAGTACAGACCAAAAGTTTGGACACACCTTCTCATTCAAAGAGTTTTCTTTATTTTCATGACTATGAAAATTGTAGATTCACACTGAAGGCATCAAAACTATGAATTAACACGTGTGGAATTATATACATAACAAACAAGTGTGAAACAACTGAAAATATGTCATATTCTAGGTTCTTCAAAGTAGCCACCTTTTGCTTTGATTACTGCTTTGCACACTCTTGGCATTCTCTTGATGAGCTTCAAGAGGTAGTCCCCTGAAATGGTTTTCACTTCATAGGTGTGCCCTGTCATGTTTAATAAGTGGGATTTCTTGCCTTATAAATGGGGTTGGGACCATCAGTTGCGTTGAAGAGAAGTCAGGTGGATACACAGCTGATAGTCCTACTGAATAGACTGTTAGAATTTGTATTACGGCAAGAAAAAAGCAGCTAAGTAAAGAAAAACGAGTGGCCATCATTACTTTAAGAAATGAAGGTCAGTCAGTCAACCGAAAAATTGGGAAAACTTTGAAAGTAAGGGCTATTTGACCATGAAGGAGAGTGATGGGGTGCTGCGCCAGATGACCTGGCCTCCACAATCACCGAACCTGAACCCAATCGAGATGGTTTGGGGTGAGCTGGACCGCAGAGTGAAGGCAAAAGGGCTAACAAGTGCTAAGCATCTCTGGGAACTCCTTCAAGACTGTTGGAAGACCATTTCAGGGGACTACCTCTTGAAGCTCATCAAGAGAATGCCAAGAGTGTGCAAAGCAGTAATCAAAGCAAAAGGTGGCTACTTTGAAAAACCTAGAATATGACATATTTTCAGTTGTTTCACACTTGTTTGTTATGTATATAATTCCACATGTGTTAATTCATAGTTTTGATGCCTTCATAGTCATGAAAATAAAGAAAACTCTTAGAATGAGAAGGTGTGTCCAAACTTTTGGTCTGAACTGTATGTAGAACAGAAAGTGGGCCAGTCCTTGAGCCTGTCGGTGTCTGCCAAAGTACAAGGCAGCGCCGACGTGTGGAGCTGTAACTATGGTCAGGGACAATACATGTCCTTTACGGCCCACTAGGTGAATGTGGTTCCTGCACAGCCACACCAGCAACTTGGCCAGGTGACGCCGCTTCAGCCTCCATGTTCTCACACCGTTGGTCCTGCGACAATGTCCGCCTCTGCCTCCTCATCCTCCAACATGTCCTCAGCCTCCACTGCAGGGACAATTCACAGTGCCCCTCCAGCATACCACATGTGCATGGCACGGCAATGTCACACTGTTCTGCACCTCCTTTGCCTGGGTGAATGGAGTCACACAGGGGTGGAACTGCTTCGTGTCCTTCATCAAGAAATCGAATCCTGGCTTTCTCCACGTCAATTTAAAAACTGAACCATGGTGACCAACAACGGGAAGAACATGGTGTCGATGCTGCGTCAAGGATGGCTGAACCAATGCGCCCTGCATGGCACACGTGTTCAATCTGGTTGTCAAGCGGCCACTGATGAAGGGGTCATCTCTCTAAACCCCGAAACGCGTTTGGTGTTACCCCTTGTTCTGGGGTGGAGACAGACGCACATCAACCTGCTGAGGAGGAGTGGAACCTATTACTGAAGTTATCGAGCCGCGCAGACAACTTTCGCTACACGGAGGAAACCCTCACTCATCGCGGGGTCACGTGTCCTTTAAAAGTTGGTGCGGGATTTGAATACAAGTAATAGCCCTTGAGACCGGAACCCCGACTTCCATAGGAGGCTTACCGTGTCGAGAGCAACAAAGTCCACTGAAGTCCTCCCGGTAAGATTGTGACATTTTGTTCCACTTAACGATCACATCTTTTGGATAATACAGCGGGACGCCGCTGTTCCTGTTAAATGAGCGGGACGCCGCTCTGCTTGTTGCCAGCGCTCATCTGCGCTTGAGACTTACAACTGCCTGGCATATTGATTTGGCTCTTGGAAGACTTTTTGTATTGCGAACACTCTATACCATTAGAGGCTTGGTTGATTGTTACCCTTCCAAGGACTGAGATCTCTTGATTAATTGGTGAAACCTTTTACAACACTATTGTGATACAATATATACATATTTATGTATTATTGCTGCCAATCAATTTTAGCATTAGTATTTGGTTTTCACTGACCTATCTATACCCTTGATTGTACCCTTATCATCAGAATTTTATCCATTATCAAATAAAATCCCAATACTATAGAGAGTGCCCCACTACAAACTGAACTATAATAGAGACATCATAGGTAGTCAGTTGGCCGCTGCCTATCTGCGCCATTGTCTATCCTCTCACAGGTCTGACCATGGGGACCCTCTGCGCTCAGGCTCCTCTGCCATGGCTGCTGTGGCAGGGTGGGGGGGTGGGAGCAGTTCCAGCTCCATCAGTTGCAACTTGAGTCTAGAGTCGCTGATGAGCAGCTTTCTTCACCCGCATAGTGAAGAAACTACTCACCAGCAGCCTGCCACCCCACATTGAAGATCTGCTGAACTACTGGGCAGCCAAACTGGATTTGTGGCCGCAACTGGCAGAGTTTGTCCAGGAAAAGCTGTCCTGCCCGGCCAGTAGTGTGGCATCAGAGCGGGTGTTTAGTGCGGAGAGAGCCATAGTTACCCCAAGAAGAACTCGCCTGTCCACCCAAAATGTGGAGAGACAGACCTTTGTCAAGGTATATCAGGCATGGATCAGCCAGGATTTTCACCCACCAATGCCTGATGCATCAGACTAGATCATCCATGGTGCCACACCAACACTTTGACAAAAGAGATCGGTTTCTTCTGGATACCTGCCTCAGCTACTATTCTGATGCTGCCACCTGCCTGATGCCACACATCTGATGCCAAGTGCTCCTTCTTTCGCCCACCATCTTCAGCTGGTACTGGTATTGCCACCCACCTCCCTACTCTGTCACCGGGTCGCTCTGTGGTCTCCTGATGCTGCTGCCACCTCCACACTATGTCACCTTGCCAGTCTGTAGTCTCCTGATGCTGCTGCCACCGCCACACTAAGTCACTTTACCACTCTATGGTCTCCTGATGCTGCTTCCACCTCCACACTGTGTCACCTTGCCACTCTGTGGTCTCCTGATGCTGCTGCCACCGCCACACTAAGTCACCTTACCACTCTGTGGTCTCCTGATGCTGCTTCCACCTCCACACTATGTCACCTTGCCACTCTGTGGTCTCCTGATGCTGCTGCCACTTCCACACTATGTCACCTTTCCACTCTGTTGCCTCCTGATGCTGCTGCTGCCACCTCCACACTGTCATTGTGCCACCCTGTGGCTTCCTTCTGATGCTGCTGCCACCACCTCCACACCTTGTCATTGTGCCACCCTGTAGCCTCCTCCTGATGCTGCTGCCACCTCCACACTATGTCATTGGGCCACTCTGTGGTCTCCTTATGCTGCTTTCATCTCACCACTATGTCATAGGGACACTCTGTGGACTTCTCATGCTGTTCCCACCCTCCCCACTTCATGACTGGGCCACTATTTTGCCTTTTGGCCTGGCTGACATCCACAAAATGAGATGCACAATGGGATCCTGTCAGCTGAAAGGCCTGCATGACATGGTCCCTATTTTGCATCGGAATTGTCTTATGATTTGGTAGCCAAAAGCAGGAGTGGGTACAAAACACAGAAGACATGCAAATATTCCATTCATGTGTCATCTCTGTTTTGGATCCACTCCTGTTTTTTTGGGCTTTAGAAAAACTGATGGATTACTGACCAAATGCTGACCGAGTGAAGGCAGATGCTCCACAGACAGGATCCGTTTTTTGGAGGTTATTGTTCTGACGGATCAGAGGAAGGGCAAAATAATCAGTGATGCTAACACAAACTTAGCAAGGTTTCGGTGGTCAGCCTGCCCGATCAGATCCTGCACATCCTGCACCTGCCCAATCAGAGCGCCATACACGTCAACCAGCATCGTACCTGTACAGCACTGTGTGTGCCCTGTGCATGGGCAATGCATGGGTACCGGCCGAGTGCACACTTTTTGTGGATGCGGACCCATTTATTTGACTGGTACATGATCTACGTAAGTTCCGCACTGCAAAAAAATAGAACATGTTCTATTTTTTTGTGCAGTGTGGAGGCACGGACTGGAAATCCCGCGGAAGTGCTTTGTAGTGCTTCCATGGGCTTCCGATCAATGCCTCCGCTTCGCACCGCTCCTTATCTTGCGGGTTGTGAACCCATTCAAATAAATTGGTCCTTATCCGTGATAAGGAGTGCATACGGCCACTGCACGTATATTGCGAACCTATTGTTTGCAGTCTGCAATACAGTCACCTCGGCCATATTATTATATGCAAATCAGCTTCTAAATTGGATAATCCCTTTGAATTGAAAATGGTTGAAACAAATATTTCCTTTTCCAGTTTATATGAGAAAGAAAAGGAAGTAGAAACAAAAAAATATGTCATAGATATTTATTTCATGATGTTCAGTGTTATTATTTCAATGCTCCACCATCATGTAGCTTTCGTAAAAAAAAAGAATTTAAAATTATTTTTTTGATGTGTGAAGGAATAGATGAAATGGAGACGAAGCACTACCCTAGATTCAATTCCATTATCTCACAACCTTAGGCTGTCATTTTACCTGTCTGAGGAGTGAGCATAACTGGACAAGATATAAGAGGCAGAGGGTTTACCGCACAAAGCCAAATATGAACTATATATCTCACACTAAATAATGGAAACTTAAATGATGTATATTATGTGATTTTTTTCGACTATAGGCAATATGTTGAAATTCAGTAGGTGGAGTGACCAAGTCATGAGAAGCCCTTGGAAAACGACCTACTGCATATTAAAAAGAACATGTCCCCAAAAGATACAGTGCAATCTGAAAGCATGTGAGAAAAAAGATTTCCGGCACTGTGATACTTTTTAGTAGAAACTTCCTCATTGAGATGTATGCAATATTGTGAGCTGCAACTATCCCTTGTAGCAACCTAGCCTAGGGATCAGCAACCTCCAGCTGTTCTGAAACTACAACTCCAAGAATCCTCCTTTCACATCTGTGGAAGTTACAAGAAGAGCCAAGTAAGGCTACTTTCACATCTGCGTTTTTGTGGATCAGCAAAAACACTTCCGTCATAATAATACAACCGTCTGCATCCGTTATGAACAAATCTGGTTGTATTATCTTTAACATAGCAATGATGGACCAGTCTCTAAAACCACTGTAAGTCAATGGTCTTGCTCCACATACCAGGACGCACTCAAAAACGCTGCTTGCAGTGCTTTTGTGTGCGTTATGAGAACGCAGTGAAACAGAACGGAATGCATTCTGGGGCACTCTGTTCCCCTCAGTTCAGTTTGGTCCCTTATTGACAATGAATGGGGACAAAACTGAAGTGTTTTCCTCTGCTATTGAGATCCTATGACGGATCTCAATAATGGAAAGGAGAAACGCAGATGTGAAAGTAGCCTAAGTGTGCAAGCTGGGTCTTGTAGTTTCACAACAGCTGGAATGACGAAGGTTGCTGACCTCTGCTCTAGCCTAACAGAGGAAATAGGGCTGTTTTGGACATTCAGATACATGGGTGCTCTTTGACAATCTATGTAAAAACTGCTGTGGCCACGTGCCAACTTGATTTTTTCACTGCATCACAGCCACCTCGCTGCCACTCCTGGTGGCCCATTTCCCTGATTGACTAGAAAGCAAAAAAAACAAAACAAAGCAAAGAAACACTAATGCCAATTTTCTAGCACAATTGCATTGATAATTAGTGTGACAGACATTTTTAGGAAACCTTCCCCCACAGACTCCGCAACCTGCAACAGTTCTAGAATTCTTGATAAAAGGGTATGTGGTTTTCAGGTCACATTCCATGCATCTGGTTTGTTGCCATATCCCTTCAATGATGTGCACCATGTTGTAGAATTGTCACGGATGGTGTAACAGAAAACTAGAAGACACAAATGAAGATCCGACTGACTTGATCCAAAACTAAGGAACCAATGGTTAAACCCTGTAACAACGCTAGCTCTCTCCCTAACTGCTCAGCCTATGCAAAAATGTCAATGGTAGAAATTTGCATACCCTCGTTCCTCGACTGTATGACACCTGAACACCCTATAATAGAGAGGGGACACGACCACCGGCTCCCTACACTTAATACGGAGGGAGTCAGGGTCACCTCGGATCAAGCAAACAGGAAAACAAAGATAAATGAACAGACTTATCTGTAGAAGCATGAGTTGTAGCATCCAGCATGCACACACTCCAGGAAGTTGTATAAACCGCAAAGTGATGCAGTATTGGAGGGGATTTAAAGGGATGCAATCAGTGCAACTAGATAACAGCTGAGAGAGGGAAACGAGATGACAAAACAAAAGCAAAACAAAAGAACCTCAAGCAGGAGGTTCTAAAGAACGTCTGTCAGAGCTTCACAGATGTCTGGCGGTGACAAGAATACAGTTCATGCTAAACTCTAATTTCATACTGGCATGAATCTTGACAATCTGCCAGTACAAATAATTGCCCCCTTGTGTGTATTTTTCGCAGAATTTCATATCACAGTATATGTTATTTATATATCTCAGGCTTTGCAGGATTAATTACACAAGTAAAGCTCAACCTTCATACACTACTCACAAAAAGTTAGGGATATTCGGCTTGTGGGTGAAATTTAAGGATGAACCTATAATGCACTCTAACCTTTACAGGTGAATTTAAAGGGCTTCTGTCACCCCACAAAAGTCATATTTTTTTTTTTGGATAGTTACATTCCTTATAGCGCGATATAGGAGAATATAATCTTATCACTTACTTTCATGCGGCCGTTTCTTTAGAAAACGAAGTTTTATAATATGTAAATCCGGTCTCTACCAGCAAGTAGGGCGTCTACTTGCTGGTAGCCGCAGCAGAAAACCGCCTCCTCGCCGTGTTGATTGTCAGGGCCAGCCGTGATCTCCTCCTCCGGCCGGCCCTGTCAGTATTTCAAAAATTGCGCGCCTCTGTTCATTCGGCGCAGGCGCTCTGAGATGAGGAGGCTCGTCTCCTCAGAACTCCCTCAGTGCGCCTGCACCGATGACATCACCTAAAGAGAAGTCGTCATCGGCGCAGGCGCACTGAGGGAGTTCTGAGGAGACGAGCCTCCTCATCTCAGAGCGCCTGCGCCGAATGAACAGAGGCGCGCGATTTTTGAAATACTGACAGGGCCGGCCGGAGGAGGAGATCACGGCTGGCCCTGTCAATCAACACGGCGAGGGGGCAGTTTTCTGCTGCGGCTACCAGCAAGTAGACGCCCTACTTGCTGGTAGAGACCGGATTTACATATTATAAAACTTTGTTTTGTAAAGAAATAAGTGCAACAGGGAAATGCGTATATGTTTTTCTTTTTGTACTTAAATTGGCCACTAAACACTTTCAACACATATAACAGCAGAAGTAAGCTGAGAATATATTTATATTTTTGTACTGAAATAGGGCACTAAACGCTTTCAATACATCTAACAGCAGAAGTAAGCTGAGAATATATTTTTATTTTTGTACTGAAATAGGCCACTAAATGCTTTTAACACATATAACTGCAGAAGTGAACTGAGAATATATTTTTCTTTTTGTACTAAAATAGGCCACTAAAGGCTTTTCAACATAGCACTTGCACCTCAATAACAAGAACAAATTGCTGGAATGTCAGAGCTGTATAATGGCTATTTGGATCCCCAAATAATATTTCCCTGCACTTGTAAATCGCTTTTCTAGCACTGTCCCTAGCACCTTCTGACGTCTCTCCCTGCACTAAGATGCTATGAAATGATTCCTCCCTATCTTTTACCTGAACTTATAAATAGTTTTTTTTCAGTTTTTTTTTCACAATGAGGTTTTTACGATTGCTGTCCCTAGCGCCTTCCCACGTCTGTCCCTGCCTTCAGAACGCTGAAAAATGTCTGAATCTAAGATGGCCACTGTATTTATAGGGCTGTGACATCACAGGGCTGGCTGGGTGCTGATTGGCTGCATGCATAGCATTATGGGTCATCCCGCCTATTTCAATACAATACGAGAAATATTTACACAGGTCCCTTTTGTTGTTATTTGCGCTAAAAGCATTTATTGCCATATTTCTAGAGAAAAATAGAAAAATAGACTAAGTTCATATTTGCTGTTATTTGCGCTAACAGCGTTTCTTGTCATATTTCATTACAATATGAGAAAAATTGACGCAGTTCACATTTGGTATTATTTTCACTAAAAGCGTTTATTGTCATATTTCATTACAATACGAGAAAAATAGACGCAGTTCACATTTGGTGATATTTGTGCTAAAAGCGTTTATTGCAATATTTCTAGAGAAAAATAGACAGTGGTGTCATTTGTGCTAAAAGCGTTCTAGAGAAAAAGAGAAAAATATTCGCAGTTCACTTTTTCTGTTATATTTACTTAGAAATCGTTTATTGGCCTATTTTAGTCCAATACGAGAAATATATACGCAGTTCACTTTTGCTGTTATTTACGCTGAAATCGTTTCGTTGCCAATTTCAAATCCTAGTTGCCTATCTCGGTAAAAAAAGAAATATATATTTGGCGCTTTTAGGGGTGTTTTAATTTGCTTTTAATTTATTTAGTTTAGCTAAAAGTATGTCAGACAGAGAAGTGCCAGGCCCTGCACAGGGGAGTGTCATAGGCGTAAATGATTCTGGCATAGGCACAGGTCGCAGCAGAGAAAGGGGGTGTGGCAGCAGGGGTTTCTTCCCAAGGCCTCAGGTACACATGTCAGCTAGCGGTCGTGTCTTGACCAGCAACCCAGAGGTTCGTGATTGGTTGACTGGATCTTCAACTTCGTCGCAAGTGACAGCAGCACCAGCAGCCTGAGTCTAGAGTCACTGATGAGCAGTTTCTTCACCCACATAATGAAGAAACTACTCACCAGCAGCAGCAGATAGACCTGGAGCAGGACCTGAACCAGCAGGTGGTGGCATACTTTGACAGCACCCTGCCAGCCGTCATAGAAGATCCGCTAGACTACTGGGCAGCCAAACTGGATTTGTGGCCGCAACTGGCCGACTTTGCCCTGGAAAAGCTGTCCTGCCCGGCCAGTAGTGTGGCATCAGAGTGGGTGTTTAGTGCGGCGGGGGCCATAGTTACCCCAAGAAGAACTCGCCTGTCCACCCAAAATGTGTAGAGACTTACTTTTGTCAAGATGAATCAGGCATTGATCAGCCCGGATTTTCACCCACCAATGCGTAATGCATCAGATTAGATCATCCATTTCCACACTATGTCACCATGCCACTCTGTGATATCATGCTGCTGCTGCCATCTCCACACTACTTTGTGGCCTCCTGATGCCGCCATGTCCACACTATGTCACCTTGCCACTCTGTGGTATCATGCTGCTGCTGTTGCTGCCATCTCCACACTATGTCACCTTGCCACTCCTTGGCCTAATCATACTGTTGCTGTCACCTCCATACTTTGTCATTGTGCCACTCTGTGGCCTCCTGATGCTGCCGCCACCTCCAGACCCTGTCATTGTGCCACTTGGTGGTCTCCTCATGCTGCTTCCACCTCACCACTATGTCATAGGGCCACTCTGTGGACTTCTCATGCTGTTTCCACAGTCCCCACTCTGACGGGGTCGCTATTGTCCTTGTTTGGCCTTCTTGATATTACCATTTATTTGACCTTTCTTCTGATCGGTCAGAAGGAAGGAAAAATAAGACGCACAATGGATCCTGTCTGTGCAGCGGCTGTAAGGTCTGTATGGTCCCATCAGAATTGACTTATGATTTAGTAGCCAAAAGCAGGAGTGGGTACAAAACACAGAAGACATGCAAATATTACCTTCACGTGTCATCTCTGTCTTAGATCCACTCCTGTTTTTTTTGGCATTACCAATACTCATGGATTACTTAGCAAATGCTGATTGAGTAAAGGCGTATGCTCTACAGACAGGATCCGTTTTTTGTGGGTTATTGTTCTGATGGACCAAAGGAAGGGCAAAATAATCAGTGACTTCAACACAAACTTACTGCTGACACCCTCTCCACTCTGTCGCGGGGGCTCTACTTGAATAAGCGTTTAATACAATCGGTTCTGTGGACATACAGTACAGACCAAAAGTTTGGATACACCTTCTCATTCAAAGAGTTTTCTTTATTTTCATGACTTCAGGGGACTACCTCTTGAAGCTCATCAAGAGAATGCCAAGAGTGTGCAAAGCAGTAATCAAAGCAAAAGGTGAAGAACCTAGAATATGACATATTTTCAGTTGTTTCACACTTGTTTGTTATGTAAATAATTCCACATGTGTTAATTCATAGTTTTGATGCCTTCATAGTCATGAAAATAAAGAAAACTCTTTGAATGAGAAGGTGTGTCCAAACTTTTGGTCTGTACTGTATATGTGGAATCAGGGTGTAAAAGGAGTGCACTTCTTCTTGACGCTAACATGGAGTTAATACTTGAGTTATTTGGTCAGTTTTGTCCCCAAATAACCCAAATAAGTGAAGTGTGTAGTGATTGCCTTCGGCATGTCATACTGACTCTATGCAGCCTGGAAATAGCCATTTTTATCGCGATTCATTGCAAATATATTCGGATCGAAGCAAATTTTTTGGGAAAAATTGGTGAACCGGCCAATCGAATTTTTGAGAAATTCGCTCATCTCTAATCGGGAGCAGCGGTTCCTTCCTGAGAGGTACCTATAGTGCGGGGGGAATCCAAAGACCCTCTCCATCTCCATGCACCACAGGATGTCCTCCTTCCCATCCATGATGACTGGGAACTTGTGATGTTTTCCCTGACAGTAGGCTGTTAGTTATGGTTTGAATTTTGATGAACTTCGCTACTCTTCCGGGCTCCAAGCAATCTTGAAGCTTTGTCTTCTCATTTTCTGTAGCTACTAGAGGCCTGGCTCGATGAGCAGCCGATACCGCACTTGCATCAATTTTGACAGGATTCATCTCCAGGTGGAGAGATATTGTTTTTTGGAATGCTTTCTCCATCGCAACCACTTCGTTGAATAACCAGAAGACTGGCCAATTCTCTCCTGTATTAGGCAACACTTAATTTTTTTAAATTAAATGTATTAAATATTTTATATTAAATGGAACCAAAACTTGATTAAAATTATAAGAAACTAAACTTAAATTTGCCAATATATTATCCCAGTCTTCGATGGAAATTCCCAGACAATTTGCCATGTCTTTTGTTCCAGAGAACGTGTATTATTAAATCGTGCAGAGCTAAAGTGGCCTCCTCATGCTGCTGCCACCTCCACAATCTCTCTTCGTCGTGCCACTCTGTGGCCTCCTCATGCTGCTGCCACCTCCACAATCTCTCATCGTCATGCCACTCTGTGGCCTCCTCATGCTGCTGCCACCTCCACAATCTCTCTTTGTTGTGCCACTCTGTGGCCTCCTCATGCTGCTGACACCTCCACAATCTCTCATTGTCGTGCCACTCTGTGGCCTCCTCATGCTGTTGACACCTCCACAATCTCTCATTGTCGTGCCACTCTGTGGCCTCCTCATGCTGTTGCCACCTCCACAATCTCTCTTCATCGTGCCACTCTGTGGCCTCCTCATGCTGCTGCCACCTCCACAATCTCTCGTCGTCGTGCCACTCTGTGGCCTCCTCATTCTGCTGCCACCTCCACACTCTGTCATTGTGCCACTCTGTGGCTTCCTGATGCTGCCGCCACCTCTAGACTGTCAATGTGCCACTCGGTGGCCTCATCATACTGCTGCAAACTCCAGACTCTGTCATTGTGCTACTCAGTGGTCTTCTCCTGATGCTGCCACCTCCAGACTCTGTCATTTTGCCACTCAGTGGCCTCCTCATACTGCTGCCACCTCAAGACTCTGTCATTGTGCCACTCATGGCCTCCTCATACTGCTGCCAACTCCAGACTCTGTCATTGTGCCACTCGGTGGCCTCCTCATACTGCTGACAACTTAAGACTCTGTTATTGTGCCACTCGGTGGCCTCCTCATACTGCTGCCACCTCCAGATTCTGTCATTGTGCCACTCGGTGGCATCTTCATACTGCTTCCACCTCCAGACCCTGTCACTGGGCCACTCTGTGGTCTCCTCATGCTGTTCCCACCCTCCCCAATTCATGACTGGTCCACTATTTAGGCTTTCGGCCTGGCTGACATAATTTATTTGACCTTTCTTGATGCTACCATCAACCTGTAAGGCTGAGTTCATTTTTGAGTTATTTGGTCAGTTTTGGCCCCGTGACTGCCCTAATAAGTGAAGTATGCAGTGATTCTAAGAGTAACGCCTGTCATCTGTATGTCATACCAACTCACAGTATTATTTCACTAACAAAGCAGACTCCCTATGCGTGTTACTGCAAGGCACAGTGTTCTACACCACTATAAAGGCTCTCTGAAGCCAGGAAATAGCTGTTTTTCTAACGTAATTCACTGCAAATTTATTCGGATCAAATCAAATTTTTCCGCAAACCGGCGAATCAAATTTTTAAAAAATTCGCTCATCTCGAGTTACAACTTTCTACCATATTTTTTCACCCTATAAGATGTTTTTTACCCCAAATATGGGGGAAAATGTCAGTGTGTCTTATAGGGAGAATACTAATGAGCGCTTCCATTATGGAAGCGCTCATTAGTACAGCAGGACTGGGGAGCAGTGAATACAGCGCTCCTTCTGCTGGCTTTGTACTCACCGCCTCCAGTCTTCTCCGGCAGGGACCACATTCTGTGATATGCACACAGCTTGAGGATGTTGGCATGCTCTGTGACCTCACCCTGGACGACGTCCGGTCATAAACACAGCACGGCAGGAAGAGTATGAGAAATGAATAGATTTTTTTTTTTTACCTGATATAAGGTCTAATTAACCATGGGGGTCTGATTAACAATGGGGGTCTAATCTGAGTTCTGAATAACATTGGGGTCTGTGCTGAGGTCTGATTAACATTGGGGGTTTGATATGAGGTCTGATTAACATTGTGGTCTGATCTGAGGCCCTATTAACATTAGAGGTCTAATTGGGGGTCTGATTTGATCTCTGATTAACATTGCAGGTCTTATTGTGGTTCTTAGCAGAGGTCTGATTAACATTGGGGGTCTGAGCTGAGGTCTGATTAATATTGGGGGTCTGGTTGAGGATTTGAGCTGAGGTCTGATTAAGATTGGGGGTCTCATTGGGGGTCTTATCTGAGGTACAGTTAATATTGGGGGCCTGATGAAAAATATTATTTTTCTTATATTCCTCCTCTAAAACCTAGGTGCACCTTATGGGCAGGTGCGTCTTATAGGGTAAAAAATAGCTTATTTTTTAACATTTTATCTAGAGGTAAGTTATTTTTCAATCCAATTCCCCATTTCCCCCAATCCGAAACTAATAAGAATTCCATACAAACCAGTTTAGCCAACTCTTTTATTCTGTTAAACTAAATGGAAAGTTTGACTACTATTGCATAATTTTTCATCAGTGACAGTTTCCATTGACTTCTATGGAATATGGCTATCGTGTGACAATTTTCCCCTTTGTATGCATTTCAATGCTTGTTGATTGAATTTAAATTTTCCCAGTACAATGATAACACCATGGGTGCTGTGGATCTGATGTATTCTGTTTAGTCAACACAAAACTGGCCAAGGCATCCAAGTCCAACTAGTCTTAAGGAATTGCTTCATCCTCAGATACATTTCAGCTCTACACAGTGTATTTTGTATATTTTTATATTTATTATTCCAATGTTTTCCAGACATGATAAAAAGCTTATACTCAGCTCTTTGTGATTGTTGCTTCTGATTATACACCACCGGTAAGAACTTTGCTGTCTATTCTTGCCACCTACATACTGTATCTTTGATTCTCCTCATTGTATGTGAGCATTTCCTCTCAGCCATGTTCCTAGCATAATTGGTTACTTTAGCTACAGCACAATGGCAGGTCTCCACGCAGTAGAAAGAAGCCAACAGCAGAATAGTTCTCATGTAAGTAATATTTACAGTAATGTTATTTTTAATGATATACATGAGAAGAACGAGCAGAGTAAATCACTGATAGACAATAGACACGGGAAGAAATACTGTACACTGGGAGCATTCTTAGTGCCAAGAGAACATGAGTTACTTAATTGGCACCGTAACGTTATAGTTAGGGAATGAACAAATCAGTTTGACAACTTCATGTTTTGCTGTTTACAAGCAGATTCATTATTTATACAGATATGAAGATTGCATTCATTCCTTTCGAGATGTTGCAACTTTTAATGCTAAAGAAGGAGGAATCATATGGTAGAATGGAGAAATAATTGCTAGTGGTGGCAAACGATTGCCAAATCAATCCGCAAACTACAAGAACTAGTGTATATGAAGACATTGGTTAAATAGATAGATAAATAGATAAGCGAACTGGTTCTACCAGTTCAGGATTTGGTCTAAATTTTTAAAAAAGTTTGCATCCACATAGAATCAAATACACCTATTAGTGTTCCTCCACAAATTAGTGTTCCTCCACTATATATATGCATTGTCTAAGCGATACTCTTTCTCATTATGGAGAGCCTCTAGTATGTCGAGTATGTGTACACAGTATTGTAGGCCAGGTGACTCCCCTCTGGCTTTCTGGGAAACATATTACAATTATCTTTCCTAAACCTTTCTGAAGCCAGCAGATGTTAGACATGATAATTTATATATATTTAGCCAAAAAATCAAGAGGAGCATTGTCTAGCCTACAATAGTTGTCATGTATATCAACTGGTCTCCATAATATAATTAGTACTCACCCAGAGGTTCCCCTTAAGGCGTTGCAACTAGAAAAGCTGTTATTATCTACTAGTTTCAGATGTGAGGCTGGCTTAGCAATTTTCCTAGCTTTGCTACCTAAGCCTGTTTAAAAGGCTGGAAAACATCTCTGTCCAATCCACTGTGTGAAAATAAAAATAGCACTCATATGGATGCTGTTCCCCTTACTGTTTACTGTAACAGTTAATTGCTGTGCTGTTGCAATTAGTTTACTTATAGCTCCTGCAGTCCCAATTCACCTCAATGAGACGGCTCCTTCTTATTCAACTCTCTCAAAAATTTTGGCGAACCTGAAATGAACTGAATCTTGCCAGGTTAGCTCATCTCTAGATAGATAGTTAATGAGATAGACAGATAATTGTTAGTGATGAGCGGGAGGTGCCATATTCGATTTTGACGAAATTCGTGAATATTCGCTGGAATATTAGTTGAAATCCAATAATCATCATTATTCTAGTTATCGCGATTAATATGCGATTTAAATAATCGCGTATTGCGATTTTAACTTAAGGTAACTTTCCTATTGGTTTAATATCTAGAATTAGCGAAGATGACGAATATGACGAATGTATTCGTCATATTCCTCAAAACGAAGATAACAAAGTATTCTCCATCTTCGTTTTAGCTCCATATTCGTCAACTTCGCTAATTCTAGCAATCAAATAGGAAAGTTGACTAGAGACAGCTAAGTTTTTAATTCGCTATGCGATAATATTACTTTTTAATATTTAATAATTATTATAATTATTCTGTTTATTAAAAAAAAAGCAAAGTAATATAATCGCATAGCGAATTAAACACAGCTGTCTCTATAGTCAACTTTCCTATTTGATTGCTAGAATTAGCGAAGTTGACGAATATGGAGCTAAAACGAAGATGGAGAATACTTTGTTATCTTCGTTTTGAGGAATATGACGAATACATTCGTCATATTCGTCATCTTCGCTAATTCTACCAAGCCAACCATAGTAAACCAGGTCTAAGTTGAAATCGCAATGCGATTACTTCAAGTTATAATAATCGAATTGCGATTTTAACTTAGAGCTGTGTTTCTAATGGGTCTGCTTGCTGTGCTAAGTTGAAATCGCAATTCGATTAATTCAAGTTATAATAATCGAATTGCGATTTCAACTTAATTCTCACATCCGACAGTACATTCTAGTATGGAGACGTTCCCATGGGGACGCTCCATGAGCACGAAAGTCGGCAGAAGCGGCAACGGGCACTGACTGGAGCAGCCAGGAAGCCAGGAATCCTCAGGACAGGTAAGAACTACTTTTGGGAAGTGGGAAAGAAAAAAATATAACAATAAAAAAAATAAAAAAAAGAATATTAAAAATAGCAAATTTATAGTGCTATATTCGAAATATTCGCGAATTAGCGAAGTGACGATATTCCCCCAAAAAAATTGATATTCGAATATTCACGCTCAACACTAATAAATGTTAGAGCTGGCAAACAATTGCCAAATTAATCAGCAAACTGCAAGACTTAGCTTATATGAAGACATTGGTGAAATAGAGATGAGTGAAGTTTTGAAAAATTTGATTCGGCTGCTTCGCCGAATTTTACAAAAATTTTTGCTTTGTGACAAATTACTTCATCACAATGCATACATGATCGCAGCATCTGAGAGTAAAAACTGTGTAAAATGAACAGAAAAAAAATGTAATCATACTTACCACCTCCATTTGCTTGCGATAGGCTGGCCGCCATCGTCTTGTTTGAATATCTGGCGCAAAATCACCGGCTGGCGTGGCACGGGATTTCAACCAAGATTTTTAATCAAGATGGCGGTGGCCTGCCCGTTGCGAGCAAGCGGAGGAAGTATTATTTTTATTTTTTTTACACTATTTCAGGTTAGATTAATTCGCTACCATGAAGCACGAGAGAATTCGGCTTCACAGTGAATCTAATTAATCCTGAAATTTGGATCGAATTCCTCTTTGTTGGATTCGATTCGCTCAACTCTCATATTGATATATGACAGATAGAATGAGATGGATATGTAGAATAAATAAGACAGATACATAGCAGCATCTATACTGAGACAGATAAATGGTGAGAGATGCTTATTATTTATCAATCAAAGCGATCCTGTCACCTGGATTTCTGTCGATAAACCTCCAGTACATTATGGTGCCCTTTAATGCTGTAGTAATATGCTTTTAGTTATGCTGGCAGATAAGAAATAGTGCAGATAGTGACATTTTAATCATGTACTCGTATTAACTAGTCATCTTAGCCATTATCTTAATAGTCAGACAGTGTGATTCATGTGTCAAAAGAGGCTTCAATGTCAGCAGAATCACTCCTGAAATTTTATACATGTTCTGTACAATTCTGCTTCCCGGTCCCGGGCAGTGAAGCCAGATGTAGTTTCCTGTGCTGGAATCTAAGAGACAGATCCAGCTTATCAAGTCCCTGCTGTAATCCCTCCTCAGTAGCTGTGATTACAGCAAGAGCTGGAGGACTAGGCCTCGTGCAAATGGGTGTTGCCTGGCCGTGCCCATATTGCGGCCCTCAAACAGGGCACCGGCCATGTGCACCCCGCATCACGGATGCAGACCCATTCACTTGAATGGGTCCACCATCCGGAAGTTCCGGTGTGGAACAAAGGCATGGAACCCTTTCTATCTGCACACACTACTTTTTTGCGGTGCGGACGGATCACAGACCTATTCAAGTCTCCGAAATCCACACGGATGTTGCCTGTGCATTGGGGACCACAAATTGCGGTCCCCAATGCACGGAACGGCCAATCAACAGCTGTGTGCATGAGGCCTTATTAAGATGAAGCCCCGCCTCAATGACTATTTCAGGGCAACTATAATACAATTGGTGCATGATTAATGGTAACCTGTCATGGAAGGCAGCATGTTATAGAGCAGGAGGAGCTGAGCAGATTGATGTATACTGTAGTTTTATAGGAAAAGATTCAGTAAAATTTGTATTTCATTCATGTACATTCCTCATTATGAGCGTTAAAGTCCAGGAGGCGGTCCTATCAGTTATTGACAGCCTTCCCTCTAGGACTGTCTATACACAGATAGCTGTCAATTACTGATAGGACCGCCTCCTGGACTTCAAAGCCCAGAATGAGCAGGAATTGTATTGAAATAATATGCATATTATACTGAATCTTCTCCTATAAAACTATATATTAATTTCTCAGTTTCTCCTGCTCCATAACATGCTGCCTGCAGATCAAACACCATGTTCAATGTGACAAGATAAAGAGGTTATGCCATGACTGATGTAAAAAATCATCATATATCAGATATCATATACTGTAGTACATGACAATCTATTTCTAACAAAGCTAGAACCAGCCCTGTACATCACATGGATCCAGAGATCTTCCAATTCATTGCTCCAGTTGCTCTGCTAGATTCATTTAAAGCTGGCAGCTCAGGGTATGTGTCTTTTCTCTAGGGGCATGTCCTTTCTGAGGTAGCTTTCTCCCTGTAACTGGCACAGCTTCTAACAGAAGATAGGGCTGGTGACTAGCAAATCAAGCTTCAGATCATAGATCCAATGTCGATTCGGTCAAACACTTCTATTTTAATGCTGTCTCCGTACCAAATTAAGATGTGTTGACTCCATGGAGCCAAACTTGGTTTCAACCGAAGTCGTGCAAGATTTCAGTAAATGAATTTGGTATTTTTTTCAGCATCTTTAAAAAGATTTAAGATTAGGAATCCGAAGTTGGGTTTGGTACCGGATGGCACCTCGGTACCAAACCCAACTTCGGATTTCTAATTTTAAATGTTTTTAATGATTCGGAAATGAATACCAAATTCGTTCACCGAAGTCTCGCGCGACTTCAGGTGAAACTAATTTTGTCTACATGGAGGCAATACATTTTAATGCTGTATGGAGATGTCTCCGAACAGCATTAAAACCGAAGTGTTTGAACGAATCGACTTTGGATCTATGATCCGAAGCTCGATTTGCTCAAGCCTACTGGTGACAGTTGAAGATTTATACAGTACTGAGCACATGCGACCACCAAAGTGAAATGGACAAGAAATAAGGAAAAGAAAGAAGAGCAAGTTTACAGATAAGTTTTATTGAATAGCTCAGTGACTATACTTCATTTTTAATTACATTTAATTATGCTGGATGCTGAATGAGGCATGCTGTACCCGCACTCCCTGGACTTTGTGTGGCTGTCATGGCCCATAACAGGTAGGAACTAGTGTTAGGGACCACTCATAGAGGCGACCTTGACGTGGTGAGTGGCTTATTACGCTTTGGCCAAAATGTACACCAATGCCTCATTCAGCATCCAGCATAGAGGCAGGGCAGAGTGCTGGTTGCAGAGTGCTATTGCATTTGTATTTTGCGTTTGTATATGTATTTCGCCATAGTGATGTGCACCTGCATACAGGGTTGTGCTGACTGAATCCCCCAAATTTTTTACTTTGTAGTATATATTGGAGGCGTGGCGATCTCCATGCAGTCATGCACACCTAACCAGTTAGTCTGCCCTGGAAGCTGGTTTTAAAGTCAGTATAAAACTGAGTCTGCTTATATAGCACCTACCAGTAGCCATTTGGCTCCAGGAGAAGTATATAGTGGGCTCAGCATGCATGTTGGTACTTGCATCCCTGAATCCGATGAAAGCTGTAATGGCACCGGACGGGGTTAAAAGCAGAGTGTGCTTGGCGTGCATGCTGTACCCGCACTTCCTGGACTTTGTGTGGCTGTCATGGCCCATAACAGGTAGGAACTAGTGTTAGGGACCACTCATAGAGGCGACCTTGACGTGGTGAGTGGCTTATTACGCTTTGGCCAAAATGTACACCAATGCCTCATTCAGCATCCAGCATAGAGGCAGGGCAGAGTGCTGGTTGCAGAGTGCTATTGCATTTGTATTTTGCGTTTGTATATGTATTTCGCCATAGCGATGTGCACCTGCATACAGGGTTGTGCTGACTGAATCCCCTACATAACTATATTAGTGCCATCTCACTGCCTAAAGCCTTTATTGAGAAAAACAAACTTTTATAATTTGCTAATTAGCCTCTAGGAGCGGGGGAAGGGGAGTGGGGGTGCATTGCACCTGCTCCTAGAGGCTCCATTTGCCCACCTCTTTTAACGCCCTTCTTCTCTTGATTGACAGGGCCAGGGCAGCGCTGCTCTCCTCGGCGAGATTTACACTGCAGACACAGCTGGCGGGAGGAGAGCAGTGCTGCCCTGTCAATCAAGAGAAGAAGGGCGTGAAAAGAGGTGGGAAAACGGAGCCTCTAGGAGCAGGTGCAATGCCCCCCCTGCTCCTAGAGGCTAATTAGCATATTATAAAAGTTTGTTTTTCTCAATAAAGGCTTTAGGCAGTGAGATGGCACTAATATAGTTATGTTCAGCTGACATCTCTAATGTCAGCCAGCTTAATACACATTTTTCAGGCGACAGAAACCCTTTAACCACTTTAGGACCACAGGTTTATACCCCCCTAGTGACCAGGCCCTTTTTTACAAATCGGCACTTCACAACTTTAACGGTTTATTGCTCGGTCATGCAACTTGGCACCCAAATGAATTTTACCTCCTTTTCTTCTCACAAATACAGCTTTCTTTGGTGGTATTTGATTGAGGCTGAGATTTTTCGTTTTTTTGATATTAATCAAAATAGACCGCAATTTTCTCCAAAAAAGTGTATTTTTAACTTTTTCTGGTAAAATTGTTCAAATATAATTACATTTCTATACAAGTTTGTGTCAGAATTTATTGTGCTACATGTGAAAAAATTAAAAATAAAATCCAATAAGTGTATATTTATTGGTTTATGCAAAAGTTATAGCGTTTACAAACTATGGTACAAAAATGTGAATTTCCGCATTTTGAAGCAGCTCTGACTTTCTGAGCACCTGTCATGTTTCTTGAGGTGCTAGAATGCCAGGATAGTATAAATACCCCCCAAATAACCCCATTTTAGAAAGAAGACACCCCAAAGTATTCGCAGAGGGGCATGGTGAGTTCATGGATGATTTAATTTTTTTTCACAAGTTAGCGGAAAATGACACTTTCGGAGGAAAAAATAATAATAAGAAAGTTTCCATTTCTGCTAACTTCTGTAAAAAAAAAATTTAATCTCCCACGGACTCACTATACCCCTCAGTCAATACCTTGGGGAGTCTACTTTCTGAAATGGGGTCATTTGTGGGGTGTGTTTACTGTTCTGGCATTTTGGACGGGGCTAAATTGTGAGCAACCCTGTAAAGCCTAAAGGTACTCGTTGGACTTTCGGCCCCTTTACGCACATAGGCTGCAAAAAAGTGTCACACATGTGGTATCGCCGTACTCAGAAGAAGTAGGGAAATGTGTTTTGGGGTGTATTTTTACATATACCCATGCTGGGTAAGAGAAATATCTCTGTAAATTAGCAACTTTGTATAAAAAAAATTAAAAAGTTGTCATTTACAGAGATATTTCTCACACACAGTATGGGTATATGTAAAAATACACCCCAAAACACATTGCCCTACTTCTTTTGAGTACGGCGATACCACATGTGTGACACTTTTTTGCAGCCTAGGTGCACAAAGGGGCCCAAATTCCAATGAGTACCTTTAGGATTTCACAGGGCATTTTTACGCATTTGGATTCCAAACTACTTCTCACGCTTTAGGGCCCCTAAAATGGCAGGGCAGTATAAATACCCCACAAGTGACCCCATTTTGGAAAGAAGACACCCCAAGGTATTCCGTGAGGGGCATGGCGAGTTCATAGAAGATTTTTTTTTGGCACAAGTTAGCGGAAATTGATATATATATTTTTTTTCTTACAAAGTCTCATATTTCACTAACTTGTGACAAAGAAATAAAATTTTACATGAACTCGCCATACCCCTCACGGAATACCTTGGGGTGTCTTCTTTCCAAAATGGGGTCATTTTTGGGGTATTTATACTGCCCTGGCATTTTAGGGGCCCTAAAGCGTGAGAAGTAGTTTGGAATCCAAATGCGTAAAAAATGCCCTGTGAAATCCTAAAAGTACTGATTGGAATTTGGGCCCCTTTGCGCACCTAGGCTGCAAAAAAGTGTCACACATGTGGTATCGCCGTACTCAGAAGAAGTAGGGCAATGTGTTTTGGGTGTATTTTTACATATACCCATACTGTGTGTGAGAAATATCTCTGTAAATGACAACTTTTTCCATTTTTTTATACAAAGTTGTCAATTTACAGAGATATTTCTCTCACCCAGCATGGGTATATGTAAAAATACACCCCAAAACACATTGCCCTACTTCTTCTGAATACGGTGATACCACATGAGTGACACTTTTTTGCAGCCAAGATGCGCAAAGGGGCCGAAAATCCAACGAGTACCTTTTAGGAGGGCATTTTTAGGCATTTGGATTCCAGACTTCTTCTCACGCTTTAGGGCCCCTAAAATGCCAGGGCAGTATAAATACCCCACATGTGACCCCATTTTGGAATGAAGACACTCCAAGGTATTCCGTGAGGGGCATGGCGAGTTCATAGCAGATATTTTTTTAGTTTTTTCTTACAAAGTCTCCCTTTCTGCTAACTTGTGACAAAAAGTTCAATCTTTCATGGACTCAATATGCCCCTCAGCGAATACCTTGGGGTGTCATCTTTCCAAAATGGGGTCATTTGTGGGGTGTTTGTACTGCCCTGGCATTTGAGGGTCTCCACAATCATTACATGTATGGCCAGCATTAGGAGTTTCTGCTATTCTCCTTAGTCCTCATGCACACGACCGTTGTTTGCATTTTGGCGGCTCGGATGCGGACCCATTCACTTCAATGGGGCCGCAAAAGATGCAGACAGCACTCCGTGTGCTGTCTGCATCCGTGGCTCCGTTCCGCGGCCCCGCTAAAAAAATATAACATGTCCTATTTTTGTCCGCGCTTTGCGGACAAGAATAGGCATTTATATTGCAGCGCCCATTCCGTAAATTGCGGATGCAACACGGGCGCCTTCCATTTTTTGCGGATCCGCGGTTTGCGGACCGCAAAAAACTGCACGGTCGTGTGCATGAGGCCTTATATTGAGCATACGGGTAATGAGATTTTTTTTTGCCGTTCAGCCTCAGGGCTGAAAGAAAAAATGAACGGCACAGATTTCTTCATTCTCATCGATCAATGTGGATGAAAAAATCTCTGCCAAAAAATGTGCAAAAAAAAAAAAAGCTGCGATCGCTAATAAAGATCCAAAAAGCTCAAAAGTGATCTTTATAGCGCCGCAGCAATTTTACAGTGTTTTTGCAGTGATCAGAAAAAAAAATTCTGTCACTGCGGTGGGGCGGACTGAACGCAAGTGTGCGCACAAGATCAGGCCTGATCGGGCGAACACTGCGTTTTTTGTAGAGCCTAAGGTGACCCTAATGTACTGATATAGATCTGATTGCGATCAGTCTTGATCACTTACAGATAGTATATAGTACTAGTGCTGATTAGCAACAGCGATGATGCTAATCAGCGACTAATCAGTGACTGCGGTGGGCTGGGCGCTAACTACCTAACAAGTAGCTAACTAACTGGCGGTGATAAGGGACCCTTAGGCCCCATTCACACGTCCGCAATTCTGTTCCGCAATTTGCGGAACGGAATTGCGGACCCATTCATTTCTATGGGGACAGACTTTGTCCCGCTCGGATCCGGAATTGCGGATCTGCACTTCCGGGTCCGCACTTCCGTTCCGCAAAAATATAGAACATGTCCTATTCTTGTCCACAATTGTGGACAAGAAAAGGCATTTTCTATATAGTTCTGGCAAAATGCGGAAAGCACATTGCCGGTGTCCGTGTTTTGCGGATCCGTGGATCCACGGATCCGCAAAACACATAAGGACGTCTGAATGGAGCCTTACAGGGGGGTGATCAATGACAGGGGGGTGATCAGGGAGTCTATATGGGGTGATCAGGGGTTAATAAGGGGTTAATAAGTGACGGGGGGGTGTAGTGTAGTCTGGTGCTTGGTGCTACTTACAGAGCTCCCTGTGTCCTCTGGTGGTCGATCCAAGCAAAAGGGACCACCAGAGGACCAGATAGCAGGTATATCAGACGCCGTTAACAAAACAGCGTCTAATATACCTTTCTGATGTTAAAAAAATCTTATCTACAGCCTGCCAGCGAATAATCAGCGCTGGCAGGCTGTAGTTCAACTTGTTTACTTTGCGATCCTGTGAGCGCACGCTCCTGTGAGCGCGCGTTCACAGGAAATCTCGGGTCTCACGAGATGACGCCTATTGGCGTCATCGAGACCTGAGAGAGCCGCCGCACTGACGCCTATCGGCGTTAGTGTGACGGCAAGAGGTTAAAGAGCTTCATAATGTAATGGAGGTTTACAATCAATAATATAGATGATAAGTTTCTTTTAAAGGGGTTGTCCAATGAAAAATATTTTACAGTTTTCAAATCAGCACCTGGATCTGAATACGTTTGTAATTGCATATAATTCAAATTTTTGTATAGCCACTGATTTATTCAATAAAATCTGTATAGGGCCACCTGCCGCTTGTTTTTTTTTTTTCTTATTTCCGTGTCCTGCTCACTGAAAAGGCCGCACATGCTCAGTTTCATCCTTCAACTGCTACCTGAGCTGTGATAGGCAGAGCATGGACATGCCCCCTTAGCTGCAGCAGAAATGACAATCCCCTTGAGCTGCCAGCTTGATATAAATCTAGCAGAGCAATGAAAGGGGAGATCGCTGGATCCATGGGAGGTACAGGGCTGGTTCTAGCTTTGTTAGTAAGAGATTGCCACGTACTATACGATGTCTGATTTTAAATTTTTTACATGAATCATGGGATAACCACTTTAAGAGCATAGCTAGATAGTTAAGTAGATAGATATGTCTACGTTAAATTATCTACATGATTAGAGAAATATCCTGGAACAAATTAGAAATACTAATACATGATGTTGGTAATTGATGCAATTAAACACACATTTAAATAGACCAAAGTAATGACATTCATAGCTTGACCAAGTGACCAGCAATAAAATGAGATTTGTTTGTCCAGTGATAATTATTCTCCATCTTAATGACATACAGTGCCCTAAATGGATGTTTTTTTTTGTAATGTTCACAAACTTATCGTCTTTGTTAATAAGACATTCCCGGCAACAGGAAACCGTAACTTGGTGGCCAGGAGGTCAATTAAAGCAGTCTTGGAGATTCGCTTTTTTGTAAAGATAAGAAAATACTTTCAAGGAGAGATATATAGTCTAATACTAAATCATTTGACAGCACAAATGTATAGACATAATCGGGAAGAGGGGCTAGTAGTAGGTGTTGGGTAGACATGAGAGCATAGATAATTTTACCAACTTGCAGAGCCATAACCTTTATCCATATGAATGTTTGGATTGCATCGGGGCAATATAAATAGCAACCACTGCTTAAAAAATTTATTGGACCTACAAAACCAATTGGGTGGCTGTTAGATACTCTGTACCAAAGTAGGGGTTTTGTTGGTCTATGCACCCTTTAAGAGCCATATGAAGATATACCACCGGCGCTGATTACAGTGTTAAAGCAGCAGTGTCAAAAACAGCTCCGCAATAGCTGTTATGAAAGGGTTATACACATAAATTATAAAAGAGAGACACCGCGCTAAACCTAATTCACCTGACCCTTATTAACCTCTGGTTCTGATCGTGTGAAACCTAACCACCTCAGTTTACAAATAGCAGGATTACCTTGGTTCTGATGTGTGGGATTAAGGGAACACCTTCTCGGGCGTTCCAGTATACACGTTTTCTTCTGCACAGAGGCAAATAGCAGGTAGAAAATAGGCTGTATGGAGTTCGCCCCGGCCGGTAGCGAGACTCCGTTTGTACTTACGCTCACGATCACAAGAGGAGCTGGTGACGTCACCTGTTGAGCTACGGGCTGCTGTAAGCACCAAAAAAACCTTCCTACGCGTTTCGAGTGCTACGGCACTCTTCGTCAGGGAATCAATCTAGTGCCTCCAGTAGCTTCCTTTTATTCTACCCGCTCATGATCTTAATTAGCTCCAGCTGCAGAAATTCGACGATAAAGATATATTTGATATGTTTAATCGAAGCCAAATAACTCAATTTCTGAGTTTAAACCATTCGGGACCAGTGTGTTCATATTAAAGATCCATTGGGTTTCTTTTTTTGACACGTTTTTAATGAAGTCGCCTCCCCGTATGTCCATTTTAACTATTTGTATCCCAAAAAAGGAGGATCCATCAAATTTTCCATTATGCTTTACTGTGTAATGTCTGGATAGAGGATGCCCTTCAGATTTTTTATTTATATTATATATATGCTCACTTAATCGTTTTTTTAGTTGTCTCTTAGTGCGCCCAATATATAACTTTTCACAAGGACATTTTATTGCGTAAATGACTCCTTTAGTGCTGCATGTTATATAATCCCGGATGTTATATTCAAAGGTACCATCCTCATTTCTTATTTGACTCATTTTGCTGGTATGTTTCTGTGATTTTTTACATACCATACATTTTTTGCAAGGAAAGAATCCTTTTAACCTCTGCTTGTCATTTATTTTTTTGTTACACCTTATAGCCGCACATTTTTTCGTGGGTGCGATTATGTTCCCAATATTTGCTGCTTTTTTATAAACAAATGCTGGATCTTTATTAAAGAGATGTCCAATTATCTTATCCTCCTTTAATATGTCCCAATGACGTTTTACAATATTCCTAAACGTCTGTGTTTGTGCGTTATATGGGATAATAATGGGTGGATTTTTTTCTATTTCTCTATCTTCCTGTTGTGTCTGTGGCACTTTTTCCACCAATACATTATTTAAAAGGATGTCCCTCTCCATGGATTTAATTTCCAAGAGTTTATTCACATTATATCCCTTTGATGCAAATTTGTTTTTTAATCCATCTGCTTCTTTGTCATACTCCATTAACTCAGTGCAATTTCTCCTAATGCGTAAAAACTGGCTCCTAGGTATATTGTCGAGCCAACAGGGTAAATGACAGCTAGTCCTGTAGATATAACTGTTAGAGTCAGTAGGCTTTTCATACGTTTTTGTGCATATTTCTTCTCCCCTTACATAAATAGTTAAGTCTAAAAAGTTTATTTCCTTAAAACTATATGTAGGAGTAAACTCCAAATAAAAATCATTTTTATTAATATCAATTAAGAACTCCTTTAAACCTGTTTCTCCCCCCTCCCAAATAAAAATGACGTCATCTATGAAGCGCCGCCAGAGGACGAGGCCCGCCCGGAGCTCGTTGTTGGGGTGTATATTTTCCATCTGCCACCTCCCAACATATAAATTAGCTAACCCCGGCGCGAACCTCGTCCCCATAGCGGTACCCCACG
Source organism: Bufo bufo (assembly GCF_905171765.1). NCBI lineage: Eukaryota > Metazoa > Chordata > Amphibia > Anura > Bufonidae > Bufo > Bufo bufo. The sequence goes on from NC_053395.1 coordinate 52,251,556, forward strand.
TCTGGAGATAAATATCATCCTTATATCTAAAAAAAAAAAAAATTCTAAAATGAATGAAATACATTCCCCAATAAATTCTATCTGCGGGTTGGGCAGTTCTCCTTTTTGGTGCAAAAAATATTGTGCAGCTTCACAGCCTTTATTATTTTCTATTACCGTATACAGTGACTTCACGTCTAACGTACCTATTATATAATTCTCTCTCCACTGTATTTTCTCCAAAATTTGGAGTATGTGCTTGGTATCTTTAAGATAGGTGGGTAGGGACTGCGCGCAAGGTTGTAAATATTGGTCAACGTATTTGGATAGTGCACTAGTTAGGCACTCCACCCCAGATACTATAGGCCTACCCGGAGGCCTATTGGCATCTTTATGTATTTTGGGGTTTTGATAGAAGTTGGCCATTTTTGGATATCTATTATCGATATAGAAGCTCTCTTGTTTGTGAAGGATACCTTTTTCTCTGGCTTTATATACCAGTTCTTTTTTTAAAATTTCTGTCGGATCCTTTTTTAATAATTTATATGTTTTGTTGTCACTTATATAGATAGCCCCTTACAAGTAATTCATTTGTTGATAATTTACCGATTATTATTAGGTGTGTTATCATAACATATAAATATGTCAATATTGTGGTGGGATAGAAAGGAACGTATACAGAGGGTCCAAACATTATTTAAGATGGGAAATAATCGGCAGAATGAAAGCCTAAATAAAGAAAAAAAAAATGTATCTCCCGCACATTGTAGCAACCCTGAAACAATTGGAATATTTACTTATAAGTGAGATGAAAGACCTTTGGGAAATTGCGTCCCTAGAAAAATATCTGGAATATGACATTTTACCAAGAGGTTTAAAAATAGATAAACTACTGTCAGGGGATATGGGGGACCGGAATATTGTAGTAGAATGGAAATTAATGCTACATAATTTTTCACGTAAAACAATGGAATTTATTATCGGGAAAAGAAATCAAAGATTAATAAATACAAATGAAAATATTAAAAAATTATTTGAAGAATTAAGACCATGGAAAGATCATCCAGATATAAAACAACTTCTGGAAAATATAAAACGAAGATTAAATATGACGGAAGAAGAAATAAAAGAGAAAAAAATAAGAAAATTTAACCGGGATTCCCTGCCCAATATTGCCGAAGAATTTAAATATAGAGAAAATTCCTTTGAAACTATAGATGAATACATACCACAATATAATGAAGAACGAGAAGAGTTATTGTCTCTTATGACAGTACATAGTGAGGAAGAAACGATGAGTGTGGAGAAAATATCCGTAGAAAAAGAGGCGGAAAAAGAATCTGTAGCTTGTAATATGAGAGAATCACTACCAACCGTAATATACAATCGGTATAGCCCCCTTGAGGAGAATAGAGAAGGAGATGAGGAAGAAAACGTAATAAGTCTGAATAGACAGGAGGGGTGCGGGACAGTTAGGAATGACAATAGCGGTAATAGAATAGGAAGTACTACAGAGAATGCAGTCAGACCTAAAGAAAAACGAGAAATGCCAAAAAATAAATCAAGTAGTAAAAAAACCGTAAAACAGGATTTTTTCAGGCCCCAGAGAAAAGGAAACCAAAAAGGGGATGTAGAGGAGGGAAATTCGCCAAAAAGAAGAAATTACAAAAAATAATGAAGCAAAGAGAAAAAGAGGGGGAAAATAATGTACTAACTAATCAAGACCTTGGGCAAAAAATGTATAATCTAAGTAAATATGTGCTAAATAAGGGGGAAGAAGAAATCCTAAAGAAAGGGCTCAAGTTCGCCCCAACAACCTACTTCAATAAATTTGAGGCCTTCATAGCCTTAAAGAAATATTATATGAAAAAGAATAAAAATAGGGATCGAAAGGAAAAAATAGAAACCAATAATGACCCATTTAAACATACAAGCTTGAAACCTAGGTCTCGATTCGATCCAATAAACGAATATTCTACAGCACTAAATACTTTCATGAACCTGGTTACAAGGGACATCAAGAAAATAAAAATATCAAAAAGATCAAAATATATGAGTAATATAACCAAAGCTGAAAAAGAAGCAATAATAAATATGCAAAAAAACAACCAGATAATCATTCGCCCAGCAGATAAGGGGGGGGGGGGGATTGTAGTATTAAATAAAGAGGATTATGATAAGGAAGCATTAAACATATTAAGTGACAACAAAACATATAAATTATTAAAAAAGGATCCGACAGAAATTTTTAAAAAAGACCTAAAAGAACTGGTATATAAAACCAGAGAAAAAGGTATCATTCACAAACAAGAGAGCTTCTATATCGATAATAGATATCCAAAAATGGCCATCTTCTATCAAAACCCCAAAATACATGAAGATGCCAATAGGCCTCCGGGTAGGCCTATAGTATCTGGGGTGGAGTGCCTAACTAGTGCACTATCCAAATACGTTGACCAATATTTACAACCTTGCGCGCAGTCCCTACCCACCTATCTTAAAGATACCAAGCACATACTCCAAATTTTACAGTGGAGAGAGAACGTTAGACGTGAAGTCACTGTATACGGTAATAGAAAATAATGTAATTGTAAAACGTCATTGGGACATATTAAAGGAGGATAAGATAATTGGACATCTCTTTAATAAAGATCCAGCATTTGTTTATAAAAAAGCCGCAAATATTGGGAACATAATCGCACCCACGAAAAAATGTGCGGCTATAATGTGTAACAAAAAAATAAATGACAAGCAGAGGTTAAAAGGATTCTTTCCTTGCAAAAAATGTATGGTATGTAAAAAATCGCAGAAACATACCAGCAAAATGAGTCAAATAAGAAATGAGGATGGTACCTTTGAATATAACATCCGGGATTATATAACATGCAGCACTAAAGGAGTCATTTACGCAATAAAATGTCCTTGTGAAAAGTTATATATTGGGCGCACTAAGACAACTAAAAAAACGATTAAGTGAGCATATATATAATATAAATAAAAAATCTGAAGGGCATCCTCTATCCAGACATTACACAGTAAAGCATAATGGAAAATTTGATGGATCCTCCTTTTTTGGGATACAAATAGTTAAAATGGACATACGGGGAGGCGACTTCATTAAAAACATGTCAAAAAAAGAAACCCAATGGATCTTTAATATGAACACACTGGTCCCGAATGGTTTAAACTCAGAAATTGAGTTATTTGGCTTTGATTAAACATATCAAATATATCTTTATCGTCGAATTTCTGCAGCTGGAGCTAATTAAGATCATGAGCGGGTAGAATAAAAGGAAGCTACTGGAGGCACTAGATTGATTCCCTGACGAAGAGTGCCGTAGCACTCGAAACGTGTAGGAAGGTTTTTTGGTGCTTACAGCAGCCCGTAGCTCAACAGGTGACGTCACCAGCTCCTCTTGTGAGCGTGAGCGTAAGTACAAACGTAGTCTCGCTACCGGCCGGGGCGAACTCCATACAGTCTATTTTCTACCTACCCTTTAAGAGCCCCCTGACAAATAGTACATTTGCTGTGCTCTCCTTAAAAGGGTTTTCCAAGACTTTACTGCTGATGATCTGTTTTTTGGAAAGATCATCAGTATCAGAAAGGTGGGGGTCAGCTGCAGAAGGACAATATTCTAGCTGAAATTATAAAGAAACAACCATAAAATCTTACAATTTTTTAATGAAAATTGAGTTAAAATTTACCTTTTCTAATAGAAATATCCCTTTAAGAAGAGGCTATGTTGATATTATTGGACAAAAATCCAACAACCAGGATGTTTCCCATGTTTCAGCTTCCCATGTGTTAACCTTTAAAGGGATTTTCTGAGACATTACTACCGATGACTTATGCTCTGGATAGGTCATCAGTATATGATCGGTGGGGGTCCGACACCCAGTTGTGCTTGGTATTGCAGCTCAGCCTCATTCACTTCAATGGGGCTTAGCTGCTCCTAGGCCATGTGACTGATAAACGTGATTTTCCATAGTCTAGAGCAGGGGTACTCAACTGGCGGACCGCGGCCGCCAGTTGTCCGGACCCCGGCCATCCTTCAGAGCGCTCCTCCAATCGATTCAGTTCAGAGTGATCCGATCCGTTTGAACCGGCTCAGCTCAGTCACAGCACACAGCAATGCTGACAGAGACGCTCAGCTCACCTCACGCTGGCAGCAGGAGCCTGAGGGAGGGACTCGGGAGGAGCGTAATATGATCCTAGAGTGGAAGCTGCTTCTGCCAGCCCCACCCCTCCCCGCCCACCAACCAATCACCGACCAGAGCTGAGGGGGCGAGGCCAGCACAGCACACTAGCAGCTCTGACTCGAGTCCTCGGAGTAGTGCAGGGTCAGGGAGTCTAAATGAATGGAATGAGTCACAAGAACCTAAAGATCCGACTCAGTTAGTGACTCATTCGATTCATTGAGTTAAAAGAGCCGTGAGTCGTCAGACTGTAGAACAGGTTACACTGAGGCTGTCGGCTCTTGTTGCAGCAGTGATAAGGAGCAGAGAGATAAGAGAAGGGACAGATGACACAGTTCAGCACATAGTTCTCCCTGTGCATTCACATTTCACATCACTTGGTTCGTTGTACTACTGTCAGTGTCAGACTGTTGTCACTGTGGGGAACAATGCACAACAGACAACAATTCACATTGCACACCACAGTGACAGCTTCCTCCTGTCCGCCTGTCCAACGTCAGCCTCAGCTTCCCTTTACTATAAAAAAATCACTCTTCCTGACTCACTCAATACTAATCAGAGACGAGTTCAACTTCAGAGAGCTGAAGAGCCGACTCACTGCAGTGTCACTGACTGAGTCAGCAGCTGCGCATGCGCACCGGCACCTAGAGTCTTCAGTTCACTTGTGAGTCAGCTCAGCAGTCTGACTCGCCAAGTGAACCGAAGATCCGATTCTGATCCGAATGAGCTGATTCAAATGAACCGATTCACCTAAAAGATCCGAACTTCCCATCACTATCTCCTGCACACTGTGCCGTGCAGGAGGAGGAGCTTACCGACGCACTTCCTCCTGTCCCAGAGCGCAGTGAGACAGGGCTCCCTCCACATATAGCGCTCCTCCTCCTGCACACTCTGGTACGTGCAAGAGGCGGAGCTTACCGGCGCACTTCCTCCTTCCCAGGGGCGCAGTGAGAGACGGCTCCCTCCACATGCAGGCACCAGCGCTTTCTCCCTCAGTGCGCTCACAGGTCCCTCCTCCCCTGCAGCAGCGGCAGCACATAAGGGAGCTTCAAGCTGCTGGAGAGGGGAGGGACATCACCACTGCCACCAATGAAATAAATGTCACATTTGGAAAGTAAGGGGTGCGTGGAGAGGGCTACAGAGAGGCGGGAACACGTCACTGACTCCAGTGTCATGTTCCCATCTCCCCTGGGCCATCTTCTTTAGGTAACCTGATTAAATAAAGTGATTAAGCCCCATCAAACCATGATAGTTTTGTTCCGCATCCAATTCCCATTATTGGGGCATTGGATGCGGACCCCTTAGTTTCAATGGAGCGGAAAAAGATGCAGACAGCACACAGTGTGCTGTCTGCATCTCTTGGGGCCCCATTGTAATTAAGGGGCCGCATCCAATCCCCCAATAATGGGAATTGGATGCGGAACAAAACTGTCATATGTCTGTTCTGTGGCTTGGGTTGCCACCCGGCCAGTAGTTCACCAGCAAGGCTGGTATTTTAGTTCGCTTGCCGGTGCCAGAATTTTCCTGTAAGGACTGTTAGGGTACTTTCACACTTGCGGCAGGACGGATCCGACAGGCTGTTCACCCTGTCAGATCCGTCCTGCCGCTATTTCGCCGGACTGCCACTCCCCATTGACTATAGCGGGAGTGGAGCTACGGTGCAGCATGGCAGTGCACGGCGTGAGGCCGCCAGACGAAAAAGTCGGACATGTAGTACTTTTAGTCTGGCGGCCTCTCACCGTGCTGCGCCGTAGCTCTGCCCCCATCCCCATTATAGTCGATGGGCACAGAGCAGCGGCATGGCGAAGTAGTGGCAAGATGGATCTGACAGGGTGAGCAGCCTGTCGGATCCGTCCTTCTGCAAGTGTGAAAGTACCCTTACTAATGAGCGCTTCCATCATGGAACGCCCATTAGTACAGCCGTTACCTCCACCGCAACTTGTGCTAGTAAAAAAATAAATAAAATTACGGTACCTCCACCTCCATTTGCTCACGCTGTGGAGAGCACTCCCTGCTGACTAGAAGCTCAGGACAGGACCTACAAGACGTCATCACGTTGGAGCACCGGTCCTGAGCTTGCAGTCAGCAGCGAATGTTCACCGCAGCCAGGTGAATGCAAATTTTATTTTATTTTTTTGCAAAAGCAGAGAAGGGGGGCACTAATGGGGGCATTACTCTTACTGGGGGCACTAATGGGGACATTATTCTTACTGGGGGCATTATTCTTACTGGGGCACTAATGTGGCCATTACTAATTCTGGGACTTACCCGGGGCGCTCCACTATAACGTCAGAGCGCCCCACGCGCATGGATCACATGATCGCATGGCATCTTTACTGTTGGCGTTCAGCTCGGACCTTCACCTGACTGCAGACCCAGGTATGTGGACCTTTAATAAAACTAGTTGAGTACCCCTGGTCTAGAGAAAGCTGCGAGAAGGCCGACGTGCTACTGCGAGTGCCAGTGCCTTCTTAAACAACTGATCGTCAGGGGTGTCGGACCCGATCAGATAATGATGACCGATGCAGAGGTCAGTGATTGATGTGGATCTCTGTATGTTAACTCCTAAGCCCTGAATGAGCTGACATTTAGATCAACAAATGACAACTTATACTTAGAGGAGTATTCAAGAATGTTAATGTAGGTGATAGATAGGGATGAGTGACCCGAAATGCAAAGTTTGGGTTCCTACTGAACTTTGCGAATTCGGGTACCTGGACCCAAACCCGGACTTTTTCACTGGTCCAGGTTCAGTGTTCAGGTGATTTTATTATTTTCCATTAAAACATGGTTATATCGGAAAATAATAGCATTCTTAAGACAGAATGCAAAAAAATATGTCCATTTAGGAGTTTAAAAAAAAACTCACCTCATCCACTTGATCGCTCTGTAGCAGTCTCTTCTATCTTCATCTAAAGGACCTGCGATGTGCGTGATAACATCACCGCGCTCACCAAGTGGGAGAGTAAAGTTCGGGTTCCCATTGATTTCAAAGGGTTTCGGGGTCAAGTTTGGGTCCCGAACCCGAACTTTGACCTGAAGTTCAGCCGAACCTGGCAAACCTGAACTTCCACGGGTTCACTCATCCCTAGTGACAGACCATCAATATCAGATCGATGGAGGTCTGACACCCCACACTCCTGCATTTCAGAGTTGCTCTGGCACTAACACCACAACTCCACCCATTGGGGTTACTGCAGCACTGCTCCCACTAAAGTGAATGGGAGCAGTGCTGCAGTCACAAGATCCATTCAGTACACAGTGTTCACAGCTGTTTAGTTCCAGAGCCGGTACTCTGAAACAGCTAATCAGAGAGGGACATAGTGTCAGAACCCTCCAATCACATATTGATGGACAAACGTCCTTTGAGCCACAATCTGCGACTTTTCCCTGCTCACGCCAGGTCTAAAAAAGTGGTGTGGGCAGGGAAGGGGACGTCTCATTTACCATTTTCTACGCCTGTTTTAGGTGTAGAAAAAGGTCTAAATGTAAGACAACTAGGAAGCTGTCTTACATTTAGAACTGGCGCTGGATGCTCCAAAGTTATGTAGAGGCTGGCACCTATACATAACTCTGGCACCGCCAGTGCATGGCTTATTAAGACCGGCGTCTAAAACTAATAAATGTGTAGTGATGAGCAGGAGGTGCCATATTCGATTTCGCGATATTTCGCGAGTATTCGATTGAATATTCGTCTTATATTCGTCGAAATCGAATATTCGTCATTATTCTATTTATCGCGAATAATATGCGATTTAATTATTTGTGTATTGCGAATCTTCTTTTAACTGTATAAGGCAACTTTCCTATGACTATGGCTAGGCTAATATGTGTATTTTACGAATATTCTCTATATTGCTATAACTTCGTTTTTTAGAATATTCGTAATATTCTAAAAAACAAAGTTATAGCAATATAGAGAATATTCGTAAAAAACACATATACACTGTACTTTAGCTAATATAGTGCTATAATCTTTTTTTTTTGTCAATTTTTTTTTGCCTCTTCTGAACTTCAGTTTTGGAAAAAATGTACACTATTAAAAAAAAAAATACTATAGCACTATATTAGCTAAATTGCAGTCTATATGTGTATTTTACGAATATTCATTATATTGCTATAACTTCGTCTTTTAGAATATTATGAATATTCTAAAAAACGAAGTTTTAGCAATATAACGAATATTCGTAAAATACACATATAGACTGTAATTTAGCTAATATAGTGCTATAATCTTTTTTTTGGTCTAATTTTTTTTTTGCCTCTTCTGAACTTTAGTTTTGGAAAAAATGTACAATATTAGAAAAAAATACTATAGCACTATATTAGCTAAATTGCAGTCTATATGTGTATTTTACGAATATTCGCGATATTGCTATAACTTCGTTTTTTAGAATATTCGTCTTTTTTTCCCCCAATGTGCACTGTTATTCCACTTTGGCATACTGCTCCCCGACAAGCGTCCCCGTCACCATGGGAACACCTGTGGGTTAGAATATACAATCGGATCTGAGTTTTCACGATCTCAGGGAAAACTCAGATCCGATGGTATTTTCTAACCCACAGGCGTTCCCATGGTGACGGGGACGCTTTTCGGGGAGGAGTATGCGGACAACTGTACAGATAGGAAAAAATAATGGAAAAATTCTAAATAACGAATATATTCACTATATTGCTATATATTCGTTTTTTAGAATATTAGGCATTTTATTTTCCATATGAAAACAGGATTCCTCCCTGCTTAAGTTGCTTGTGGGCCAATGACTTATTGACCCACAAGAAAGAAGCAGGGAGGAATCATGTTTTCAGATGTTAAAAAATTACGAATATTCGATATAGCGAATATTTAGCACTATATTCGTAATAGTCGCGAATTTACGAAATTACGATATTCGCGATTAATATTCGCTATTCGAATATTCAAACTCAACACTATAAATGTGCCCCTATGTTTTTAATTCTGTCATGTCTGTACTATACATACTACTTTCACAGTCCACGTTCGATATTTATAGTACATCTTTGAATCCTAGCAATTAGCAAAAGTATATGAACATAGTGCCTCCAATTAACTTAGTCTGATGTAATTTTATTGCAACCTTCCATCCTCAGTAATTAGATCAGCTACCTATTAACAGCTTCAAGCTCGGTTTTCTCTCATGTTATAATCACTGTATTGCAATATCCTGTAATTTACCCATCTAATATTTTCGTACATTGCCTGGAAATGATTCTTCCCTTCCATAGTCATTTACTCTCCCTCCGTATTTACATACAAATTGCGAATGCCTAAGCCATAGTTAATTTAATTTGTGGACCTCCAATATGTGAACAGGAGAGGAATCCTAGAACTTTTAACCTTGTACGTCCATAGGGAAATATGCAATTAGATGGGGAGGAAAAAAAAAACTGTAACAGTATAAACCTGGGGCTGTGGAGGTGCAGTATGATTGTGCAATCTCTCCAAAAGCTCAATATTATTGTGTTGATTTATAGTTATATTACTATTCCTTCTGTTTTCTTCTGCTGCACTTATGGGGATTCATAAAAGTATATCTTGTGTGGGTCGTAATGGACCTGGCCCAATTAGTATGTTACAAATGTACTGCATGCCATGTGTGATGTATCAGCTAAGGAGATGTGTCTATATCTCAGGATGCAGCCAGCGGTATTACAGTATTTACAGGGCAATATCAATCCTCTCGAAAGACTTTCTCATTAAAGCTTGTGTGCTTTGACCCTGTTTTCACATCTGACTTAGTTCTTCTAAGACACCCTGGAGAATTTGGCGTGTGAGTCTCAGCAGCACCATAGTCCTGTAAATCCTCTGAGTTTCTCTGAGTGGTGTTAAGTCTGGGGTCTAGGGGATAGCAATTTTCCATGTAAAGAAAATTGTCACATATAAAATATACCCTATTGCAGAAATGTTGTGATTTCTGTGGATTTTAAATCGGTTCACCATGGAATCATCAAATGAATGTATGTGGGAAGAAATACATTCTTAACCACTTGGGGACTGCCTTTTGACTATAAACATTGCGGTGGTGAGCAGGAACAAACAATTTTCCAATAGTGTGCAAGCACGACCACTATTGCTAGGTTGCAGGGTGGTCATAACCATGGGAATGTGCAGTGTACAGTATAATATGATGGAAAAATTAATCGAGCCTGAAAAGGAGGCAATATAGACAATCACAAAACAGTGCCTTGTATTAACTTTTTCTACATGATAAATGCCATTTGCTGGAGTTAGACAACCCCTTTAATGTTTAGTTTTAAGAAATCTGTTCCTGCTCTGCCCACATTTTGAGGTAGACAATTCCACAGATTCACAAGGGTACATTTATCAAATCGGATACGTTTATTTCGTGGCTTCAAAAAGTTGCAAGCCATGGCATTTGCAGCATTTTTTGTGACATTTGGACTTCTTTGATACTTGGGTTATGGAGCATTACGTTTGCAATAGTCAAAAAAAAGTTCTTACAGTAAAGAAGCTTTGACACCTCTGGAGATTGAACCTTTTCTTTTCCAGGCAGAGGCAGTCCACCCTTGTCTTTTGAGGGGATTTGATATGGAACAGATTTTCACCAACTCTCTTGTATGGCCCGTAGTGATGGACGAACATCGGCCGGGACGTTTCGCGAATGCGCGTTCGCGATCAAATGTTCGCGAACCGCGCGTTAGCGGCGGTCCCCATTCACTTTAATGGCAGGCGAACCTGAAAAACCTTAAGGTCATATTTGCAGCCACCAAATACTTACTAGAAGTGCACAAATAGTCCCACAACATGGACAGTGACATACCAGAAGGCAAAGATTCCCACAAAAAATATGTATTTTAATCAGGGGTCATTTTTATGCGTCTTAAAGGGAAACTCTCAAAAATGTGCCCTGCTGGAGCCTAGAAAATGTTTTATTTTATTTATTTACAGGCCCCAAAAATTAGGCATTCCCCTGACAGAAAAGAACAAGTGATTATGTTGCTTGAGGTACATTACAAGAAGATGTAAGGTACAATGTCACTGATGGTGCCCTGGCTGTGACTTACCAGTTTTGTGATCTCATCAAATGGCCACAAAAGTCTGCATGCGTCGTGCATGAGCAGCCACTGGCGCGGTGAAAAGAAACCAAGCTCCCCAGAACCTGTCCTGCTGCAGAGTTCCTACAGGTAGTCGTTAACGGCCTGTTGCTGCTGGAGCAGCCTATCAAGCATATACAAGGTGGAGTTCCAGTGCGTCGGCTGTCACAAATCAGACGTCTGACGGGCAGGTGGTGTCGCCGCTGAACATCCGCAAGGCGAGTCATGGCTGTGTAAGATCTTCTAAAATGGCCAGAGATTTTCCTGGCCTGCCGCAAGACAACCAGGACCCCGGGGTATTTGGCAACTAATCGCTACATGACTAAGTTCAGGACGTGTGCCATGCACGGCACGTGTGTCATTTTGCCCTGTTTTAGCGTGCTCAGCAGATTGGCACCGTTGTTGCACACCACTTTATCAACTGTGAAATTGAGTACTGCAGAGCTGAAAGCAGTGCAGAACCGGTGTGGCTCTTGGCTTCCAGGCACAACAGCCGCAGCACAGCATGGCAATGTCTCACCTGGCACGTCAAATAGGTTCTGGTGAGCTCGGGGGGTGCAGCGGAAGAGGCGGTAGCAGTGGAAAAGGAGGAGTCAGCCGAGGAGGAGACAGAGGATGGGGTAGAAGAATAGGCAGGCCTGCATGCAATCCATCGCGGTAACACCAAATCCACACGGGTGCCACGGGTTGCATGCTTGACGGCCGTCAGAAGGTTCACCCAGTGGGCAGTAAAAGTTATGTACCTTCCCTGCCCATGTTTGCTAGACCACGTGTCTGTGGTCAGATGTATCTTGGCACCCAAACTGTGTGCCAGAGATATATTCACTTGCCGCTGAACGTGGCCATATAGCTCTGGGATGCCCTTCTGGGAGAAATATTTCCTTCTGGGGACTTTCCATTGTGGTGTGCCAATGGCCACAAATTTTATAAAGGCCTCCAAGTCCACCAGTTTATATGGCAGTAGTTGGCGGGCTATCAGTGGTCAGCCGTTGGGAAAGAGGGTTATCCGGCGTCATCAACTTTTTAAGCTTGATCACTTGGGCCACCGAAGCCTGTTTTCTGCCAGATGAACGCAATAACGGCGCGGTGGAAGGTGGAGGACAAATGGGAGGAGAGAGGAGAAGGAGTAGAGGCAGAACGTGGAGTGCCGGGAGTGTGTGTGACTTTGTGGGTTCTGACGGCGTTGCTCCCACTGGGCTCGGTGATGTGAGGCCAGGTGCCTTCTTAAGGCGGTCGTCCCTAGGTGAGTGCTGGGCTTACCACGACGTATGCGTTGACAGCACAGGCTTCAGATGGCAACACTATTGTCAGCAGCTGACACGTTAAAAAAAAGCCCACACTGCAGAGCCATGTGCCGGCATCCTGGGAGTGCAAGATGTGACCGTGCATGGTGGATAGCTCGCTCCAGTTACATTTGCAGTCTGCTTTTTGCTTCCTGTGCACTGCGAGTTCTGCCTGCTTCTCCTCCTTCTCCTCCCTATCTGCTGCTCCATCTTTCTCTCTGAACTTCCCTCCTCTCTTGTGGGCACCCACTCGACGTCCATCGACACGTCATCATCGTCACCCTCACCACCACTGACATTAGAGACCTCGGAGTAGGCAGCAACAGCGGGGACCACCCTGCTTGGGCTGATTTGGTTACTGTCGTCAGACCACTGGTTGGCGGCCGTTGCTACCTCCTCTCCCTCATCCGATGCCAAAAATGGCTGGGAATGCATGGGAAAATTATTCCTCTGACTCGAGTGGAGGGGCTATGGTGGTGGTGTCTTTGGAGGTGCACACAGCAGAGAGTGAGGAGGGTGCAGATACAGAGGTTGAGGAGGGTGCAGAAGCGGAAGCTGAGTGAGCCACTCAACCAATTCTTGTGTGTCCATTGACGTAATCGAACGCACCTTCTCCAACTTCCCACTAAGGCTCCGGCCTGGTGCACCTGCCCGACCCCTACCTCCCCTGCGAAATGGCCTGCCTTTTTCTCTGCCTGTCATTTTCAAAATGACCCTGTGCCAAAGTCCCTAGAGAAGAGCAGTATTTGTGGAAGCAGGTATATCGCATTCCTCAATCAGTATATGGTGGAAGCTGGTATATCCAACCCCTTAGTCAATATTTTGTGGAAAGAGGTGTATTGCAGGCCTCAATCAATATTTGGTGGAAGCAGGTACCGGTAAGTTAATGGTGCCCTATCTGCTTTTTTCGGACAGGAAAAAAACAGATCCGGCGCGCATTGACTTACAATGGTGTTAGTGTCAGATCCAGTTTGTTTATTTTCGATTTAGCCCGTTGTATTAAATCAAACTGAAGCCTTTTCCTCCAGTTATGGAGGAAAACGCATATGTGAAAGTACCCTAAAATGGTAATATTACATCCCCGTTCCGCGTGTACATGCCGCGTTTAATACATGACAATATCATGCTTCTGTTGATTTTCTTTTTTTACTGTAAAAATTTGCTAGAAATAATTCATTGTGTATGGACCCTTACAAATACAGCGAAAAACTGTCTCAGGGCAAAAGAAGAGGATCTAATTCAGTTGATATATATGAAAAAAAATGAAGAAAATAGTGAACTACTGAACTACATAAGGGGAAAGCAAATTGGTTTTATTTTTATTTTATTGTGAGTATATCGCTATCATTCAAAATGAGTTTAGGGCACATGCTGGAAGGATGTAGCTGCAGAACCAATCTACTGTATATGACCACCTGGTGCTTCTCTAATATCTTACTGAATTGCTGCTACTTTTAGAGACTCAGCTTTCTCTGCAGCTTCCACACTCTCTGCATTTTGATTGACAAAGATCATCAAGCCTGGCCCTGTCAATCAAAGTGGAGAAGGCGGGGCAGTTGCAGAGAGAACAGAGCCTCTAGGTGTAAATTAAACACCCCCGTTGCTCCTAAAGGTTCATTTGCATATACTAAAACTTAATTTTTCTCAGCAATGCGGGCACATAGGAACATGGGACCAACACATGTTGGCAGATGCCAGATGCCTTCAGCTGCCAAGCGCACATGTAACAGGTCAGCCAGTGTCATAGGTACAAATCTGCTGACAGATGCCCTTTAAGAGAGCTTTCCTATCAACAATGCTTCTTCCAGAAAGGTGAATCCTTCCCTAACACTACTTGGTATTCAGTGACATCAGCCTCTGCAATTTCTAATGCATATATTCAAACAGCTTCAGGAGAAGAAGCCATCCATCTTCACTTTACTGCCAAAATACTGAAACAAAGCCAAGATAGAGCAGTCAGTGAAATAATTTATGGCTCTGATGAAAAATACAAAGATCTTCTGAAGAAAACATAACAAAAATCCCATGTAGGCCATGAACATGCAACTAAATGATCCACCTGTTATATACTGTGATTTTATAATGGTAGCTAAAAATTACTTAAAAACATAAGAACAGTATACATAGTTTTATAGATCGACATACTGCCAGGATGCGCAAGTTAGAAAGCGCATATTTGATACCATACACATTATTTAAAGCTGTAATGGCAAGAATCCAGGCTGAGAGCTTTCGTAGCTTTGCAGCTATAGTTGACTATATGGTAAATCAGTGCTTAATCACTTAAAGGGAACCTGTCACATGGATTTTGTGTATAGAGCTGAGGGCATGGGCTGCTAGATCGCCGCTAGCACATCCGCAATACCCAGTCCCCATAGCTCTGTGTGCTTTTATTGTGTAAAAAAAAACGATTTGATACATATGCAAATTAACTTAAGATGAGTCCTGCCCCTGACTCATCTCACATACAGGACTCATCTCAGGTTAATTTGCATATGTATCAAATTGTTTTTTTTACACAATAAAAGCACACAGAGCTATGGGGACTGGGTTATGCGGATGTGCTAGCGGCCCTCTAGCAACCCATGTCCTCAGCTCTATACACAAAATCCAGATGACAGGTTCCCTTTAATTACCGCAGTCTTTACCCCCCTTCCTTACCAGGTAAATTTTTCAGTATTAGCAATGGGCCAATCTAACTGCAAATAACTGATTCATTTATGAGCCAACCTACATGCATTTGATATTATTTTTCATGGGACACCTTAGCCCTTTCTTTTGTGCCATTAGATGACAGATATGATATTTTTTAAATATTTAATGAAAAACTGAAAAAAAGTATATTTTTTCTTTCTTATCAATTTTTTTCTGTTACAAAAGATTTTTAAGACCAAACAGTTCACATTTTTTTAAATGCTTTCAATAAAATAGAAAGATGTGTATGTTTGTATATTTTTCCACTATACTATTTTTAAAACTAATATATATTTTTATATATGTAGCTAAGGCTGACTTGTCAGCCTGTATTTGTGGGAGTGACGAAGGGCCTTTTAAATTCGGCAGCACGCTCTCCCCAGCTGCACGCACATCTGGTAGTGCTGGGGGGCGTGTTTCATCCCTGGTCAAGCAATCGCTCATTGACAGTATCCACGCCGGAGGACGCTCGCAAAAATTGTAAATTTGTATGGGCCGTGGCAACCCTAGGCCGGCCAAAGTTCCATACAGGTACATCCCGTTCTCATTACTACCGCCCCTCTGCCTCATTCACCGGCCGGGTTCGCGGTCAGGCAACGTTCCCTCAGCTTGCACTAGTCACCCTACCTTCTTCCTCCCCCCTTCACTTCTTTCTTGTATTCCCGGCCGCACCGTCAGCTTCCCTGCTGTGCACTGTAAGGGATCGTCTTTTTATTCGCGGGTCAGTCTCACAGACTTCTTCCAGAGAAAGGCTTTAGTGTCCAAACAGTGCATTTATTTGGCAGTCTTCATGCACAAACAGCAACCAAAACATAAATCAAAACAAATCCTCAGCCGTCTGGCCATACTAAACAGTATAGTCCCCCTCTAGCAGGATCCGGGTCTACCACCCAGCTCCCCAAAACACTGCAGTGCTTACCCCACACAGGGTCAGAGGGTCCCAGCTCCTACAGGATTTAGCACCGCCTGCTCCTTCCTCAGACTGAGAGCCCCACCCAAGTCCAGCAACAGGATTAAATAGCATCCTTGGACAGTGATGGCCAGTTCGCAGTGTTCGCCGACGAACACATGCGATCTGCCATCTTTATTCCCAAGCCCGGCAATGCAGAGGTAAGTCCTTACCTGTGCCTGCACCGCGAGCCGCTCTGAAACACATGCGGTCACTGGGAGAAGGCAGTTCCGAGAACAGCCCGATGAAGGCACTGCGAACTGGCCATCACTATCCCTGGACATGGGCATATTCCAAAATCCCGGACTGGAGCATGGGAAACAGGCACCGACCCATTGCCTGTTCCCAGTAAAAACCCGCCCCGGACTAGCTGGAGCCAGCTAAGCTAACTATCTTGGTGTCCACCAACTAACTTGGTGGCCACCTATATCTAGGGCATTTACTCCACCAATGTAGGGCCCCTTGGTGACATGCTCCTGGTGCAAACAATACCCCTTTTTCATGCTTCCCCGGGATTTTACTGCACCCATCACTATTCACATTGCCACATATCCCTCCCCTGTGTTCAACCCTGTGGGGGTGAACACATGTACCAAACTTATGCGTGTAATAGGGCATCCGCATTAACCTGCCATCTTCCAGCTCAACATTCCCCTTGGAAGATGTGGCCAGCATCACAGGCTTCCCTTTATTCTGCCAGACCCACGCCAGAAGAGCTCGGTTTGTCATAAACACTGCCTTCCTACCTAGTAGAAACTGTCTAAAGGCCTTCTGTGCCCAACTAACGGACAGACACTCTTTTTCTACTGTTTTCTGAGTGACAATAACATGCTCTTACACTCTTTTATTCTTGCTCTCATGCTCAGGCCTTTTCTTGTACTGCTGCAGTTCTAGACTGAACTGTTCGCATAGTTGCTCCCATTCATGGTCTCCTTGGCTTTGCGGCGCTCCTTCAGCAGAGCACGTTTGCCCCCGATCACTTCTTTTTCAGCAGTGGTTTCTTCAGAATTGGCCTCAGATTCAGGGTCTTCTGCTTCTTCAGTGGCTCTCTCCACTTCGGCAGATCCCTTTTCAGCCTTATCCTTGGTCTCTGGAACATGCAAGGATTTCTCCCACTTCAAGACCTCGGCCTTAGCTTCCTTGGCCTCTGTTTCTTTGGCGTCTCCATTCACTTTATTAGCCTTTTCATCCTTCACGGACATGGCATCATATCCTTGCCTTCTCAACTCCTCCTCCTCTTTCTCATCAAGGTTGGAGGCACTGGGGACATTGGGATCTTCACCAGACTCGTCGCCTTCTTGCAATCCCTCCAGAGGTTCCCCAATCTCTTAGGCTCTAGGAGAGCCAACTCACAGTAGTAGACAGGATCCGCATACTGGTCGCCCATCTCCTCGTATTCCTTCCACAGCAGGCTGCTGGCTACTTGGACGGCTTTGCAGGCGGAGGGGACGTCTTTCGGGACAAGGTCCTGGCTACCCCCTGCCATGTGTCTCTTGGCCTCTGCATTCACATCAGCCCCATCAACGGGCTCAAGATTTTCCGTCTTCTCCGCCTCGGTCGGCACCGCAGCGCCACCATCTCCAGATCCCTTCTTAACAGGCTCTGGCCTAGGCTTCTCCAACTCATAGACGTTCTTCCCGACATCATCCTTTGAGCTCATAAGATCCTCCATCTCTGCTCTGAGTTGCCTGTTCAGCCCCTCAAACTCATCTCGCTCCTCTTGCGCTTCTTCAAGGGCTCTAGCCAAGGAGAGGGCCTTGGTCTCTCTTTCCTGAGCATCCGCCTTCGCTTGCTCATGTTCTTCGGCATATCTGGCCAAGATGTATTTCTCTTCAGCCCGGGGCCGGTCAAACTTTTTTTTTTTTTTTCTTAGTTTTTCACACCAGTTTGTTGGAAGCATCCCACTCTTGGGCCTCCTGGTCCAACTGCTCCTCGCTGGGTTCTGCGGCAGCAGATATAGGAGTATTACGATTCCTTTCCAGAGACCCTGTGGGGATTCCACCCCAAGTCCCTTCAAGCACTTTATCGATGTCTACCGCCGTTTTCTGTATTTCTTTCTGGGTCTCCTCCCTTGACCCTTCTGCAGCCTTCTTCGATGACTCTGTGACAACAGCTAGTCTTTTCTTTATCAGATCTAGGGACCATATAGAGAGGGAGGAATCATCTTCTTGCTTGCGGCTGTACCGACAAGTTAGGTCATTTATCATGGCCTGGGTATGGGTCTTGGACACAAGGCTGAAGTCTCCCCACTTAATTTTCGTCATGTCAAATAAAACTGTCAACTGGTCGCTACTAGTAACCACCTCAACTTGGCAAGACTTCGACCTGGTAGCTTCCCTCTCGGAATTGCTAATGGTCACAGCACATACATCACCTATGTCACTCGTGTCATTATTAACGCTGACCTCTAGGGGCACTGCCGAGTTAATCCCTCCCTGGGACATTACTTTATTGACCATAAAACACTGTGGAGACTGCATGTCCACCTCTGGTACGTGTGGTACACCCTCTAGGACTGCTACCCTTTCTTGCACGTTCACCAGAGTAGGATTGCTCCACTCAGGGCTCACAACATTTATCTGCACTTCTGCATCATTCACATGTTTTCCACCAGAGGGTGCTATTCCCCTGATCACATCCCGCAACAGAAAGGCATCACATTATGCCTTTCCGCAAACTTGGCACAGTTACTTTGCACCTTATTAGCACCAGTTTTCAATAGGCAATATTCTTTCCCTATGGCGGTCAATGTGCAGCTCCCTTAGACCTTCATTTAAACGGGCAAGTACAGGTTCTGCAGGAGTTTCGTCACTATCTGCATAAGTGTCTACCTTACCACACAACAACGAAACAATATCACAGACCAACATCACATCATATATGAACATATTTGTAACATCAGGTCCACAAGACCCAGTTCTCACTGGAGACTCCCCCTCAGTGAGAACCACCTGCATTTGCTCAGGCTCTCTTTCAGGTAACTGGTTCACATTATAGGTCACACCACTTTCATCTATCTTGCACCCGAGCTCACTAACCGTAGAACCCTGTGGAGGCTGCTTATCTGTACCTAGTACATGTGGTACACCTTCTAGCATTACCTCACTTTCAATCAACATCCTTACCACATATTACAATTAAACCGGCAGGGGTAGCTTTTTTCCTGATCACAGCCTGTAAAGGAAAAGGGGTGTCATCCTTATCACCTAGGTTACATAACTTCACATTTTCACTAGGCAATGCAGATAACTTGGCACCATTGGTTCTAGTTGTCACCATAGTCTCACGTCCGGTGGGAACTATCTGACAGTCCTTTTTAATCACATGTCTGTCCAGCATATTTACCATTATACCAGTCTTAGTTTCCAGGATCGCGCTACCCTTTACCCGGACTAGCATAGGGTTTCTAACTTTCACGACCTCAAGCGTAGCCTTGGCCACGGGCATTTTGGGCCACACAATAACCTTCTGCCCTGTGGATTCCTGCGAGTGAGCAACCGCAACAGGCTTACCAGCCTGTTCAGACGCTGCGGTTTCCACAGAGACACATCCCTTTGCGACAGTTCCTTGCCTGTGAGACTTACCACCTGCCGGCTCAGCAGGTAGCAACTGTCGTTGGCGTACTGTCCCGGGGTCTGCCAGCCCAATAAATACAGGAATGTTCTTACCGCCTGACATCGCGGATTCGGCAGTCTCTGGAGATGAAGATACCCCAAGATCATCTCTACCGAGATCTCCAGCCTTCTCTGGGTTCCTGGTACCACAACCAACGGCAGACTCCTTACTGCAGCCGTTGCAACCGGAAACCACATGGCCTGGAGTCCAGACCTCTCCTGGACGGTCACTACAGGCACACCATTTAGGACCTTGTACACAATCACAGGAAACACAGGCACTCCTGAGAGCCGCACCGCTCTCCCCCTCTTTGTCTTCCCGACGGTTGCCCTGTGCAACGGCATTGATCCGCTTTTCCTCTGGAAATCCAGGCCCACCACCGACACCTTGGACGTTTACAAAAGGGTCCATACAGCATTGGAGAATTTGTCTCGTGGGCCCACTGCAATTACGCCCTCAACGCCTCCCGCTCTACATCAAAGCACACCATTTCACTGGAGCCACAACCCAGCTCCTTGACCAGGTTTTCTTGCCGTTTGATATGCTGCCACCGTCCGGCATATTCCATAATGAAAGTCACTTTAACAGACATTTCGGCAACCAAGTCCACTTAGCCAGAGACCCCCCTTCCCCCCAGAAAAAATATCCTTATTTTTTTTCCACGAGTCAGTCCCTTTTTAGCAGGGACGCTTGCCCGCATTCTCCACCATATGTAAGGGATCGTCTTTTTATTCGGGGGTCATTCTCACAGACTTCTTCCAGACAAAGGCTTTAGTGTCCAAACAGTGCATTTATTTGGCAGTCTTCATGCACAAACAGCAACAAAACATAAATCAAAACAAATCCTCAGCCATCTGGCCACTGACTAAACAGTATAGTCCCCCTCTAGTAGGATCCGGGTCTACCACCCAGCTCCCCAAAACACCTCAGTGTCAGAGGGTCCTAGCTCCCACAGGCTTTAGCACTGCCTGCTTCTTCCTCAGACTGAGAGCCCCACCCAAGTCCAGCAACAGGATTAAATAGCATCCCTGGACATGGGCATATTCCAAAATCCCGGACTGGAGCATGGGGAACAGGCACCCACCCAACACATTGCCTGTTCCCAGTAAAAGCCCGCCCCGGACTAGCTGGAGCCAGCTAAGCTAACTATCTTGGTGTCCACCAACTAACTTGGTGGCCACCTATATCTAGAGCATTTACTCCACCAAGGTCGGGCCCCTTGGTGACATGCTCCTGGTGCAAACAACACCCCTTTTTCATGCTTCCCCGGGACTTTACTGCATCCATCACTATTCACATTGCCACAGCGCTTTCCTCCCGATCTCGCACAGGCATGTCTCTCCTACCATTCTAGTCTCTGCTTCGCCGCTCCTCATGCGGTCACATGGTCTGCTCAGCTTTCTGCCTATTATACATGCTCCCTCAGTCCCTCTGCCCAATGTTTAAATGCAGCATATCTCATGGCAACCCGGCACGGTCCTTTACAATTTTACTGCTCTACTCATACCAGCACTCCTGTTCCATACCAGTGCAGTTAACAAAAACAGCCAACAGCCAGTAATGGCTCTATACGGCCCATTAAAAAAAAAGGGAAAACTCGTATTCTACACTTTAAATTCATTCATGATGCCTGACACGTTTGTTCAAGTGTGCACTCATAATCCATCATTTCTGTTGCCTGATACGTTATTACGCTCACGTTTTTTATTTTCATTTATGTTGCCTGTCACGTTCAGGCTTAAGTTTTTAATTCACCATTTCTGTTGCATGGTACGTTATTCATGCTTACATTTTATGTCATTTATGTTGCCTGTCACGTACTGGCTTACGTTTTTAATCCATAAGGTCCATGCCTGACACATTATCCAGACTTACGTTTTTTAACTCATAAGGTCCATGCCTGACACGTTATCCAGGCTTACGTTTTTCATCCATAAGGTCCATGCCTGACACGTTATTTAGGCTTACGTTTATAAATTCATAATTTCTGTTGCCTGTTATGTTATTCATGCTCACGTTGTCATTAGTTTGCGTTTCCTGTCACCTCAATCAGGCTCACATTCTCAAATTATATTCATAAATCATGTAACGTTTGCTGCTCGTTATGTTTTTCAAGTTTATGTTATTGTTATTCTATGTCATCCGGTCTTACGCTTCTAGTTCATTTCTGTTCTCTGGTACGTTACTCAGTCCATGTTTATTAGGGCTACCAGCCTGTCATTCCAGGCTCATGCGAATTAACCTTCATTCCCCTGTACGTTTTCTAGGTCTGATCCCAGGTGTTTCTCATCTTCGTTTTTTCCTAGTCCGTTCTTCAGGTACCATTAACAGACTCCTTCACTTGGGTGTACACGTTTGATCATTGTTCACCCCTTCCGTTCAGTTCACTTTCCTCCCCTTTGTGGTTTTTCCCCAGGTTCCTCACAGGTAAGCATCACGCGATAGTTTCATTAGTCACCAGCACCATCTCTAGTTTCATTCTCTTCACACTTCACGGTCTCAGATCTCTCTCCTACACTCCAGGGCCTTCAGTCCGGCCGTTAATTCTCGTCATTATTATCTCACAGCCGCGGTATGTCGCATATATCAAATATTGAAGAAGCCTCATCGGTCGCTGAATCTTCCGCTTATGGGCATGCCAGCATCATGTCTCTAAGAAGTTGGACAGTACCCAAGCTGATGACAGAACTTAAAAAAAGAGGGATCCATTATCCAGCTTCCGCCCGGAAGGCAGAGTTATATAGACTTTTGATGTCTGAGCCAACAGCCCCTCCGGTGGAGCAAGTCTCCATGTCCACTGTTCAACTGTCATTAGAACAACTGCATTCCATGATCAATAACATTTCCACCTCAGTTTCGGATATGAAGGCTAGGCTGATTGCGGTAGAATCCAGGAAACTGGCATCCACTTCCTCTGCCCCTCCCGTCCCAATTGCCTCTACTTCACTTTTCCCAGGTAGGGTCCCAAGCACGCCTGAGGTAGCCCCGTCACATTTTGTACCTGACAACATCAAAAAATATATCCTGGGGGGTAAAGACGTTAATCTAGCTTCCATCTTCCTAGCCACGCACGACACAATAGACAACAAGACCATCGCTAATCTGTTCAGCCCAACCTGAGAGGTGGGAGGAATTGGACACCTATCTGTACAGGGTCACAGATCTGGGACTCAAGTACGGTGGGCACGCTTTTTATGACTATCACCGCTTGTTCTCTGCTAAGGCTGCCGCCACCCTTGCTCAGTTCCAGTATGTCACCAACTGGGCTTCCATGGACATGGAGCTATTTTGTCGGCATTTCGCGGGCCTCAAGGCCCCAGCATGTGCCTCATGCCAGTCCATCCTCCACGCGTTTTAAATTCAGCTGCACGCTCTCCCTAGCTGCACGCACGTCTCGTAGTGCCCCTTCCACCCTCCCCTTTTCTCTTATATCTCACTGGGGTGTTCTGCCCCCTTATAGGCCTACCCTCGTTCATGGCTAAGGGCACTCCACCAGCCATCCAGTTTAGGTCAATAATCAATAGTCAGGACAGGCTAGTCTCCGCCACTTGTCACAGTCCAGGTTCCTCTTCCTCCGTAGCCTCGACCACAAATATATATATATATATATATATATATATATATATATATATATTATTTTTTTTACTATACTAAAACTAGTAACTATAGCTATTGTTGGACCCACCTACTTGTGTGTTGGCGAGTAGAGTTGAGGGAACCCGAACTTTAAAGTTCGGGTTCGTACCGAACTTTGGGGTTTTCGGCACCCGGACCCGAACCCAAACAATTCGGGTTCGGTGTTCGGCGATTTTTTTGGCGCTTTTTGAAAGGGTGCAAAGCAGCCAATTAACAAGTGTCATACTACTTGCCCCAAAAGGCCATCACAGCCATGCCTACTATTGGTATGGCTGTGATTGGTCAACTGCAGCATGTGACCCAGCCTCTATTTAAGCTGGAGTCACATAGCGCCCCCGTCACTCTGCTTGGATTCGTGTAGGGAGAGGCTGCAGCTGCTGTGAGGGAGAGATCAGGGAGAAATCTTATCAAGAACTGGTTTATGTACTCAGCAATCTACAGAAAAGGTGTTTTGTGGGTGCAGTGCACAATTTTTTTAAGCCTGTCCTGAGCCAACTACTGCTGAAAACTAACTTTTATTTCTTCACTTAGTCAATATCAATATATGATCGGCAGAAATTTTATGCAACTATAGTGCAGCAGCATAGGCTATCTGCAAGTCCAGAAATACAGCTTTGGTATACTGGGGTGAAAAAACCCTCTAATATACTACTCATCTGGGATTAGACAAGCATAAGTGACTGTCACATTTAGGACAGAAATGCAGCTTTTTGATTAGGGTGAAAAAAGCCTCTAACATACTGCACATCTGGGATTACACGTGCATAAGTCACTGTCACATTTAGGACAGAAATACAGCTTTTTGTTACTGGGGTGAAAAAAAACCTCTAATATACTGCACATCTGTGATTACAAGTGCATAAGTCACTGTCACATTTTGGACAGAAATACAGCTTTTTGGTTACTGGGGTGAAAAAACCCTCTAATATACTGCACATCTGTGATTACACATGCATAAGTCACTGTCACATTTAGGACTGAAATACAGCTTTTTGGTTAGGGTGAAAAAACACTCTAATATAATGCACATCTGTGATTACACATGCATAAGTCGCTGTCATATTTAGGCCAAAAAATACGGCTTTGGCATATTGGGGTGAAAAAAGCCTCTAATATACTGTACATCTGTGATTACACGTGCATAAGTCACTGTCACATTTAGGACAGAAATACAGCTTTTTGGATACTGGGGTGAAAAAAGCCTCTAATATACTGCACATCTGTGATTACACGTGCATAAGTCACTGTCATATTTAGGACAGAAATACAGCTTTTTGGTTACTGGGGTGAAAAAAGCCTCTAATATACTGCACATCTGTGATTACACATGCATAAGTCACTGTCACATTTAGGACAGAAATACAGCTTTTTGGTTACTGGGGTGAAAAAAGCCTCTAATATACTGCACATCTGTGATTACACGTGCTTAAGTCACTGTCACATTTAGGACAGAAATACAGCTTTTTGGTTAGGGTGAAAAAAGCCTCCAATATACTGCACATCTGTGATTACACGTGCATAAGTCACTGTCACATTTAGGCCATGAATACGGCTTTGGCATACTGGGGTGAAAAAAGCCTCTAATATACTGCACATCTGTGATTACACGTGCATAATTCACTGTCACATTTAGGACAGAAATACAGCTTTTTGGTTACTGGGGTGAAAAAAGCCTCTAATATACTGCACATCTGTGATTACACATGCATAAGTCACTGTCACATTTAGGACAGAAATACAGCTTTTTGGTTACTGGGGTGAAAAAAGCCTCTAATATACTGCACATCTGTGATTACACGTGCTTAAGTCACTGTCACATTTAGGACAGAAATACAGCTTTTTGGCTAGGGTGAAAAAACCCTCTAATATACTGCACATCTGTGATTATACGTGCATAAGTCACTGTCACATTTAGGGCCCACTACTGGAGGACGAGGAGGATGAGGAGGAGGATGGGGATGAAGCAGGTTCACAGCAGGGTGGCATCCAGCGCAGCTCGGGCCCATCACTGTTGCGTGGATGGGGGGATACGAAGGATGCAGACGATACGCCTCCCACAGAGGACAGCTTGTCCTAACCTCTGGGCAGCCTGGCACACATGAGCGACTACATGCTGCAGTGCCTGCGCAACGACTACAATGTTGCCCACATTTTAACGTGTGCTGACTACTGGGTGGCCACCCTGCTGGATCCCCGTTACAAAGACAATGTGTCGTCCTTAATTCCCTCACTGGAGCGTGATCGGTATATGCGCGACTACAGGCGCACGCTGGTAGACGCGCTCCTGAGAGCATTCCCGAATGACGCCGGGGGACAAGTGGAAGCACAAGGCGAAGGCAGGGGAGGAGGAAGAGGTCGCCAATGCAGCTGTGTCAGCGCCAGCACCTCAGAAGGCAGGGTTAGCATGGCCGACATGGGGTAAAGCTTTGTCACCTCGCCGCAACAACCGGCCCCAACTGCTGATATGGAGCGTGTTAGCAGGAGGCAGCATTTGAACAACATGGTGGAACAGTACCTGTGCACACGACTACACGTACTGACTGATGGTTCTGCCCCATTCAATTTCTGGGTCTCCAAATTGTCTACATGGCCAGAGCTTGCCCTGTATGCCTTGGAGGTGCTGGCCTGCCCGGCAGCCAGTGTACTCTCTGAACGTGTATTTAGCACGGCAGGAGGCGTCATTACAGACAGACGCAGCCGCCAGTCCACAGCCAACGTGGACACACTCACGTTTATTAAAATGAACCAGGCTTGGATCCCACAAGACTTGTCTGTACCTTGTGCAGAATAGACATTTATACCACCATCATACATACATTCTTGTACTCAAGTCAAGTGCAATGATTCTTTGTTTTATTTTTTTTTATTTGTCCCAATATTTTGGGGGCTACCTACCCCAATAAAAATAAAATAAAAACATTGTTGGCTACCTGTTCCTCCTCCATTGCTGCCTCCACCTACAACACCACATTCACCGCCTCCTCAACCTCAGACTCCATATCCACCTCCTTCTCTGAGTTGCAGGTTAATAATTTGTAATTTTTAGTTATTTTATTTCATTTTAAGTTATTTCCCTATCCACATTTGTTTGCAGAGCAGTTGCCATAATCTTAAGCACATTTTACTGCCTTTTACCTCCCTCTAGCCTTTTCAAGGACTATTTTAGAGCCATTTTAATTCAAAAAAGTGCAAATTTTAGTGCCCTAAATTGAAAAAATTCTTATTTTCAATTGTCGGGTGACATTTTACCATTTTTGCCATATACAAACCCCTGCTGTGCCTGGGTGACAGGGGCCTAAATCTCTCAAAATCCTCTGTTGTATTGCTGGGTGACATGAACCCCCTTTTGCCGTGAATGAACCCCTGCTGTGCCTGGGTGACAGGGGCCTAAATCTCTCAAAATCCTCTGTTCTATTGCTGGGTGACATGAGCCCCCTTTTCCTGTTACTGAACCTCTGCTCTGCATTGCTGACAGGGGCCTAAATCTCTCAAAATCCTCTGTTGTATTGCTGGGTGACATGAACCCCCTTTTGCCTGCAAGTCGTGCTGTGCCGCTAAAGAGGACACACCTAGCCGGTGGTGGACGCAGCAGAGCCTGCAAGTCAAATACTGCGCCGCAGTCCTGTACAGAAAGGCCTAGCAAAACATATAACCCTAACTATCTAACTACTATAAGGCCTAGGCTAGTCTCTGTTACTTCAGGTGCCACACAGTAGAATACAATCAGTAACCAGGTGTACTGACCTGCGTCCATTCTGGGCCAGAGGATGCCGCTTACCCGGGATGGCCACCAACCTCTCAGCAACCGTGCGGCCTTGCTTGATAATAAAACTGCCCACACGCTGTACACTGTCTTCCTGGAACAATCTCTCTTTCAAAGAGCTGGATCCAGTAAGGGGACAACAGCTAATCTCCTTCCTCTGCGTGTCCATTCACTCCCGGACTTCCGCAAGCCAGGATGGAATCGTATTCAGTCTCTCAAAGAACAGTGCTTCCACCATGTTAGATCAGCACTTCCTGGTTTTAGAAGCAGCAAGCATGAGACATCATCTGCTTTACATATTCAGATCCCAGAGTGTGCTGCCTGTGCTGCAAAACAGTGACCTCTAGTGCCCGGAATGCCAAATGACAGCTCCAATACAAATTAAACATGAACATTATACAGGCAGAGTTTATCCACAATCTCACATGCCACCCCACTCGAAGTTGTTGTCCTCGGCAACTCTCCCCATACAAACTCTTCCTGAGCATAGCGCTGTGGAGGCACACCAGCATTGGGCCTTGCGGACCTTCTCAGATTGAAGGTTTCAGAAGTACTGGGGACATCAGGCATATTTGACGAGAGGAGATGTTGACTGTTCAGCATTGCACCTGGGTGGCAAACCTGTCACAGCCGGAACCTCGTTGGACACCTGGGTAGGGACAACCCACCATTCCTCCTCTTCCTCATCTGAGGGACTTTCCTCCATATTCGGAGCGTGAGGAGGCACCCCCTCCATGCACACCGGCTCATCAAAATTGCAACGTCTCAACATATTACGATGTAAGTTCCGTGAGGGTCCCCCTGTCCCTACTGGCTCTACCTCATAGACCGGAATAGCGGGGTCTACCCTTCTCTTCACCGTGTATGAAACTGCCTTCCACCGTCCATCCAACTTCCCAGACGGCCGTTTGGCTTTGACCATCACCCAATCACCCGGGACATACCCATCTTTCTGCACTGGTCTTGGGTTAGGGTGTATCACCTGTCCCAGGCGCTCCCCCACAACCTTGTGGACCGCTTTCAGCCGGCAGCGGTGCTCCTGCACCCATGCGGTGGTACTTCTCGGTGGGGGCTCCATCGGGTTGGGCATGTGGAGATCTTCAATCTCCCGTCCGGCTCGTCCAAACATGAGCATATGTGGAGAGTATCCGGTGGTACTGTGTACTCTGTTGCTATAGGCCCACATCAACTCAGGTAGGTACGCGGGCCACTGGGCTTTTTGACTGTCTTCCAGAGTCCACAGCATCTGAAGCAAGGTGCGATTGAAGCGTTCGCATGCTCCGTTTCCTTGTGGGTGATACGGAGTGGTGCGGGAGCGTTCAATCCTATACAGTTGGTACAGTTCATTCATTAGAGTACCCTGAAAGCATGCTCCCTGGTCAGAATGTATCCTCCGTGGACACCCGAACACCTGTATAAAGTGTTTATAGACAGCTTCGGCGGCCGACTCTGCGGTTTAGTCTCTGGTGGGCACAGCCACCGCATACTTGGTAAAGTGATCTGTCATTACTAGACAGTACGAGTGTCCCGAGGTAGAGTACCCAATCTGTACATAATCGATCATCAGAAGTTCTAAGGGTGCTGAGGTGCGGATGGTCTGCACAGGAGCCCGCTGTTCAGTACTCTTACTCAACCCACAGGATCGACACTTGAGACATGCCGCGGCCACCATGTCGGCCAGATCTGGACAGTATACCAGCCGTTGGAGCCACTTGAACATTTTGTCGCTCCCAAAATGAGCTCCCTTTTCATGAGCTTCCCTGGCGGTCTCCAGGGACATGGGAATGACAATCTGTTGCCGGTACTGCAGCTCTGACTGTAAGTACAGTCATGTGAAAAAATTAGGACACCCTTTGAAAGCATGTGGTTTTTTGTAACATTTTTAATAAATGGTTATTTCATCTCCGTTTCAACAATACAGAGAGATTAAAGTAATCCAACTAAACAAAGAAAACTGAAGAAAAGTCTTTTCAAGATCTTCTGTAAATGTCATTCTACAAAAATGCCTATTCTAACTGAGGAAAAAGATAGGACACCCTCACATGTATTCCCTCTTAAATTGGCTCAGATCTCACACAGGTATATCACACCAGGTGCACATAATTAGTAGATCGTTACTCTGCATGTTGAATGAGGCTTGCCCTATTTAAACCTCAGACATTTAGTTTGGTGTGCTCCTGACTGTTGAAGTGAGAGTGAGCACCATGGTGAGAGCAAAAGAGCTGTCAGAGGACTTCAGAAAAAATATTGTAGCAGCCTATGAGTCTGGGAAGGGATTTAAAAAGATCTCAAAAGATTTTGAAATCAGCCATTCCACTGTCCGGAAGATAGTCTACAAGTGGAGGGCTTTCAAAACAACTGCCAACATGCCCAGGACTGGTCGCCCCAGCAAGTTCACCCCAAGAGCAGACCACAAGATGCTAAAAGAGGTATCCAAAAACCCTAAAGTGTCATCTCGAGAACTACAGCAGGCTCTGGCTACTGTTGATGTAGAAGTACATGCCTCTACAATCAGAAAGAGACTGTACAAGTTTAACTTGCATGGGAGGTGTGCAAGGAGGAAACCTTTGCTTTCCAAGAGAAACATCGAGGCCAGACTGACATTTGCCAGCGATAAAGTTGACAAAGACCAGGACTTCTGGAATAATGTTCTTTGGACAGATGAGTCCAAAATTGAATTATTTGGACACAACAGCAGAGGACATGTTTGGCGTAAACCAAACACAGCATTCCAAGAAAAGAACCTCATACCAACTGTGAAGCATGGAGGTGGAAGTGTCATGGTTTGGGGCTGCTTTGCTGCAGCAGGACCTGGTCAGCTCACCATCATAGAATCCACGATGAATTCTACTGTGTATCAGAAGGTGCTTGAAGAACATGTGAGACCATCAGTTAGAAAATTAAAGCTGAAGCGGAACTGGACCATGCAACATGACAATGACCCAAAACATACTAGTAAATCAACCAAAGATTGGCTGAAAAAGAAGAAATGGAGAGTCCTGGAATGGCCAAGTCAAAGTCCAGATTTGAATCCCATTGAGATGCTGTGGGGTGACTTGAAAAGGGCTGTACGTGCAAGAAACCCCTCAAACATCTCACAGCTGAAAAAGTTCTGCATTGAGGAGTGGGGTAAAATTTCCTCAGACCGATGTCGAAGACTGGTAGATGGCTACAAGAACCGTCTCACTGCAGTTATTTCAGCCAAAGGAGGTAACACTCGCTATTAGGGGCAAGGGTGTCCTATCTTTTTCCTCAGTTAGAATAGGCATTTTTGTAGAATGACATTTACAGAAGATCTTGAAAAGACTTTTCTTCAGTTTTCTTTGTTTAGTCGGATTACTTTAATCTCTCTGTATTGTTGAAACGGAGATGAAATAACCATTTATTAAAAATGTTACAAAAAACCACATGCTTTCAAAGGGTGTCCTAATTTTTTCACAAGACTGTATATGATCTGGCACAGGAGGCCCTGGGTAATTTTCAGCTTGTCCCACTGCCTTAACAACTTCTGACCCTCTGGGATCAGGCGGGCTCGTTCTTCTGGCCGAGGCCAGATCTTGCTCCGAACCCATTCTTTCACTTTCCACAAATCCCATCAACTATCCTGGACTCTCTCCCAATCAGTCAACGTTTTCCCCAGCACTAGCGTCATTCCAGACGCCACCCCACTTGAATGTGCCACATCCAGGAACAGAGGTAAGCGACCAAGGTCAGGAGTTTCAGTATCCTCTAACTCCTCATCGGCTCTCTGAGTCGACTGTCCTACTGGAACTCGAGAGAGTGCATCGGCGTTGCCGTTCTCCCTACCAGACCGGAACTTGATGCGGTATTGGTACTTAGAGAGGCGGGCCAACCATCTTTGCTCGAGTGCACCGAGCTTGGCATTCTCCAGGTGTGCCAACGGGTTGTTGTCTCTCATCACGGTCACTTCTGCACCAGTCAGGTATTCTGCAAACCTTTCGATCATGGCCCACACCAGTGCCAGTAGTTCCAGTTTAAAGGAGCTATAGTTATCAGGGTTGCGTTCTGACTCTCTTAGGGACCGGCTCCCATAGGCGATGACTCTCTCCCGTCCATCCTGGACTTGGGACAATACGGCCCCCAGACCATGTAGGCTTCCATCAGTATACAGCAGGAATGGGGTGTCAAACCGTGCGTAAGCCAGGATCGGGGCATTAGTCAGCGCCTCTTTCACCGCTTCAAAGGCCTCTTGTTGCCGGGGCCCCCAGTCGATGGGGCGTTTCTTCGGGCCCCCAGCCGTGCCTCTTAGCAACTCATTTAACGGGCCCACTAGATGAGTGAATTTGGGTATAAACCTCCTGTAGTAGCCGGCCAGTCCCACGAACGCCCGTACCTCCCGTAGCGTACTTGGCCAGGGCCACTTCTGAACGGCCTCCACCTTGCTGGGGGGCGGTTTTACCCCCTCCTGGGTGACCACATGTCCTAAGTACTCTATCTGCTGTCAGAACAGCTGGCATTTTTTTGGCTTGATCTTGAGCCCATGGTCTCGTAGCCGTCCCAAGACTTGTCGCAGCTTCTGGAGGTGATCTTCAAAGGAAGCCCCGAACACTACTATGTCATCCAGGTATATCAATACTGATTCGAAGTTGAGGTCCCCCAGACAGTGTTCCATCAATCGCTGGAATGTCCCCGGAGCATTGGAGAGGCCGAAGGGCATCCGGTTGAACTCGTAGAGTCCCATAGGTAGAATGAAGACCGTCTTGGCTTTGTCCTTCTTGGCCACCGGCACCTGCCAGTACCCACTAGCCAGGTCAAGAGTTGAGAAGAACTTTGCTTGGCTTAGGGCTGATAATGACTCCTCAATCCGCGGAAGGGGGTAGGCATCCCGGACGGTCTGAGCATTCAGCTTCCGATAATCCACGCAGAACCGGAGACTCCCGTCTTTCTTCCGCACCAAGACTACCGAAGCAGCCCACGGACTTTGACTCTCCTGGATCACCCGGTTCTCCAACATGCTGGCCACCATATCTTTCACCTCCTGATACATCTTAGGTGGGATCTGCCGGTAACGTTCCCTGATCGGCGCAGCATCGCCTGTTGGGATTTCATGTTCGATAGCAGTAGCACACCCAAAGTCCTCATCATGACTTGAGAAGGCCTCCTGAAATTCCCAGAGAGTGTCTTCCAGCAGCTTTTGTTCCCCCAGGGTCAGGGTTCTGCAGTCCACCCCCATATGGGCCATGATCACTCGACCGTTCCACTCCGCTGTCGGGGTTTCCCTTGAATGGATCTCCACAGTATAAGTCCAGGCTGATCTCCTATCCGGCTGCAGCGTGAAGCCCCTTCGTCGAACGATACCCCCTTCGGACACATAAACTTTGGCCAGCAGGGTGTTTGCGGGGACGGTTAACTCGCAGTCCTCAACATTACAGCAGCGTATAGGCACACATCCGTCCTTCATAATGGCAAGGGCCCGGGCTACCAGTGGACGATCTGCTTTTCTTCTTGATAAGCAGGTTCGATTAGGACCTCCAGTCCATTCAATCGTCGTCCAGCCCCCACTGGCAGCATCAATATTCGCTCTTGTCGAGGTGGGATCTTCAGCGGGGTCCCTTGGAGCACCCTCACCTATCCAATGGCCCGACCAGACAGGTTACTCTTTTACAGGCTACAGCTCCTCACCATCTGTTGTAAGACCTTCTGGGTAGGCCGGTGTGCGGTGGCCTCACCGGGGTTGTTCTGGGTGGAGTGGCACGAGGTGTGGGGACCGTTTTCAGACACCGGGATGGTTCTGCCTTCATCTGGGACACTTCCAGCCGAAGCTCTTTCAATTCCGCCTGCAGGGCCTGGGCCAATTCCTTTAAGGACTCCAATTCTTCAGACCCCGGCCGGCCCCTTGTAACATGAGTGCTATTCACCACTCTTGCTGCCGCAGGTATGGGCTCTTCCTCTCTCTCTACGGCGGCTAAGTAGACAATGTAGAATGTTATATCGGCCATTGTTCGGGTCATCTCTTGTAATTTATCTTGTAAGAATTTATTGGAGAGCCCCACTATGAACTGATCTCGTAGAAGTCGATTTACCTCCCGGAAGGCGCCCATGGCCTCAGGGTCTCGTCGTTGTATCTCATTCAGAGTCTCCTGTAGAGCATTGGAATATTGCATCAGGGTCTCGCCCTCCCGCTGGGGTCGGTTAAAAAAGTGACTCCGTAACTGTACCACTTTGGCCCACCCCCCTTGGGCTCTCTCTAGCAGGGAGAATATCTTCTCTAGGGTATCTCTCTCTGAGTCAGGCCTTACCATCACTGTCCGCCTGACATCACCCTCTAGGGCTCCCAACGCAACCTCGGCCCGCAGTTCGGGGGTCAGGTTACACATTTTAACCGCACTTCGCACCCTTTCAGTCCAGTCCTGCAATGTCATGTTTCTACCGTCATACTTTGGCATATGACGCAGCAGTGCCCCTACAGGGATATATCCTACTGGGGTAGCCATATTGTTGAGGGCAAGCTAGACTTGCGCCTGTGCACCCTGGGCTGGGTCCTGATCCGGCACCAATGGCGCCGGGGGGCGATCTCCCGCCGCGTTCCCGTCCATAACGGTCGCTGTATCCTGCCGACTACGCCAAGTTGTAAGCCATGTACCGGGGTGGGCTCCCCAGGATACAGCGAAGTCACAGACAAGAAAAGCGACACTGACACCAGCTTTATATGCAAGAACAGAAACTTTACTTTAACAATAGTGAAAACACAACAATATAAGTATACACCGACTAAGTTATACCCCAGGCCCACAGTCACCATCCCTGTCCGAAGGACAGGCCTAGCCCGATAGCGCACACAGCAGAGCCTGCAAGTCGTGCTGTGCCGCTAAAGAGGACACACCTAGCCTGTGCTTCAAAACAGTGGCCTCTAGTGCCCGGAATGCCAAATGACAGCTCCAATACAAATTAAACATGAACATTATACAGGCAGAGTTTATCCACAATCTCACAACAGGGGCCTAAATCTCTCAAAATCCTCTGTTCTATTGCTGGGTGACATGAACCCCCTTTTGCCGTGAATGAACCCCTGCTCTGCATTGCTGACAGGGGCCTAAATCTCTCAAAATCCTCAGTTCTATTGCTGGGTGACATGAACCCCCTTTTGCCGTGAATGAACCCCTGCTCTGCATTGCTGACAGGGAACTAAATTTAGTGAAAACATCTGTTACTGAGCGGAAGATGCGCGACTACAAGCGCGCGCTGATGATAGCATTCCCACCTGACAGCGGGGGCACAGTGAAAGCACAAGGCGAAGGCAGAGGAGGAGAAAGAGGTCACCAACGCAGCTGGGGCACCACCAGCACCTGAGAAGGCAGGGTTAGCATGGCCAAAATGTGGATAAGCTTTGTCAGCCTTGGAGGTGCTGACCTGCCCTGCAGCCAGTGTATAGTGTGAACGTGTGTTTAGTACAGCAGAGAGCATTATCACAGGCCGCAGCCAATGTGGGCAAGCTTACGTTTATTAAAATGAACCAGGCATGGAAAATAACACAAATCAGTGTTGGCTACCTATTTCTCCTTCACCGCCGCTTCCACCTACACCGCCACGTCAACCTACACCGCCACATACACCCATCCACCACCTCCTCAACCTCCTACTCCTAGATCCAGATTGTTATTTTAAATTTTTCAGTATTTTATGTTATTTTAAGTCATTTCCCTATCCACATTTGTTTGCAGAACAGTTGTCATGCTCTTAAGCACATTTTGATGCCTTTTGCAGCCCTCTAGCCCTTTCCAGGACTATTTTAGAGCCATTTTAGTGCCCAAAAGTTCGGGTCCCCATTGACTTCAATGGGGTTTGGGTTCAGGGTCAGGTTCAGGTCCCGAACCTGAACTTTTTTTTCAAGTTCGGCCAAACCTGCCGAACCCGAACATCCAGGTGTCCGCTCAACTCTATTGGCGAGCCTTCTGCCATTGTGGTCCTGACTGGAACATGTGGCCGCTTTTAGTTTTTTTTCCAGGGCCACATTAAGTGACCTCCCAGTTTTTGGGGAGATATTTTGTGTGCCATAGCAGTATTTTCTGATGCACTATTTAGCTCTGCTGGGGTCGTATAATGTCCCGCAATATGGTGTTGCTTTCCCGGCCTACTTGTGTTGACCCTGCCTTCAGTTAGTTTGGGCCCCACTACAAAATAGGGCCACTTTGAGTTTTTTCCAGGCCCACTTTAAGTTCCCAGTCTGCCACTGGCAATGGGCCCTTAATCTCATAATCAGTTTGAGTTAATGGAAAAACTTTTTCAAGAGAACAATACCTTGATTTTATCCATATCAGTTTTATTCTGAGTATTTTAATATCTTTTTTTTTTTAACTCTTGTTTTTTTGCCTCAGCATGATTGCAATTGATTCAAATTATTAAACCTCCACTGATCGGCTGAAATCACAATTACCCCATAGCGACTACTAGAGGAGAAGAACAGTATTGCATGCAGGACATTCATAATTTGGTAGCCATGTAACACAAGATTGGGCTGAGTCTTCTGGCGCAGAAGCCGATCTTTCTTAGGAGGTCTCTGACAAATAGAAGAAATGGCATAAGACAGGACATCTGCACAGGGCTGTCTTCCTGATATAACCCCTGTAACCTGTATGAATTAGTGTGGCTGGTTGTTAGAAGAAGACATACTGTTTATAGCTTATCTGACAGAGACCCATTCTAGTAACATCAGCTGTTTGTCACCAATGACAATATTGTCTACTCAAGCCAAGAAAAGAACATTAGCAAATGGTGTTGAAAACTGATCTGGCAAATTAAAGAGAAGTTCTTCTCCTAACAATATGCTTTATTTTAATTATCATCAGGCCATTTTTTTAAAAAGTAATTACATTTCTAATTACTGCTGATTCTTGCCATTCTATTATATGGCTGAAGCCAAACAAACAGCATTTTTGTGTTTAGTTTTAATTTTGTAGACACAGCACAGACAATACCCATAATGCAAGAGGTGTATCATACAATCACCATCTG
Organism: Bufo bufo; assembly: GCF_905171765.1. Classification (NCBI taxonomy): domain Eukaryota; kingdom Metazoa; phylum Chordata; class Amphibia; order Anura; family Bufonidae; genus Bufo; species Bufo bufo. The sequence goes on from NC_053395.1 coordinate 52,287,722, forward strand.
CTCTAACTTGAAAGTATACCGTATTCAATTTTAGCTTTATTAATTAAATTCAAGTGTATAGACGAGGGATATGGACCTCATTTATCTAAATTGTCTAGACTGGCCTATTGCCCAATCACAGAGTGGTGTTCATCAGAGCCCTGGTGTCACGGGAGGTAAGAAAAGGGAAGGAGACAGAACACGACAAGGCAAACAAAACAACTGACTAGGCCCCAAATGCTAGGGAACAAAGGGGTCACCTCCTAGCAATCCCTAAAACACTTTCCCTAAGCTGCTATGCCCATGTGCATATCTCGATGGTAGATATGCACATGCCCATGTACCTAAGGCTGTAACACACTGAACCAAACCCTCAGCTGTAGGGAAGAGGGAAAGAGACACCCAGCTCCTTCAACAACCGAAGGAGCTAGCATCGCCCTAGAGGCCTAGTAAAAACAGACACAGAAGGAAAAAGGAGGAATAAATAGCCTCATCAATTACCTAAAGAACAACACCTGGGAGGAGGTGGGATTCAGTTCAAACCCACAACAAAACACACTGTCAGATCGAGTCACATGCAGCAACTCTGACAGATCTCCTCAGAACACTCACAGGGCAGGGCGTGACACTTGGTGTAAGGAATTTACCCATCTGTGCTCAAAGGGTTGCCATGCTGACCAGTCAAGCCTCGGGTGGTTGACCTATCAGTGAGACTGGAAGCTGATCCATTCAGGTTCCTGGCTCAGAGTCCAATCCCAGAGCTAGGATGGGGGATTTGAGACTGCTACTCAGTGATTACAATTGCCTGTGATCGCATAAATTATCCTGGCTCTGTTTTTACCTCTGTGCATTGTAGCTAAACTTAAAGGTGTTGTACCATCTCAGACATTGGGGGCATATGGCTAGGATATGCCCCTGATGTATGATAGGTGCGGGTCCCACCTACTGTATACTTGCAACTGAGCTGGCAAAGTCCCGGAGGGCACACTGAGCATGCGTGGCCGCCCTCCATTCATTCCTATGGGACCGTCGAAAATAGCCAATCGGCACACTCAGCTATTTTCAGAAGTCCCATTGAAATGAATGGGAGGCTCATCATGCTTGTGCGGCCACTTCTCCATTCACTTCTATGGGGCTGACAGAAATATCCAAGCCAGCGCTCGGTTATTTTCAGCGCTGGCTTGGACCACAATGGCAGGAATGATTAGAGCAGGCATGGCCAACCTGCAGCTCTCCAGCTGTTGCAAAACTACAACTCCCAGCATGCAAAAACTGCCTACAGCTATCAGCCTACAGCAGGGCATGGTGGGAATTGTAGTTTTACAACAGTTGGAGAGCCGCAGGTTGGCCATCCCTGGAACAGAGGGTGGCCGTGAATGCGCGTTGCTCGCTCCGGGACTTTTCTAGCTTGGTCCGAAGTAATCTAGCGATATGCCCTTTATGTCTGAGATGGTACAACCCATTTAAGACCTGTTTGCTATCCCACTGTGTATCAACCTTAGCTTAATTTATCAATTACCCTCTCCTCTGCTGAACTTCTACTGATTCTCCTGGTATTCTGACTGTGGTTAGTTTTTGGATTAACCCATTGTCTGCTTAATTGGCTTCTACTGATTCTCCTGGTATTTTGAACTATGGCTAGTTTCGGGATTAGGGTCCATTCACACGTCCGTAAGTGTTTTGCGGATCCGCACATTGCGGATTCGCAAAACACGGACACTGGCAATATGCATTCCGCAATTTGCGGACCGCACATCGCTGGCACTATAATAGAAAATACCTAATCTTGTCCACAATTGCGGACAAGAATAGGACATGTTCTATTTTTTTGCGGAAACGGAAGCACGGATGTGGAAGTGCGGATCCGAAAATGTGGATGCGGACAGCACATTCTGGCCCCATTGAAAATGAATGGGTCTGCACCTCTTCCGCAAAATTGCGGAACGGATGCGGACCCATTTTGCGGACATGTGAATGGACCCTTAACCACTCGTCTGCTGATTTGGCTCTGTCTGTCTCCTCTGGTTATGACCCTGCTTGTCTACTCATTTTTGCACACTGGTCATTCTGGTAGGTCTGCTTCTATCAAGCTTGCATTAGTTTTCTGCTACTTTACTCCCCAGACTTAAAGGGGTTATCTGAGTTATTTTTTTTGTTCTTTCTATGTTCCTAACTAATCAAATGTAACAGCTTTCCAATTAACTCACTTTATCTCCAGTGGCTGGTTTCTCAGATTTCACTGAGGGTCACATGACCTGTGATGTCAGCTTCTCTCCCTGCTCTGATAAAGGTCGTTTACAAGCCTGTAAATGAGACGTCACTGTGCTGGCCTCGCCCCCCCCCCCCCCCCCTCCTTCACTGCCGTCTACTCTCTGCTAGGATTCTTAACCCCTTCAGCTGCACAGCTCTGGAGGCAGTGAGGAGACAATTCTGGGCACAGAAGCTGAAGGACTAGAGAGAGCATTGCACAAGAAGGTAGGGGGAAGATCCTGTGTGTATCAGCAGTGTCATTATACAGCTAAGACTTGTAGTCCTACACATACAACATGCTGCAGAGTCTCCCAGCAGGCAGACATGTCACTCAGGGCAGCACTTGTATCCACTCCCCTAGCAGTGTCATTATACAGCTGGGACTTGTAGCCCTACACATACAACATGATGCAGAGTCTCCCAGCAGGCAGACATGTCACTCAGGGAAGCTCTTGTATTCACTCCCTTAGCAGTGTCATTATACAGCTGGGACTTGTAGTCCTACACATACAACATGCTGCAGAGTCTTCCAGCAGGCAGACATGTCACTCAGGGCAGTACTTGTATTCACCCCCTTAGCAGTGCAGGGGGAGGGGCAGAGGTTGTTTTTATTGCATGTAAACAAAGGGCCAAAAAAGAATCAGGGAAATAAGGAAATATATTTTTTTTTTTTGCATAAAACTTGCTTAGCTCAGTTATATATCAGATTTTCAGTGCTATATATTTTTTTTTCATAACTCGGACAACCCCTTTAACCTGGGTCCCTAGCAGCCCAGTCCATCTGGCCTTATGGCAGCCATTTGTCTCACTTCAGCAAATGGCTGATATTGCCTCCTTTGCTGGCTTGATTCATTTTTTCCATCACATCATGCACTGCTCCTTTCCAGGGGCTATGACCACCCTGCAATCCAGCAGTTGTGGTCGTGCTTGCACACTATATGAAAAGCCATCTTTTGGAACGATGGCCTCAAGTTGAAGAGGACCTTTGCACTGGATACAAGGACTAGCTTGAGAGTGGATGACCTTCATTCTTTGCTTTTAGCCCACCTTTTAGATAGCCCACCTTTATTAGAAAAAGACATTCCACTAGAGACAGCTGTGTTGAGGTTTTTGGCCCTCGTGAGTGCGGAGCATGGTACTTGCTGGCTAGATGGGGAGCATTTGATGTTGGAACTGTGGGTATAATGTCTCTGCTTGAGGAGATTGCCAAGTTGTTGTAGGGAGCCTTATAAATTGATTTATTATTCCTGTGGAAAAGCTCTTATCCAGGGTAGTCATCCAATAGGTGGCACTAAAGACACAGTTTTTGTCCTCCTGAATAAGAGGTTATGGGGGAGTGGTGCAAAGGAAAACTAACTTAGCTGTCCATAGCAACCAATGAGATTCCACCTTTCATTTTTCAGAACTCCTTCTGAAGATTTAAAAGATCAATCTGATTGGCTGCTATGTGCAACTAAGCCAGTTTTCATATTGCACCAGTTTTGATAAATTTCCCCCTATGTGTCTAGTATGAAAACTGCAAAAATATCAATAGTCACATAAAGATTAAAAAAACAGCCCTGTCATATTCTAGGTTCTTTAAAGTAGCCACCTTTTGCTTTGATTACTGCTTTGCACACTCTTGGCATTCTCTTGATGAGCTTCAAGAGGTAGTCCCCTGAAATGGTCTTCCAACAGTTTTGAAGGAGTTCCCAGAGATGCTTAGCACTTGTTGGCCCTTTTGCCTTCATTCCGCAGTCCAGCACACCCCAAACCATCTCGATTGGGTTCAGGTCCGGTGACTGTGGAGGCCAGTTCATCTGGCGCAGCACCCCATCACTCTCCTTCATGGTCAAATAGCCCTTACTTTCAAAGCTTTCCCAATTTTTCGGCTGACTGACTGACCTTCATTTCTTAAAGTAATGATGGCCACTGGTTTTTCTTTACTTAGCTGCTTTTTTCTTGCCATAATACAAATTCTAACAGTCTATTCAGTAGGACTATCAGCTGTGTATCCACCTGACTTCTCCTCAACGCAACTGATGGTCCCAACCCCATTTATAAGGCAATAAATCCCACTTATTAAACCTGACAGGGCACACCTGTGAAGTGAAAACCATTTCAGGGGACTACCTCTTGAAGCTCATCAAGAGAATGCCAAGAGTGTACAAAGCAGTAATCAAAGCAAAAGGTGGCTACTTTGAAGAACCTAGAATATGACATATTTTCAGTTGTTTCACACTTGTTTGTTATGTATATAATTCCACATGTGTTAATTCATAGTTTTGATGCCTTCAGTGTGAATCTACAATTTTCATAGTCATGAAAATAAAGAAAACTCTTTGAATGAGAAGGTGTGTCCAAACTTTTGGTCTGTACTGTATATATATATATCACATAGTGGGGCGGGGGGGGGGGGGAATGTTTCAGATTTTGCAGGAGCTTCAAATACCCTATGTGGCACCATTAACACAGAGGCTAAGGGTAGAACGGTAGAGAATGACACACGTATTGGCCTGGTACGCTGCTGGGGAGGCAGGGGACACTTTGGCTGTTTGTGCATTGATATACTGAAACATTGATGCATAAAATCATCCCACAAAAGGTACAAAGAATCTATTTATTTTAGCAATAATTAAATCTATTAGTATGTGTTCTAAGCAAGCTCGTAATGTGGAAAAAAGTAATCTAATGTTGTTTGTACAATGATTTTATTTTCAATTTTAATTATCTCAGAGGTAATTATCTCTTGAGGAAGATAGCGATTTCATTCCATTATGCCAAAGCTTTTTTTTCTTCTTGCAAAGCAAACTAAAGCACATGTTAATAATGGATATTTGGTATTTGAAAGAATATTGCAAGAACATACCCCGTACAGGAGTTACTTGACAGATGAACGAAGATTATTCACACAACGAAGATTATTCACACAGGGCGTGCTTATAGAGGACACAGAAGTAACCGTCACACCTGGAACCTGGTGCCTGATGGGGCCCAAAAGCCCCTTTGGCACATAAGTTGCCAGTATTTTAAATAGCACATGATAGGTGGGAGCAATAATACAGATTTTGCTATGGGGCCTAGGAGCTTCAAATTATACCTCTGAATTCACAGTTGACAAAACTTGGCATATCACAGGCAGATTGGCCCGCTGACATGATCATATAATGAATTATATTCCTGGCAATAAACCCAGGAACGTCAGCATTTATAAACCAAGTCTATGGTTCCACAAATCCCACATGGCCAATAGGAATCAGTGAAAAGTAATTAGATTGTTTCTTGACATCTTGATAAATGGGGCTAAAAAGCCAGCTGCAGATGGCCTCCTCTGATCTCTCTGCAGTCTTCCTTAAATTTCTGGGCCTTATATTTTGTGGCCCCTTAGTTTAATCTAACATGCCGTAAAAAATAAATTCTTTATCCTGTCTCTGGAAAAGTAGCAGTTTATATAATATGTGCTTATTTTTGGTCTATGTGCTCTTCGCTTTCGTATGTCCGTTCTGCAGTCCCACAAAAAAGATAGAACATCTCCAACGGATGCAACACAGACGTCATCCATATTTTTCGCAGATCTGCGTTTTGAGATCTGACAAGCATGATCTGACAAACCCTGAGGCATGGTTCACACGTTGTGCATGCCCCACGGCCAAAGTGTACACATGGAACTGCCAAAGTTGTGCCTGCATAAATTGGTGCAGTTCTCAAATATATTGTGATTAAAGGTCCCAATTATCAAGATTGATCCATCCCATCCCAAGTATTTCCTGCAGGTCAGAGAAGGTGAAAGCTGCATTTACCGTACAAGCCGTAATCAGATCCTCTGTGTTGGGATGAGAGATCACTACTGCGATCACTTCTTTCCATAGAGAATCATTGTTTCTGGGCAGCAGATCAGTGAATCCATGCTTGCCTCAGATCCTTGGGACTCTCAACCATCATTTACGGTAATTATCCATTCAACCCCTGTTTCAGAGTCCCCACTCTATCCGTATTTTTATTTAAAATTGTATTATTTGTCTTTTTATGGTTTGTTTTTTTTGGGGGAAAATTTAAAGGGGTTGTCACCTGAAGAAAACCCGTCTATATTTCCCACTCAAGACCCAACTCAATGATCCAGAATGGAGAGTCGACAGGGGATTAGCATCTCATCGGAAGGGGTCCGACTGATGGGGCCTCGGCTAATCACTCATGCTTCCCATCTGAATGAAGCAGGAGACGTGGATACATGTCTATTCAACTCAATGGGGCTGTCAGAGATACTGGAGCACTTGTACTGGGCTATCTCTGGCAACACCCTATAGCCAAATGGAGTAGCAGCACACATACATGACCACCACTCAATTCAAAAGGGGGGAAATGGAGCACCCTCTCGTGTTTGCGGGAGTCCACAACAATCAGACACTTATCCCCTATCCTGTGCATAGAGGATACTGTAAGTTGGCTTAATAGGACAGCCCCTTTAAAAAAAATATTACAGAGCCACTTTGGCAGTCAGGCTAGTTCTTCATGTACACAACATGTTAAAGGCCAAGGTGGATAACAGCATTGGAAAGTACATTAAATGGTAGCTAAGGCAATCATGTTTTTTGACTTTGTGGGATAATCTGACATAGCCCTCACCATGGGTGTATAAAAGCAATAGCTGAAAGACCTCTTGGCCATCAATGTACAAAACACTGGGTCATTGGTTGTCTCATGGCTAGCTGCTGCAACGCCTTGGGCTATTGGCTTTTTGGGCCAATGCTATTAGCTAGCTCATCTTTCTTCTCTTTAGCTCTGTCATTAATGATGTGGACAGCACCATAAGTGATAAATGTCACAACTTGTAAATCACCTTTAGGCTTCTGAAGCCACATATAGAGTGGAAGAAAATGTTGCAGGATGTAAAAACACGAGTCCAACATTAATGTAAAAGTTACTTTAGATACATCATGAGTTTATGCACATTTATATCCCCAAAAAAAAAAAAACTTATCCAATGTCATTTTGATGATCTTGTTAGGTTCAACTAAGGGTCCCAAATGCATTATTACTATGTGACTCCAAATAAAGCCATTACAGTCAGAAGCTCAGTCCCAGTAGCCTGATGGATGGTGAATATCCTGCTACAAAAATAATAGCAGGAACAAAGGAATATTATATATAGATTTATATATAAAAAAAAAAGGGCATGAACATAAGAATATCATGAAGGACTCATTTCTCGGAGGAAAGTATATAATACTACGTCTACAACCTCTGATTCTAAGAGCTCAAAAGCAGTCAGTGCAGGTGAAGTTAAAAATGTGCAACTAAAGGTAGTTAGTGTCTAATTTGCTCTATGTGTTTTCACAGCTTTATGTATTAAAGCAACCCTCCCCCCCCCCCCCCCCTCCTTCCCTAATAAGGCTCATATGCAGTGGCATAGCTATCATGGAAACAGGGGAAGAGACTGCTTCGGGGCCCGAGATTTGAAGGGGCCCCGAGGCAGTACTGAATGTTTTTATTAGATCTATAGGCTTCTCCTACCTACTGCTGTGCTGTACTTTACAGAAGCAGGTCCTACATACAGCAGCAGAGCTGGAGCTCCTCCCACTGAAGGTCCTTGCTCAGTGAGGAGGAAAGAATTGCTGTCTACTGCTCCTATGGCCGCTCTCACTCTGGGATCTGCAGTACTGGCACAGCACTTGCCAGTACTGCTTTTTGTTTTCTATTAGCTGGCAATTTACTATGACAGTTGCTGGCAGCCAATAGCAGAGCATCATGGGATTAAGCCCCACCCCAGCACGAAGTTAGTGTAGAGCAGGCTGGCTGCTCCTGCACACAGAGTTCTATAATGCCTGCCCCCCCCCCATGTGTCTTGTTATCTGACCCCCCAATAATAGGTTATTGATTAACCCCTCCACTGCTGTCCCTGTATGGCACAGAGTATTAATGGCACCTACTTCTCCAGGCTGTCTGTGAGCACCAGACATCAGCTGTCTACAGGAAAAGGTAAGTGTCTGTGTGTAGAAATAGGTGTATAACTATGTTCGTGTGTGTGTGTGTGTGTGTGTGTGTGTAGAAATAGGTGTATAACTATGTTCATGTGTGTGTGTGTATATGTGTGTGTATATATATATATATATATATATATATATATATTTTTTTTTAATATATGTGATGAGCTCATGTATAAGTGCGTCCATGTATGTGGTGACTGTGTATGAGTGCGTCCATGTATCTGGTGACCGTGCGTATGAGTGCTTCTATATATGTGGTGACCGCGTGTATGAGTGCGTCCATGTATGTGTTGACCGCATGTATAAGTGCGTCCATGTATGTGGTGAGCGTATGTATGAGTGCATCCATGTATGTGATGAATACATGTATGAGTGTATACATTAAGTTGGGGGGGCCCATCCAAAGATTTGCTGTGGGGCCCAGTCAGTTCTAGCTATGCCCCTGCTCAAATGCCTCAGTGTATAGCACTTCCTAATCATTTTTTCTCACTTGTGGAATAGTAATCCATGCTTGATAATCACTCTGCAATTGTACTGGAAATCGGCTTACCATCTGATGAGCCTATGATACACTGCAGCCAATCTGGGTGTCATGTACTTACCTGTCCATGCTCCTGTGGCACGTCCGGCTGCTGGTGTCACTCCATTACTGTGGCAACCAGACAAATGACAGTAGGGTTGATTGGTCTATCAGGGAGCAGGGATGCCCAGTGCTGGCATCATGTTCTTCCTTTTGGCTGGCTATGTAAACAGGCAACTTATTGCCACAGTTGCCTGTGATTGGCCTTCTTGCCTAGAGGCATGTCTTCTGTCGGGATTCAAAATCCCAAGCTTGTACATTAGAGGTAAGGATGTTAACCATTATACTATAGAGCTACATGTTAACCCGCACAGAAATATAAAATAAGTCTTCTGCTGAATAGGAATACTCACTACAGAAACTACTTTGAGGTTTTTCTGACACAGTTTAGCATTCAGCTTTATAGCTGAGTGGATAAGGTCCTTGCCTCTAATGTACAAATCCCAGCAGAAACTTTTCAGAAATAGATGCTAAATTACATTTAAATACACTGACTCGATCAACACTACAATCTACCAATGTTTTCATACTTGTCATCATGCCTGGCCCTGTCAATCAAAGTGCAGAGGGCACAGCAGTTGCAGAGAGAGCAGAGCCTCTAGGTGTAAGGGCAACACCCCCTTTGCTCCTAGAGGCTCATTTGCATATATTAAAACATAATTTTTCTCAGCAATGCGGGCACATATGAACATGGGACCAACAGAGATGTCTTCATCTGCCAAGCACACATGTAACAGGTCAGCCAGTTTCATAGCTACAAATCTACTGACAAATGCCCTTTAAGATGTTTCCCTGCTCCCGATTTATATCAAGTGGATGCAGACACAGTTGCAAATTGTGCTGCCACCTGGTTGCCCGTTGCCAGTGCATGTGCATCCTTTGCCCTATATTACAACAGTCCTGCTTTCAGCGATTTGTTTAAAAGCAGTTCATTAGCTGTCAGATGGCCCCATAAGCCTAGAAGCCACAAGGATGGGAACAACAGATATTATGTGTGGGCATATTCGTTATGACTATGGAAACTATGGTTGACATTATAAGGCATTGTAGGCGTTATGGTTGACATTATGTGGTACTATGACTGTGTTCAACTAGTTCTTCAGCTTAAAATCTTGAGCACTATGGTTAATAATATGAAGTATTGTAGACACCACGGATGTCATTATGGTGCACTCATGGCTGTCGGTACCATATATATATCTCATTACAGAGCATAGTCAAAAACTGCTTGATGTGCTTTCAACACCTACAATTACATTTTTGATGTCAATAAACTAAACCACTCATCTAGCCGGGGATCACATCACACTTTCTGAGGTTTGAAAGGTGTTGCCTCAAGGAGACTTGAAAAAGGATGCAGACTGCACAGTCTAGCTGCTGATGGCAGGCACCCATGAAGGCATTAGGTAATACATCAACCAGCACTGTTGTCAGCTATTATTAACTTCATTTACTTAACCAGTTTAAGTTTAAGACCGGTCCATTTACCCCACTTCCTGTCTAGGAACATTTTCAGTTTTTTTAGTGCATGCGTCTTTCAGAGTCATAACTTTCTTCTTTCTGATCGGTTATGTTAATAATTTTTTTTCGCCTTTTTTGTTTATACATTTTTTAATGTAATTTTTATTTTAGTATTTTATTTTTATTTTTTTTTTTAGACATGTGAAGAAAATTAAAACAATGGAAAAATTGTCTATTTTTCACATATTCACATTTCTTTTTTATATGCACAAGGTGCAGCTAAGATACTTTTATAAAATGATGCCCCCTTTCAGTAAAGGTCATTTTGACATAGGGAGTATATGGGTTATAGTTGCTGTGGGAAGGGCTAGAAGCTGTGGTGTGCCTTTTTTCTTCATTTTGGTTTTGGTTTGTCTCTTTATTTTTTAGTTTTAATGTTTTATTTTACACTTTATGCCCCCGTAAGGTCATACAAGACCTTTTGGGGGCAATTAAAGGGGTTGTCCGGGTTCAGAGCTGAACCCGGACATCCCTCCATTTTCACCCGGCAGCCCTCCTGACATGAGCATCGGAGCAGTTCATGCTCCGATGCTCTCCTTTGCCCTGCGCTAAATTGTGCAGGGCATAGGCATATTTAGGAGTTCCGGTGATGTACCGGGGCTCTCCATGGGGCTGACAGGAACCCCGGTGACGTCACCGACACTGATGGGCGGGATTTAGCTCTGCCCTAGCCAGTAAAACGGCTAGGGCAGAGCTAAAGCCCGCCCCTCAGAGCCGGTGACGTTACCGCCCGGCAGTGTGTTATTGTAAACAAAGAGCCCGTGCCCTGCACGATTTAGCGCAGGGCACGGGAGCGCATCGGAGCTCCGATGCTAGGCTCAGGGATGCTGCCGGGGGGAAAATAAGGGTATGTCCGGGTTCAGCTCTGAACCCGGACAACCCCTTTAAACATCATTTTATTTTTTGATGATTTCTTCTGAAACTGGGGTTGACATATTAGCCCCAGTTACGTTGTGGAATACAGCACCAAGAGGCTGTTAATCACTAGAACCAGAGCAGGAAGCAAGCGCATTGCCGTTTCTTGATCTGTATATAGAGCACTCATTGAACACTGTGTATACAGGGATGGAGAAAGCAGGGATGGTGAAAAAAATTGCGCCTTATAGCAACATGTTTCCTGGCATAATCCCTTTAGTCTGGAACTAAGCACCCTAAGATATACTACAGACAATACTACTCAGTACACATTAGATAATTGCTTATATTTTACTGAACATTAGTTAGTCTGTGATATATATTGTGGTAAGCATGGGCGTCCACAGAAATTTTTCCAGGGGGGGGGGGGGGCATAATTTTATTGACATCCATGCTCTGCTTGTTTCTGAGAATGTAATGAAGGGGAGGGGCATATTCATTATCACAAAGTATAATAACGCATGAGCTGTGCAACGTGATGGAAAAGCTTAAATGTATATTATAAGTGCCAGGAATACAAAGTTGCATCCCTGGTTCTATAGCTCCCTCTGCCTCCCCTCCCCCTCCTTGCCCCCTCATATATAATAAAATCGTACTTTTATTCCAGTCTGCAGTCACAGTGGGCAGCACTGCCCTAGGAAGTACCTCTAGCTGCCATATGAGGAGTGGTCAGTGGATGTATTCCTAGGCAGTAATGTAAACACTGGATTTTCTCTGAAAAAACAGGGTTTACTGCAAAAAGCTTGAAGGGGCTGATTATACTCACCAGAACTAATATAATAAGCTGTAGTTGTTCTGGACCTGGTGACTATAGTGCGCCTTTAATGTAAACATTATTCAATGCACCGCATTAGTCATACACCCAGGATCAAGGCACTATAACCGAATAAAAAATGTAGAAACTGCATTTGGTGTTAACATAAACAAAAAATATGACAACTAAAATATTGACAACTGTATTTATTTTGAAATGTATTAAAATAAATAACATTAAATATACTAATTGTATATACATATACACAGGGCATGCACATCTCCATTTGGCAGTCTGATAGGTGGGTCTAGGTGTGGCAGATGCAAGAAGAATGTTACTCCTTACTTCTGACTGCATTGTGCCAAGTGCCAACTGTAAAGTTTGATGGAAGATGGATACTGGTATGTGGCTGTTTTTCAGGGATTGGGCTACTTCTATTGGAGGGACATTTTAATACTTCAGCATACCAAGAAAATGCTATGCTTCCAGCCATGATGTGGGAATAATTTGAGGAAGTCTGTTTTCACTTTAAAAGGAACCTGTCGCTGGGATTTTGTGTATAGAGCTGAGGACATGGGTTCCTAGATGGCCGCTGGCACATCCGCAATACCCAGTCCCCATAGCTCTGTGTGCTTTTATTGTGTAAAAAAACCAAATTGATACATATGCAAATTACCCTGAGTTGAGTCCTGTAGGTGAGATGAGTCAGGGACAGGACTCATCTCAGGTTAATTTGCATATGTAACAAATCATTTTTTTACACAATAAAAGCACACAGAGCTATAGGGACTGGGTATTGTAGATGTGCTAGCGGCCATCTAGCAACCCGTGTCCTCAGCTCTATACACAAAATCCCGGTGACAGGTTCCCTTTAACTAGCATGACTGTGCCCCAGAGTACAAAGCAAGGTCCTCAAAGACAGGGTTAGATTTGTTTGGTGTGGAAGAACTTGACTGGCCCGGCTCCATAGAGCCCTGACTTCAACCCCATTGAACACCTTTTAGGATGAACTTGACTGGACTAGAGATAACCAGTCTTCTAAATTGGAAAATAAACATTTAAACTTTAACAGTATAATGGTTGTAGATTAGGAACTGTAAACACCTACTCTCAAATTTAAAGGATCACTATAGGGTCAGGAACACAAACATGTATTCCTGATGAACTTATAGTGTTAGAAACATCCCCTAGTCCCACCCCTGCTAAGCCTTTAATATAATAAAATATTAACTTTATTAAAGTCAGCTGCTGCTGGCTCGGCCTCTAATCTGCCTGCCTGGATGACATCATCAGAGTCAAACATGTTGATCAAAAGCCAATCACAATGTTTTCCCATAGAAAAGCATAGGATTTGCTGAGACTGTCAAGGAGACAGATCAGGGGCAGAGCCAGCACAAGCCATTTTTCAATGAGTACGTTTGAACAGTTTTTGTTCACTGGTTAGTGATCTCGAAAAAGGAACTGCAAACGTCTGTGGTCTTGTGCAAATTTATCAATTACTTTTCTAATCATCTGCTGTTTGTTTTCTTCAATTTTTGCTCGATGTATGCTCATCATGCACAAACCCGATAAGCGATCATCTGCCATGGTCGACCTCAACCAGGTTTTCACCCTCCTCATAGTGCTGAATGACCGTTCCACTGTACAGGTGGTCACTGGCAATGTGAGAGCAACAAGAATTGCTTGCCGGAGTGATGGAAATAAAAATGTGTGATTTAACAAATCTAAAAATCCATTATCAAACTGTTCTACCTTTGTTGACCAGATCTCATACCACGTGATTGCTTCGGCTTCCAGATTTTCGAAGTTGTAAATTTCTCTGATGTTTGCAATCTGGCATTTGTATTGCTCAAGTGTCATTTTTGCCATTTGTTTTGGGTAAAGCGAAAACAGGCTGAAATTTTTCTTACTTTCATTCCCAAACCGACTTTCTAATGCTGAAATAATAGAGTTCATGTATGGCACATATATGGATTGTCGATAATATTCTTCCACTGAAGAGCAAATAAAGTTAGAACGAAATACACACAGCCTGGGAACAGAAAGTTCGATGTTCAAGTTTTCTGCCATTCTTTGAACGCTTGAAAATATTTCTGCGAATTTCTCTTCCGCTTTTTCTCTATGTTCATGGAACACGGTTAGGAGGTCTTGTACATGATCACATACTTGGAGAATATCAAGCTGAACAGCTTGGAGAGCCTGGCTTACAGCTTCTAATCTTGAGGAGTATTGTGCAATGATATTCAAGCAAAAGAGGAAGCTCACTGTGCTACAGGAACATTGCAATTGATATGCGTCCTGACGTGTCTTACCACATGCTGTAGTGACCAGAAAGCTTAGTTGTTGAAAAAAAATTTCAAAGTTAGAGCTAAAAATTCTAATGCTCTTATATTTTGCTGTCCAGCGTGTTTCACTCAGCAATGGCACATTGGGAATAAGAGATCTTCTTTTTGGACTCTCACGGAAAAACTTGATGATGGCCTTCACTGTGCCAACAGAATTCCGTATATCAGGAACAGCATTCAGGTCATTCACAACCAAATTCAATTTGTGTGAAGCACAGTGAGCAAAAGTAGCTTTAGGATATTTTCTTTTTATTATGAACGCCACCTTCCTTTCCTGCCATTGTAGAGCATCCATCATATCCTTGGCCATGGAGTTTGTCTAAGTTTAATCCAAATTTACAACATGAGTCCATAATCATATTTGCAATTGAGGCAGCATCCATTTCTTTTAAGGTTGCAAATCCAAGGAATTCTTCTTTGATGACAGCTAAGGTGCTACTTGTGTCTACAAAACGTACTCCAATTGACATCTGTTCTTTTCCAGATATGTCAGCACTTTCATCAGCAATGACTGAAAAACCATTTGACCTATTGAAGTTTCTTCGAACAACGATATCAATTCATTTTCAACTCGAACTGATGTATACCGTGCGTTTAATGGTGCATTCTCCAGATGGTTCTTTAGGACTACATCTCCTGCTTCAATGCAAAATTGATAAAGACTTTGAACATTTCCGCTTGTACTTTTTTTCCCACGCAAAGCTATGTCATGAGTGCCACAAAATAAGATAGTGGACAGAATTGGAAATAACTTTCTTCGATTTTCTTCAACTTGACGCTTCACAGCGCTATCTATTTGGCAAACAATACTAGTTTCCTGTTTCTTTCTGATCTCCAGAAAGTGATTTGCATTCACACGAGCATTTTTATGCCATGATGTTGATATATGGTTGCGTGCACTTTCATGCAAATCTTTATATTTGGTGAAAGGTGTCGTTAAAAGCTCCTTATGTACCGGCTGAGGAAAAACTGTGCAATATTTGCAAAGTGCATCTTTTAGTTGTGGAGAGTAGCTAAGCCACGGTGAATATTGACTTAACCATACCCAACAGAAACAGCGTGGTCCACTAGAATCCTTTTTGAAGTCATAATTTTCTGGCAGGGTGTATGTATGTATTAACAGATTGTATTTCAGATAATCTGTTAGCTTTTTGGATGAATTCAAATACACTCCAATATCATTTACCGGAGCATCGAGATGGCTACATTCGGTTGATGCTGCAGCTGTAACTGGATCTGCAGAACTGCTTGTGCTTGGTACTGCCTCTTGTTCATCAAGTCCGGATTCTTCTCTTGCTTCCTTATCAGATTCAAGATCATCCAATTTTCTTTTTGCAAAAAATTTGCGGATGTCCATTTCTAAAAAGAAATGGGGATCAAAATACTTTGCTGGATTCAATAAACATGTATGTAACACGTTGTACATTAGAATCAAGCTGTCCAGCCTGTCCTTGCATAATACATAGCTTTGTTGGAAAAATGAGATTGTAAATTTTAAATAATTCACCTACAATGCACTATTTATTGAATACAGCAGAGTATTTAATGAACCCCATTTTTTCTTTAGAAATGGACATCCACAAATTTTGTGTGTGTGTGTGTGTATATGTGTGTGTGTATATATATATTCAGACACTGAAACTCCCGAACACTGCTGGACCAGCCATGACCGGCTGTGTTCGGTTCTATAATAGTCCCTCTGTAGTATTATAATGGCCCCTCTGCATTATTATGGCCCTCTCTTTATTATAATAGCCCCTTATAATATAATAGACCCTTGAGAGGATGGAGATTTACCAACGTAATAACACTCAGGGTCAGTGAGTGACTCAGTAGTCACACTGTGACACTGACTGACTGTCACTCACTGATAGCCAAGCAGGTGGCAGTCAGGGTGCTTGTTAAGGATGAATTGACCATAGACAGTACTGCCCAGAGGATGCCATAACAGCTGTCCATATAATACCAGGCAGTATTGCCCCTTCATATACCGCCTGGTCACCCCACACCTAACACTCAGGAGTCAGGGAGTACTGTCACACTGACTGGTCTGTGACACTGACTGTCACTCACTGTTTTAGTGTCGCTCTCGCTCATTCATTCAGGCTGCCTGTGGTTGTGGAGTCCTGAAGCGGCCGGCACACTGCGGCTCTTCTTCTTGCTCTGGCTCCGCAATGTCTTTCCCACCCGGAAGGTGGACGGAGCTTCGTACTGCCAAATGGGGCCATGGGGCGAAAAACAATAAGGGCACCCCCCCCCCCCCACATGACACTTGCTGACTTTAAAGGGAACCTGTCACCAGGATTTTGAGCATAGAGCCGAGGACATGGGCTGCTAGATGGCCGCTAGCACATTCGCAATACCCAGTCCCCACAGCTCTCTGCGCTTTTATTGTGTTAAAAAAACGTTTTGATCAATATGCAAATGAACCTGATATGTGTCCTGTGTCCGGAGAGGAGTCCAGCGGAAAGGAGCCCAGCACCGCCCCGCGTCCTCCGAATCTCCTCCTTGCTGGTTGACGTCACAGAGCTGGAGCGCTGAAATCTCACGATGCACGACCTAGCGCGTGCGTAGTTCGTTCCCTGTGCGGATGCCAGCACAGGGAATGAACATGATGCCGACACTGCGCATTGCGCTAGCTCGCGCATCGCGAGATTTCGGCGCTCCAGCTCTGTGACGTCAGCCAGCAAGGAGGAGATTCGGAGGACGCGGGGCGGTGCTGGGCTCCTTTCCGCTGGATTCATCTCCGGACACAGGACACATATCAGTCCATTTGCATATTGATCAAAACGGTTTTTTAACACAATAAAAGCGCAGAGAGCTATGGGGACTGGGTACTGCAGATGTGCTAGCGGCCATCTAGCAGCCCATGTCCCCAGCTCTATGCACAAAATCCTGGTGACAGGTTTCCTTTAACGTCACGTCAGTGATATCCATAAAACCATAAAACAGTACTGTGATCAATAAAAACAATAATAGGTTTAATCGTGGCTGGCCCACACATCTGGTACATCAATCAGTTTGGAGATTTAATTTGTGGACGTTCATACAGAAGAAACTGTATGTTGTGTGGCACAGTGTAGGCTATATGTGTATAACAGAAATATATTTTACATGAAAACTTACTGTTACTTGGCTTGGCCCTTCGGGACCTCGGACACCACTTCAACACTTGGCCGGGGGCTCGGCAGAGCTGATGGGTTTTATCCTAATGAGAAAGATTTCATAATAAGGATTTGGAGAAGGGGCAGAGGGATAGCAGAGCAGGGAGAGGCTGGTGCTGCTACTAGGGGGTCATACCATGGGGGAGTAATAAAGCCCACCATAATGCCCCCCCCCTCAGTAGAAATAATTCTCCTTATATTAGACAGTGCAAAAAATACCCCCTTGTAATGCCCCCAATTGAGCTAATGTTCCCATAGTGCCACCATAATGTACCAGTATAAAATACCTCTATATAGTGCCCCCAGTAAATGCCGCATAGTGCTCCTCTCCCCCCTTCCTCCTAGTGCCCCCATAATGTACCAGTATAAAATGCCCCTATATAGTGCCCCAGTAGATGCCCTCAGTGTCCCCCATAATTTGCAAGCATAAAATACCCCTTCTTAGTGCCCCCCGTAGATGACCCCATAGTATTCCTCTCCCCCTTCCCCATAGTACCCACCATAATGTGTCCCAGTATAAACTACTACTGTACAGAGCCCTCCATATAACATACCACTTCTTTGTAGCCTCGCCCTCAGTAGATGCCCCTATAGTGCCCACCAATAATGTTTTGGCAAGAAGTGCCCCCATAGTGCCCCCCAATAATGCGCCAGTAAGAAGTGACCCCATAGTGCAACCTAATAATGTGCCAGTAAAAAGTGCCCCCAATGATGCCCCCCCGGGCCCCGGCCTTAAGGTCACATTTCTCCCCCTCCATGTCACGTGACCCGTCATCGCCCCCTTCTTTTTACATCACCCCCTTCGCGTCACAGTATTTCTCCCCCTCTCCATCATGGCAGCACACTTCCCACCCGTGACCCTCCACACACACCCCCACCCCGAATGGCACATTTCTACCCCTCGGGCTTGGGCCCCTCCATGGGCCAGTGTCAGCAGCACATCTCTCCCCCCCCCCCCCCCCCCGGCACATTTCTCCCACTCCATCTCACGGGCCAGTGTCAGCGGCACATCCCCCCACCCCAGGCACATTTCTCCCATCTCCCCCCCCCCCCCTCCCGGCACATTTCTCCCACTCCATCTCATGGGCCAGAACAGTGGCAGACATGGGATCCATGATGAGGGGGGGGGGGGGGGGAGATGTGCTGCTGACACTGCCATCATCCACTTGTTGTTATGATGTTGTTGTACTTATGATTTATCTTTTTTTCTTTGTACAACTACAATATAAAGGCTGTATATCGTTAACTTACTACTTCTGAAGTTCTGCGACTGTTGGACTGTACAGTAACTTGGAAAAGAATAAATAGGAGACTGTCACTTCACTAGTTCACTTGGAACTTGTTGGAGCCGTTACCGAACTTGTCAGTGACAGGCAGGCTCTACTCTGGGGGCGGATCTCACTGCCTGGCTACCCTGGCAACATCACGTCACGTGCCTGTGTGCTGGCAGCTGCGAGCCTGCGGCACGCTCCAGCAGCCACTGTCTGAGACTAGAGACAGGCAGCGGAGCTCAGATCGGCTCTCGGCTCACTCTTTCAGGCCGGGCGTGCACTCAGTCAGTGACGTGTGCTGAGCCTGTCAGCTGTTGTTAGCTGGCCGGCGGCCGCCCGTGCCCCGCAGCTAATTAGTAACTTTATTATTCATAATTCTTACTTAATAGTCGCGGCGCCAGGGGGGGGGCACTTGCCCCCCCTTGCCCCCCCTTGCCCCCCCCCCTGCGGACGCCCATGGTGGTAAGGTGTACAATGCTGGAAGGCGTCCCACTCAGGTACCTCAGATGGGGGAGATAGATAAAATCCAGAGAGTGGCAGTGGTAGCAAAAGCATAGTTTGCTGAGACAGTTTTGTAAACATTTTCTGGGCTGGATTTTACTTGGACTGGCAGTTAGGCTTGGTAGAGGGAACTGCCAGTCCACACCCTTCCGGCACGGGTATTCCCTTTTACCTGAGGTGATCGCAGGTAAGGCCTGCTCTAATCAGGCTGTGATAAAGCACCTCCCAGTGTGTTTTCCAATACCAGAGCCGGGGAGGCTAAGGGGGCAAGAGGCTAGGTGATAGACTGGACTTTGGGGGACGCAGTGATGCCTGGGAAAGTAGGGTCACTAGGTTAGAGTCGGGAGAACTGCTAGACCCCTACCCCCAAAATTACTAGACTTGATACTACCTGAGAGGCTGGAAAAGCAGCATGTTGGTTAACAGGGTGTGAACAGCGCTTTAGCTGAGGTAGGGAAATTATCTATGTTTAGTGAAAGCCTAGACGGGCAGGTGTTCATTTGTATTGTTTTGTGTGTGCTGATGTTAAAATAAATACACTGTTTGAACACGAGAATCTGTTGTCTGGCAAGGTATCTGTGAGAATGACCCTGGAAAATAGCTAATCCCCCACAATATATATGAAAATTAGTTTATTTGGTTGGTCTTCATAGGCTCCTAAGTGTCCTGATGGATCTCAACTAAACTTGGTACATATACTCTTCATGATTGGGGTTGAGCGAACCCGAACTGTAAAGTTCGGGTTCGTACCGAACGTTAGGATTTTTGGACCCCGAACCCGAACATTTCAGTAAAAGTTCAGGTTCGAGTTCGGTGTTCAGCGACTTAATGGTGCTTTTTGAAAGGCTGCAGAGCAGCCAATCAACAAGTGTTTAACTCTTGTGTCCTTAGAAGCCATCACAGCCATGCCTGCTAATGGCATGGCTGTGATTGGTCAGTGTAGCATGTGACCTAGCCTCTATATAAGCTGGAGTCACGTAGAGCTGCACGTCACTCTGCTCTTACTAGTGTAGGGATAGGATGCTGCTGCTGTGAGGGAGAGAATAGGAAAAAAATCTATCTTATATCTGTAGTTTGGAGACAGCACACCAAGGACAGCATGTAGCTTTGAATTCAATATTTTATTTTACCAGTGGTGCAATCTCATAGTAACATTTATTGCTTATTGCAATGTTTTGGCCCCAATTCGGTGCCCTTTATCAAGCTATAAATGTAAACACAAAAACATTATGAAAATATATCAATACAGATATTCATTAATCATAATGCATGATATTTCGTCCACAACACTTCTCATTTAATTATGCTGTACATTATTTCATAGAAAGCAAGAGACAAAATATGTCCGTGCAGGTAACTTGGGCCAAGGTTATATACGATGGAAGTACATGATTAAACAGATGGAAAATTAAAAGTGACATGATTGGAAGACACGATAGTGTACAATAAACGTCATGAATACAGTCAACAACTTCAGATACCATCCAAGGGTGGGCAAACACCTTCAGATACCATCCAAGGGTGGGCAAACACCTTCAGATACCATCCAAGGGTGGGCAAACACATTCAGATACCATCCAAGGGTGGGCAAACACATTCAGATACCATCCAAGGGTGGGCAAACACATTCAGATACCATCCAAGGGTGGGCAAACACATTCAGATACCATCCAAGGGTGGGAAAACACATAGTTAGGGAGCATAGTGTTAGCTGGCCTGTATACTGGCAGAGGTAGAGAGCTCAAATCAAGGTGTCAGGTTAGCTGGGTGACCCTCAAGGAAACCATTCACAGGCTGAAGTAATCCTGTGGGGTTAATGTGGTAAACATATTATCTGCTATGCTACTCCGGGGTATATTGTGAGCGATACCCATATGCATGTGAACATCAGTCATACAGGTAAACCAGATGCAATAAGTTTCTTAAACAAAGCTGCAGGATATGTGATCAAGTACACTGGGCTATAGGAGTATCACACAGAAAGTTCCGATGTATTTGCCTGAGAGGCCGGTCATATCATTTCCACGGTGTGCAGTAGATCCGAGGAACGCCATGGGACTTTATCAAGGGGTAAGCCGGTCACATGTGGGACAGGATATCCGGCTTGATCGGCGTGCGAGGTAGGCGTGAGCAGAGGGCTGTGCGCCAGGATTCGGCGCATGCGCCCTATCCATCTTGAGTTAGTGGCGCCATCTTGGATACTGGTGCTGCGAGAGGGAAGCCGGCGCATGCCCAGTAGTGCCGCAAATACACAGCGGCCATCTTGGGAACTGGAATTATCAACAGTTTGTGTGTTCTTCAACAATTTGGTGAATTGTGAGGACTCACTCTATAAAGTGTATCTGGTTTTGTGTTTTGGTGTAACATGTATATGTGTGTAACATTTCCTCGCGATTTCCCCCTCTGCGGGGGTTCGGAACCCAGTCAATGACCTGGAAACGGAGTTGGCTGGGTGTATGTTTATGTTCCTGAAAATGCTGTACTAATGGAGTTTCCTTCTTATTGATACGAATATTTGATTTGTGTTGGCCAATTCTGTCCTTGATTTTTTTGTGTGGTCTCACCCACATACCCCAGTCCGCAGGGACATTTAATGAGGTAGATGACGAAGCTAGTGGTTCATGAGAAGTGGCCTCTAATGTAGTATTTTTTGCCTGATGACGGATGCGTGAAAATGTTACCTTTTGTAACATTACCACATTGGGCACATCCCAAGCATGGGTATGTTCCCAAGTTGGGTGATCCAGTAATGGTGCGTTGTGGGTCGTTTTTTCTAGATCCAAAATCGGATCTCACCAAGCGGTCGCGAATAATGGGTGTTTGTAGGACATCAGAGGTCTATGGTGAAAGACACTGGGGACACTTCTTTGTAAAATCTGCCAGTGTCTGTTTATGATTTTTTTGATGGAGGGACTCCAGGTGGAGGAGGTGGTCACACAGGGGATCCTGATGTTCTGTTTATTCCCATGTGAGGGTTTAGGTTTAAGGAAATGGTCCCTATTAGTGTTGTTTACGCGGTGCGTGTGTTCCATCAATACTTTTGATGGAAACCCGCGGTTAGAGAATTTATTATTCATTTGTACTATCCTTGTATCTGCTATTTCGGGATTGGATACAATTCTCTTAACCCTCATCAGTTGTGATAACGGGAGGGATTTAATCAGACCTGGTGGGTGGTAACTATTGTATAACAGTAAGCTGATCCTGTCTGTAGGTTTGGAATATAGGTCATAGTGTAGGAGGTTATTTTCTACCTGGAGAAGAACATCGAGGAATGGAATCTTAGTCTGGCTAGTTTCCAAGGAGAAAGCAATGGATCCAATCGATGAGTTCAGGTCAAGATGGAAATTCTGCAAGTCCTCCAATGACCCCTGCCACAAACAAAAGACATCATCAATATATAGTAGCCAAGTTTTGACACATTTGTGAAACAGATGATGAGTATAGACATAAAGTTCCTCAAAAGCATTCATATGACTGCAAATGTCGGTGCCACATTACATCTCATCGCGGTACCTGAAAGCTGTAAATAAAAATCATCCTCGAACAGAAAGTAGTTATTTTTTAACACAAATCTCAACAGCTCTATGATGAAGAGATTTTCCTCGTTGGAGTATTCCTGGTGTTGTACCAGGACCTCCATGACACTGTTGATACCATCCTCTGTAGGAATGTTCGTGTATAGACAGGAGACATCCATGGTAACCAAGAGTGTATCAGTTCCGTGGATGTCAAAACTCTTAGTTTTGTTAATAAAGTTGGTGGTATCCAAAATGAAGGATTTTCCTGATTGGGCATAGGGGCATAAGAGCTTATCCAAAAAGATTGCGGCTGGTTGGAAGACTGAATCACATCCTGAGACTATGGGGCGGCCTGGGGGATTTTTTTGACTCTTATGAATCTTTGACAAGACATAAAATGCTGGGATTCTAGGGTATTCAATTAACAGAAAGTCTGCTACTTTTTTCTCAATTATTTTCTGTACCAAGTTAAGTAAGGTAGATTTTACCTCAACTGTGGGGTCATAGTTAATACGTTGGTATGTGTTGGTGTCATTTAGTTGTCTAAGGACTTCCTTCCTGTAATCCTCCCTATTTAGAACCACAATCCCTGAGCCCTTATCTGCTGGCTTAATTACTATGTCCTTATTGTTCCTAATGTTATTAAGGGCCCTTTGTTCTGATTTCTTTAAGTTATATCTCACCTTTTCGGATGATGCCCTCTTCTCGAGTTCCAGCAGATCAGCCTTGACGAAGGTGATGTATGTCTCGACATCGTCATTGTCATGTGGCGGCTCAAAGGTACTTTTGGGTTTACATTTTTGGGTTCTTGAGTGGAAAACGGTTGGAGTGGAGGTAGGTTGTGTATTGGCCCATATGGGGTTATCCAGTTTGATGTGTGCCTTTAACCGGAGCAAGCGATAGAATTTAGCAATTTCGGAGTCCAGTGTGAATGGATCTGTGTGGTTAGTGCCAGCGAAGCCAAGTCCTTTATTAAGGACTGTGATTGTAATTGAGTCCAATATCTATCCGTTTAATCATGTACTTCCATCATATTTAACCTTGGCCCATGTTACCTGCACGGACATATTTTGTCTCTTGCGTTCTATAAAATAATGTACAGCATAAATAAATGAGAAGTATTGTGGACGAAATATAATGCATTATGATTAATGAATATCTGTATTGATATATTTTCATTATGTTTTTGTGTTTACATTTATAGCTTGGGCCCGAAACGTTGCAATAAACAATAAATGTTATTATGAGATTGTACCACTGGTAAAATAAAATAAAATAAAATATTGAATTTAAAGCTACATGCTGTCCTTGGTGTGCTGTCTCCAAACTACAAATAGAAGCTACTTATTGACTCCTCAGGTGGAAGGAATCTGAAAGGGGACATGCACTCACAAAAGCCACTTGATAAGACGTGTGCTGAGGTCTTGCTATGATTAGAGGAAAGAATCTGTTATCAGAACTTGTTAACTCAGCGATCTACAGCGATTCTGTTTTGTGGGTGCACACAGCCCTGAGCCCAATGACACAGAAAAATAACTTTTATCCGTCTGTTAGTTAGGTGGGCGTCGGCGGCCACTTTGTGCAAGTTCAGTGCACCAGCACAGCATATATGCCAGAGACAATAAATTAACCCTCTTCTTTTAGTTCAGTGGGCAACATATACCCATTTTTTAAGTGCACCTGCACTGCATAAGTGCCAGGGGAAGGCAAAATAATATAGGGAATCGTTCTGTGAGTTCAGGGACCCAGGGGGTGAACATACCGTATACACATTTTTTTCTGTAAAGTACAATCCAAGTAAATCCATCTGTTAGATTCTGTGGGGACAAATTCTAATTTTTTTTGCTAAAAAGTACATTTACGCCCTGCACTGCATTTGTGACAGTCCAATTGTCACGACTGTGACTGATCCAGACAGGTCTGGGAGGAGAAGGTCGCAGCGACTTGCTACTCGCGATAGCTTGTGAGTTTGCTCCGTGGTTCAGGGTATGTCATCCAGGTTTTGCCTTGTGAACCTTTTTGTCCTGACTGGGAGTTTGTAGGCATCCTTCTCAGGTGAGTCCTGTCTGCCACTCCCAGATACTATATTAGTTTCAGTTTCACTTGCAGTCATTGCCAGATATAGTCCTTACTTCCAGTGCTACTCTGACCATTGAAGGAGATCGTTTGATGGTGTTGCTGTGGAGCTCTTGTCCGGCGTGGACTGTCGTGTTTGGGATCGCCTTCTCTGCTCGTGACTGGATAAGTCTATCTCTGCTGTTGTTTGTTTGTTGCTGTCTTCCCCTGTTGTTTTCCTAGACGTGAGTGATGGTGACTAGCGCTCCCATCGGCCTTTCCCCAGTCCAGTCTTGTTAGGGCGACTGAGGGTTTAGGCATCCTGCTCGCCGCACGGGTTCACACCCCGTCTAGGGTATCAGGGCAGACAGGTGCCAGCTTAGGGTTAGTCAGGGGTGGCCATTCTATTTCCCATCCGTAGATAAGGGTCCCCCTTCCCCTCCGTCTGGTGCGACACGACTGCTGCTGGGATAGCGGTCGTGACAGTATATCTGGCCTTTTAAAAAAAAAAAAAAGTGACATTTCTTTTTTTTTTTTTTTTTGCTTGCTGTTTTGCTTTGTATTTTGTCTGTTCCACTATGGATCCGGTTTCGGTTTTGGCGAAACAATTACAGGGGTTATCCCTTGAAGTGGCAGGATTAAAAGCAACAGTGCTGCAGCAGCAATCCTTGGGTTCCACCGTTGCTACGGGAAACCAAGGTACTCCTGAGCCAAAAGTGGCTTTACCTGATAGGTTCTCAGGAGGGAGAGACCAATTTGTAACCTTCAGAGAAGCTTGTAAATTGTTCTTCAGGTTACGC
This sequence comes from Bufo bufo, assembly GCF_905171765.1. NCBI lineage: Eukaryota > Metazoa > Chordata > Amphibia > Anura > Bufonidae > Bufo > Bufo bufo. The sequence goes on from NC_053395.1 coordinate 52,313,341, forward strand.
CCTAGATCCTCCGGTGGTGAGGAACAACGGGTGGGCATTGTAATTTCTCTCCTGCAAGGAGATCCGCAGGCTTGGGCTTTCTCCCTACCATCAGACTCTCCGGCCTTACGATCAGTGGAGGAGTTTTTTGAAGCCCTGGGTCTCGTATATGATGACCCGGACAGGGTCTCACTGGCTGAGTCTAAGCTACGTAGACTTCGGCAAGAGAACCGGTCTGCTGAACTATATTGTTCCGAATTCTGTAGGTGGGCTACTGATACGTTATGGAACGACTCGGCCCTTAGGAGTCAGTTCTGCCAGGGGTTGTCTGAAAAATTAAAAGACGCGCTGGCGGTATACGAGGTCCCTGGGTCTCTTGAGGCTGCTATGTCTCTGTCCATAAGAATCGACAGACGACTCAGGGAGAGACTTAAATTTTACGGGGGCCTCTATACCTCTATAGGGCAGGGATCAGTCTGTTATAGTCCAGTCGAACCAATGCAAATAGGGGGCGCCACTAGACGGGTGAATCCTCCTAAGTTCCGCCGTAGGTCAGAGGTTTGTTTTCATTGTGGGGAGAGGGGTCATTTTGTAAAGGTTTGTCCCTCAGAACCCAAGAGACCACAAACAAAGGAGCCGCCGGAAAACTAGAGTCCCCAGATTGTGCGGAGGAGAACAGTCTGGGCGTATTCGTTTCCTCCATACGCATGTCTCAGTTTTTGTTGTCCGCTACCGTTGAGGCGGGCAATAAAACTGAGATCTGTTCCGTCTTTTTGGACAGTGGGGCGGGGGTCAACTTGGTGGATTCACGGTTTGCTCAGGCTCTGGGTTTTACTCCGGAACCGGTATGCAGAACTATTCCTGTTTTTGCCATCAACTCCTCCCCTCTTACTCAGAGAGAGTTAACTCAGATCATCCATAATATCCATCTGCAGGTAGGGGACCTCCATAAAGAGCATATCTCTTGTTATGTCCTGGACGGTCTTCCGGCTCCTATGGTATTGGGGCTTCCCTGGCTGGTGACTCACAATCCAGTGGTGGATTGGCAGGTCGGGGAGATTGTGGAGTGGAGTGAACATTGTAAGGACAACTGCTTGAGTAGTAGGTGCTCTACACTCTCTGTAACATCTTTACCTGCTTTTCTGTCTGATTTTATGGATGTGTTCTCTGAGAAGGGTTGTCAGGGGTTACCACCTCATCGTCCATATGATTGCCCGATTAATCTATTACCTGGGGCAAAACTACCTAAAACCCGGTTATGCAATCTTTCCGGCCCGGAGAGGAAGGCTATGCAAGATTATATTTCGGAGAGTTTGGCTAAAGGACACATCAGACCCTCTTCTTCACCTGTGGCTGCAGGGTTCTTTTTCGTTAAAAAGAAAGATGGGGGGCCTACGTCCTTGCCTGGATTTCCGGGAATTAAACCGGATAACTATCCGAGATCCCTATCCTCTTCCTCTCATTCCCGACCTCTTTAATCAGGTTGCTGGTGCTAAATGGTTCTCCAAAATGGATTTCAGAGGAGCCTATAACCTGGTTCGCATCAAAGAGGGGGATGAGTGGAAAACGGCTTTTAATACTCCGGAAGGGCATTATGAAAATCTGGTCATGCCATTTGGTCTTACTAATGCGCCTGCGGTGTTCCAACATTTTGTCAACGATATTTTTAGTCACCTTATCGGGAGATTTGTTGTGATATATCTTGATGACATCCTGGTCTATTCCCCGGATCTGGATACACATAAGATCCATGTGAGACAAGTGCTGCAGATATTAAGGGCCAACAAATTGTTTGCTAAATTAGAGAAATGTGTGTTCGCCGTAAAAGAACTGCCATTTCTGGGGTATGTGTTGTCAGATTCAGTTTTCTGCATGGATCCAGAGAAAGTCCGGGCGATTATGGACTGGGATCTGCCTGAGAACCTGAAGGCATTGCAACGCTTCCTGGGGTTTGCCAATTTTTAAAGAAAGTTTATAAAGAACTATTCCTTGGTGATCAAACCACTGACGGACATGACCCGAAAGGGATCCGATTTTTCCAAATGGTCACATGCAGCCAAAACTGCCTTTACATCTCTGAAGGAGAGATTCATCTCGGCCCCTATTCTCGTACAGCCAGATGTCTCGCTTCCTTTTATTGTAGAGGTTGACGCATCAGAGGTGGGGGTGGGAGCGGTACTATCTCAGGGCCCGTCCCCTGGTGAATGGCGTCCGTGTGCTTTCTTTTCGAAGAAGTTGTCTACTGCAGAAAGGAACTATGATATTGGTAACAGGGAACTTTTGGCTATTAAGTTGGCCTTTGTGGAGTGGCGTCATTTTTTGGAGGGGGCGGTTCATCCCGTCACGGTGATTACTGATCACAAAAACTTATTATATCTGGAGTCTGCTAAACGTCTCACCCCTAGACAGGCTCGGTGGTCGTTATTTTTTACTAGGTTTAATTTTGTAATAACCTATCGCCCGGGGGCAAAAAATACTAAGGCGGATTTATTGTCCCGAAGTTTTCCTGGAGGGGGTGATGTTGATGTACCAGAGCCCATTTTGCAAAAGGGGGTGGTGGTCTCTGCATTACACTCAGGTTTGGAGGGGAGGGTGTTGGAAGCTCAGGGCGACACCCCGGCCTCCTGCCCCTCGGGTAAACTGTTTGTGCCAGAAAATTTACGACTGGAGATACTAAAAGAACACCATAACTCCACACTGGCAGGACACCCAGGTAGTAGGGCAACCTCTGAGTTAGTGTCTCGTCGGTTCTGGTGGCCTAAATGGCGCCAGGAGGTGTTGAATTTTGTGTCTGCATGTGCTACCTGTGCTCGTTCTAAGGTAGGTCATACTCGTCCGGCAGGGCGTCTTTTACCTCTGGCCATCCCCAACAGGCCTTGGACGCACCTATCAATGGATTTCATTACGGATCTACCAGTATCAGCGGGGAAGACTGTTATTCTTGCAGTTGTTGACAGATTCAGTAAAATGGTGCACTTTATTGCTCTTGCCGCATTGCCTAATGCTAACACACTGGCTCAGGTTTTTATTGACCACATCGTGAAGCTTCACGGGGTCCCTTCCGATATTGTTTCGGATCGTGGTACCCAATTTGTTTCTAAATTTTGGAAAGCTTTTTGTTCTCGTTTAGGGGTTCATCTGTCGTTTTCTTCATCTTTCCATCCACAGTCCAACGGTCAGACTGAACGTACCAATCAAAACCTAGAGACATATTTGAGATGCTTTGTTTCCGAAAATCAGGAGGAATGGTCATCTTATTTACCGTTAGCCGAGTTTGCCATTAATAATCGTCGTCAAGAATCTACCGATAAGTCACCATTTTTTGGTGCGTATGGTTTCCATCCTCAGTTTTGTACGTTTAGTGAGGGGGGGCCGTCTGGGATTCCGGAGGAGGAACGATTTGCGTCTTCACTTTCTTCAGTGTGGCAGAGTGTGCAAGAAAGTTTGAAGAGAATGGGTGGTAGATACAAACAGGTGGCTGATAGGAAGCGCTCTGAAGGTCCAGACCTTGGGGTGAATGACTTGGTGTGGTTGTCTACCAGAAATATCAAGTTGAAGGTTCCCTCGTGGAAATTAGGTCCGAGATTTATTGGTCCTTATAGGGTAATTAAGATCATTAACCCGGTCGCTTTTCGTCTGGAGCTACCTCAGACTCTAAGGATCCATAATGTCTTCCACAGGTCTCTGCTTAAGAGATATGTAGAACCTCCTGAACCATTGCCGCTACCGCCTCCACCGGTGGTTGTTGATGGCAGTCTTGAGTTTCAGGTAGAAAAGATTGTTGATTCACGATATGTTCGCCGCTCTCTTCAGTACCTGGTGCACTGGAAAGGTTATGGTTCCGAAGAGAGAATGTGGGTTCCAGAATCAGAGATAAAAGCGGACAGACTCATTCGGGCTTTTCATAGCTCCCATCTGGAGAGGCCTGGTCTTGAGGGTCCGGGGGCCCCTCGTAGAAAGGGGGGTACTGTCATGACTGTGACTGATCCAGACAGGTCTGGGAGGAGAAGGTCGCAGCGACTTGCTACTCGCGATAGCTTGTGAGTTTGCTCCGTGGTTCAGGGTATGTCATCCAGGTTTTGCCTTGTGAACCTTTTTGTCCTGACTGGGAGTTTGTAGGCATCCTTCTCAGGTGAGTCCTGTCTGCCACTCCCAGATACTATATTAGTTTCAGTTTCACTTGCAGTCATTGCCAGATATAGTCCTTACTTCCAGTGCTACTCTGACCTTTGAAGGAGATCGTTTGATGGTGTTGCTGTGGAGCTCTTGTCCGGCGTGGACTGTCGTGTTTGGGATCGCCTTCTCTGCTCGTGACTGGATAAGTCTATCTCTGCTGTTGTTTGTTTGTTGCTGTCTTCCCCTGTTGTTTTCCTAGACGTGAGTGATGGTGACTAGCGCTCTCATCGGCCTTTCCCCAGTCCAGTCTTGTTAGGGCGACTGAGGGTTTAGGCATCCTGCTCGCCGCACGGGTTCACACCCCGTTTAGGGTATCAGGGCAGACAGCTTAGGGTTAGTCAGGGGTGGCCATTCTATTTTCCATCCGTAGATAAGGGTCCCCCTTCCACTCCGTCTGGTGCGACACGACTGCTGCTGGGATAGCGGTCGTGACACCAATACAAGCGTTAAATTCCGCTGTTATATTCTGGTTTTAAAAAAACATCCATTTTGTGCAAGACCCTACATTTGGAGCCTTTGCTGCATTTGTGACAGTCAAATTCAAGCTTTAAATACTGCAATTATATGCTGGGTTTAAAAAAACACCCATTTTGTGCAAGACACTACATTTGGGGCCTTTGCTGCATTTGTGACAGTCATATACAAGCTTTAAATACTGCAGTTATATTCTGAGTTAAAAAAAACACCCATTTTGTGCAAGACCCTACTTTTTTGGCGTTTGCTTCAAAAAAGCTAAATTTAGCCAACTAAGAGGCCATAGGCCTAACTAAATGGGATAAAGTCCTCACAAATAAAAATACAGCCACAAAATGGGATATCTTTAAAAGCATCCTAAAAGCTCATTGTGAGAGGTACATACCGTATGGGAATAAAAGGTTAAGGAACAAAAAGAAACCAATGTGGATAAATAGAACTGTAAAGAAAGCATATAAAACACTAAAACAGGAGGGTAGCACGGAAGCACTGAAAAACTATAAGGAAAAAAATAGAACATGTAAAAAACAAATAAAAGCGGCCAAACTAGAGACCGAGAGATTAATTGTCCAAGAGAGTAAAACTAACCCTAAAATGTTCTTCAATTATATAAATGTTAAAAAGTATAAATCTGAAGGTGTCGGTCCTTTAAAGAGTAATGAGGGGGGATTCGAAGAGAGCGACGAGGAGAAAGCAAAGCTGTTAAATATTTTTTTCTCCAATGTATTCACTGAGGAAAATAAACAGTCAGATGAAATGCTGAATGTTGAAATAAATTCCCCATTAAAAGTGCCCTGTCTGACCCAGGAAGAAGTACAACAGCGACTTAAAAAGATCAAAATAGACAAATCGCCAGGACCGGATGGCATACACCCCCATATCCTAAGGGAATTAAGTAATGTCATAGCCAGACCCTTATTTCTGATATTTGCGGACTCTATACTGACAGAGAATGTCCCACAGGATTGGCGCATGGCAAATGTGGTGCCAATATTCAAAAAGGGTCCAAAAACAGAGCCTGGAAACTATAGGCCGCTAAGTTTAACATCTGTTGTGGGTAAACAGTTTGAAGGTTTTCTGAGAGATGCTATCTTAGAGCATCTTAATGGAAATAAGCAAATAACGCCATATCAGCATGGCTTTGTGAGGGATCGGTCATGTCAAACTAATTTAATTAGTTTCTATGAGGAAGTAAGTTCTAGACTTGACAGCAGCGAATCAATGGATGTCGTGTATCTGGACTTCTCCAAAGCATTTTACACTGTACCACATAAAAGGTTAGTATATAAAATGAGAATGCTCGGACTGGGAGAAAACGTCTGTAAGTGGGTAAGTAACTGGCTCAATGATAGAAAACAGAGGGTGGTTATTAACAGTACATACTCAGATTGGGTCACTGTCACTAGTGGTGTACCTCAGGGGTCAGTATTAGGCCCTATTCTCTTCAATATATTTATTAATGATCTTGTAGAAGGCTTGCATAGTAAAATATCAATTTTCGCAGATGACACTAAACTGTGTAAAGTAATTAACACTGAAGAGGACAGTATACTGCTACAGAGGGATCTGGATAGACTGAAGGCTTGGGCAGATAAGTGGCAGATGAGGTTTAACACTGACAAATGTAAAGTTATGCACATGGGAAGGAATAATGCAAGTCACCCGTACATACTGTGGGGGGTTAGCTCTTCACCGGGGGTCATTCTCACAGATACGCCTTTAGGACACCAGGTTTCAGGTCCAAACAGTATTTATTGTGCACACTCCAACCAATACAGGTTATCATGAAGTCGCAGCTTCACCTAACACATGTGACATCCACATAAAATAATAAACACTCGCCCGTCCAGGCTCTAACTAAACATAAAGTTTCCTGACTCACCTAGGTCCCAGTTCACACCCTGTGAACTCATGCGGCTTTTGTCAGCCAATGTCCCACAGCCTCCTGGCTGTACAGAGCACAGTACGCCCACTGTCTCCAGTTCAGTATTTCTTGTGGGGGATTGGAGCTCAGTAGTCTGCCTGACTATGGCCCTGCGACTCTCCCAGGCGTCGCTGCGTCCCCCAACTCCAGGCTATCTCCCAGCCTTGTGGTCACTCAGCCTTGCCCAGCTGAGACCACACAGACAGCGCCTCCAGGCCACTGTCCACAGGTAACACACTACCACCTTTCTGACACTCTGGGAGGTGCCTTATGCCAGGCTGATTACCTCCAGCTTCTCTCACCTGTGGTGGAACAGGGGTGTGGACCGCACTATCCACCCCTTCCTTGCCTCTAACCTGAGTGAGACCTGTCACTGTCTCACATATCCCCCCCCTTTGTTCAAGCCTGTGAGGGTGAACACCTGCATAACCACGGGAGGCTGGTGAGAGGGTATCGACCTGGCCTGGACGTGAGGAACAGCCACCCACCCTGCTCTTTGGCTGCTCCCAATAAGAACCGGCCCAGATTGGCTTTACAGCCACACTAAGTAACCCAGTGTCAGCGAGCACTAGCTGTCGCTGACACAGAAAATTACCGGTTCTTATTTCACCGAGGCCAGGAACCTCGGTGACACGTACCTTCCCTTTGTTCTGCCAGACCCACGCCAGCAGAGCTTGGTTTATCACCAAAACCAACATCTTGCCTAACCGAAACTGCCTAAAGGCCTCATGTGCCCATCTCATGGCCAGATACCCTTTTCTTACTCTTTCCCGAGTGATAATGATGCGCTGTCGTATATTTTGATCTCTCTCTCCTTTTAGATCCTCTGGCTCCTGTACATGCGCCTCACGTCCTTTCTTGAACTGCTGCAGCTCTTGCCTGAACTGTTCAGAGTCATGGTCATATCCCAACACCTTCTCCTTTGCTTTGCAGGGCTCCTTCAGCAGAGCATGCTTGCCCCTACTCGCTTCTTTTACGTGCATCTGGGTCACTTCTTCCTTCTTTCCAACAGTAGTTACTCCAGCTACTATGACAGTTTTAGAGACCTCTGCTTCTTTAGCGGCTTTTTTCACTTCGGCCGCGGTTCCCTTTGGCTTAACTTTGGTCTCTGTAGAACCTGGGGACTTCATGTCAACCAACATATCGGCCTTAACTTTTTCAGTCTTTGTCTTCTTGAAGTCTCCAGTCTCTTTGACCGCCTTCTCATCCTTCTCGGACATGGCACCATAAACTTGCCCTGTTAACCCCTCCCCCTCTTTCTCATTGAGGCAGGAGGCACCAGGGTCTTCAGCAGACTCCTCGTCTTCTGTCATTTTCTCCAGAGGCTCACCCAGGACCCTGTTCTCATTTTGTGGAGGAGTCAGGAGATACAGCCCATTGTAATAGCCCGGATCCGAAAACTGATCGTTCACCTCCTCGTACTTCTTCCCCAGCAGGCTGCTGGCTATTTGGAAGGCTTTGTATGCAGAGGGGACGTCTTCCAGGCCTAGGCTACACGCTACCACGGGTCTGTGGTCTTCGGCATCCACATCATCTGGTTTAGCAGAAGCATCTTCCATCTTCTCTGCCACAGCCAGCACCACAGTGCCACCCTCTCCAGTCCCATTTTTAATAGGCTCTGGCATCTTGACGTCTTCCAGAGGACTCTCCTCTTCAGGTTTCTCACCTTCCACCTGCTGTTTGAGAGCACACTTAGATTTCTCCAACTCATCTTTTAACCTCATGAGATTTCATTCTCTGCTCTGAGTTGCTTGTTCAGCCTCTCCAATTCAGCATGCTCCTCAAGCGCTTTTTCCAAGGAGAGGGCCTTGGTCTCCTTTTCCCAAGCATCAGTCTCTGTTTGGTCACGTTTTTCACCATATCGAGCCGAGATGTATTTCTCTTCAGCTAGGAGCCAGTCACACTTCTCCTGTTTCTTCGCTGGATTAGACATAACTTGCTTCTGGTGGTCCAGGTCCACCATCAGATCATCCAATCCTCGCTGAAGTTTGTTCTTGGTTTTCTCCACCTTTTTGTATGTCACACCCTGTTTCTCCAGGCGCTGAACCACCAACGCCATGTTTTTCAGCAGTTTCTTTTCAGCTTTTTGCACAAGCTTGTGGGAAGTGCCCCGCTTTTGGGCCTCCGGTTCCAGCTGCTCCTTGCTCGGCTCTGCTGCAGCAGTATCACCATTCTCTTTCTGGCTCTCCTTCTTTAGTTGCTCTGTGAAGACAGCTAGTCCCGTCTCTAACGTTTCTAGGGAGCGTGAGGAGAGAGAGAGATCATCCTCCTGTTTGCAGCTGTACTGTTGTGTCAGGTCACCTACAACTGTCTGGATATGGGCTTCAGACCCTAGGCTGACGTCACCCGACTTAACTCTCATCTCGTCAGATATAACTGTCTGGTCGCTACTAGTAACCACCTTTGTTTCACAGGACCTTGACATGGTAGCTTCACTCTCTGGGTTGCTATCGGTCACAGCACATACGTCACCTATACCGCTCGTGTCATTATTAATTCTGACCTCTAGGGGCACTGATGAGCTAATCCCCACCTTGAAACACTTCCTTAGTAACCAACATTGTGGAGACTGCATTTCCACCTCTGGTCCGTGCGGTACACCCTCTAGCCCTATCATATTTTCCTGCACCTTCAAACACTGAGCTGGAGCTGGGCTTTGCTCCACACTACTTATATGCATGTCTTCAAACCTTTTGATTACGTCATATCGCGCTTCATGAAACATAGCAGATGCAGAAAATAAAGTTTCATCATCATTTACATTTTTACCACCAGGGGGCGTTTCTCCCCTGACCACAACCTGCAACGGAAAAGTTATATCACTGTCACCACATATTTCATATGACATCATATTTTCCTTATGCATTGCCGCACTTTTGTCACCATCACTTTGCACTTGACCAGCACCATTGTTTCCAATGGTCAATATTCTTTCCCCATGCAGGTCAAAGTGCAGCTCCCTTAGATCCTCACTTAAAGGGACAGGTACAGGTTCTGCAGGAGTTTCGTCACTATCTGCAGAAGTGTCTACCTTACCCCACAGCAACAAACTGATATCACGGCCCAACACTCCCTCATGCATGAGCGTATCTGTAACATCAAATTCATCAGTCTCTGTTCTCATTGGAGTCTCACGCTCAGTGAAAATCAGCGGATAGTCCTTATCCGCACGACTGTCCAGCACCTTTATTATTTTACCAGTCTCGGGTTTCAATATTGTGCTATCTCTTACCCGGGCTAGCATGGGATCCCGGATCCTTGTCATCCCAAAACTAGCTTTGGTCATGGGCAACTGAGGTAACACAGAAACCTTCTCCCCTGTAGATTTCTGCGAGGGAGCGATCACAGCAGGCTGATCCGCCTGTCCAGACACAGACTTATTACCTACCGGCCCAGCAGGTATCCCCTGCCGCCGGCTCACTGTCACTGGGTCTGCCACATAGTTAGTAACATGAACAGTCTTACCCTTTGTAATCAACCATTCTGGTAAAGCAGTGACATTCTCTCCCGCGGACTCATCAAGGTTGTGGTTGCTCCTAGCAACAGCTTTACTGCACCTCCGCACTTCCTCTCTAGGACTCCGGACACAGTCGCAGGGAAGATATGCACTCCTGAGAACCGCACCGCTCTCCACCTCTTTGTCTTCCCGACGGTTGCCCTTGGCAACGGCATATCTTTGCCTTTTATCAGGAACTCCGCTCCACAACTGCCCAAACAATGGAAAGTCCTTGCCCAGTACAAATTCCACTTCCAGTGTCTCACATTTTAACAGCTCCCATTGCACAGAGCCATAGTCCGTCACAAAGGTCAGTGACACCGTAGTTTTTGTCTCTGGCCCCCTTGTTACAAAGTCCAGAATTTCAGGCAGGACCCGAGACACTTGCTGGCGGGAGTCTAGAATGACCCCCAGCGGGATTCCGCCGATCACTAACTCGCAGGATTTCTCCCACGGGCTAGACCATTTTGCAGCCATTTCCACTGCTCAGTCTCTTGTTCTGGGCTTCTGGCCCTTTAAATCCTGCACGGTTTGCACCACAGAAAAAAAAAAAATGTCCAGTTTAACACCAGCAGTCTCTGCTCTGCAAACTAGCAGGCTTCCAGCAGTTTTACTTATCAGCAGGGACACCTGCCCGCATCCGACACCAATTGTGGGGGGGTTACCTCTTCACCGGGGGTCATTCTCACAGATACGCCTTTAGGACACCAGGTTTCAGGTCCAAACAGTGTATTTATTGTGCACACTCCAACCAATACAGGTTATTATGAAGTCGCAGCTTCACCTAACACATGTGACATCCACATAAAATAATAAACACTCGCCCGTCCAGGCTCTAACTAAACATAACGTTTCCTGACTCACCTAGGTCCCAGTTCACACCCTGTGAACTCATGCGGCTTTTGTCAGCCAATGTCCCACAGCCTCCTGGCTGTACAGAGCACAGTACGCCCACTGTCTCCAGTTCAGTATTTCTTGTGGCGGATTGGGGCTCAGTAGTCTGCCTGACTATGGCCCTGCGACCCTCCCAGGCGTCGCTGCGTCCCCCAACTCCAGGCTATCTCCCAGCCTTGTGGTCCCTCAGCCTTGCCCAGCTGAGACCACACAGACAGAGCCTCCAGGCCTCTGTCCACAGGTAACACACTACCCCCTTTCTGACACTCTGGGAGGTGCCTTATGCCAGGCTGATTACCTCCAGCTTCTCTCACCTGTGGTGGAACAGGGGTGTGGACCGCACTATCCACCCCTTCCTTGCCTCTAACCTGAGTGAGACCTGTCACTGTCTCACAATACTAAATGGTAAAACACTCGGTTAGGCTACTTTCACACTAGCGTTCGGGGCTCCGCTTGTGAGTTCCGTTTGAAGGCTCTCACAAGCGGCCCCGAACGGATCCGTCCAGCCCTAATGCATTCTGAATGGATGTGGATCCGCTCAGAATGCATCAGTCTGGCTCCGTTTGTCCTCCGCTCCGCTCAGCAGGCGGACACCTGAACGCAGCTTGCAGCGTTCAGGTGTCCGCCTGGCCGTGCGGAGGCAAACGGATCCGTCCAGACTTACAATGTAAGTCAATGGGGACGGATCCGTTTGAAGTTGACACAGTATGGCTCAATTTTCAAACGGATCCGTCTCCAATTGACTTTCAATGTAAAGTCAAAACAGATCCGTTTGCATTATCATGAACAAAAAAAAACAAAAAAAACATTTTTTTTTTTTTTTTTGTTCATGGTAATGCAAACGGATCCGTTCTGAACGGATCTAAGCGTTTGCATTATAGGTGCGGATCCGTCTGGGCACATACCAGACGGATCCGACCTAAACGCAGGTGTGAAAGTAGCCTAACACTGACATGGAAAAGGATCTAGGAATTTTAATAAACAGCAAACTAAGCTGCAAAAAAACAGTGTCAGGCAGCTGCTGCCCAGGCCAATAAGATAATGGGTTGCATCAAAAGGGGCATAGATGCCCGTGATGAGAACATATTCCTACTACTTTACAAATCATTAGTCAGACCACACATGGAGTACTGTGTACAGTTCTGGGCCCCAGTGAACAAGGCAGACATAGCAGAGCTGGAGAGGGTCCAGAGGAGGGCAACTAAAGTAATAACTGGAATGGGGCAACTACAGTACCCAGAAAGATTATCAAAATTAGGGTTATTCACATTAGAAAAAAGACGACTGAGGGGAGATCTAATTACTATGTATAAATATATCAGGGGGCAGTACAGAGATCTATCCCATCATCTATTTATCCCCAGGACTGTGACTGTGACGAGGGGACATCCTCTGCGTCTGGAGGAAAGAAGGTTTGTACACAAACATAGAAAAGGATTCTTTACGGTAAGAGCAGTGAGACTATGGAACTCTCTGCCTGAGGAGGTGGTGATGGTGAGTACAATAAAGGAATTCAAGAGGGGCCTGGATGTATTTCTGGAGTGTAATATATTACAGGATATAGCTACTAGAGAGGGGTCGTTGATCCAGGGAGTTATTCTGATTGCCTGATTGGAGTCGGGAAGGAATTTTTTATTCCCCTAAAGTGAGGAAAATTGGCTTCTACCTCACAGGGTTTTTTTGCCTTCCTCTGGATCAACTTGCAGGATAACAGGCCGAACTGGATGGACAAATGTCTTTTTTCGGCCTTATGTACTATGTTACTATGTTACTATGCTGCATTTCTGAGAGTGGAATACAAGCGTTAAATACTGCTGTTATATTGTGGTTTTTAAAAAAATACCCATTTTGTGCAAGGCACTACATTTGCGGCCTTTACTGCATTCAGTGGCGTACACACAATCCATGGGGCCCCTGTGCAAAACTGATCCATGGGCCCCCCCCCCGCCCCCCTGCCCCCAATGCCCGCATAAAATTCGGCTGTCACACTGTTGTGTGACCTCAAGAAAATTTTCCTCTTTATGACACCGGCACTGCCTTACTGTCAGTGAACTTAATTGTTGACTATTGGCGGTTACATTGTCTTCTGACATAAACCATCTGTTAGTTTCGTTGGTGAACGCAAAGAATGAGGAAAATGTCAAAAAAGTGACGTGGCCCCAGTCGTGGTGCTGCTGGTGGAGCTCCTGTTGCAGGGAAAAGACATGGCCAATCTATGCCAGCTACACGCACAAGTGAAACAACTTCCTCAGGTGTGAGTAGGCGAAAGAACCTTCAGTGTTATTTGGTAGTGCCAAATGCGGCTCTACGAATGGTGAGGCCAGAACTAGTACAGGCGATCGTAGATTGGGTGGCTGACAGTGCCTCCAGTTCCTTCACAAGCAGTCTGAGCCCCAAGTCATGCAGCAGTCTATTCTGCTTTTTGATGACTCTGCTAGCAGGGTTTCCCAGGGCCATCCACCTAGCCCTGCCCCAGAAGTGGAAGAGATTGACTGCACCGATGCCCAACCACTTATGTTTCAGGAGGAGTACATGGGAGAACCACCGCAGTACGTCTCGGATGATGACGAAACACAGGTGCCAACTGCTGTGGCTTTCTGCTGTGTGCAGACCGACAAGGAGGGCATGGGTGAAGACTGGGTGGAAGATGATGTGGAGGACGATGAGGTCCTCGACCCCACATGGAATCAAGGTCATGCGAGTGACCTGTCTAGTTCAGAGGAAGAAGCGGTGGTCGGACAGAGGCACCAGCACAGCAAAAAAGGGAGCAGGGTGCAAAAGCGTCTGTTACATTCTTGGATGACATTTTACCATTTTTGCCGTGAATAAACCCCTGCTCTGCATAGTTGGCAGGGACCGAAATTTTTAAAAATCGGCTGTTCCATTGGTGGGTGACTTTAACCCATTTTTGCAGATGAAAAACCCTTGCTCTGCATAGGTGACAGGGACTTCGATTTCTACAATTCGTCTTTAGTTGACACGAGCCCCCTCCTTTCATTCGATCCTTCCGCTTTAATAACTTGTCCCACATTTCCGCTCAATCACATTTCAGCCATTGACCTCCCTTGGATGTGGTATCCCTTTCTCACACTACATCTCCGGTGTGGAACCCTGATTCCCTGCTACCCGTGATCACCATGGTAGGTGCATAAAAGAACATCGAAAGTTGATAGAGAAGATATCCAATTGGATCGTGGATGTCACAGGGACGTGCGATCAGGCAGAAGTTATCTAGAGTCAACAAACCGGCAGCAGGGCCTCTCCTGTCTAACTTTTCCAAATCCAAAATACCCCAGTGACATTCCCTGTATATTTGTATTAATCATTCCAATAACAGGGCATCTTAAGAGTCCTGTATTGTTATTTATCATCACTACCTCCCCGAGTCGGGAGTGGGTAATTGCCGCGCGCCCCCTTCTTTACTTTGATGCGTCCGCTTTAACAAATTGTCCCACATTTTCCGCTCGATCACATTGACCTGCCTTGGGTGTGGTATCCCTTTCTCACGCTCCCTCTCCGGCATTGAACCCTGATTCCCCGTTACCCGTGATCACCATGGTAGGCACATACAAGAACATTGAACGTTGAAAGAGAAGATATCCAATTGGATCGTGGACATCACGCGGACGTCCGACATGATGGAGCAGTATGTGTGCACACGCCTACACGTACTGACTGATGGGTCTGCCCACTTCAACCTCTGGGTCTCCAAATTGGGCACATGGCCTGAGCTTTTCCTTTACGCCTTGGAGGTGCTGGCCTGCCCTGCAGCCAGTGTATTGTCTGAACGTTTGTTTAGCACGGCAGGAGGGGGTTATCACAGACAACCGCAGCCGCCTGTCCTCAGCCAATGTGGACAAGCTCACGTTCATTTAAATGAACCAGGCAGGGATCCCACAGGACTTGTCCGTACCTTGTGCAGAATAGACATGTATACCGGCCTCACCCAGCCATTGTTGTACTTCAGCACATTTTCTCTTTGTTTTATTTTTTATATATCCCAATGTTTTGGGGTCTACCCAAATTTGAACAAAAATAAAGAAAGAAATAAAATATAAAACAAAACCAAAAACCAGTGTTGGCTACCTCCTCCTCCACAGCCGCTTCCACCTACACCGGCACATCCACCGCCTCCTCAACCTCCTACTCCATATGGACCTCCTCCTCCTAGATCAAGATTATTATTTTTTATTTTTACGTATTTTATGTTATTTGAAGTCATTTCCCTATCTACATTTGTTTGCAGAGCACTTGCCATGCTTTTAACCACATTTTGCTGCCCTTTGCAGCCCTCTAGCTCTTTCCATGACTTTTTTAGAGCCATTTTAGTGCTCCAAAGTTCGGGTCCTTCTCTCACCCAACATCTGTTTGAGGAGAATCAGGAGCTCCCCACACACATTAAACCGTTAGCTTAACCAGCCAAGAACAGGGGTTTGGCCAACAATACACATGTGTATGGGGTCCTTTAAAAAAAATTTTTTTTAAATGGTAGATATTTTCTTTATCTTTCTAATTAGGCCAAAGACAGCAATGAGTATTTCTAGCTAAGAACTAGCATTAGAAAATGTTTATATAGATAGATGTACACCTGGGCAAGGCTGAGTAAATATGCTTGTGATATACAATGATAGGTCCCAAAGGTTGCAGTTGACTTTGGAGGCAGCCTCTTGCCAGTAAGGTGTATTGTTTTTATTGCCTGACTCCTCTCAGATTACATTTTATACATAATTGACAAAATGTCTCGCCAGTGCAAAAGCAACAGCAAGTGGATGTGGCCAAGGTCTGTATAGATGAAGGGTGGAACCTGAGAAACATTTCCTCTGGTAGGTCCAAGAAACCATAATCTGATACTGCACAGAAGGTTGCCCAGAGAGTAATAAACCGATCAGCTGTGTGAGCAGAACTAGGTCAAGATGTCTACACTAATCAGAAAGAACAGTGCCTTTGAACGTGTCTCCATGGTAATAGTCAGAAAAGTTTACAACATTCTAATTTTCCACTTTCTTTCAAGTCCCTCTGTTTTCAAGCTGTTAATACGTCTTCCAATATGAAAAATGCCTTTGCACATTTCAATTACAAACAACTATAAAGATAAAAGACTAAAGAGCCCTGATGGATGCGTGCAATCTTAAAATTCTTAATTCTGGTTAGTCAACATAACGCATTTAATTAATGCATCAATGAGTATTTTAAATGGAAAACAAGGAAGTCGTATTCATCTATCATGATTGCTGCAAATTATCATCCTCAAAATGTTCCTCCTACTGCTTGAGATAATCCGCACAAGAATGATTTCACGAACATATTGCACAAAGTTTTAACTTCAAAGAAGAAAAGTATCATAAGCATTTGCAAGGTGAGCATCTCCTGAGAAAGTAGGTAGCGATGAGCAAATTTCTTGAAATCCTATTTGGATTCGATTCGGTCCCGTATTGTTCAAGCATTTCAATTTGGTCCGAATTAGAGCTGAGCGAGCCAGTTGAGATTTATTTCGGGTTTGTTTCGACAAATTTTTTAAAAAGTTTGATTCGGTCCGAACTGAACTTGCTCCAATTGCCCTGAAAGTTGGTATAGAACCCCTTCTAGCCCTTTTAAGACTCATAAATTTTAGGAAAACTTGTTATCTCTTTGCATTTATTTTTTATGAATTCCCCCCCCCCCCTCCCCAAGCTCTAGCATGCAATGGCAGCAATAGTAAATGATGCCTGAGTGACACTGACGTATGTAGCTATGGGTAAACGCAGATTTGATGGTGTTAACATACAGTGTGTTTAAAAAGACACCGCACCGGCAAATGTCTCATGCTTTTTCATATTCCAAAGCTCCCAAAAATTGTCCCTGATCGGGGGCAGATGATGTTTAAACACAAAAATTGGCTTAGGGGAACGTGATGATTGGCAAGTGGCCTTAGTGGCATGATGCAGGTCGCAGCAGCTGCCATAAAGAATGTGATGGTAGGTAGACAGACAGCAAGAGTGGCAAGATGGGTCACCAATCTGCAAGGAGAGGTCTATGGATCTCATCCAGCCTGCCTGGACTGTGAGACAATTTCTGATTTAATGCAGTAATCATGTACATTTATGTCATACCGTAAACAAATTTAATCCCCCTCCCCCTCAAGAAAATGTGAAAATTTTAACCATGTGGAAAGTGAGAGACCTCAGGCATTAGTGGCAGTGGCATAATGCATTGCAGGCTCCAACTTTGTCTGGACTGTGAAAAAAATATCGGTATTGAGACAGTAATCCACTAAAATTATGCGGCGCCATTGATCCTTCAAAAAAATTTAACAGAGGGGGCAAAAATAAAAATAAAAAATTCAACCGTGTTAACCCCTCGCCTCCAAAGAATTTAAAAATTTCAACCGTGTGGCAAGTGAGTAGATGGAACTGACCTTAGGCATTAGTGGCATAATAAACAGCCACCACCACCACAAAAAAAAAAATGATTAAAAACGTATGAAATAGCAAATTTAGACCCAAATCTGTTTCGCTATCACTCCCAGATACTTTTGTGTGCTATCCTTTCTATTGGTTTAGTAGTCACTTATATATGCAGCTGGTTTGAATCTAATCAGTCCCCAATAAAAAATTTTTTTTATTGGAAATGTGTTTGTGAACACAGAAATAAAGAGAAAGAGATTTAGACCTAAATTCGCTATCCTTCCCTTTCGTGTGCTGGCCTGTGTATTGGTGTTAGTCACCTATGTGCTGGTTTAATTAAATTAAACAAGTCCCAAAAAACATTTAAATAGCAACCGTGTAGAAACTGAAAATACGTAAAGAGACGTCTAAGACCTTCTGCACACGACCGTATGTCTTTTTCAGTGTTCTGCGGGCCGTTATTAACGGATTCCATTTTTTGCTTCGGTAGTGTTTCCGGTTCCATTCTGTTTTTCCGTTCTGTTTTTCCGTATGGCGTATACAGTAATTACATAGAATTTTTTTTTATCTGGGCCTAAAATTTGCAATAGATGGTTACGCAAAAACGGAACGGATACGGAAGACATACGAAGTACATTCTGTATGTGATCCGTTTTTTTTTTGCGGACCCATTGACTTGAATGGAGCCAAGGAACGTGATTTGCGAGCAATAATAGGACATGTTCTATCTTTAAACGAAACGGAAATATGGAAACGGAATGCATACGGAGTACATTCCGTTTTTTTTGCGGAAACATTGAAATATAAATAAAAAAATGGCCCGTATATGGAACGCAAAAAACGTTTGTGTGAACGAGTTATAAGGGGAGACATGATTAAACTTTACAAATATATAAATGGGCAACACAAAAAATACGGTGAAAAACTGTTCCATGTAAAATGCCTCCGACGTGAGAGGAAAAAGTTCCGTCTCCGGAAGCGTCAAAACTTCTTTACTGTAAGAACTGTGAATCTGTGGAATAGACTTCCTCCGGACGTGGTCACAGCAGGAACAGTGGACAGTTTTAAAAAGGGTTTAGATAAATTTTTAAAAGTATATGACATTAATGGGGACAAAACGTAACTGAAACAGAACGGAATACACCAAAATGCATTCCGTTCCGTTCTCATACCAGAGAGTATATGCCGTTTGCTTTCCGTCCTGGAATGCGGAGCAAGACGGATCCGTCATGACCCACAATGCAAGATATAGAGAAAAAAACAAAATACAACAGCACTCCGCAATGCAGAGTGCTGTTGCATTGTCTTTTTCTCTATGTTTCTAGCCATGGCAGCGTGCACCTGCGCATTGGAATGTGCTGACTGACCCCCTTTTTTTTTCCCACTATGTAAGTCAATAGGGACGGATCAGTTTTCTCTGACACAATAGAAAATGGATCCGTCCCCTATTGACTTTCAATGGAGTTGATGCCGGATCCGTCTTGGATATGTTACAGATAATACAACCGGATCTGTTCATAACGGATGCAGACGGTTGTATTATCAGTAACGGAAGCGTTTTTGCTGAACCCTGCCGGAGTCTTGATGCTCATTTTCTCCTTAAGACACACAGGTACAGTAGATTGCTGCTATACCTTGTCTCTTTTAGTAATCACATATATCCTGGTTTAATTACATTTAAAAATGCTAAAAAAAAAAAGATTCATTACAAATTATTTTGTCAGAAATTGCTATAAATCAGGTATGCCCTGGCCACTCTGCCTTAGGGTACGGCCACATAGAGTGGCCATGATGCAGGCGGGTTGCGATCATGCTACGGTGAAGAACCGCACGGCCAATTAGCCCGTAGAAGTCTTCCATTTAATAATGAAGACTGCACTGTATAGTCGGTCTTCATTGTTAATGGCCGTGTGGCACCTTTAATGCACCTTTAAGCAGGGGCTGTTGCTGGTATGAGGTTTGGCTGGTTAGGTGGGGGCCAATCAGGGCAAGCCTAGGATATGGCACAAGCGTCGTGGCCTTCTCTCAGTTTAGTCTTGACCATATGATGTCATGTTCATCGGTCACATGGCCTAGGCGCAGTTCAGTCCCATTGAAGTGAATGGGGCTGAGCGCATGGCCGGTGCTACCATAAGGCAGACCAAGCGGCTGCCTTAGGGCGCACCCTGCGCAGAGAATGAGAGGGCGGAAAAATTTACCTTCTTTTTTTTTATTTTTTATAACTTACTTGTGAGTTGCGCCGCCGGTCGGCCGCCCCAGCATGCGTGCCTTCAGTCACAGAGCATCACGGGCCCGGCAGCAGGACAACACGGTCAAGGGGTCAGGCCAGGGGGGTGTGAATTGCGAGTGGCGCAGCGGCGGCGGGTGGCAGCAGGGACTGGAGCTGACTGTGTTTGTGAGTCTGACTCACACACAGCCAGATTGCCGTAGCAGCAGGACAGGTGGGTAAGTAATCACTAATGAGCGCTCTAGCGCCAGAGTGCACGGCATAAATGTGTTTTAATAAAATTATTACACAAATAACAATCATAAATGGAAGGGGGGGGGGTGACCATGACATGATGGGAGGGGGGAACAATGTCTGTAGTGTGTGACATGGGGATGGGGCAGGGCCGGCAGGGGGGG
The DNA here is from genome assembly GCF_905171765.1 of Bufo bufo. Classification (NCBI taxonomy): domain Eukaryota; kingdom Metazoa; phylum Chordata; class Amphibia; order Anura; family Bufonidae; genus Bufo; species Bufo bufo. The sequence goes on from NC_053395.1 coordinate 52,333,292, forward strand.
TGGTGATGTGCCATGGGGGGGGGGGATGTGACACAATAGGGGGTAATGATGTGATCATGATGTGACACGAAGGGGGTGATGTAAACTAAAAAGGAGGGGGCGATGTGACATTGTTTGGAGGGGGAGAAATGTGACATGGATGGAGGGGGGAAATGTGACATTGAGGGGGTGAAATGTGACATGGAGGGGGAGAAATGTGACATTGAGGGGGTGACATGGGGGTGATATGACAGAGGGGATTATGTAAAAAGGAGGGGGAGAAATGTGACATAGAGGGGGGGAATATGACCTGGAGGGGGAGAAATGTGACATGGAGGGCTGATGTGACATAGGGGGGTGATTTGACATGGAGGGGGAGAAATGTGACATGGGGGGCTGATGGCTGACATGGGGGCATGATGGCTTACATTGGGGCATGATGGCTTACATGGGGGCATGATGGATGGGGGCTGATGGCTGACATGGTGGGCTAATGACTGACATGGGGGGCTGATTTCTGACACGGGGCTGATCTGAGGCATTGGGGGTCGGATATGAGATCTGATTAACATTGGGGGTCTGATTCCTGGTCTGACCTGAGGTGTAATGGAAAATATATTTTTCTTATTATCCTCCTCTAAAACCTAGGTGTGTCTTACAGGGCGAAAAATACGGTCCTCAAACCAGCGATTGTCTGAAGCAGAGAGAAGATACCAGGACCACACAGAGAAGCCAGCTGCTGCAGATGGGACCAGGGCCAGGTTAGCAGCGAGCGAGGGAAGGGGGGGGGGGGGGGGCAAAATGTAGCTTCACTTGTGTTGGCAAAAATCCTTGCGCCGGCCGTGGCTGAGCGTGATACCAAGCACAGCCGCTATACAATGTACATTGCTGTGCTTGGTAAGGACAGAGAAGGCCATGGCGCTACTGCAAGCCAGTGCCTTCTCAAACAGCAGATCGGTGGGGGACCTGGGTGTCAGGTGCATTAGTAATCTTAACATGACAGTGACATTTATGGATATATGATGGATCCAGCAAAAATGCAGTTGTGAAAGTAGCCTTAGCCCTCTTTGGTTGCAGGGTCCAACAGCAGCTGCTATATTTCCTATCCTGGTATTTACACCCAAGTCATATGAACTGACCGGTTTGGCAATAAGAAATGATTTGTACTATAATTGCCAGTATGGGAAACCCTCTTACCTCTGGCGGCCATAACAAAGCATGCTGGATCATGTCCAGAACCATTTTATTATTCCCATGTATTATACAGCAGGCATATTCTTTTCATTTGCAGCTAGTGTTCCCAAAGCTGATGTTAAAATGCTCTTCTCCGGGTGAAAGAAAGCTCCGACGTCTATTTGCCAGCCACAGAATCCTGGGCAATAAATGATTTCTGCAGCAGTAAATTAGTGTTCATCACACTTCATGTCGGCTGAATCCCTGCATATCAAAGGTTAATGTCTGCTCCGAGATAAATATATGTGACAATATACACAAGGCCTTTGGGCCTGTAGGAAGCAAGAAATAGTTCATTTTAATGACTACTTGTGCAAGGTAGTCATGGCGTGACTTCAGCAGCTGACCCCATTTTTAACAAAGGATATGCTAATATTTTGTTTATTTCCTTCTTTTATTATTCTATTATGTTTTCGCTGTCAGGTTCATGTCGTGATTTGTTGTTAGTAAATCACTACTGTGTTAAAATAACTAAGGATCCTAATACGAGTTTTCTCCACAGGAGCCCTCATAAATGGTTCCTGCCACCGCTAAGGAGGCAGAAACGGATTGCCAGCTTTACTGTATTAATAGAGAAAATAAGCAGATATAACCTATTGGGTTATAACAGGCTTAACAGACATAATAGGGAGTTATAATATGGCATATAGTCTGTTGAGGCTACATGGGTAAGCTGCTGGGTTTAGAAGGTCAGCAGGTTGTCATTAAACTAAATTTCATATCTGCTGGATTTCCAGCATCTAAACCACCCAACCCTAATATTAACACTACTTGATTATATGAAAGTGAACCCGTCACCATGAAAATGCTGTGCAATCTGCAGGCAGCATGTTATAGAGCAGGAGGACCTGAGCATATAGAGAAATATATGCTATATATATATATATATATATATATATTCATTTATTTATTTTACACACACACATATACACTACTCACAAAAAGTTAGGGATATTTAGCTTTTGGGTGAGATTTATGGAAAATGTAAAAAGTGAGTGTACAGTGATATTATATCATGAAAGCAGGGCATTTGCAGTAAGTGTCACGTTCCGAGGGCCCAAGGTAGACCTCCGGGATGTCTTGCAAACAGGACACAGGCAGATTACAGACCAGGGACCAACAGAGTAGTTTATTACACATGTAATGAGAAACATATGCAGGTTAGGTAATAGTGGTAGCACTACCACAAAACCAAGTGCATCGGCAGACCAGAGGGAAAACTCAGAGAGCGGAGAGCCAGTGAGCCCCGTTCTTCACAGAGCCCCTTGTGGTGGGGATGAACTGGGCCGAGGGCTCACTGGTTGAACCTCTAGGATGGTCCTGGTACACTTGGCCGCTATCTACAGAGGACAACGCAGGTGCAAGCACCAGCGGAACAGACAACAGAACTAGAACCCAAGCAAACACAGGTTAAGGATCAGACAACAAACGGGAACCAGCACAGAAGCAGATGCCTGGACCCCAAGCGCAATGGAAGCATGGTGGTTCCAGGCAGAGCTGGAGAACCCAGGAACCCGCTCACGAAGTCAGGACAAACATGGGACAGGAACAGAAGAAGTGAGGCACTGCAGGACAGGCATGGATCAGAAGCAGTAGGCACTGCCAGGCTGGACATGGACAGAGTGGATCCAGACAGAGAACAGGTACAGAAGATCAGACAGGGGAATAAACATCAATACCACCACAGGACAGGTACAGAAGATCAGACAAGGCCACAACAACACCACATACCAGGCGACACCACACAGAAGGGCAGATGGTAAAAAAAAAAAACTGGGACAGCAGCAAGGTGCAACACCCAGCAAAACAGAAGATAGACTGATCCCCTGGCCCTACAGCTCACAGATAGATATAGCTGCATAACAGCGCACCTTATAAGCCACACCCAGGAACATACCAGGGGAAGTTAACCCCACCAGAACCAAACAGGGAGGGGAGCCTGCATGAACAGAGAAGTGAACACACAGGCTGTAGTACCGGACGTTGCCCCTGGCAACCATCAAATATGTAGTCACCCGCAGCCAGTATGCCAGAGCACAAACGACCCGTGACACAAACAGAAATGCATCCATACTCAGAAGCTGTTCACACACAAGGCCGCATCCATCACGTATCACAGAACCAGCATACATGGGAACACCCACAGCCAGTACACAAAGCGCATGCAGCCAGCCTGCACGGCACCAGAGACAGGAACCACAGAGCTATGGAGAAGGAAACCACAAACACAGGCCACAGTTTACACACACCACCGCAGCTAGCACGCAGCCCCAAGCAACCAACCAGCATACACAGGAGACAGCCTGCAGCCAGTACGCGAAAGGGCATGCAGCCAGCCTAAATGGCCTCAACTGTCACAGTGAACCACATTGTGACATTAAGTAGAAGCATGCCATGGTGATTTTCTCATCTCAAACAATTTATTGAAACAAAAGCCAACACCAGTGGTGGGTACACCCCCACAAAAATGTCAATGTCTCAATAACTTGTCATGTGGCCTTGAGCATCAATTACAGCTTGACAACCACGTCTCCTGCTGTTCACAAGCCAACTTATTGTATGCTGAGGCATGGCATCCCACTCTTCTTCAAGGGTGTCCCTCAGGTCATTGAGGTTCCGGGGTACAGAGTTATGAGCCTCTACACGGCTTAGCTGATCCCATAGGTTTTCAATGTGATTCAGGTCTGGAGAGAGTGTAGGCCACTCCATTTCAGATACCCCAGTCTCCAGCAGCCATTCTCTAATGATGCGACCTCGATGAGCTAGCACATTGTCATCCATGAGGATGAAATTAGGCCTGTGTTGTTCATGCAGAGGCACAATGACTGGATTAATGATGTTATTCAAGTAGTATGGGCTTGTCACTGTACCATTGTAGGCAGTGTAGGGCAGTTCTGTATTGACTAGACACACCTGCTCACATTGTAAAACCACCACCAAAGGCAAACAGTAGCTGATGCATAGTGCTTTCCTTGATGTCTCCAACATCGTTGGCGGCCATTGTTTCTGCTCAGTGGGAATTGACTTTCATTAGTGAACAGCACTGAGGGCCACTGGTCCTTCGTCCAGCGTAGATGCTTCCTGGCCCATGCAAGACAATGAATTTTATGGTCAGGAACCCTTGCAGGTCATCTAGCACGCAGACCATGCTGATATAAATGCCTGGAGTTGTGTGACATTCATCATCTGGTTCCGCAGGGCATTGTTCAAAATGAAACGGTCAATAGTGTGGGATGTGGCCAAATGATATCCACTTCTATTCCTTTCTGTGACTCTTCCAGTCTCTCTGTATCTCTGTTACAACCTGCTGATGACGCTCTGTGACACTCTAAGCTCAGTGGCCACTTCAGTCTGACAATATCCTGAAAGAAGCTTTGCAATGACGAGGAACTGTTGATCAATTGTAAGGTCTCGTCTTGATCTCATGATGTCAAAATGTAAACACTGTGATGAGGAGGACTGTTTAAATACCAATTCTAATTGAACCAGGAAATTTATTGGGCGATTCATGGATCAAACACCTGTTGTGAATTTTGCGTTCGCGCTCTCGTGCGACTGACCCGCTGCCTGGGTGAAAAGTAAGTGTGGTCTGCGCAAGCGTGGCCCAGAGATGCGGCCGTGGAGCGGTGTCCGTATCTATGGGTTGCCAAATGTAAACAATGGGGTAGGAGTGAAGGCAATTTATCTAAATAGGTGCATTATAAATAATAGAAGCTATTTAGAAAAATGAAGTATGGCACCAGTGTAAACTTTTGAAACATGATCATCAAGATGGGAATACCCCCTTTAAAGTGGCCCTGGAAAAAAAAAAATTGTACAGGAGGCAACACCATAGTGCAAAATGCTGTCTCATCTGAACCATATACCACAGTGCAGCACAATATATTGCCGCAAAAGCTGTCCCTCTATGGTGTCCATTAGTAGATGCCATTTTCTATCCTCCTCTTCTTTCATTTGTCTCTGACTAACATATGAAGTAGGGGCTTAGGAGGTGAGATGCTGGCCACAGCAATTGAATTGCAGAAGGGCATGTGTGGTCTCTGACAGAGAAGAGGGCTTGGGCGGCCACCTGGGCATTCTCCTATCGGGACTTTTCCCTTTAAGGCCTATGGCCAATCAACCCCTGTGTACAATGTTACTCTCATGGACTTTATGAATGCATAGCACCAGGGTTTTTAGTTATTTTAATGCATTTTACATTGAGCGTTTATCCAGAATAATTTACAATGTGGCCTGACAGATGGACGAATTCACTGTCAATCATACCAATGATCACAAAAAAGCATGATTTTGTATTAATGTGGATGTTTTTTACTACTCATATACAAGTAAGTAGTCTACTCAGTAATGAAAAGCACTGGAGCTGCAACATTGTACAGCTGTTATTCAGGAATATAATACAGCAATATAAATTATAATAATTTCACTCACCAGATGGGTTCGTAGATTGTTATAGGCAAATCAAATGACATATTGCTGTGGAGAAAGACGACACTAGAGGTTTGTACCTGCTTGGTCACCACTGCATGTACAAAATGACTTATCATATGAAATTAAAGAGTTGTATGGAAATGCCAGTCACTCAGTATAAACCTTCTGGTCCATGATCTGCTAAGGATTGGTTCATAAATAAGCTTTGGAATCAGATATTATGTATAAAATGTATTTTTCATGCTTAATGGCCCTGATTAGAACATAGCATTTTCACTTGTCTGTAGGAAAGAACTCATCATTGTCAGGCGTGTGACGCCTGGTTCAATAAACCTAATGAAACCGAGCACAATGAATATGCAATCATCCACTTGTTTGCCATCTCTGCAGGTGCTGTATGTGAATGCTATTGTGATATTGTGATGTTTGTCAGATGTTGTGTAAGCCGTGTACTGGGGTGGGCTCTCCAGGATACAGCGAAGTCACGACCAAGGAAAACAACTCTGACACCAGCTCTTGTAGAACAGACTTTGCTTAACTGTTACGGGATCTCAAACACACTCCCAAATGTAGTGAACAGAAAATCAGTTTACATACACTCAGCCCGGAGGCTGAGACCCCTGTGTCGCACAGCACGGCGCCCTACGATGGCAGCCGGAAAACACTTGCGCACTTTACCTACTGCGAGCAGAGCTAACTCTGTCTTGCCATACCTGTTATTACCCTGAATAACAGGAACAATCATGTGTGTCTGAGATACAGGCTAGCCCGCGGTGCGACACAGCAGCTTACAATCTTGCCAGCCTATACAGTGATTCCCCCTCCCTTTTCCCCGAAACTGGTAATGTGGCACGTGCCTAATATATATCACTCCCGATAAACACGCTGGAGTAACTGGAGATTATGGTGAAGTCCTCTCTGTTCTCCAGAGCGAACCAAAACTTTAACTGATAAGTTAAAACTTTAACAGCAATTCTTGGTAGCCTGCCACTCAGCAACACTAACACTAACTAACTGTGGCAAACCTAGCCACTTACAGAATGTCTTTCTTGTCTGTACCTCTTCACCTCCCCCCTTTTTCTGTTCTATTGTTTCCCCAGCAGGGTGTTGTCTCAGGGACACTGGGAGACCTGTGAAAAATAGCTGCAGTGTCCCCCCTCAACCTCCCATCAGCCCTTGCTATTATCTGACCCCACTTTTCCTTGTACCATAGTAATCTATGTATTGTATGTAAATGAGGCTGTTGGCAGTTTGAAACCAGGTGCGCATGCCTAGTAAAGTCAGTTGACTCCCAAACTGTGTGTCGTCCAGTCACTGGGGAAATTGTCTCTTGGATATTGACCTGCTTCTTCAGCTACACAGGGATTTAAGTGAAGATATTGAGGGTATACCGTGAAGCTCCGCAACAATTGGTGGCAAGCGGCGGGATACAAGCCTTGCAGCACAGCAAAGCAGCAGTTTGTTAAAACAGTTATTCCGATATACCGGAGTTCGAGAATATGTGCAGTCATTCGAACGAACAGTGAATGGAGACGAATTATCCAACATTGAAACGAACTACGTTAAAGGAATTATTGGAAGCAAGGGGAAGAATAGCCAGCAACAAAACCAAAGCTGCTTTTGTGGCCGAACTCATGGAGGGGGACAGAGCGACCACTACGGCAACTCCACAGGAGACAGAGCCAACAGAATTTACAAGAGAGCTCAATAGCAGGTTAGCTTTTTACCCAAACACCCCCTCCGTGGAGACACTGGAAAGACTGATAGCAGATGTACACGAGTACATTGTAGCTAAGCAAAACGCTATTCAGCGAGTCGGGGAAGGAGCCCCAGCGCCCACCAGCACTACCCAGGGAAAAGCTAAGATTCCCTACCAAGCTTTTAAAAATTACACAGAAGGAGAAAGTGATATTGACGAATACCTACAGGATTTCGAAAGGTTGTGCCAGCTACACAACATCAGCCCAGCCGACCAAGTACCCATGCTGGCAGGTAGATTGTCAGGCCGCGCCGCAGAGGCATACCGGACCGTCCCAGACGAAGACATCAGGAATTATCCCAAAGTCAAACAAGCCATCCTAGCACGGTATGCCATTACCTCTGAGGCATACCGACTCAAATTCAGGGACATCAAGAAACAAACAAAAGACTCACACACTGAATGGGCACACCGACTACAACGAGCCGCCAAGGGGTGGATGGAAGCGGCACGGGTCACCACTATGGAAGAGATGTTCCAGTTAATAGTAATGGAGCAGTTTTTTAATGGACTAACCACAGAACTGCAAAATTGGGTACGAGATCGCAAACCCCATACCCTACCAGAGGCAGCCAAGCTAGCTGACGAGTTCCAAGACACCAGGCGAGATCAACACACACCACACCAGACCACGTATGGATCTACCACCCCTCTGCCAGCAGTGACTACCTTGGCTCACCCACGACCAGCCGTGAGCCACAACCCGTACCATCCTAGGTACAATACCCGACCACCGATCCGCTGCCACACCTGCAACCAACAGGGGCACATCCAGAGAGACTGCCCACGTAACCGACCTCGCCAGAACTGGAACCACCAGGGTCCTCCTCCCCCCAATCGGGCTGCAGTACACTGCTGCCAAAGAGAATCTGTGCTCCCAACATCCACAGTCACCTCAAAAGAAGAGCCTCTGGGGATCCTACACGAGGTAAACCCCATACAAGCCGCCTCAGACAACCGCCAAGGGCACCGCCAGGTGGTACACATGGAGGGGAAGAGTATACAAGGATTACGTGACTCTGGGGCCACGTTAACCCTGGTCCAAAATCATTTGGTGCCTAAGCACACCCTCACCGGAGACTGTGTAGCTGTACGGGTGGCAGGGGGAGCAATTTACAAAGTTCCCACTGCCAAGGGGCATTTGAATTGGGGGGCAGGGCATGGAAACGTGGAGGTGGGAATTATGCAGGATTTGCCCGCTGATGTTATTTTGGGCAACGACTTGGGGGAGCTCATCTCTGCTTTTGTCCCTCAACCAACTATCCAAGAGGCCTACCCGGTTGTTACCCGGCAGCAAGCATGCACCACGGCTCTATCCGATCACACTGAGGCTCAGGTAAACAATATGCCACACACCCCTTCTATTCTCCCCTGGGATGCCCCCCTGGAATTTGGCAGTGAGGTGGCCCTAGATCCTTCCCTGCAGGTATATAAAGATAGGATAAACAAGGACCAAGGAGGGTTGGAGGGAGAGAGATATGCTTGGGACAAAGGTCTCATATACCGCTATGCAGAGAAGGTAGTAGCAGGGTCCATACCCGTGCCCACTAAGCAGTTAGTGGTACCCCGAAAGTATAGACAAGAGTTGCTGCGCATCGCGCATGATATACCATTATCAGGGCATTTAGGAATCAGCCGAACGAAACATCGGCTGACGCAGAACTTCTTCTGGCCAGGTATCTCAAAGGATATTAGACAATACTGTCAAACGTGCGATACCTGCCAGAGGGTAGGGAAGAGAGGGGATCGCTATAAAGCCAAACTCAGATCCCTGCCCATAATTGAAGAACCCTTCAGTCGAGTAGCTGTAGACATAATAGGACCCCTAGCGAAACCCAGTCCCTCCGGCAAGAAATACATCTTGACCGTAGTGGACTACGCCACTAGATACCCAGAGGCAGTGGCGTTGACCAATGTACATGCAGAGACTATAGCCGATGCCCTTATGCGAATATTCTCCCGTATGGGATTTCCCCGGGAGATTATTTTGGATAGGGGCACCCAGTTCACTGCAGAGGTCACCCACCAACTCTGGAAAGTGTGTGGGGTGAAACCGATCTTAAACTCCGCCTACCACCCCCAGTCCAACGGGCTCTGTGAACGGTTTAACGGAACACTTAAACAGATGATCCGCACGTTCATAGACACTCAAAAAGACTGGGAACGGTTTTTGCCCCACTTGCTCTTTGCCTATAGGGAAGTACCCCAAGAATCCACGGGATTCTCCCCTTTTGAATTATTGTTCGGGAGGAGAGTGAGGGGTCCCTTCGACCTTATCAGAGAACACTGGGAGGGAGGGGTAACTACGAATGGTACCTGCTGGAGTTTAGGGAACGCTTGGAGGCTCTGACCCAGACGGTACGTACTAACCTCCAAGCGGCCCAACAACGACAGCGCAGATGGTATGATAAGGGGGCCAGGGACCGCAGCTTTCAGGTCGGGCAGAAGGTGTTAATCCTACGGCCAGTCCCTAATGACAAGCTGCAGGCCTCCTGGCAGGGCCCATACAAGGTGGTGGAGCAAATCTGCGATACCACCTATGTGATCGGCCCGTGCACTGGAGCAGGGGGCAGACGCATGCTCCATGTGAACATGCTGAAGCCCTACTACGAGCGCATAGAAGAGGTGACCGCTATTTGTGCCTCTGCCGCAGAGGACTTTGACAATTTACCTCTCCCAGACCTCCTAGAGAAAGAGGGCCAGAAAGAGGACCTGGAAGAGGTTCAGTTAGGTGAACGGCTGAGTCCCCAGGAAAGGGTGCAAGCTCATAGTCTAATAAGGGAAAAGGGAACCACTTTTTCTAATCTCCCCGGGTACACCCCGTTAGCCACCCACAGAGTAGAAACACCAGGGCAGACCCCTATCCGCCAACCTCCTTACCGCATATCTGAATCCGTAAAGGATAATATGCGCAAGGAAATTGAAGAAATGCTACAACTAGGAGTCATAGAGCACTCTGAAAGCCCTTGGGCCTCCCCAGTAGTTCAGGTGCCGAAGCGGGATGGGACTACCAGCTTCTGCGTAGACTACCGGAGGCTTAATGATAAGACCGTATCCGATGCCTACCCTATGCCCCGGATAGACGAGCTCCTGGACAAAATGGCCAGGGGCCAATACCTCACCACAATAGATCTTTGTAAGAGGTATTGGCAGATTCCCCTAGCCGAAGACGCCATCCCTAAGTCGGCGTTTGTCACCCCGTTTGGCCTGTACCAGTTTAAGGTCATGCCATTCGGGATGAAAAACGCTCCGGCTACTTTTCAGAGGATGGTGGATCGGCTATTGGATGGGTTCCAGGAGTACGCTTGCGCCTATCTAGATGATATAGCGATCTTCAGCCACTCCTGGACTGAACACCTGACCCACATAGGAGCCGTACTAGACCGTATTAGGGAGGCAGGATTAACTCTGAAACCCAGTAAGTGCCATATAGGGAGGGCAGAAGTCCAATACCTAGGACACCGGGTAGGGAGCGGCCAACAAAAACCCGAACCGGCTAAGGTAGAGGCTGTAGCCAAATGGCCAACCCCTTGTACCAAAACTCAAGTACTGGCATTCCTAGGTACCGCAGGATACTACCGTAAATTTGTACCCAACACAGTACCCTGGCCAAACCCCTCACCGATTTAACCCACATGAATCTCCCTAAGATAGTAGTCTGGACCCCAGAGTGTGAGCAGGCATTCTAGCAACTAAAAACGGCTCTTGTGCATTCACCTGTACTTGCCGCCCCTGATCCAACTAAACGCTTTCTCGTCCACACAGACGCTTCTATGTTTGGATTGGGGGCAGTACTGAGCCAAGTCGGAGAAGATGGCGGCGAGCATCCAGTGGCTTACTTAAGCAGAAAACTTTTACCCCGGGAAGTAAGCTACGCCGCCATAGAAAAAGAATGCCTGGCAGTGGTGTGGGCCCTTAAAAAGCTGCAGCCCTATTTGTACGGACAACCCTTTTCCTTACTCACAGATCACAACCCGTTGGTGTGGCTGAACAGGGTGTCAGGAGACAATGCCCGGCTGCTGCGCTGGAGTTTGGCGCTGCAGCCTTTTGACTTTACCATCCACTACCGCCCTGGGAAGCAAAATGGCAACGCCGACGGGTTATCCAGACAAACTGAACTTGAAAAGTGATCTGTGAGCGCTCCTCCGGACATCCCCAAGCCGATCCGTTGGGATCAGACTGTGTATGCTGGCTTGGTTCTGGGGGATCATTGTAGCAAACCTAGCCACTTACAGAATGTCTTTCTTGTCTGTACCTCTTCACCTCCCCCCTTTTTCTGTTCTATTGTTTCCCCAGCAGGGTGTTGTCTCAGGGACACTGGGAGACCTGTGTAAAATAGCTGCAGTGTCCCCCCTCAACCTCCCATCAGCCCTTGCTATTGTCTGACCCCACTTTTCCTTGTACCATAGTAATCTATGTATTGTATGTAAATGAGGCTGTTGGCAGTTTGAAACCAGGTGCGCATGCCTAGTAAAGTCAGTTGACTCCCAAACTGTGTGTCGTCCAGTCACTGGGGAAATTGTCTCTTGGATATTGACCTGCTTCTTCAGCTACACAGGGATTTAAGTGAAGATATTGAGGGTATACCGTGAAGCTCCGCAACACTAATTAACTACCTGCAGGTTTAATCTTAGTCTCTAGTATTTAGGCGCCAATCTTATATCGAGGTGCGTGCATGCTCTGTCTTACTGACCCGGGTCTGCTATGCCTCAGCTGGTGACTGCGAACTGAACAAAGGCTAGTCCAACACAAGTGCGGTACTGCAGGGTCCGTTGCTTTGCTTCTCAGCTCTCATTAGTGATCCTGGCAGCTGTACTCCTTCTCCTGAACAGAAAAGGGTCGCAAAAGGGTGATTCCATGCTAGGATGTTAATGGGTTTCTTCTCTCACACACTTTTCCAGTCTGCAGCTAAAATGGACGCCAGCTTTCTTCCTCTAGACACACAGCTCCACCTCTTATGAATATTTAAATCTGAGCAGTCTGTTTAGCTGTGTGGGGAAACAGCAGCCTCTTGTGGCAAAACAGCAAAATAACAGTGTTCATGCAATAAGAGCTGTTTCACAATCTCACAGTTGAGTAAGACTGGAGGAACATATAATCAATGACCATAGTCTTAAGGCACCCATAAACCTTTAAAAGCTTTGTGCTCATCCAATTGACAGGTCTTTTTCTTGACTCTCCAATATACTGTACATGAAGGCTAGGCTCCTCCAAACATGCCTGTGTTTTAATTGAGGACAGGAGAGTAAGACACCTCACGGAGTCTGGTTGGTTGACATGATAAGATTCATCATTATTGATCCTTCCCCAACAGATGAGAGCCAGGGGGTGCTCATACATCCAAGGTATTCGACAAGCCAACTCTTGGCACCTTGACATTCAGCTGTTTGAAGAGGATGCGCCCCAAAACATCCCTTCATTTTTCAGCAGGCATAGCTCTATACTTTTAGTAGCAGCTGTGCCTTGTCTTACAAAGCACCACAGCTTCATCATACTCATGCACATGGGACTGAGTTGTAATACCAGGCACAGCCGCTATAAAAAGTAAGGAGCCGTGCTATATACAGCAGTGTAAAAAATTACAGTTTTGGTGGCCCCATAAAACAGCTGAGAGCAGTGCTTCTACAACTGTGAGGCAGGTCTCACTGATGCAGCGCCCCCTAGTGGTTGGTGGGGCACAGCTGGATAGGCAGTTTTTATACAAATGATCACACGCTGCACAGGACCTTCCCTCCCTGCACTAATCACTGGTTTAGAACATAGACTGCTTTTGTGCTTACATTTTAATTTTGTACTTGGCTCAAGAGACACATTTTAAGATGAACTAAGATAATTTTTTACAAAATCTTGGCATAGACAATAGATAATGGTGAAGGCCAGGTATCATCATGTTGTGGCTGGTGAGACATCAGTATAAAAAGATTGAGAAGCACTGGTCTAAGTGCATCAGTCTTTATGAAAGTTCCGTACATTTTTCTGTTCTGTCCCTAAAAAAAGAGCAAATAAGAAAAATCACTTCTTTTCATCATCTTTTTATTGGGAATTGATTTCTATTGTTCCACTTTCTGTTCCTGGTTTCTGTTCTTGCCAAAAAATAATTGCAAGTGACAATAGATGTCATCTATGCTTGTGAGTAGTGACTCCTGTCTCCAACAACCAACTCACTGGAACAGGCATGGACTGGAATACAAGATGGACAAAATTATGTGCATACAACTTCTGAATATTGGATTTAAGAAGACAACATAGGACACTATATGATGATGTCCTAGGATACTATCTGCCCAACATGTCAATGCTTGTCTCCCCAGATCTGACCAAGTCAACTATATGTGTGGTATTGTGAAGTGGAATAAATAGAGAATGGGCTACCTTGTTGTATAGAGAACATAGGCCATAAAAGTCATTTGTCTCAGATTTGACACATTGCTGAATTCTAGTGTTGATCGAACACCACAGTGCTCGGGTGCTCTGACTGAGCACATCGGGATGCTTGGGTGCTCTACCGAGCTCCCGAATAAAATGGAAGTCAATGGGAGAACCCGAGCATTAAACCAGGCACCCCCTGCTCTGGAGGGGAGGGTGCCTGGTTCATAGGAAAAGTTCAGAAATTGATGGAAACACCACCGAAATGGTTCGGAAAACAGCATGAGGAGGATGTCTGGATGTATCTTGGACTCCCATCGCGCTGCTGGGAACGATGTTGTCCGAGTAGTACGCCACTTTTACAGACTGACAATAATCCGCACAAAATCAAAGATAAATTCAATTTTAGAGGAAAAATTGTTAGGAAACATTCTTTCCTGTATATTTACTTGTATATAAAGTGCAAGTTAAATGAAAAAGAAAGGTTGTCCAGCCTTTTCTTTGAAAAGTTCCGATAGCACTTTATTTCAAAGTTTAAAAACATCCAGGTACAGGTAGTATTGGTCTACGCGTTTCAGGCAACAAAACAATTACAGCCCTTACTCATGACCATATAAAGTGCAAGTTCTGCCCAAAATTTTGTTGGTTTTCGGAACTGGGTCCATGATTAAGAGGGACGGCCGTTGGCATCTGTATTGCGCCGCTATAGGTGAAATTCTTGGACCAGCGCAAGACGAACCACAGCGAAAGCATTTGCCAAGAATCTTTTCATTAATCAACAATGAAAGTCGGAGGTTCGAAGATGATCCAATAGGCGATCCGGCGGAGTTATTGCCATTACCCACCGAGCAGCTTCCGGGAAACCAAAGTCTTTGGGTTCCGGGGGGAGTATGGTTGCAAAGTTGAAACTTAAACTAATTGAAGGAAGGGCACCACCAGGAGTGGCTTCATTTGATTCCACACGGGAAACCTCACCCGGCCCGGACACGGAAAGGATTGACAGATTGATAGCTCTCGATTCTGTGGGGAAGGGGGGGGTGCATGGCCGTTCTAAATGGGTGGAGCGATTTTTCTGGTTAATTCTGATTACGAACGAGACTCCTCCGTGCTAACTAGTTACGTGACCCCCGGCGGTAAGGATTGTGTTGACCAGACTCTTGGATAGTGAGACTGGACTTGTAGGTGAGGGCCTGCTAGTGATCTGACCCTGTAAAAGATTGTAGGTGAGGGCCTACTGGTGAGATGACCCTCTAAAACATTAGAGGTGAGGGTCTGCTGCTGAGCTGACCATTTAAAAAAATATAGGAGAGTGCCTGCTGCTGAGCTGACCATTGAAAAAATTATGGTTGAGGGCCTGCTGCTGAGCTGACCCTCAAAAACATTATGGTTGAGGGCCTGCTGCTGAGCTGACCATTTAAAAAATTATGAGCGAGTGCCTGCTGCTTAGCTGACCATCGAAAAAACTATGGTTGAGGGCCTGATGTTGAGCTGACCATCGAAAAAATTATGGGAGAGTGCCTGCTACTTAGCTGACCCTGTAAACATTATATGTGAGGGCCTGTAGGTAAACTGATCATTGAAAAGATTATGGGTGAGGAACTGCTGCCGCTTTGTTGACTCTAGATAACCTCTGGGCGATCGCACGTCCCCGATCCATTTGGATGTCTGCCCTATTAATTTTCAAAGTTAATTTCTGCGCCTACCATGGTGACCATGGGTAACGGGGAATCAGGGTTTGATTCCGGATAGGGAGCCTGAGAAACGGCTACCACATCCAAGGAAGGTAGCAGGCGTGCCAATTACCCACTCCCGATTTGGGGAGGTAGTGACGATAAATAACAATACAGGACTCTTAAGAGGCACTGTTATTGGAATGAGTACCCGATTAAATCCTTTAACGAGGATCTATTGGAGGGCAAGTCTGGTGCCAGCAGCCAACTTGCTTCCGGCCTCCACAACGTTCACCCAGTGTGCCGTCAGGGAAATTTAATTTCAGCTGGATCAGGTTATAAAAATTCCAGTAAAGCATCTGACATTCAAAGCAGGAAAGTGCATGACAAGTTCTCTGAAGCGAAAGTTTCTTCATTAGGTGATAATGCAAGTATCTTAAGCATGTGCTCCATGGACATTAATACATTAGTGGAGCAGGAAAACATCAAGCAACAAAATCCAGGAACTGAAGAACAATAAGAAATAAAGAAAGACTTAAATGTCTCTGGGACGAAAGAGCCAAAAGATGAATGGAGTCTCAGCAGCCAGTCGTCAGTATCCACCGTTTCCCAATTCTTGGAAGTATTCCTTATATTGCTGGTATCAAAATAGTGATAACACTGGAGGAGTAAGTCAAACATACCCACAGGTTTCTTACAATACACAGCCAAGCAGTCCTTTCAATCAGTCATCAGCTTTTTCAGTGCCAAATTCCTACATTACAA
Organism: Bufo bufo; assembly: GCF_905171765.1. Lineage (NCBI taxonomy): Eukaryota > Metazoa > Chordata > Amphibia > Anura > Bufonidae > Bufo > Bufo bufo. The sequence continues at coordinate 52,349,495 of NC_053395.1, forward strand.
ACCAGCCTTACTCCAGTCTCAGTGGACAAATTCAAGCACGGATGTATTCAGCTCCTGGTCGTTTTGGTGCCAATGTGCCATACAATTCATATCTACCCACTTCTTCAAATCAGAACCCAGTGCCAATTCCATACTCATACAATTCTAGTATAAATGCAAGATGGCCATGGGGTTCTTGGCAATAATTTAAAGAAGATGAGAAGACAAAATCTGTGGGTACCATATCTGCTTCTTTTCGGTTGACTACTTCCCGTAGTGTTTTCTGTGCCAATGACATTAGTAGCTTATGGCACATTTCTTACTTTTGCCAGAATTTTTGTATGTGTTTGCATTATAATATTTCAAGTTAAAATGTATCTTCAGTATTTCTTTTTTACAAAAAAAATACTTATTTTTATATATTTTCTAATTTTGTACACCAGAGTTTTCTTCGGGGCAGTCTTATAAAGTGTCTGCAACTATGTTTATATTATTTTGTTATAGGTTTGTGTCCTTTAATGGTCGTGTAGAGAGATCGGAAAAATGGCATGATTTGGAAATAATTTTTATAAAAAAATTTAATTTTTACGTGTCAGCTTTTGATACTATGTTGAGCAGCACTGTTAAGTTATTTGTCTAGATCTGTGAACGAATTGTCAGGAGAATTAGATTTTCTAGAAAACCTTTTTTACCTCTTTTGGGGGCAATTTTTTATGTTTTAAAGCCTACATATAATTTCATATAGAACTGATTGTAATCAGCTCCATAGGTGATTATCCCCGAGATCGGATCTTGGGGGCTATGACCAATTAGCTAATTAGCCATTACTATTTGTAGGCATACCCCATCCAGGATGAGCTGTATATGAACATAGAATTGAATTTCCTGAGCATTCCTAAGGAGCGTCTGTCTTCAGGGTTCAACTGAGCTCTGAAGACACCTGTGTATAACATACAGAGGCTTTCATGCTGCCTCTTGTCACTTCCCCAGCTCTTGCCTCCCTATATGTGCTTTATCTCTGCTGCGCCCTTGCCTGACTTGCTGCCAGCGCTAACTACTGGCAGTTCTGCTACTTTAGCTCTGTTCTCTGAGCTTCTCTCTTGGCGCTAAGAGACACACTGGGAAGATAGCGAGAGAAGCGGGACTGCAGAGTTCTGCGCTGATAGTAAGTGTGCCATGATAATGTGCACCTACTGTCAATGCTAAACGCTGACAGTCCTGATTCCTACTAGACTAGCAGAGCTGCCAGTGCTAGGACATTGCAGAGATATTATCAAAAACAGTTATGTATCAGCATAGTAAAAACAATATAAGGATATCACATTCCAGAGCAGCAGCAAAAGACAGATATATTTTAGATGCGCCAACGTTATACAGCAGATTTAGCGCAGGCAATGGCGCAGTCAGTACCAGCAACAAAAATATTCTATAGAATGTCACAGATATATTTTGGATGCGCTAACGTTATACAGTAGATTTAGTGCAGGCAATGGCACAGTCAGCACCAGCTACGAAAAAACGAACTTGAATTTCACAGATATATTTTGGATGCGCTAACGTTATACAGCAGATTTAGCCCAGGGAATGTCACTGTCCGCTGTGGACACCGTCTACAGAAAAAATACACTGGATGTCACAGATATTTTTGGGATGCGCACACTTTACACAGAGGATGAGGCGCAGATAATTTAACTGTCCGCAGCGGACACCGTCTACGGAAAAAGTACACTGGATGTCACTGATATTTTAGGGATGCACAGTCGCACACTTCACACAGGAGATATGGCGCGGATTATTTAACTGTCCGCAGCGGCCTATTAGATGCTATTTAGCGCAGGATGCGCTAAAAATATATATTGCTGCTGTCACACACAATAGTCCTTAAAAGGACTTTTGGGTCTCTGGAAAGTTTTTCTAACAAAAATAGTCCAAAATCACTCCCTACACTGTATGTTCCTTCCTATGCGCAGCTCTCCCTGACTAACACTTAGCCGAACACGTGTCATCGGGTGCTTTATAGCACCCGATGACGTGTTCCGGCCAGCCAATCACTGTAATGCCAGTAGCCAACATGGCTACGGCATTACAGTGAGTGCCAGTACCTCCCTGCATGTTTATTGGCTGCTTAGCAGCCACAAAACGTGCGGGGAGGAGACTTGAGCATTGCGCTCGAGCACATATGGTACACGGCCGAGTACCACCATGTGCCGAGCATAGCGATGCTCGAGTCGAACTGGTATTTGGCCGAGCATGCTCGCTCAACACTTCTGAATTCCAAAGAATCTCTGGAAGCAACATATATACAAGCAGTGTCTGTTGAGAACTTCACGGCCTGGGTTTGAAGAGCAAGTAGCTACGCAAAAGCCTTGTATCACCATATTAAATGTCGTCAGACATTGGCTCCAAAGGTGTAAGGAACACAGCCACCAAAATCTGAATCCTTGGAAATTCATTCTCTGCAAAAATGGCTCTGAGAGCCTCTGATGAATGAATGTTGTGGGTGGCAAAAAAAAGAGCCCTTTCTGCACAAGAGAATAGGGGGTATTGTAAGGTTTTGGGAAGGGGGAGTCATATTCTGGGCTGGCTTTTATATCTGGTCTAGGTATATTATTGTAAAGACATTCTAAGGCTGGCCATGCACATTATATACCATACAAGCTATCTCTGTTGTCAGACCTTTTTGATGGTGCCTTATCTCCTAAAGAAAAAAAAAGTAGGCATGTTGATATCCTTCTCTTCCCTAACAATTGTTGTAACATAGTAACATAGTACATAAGGCCGAAAAAAGACATTTGTCCATTCAGTTCGGCCTGTCATCCTGCAAGTTGATCCAGAGGAAGGCAAAAAAAAAACTGTGAGGTAGAAGCCAATTTTCCTCACTTTAGGGGAATAAAAAATTCCTTCCCGACTCCAATCAGGCAATCAGAATAACTCCCTGGATGAACGACCCCCCTCTAGTAGCTATAGCCTGTAATATCTATAGCCTGTAATATTTCTTATTACACTCCAGAAATACATCCAGGCCCCTCTTGAATTCCTTTATTGTACTCACCATCACCACCTCCTCAGGCAGAGAGTTCCATAGTCTCACTGCTCTTACCGTAAAGAACCCTTTTCTATGTTTGTGTACAAACCTTCTTTCCTCCAAACGCAGAGGATGTCCCCTCGTCACAGTCACAGTCCTGGGGATAAATAGATGATGGGATAGATCTCTGTACTGACCCCTGATATATTTATACATAGTAATTAGATCTCCCCTCAGTCGCCTTTTTTCTAACGTGAATAACCCTAATTTTGATAATCTTTCAGGGTACTGTAGTTGCCCCATTCCAGTTATTACTTTAGTTGCCCTCCTCTGGACCCTCTCCAGCTCTGCTATGTCTGTCTTGTTCACAGGAGCCCAGAACTGTACACAATACTCCATGTGTGGTCTGACTAATGATTTGTAAAGTGGTAGGAATATGTTCTCATCACGGGCATCTATGCCCCTTTTGATGCAACCCATTATCTTATTGGCCTTGGCAGCAGCTGCCTGACACTGTTTTTTGCAGCCTAGTTTGCTGTTTATTAAAATTCCTAGATCCTTTTCCATGTCAGTGTTACTGAGTGTTTTACCATTTAGTATGTACGGGTGACTTGCATTATTCCTTCCCATGTGCATAACTTTACATTTGTCAGTGTTAAACCTCATCTGCCACTTATCTGCCCAAGCCTGCAATCTATCCAGATCCCTCTGTAGTAGTATACTGTCCTCTTCAATGTTAATTACTTTACACAGTTTAGTGTTATCTGCAAAAATTGATACTTTACTATGCAAGCCTTCTACGAGATCATTAATAAATATATTGAAGAGAATAGGGCCCAATACTGACCCCTGAGGTACTCCACTAGTGACAGTGACCCAATCTGAGTGTGTACTGGAGAGTTGTTCACTCCTGACTAAATCATCTATGGCCACCTGAAAGAACTATTTGCTTTCAAAATAATAGCAGTTGAAGACCTTTTCTTCTCCTCATGGTCAAAGTGAAGTCCAAAATAGTTTGCCTCAGTCTAAAGATAAATTGCCACCAAATGTAACACTTTTTAGGAGATGCAACTTCAGTCTTTCTCATCAGTACCTGATTCATATCAATTCTTATGTAGGCAGCAATGGACTGGCCATCGGGAGTACCGGGAGAATCCCGGTGGGCCGATCGAATTATGGGCCGGCCAGGGCCGCCAGGCATCAGGGGGGTAAAGCTCCAGTAACAGCAGGCAGTGTGGGGGCGGCGCTCATCACTGACGTCACACGCCTGCTCCTCCCACTAGGCGGCGCAGGCGCGTGACGTCAGTGAGTGAGCGCTGCCGCCCGCACTTGTTACTGGAGGCTGGAGGCGGGAGCTGAATAAGGTAGTAAAGACTCTTTACTAAAGAGATGAGCGCTGTGCCCCCACGTGTAGTAGAATACCTACCTGGAGCCAGTGCCAGACTGTGCACAGAAAGGGCACTTTGTCACTGTGGACAAAGTATGGCACTTTCTGTGCACAGATTGGCTCTAGGTGGGTACAGTGTGGCACTGCAGTCACTAAGGGCACTATTTATCTGGGCATAGTAGGGTACTATCTGCCCACATAGTCAACATATGGCGCTCTGGGCACTGCCATATAATAGTGTGGGTACGGTACGGCGATATTTGGTTCTATGTGGGCACTGTATGATTGTGGGCAGATAGTGCCATACTATCCACATATAAATGGCGCATTTAGTGCCTGTCGTGCCCACATAGTGCCATATAGAACCCATACTCGGAAAGCGCCATACTTGTGTAGACAGAGTATAATTATAGGCAAAGTATGGCACTTTCTGCCCACGTTTTAGCTCTAGGTAAGTATGATATGGCACTTTGTGGGCACTGTAGACACTAAATACACAACTTATCTGAGCATAGTATGCCCAGGTCTTCCCACGGTCATACAGTGCTCAGATAGCGCCATGTTATGCACAGATAAATGGTGTATTTCTTGCTTATGGTGCCATACAGTACCTACCTAAAGTGAAAACCTACAGTACTTTGGCCACAGTCATACAGTGCCGACATAGAGCCAAAGTAAGGCACTTTCTATGCACCTAGGTAGGTACTATATGGGTACAAATGCGCTATTTTTCTGTGAATAGGAGGGCACTATCGTGCTCTATGTGGGCACTGTATCACTATTAGGGCAGATAGTGCCATAGAGACAAAATGTCTCCCAGCACATTATACATGGCTCGTCATCATGGTTACGACCTCCCTGTAATCCAGCATTGGTGGTCGAAAAAAGCCCCAAACTATGTGCACTCCCACAATCCCGGCTACTCCTATAGTGTGCAAGCACGACCACCGCTGCTGGATTACAGGGTGGTCAAAACCATGGAAACGAGCAGTGCATAATGTGATGGAAAAATGACTCCCGCCAGCAAAGGAAGCAATATGGACAATCACAATACATTAGTAAGTGCCTTGTATTAACTTTCTCTACAAGATAAATGCCACTTGCTGAAGAGACATAACCCCTTTTTTGAGTGTGTTTGGGAAAAATAAAGTGGGCCGGTCTGGCTGAAGTCCAGGGCCACTTTATTGTCCCAGTCCATCCCTGTATGTAGGTAATTTCAATAAATAATGCAGCGCAAATACAAGTGCTTGATCAAACAAGTCCCTTTAATTTTATTATAATTTGTTGTATGGATGTAATGTTACGTTGCAAAGCTTCCAGTGTCACAACTTGGCAAATCAGAGCTTGCTCTGATGCCGAGATGAACATTTCTGATCTGTGTTCGCGATGTCTATTATTTCCAAAAAATATATAAACGAAAACTAGATAATATAGTAAATTAGCATTATGCAAAAACTTTTTTCCATCAACTTGTCTTAGAACGATTGCCTATGAAATTCTAAGCACCCTTTGGCTTTGGCTGTGACAAGAACTTGAAGGACATTTCATGTCAGCTTCTTCTGAGATAAAAAGAGGAGACTGATTATCTTATAGCGTTCACATTTTGCTAAACAAAAATAATTATTACGGGTTGATTTACTCCCAGAGCTCCCAGAATGTTTTCATTGGCATCAGCACATCTATTACGTTTCATTGCCATGTAAAGTACAAATAATGTATCTCATGATTCTTAGGTGACATAAGGTACAGGTTGCCGATTCAGTACTCAAGCCTTGTCTTTTTACCATCCCTTTTTAGATACCGTGTGTCCTAAGTCTCCAATCAATCCTAACTGATATAATTAAAATATTTGATAGCTGCCTGTCTACCCACCAGCTTATGGTCAAATGGGTGATGCATTGGGAGAAAGAACCTTCATGCATACAAGTCAGTGACCCTCAGTGGGTATTTTGTTAGAGACTTAACCAGACATTATCAGGACCCAATGCAAATTCTGTAATAGCACCTCCTGGATCTATATGCTAAATATAGTACTGGTATCCTCTTATGTGACAGAGGAACCTATGGACTCCTCAAGCACCAGTTCCTAGCTACGACTGCAAAGTCTTCACCTTCATCTACTTACATCCTTGAAAATGCACACAGTGGTGCTACTACACAAGAATAATTCTTTCAGATGTCTCATAACCTGGATAGTACATGCAGTAATATCCCGCCAGAGGGATAATATAGTCTATGAAGTCACATTATAGGGCCAATACACACAGTGATGTCACAATACAGAGATAATGAACACAGTGATGTCACATTGCAAAGATAAACAAGAAAAGTGAAAATACAAGGATTATAAACCCAGTGGTGTTACACTGCAGAGACTATGTCACAGATAGTAAACTGTGAAGTCACAGTAAAGAATTATTGCACACAATGATGTCAGAATTAATGGCCAAGGAACACGATGATGTCACAGTAGATTGGCCATGAACATAATGATTGCAGCTCATGGTTAATTGATACAGTACTGAAGCTAAAAGTTAATGTACTCAGTGATGTTTCAGTACAGGGGTAATAGACCCTGGGTCCAGGGGCATACATAGAAATCACTGGGCCCCATAGAAAGGATCTAAATTGGGCCCCCATGCCCCATTCATAACCCTTCCCACTACGTACGTGTTATATTGTGTGCCATCAGGGCCGGACTGGGATTAGAATGATATTGCATAAAAATAATGGTGCAAAATGCACACTGCAGAGGTAAGTTTAGTACTTGTTCATGCTTCTATGCATACCATCAATACAAGGAAGGAAATAAAAGTGGAACACAAAAATGCCTAATCATGTGGTCTGGGACATACTTTACCCTCCCCAACAGCAATACATACCATGATAAAGCTCAAAATACCTCCACAGCAGCGTCTGATACCAGTGTGCATTTCCAAATTACCTCCCCAACTTCACCATATAAATGCAGCATTGCAGCACAAAATATATCCCAAACAGCAGTAAATAAATGCCAGCATGAAGTACTAAATACCCAGCATTATTGTCCTCTGACAACCGGTCCCCCACTGGCAGCAGCATTGTCCCCATTAAAAAATCTCATCTCTGTTTGGAGATTCTCAGGACAGGACCAGTGAGGCTGGAGTTGGAAGGAGGGAGCCTTCAGGTAGAAGGTAGAATGGAGTGGGTAAAAGGAATTGTGCCATCACAGGTTACATGCTGCAGACTTTCAGATAGTAAGAAGCTTAATAAATGCAGTGTGTTATGATATATTATATACAGCAGTCTACTGATATGTGAGATAGGTAGGCATAAGATAGGTAGGTATAGGAGGTATAAATTACCTTGTACCTCACATATCAGTACACTGCTGCATATACTATATATCTGTACACACTACATCTATTATACCTTGTACCTCACATATCAAAACACTGCTGTATATACTATATGCCTGTACACACTGCATCTATCATGCTGTTTAACCCTCTGAGGACCAAGGGACGTATTTGTCCCATGTTTTTAATTGCCTGTATCATCTGATTAAGAACTTAAAATAAAAAATTTTTGTTTGAGTCAAAATATTAGTTCTTATCAACAAATGGATCTAGCTTTATTTATTGTTCAAATGCATTCTTAAAGGGAAAAAAATATTATTATTTTTATATTGATGATGGTAATCTTATGGTCCTCAAAGGGATAATGTATGCAGTGTGTGTGTGTGTGTGTGTGTGTGTATATATATATACACTCACCTAAAGAATTATTAGGAACACCATACTAATATGGTGTTGGACCCCCTTTTGCCTTTAGAACTGCTTAATTCTACGTGGCATTGATTCCACAAGGTGCTGATAGCATTCTTTAGAAATGTTGGTAGGATAGCATCTTGCAGTTGATGGAGATTTGAGGGATGCACATCCAGGGCACGAAGCTCCCGTTCCACCACATCCCAAAGATGCTCTATTGGGTTGAGATCTGGTGACTGTGGGGGCCATTTTAGTACAGTGAACTCATTGTCATGTTCAAGAAACCAATTTGAAATGATTCTAGCTTTGTGACATGGTGCATTATTCTGCTGGAAGTAGCCATCAGAGGATGGGTACATGGTGGTCATGAAGGGATGGACATGGTCAGAAACAATGCTCAGGTAGCCCGTGGCATTTAAACGATGCCCAATTGGCACTAAGGGGCCTAAAGTGTGCCCAGAAAACATCCCCCACACCATTACACCACCACCACCAGCCTTCACAGTGGTAACAAGGCATGATGGATACATGTTCTCATTCGGTTTACGCCAAATTCGGACTCTACCATTTGAATGTCTCAACAGAAATCGAGACTCATCAGACCAGGCAACATTTTTCCAGTCTTCAACAGTCCAATTTTGGTGAGCTCGTGCAAATTGTAGCCATTTTTTCCTATTTATAGTGGAGATGAGTGGTACCCGGTGGGGTCTTCTGCTGTTGTAGCCCATCCGCCTCAAGGTTGTGCGTGTTGTGGCTTCACAAATGCTTTGCTGCATACCTCGGTTCTAACGAGTGGTTTTTTCAGTCAAGGTTGCTCTTCTATCAGCTTGAATCAGTCGGCCCATTCTCCTCTGACCTCTAGCATCCACAAGGCATTTTTTCCCACAGGACTGCCGCATACTGGATGTTTTTCCCTTTTCACACCATTCTTTGTAAACCCTAGAAATGGTTGTGCATAAAAATCCCAGTAACTGAGCAGATTGTGAAATACTCAGACCGGCCCGTCTGGCACCAACAACCATGCCACGCTCAAAATTGCTTAAATCACCTTTCTTTCCCATTCTGACATTCAGTTTGGAGTTCAGGAGATTGTCTTGACCAGGACCACACCCCTAAATGCATTGAAGCAACTGCCGTGTGATTGGTTGACTAGATAATTGCATTAATGAGAAATAGAGCAGGTGTTCCTAATAATTCTTTAGGTGAGTGTATATTAGAGCAGTGTACTAATGTGAGAGGTAAGAGGAATAATATATGCAGTGTGTATAGATATATGTGGTCAGTTATATATTATGGTCACTGTATGAGGTACATGAGGTAGTGGTGGTTGTAGCTGCTTGCAGTATTATATATTAGTGAGATATGAGTAAAAACAGGGAATAGGGACAAATGGAGAGAAAAGGTGAGCACCTCCTCTTACCATCTCCATTCTAGTCTCAATGGACAGCTTATGGTGCAGTTCTTATCCATGCAGTTGGGGGTTTCAGGACCTGTGATCATGTCATCATAGGTCCTGGTAGATGCACCTTTCTAGCCTGGGAACTACATCATTCTTTGTGCAGTTCTTTTACTAGATGGTGCAGGACCTGTGATGACATCATCATAAGTCCTTTAGCTTTCTCCACTGATGATAGGGATTCTAGACTGGTGCCGGACCTAAGCCTGTATTGAATGTAATTAGGGTGCAGGGACTTTGGTTCACTGCGGGCCCCCCTTCCCCACAGGCCCAATAGCAGCTGCATGGTCTGCCTGTATTGGAGGTACACCACTGCCTGGGACTGTTAGGTCAATGCAGACTTTAGGGTCCCGTCATAATTGCAGCCTATGTACCCCCTATAGTTACACCCCTGTGGTATATATTGCTTATTGGAAAGGATGTCCTTCATCTAAATATATCACCAAAAGCTTGAGCAGATAATTAAATGATGCCGCATATGGTGGCATGTTCACTTTACAACTGTGCTTGGTCCAACCCTCCATACCCTATCAGTCACCAGAAGTGAAAAGGGCTGTAGTACCAAGCGCAGTCACTGTATCTCTAGAAGCCTCAATGTTCTTTCTTCTTCAGTCTGCTGAGAGGGAGGCCATGCTACGGCTAGATGCAAATATCACCTGATCAGCATTTGCAAATCCCTAAAACTGCACTAGACACACACTGATCTTCAATAGTAGCCCATGCCTCAGGCTGTTCTGTTCCCTGTCTGTGCCTACAAGTCATCTGCCCGATGCATGTATTTTAATAAAGTGGGTACTTTGTTAAATAATCTACTCATTTTGTTAATATAAAGGGATATGCTAGTTGAGATTAATAATACTGAATATCTGTATGTAGTCAGTCTACCAAGTCTTGTACCACTTGCGCAGGGGGTGGGAGGAGATGAGACCCACCCATCAGGTGATCTACCTGCTCCCCTGTGGACCAATCCAAGCCTGCTTTGAACCCTTTTTCTAATCATGCATTAAAGTCATCCTAAGGATTGTATTTATCCCATTTTTACATTTGCTTCCAATGCAAAGTATGATATAATATATAATTTGTTGATTTATTTAAAGGGAGTCTGTCATCTCCAAAATCCCCCCAAACTAGAGTAATTGGTATGTAGTGTAAGTGATGCCGAGTCTGATTGTGTAACTTTTATCTTCATACTCACTTGCAATCCAACAATATGCTCCGTCAAACCAGCAGTAAAATGCATTGAGAGGACTCCTGATCTCACATAATGGAGAGGACTCAAAGAGGAGTCCTCTCAATGCATTTTACTGCTGGCTTGTTGGAGCACAATGTTGGATTGCGAGTATGAAGATAAAAATGACATAATCGGACTCAGTGTCCCTTACACTATACACCGCTTTCTCTAGTTTGGGGGTGTTTTGGAGCTGACAGACTCCCTTTAAAGGGAACCTGTCACCTCTACTTTTTCTACCCTCATTGAGCGTTTCTAAATGTTCGTTGTGTTACCCTAAACATATAAATTACACTTTTAATTTAATTTGCAGACAAATTCAATAAATATTATGCATTTTTGTACTTCCCGACTTTTATGCAAATTTACATAAAAGAGTCATATCTTACTTGTGTGACCAGAGAAGAGTCATATTTTCAAGCTCTGACTCATCTCAGCTTAATTTGCATATGTATCAAATCGGTTTTTCTTTACACAATAAAAGCACACAGAGCTATGGGGACTGGGTATTGCGGATGTGATAGCGGCCATCTAGCAACCCATGTCCTCAGGTCTATACCCAAAATCCAGGTGACAGGTTCCCTTTAAGTAAATCAACAGATTACATAGCATACTTTGCATTGGAAGCAAATGTCAAAATATACAGTGTATATAAAATAAACAATGGTGTTTCATCCTATTACCATTTATTTCTAGTACAGCTTTTCATATACATTGTTTGTACACATGAAAATAATTAAAAGAAGCACAGACACAGTAAAATGATTAGCTAAATCAGTTTTTATGTTTTCTTTCATCCTATGTAATTAGACCCTTTATTCAGTCTGAATAGTAATAACTCTATATAGTCTAGAATGCATCTTGAAGTATCCACACAGCTAATTAAAGTGGACCAAGTCGTACAGTCTGCTCTTGTAATAAATTTCTCACAGCTCATTAAATGTCAATTTTGAAGCAAGAATCTTTTGTTCTTTGTAACGATGGTCTGCAAAAAGTATTTATAATTCTGTTTGAGACATGTCTCAGTCTACTACACCGACATTAGTATTGGGAGGACCACTCCACTGGAAAGTTCTTACACAGGGATATAGAATGGTTAGGAATTCAAATGAGCACAGCAATTAAATACACAGAAATTTATAAACTATAAACTTAGGAAAAAGCTTAAGAAATTAAAGATCCAACGTACAACTAACTCTTTCCTGTATTTGATGCTAGCACTGTTCAGACCCTGTTCACACACCACGGGCAGTTGAGTGGTAGGACCCCATGCGTGCTGAGACATCGTGACGTGGTGCATGAGGGGCTCCGATATGTTCCTGACTGGAAGATATTGGGAAAGTTCTCAGCTTTTAACATCGGCCTGAGGAATTAGCTAGTATTGTCAGTTGCGTATCATTTTGGTGCATTTTTTGCACTGATTTGTGAATGTAAATTTTTTCATCTGCACAATGTATCATTTTGTGTAAGATGTCCTTGTGGTCCATGTGGTCCGCCCCGGCATCCTACATTGTACGCATTTTTTGCTGGAGGTTGCCGTATAGACACGCTACAGTGTCTGGGTTTGGAGCAATTTCACCCGTTTAGGCCACTTTTTTCAGTGAGTTTTAGACAGCTGCCAACCAGAAGTAACAGCCACGATCAGAGAAAATGCTGATCCTATGTATCAAACCCTATCTGCACCTCAGTCAACATTTCCTGTGTCATGACCCTGGAATTAGGATCCTTGCTGTTGATGGTTTTGATACTGGTAGCCTAACAAAAATCTCCAGAGCTATCTTGTATTGGGGCCTACTTTGGGTATAATAATATAAAATGCACAGGCAGCAATGTAATATCATATAGATAATTGTCATTACATTATAATTTTTTTATATTTTTAAAACTAAAAGTACTGTGAGCAAATTAAATATTAAAATGAAATAAAGTTTACAATTAAAATAATTTTTTTTTAAAAAAAAATCCCCTTTCTTACATGCAAATCATTTAAAAAATCCTCAAAATAATCTGCACAATACGGTAAACAGTAAATCAAATAAACTGTTAAAATATTTAAAAAAACTGTTACAATTGTTCTTTTTATGCAAAAAATAATATACAGTAAATTACACAATAGTGTGCTGTCAGCCAAATCTGCTATTTTTGGGGGGATCAACTGACTAATAGCTGTACCAGAATTCACAGCTAAGACAATAACCCGTCAAAGGGTCTAATTACTGAAGGTAGTACATTACCAACCAAATCTCACAGACTACTACCCTATTAAAACCTAGCCTTTAATATTATTCCATGAAAAATAACCCTGAATCATAAATAATGATATAGAAATGAAAAAATAACAAAGGGGTCCACAATAGTATATCGGGCAGTTATATAGTAATCGGTGTGGGTCAGTTGATAATTGGGGCAATTATCCCTAGATCTCACCCTATACTGTCAACCCTGCCTATAAAACAGAATAGCCGCCCCGATAGGGGTGATCCCGTATCAGGAACCTCCTGCACATCCTAGGATGGCCCTGATTGGGGATGGATGGCACACTCGATAAGTGGCCTCTCACTAAATTATAGATCAACTACCACAGGTACGCAAAATAATAAACAAATATACACAGAAAGTGATATCCCAAAGTGAGAAGTTAAAAAACTATCAGTATTCCAAATATCACACCACTAACACAATTACCAGGTCAATTGTTAGTACAATGATACAGTGTTCTGTAGAATTTAATGTATCAGTCCCATATTGACTCATCAGGGGACAAACACTTACACTTAAAATAGTGTCACCAATTCGGTCGAACTCAAAGACACAATTAATGGTTCAAATACAAAAATGTCAGTATCTCCCCCATCATAAAAATATTACAGATATCAAAATAGATGTGCTGCCTTACATAAACCATCAGATAATATTTGCAGGTTCCCCACATAAATGGTTCATATACACAGTGTGGGTGATTCACCTCCTCAGAACTGCACATTAAAGATATCCAAATAAATGTGCTGTCTTAAACAAAATATCACATGTAGGGCTGCAGAAAACGATTATTTCAGTAATCGAGTATTCTATCGATTATTTTTTACGATAAATCGAGTAATCTAATAAGAAAAAAGGAATTAATAGACTGTTTTCCTTTATAAAAACTCATCAGACTCCCTGCCATCAGTCCCCAACACCCTTCATTCCCCCTGTGCGATCAGTCCAAGTGCATCAGTTCCCCCAGTGCCACAGCTCCGTTCCCCCAGTGCCTTCAGATCTCCCCCACTCCCCATGCCATCAGCCCCTCCATGCCATCCATTGCCATGTCTCCCACTCCCCCAGTGCCATCAGATCAGCCCCTCCATGTCCCCCACTCCCCCAGTGCCATCAGATCAGCCACTCCATGTCCACCACTCCCCCAGTGCCATCAGATCAGCCCCTCCATGTCCCCCACTCCCCCAGTGCCATCAGATCAGCCACTCCATGTCCCCCACTCCCCCAGTGCCATCAGATCAGCCACTCCATGTCCACCACTCCCCCAGTGCCATCAGATCAGCCCCTCCATGTCCCCCACTCCCCCAGTGCCATCAGATCAGTCCCTCCATGTCCCCCACTCCCCCAGTGCCATCAGATCAGCCCCTCTGTGTCCCCCACTCCCCCAGTGCCATCAGATCATCCCCTCCATGTCCCCCACTCCCCCAGTGCCATCAGATCAGCCCCTCCATGGCCCCTGCTCCCCCAGTGACATTAGTCAGCTCCTCCATGTCCCCCACTCCTATCTGCCCCTCCATGCCATCCATTGCCGGCTGTCCTCCTTCAGTGCCATGTCCCCAGCATCAGTGAAATAAAATACTTACCTTTCCTGTAGGGGCGCTGCTCCACAGCTCCTTCCTCTTCTTCTCTGCGCAGTGCACTGGATCCTGACATCACACAGCGTCGGGTCATAGTGTGCTCTTACGTGCACTATGACCTGATGATGTGTCAGGATCCAGTGCCGCGCGGTACGGGCCGGCGGGTGACCATGGAGCGATAAATAATAGCAGCGATTCATTCCCGCTCCGTGGTCACATGACACAAACGAATCCTCGATACAAAAAATTTGCATCGAGGATTTTTTTGTGTCTAATTACTCGATTCAATCGAGTAATCGTTTCAGCCCTAATCACATGCTAAGAGCTGGTGTGGTAGATAAAGGTAAGAGCTGGTGCGGTAGATAAAGTGGCCAGGCCTCGGGGTGATACGATAATAAAACCCAGATTGAGAGGGAGGAGGTCCACAAGCAGGAGGAGTCCACGATGGAGTGTACCAGTACCTGTCTAATAAATATGGAGTGCTCCTGACTCTCCCCCAACAGATAGGGAAAGGAGGATTTAGTGAATTTAACTTTTTTGCCTAATCGTTTTCTTCTCTGGCAGATAACTCACTACCATTGTGTCTGGCAGCAGCTTTCTCATCTTCCCCATTGGTGCCTAAGCCAGGTACTGCAGGTCATACTGTCAATGGACTTATCTGCAGTGCCACATTCATTAGTACTGAAGCAGTGTTGTCACAACAATCCAGAGTGGAGTATGGAAGTGGTAGCGGTGTTTGCGGTGGTGGTACTCAAAGTGGCAGTGTCCTTCTCCCTTGCTCCCAGGGCTGTGCAGTGAAAGGAAACACATGGAGGTTTTTTTCCCCTAGGCACACAGTGATTTAAGTCTACTTCCTAGTGGAAGGTGGGTATCTTTGGTGTTGCAGTGGTGTGATGCAAAAGGAAGGAAATAAAAAAGGCAGAGGTTGTAGTTTAAGATAAACAAAAAGTCAACTTCTGGGCTTAATCAAGCGATTGGTTAGCTCCAGAGCTCCCTTCGGAGATTAACTTTCCTATATAACTATACTAATATATATATACACATACACACCAATCCAGCTGAGAGGTGCAATTCCTACTTCAAGGTACAGACCCAGCATTTGCAAGCTGCTACACTAAAATAACTGGGAGCCGGAAGCCTTTAGTCCCAATCCAAGCTGTGAAGTCCAGTAGTCTTATACGTGCATTACCTTCACAGGCTGATGCACAAATTCCCTCTATTTCGGCTGCTCAACCTTTTTAAGTGTTCTTATCTGCAAACCAACTCTGGGATTTTCCTGGAGTTGTCCCTGGGTCCCAAACTCAACTGAAGCTGCTTATAGGACTGGATGTGGACTGCTTCTGCACTTCCTTTGTTATGCAAGTAGGTATGGACCCACTGTGCCACTGACCAGCTATACCCTGGAGAGCTGTGGCTAAGTAACGACCTGGTCTTCACTAAATCCTCTGATGGTGAGGATAGGCTTGGGCCGTTAGGGTAGTTACCAGGTACCACTCCAGAGCAGTCCCCAGGTCAGTGGCAGCTGACCTGGCGGTCAGAAATACCGGTGCAAGAACCGAGGAGAAAGACGTAGTCAGGAAGTCCAGAGTCTGAGCAGGCAGCAATCAATCAAAGTCTGTAAGCGAAGTCCAAGGTCAGAGGCAGGCGGCAATCAAGCAAAATCCATAAAATCGAGAAGCAGGGTCCAGTACACAGAAAAGCAGACACTTCCAAACACCTTCAGATAAGGAACTAGACTAGCTAGTGACCAAACTTGCTAAGGTGCCTTCCAGGGCCAGGAAGCACCTTTAAATACTTCCATAAGCTGGGAAGAAAAAAGGAGTGTACATGCTGCCTCAAAAAAGGAGGAGAGACACGCCCATGCACGCCCTAACAAATAGTACAGGACTCGAGCAGGAAGTAAGCTCTGGCACGGAGCCCAGATACAACAGTTTAAGCTACCTGCTGCCCCTGCTTGTCAGCATGGCACACAGAAGCAGGAGGGAAGGAGGGAGCCCAGCGCCCGTGCCCACGCTGGGCTAACACCCTTCTGGTTCTAAATGAACTCACTTCGCAAAGGAGAGGCCAAGCCCATGGGGTCAGCCTCCACCTATCCCTTGAAACAGTAGCTAAGGCAGGGCTGGCCAACCTGTGGCTCTCCAGCTGTTGTAAAACTACAACTCCCACCATGCCCTGCTGTAGGTTGATAGCTGTAGGCAGACTGGGCATGCTGGGAGTTGTAGTTTTGCAACAGCTGGAGAGCCGCAGGTTGGCCATCCCTGAGCTAAGGGATAGGAATTAACCCTTTGATTAATTCTGAAGATTATAACATTGCATAAAACCATAGAAAACATTAACATACCAAGTCCAATCACTCTAGCAGTGGCCTAATAGGTCATATTCAAAAAGATAGTTGAACGACACACCTCAGGAGTGAAGGGGGTGCTCAGTGGTAGTTTTGGAGCTCATAAAATATGGAAAAGACCACGGCACTCTTATTTTCTGT
This sequence comes from Bufo bufo, assembly GCF_905171765.1. Classification (NCBI taxonomy): domain Eukaryota; kingdom Metazoa; phylum Chordata; class Amphibia; order Anura; family Bufonidae; genus Bufo; species Bufo bufo. The sequence goes on from NC_053395.1 coordinate 52,366,637, forward strand.
TGCAAGCTTCTTATTTATTTTGCTATTGTTAATCCATACAGAAAAGATTATATTTTAGCCACTGGTCAACGTTTCGGTCTGCACTCAGACCTTGTTCACGGCCTAGTTTATATATAGACAAAATTAAAAGTTATCAAAAGGTCATTTATGATATAGTCACAAGAAGATATTACATCATAATTATAGACTGTCATAAGTATCTCTAGTGGAGATTATGATACAATTAGTACATTGTGAGAAGATGGTGCAAAGTGATAATCATAATGAGGATCATAATAGCAGAAATTCACGGGGTCTTGTGTGTTGGTAGTTTTTGATAAGTTAATGGGATATCTTGAGTCAAAGTAGTGGAAGGAAGTTCCTAGGGTGGATACGATATACCAGCAAGTAAGTGACATGAGTACAATAACCTGAAAATGTATTATTTCTCCTCATTTTAACAGTAAAGCTGTTTCCTTAGGGCAGAGTTTACTTAACCCCTTAGGGACCCATGACGTACCGGAACGGCATGGTTCCCGAGTCCTTAAGGACCCATGACGTACCGGTACGTCATCTATAGTTCCAATTACCGCCCGCAGGCACCACGGCTAAATTTGCGGGGGGGGGGGGGGTCCCGTGACCCCCCGTGTCGGCGATCGCCGCAAAACACAGGTCAATTCAGACCTGCGGTTTGCGGTTTTTACCTGGTGCGGCGTCGGTGGTCGGCGGTGCCATCGAGTCCCCATGGGGCTGTGGGGGGGACCCGATGGCATGGAAGGCAGTGCGATGCCTAAGGAAAGCATTGCGCTGCCTTCTGGTGAAAAGCCTGTGAGATCCAGCCCCCTGGATCTCACAGGCCGGAAGCTGTATGAGTAATACACACATTATTACTCATACAGCCAATGCATTCCAATACAGAAGTATTGGAATGAATTGTAAAGGATTAGACCCCCAAAAGTTCAAGTCCCAAACAAAAAATTAAGTGAAAAAAAAAGTTGAAAAAAGAAAGTTTTCCCCCCAAAAAAATTTAAGTAAAAAAATAAAAACTGTGCTAAATAAACAATTTTTTGTCACCTTACATCACAAAAAGTACAACAGCAAGCGATCAAAAAGGCGTTTGCCCACCAAAATAGTACCAACCTAACCGTCACCTCATCCCTCAAACAATGAGCCCCTACCTGAGACAATCGCCCAAAAAATAAAAAAAACTATGGCTCAGAATATGGAGACACTAAAACATTATTTTTTTTGTTTTAAAAAAGCTGTTATTGTGTAAAACTTACATAAATAAAAAAAAAGCATACATATTTGGTATCGCCGCGTTCGTATCGACCGGATCTATAAAAATATCACATGACCTAACCCCTCAGATGAACAACGTAAAAATTTTTAAATAAAAACTGTGCTAAATAAACCATTTTTTGTCACCTTACATCACAAAAAGTGTAATAGCAAGCGATCAAAAATTCACACGCACCCCAAAATAGTGCCAATAAAACCGTCATCTCATCCCGCAAAAATCATACCCTACCCAAGGTAATCGCCCAAAAACTGAAAAAATTATGGCTCTCAGACTATGTAAACACTAAAACATGATTTTTTTGCTTCAAAAAGGAAATCATTGTGTAAAACTTACATACATTAAAAAAAGCATACATATTTGGTATCGCCGCGTCCGTATCAACCGGCTCTATAAAAATATCACATAACCTAACCTCTCAGAAGAACACCGTAAAAAATTTTAAATAAAAACTGTGCTAAATAAACAATTTTTTGTCACCTTACATCACAAAAAGTGTAATAGCAAGCGATCAAAAAGTCACACGCACTCCAAAATAGTGCCAATAAAACCGTCATCTCATCCCGCAAAAATCATACCCTACCAAAGGTAATCGCCCAAAAACTGAAAAAATTATGGCTCTCACACTATGGAAACACTAAAACATGATTTTTTTTGCTTCAAAAAAGAAATCATAGTGTAAAACTTACAGAAATAAAAAAAGTATACATATTAGGCATCGCCGCATCCGTTACAACCTGGTCTATAAAAATATCACATGATCTAACCTGTCAGATGAATGTTGTAAATAACAAAAAATAAAAACAGTGCTAAAACAGCTATTTCTTGTTATCTTGCCTCACAAAAAGTGTAATATAGAGCAACCAAAAATCATATGTACCCTAAACTAGTACCAACAATACTGCCACCCTATCCCGTAGTTTCTAAAATGGGGCCACTTTTTTGGAGTTTCTACTCTAGGGGTGCATCAGGGGGGCTTCAAATGGGACATGGTGTCAAAAAAAACAGTCCAGCAAAATCTGCCTTCCAAAAACCGTATGGCATTCCTTTCCTTCTGCGCCCTGCCGTGTGCCCGTACAGCGGTTTACGACCACATATGGGGTGTTTCTGTAAACTACAGAATCAGGGCCATAAATATTGAGTTTTGTTTGGCTGTTAACCCTTGCTTTGTAACTGGAAAAAAAATTATTGAAATTGAAAATCTGCCAAAAAAGTGACATTTTTAAATTGTATCTCTATTTTCCATTAATTCTTGTGGAACACCTAAAGGGTTAACGACGTTTGTAAAATCAGTTTTGAATACCTTGAGGGGTGTAGTTTCTTTGATGGGGTCCCTTTTAGGGCGTTTCTACTCTAGGGGTGCATCAGGGGGGCTTAAAATGGGACATGGTGTCAAAAAAACCAGTCCAGCAAAATCTGCCTTCCAAAAACCGTATGGCATTCCTTTCCTTCTGCGCCCTGCTGTGTGCCCGTACAGTAGTTTATGACCACAGATGGGGTGTTTCTGTAAACTACAGAATCAGGGCCATAAATATTGAGTTTGGTTTGGCTGTTAACCCTTGCTTTGTAACTGGAAAAAAAATTATTAAAATGGAAAATCTGCCAAAAAAGTGAAATTTTGAAATTGTATCTCTATTTTCCATTAATTCTTGTGGAACACCTAAAGGGTTAACGAAAGTTTGTAAAATCAGTTTTGAATACCTTGAGGGGTGTAGTTTATAGAATGGGGTCATTTTTGGGTGGTTTCTATTATGTAAGCCTCGCAAAGTGAGGTCCCTAAAAATTGGGTTTTTGAAAATTTCTGAAAAATTTCAAGATTTGCTTCTAAACTACTAAGCCTTGTAACATCCCCAAAAAATAAAATATTCCCAAAATGATCCAAACATAAAGTAGACATATGGGGAATGTAAAGTAATAACTATTTTTGGAGGTATTACTATGTATTATAGAAGTAGAGAAATTGAAACGTGGAAATTTGCAATTTTTTAAAAAGATTTGGTAAATTAGGTATTTTTGACTTCATTTTACCAGTGTCATAAAAGTACAATATGTGACGAAAAAAACAATCTCAGAATGGCCTGGATAAGTCAAAGCGTTTTAAAGTTATCAGCATAAGTCCGTAAGGTGAAATAGGGCCGAGTCCTTAAGGGGTTAAGCAAGATAAGTATATATGCGACCACAATGTGCTTGTTATATGTTAGAAAAAGTATTCCCTGTGGGTATCAGGTTTGTAATAGGTTGGGATTAATAATATAGTAATGTGAGCAGTGAATGATTTAATAGAAAAAAGGTCACAAAGTACAGTATATGAAAGGTTACATGAGATCACTGGTAACTGGCTTCAGGCAGTGTGCTGTTGGATCGAGTAATATTAATGTATGATGCTAGTTACGGCTGTAGAAACATTGGTGGCCAGGGGTTAAATACCTTAGTCATATTGGCGATGCGCTTGTTGGATGGCAGGTAAAGCGAGCGGCAGTATAGCGAGCGCTTCTGGGCGTGTGACGTCATTGAGTGTAGGCGCATGCGCAATGAGGATCGGAGGTATAGCGTGGGAACTGGCGGGATGACAATTGTGTATACCTATGTACAGAAGAAAATTATGTGGTGCGTTATGGGGGCAGAGGAGGGGGAATGTATAAATGCTGTAGAGATGTAAATAGAGGTGGATATATTCAAATGGTGGTGTGATAGTGTGGGAGGCCCATATTGATAATGTGGGAAGCACATATAGAGAGGTGCATACATAAATTTATAAAGAGCCATACATGATTATCTATGTCTCTTGGTCTATTTTATGGGTAAAATATTACCTGTCTGATAGAAAATCCCGGCATCACAATGGTAGCAGCCGCTTTGAAAATCCCGGCATCACAATGGCAATTACACGCCATCCATCAAGCGCATCGCCAATATGACTAAGGTATGTAACCACTGGCCACCAATGTTTCTACAGCCCAGGGGCGTCGTTAGGTCAAAACATTCGGGGCTTGAGCCCCGGATGTTTTGACCAGTGCCCCGAATGTTATGCTGGCAGCAGTGGCGTAACTACCAGGGAAGCGGCTGCTTCGGGGCCCAGGCTGTTATCTAATGCAGTTTTTCATGCCAGCTTCATTTCCACACAATCTCCTGCACAGCCCGGAGCCTGACTCCGCCCACTTATGTGACTGATCATGTGCTCCTGACATCATGAAAGGTCCTTTTGCCCACTAGGAACTATCATCTCCTGAGGTAGGACATGTGAATGGAGCATTTCTAGGTGCATGTTTTGGCTGTATTCTGCCCCCTGGCCTCTACAGTACTGTACCCCCTATGCTGCACTGTGTATACCCCCTGCCCTGTACTGTACCCCCAATGCTGTATTTTGCACCCTGCCCTGTACTGTGCCCCCCATGCTGTGTTCTGCCCCCTGCCCTATGCTGCACTGTGTGTGGCTCCTGCCTTGTACTGTACCCTCTATAATGCACTGTGCCCCCTATGCTGCACTGTGTGTGCCCCCTGCCTTGTACTGTACCCCCTATAATGCACTGTGCCCCCTATGCTGCACAGTGTGTGCCCCCTGCCCTGTATTGTGCCCGCTATGCTGTACTGTCCCCCCTGCCTTTTAGTGTGCCCCCTATGCTGCATTGTACCCCCTATGCTGCACTGTGCATCCCCCCCTTGCCCTGTACTGTACCCCCTATACTATACTGTGCCCTGTAAATTGCAGCCTCCCTTCTCTGTCTCTAGTGTTTGCCACTTGGCAGTATCATGGCACACTAAGGCCGGTTTCACATCATGTTTTGCCATTCGTCTAATGCAGGAGTAGGCAACTTAACGGCACACCAGCTGTTGTGAAACTACAACTCCCAGCATGCATTATTGCTCTGCTCTTCTCATAACTCCCATAGAAATTAATGGAACATGCTGGGAATTGTGGTTTCACAACAGCTGGAGTGCCGAAGGTTGCTGACCCCTGGTAATGTATACATAAAATGAATATGTTAACAGGTGACTTAGACTGACACCATCAAAAAAATGATACGTTAATGTATAAGTTTTTTTTTTTAACAGACTTTGCAGGATACAAAAGTGTAGTGTGCTGCACTTTTGTGTCCCATTTTCCAACGTAAACATCAAACGAATGGCAAAAATGTGATGTGAACTCTCCCTTACATATGCACATATAGGATGCCAGGATAGTCATGGAGGGGGGGGGCCCCATACACAATTTTGCTGTGTGGCCCAGTCAGTTCTAGCTACGCCCCTGGCTGGCAGGGCTGGCCGCTCTGACTCTCCTGCACTGCGCAGCCCCGCCATCCTAATCCGTATCCTGCAGTAACTGAACTTTAAAACAGCGCTCATGATCTCATTACTATCTTACACACTCAGCTCCGGAAACATGCAGTGCGGGCGGCGCTCGCTCACTGACGTCACGCGCCTGCTCCTCCCACTAGGCGGCACAGGCGCGTGACATCAGTGAGTGAGCGCCACCCGCACTGCCTGTTACTGGAGCTGAGTGTGTAAGTCAAGATAGTAATGAGATGAGCGCTGATTTAAAGTTTAGTTACTGCAGGATACGGATTACTGAGGGGATGATCTGTGGGGTTGCCCAGACGGCTAAGCCCTTCACAGTAGTTATTAAAGGGAGTCTGTCATCAAAGTTTCACCTTTTTAACCCTTCCCATAGCTTTCTAGCAGCCTTACAGGTAATAAAAACCTTTATAAGCAATCCTGGACTTATAAAACCGGCAAAAAACATCTTAGTAGCATATGCAAATGAGGGCTCGCAAGTGCCCAGGGGCGGCGTTACCCTCATAGGTGCCCAGCTAGCTCAGCCTTATTGTCGCTTTCCCCCGTCCATTCTTCCCCTCTGACCGCCCATCTACTTAATTCTTGTTTCGCCGAGATCGAACGCCTGCGCACTCAGTCCGTCGGCCGGCGCATGCTCGCTGCGATGCCCATTCCTTGTACGGCATCACAGTAATTAATGCGCATGCACCGGCTCCGCGTCGTTAGCTGGCGCATGCGCATTAATTACTGTGATGCCGTACAAGGAATGGGCATCACAGTGCGCATGCGCCGGCCGACGGACTGAGTGCGCAGGCGCAGGATCTCGGCGAAACAAGAAGTAAGTAGATGGGCGGTCAGAGGGAAAGGATGGGCGGGGGAAGCGACAATAAGGCTGAGCTAGCTGGGCACCTACGAGGGTAACGCCGCCCCTGGGCACTTGCGTGCCCTCATTTGCATATTCTACTAAGTTCAGGATTGCTCATAAAGGTAACGTTTTTATTAATTGTAAGGCTGCTAGAAAGCTATGGGAAGGGTTAAAAAGGTGAAACTTTGATGACAGACTCCCTTTAACCCCTTTCAGCAGTCCTCCATTCACTGAAGGGGGGACTGCCGAAAGGGGTTAATAACTACTGTGAAGGCCCATGGGGGTGTGGCTTCATGGGGTGGGGGCGTGACTTCACAGGGGCGTGATACAATGGGCTTGTGCCCCGGATGTTTTCAGACCCTAGCAACGCCCCTGCTACAGCTGTAACTAGTATCATACATTAATATTACTCGATCCAACAGCACACTGCCTGAAGCCAGTTACCAGTGATCTCATGTAACCTTTCATATACTGTACTTCATGACCTTTTTTCTATTAAATCGTTCACTGCCTACTATTAATTTCAACCTATTACAAACCTGATACCCACAGGGAATATTTTGTCTAACATATAACAAGCACATTGTGGTCGCATATATACTTATCTTGCTTAAAGCAAACATAGTCTATTTTGCTTTAAAGGGTTTCTGTCACCCCATTAAACCGTTTTTTGTTTTTTTCTTTAATAATAATCCCTATAGTGCGATCTCATGATACATAATCAAATTAATAATTTTGGTTCAGTAGATTTTGATAAAAAACGATTTTTAAAATATGCTAATTACCTTGCTACCAGCAAGTAGGGCGGCTACTTGCTGGTAGCAGCCGCATCCTCCGATGGTAATGACGCCCCCTTGGCAACATGATTGACAGGGCCAGGGAAGGGAATCTTTCTGTGCTGGCGCTGTTAGAATTTGAAATCTCGCGCCTGCGCCGTACCTGGCTTCAATCGGCGCAGGCGCACTGAGAGGCGGCCGCTCGCTCGACCGCTCTATCCTCAATGCGCCTGCGTCGATGACGTCATCGCATACACCCGGAAGAGAAGACGCCGGCATCGCTGGAAGGAGGCGGAGAGTCTGGATGACGTCGCTGGATGCTCGAATCAGGTAAGTATGTATGTACTAAGCATGCTGCCACAAAAACCACCAACGAAATGGGACTAAAAAACAATAAATAATTGTTATCAAAATTACAATTATTAACACTATACCACCAACGATTGAAGCCAGGTACGGCGCAGGCGCGAGATTTCAAATTCTAACAGCGCCAGCACAGAAGGATTCCCTTCCCTGGCCCTGTCAATCAGCATGCCGAGGGGGCGTCATTACCAGAGGAGGATGCGGCTGCTACCAGCAAGTAGCCGCCCTACTTGCTGGTAGCAAGGTAATTAGCATATTTTAAAAATCGTTTTTTAGCAAAATCTACTGAGCCAAAATTATTAATTTGATTATGAATCATGAGATCGCACTATAGGGATTATTATTAAAGAAAAAAAAAAAAACGGTTTAATGGGGTGACAGAAACCCTTTAAGTAAACTCTGCCCTAAGGAAACATAGCTTTACTGTTACATTGAGGAGAAATAATGAATTTTCAGGTTATTGTACTCATGTCACTTACTTGCAGGTATATCGTATCCACCCTAGGAACTTCTTCCACTACTTTGACTCAAGATGGTCTCCAGTCCTGGGATATCCCATTAACTTATCAAAAGCTACCAACACACAAGACCCCGTGAATTTCTGCTATTATGATCCTCATTATGATTATCACTTTGCACCATCTTCTCACAATGTACTAATTGTATCATAATCTCCGCTAGAGATACTTATGACAGTCTATAATTATGATGTAATTTCTTCCTGTGACTATATCATAAATGACCTTTTGATAACTTTTAATTTTGTCTATATATAAACTAGGCCATGAACAAGGTCTGAGTGCAGACCGAAACGTTGACCAGTGGCTAAAATATAATCTTTTGGATGGATTAACAATAACAAACTAAATAAGTAGCTTGCAACAGAAAATAAGAGTGCCTAGTAGGTCATGGCATCTTTGTGAAAATCGAAAGGCCTCTACTAGGCCAATCTACTGGTCAGCAGGAAGGCTGAAGGTCTGATCCCACTGATCAAACATTGATGACCCATCCTAAAAGACTATTTCCAATAAGTTTTACATCCACACGCATACATATAATAAACATATGAAGCTTCTACTGTACTTGATTGTTTCTACACGTACTATGTTCTACATGTTAATGCGCCCTTTGTATCCAATTAATCCATTACATCTCATAGTATCTAAAAGTCATACAAATGAAAGCTTTTATCTAAACACACACGACATCATTAGATGGTAAAAGCCGACATCAAACATGTTTAGATTAAAAGAAAGAAAATAGATTCTCTTGAATCAGTATTAAAATATAGTGTCCCACCAAACCCTGGAAAATGCAATTTAAAAAGGAGGTTTTTGATGTATAAATATAATTAGCATACAGTCTGGAACATTTTTCCTCTTTTAGATGTAAATGATGGATATGGACCGTAATTCAGTATTCTGTTTAGTTAGAGGCAGTGTTCAGTCATACATAAGTAAGTAATATAGTGATCGCAATCCTTGCAGCTGTCATCTTATCTACATAGAACAAACTGTGGCAGGCATCTAGAAAATCTCATGGTTCGCAGTCGTCCTTGACAAATAATATCTATGGCATTCCTTTCAGCAAGCGATTTAGTAAACAACAGATACCTTGAATGTCAGCTTATATATGTATTATCATAATCTTGATATGTTAAAATGCAACAGCTCGCTAATACTTTTCTATGAAATTTATGGACTAGATTATAAATTCTCTCTTCATTAGAAATCACTTGTCAAATTTTAAATATTAAATTATATTTCTTGGTATACTATATCCATATTCATGTGAGGCCGGCATGGTAGGGGTGCTAAAGGACGCGCCTTCACCTTTGATTGGCTCCTCATATTGGCACACACCTCCGGGGGGAGGGGCCTTTGTTATATCAGCTCGGCGTGTCTTTGGCCGCGTACGGCCATCACAGAGCCGATTCTTGCACGCAACAGTGCGGCGATAATGTTTCAACTGACATTCATGTCTAACTTTTACCGCTCCTGAAGTCCTGATTAAACGTGGTGTGTGTTATCCATGTAGAAACGCATTGAGCGTATGTGTTATGTAGACATAGCTCACTAGGCAGGGCAGGATCCAGTATTCAGTGGGATTGCTTCATTGCTTTATACTGACTAGACCAATCAGACTAGTATTCCTTCCACCTACTGTTGTACATAATTATAGGGTATGGATACATGATTAGTTTGCGGATATCTCAGTGAGCACACTCTGTGCAAGCAAACTTTAGGCTACTTGTCAGGACATCCCATATGTAATTGGTAATAATCCAAAATCCCTCTCTTTAACATCAGTGATGTCCTAAAAGAGTTATTTATGATGTTCCATGTGGACACCATCATCTAGTGGAATGGTTAGGTTGACATTTTACCATGTTTAGTTCCTTTTTTGGCCTTTAGGCTGAGTTCACACGAGCGGATGCTGTGCGTGGCATCCGCTCCGTGAAAGAGTGCCAAGACCCGATGCAGACTGCAGAGGCACGGAGCATTAAGATGACTGATAATGCTCCGTGCCTCTCTGTGACCTCTTTACTACGAAATCACTGTGACAACTGTGATTTCGTAGTAAAGAGGTCACAGAGAGGCACGGAGCATTATCAGTCATGTTAATGCTCCGTGCCTCTGCAGTCTGCATCGGGTCTTGGCACTCATTCACGGAGCGGATGCCACGCACGGCATCCGCTTGTGTGAACTCAGCCTTATCCTGGTTTTGCTATTATAGTAAGGCTCAGGATTCAGCACTATGGACAGCTTTTCAACTGACCATGGCAGTATAAGCAATGACTAGCGCAGCTGTGCCATCTACAGCAGCTTAGACAACGTTCTACATACTAACCTGAGGTGGTATAATGTAGTGTCTTCATCAGTAAGTGATGTGCTGAAGAGCAAGGGTACGTTCTGAGAGTTTATCTGTCAATGTAACTTAGTAGGCAGGAGGATGGAGAGGAGCTCCAGATATGGAGTGCTGCAAGCTATATATATATATACATATATTTATATATAAAGAAGATTGCTGATAATTGTATGGAGCAGTGTAGATATTTAAGAGTTTATACTCCAAGCTGTAATCCCTAAATTATCAATCAAGTTGAATAGAGCCCAACAGAAGCTTCTGAAATTTCTGTAATGCTACACATGAAGAATTTTACACCACTTTTACGGTGTAGAAAAGTCACAAATTACTGTGCACTAGTGTTGATCGAGCACCAAGGTGCTCGAGTAGAACACATTGCGATGCTCGGGTGTTCTACCAAGCACAATGCTCTGAAGAGAGGAGAGTGTCAGGACTCTAGTTCGGTTTAGGAGTCTCTGCTCTGACTGCATATATAGCTATATCCATATATGGAGTCAGTGCTTGGGGACACCCCAGTGTATTTAAATCAAATTTCTGAAAAGTTTCTGCTGGGATTTGAACTCCTAATGTTGTACATTAGAGGCAAGGACCTTATCCACTCAGCTATAAAGCTGAATGGTAAACTGTGTCAGAAAAACCTCATAGTAGTTTATGATTTAGTGAGTATTCCTATTCAGCAGAAGACTTATTTTATATTTCTGTTCAGGTTAACATGTGGCTGTATAGTGTAGTGGTTAACATCCTTGCCTCTAATGTACAACAAGGTTGGAAGTTCAAATCCTGGCAGAAAGATTTCAGAAATAGATATTAAATTTATATATTTTATATATTTTTTTGTAATTGTAAAAAATGTATGGCACAAAATAAATATGTAATAAAAAAAATAAAAAAAATATATATATATATATTATATATATATATATATATATATATATATATATAATCCTACTTCTGATATATATGAATGCATAATATTTGGGAATCTACTACTGATGTTCTTAGCCATAATATATTTACATACATTATAATATATTATATATTCTAAATTATATACTATACACTCACCTAAAGAATTATTAGGAACACCTGTTCTATTTCTCATTAATGCAATTATCTAGTCAACCAATCACATGGCAGTTGCTTCAATGCATTTAGGGGTGTGGTCCTGGTCAAGACAATCTCCTGAACTCCAAACTGAATGTCAGAATGGGAAAGAAAGGTGATTTAAGCAATTTTGAGCGTGGCATGGTTGTTGGTGCCAGACGGGCCGGTCTGAGTATTTCACAATCTGCTCAGTTACTGGGATTTTCACGCACAACCATTTCTAGGGTTTACAAAGAATGGTGTGAAAAGGGAAAAACATCCAGTATGCGGCAGTCCTGTGGGCAAAAATGCCTTGTGGATGCTAGAGGTCAGAGGAGAATGGGCCGACTGATTCAAGCTGATAGAAGAGCAACGTTGACTGAAATAACCACTCGTTACAACCAAGGTATGCAGCAAAGCATTTGTGAAGCCACAACACGCACAACCTTGAGGCGGATGGGCTACAACAGCAGAAGACCCCACCGGGTACCACTCATCTCCACTACAAATTGGAAAAAGAGGCTACAATTTGCACGAGCTCACCAAAATTCGACTGTTGAAGACTGGAAAAATGTTGCCTGGTCTGATGAGTCTCGATTTCTGTTGAGACATTCAAATGGTAGAGTCTGAATTTGGCGTAAACAGAATGAGAACATGTATCCATCCTCTGATGGCTACTTCCAGCAGGATAATGCACCATGTCACAAAGCTCGAATCATTTCAAATTGGTTTCTTGAACATGACAACGAGTTCACTGTACTAAAATGGCCCCCACAGTCACCAGATCTCAAACCAATAGAGCATCTTTGGGATGTGGTAGAACGGGAGCTTCGTGCCCTGGATGTGCATCCCTCAAATCTCCCATCAACTGCAAGATGCTATCCTATCAATATGGGCCAACATTTCTAAAGAATGCTATCAGCACCTTGTTGAATCAATGCCACGTAGAATTAAGGCAATTCTGAAGGCAAAAGGGGTCCAACACCGTATTAGTATGGTGTTCCTAATAATTCTTTAGGTGAGTGTATGTAAATATATTATGGGTAAAAACATACCGTATTTTTTGCCCTATAAGACGCACTCCCCCCCTCCAAAAGTGGGGGAAAAATAGCAGTGCGTCTTATGGGGCGAATGCTGCATTTTGCCGAACTGTCAATGATACGCCGCGCCGCGATGCCTCGCAGCGGGTGTATCAGCTGAGAGGGAGGAGGGGCTGGGGGAGGGGGGTCTGGGGGCAGGCATCACTTTTTATAATGACAGCGGGGCCCGTGCAGTGACTGTATTCGACTACACGGGCCCCGCTCACTGTATATACCGTAGTCTTATCTATAATTGTGGCATTGTTAATACAGGGAGTGCAGAATTATTAGGCAAGTTGTATTTTTGAGGATTAATTTTATTATTGAACAACAACCATGTTCTCAATGAACCCAAAAAACTCATTAATATCAAAGCTGAATATTTTTGGAAATAGTTTTTAGTTTGTTTTTAGTTTTAGCTATTTTAGGGGGATATCTGTGTGTGCAGGTGACTATTACTGTGCATAATTATTAGGCAACTTAGCAAAAAACAAATAAATACCCATTTCAATTATTTATTTTTACCAGTGAAACCAATATAACATCTCAACATTCACAAATATACATTTCTGACATTCAAAAACAAAACAAATCAGTGACCAATATAGCCACCTTTCTTTGCAAGGACACTCAAAAGCCTGCCATCCATGGATTCTGTCAGTGTTTTGATCTGTTCACCATCAACATTGCGTGCAGCAGCAACCACAGCCTCCCAGACACTGTTCAGAGAGGTGTACTGTTTTCCCTCCTTGTAAATCTCACATTTGATGATGGACCACAGGTTCTCAATGGGGTTCAGATCAGGTGAACAAGGAGGCCATGTCATTAGATTTTCTTTTTTTATACCCTTTCTTGCCAGCCACGCTGTGGAGTACTTGGACGCGTGTGATGGAGCATTGTCCTCCATGAAAATCATGTTTTTCTTGAAGGATGCAGACTTCTTCCTGTACCACTGCTTGAAGAAGGTGTCTTCCAGAAACTGGCAGTAGGACTGGGAGTTGAGCTTGACTCCATCCTCAACCCGAAAAGGCCCCACAAGCTCATCTTTGATGATACCAGCCCAAACCAGTACTCCACCTCCACCTTGCTGGCGTCTGAGTCGGACTGGAGCTCTCTGACCTTTACCAATCCAGCCACGGGCCCATCCATCTGGCCCATCAAGATTCACTCTCATTTCATCAGTCCATAAAACCTTAGACAAATCAGTCTTGAGATATTTCTTGGCCAGTCTTGACGTTTCAGCTAGTGTGTCTTGTTCAGTGGTGGTCATCTTTCAGCCTTTCTTACCTTGGCCATGTCTCTGAGTATTGCACACCTTGTGCTTTTGGGCACTCCAGTGATGTTGCAGCTCTGAAATATGGCCAAACCGGTGGCAAGTGGCATCTTGGCAGCTGCACGCTTGACTTTTCTCAGTTCATGGGCAGTTATTTTGCGCCTTGGTTTTTCCACACGCTTCTTGCGACCCTGTCGACTATTTTGAATGAAACGTTTGATTGTTCGATGATCACGCTTCAGAAGCTTTGCAATTTTAAGAGTGCTGCATCCCTCTGCAAGATATCTCACTATTTTTGACTTTTCAGAGCCTGTCAAGTCCTTCTTTTGACCCATTTTGCCAAAGGAAAGGAAGTTGCCTAATAATTATGTACACCTGATATAGGGTGTTGATGTCATTAGACCACACCCCTTCTCATTACAGAGATGCACATCACCTAATATGCTTAATTGGTCGTAGGCTTTGGAGCCTATACAGCTTGGAGTAAGACAACATGCATAAAGAGGATGATGTGGTCAAAATACTCATTTGCCTAATAATTCTGCACTCCCTGTAGTAATCAGCGCTTGTATTACTTACAACAAGCGCTCGTAGCAGAGAGGAGGGAGGAGGCAGGCTGGGAGGACAGGCGCTGGCTTATGAATGAAGCAGGCGGCATGGGCACATGACGTAGTGACTCACTCTCCTCCCTCCTCTCTGCTACGAGCGCTTGTTGTAAGTAATACAAGCGCTGATTACTATTAACAATGCCACAATTATAGATAAGATTACGGTATATACAGTGAACGGGCCCGTGTAGTAGAATACAGTCACTGCACGGGCCATGCTGTCATAATAAAAAGAGATGTGAACCCACCCCCTGTATTGGGGGTCATTCACACTACAGGGACACTGTTATGGAGGAGATCTGTGGATGACACATATGTGTCATCCACAGATCCCCCCCATTAACAGTGTAATCCACAGATCCCCATAGCAGTGTCATCCAGAGACCCCAATAAGAGCCATCCAGAGATCCCCCATAACAGTGTCACCCACAGATCCCCCATAACAGTGTCACCCACAGATCCCCCATAACAGTGTCACCCACAGATCCCCCATAACAGTGTCCTCAACAGATCCCCCATAATAGTGTCATCCACAGACCACCATTAGTTCAAAACCCACCAAAAGAACACCTTTTTGTTCAAAAATTTTTTTTTCTTATTTTCCTCCTCAAAAACCTAGGTGCGTCTTATGGGTAGGTGCGTCTTATAGGGCGAAAAATACAGTGTATATATATACATATATATATATATATGTGTTTCTGATGGGATTCAAACTCCCTACCTTGTACATTAGAGGCAAGGATGTTAACCTCTACACTATATAGCTACATGTTAACCTCCAAAGAAATATAAAATAAGTCTTCTGCTGTATAGGAATTTTTTTAACTACATCAGAAACTACTATGATGTTTTGCGGACACAGTTTAGCATTCAGCCTCTAATGTACAAGGGGTTGGGAGTTCAAATCCCAGCAGAAACTTTTCAGAAATAGATGCTAAATTACATTTAAATCCACTGACTTGAGCATCGCGCTCAAGCACACGCGGTGTTCGGCCTAGCATAGCGATGCCCAAGCTGAACTGGTGTTCAGCTGAGCATGCTCGATTAACACTACTGTGCACCATATAATTTGCGATGTTTCACACCCTTCGCCCCACATTTTAAAAGTCGACGGGGATTAGCGGAGGAGAAGAGCCTCTTGCAGACCAACAGATTTACTATCACATATGCCTGAAATCAGCACAAATTGTAGCACAATTGTAGCACAAATCTACGCTTATCGGACATATGCCTCTTAAAGGGGTTGTCCCATGAAACCAGAACCTGGATCTTAATATTAAAAATGTACTATAGCTGAGTAATACAGGGAACTCTATCTGTATAGCACCACCTGTTGTTTGCTCTTTTTATTTCTGTCGCTGAAATGGAAGCACATGCTCTGTTAAAGGGGTTATCCCACTTTGCATTTTCATACTTACCTGCTGCCAGCGCGCCGTTCACTTCCTGGATTCTGGCTGGGGACGGGCTTCATCTTGATTGAAGTCTTCTCCCGGCCGGGCCGCGCGCTGGACTGAACGCGCACGCCGCCGAGCATGCGCCATGGTGACTTATTCCTGGCCAGTACAGTACACAGCCGGTATGCGCTTTCAGGACACCATCGCACATGCGCAGCAGCGTGCGCGTTCAGGACAGCGAGCGGCCCGGCCCGGGAGAAAAGAAGGAGTCTTCTGCGCAAGCGCGGCCACCGGGATTCCGGAGAAGAGCTGTGGCCGTAACCAGGGGAGACCGAATGACAACAATGAAGTAAGTGGGGATGAATTTTCTCCTAAACGGTGGGAATGGGTTAATCAAATATATTTACAAAAATTATCACTGTCAAAACATTAACAGATTTAACAGTGATCATTATGATGGGACAACCCGATGGGACAAATCCTTCAACTACCACCAGCTGCAGCAGAAAAGGTACGCCCCTTGAGAAAAGAAACACCCCTATGCTGCCAGCTTGAAATAAATCTATCAGAGCGGTTGGAGCAATGAATGGAGATCTTAAAGGGGTTTTCTGGTAGTTGCTTACTTCATGTACATCACCTCTATGTTTTGTTTTTCAATTTGAACTTTTCAAATTTTTCTTCATATTTTTTTAATGATAATCAGTTTAATTTCCAGTTTACTTATTGTTTCCACCCAATTGAGATTTTGTTTTGGATTTATTGTTAAAGGGCATCTGTCAGCAGTTTTGTACCTATGACACTGGCTAACCTGTTACATGGGCGCTTGGCAGCTGAAGACATCTGTGCTGGTCTCATGTTCATATGTGCCCGCATTACTGAGAAAAATGATGTTTTATTATATGCAAATGAGGCTCTTGTAACAATGGGGGGAATTGCCGTTACACCTAGAGGCTCTGTTTTCTTTGAATGGCAGGGCCAGGTAGGTGTGATAACATTTTCGCTACCTAGCCCTTGATAGTGCAGCAAACAGTTCAGTGAAAAAAAGGCACAGTTTTAAAATATCTTTCGATACTTATGGACAAAAGTATATCATGTGACATTATTAAGGACTGCCGTTGTGTCGTTTACAGATGACCACCATCGCTAGAACAATTACTTTCTTCTAGGTTATTGTTTCCCCTAGCGATAAATTGTTGGACAGTGAATGGATCAGACACATGTGGTTCACATCTCTGTAGAACCTGTTCACATGTACAAATTGGAAATTCTTTTCAAAATGCTCAGGGCACCCACACTCTTCAAATGAAAAACTCCATTGATTGTAATTCTCAGTATGTTAGTTACAGGATTTTATGCATACAATGTAAGAAATATTATACAGGAAACTTGAGTGTTGGAATATTTTAATGATATCACTAATCCAAACAGAAACAATATCTTCAATGTTTCACATCATTCTATAGGAACACAATAAATCCACCAGGTTTCTTAGAGGTATAAGTATTGAAAAGGTTAAAAAAAAAAAAAACTTTGGGGAGGAAATTGGAATGGTATTATTTCATAACTTTGAAGCCTACTGGATTTTCCACTGTGGATCACAAGCTCCTCTTGGATTAAATTTGAAACGTGATGTCATGTTTTATTACTGACGTGAACAGGATACCAACCCAATGTGTCTGTGTGATGACATTCAAAATTCGTTCCTTTTGGACTTAATCTGAGTAATGAGGAATCATGCTTTGTGTGAACAGAATTTAAAGGCTGTGTACACCTTTGGAGGCAAATTTTTTATTATTGCATTGTACTTATTTTGAGCTAAAAATCATTTTTTCAATTGATCTTAATTAAAAATATGGAATTCTTATTTCTGAACATAGCTTAGATGCTGTACTAGCTGCCTGTGGATTTTCTGCCTTTTCCATCATCTGAGGAGCTGACGGACTCCTTAAAGGGTTTCTACCACCAGAAATACTGTTATGTAGCTGACTGACATTAGTGATGTGCTAATGTCAGCAGTACATAACAGTATGTTTTTTACCTTTCTTCCTGCAGCCGTTTTGGTAAAATAAGCACTTTTATTATATGCTAATGAGCCTCTAGGTGCTATGTGGGCGTAAAATCAGCACCTAGAGGCTCCGTCTACTCACACTTTATCCCGCCCAGGTCCCCTGTTCTGCCCTCCCCGCTCCTCTTGATTGATGTGACGGTTCGCAGCATCGTTGACGAAATCCCGCGCCTGCGCCGTTCACTTCTGTACTCGGCGCAGACGCAGTGAGTGAAGGCCGCTCTCCTGGTGCCGACTTCCTCACTGTGACGTAGTCGGCGCAGTGAGGAATCCGGCACCAGGAGCGCATCATTCACTCACTGCGCCTGCGCTGAGTACAGAAGTGACCGGCGCAGGCACGGGATTTCGTCAACGATGCTGCGAACCGTCACATTAATCAAGAGGAGCGGGGCGGGCAGAACAGGGGACCTGGGCGGGATAAAGGGTGAGTAAACGGAGCCTCTAGGTGCTGATTTTACGCCCACATAGCACCTAGAGGCTCATTAGCATATAATAAAAGTGCTTATTTTACCAAAACGGCTGCAGGGAGAAAGGTAAAAAACATACTGTTATGTACTGCTGACATTAGCGATGTGCTAATGTCAGTCAGCTACATAATGTTATTTCTGGTGGTAGAAACCCTTTAACTCTGCTCTCTGACATTTTAAACACTCATTATAGCTCAGTTCTTATCTTACTGATAAGAATGTGGCTTAAATAAGTGTTTATGACCTCTTAGTGGTTTAGAGAAGAGGGTTATTAGATGACGGGCAAAAAGTGAAAGTACCAGTCACACAGCTAGAAAAACAGTTAACCCTTTGTGACAGATTGGCTCAATATTTTAAATAAAGGCCAATTGATAATATGATTTATAGCCAAAAATGAGTAATATAGAATTATAAACAAAAATTGCCTCCAAAGGTGAACATAGCCATTAACCCTATGTTTTTGCAATTGATTCCTTTTAGATTTAATGTGAAATGTGAAACCACATTTTATGCTTAATGTGAACAAGGTTCTAACCCAACCCAATATTTACAACTGGTTCCTGTTTGATAGTATCTGAAAGGTGGAATCATGCTTTGTTACTAATGTGAATGATGTCCTAACCTGGTGCATCTGTGTGGAGACATTGATAATTTGTTTCCTTGGGATTAAGGCGCATTCAACCATATCTATTTTGTGGTCCGCAAATTGCAGATCTGCAAAACACGGATATTGGCCACATGCGCTCCGCATTTTGTGGATAAGCGCGTCCCACCCTTTGTTATAAATGCCTATGCTTGTCTGTGAAATGGGCAAGAATAGGACATGTACTATTTTTTTTCAGCGCCACCTAGAGGACATACTGATGCACACAGCCCTATTGAAATGAATGGGTCCGCATCCGATCTGCAAAAAATGATAGGATGCAGACTGAAGAAACGTCGTGTGAATGCCCCCTTAGGTTGAAATGTGAAGCTATGTCTCATTACCAATGTGAACAGGGTCCCAACTCTACTCGTATTTATGATTTACATATAACGTGTATAATTACTTAGTCATGTATTTTGCATATTTAATGTTCAGTATACATTTATGTATTTAAATTTTTTTGAACTTATTTTTGTGATTGCTGTTTTTACATTCCTATGTGTGGTGGTTGAAAGTTGCAAACCTGATACCAATTATGTCAATGTAATGAAGCTTTCATCACACTGCATGCAAACAATGTGTCATTTTGTTTATAAAGGGATGCAAATGAGCTCTTAGCAAGCTCCGCCTCTAATTCCACCAGATGAAAGGCAGCTATCCTATAAGTCAATTTTCAACCCTTTAAATAGACCTTGAGACATGACTCGGATATTAAATAAGCCAGCATCTCATCTGCAGACAGCTGTTTCTGGGTAATTGCCCCTCATCAGTGCAGAGCAGAGAGTACTGGCTTTGTCAGGGGGTAATAATTCAATTAAGAATTATTAATTATGGTCATAAAAATAATTAACCATAAAAAAATTAAATGTATTACATTTGTCATAAATTCTTAAAATCATGACCTGGTGAATTGTAGACAACCTAATTGATACAATTCACATCTGAGTCCGACTATTTCCTCAGATAAATAAGTTCTTTTTGACGTGAGATGACGTTAATGATAAAATGTAGTTCTGCATTATACAATAATACACAGGTATTATAAAAATATGCAGATTTATTGGTTACAAGGTTATTAACATATATAAGTAAATAAACACAATGATACATGCAAATGAATATATATAGCGTTAATATAAAGCATTACAAGCTTAACAATACATGTGAGTGGAAATAGCTTGTCACATTATAACCAAGCTATTATTAGGTTAGGATATCAAAGTATGAACATAAGTTATATACATTACTTCTGTTCAGAGAAAACCTCATGATATCAGGATGAGCCTGTCTAATCCTAGACATCAATATAGAATGCTAAATACATTCCACACCCCTCTAACCAACTACACATCACATGACTTCAAGATGGGCAAATCCATTCAAGGATATAACTTAGAAGAGATAACTGTTTCCTTCCGCCCCATCCTGGACTATTTTCACATATATAACTTTGGTAAGACTATTAAGACAAATAACAGGGATCTAGGATCTTAAATGGGAAGGATTTGAAACAAGTCTTTCCTGTGGGAATCCATCACTTAGCTTGGCGAAGAATGTTCTATCAATATATATATATATATATATATATATATATATAAGCAATTATTTAATGCTTTGCTAGATTATGAGTCTAGATTCTACTGCAGTCTCAATATGGAGATGATCAATTAATTTAATTATCTATTTATTCGCCAATCTAGATGGTATAATTTCACCCACACTATCAAATTAGTCTTAATAAAATGAAATATCATTTTCTGTGTCTCTTACCAAGTCCTAGTAGGAATCTCACTTCTGCTCCTAGGAAAGCTGGGTGGTCCATCATAGCGCATCTCAACATGGCTTTCATCTTGATAAACCCCTCTAGAGAGCTCAACTTCTCTTCTCTTTCTCCTTTTCTCCTTTCTCCTTTTACCTTCTGTGTATGGTTTATGATCACAAACTTATCAGTTAGACACACCTTCCTAGTTTGGAACTTTCCAATCATTGTTGGATGGGCGTGACCATTGATAAAAAATGTGACATCATAACCCTTCCCAGAATGCACTTTTGCTACTGTTGTAATGTCACCTACTCATACCTAGGTGGCACTGCTGTGTAAGCTATTTGCATCATAGTATAAAGGGTTAACTTATGTAAGCCTGAACATACATTTTGACCTTAGAAGCTTTAATTCAAAACTATAGGGATTAATTCTGACACTTGTAGCAATTAGAGACAGACCTCTAAGCGTCTCTCTAAATGTTTCTCACACTGTTGATTTATTGATATGAATAACTTGAATGGCCTTGTTTTCTCACAGAGATATCAGTACCTCCTGTCATACCAAAGATGTGATTAACTGTTACAAAACACACATGTTCACAGACACTCTTTCAGAGACAGATACTCTTCTAATGAGAAATATATACAATATACTGGATACATGTTGTCTTCATAACATATAACAATATAATATAAACAAATATATATATATATGTCCTACTGATTGTCTTATGCTAAGGACTAACTAAGGCTCATTAAATGAATACATACATATTATATATTTTGCTTCATTAATAAATATCTAATTGTATAGGTAATTATCACCAGCTGCATAGAGCTTATCTTTATCTCCCGTCATAAATTTAAAAGTAAACAAGGAGGCTTCTTCTCAGACTGGTACATTCATGAGAAGGATAACACTGAAGAGTATAAACCTTTGTGTGACCTTAATTTGGCCTACTCAAGACATACAAAATTGTAACTATAGTCGAGCATGGCTCTTAAAGGCAATGAACATCCATCATGACTAGAATAAATTGGATATCAATGCATTTACCTATGAAAAGGCACAACAGCTTAACTGGGAGAGAGGCCAGTCAGGATATAGGGGGTACAAGGCCTAGTTAGAGGGTCAAACATTGACTTATAGGATAGCTTAAAAGGGTTGTCTTATCTTGCCGTTACTAAAGCACATGCCTCCAACATTCCCTGCAGCGCTCATACGCTTTGCCACGGGGACCTCCCCGTTTACCTCTTCACCAAACCTCTGTGAGTTTTGTGACCAAGGTCCGCCTGTGACCGAAACGTCAAAAGAAAACAGTCGCAATCTCATTATTGCCAATTGTTCCCTTTCTTTTGCTACCTTTTGGAGGACTTGTCATAAAATAAATACTTTATTTTGCATATAACCCTAGAGTGTGCGGTGGTTTTTCTCTTTATTAACTAGGGCGAGATGAGACAGTCCCCGCCCCGGCCACCTGCCGCGCTCGCCAATTCAGTAGCTCCCGTTTTGGTGCATGAACGCTACTGGAACAGTGCAGCATAGCAAGCTATGGAGTCTCCCTAACTCAGAAACAGCATAGCTTGCTGTGCTATGCTGTTTCTGTAGCTCTCATGCACCGCAATGAGAGCTATGAAATCACCGAGCGCCAGAGCCCTCTGCTGTTTCCCGGCCGGCTGGTGGTCGGGAATGTGTCTCATCTCGCTGTAACGGTGAGATGAGACAACCCCTTTAAGAGCTCAATTGCATCCCTTTCTTCCCAGAATTCCAGAGGAGCATGTATGTCCTAGAAGTCTCTTCACACCGATTAACGCGCTCTCTCCCCAAGGAGAGATAGTATCCCTCAAATCCTGACTAAAGGCCTTGCACCTGGTTAAGCCAGTACTCTCTACTCTGCACTGATGAGGGGCAATCACACCAAAACAGCTGTCTGCAGATGAGGTGCTGGCTTAATTAATATCCGACTCATGTGTCAAGGCCTATTTAAAGGGTCGAACATAGACTTATAGGATATCTGCCTTACATTTGGTGGCATTAGAGGCAGAGCTTGTTAGGAGCTCATTTGCATTCCTTTCTTCTCATTTTGTTTATGCAATGAGTAAGATCGGTGCCACAATTGAAACACGTTGGACATATTACGGCATAAGCCACTGGAATTTAAAATTTAAAATTTCCAGTTCTAAAATTGATGGCAAATGTTTATGACTCCGTTAATACCGGCTGATATGTTTAACTCTTTGCTTTAACGGTATTAACCTTCCTCAACATCAAAGTTATAAAAGCATCAGAATCATCTCAGCCTTTGATAAATGAACCTAGAATTGTGCAATCTATGGCCTCCACCCAGCCCTTTTTTTAGAGAGTTATTTTACAATTTTCTATTAGCCCTCGTGGTGAGATATGATTCATTTGAGATTGCACAGACGGTTGAAAATGGAAAGCCTCTAGCTACATGGAGAAAAAATTAAACAGCAGATGTTACTGAACGCTATCCAGCTGCACTTGACAGCTATTTCACAAATTCACAGATACATATTTTTTTATTCCCAGCACTCTACAATATTCCTATAGGCGCTAATTCCCCAAGTAAGAATCAATTGGATGACCCTGCTTGTTTTTTTTTATATATATATATATATATATGTTATTTCTACTAAAGTTAATGCTTCAGCCATGCTTAAAGTCGTATAGAGCAGCACTATGCTGAAGTATCCATTATTTAACAAAAAAATAATACTAAATAGTACAAACCCCAAAGATGTTTAAAGTGCATCTGTCAGCAGATTTGCACCTTTGAAATGTTGCATGTGTGCTTGGCAGCTGAAGGCATCTGTGTTTGTTTATATGTGCCCACATTGCTGAGAATAAAAAAAATATATATATTTTAATATATGCAAATGAGCCTCTAGGACCAATGAGGGTGTAACTGTTACACCTAGAGGCTCTGCTCTCTCTGTAACTGCCGTGCCCTCTCCACTTTGATTGACAGTGTGCAGAGTGCAGAGGGTTGGCAGTTTCAGAGAGAGCAGAACCTCTAGGTGTAATGGCAATGCCTCTGTTGCTCCTAGATGCTCATTTGCATATATTAAAACATAATTTTTCTCAGAAATGTGGACACATATGAAGATGGGACCAGCACAGATGCCTTCAGCTGCCAAGAGCACATGTAACAGGTCAGCCAGTGTTGGAGGTACAGATCTACGGACAGATGCCCTTTAAAGGGAATTCAAAAATGACCTATTGTTTAAATCATGTTTTTGTGTTAAGCATATTTTAAAATAGTGTTCGGTGATGTTATTTAAAAAAAATTTTTTAAAGTGGTTATCCGGACTTTTACTATTGATGACCTATCCTCAGGATAGGTCATCAATATTAGATCTTGAAAAGTAGATTTCCCACGGTGCAATATACCAACCATGATCCAGAGAGTTAAAGTTTTAAGATCTTTATTGCAGGTAGACAACGCGTTTCGGGGAATCACTCCCCTTCATCAGGTAAACACAAAATTTTGCATCTCCTTGGAAACTCCAGGAACCTTTGATAGGAATACCATCTCCAGCATATATTGCGACAAGCCTTCTCTAGTGTTGTGCCTACAGTTAGCACAACTTTCCAAGGTGAGCCTTTACTTGGAATTATTAAATATATTGTCTCATATGGTATTACCCTATGGTGCGCCTCTCTGTTTAAAAAGCAGAAACAAAGCCTGTTGATCAATATTAGATCGGCAGCGGTCCGACACCCGGCACCCCGCCGATCAGCTGTATGAGGAGGAGGTGCGCGCAGTGCCATCTCCTTTCTCTCTTCATGTCCGCTGCTGCTGTCTATGGTCTTTGCCATAGACAGCAGTGGTGAACAAGAAGAGAGAAGGAAGGCGGCACATGCGCACTGCACGCTTCGTCTCTATATACAGCTGATAGGCGGGGGTGCCTGGAGTCGGACCACCGCCCATCTGATATTGATGACCTATCCAGAGTATAGGTTAGAAAAAAAGGATGTGTTGCTATCTAGTTTTTACTGGGAGAAGGAAAAAAAAATTGGTGACACATTTCCTTTAAGATCTGAAAGCTACAAGTAATCTACAGTAGGTTTTTTTTCCACAGAGCTTTTGTTCCCCTGGCCTCTATTTGACTAATGATCACTTTGCATTCCATATATTCACATATATTAAAATAAGAAAGGTACTGAGGGACTTCTATCTAAATCACTTTATTTCCAGAAGCATGTGGACATGGGCAACTTGGAATATGTCATTTTATTTCACAGCAGGACTCAGCGCACAATTCATTCGTATTGTGCCTACAGGGAATCTGATGCTTTATACATAAGGGAACGCCTTCTTAGAATATATTACTTGCACTCCACATCAGATAAATCTCACATAATTATAATACATACAGTAAAGGTAAAGTATGTCTATTTTTAGAAAATTTAAATTTTGATTTGTGTTTTTCAAAAAGTCACACAGAATTCAGTTAATAAAAAGCAAAATTAGGAAGATTTTTACTATACATGTCGTTAAATATATAAATATGGATAGTAAAAAAGTAACATAATTTTAGATCCAGGGACAAAACTAAGGGGCATATTTATTAAGACCAGCCTTTTAGACGCCGGTCTTGAAACGGCCTTAAGCCGGCGGTGGATCTGCCGAAGTTATGGAGAAGCCTCGATGGATCCTGCACCAGTTCTAAATATAAAGACAGCTTCCGAGCTGACTTACATTTAGACCTTTTTCTATGCCTAAAACTGGCGTAGAAAATGGCAAATGGGACAGGCCTTCCGTTAGCGGGGCAACGTAACAGATTGCGACACAACTAGCTGTTGCGACGCAATCTGCGCCTGAAATACGCCTAATATAGGTGTATTTAAGCTTAATAAATGACCCCCTAAATATCTGAGCAATAGGGCGTCCTAAAAATGTTTTTAAAACAAATAAAGAGAATTTTTGAATGAATTATTTGATTGAATATGATGAATGCAATTCCTATTCAGTGCTGTAACAAAGCTTTATCGATTATTACCCTGCAAGTGTATTAAAAGTATGGCAGTTGGAAAAAATCTCATGACAATAATTGTCCGTGGAGTCCAGAGTAGTCTTAGTTTGTCATTGTTTACATGTTAAAAAATTAAAGGAACACCAAATATTCAACACAAAATACCTCAGGATTTCTTCCCTTCGTCGTTTCTTCTCTAGGTTCTATTTTGTCTCATATTACAATTCAATCAGAGAAATATAGAAATCTTCTCTCTCCGTCACAGCACATCAGCCATGATCTCTCTCCTCCTCACAGTCCTGTGATCAGTTGTTAGACAAGTGGATGGAGCAGAAGCCTTCCTGCTGTGTCCTGTCTGCAGTTGGAGAAAAAACGTCTCCACCTCCTTGGTTAAGCCTCCCCTCTTCAGTTAGTGTCCAGTTGAAGATGTAGCTGCTCAGCAGAAGAATAACCACTTTGTTCTCCGCAATATCAGATCGGCAGGGGTTCCAACCCCCAGCACCCCTGCCAACCAGCTGTATGAGGAGAAAGCGCGCGCAGTGTGCACATGCCGTCTCCCTTCTCTCTTCCTGTTCACCGCTGCAGTCTATGACAAAGACCACACACAGCAACAGCTGACAGGAAAAGAGAAGGGAGACAGCACCTGCACGCGCCTTCTCCTCATACAGCTGGTCGGCGGGGGTGCCGGGTGTCGGACCCTTGCCGATCTGATATTGATGACCATATGTCTTAGTGCATAATGCAGTGTGTTGCTTTATGCAGTGTTTGCTTGTTTTTAGATATCAGCCATGGCCACCTGGACCTGTACATTTACTTCATATTGTTTGGAGGTTCTGGTCTATTTTTTTAATTTTGCAGAGTACTCATTATTAGCCCATAGATGAGATGCTTGACCGGGGTAAAGTCTGTGATTGCATTGTTAACTATAAAACTTTTTTGAACTACCAGCTAAATAAAAATTTGCATTAGATATGAGTGGATTGATCCTAAATTAGTCAAATTTGAATTTCTGAAATATGTGTATTCCAGCTGAATCCAAATCTTTTGCAATTCTATTTGGATAAATATCTCAAAATGGTGGGCACCATTTTTTAAGGTCAGAAGACAGAGTAGAAGGCATCTTGTGGACCATGTTATAATTAAAAAAAAATAATAATCCAACATTGCTGCTACCATAGCCGAATATGTTGCTATCACTTTGACATTACTAATGCTGTCTTGGCATTAAAGAGCTTGAAATGGGTTGGATACAGTCCTAGGAGACCTCAGAGCGTCCTAAGCAACTTTTTAGGGCAACCGGAGCACTTTCAATTTGGGTTGAATTTATTCCTAACCGATTCGAACCTGTCCACCAATTCGTTAGAATCACACCAAAAACACATTTCAAAAAATTCCCTTATCTTTAACCAGGTGAGTGGAAGTAACCATCACACCAAGATAACTTTTGATGCATTTTAGGTTTGGCCTTCCTTTAATGATGGGCCACAAGGAACACTTATACACACACTGGTCCCCGAGATCTACCTTCAGGACAGAGATCGCCACATCTTCATGTAACACCCCAGAGTTGTGTTACTACACGCCTCTACCCCGCTACTATCTCCTAGGAGCCTTTATACTGGCATCTGATGTAATTTACATTATGTCTTGCACAAATGTGCATATAAATCTATGTTAAATGCAATTGTTACTGTAATTTTCCTGGTTACCAGTAGATGGCAGCAACCGATTGGCAAGTATAGTTTAGTGTTTAGTGTATCTGAGCTTGAATGGTTTATTTCAGCTTAGCTCCCCCTATGTGGAGAGGTGGGCTGGTCCCACATCCTGCAGCATGGGTGGAAAAGGAAGTTAAAGTCAGTGTGTACCAGCCAGCCCAGTTGGGGAAGGCTGTGTGATAGTTTCCAAGAGACCCCCTGCATAGGGAAGACAGCTAGGACCTAGTCTCGGCTAAGACTTGGCCATATACCCAGTCTGAGCACCTTCAGCTCAGCTGGATGAGAAAAGCAGAAAACTACAAACTCCAGAGTTCCAGGAAGAAAGCATCCCCTGAGAATCCATATGTGAGATAAGTCCAGAGTCCATAAGACCAAGAGACCAAAGCTGTATACCGCTTGGATGCAAGTTATTTCAAGTAAAGAAACGTTTGAACTTCATCTAAAGGTCTGGACATAATTTATTCTGCAAAATTCCTCTATTACTCCTAGTATCACTACACTCAAATTTATTGCAAGTGAGTCAGGAGCCAGGACACCGTGACACAACTAACATCAAACTATAGAGACATTATAGGTAGGGATGAGCGAACCCGAACATTTTCGTAAAAGTCCGGGTTCGGGTTCGGTGTTCGGCGCTTTCTTGGCGCTTTTTGAAAGGCTGCAAAGCAGCCAATCAACAAGCGTCATACTACTTGCCCCAAGAGGCCATCTCAGCCATGCCTACTATTGGCATGGCTGTGATTGGCCAGTGCAGCATGTGACCCAGCCTCTATTTAAGCTGGAGTCACGTACCGCCGCACGTCACTCTGCTCTGATCAGTGTAGGGATAGGATGCAGCTGCTGCTGTTAGGGCCAGATTATGCAGTGCTTTACTTACTGAAGTGATCGATGTACAGCTGTGTATCATTCAACCTCTGCTATTTAATTGCTCACTGTTTTAAGGCTGCCCAGAGCGTTTTTCAGTCACTTTTTTCTGGGGTGATCGGCGGCCATTTTGTGTCTTGTGGTGCGCCAGCACAAGCTGCCACCAAGTACATTTAACCATCAATAGTGTGTTTTTTTTTTACTATATCCTACATCAGGGGCTTGGCTGTGCTTGCTATTTTATTGAGGGGTGAAATACAATTGCCAAAATAGCAGTACCCTAAATCTGGTGTTTAAGCTGTGGCTAGCCAATTGTAATACTGTCTGCTGTCTGGCAAAGGATATATTTTTTTCTGGGTTGAAATACAATTCCCAAATTAGCAATTCCCTAAATCAGTGGTTTCTGCTGTAGCAAGTTTACATCTATCCATAAAAGGCTATATTAGATTGAAGGTGCGGATAGGGTCATTCTCAATAACTTCAAACGCTACAGTGCATCTCCAAGTCTAATTCTGTCCGTAAATGTATACCTGTCATCCACCGCCTAAATACTAGGCCTACAATTTATATTCAGCTAAATCTGTTGTTACTGCTGTGCCTGTATTAGTGTAATACGGTACCTAAGTAGATAGCCAGATAGTGTTAGGTGCCTGTAAAAAAAAGGCCTGAATTTGAATTCAATTCATTGGGCCAACGGTAACAATGAGGAAAACATCTAGTAAGGGACGCGGACACGGACATGGTCGTGGTGGTGTTAGTGGACCCTCTGGTGCTGGAAGAGGACGTAGCCGTTCTGCCACAGCCACACGTCCTAGTGTACCAACTACCTCAGGTCCCAGTAGACGCCAGAATTTACAGCGATATTTGGTCGGGCCCAATGCCGTTCTAAGGATGGTAAGGCCTGAGCAGGTACAGGCATTAGTCAATTGGGTGGCCGACAGTGGATCCAGCACGTTCACATTATCTCCCACCCAGTCTTCTGCAGAAAACGCACAGATGGCGCATGAAAACCAAGCCCATCAGTCTGTCACATCACCCCCATGCATATCATGGAAACTGTCTGAGCCTCAACTTATGCAGCAGTCTCTTATGCTGTTTGAAGACTCTGCTGCCAGGGTTTCCCAAGGGCATCCACATAGCCCTTCCCCAGCGGTGGAAGACATAGAATGCACTGACGCACAACCACTTATATTTCCTGATGATGAGGACATGGGAATACCACCTCAGCACGTCTCTGATGATGAAACACAGGTGCCAACTGCTGCGTCTTTCTGCAGTGTGCAGACTGAACAGGAGGTCAGGGAGGAAGACTGGGTGGAAGACGATGCAGGGGACGATGAGGTCCTAGACCCCACATGGAATGAAGGTCGTGCCACTGACTTTCAGAGTTCGGAGGAAGAGGCAGTGGTGAGACCGAGCCAACAGCGTAGCAAAAGAGGGAGCAGTGGGCAAAAGCAGAACACCCGCCGCCAACAGAGTCCGCCTGCTACTGGCCACCGCCATCTGGGACTGAGCACCCCAAAGGCTGCTTTAAGGAGTTCCCTGGCGTGGCTGTTCTTCAAACAATGTGCTGACGACAAGACCCGAGTGGTTTGCACGCTGTGCCATCAGAGCCTGAAGCGAGGCATTAACGTTCTGAACCTTAGCACAACCTGCATGACCAGGCACCTGCATGCAAAGCATGAACTGCAGTGGAGTAAACACCTTAAAAACAAGGAAGTCACTCAGGCTCCCCCTGCTACCTCTTCTGCTGCTGCCTCGGCCTCTTCCTCCACCTCTGGAGGAACGTTGGCACCTGCCGCCCAGCAAACAGAGGATGTACCACCAACACCACCACCTCCGTCACCAAGCATCTCAACCATGTCACACGGCAGCGTTCAGCTCTCCATCTCACAAACATTTGAGAGAAAGCGTAAATTCCCACCTCGATCCCTGGCCCTGAATGCCAGCATTTATAAACTACTGGCCTATGAAATGCTGTCATTCAGGCTGGTGGACACAGACAGCTTCAAACAGCTCATGTCACTTGCTGTCCCACAGTATGTTGTTCCCAGCCGCCACTACTTCTCCAGGAGAGCCGTGCCTTCCCTGCACAACCAAGTATCCGATAAAATCAAGTGTGCACTGCGGAACGCCATCTGTGGCAAGGTCCACCTAACCACAGATACGTGGACCAGTAAGCACGGCCAGGGACGCTGTATCTCCCTAACTGCACACTGGGTAAATGTAGTGGCGGCTGGGCCCCAGGCGGAGAGCTGTTTGGCGCACGTCCTTCCGCCGCCAAGGATCACAGGGCAACATTCTTTGCCTCCTGTAGCCTCCTCCTCCTACTCGGCTTCCTCCTCCTCTTCTTCCACCTGCTCATCCAGTCAGCCACACACCTTCACCACCAACTTCCGCACAGCCCGGGGTAAACGTCAGCAGGCCATTCTGAAACTCATATGTTTGGGGGACAGGCCCTACACCGCGCAGGAGTTGTGGCGGGGTATTGAACAACAGACCGACGAGTGGTTGCTGCCGGTGAGCCTCAAGCCCGGCCTGGTGGTGTGCGATAATGGGCGAAATCTCGTCGCAGCTCTGGGACTAGTTGGTTTGACGCACATCCCTTGCCTGGCGCATGTGCTGAATTTGGGGGTGCAGAAGTTCATTCACAACTACCCCGACATGTCAGAGTTGCTTCATAAAGTCCGTTCCGTCTGTGCGCGCTTCCGGCGTTCACATCCTGCCGCTGCTCGCCTGTCTGCGCTACAGCGTAACTTCGGTCTTCCCGCTCACCGCCTCATATGCGACGTGCCCACCAGGTGGAACTCCACCTTGCACATTCTGGACAGACTGTGCGAGCATCAGCAGGCCATAGTGGAGTTTCAGCTGCAGCACGCACGGGTCAGTCGCACTGCGGAACAGCACCACTTCACCACCAATGACAGGGCCTCCATGCGAGACCTGTGTGCCCTGTTGCGCTGTTTCGAGTACTCCACCAACATGGCCAGTGGCGATGACGCCGTTATCAGCGTTACAATACCACTTCTATGTCTCCTTGAGAAAACACTCAAGGAGGAGGAGGAAGAGGGGTCATTTTTAGCACTTTCAGAGATGTGGAAAAGTTTTGTCAACGCGCCACAGCTAACTGCACCACCACCTGATACGGAACGTGTTAGCAGGAGGCAACATTTCACTAACATGGTGGAACAGTACGTGTGCACACCCCTCCACGTACTGACTGATGGTTTGGCCCCATTCAACTTCTGGGTCTCCAAATTGTCCACGTGGCCAGAGCTAGCCTTTTATGCCTTGGAGGTGCTGGCCTGCCCGGCGGTGTATTCAGCACGGCAGGGGGCTTCTGTAGTGTACGGGGACTGTAATACCCGTCACTACCAAAGTGTCACTTGGTGTGCTGTCGTCCCTCCTTAGTTATGGAGAAGTTGGTATATGTCAGTTTTATAAAATGTCATGTAATGCAATGCTATGTGTTTCCCTGTTGCTGTGACACTTGCATGTACAGGCCTGCTAGGGGTGTCATTCCAGCTTCTAGTCGCTAGAGGGAGCTAGGGAGCCCTAGTTTATATAAGGCCCAGTCAGGGAAGTGAAGGGAAGACGGAGTCTAGTGTCTGTAATCTACAGTTGGAGATTAGACAATGTCGGAGACAAGTCCAGGCCTGAAGCCTGCTGTCCAGGAGAAGATTCCCTCCTGAATTCCCATATGCAGAAACAGGAATATCTTAGATAAAGAGCCTGAGGAAGCAGCTGAGAGAGACCGAGGCAAAGTGCAGAGAAGCAAGAGGTACTCAAAATAACAGAGGAGGTACTTTCTAAAGCTATAGCCAAGGATATAAAGCCAGAACTAGGTTATTGGGCCTTGGTGAAGAATTGCTATATTCCAGGATCAGACAGAAATAGAGTGCAAGCTCCTGTACTGCAAGTCCTGTGTTCAACACTCTGTAATCACCTTGCTAAATCTGTAATTGCCTGCATCAACCGTATTGCAAAATCGACTGTATGCCAAGGAACTGCGATTCCAATATTGTCTCTGCATGAAAACTACTAAAGTTGGAGTTCTGTTTTAATACCACGTGTTCCTCAATTTATTCCTGCTATCCGCAAACGGCGTGCCACCGTTTAATTGGCACTGGCGTCACGAACAATTTCTTACCATCACCTGCCTATGCAGAGAGTCAGCCGTCTCAGGTTAGTGTCATTGCACTACTACACCCAGGAACTCTATTACACACAACTTGAGTACGCTGCACTTCATTACAGACAAACGCAGCCGCCTGTCTACAGCCAATGTGGACAAGCTGACGTTCATAAAAATGAACCAGGCATGGATCCCACAGGACCTGTCCATCCCTTGTGCAGATTAGACATTTATAACTACCTCCCCTTAACCATATATTATTGTACTCCAGGGCACTTCTTCATTCAATCCTCTTTTTATTTTCATTTTACCATTATATTGCGGGGCAACCCAAAGTTGAATGAACCTCTCCTCTGTCTGGGTGCAGGGCCTAAAAATATCTGACAGTGGCCTGTTCCAGTGTTGGGTGACATGAAGCATGATTCTCTGCTATGACATGAAGCCTGATTCTCTGCTATGGGACCTCTCTCCTCTGTCTGGGTGCCGGGGCCTAAAAATATCTGACAGTGGCCTGTTCCAGTGTTGGGTGACATGAAGCCTGATTCTCTGCTATGACATGAAGCCTGATTCTCTGCTATGGGACCTCTCTCCTCTGTCTGGGTGCCGGGGCCTAAAAATATCTGACAGTGGCCTGTTCCAGTGTTGGGTGACATGAAGCCTGATTCTCTGCTATGACATGAAGCCTGATTCTCTGCTATGGGACCTCTCTCCTCTGTCTGGGTGACGGGGCCTAAAAATATCTGACAGTGTCCTGTTCCAGTGTTGGGTGACATGAAGCATGATTCTCTGCTATGACATGAAGTCTGATTCTCTGCTATGGGACCTCTCTCCTCTGTCTGGGTGCCGGGGCCTAAAAATATCTGACAGTGGCCTGTTCCAGTGTTGGGTGACATGAAGCCTGATTCTCTGCTATGGGGCCTCTCTCCTCTGTCTGGGTGCCGGGGGCCTAAAAATATCTGACAGTGGCCTGTTCCAGTGTTGGGTGACATGAAGCCTGATTCTCTGCTATGACATAAAGCCTGATTCTCTGCTATGGGACCTCTCTCCAATTGATATTGGTTAATTTTTATTTATTTATTTATATATATTTTTTATTTCCCTATCCACATTTGTTTGCAGGGGATTTACCTAAATTTTGCTGCCTTTTGCAGCCCTCTAGCCCTTTTCCAGGGCTGTTTTACAGCCTTTTTAACGCCGAAAAGTTCGGGTCCCGGGTTCGGGGCGAAGTTCGGGTCGAGTTCAGATCCCGAACATTTCCGGGAAGTTCGGCCGAACTTCTCGAACCCGAACATCCTGGTGTTCGCTCAACTCTAATTATAGACCATTACAGCACTCTGGCATTCCTAATCTGGGACGTTTGTTATAACACCTTGGAAGGGCCCTGGGAAAGAACCCGGCACATGCTGCAATTGGCGTCACGACAAATACAGGATATATTATCCACCTGACCCGACCACTGCACTAAAATGGGCATCAGCGAACCCGTTCCTGGTCATTGCATTCAGTCGTTTTAGACAAGTCATTGAAAACCACAGAGCCCCTCTACAACAACATATGTTACACATTAAGCAGAGCAAGAAAATCTCTTACGTTAGTCAAGTAATGCATCATCTGTGCGCCTCTTTTAGACGGTTATTTAGACAATATTTATAATGATCTCAATTGTTTAATTCAAGTAATGGAGCTCCCACTGTGCACCATATGGCACTTTTTATTTGTTTTCAACAAAATCCCTGAACAGCAAAAGAAGAAATTGATAAACCAGTGTTTCAATAGTGGCTTAGAAATATAAATCTACCACTTGATTTTAACATGTTTCAATTAAAGGGGTTGTCCAATGTTTAGGATTTTTTTTAAAATTTTGTACAGAAACAGTGTCACAGTGCATGGGTTGTGCCTGGTACTGGAGCCCAGACAATTCATTCAAAGGAGTTGGCTACTTTTTGGCTACTTGTGACCATTGTGTATGTAAGATGACTATATGGCAATTGCCAATAAGACCTTTGTTGATATTCTGTTCCTTTTTCCATATTTCATAAGCTATACCCCCTTGTCAAGCAAATCTACTGCGCTGTCCTCTTGGAGGTCCTGTCCATAAGATGGCCGCTGATGGAGAGTCATGTGACCAGACAAATGACCTCCGTGTGATGCCTCCTGCATTCAAACACCCTACACCTGCACTAAACTCCAAACAGTGCAATTGCAGGTGGCATGTGCAGTGTATCTGAACAGACGAGACATCACATTATTTGCCTGATCACATGACCCTTTATCCGCAACCATTTTTTGGACAAGACCTCTCTGTGGACAGCACAAAAAACTTGGCAAACAAGGGGACAAACCTTATGAAATATTGTGCATATGTCAATAAAGAAGATATTAGCAAGTGCCACATGATCATCTTACAAACACATTGGTCAACAGTAGCCAAAAAGTGACCAACCCCTTTAAATATATGGATAGGTTGGATCTAGCAGAGCAGGAGCACAAGGTTGTTTTATGAGACCAGTGGTAGAATTAGCGCCTTAGCAGCCGTAGCAGAATACCTTCGGGGGGAGGAGGGGGGGGGCACTAAGGGGCATACGGGCCTAGGCAGCATACTGTAAAGTAAACTTTTGACTCATCCTCCTGTAAAGTCGCCATACAGGCAGTTGCAGTGAAGTTGCTCAGAAAAGGTGGGTGGCTCCGTTCATAAATTTTCTATGGGGCCCAGCTTTTTCTAATTACGCCCCTGTATGAAACAATCCCCTTAACAGAAAAGATGTATATGAGTACACAACATTGGATTAGTTTTACTATCATGGTGATCCAAACCCATCCAAAGAATCTTCCAAGAAAATTGTAGACAATAACAGGACATACTGAATCAACATAAAGGCAAACGAGGTGGCTTGTCATAATTGAATGCATCATGAGATAATGGTGGTTGGAGCAGAAGATAAACATACTGATCTACCTCTCCCCACATACCCATTTTGTAGTCTCACATTAGACCCAAGAGAAATGGACATCAAGCTCCACAGGAGGCAAGGCAAATTACCGCTGTAGAATTATTATATTAACTGTGAAGATGGTAATATACATGGTAATGCACTCAGCCCTTCTATCCAATTATGCTCTTTCTGCACTGGAAGCTTTATACGATTATATCCCCTTAGAGGGATTATACCTACAGTATACAAGATTTTGCCATCTTAATTGTGAAGCAATCATTTTTTTTCTAAATGGCTTTCCTTGGGGACCGTTTATTTCCCATTCTTAGTGCAATCGATTTGTTTCATTAATTCAACAAGCAAGAGGTTGAATTTTGAAAGTTTGAGACCAATATGACACTATAACACTATACCCATCAACTGGTAGGTACTGGACAGGATGCCAAGTCCAGTTCAGTCCAATACTAAGGAGGCGAAGAAAGACAAAGCAATAGGGGAAAGTGGGGTACTACCAGGCTGGATTATTCAAAAACTTTTCATATTAGCACTAGTATAAAGTAAAGTCTTCCAGTTCCAAAATTTCATTGACGCCTAAGTTCAGAAAATCATGAAACTCATGTAACAGATACAATAGCCAATGTAACATGATAACAGAAATTTTCCTATATGATGTTCTCTTCTTCAACAATAATTTCCACCTGTCTGCATCAAAGGACATGACATCCTGTCTCAGTGACCAGTCCAGTGTCATTAACTGTTGTGGTCACAGACAATAATTCAAAAAGGCTGCATTTATAAAGACTGAAGAAATAATGAAAGATGACATATGGACCTGGGATAAGTTGAGAGAATGTGTGCTTGAACTACAGTAGGGGATAGAAGGCAAGTAAGTAGAAAAAAGATGACGCATACATAAAGCCAGAGGTCTTGTTAAATTGGTAAGCAGACAGGACGTAAAAGAATACAGTACACTATATTTAGACTACTTTCACACTAGCGTTTTAGTTTTCCGGTATTGAGATCCGTCATAGGGACTCAATACCGGAAAAAAAAAAAACTTAAGTTTTGTCCCCATTCATTGTCAAAGGGGACAAAACTGAACTGAACAGAATGGAATGCTCCAAAATGCATTTCGTTCCGTTTAGTTGCGTTCCCATACCGCAGAGCAAACCGCAGCATGTTGCAGTTTGCTTTCCGTCCTGGGATGTGGAGCAAGACGGATCCGGCATGAGCCCTAATGCAAGTCAATAGGGACGGATCCGTTTTCTCTGCCACAATAGAAAACGGATCCGTCCCCTATTGACTTTCAATGGTGTTCTTGACGGATCCGTCTTGGCAA
The DNA here is from genome assembly GCF_905171765.1 of Bufo bufo. Lineage (NCBI taxonomy): Eukaryota > Metazoa > Chordata > Amphibia > Anura > Bufonidae > Bufo > Bufo bufo. The sequence continues at coordinate 52,403,423 of NC_053395.1, forward strand.
TGTTAAAGATAATACAACCGTATCCGTTCATAAAGGATGCAGATGGTTGTATTATCAATAACGGAAGCGTTTTTGCTGAACCGTGCCGGATCCAGTAAAAACGCTAGTGTGAAAGTAGCCTAAGGGGTTGTATAGGAGTGTGACTGTGTTCTTTCTGAAACAGCACTACACCTCTCCATGGGCTATGACTGGCAATGCAGCCTAGCTCTATTAATGGAACGCACAGCACAGAAACGGCATTAAAAAAAAATTACCCCATCACTTCCTCCTTTCATCTGCTCCTTTCTGTTGATCCTAATTGTCTCATATTACAATTTAAGTTTAAAAATATGTAAAGAACGTGGCTCTGTCCAAGGAGATCGGCCAAGTCCCCTCTCCTTCTTCTCACTGTCCTGTGTTTGGCTGTATGACAAGTGGCTGGAGCAGCTGCCTCCCCCCTCTGACCTGTCTGCAGTAGTTAAGATTATTAAGCCTTGCTCCCTAGGATGAATCACAGGCTAAAACATGAAAGAAATAAGCAGAAGGTTAACCCTGTGATCTCTGTAGGATTTAGGCCTCTTGCACACAGGTTCCGTTTTTTGCGTTCTATATATGGACCGTATACGGAACCATTCATTTCAATGGATCTGCAAAAAAAAAGGAAGGTACTCTGTATACCTTCCGTTTCCATGTTTCCGTTCAAAGATAGAACATGTCCTATTATTGTCCGCATAACGGACAAGGATAGTACTGTTCTATCAGGGCCAGCTGTTCCGTTCCATGAAAAACGGAATGCACATGGACATCATCCGTATTTTTTGCGGATCCTTTTTTTGCAGACCGCAAAATACTGAAAAAGCCATACGGTCGTGTGCAAGAAGCCTTATACAAGACTGTGTCAGGGTGATGCACAAAATGTCACAGATTAACAAACAATAAAACAATACCATTATATTTCTAGTTTACTTTCTAGGTTTACTTAGTTGTGATGCCAAACATGACCCATGGACAAGTGTGATTGTTTTTAGAAGAATGCAGTCATGTTTTGCTAATCCTGTACAATCACTTTAAGTCTAGTGAAGGCTCTCAGTGGCTGCTGCACGACACATTGTACCAGATTTTCGAAAAGTGTTCCCTTAAATAAATAAAAAAGAAATAAAAAAAAAGCACAAAAGTGTCACCACATGGAATTGTGTTTAGAATGAGCTTATAGTGAAGATGGGCTTGGGCACTAATAAACTCAAGTTATGTTCATTACACTTGAAGACTTGGTGGTTATAACATACAATACATCAATAATATCCATGCATACTGCTTTAAAAAGGTCTTTCAGCATCTAGATTCTGATGACCTATCCTCAAGTCAGTGGGAGTCTTACTCCCAGCACCCTCATGATCAGTTGGTTTCTTCAGCCACCGGTGCTGGAAACAACAATTGGAATGGAGGCAGAATGCTTTGTGCACTGTGTAGTGGCTGTGCCGGGGCACTGCAACTTAGCGCCTATTCCGAGGATAGGAAACTGGAAAACCCCTTTAAGAAATTTAGTGAGAAGGGAATTAAAGGGGTTTTATGGGTGCCTAATATTGATGATCTCTGGATAGGTCATCAATACCTGATCTGCAAGGATCTGAAACCCAACACCCGAACAGCTGTTGGAAATAGGCCAGAATGCTCCACTGAGCACCAAGACCTCCTCACAGCTTTCCAAGCACATCGCCATCCATTGGATAGTGGCTGTGCCTCATATTGCAGTTCCGCTCCATTCACTTTAATTGGTACTAATCTGTCCGTAGTCCACGTGATCGATAAATGTGACATCACTGGCCTAGGAGGCAGTAGTAATGTTGCACTGCGGCCTCTTCAAACAGCTGGTGGGCAGGGTGTCAGAATTTGGACTTCCACCAATCTGATACTGATGACCTATACTGAGGATCGTCATTGTTATTAAACACTCTAAAAACCCCTTTAACCACCTCCGGACCGCTGTACGCACAGACGCGTCCTGGAGGTGGTTGATTCATTCCGAGTGGACGCATATACGCGTCATCTCGCGAGACGCGAGATTTCCTGTGAACGCGCGCACACAGGCGCGCGCGCTCACAGGAACGGAAGGTAAGAGAGTTGATCTCCAGCCTGCCAGCGGCGATCGTTCGCTGGCAGGCTGGAGATGTGTTTTTTTTAACCCCTAACAGGTATATTAGACGCTGTTTTGATAACAGCGTCTAATATACCTGCTACCTGGTCCTCTGGTGGTCCCCTTTGTTTGGATCGACCACCAGAGGACACAGGTAGCTCAGTAAAGTAGCACCAAGCACCACTACACTACACTACACCCCCCCCGTCACTTATTAACCCCTTATTAGCCCCTGATCACCCCATATAGACTCCCTGATCACCCCATATAGACTCCCTGATCACCCCCCTGTCATTGATTACCCCCCTGTCATTGATCAACCCCCTGTAAAGCTCCATTCAGATGTCCGCATGATTTTTACGGATCCACTGATAGATGGATCGGATCCGCAAAACGCATCCGGACGTCTGAATGAAGCCTTACAGGGGCATGATCAATGACTGTGGTTATCACCCCATATAGACTCCCTGATCACCCCCCTGTCATTGATCACCCCCCTGTCATTGATTACCCCCCTGTAAAGCTCCATTCAGACGTCCGCATGATTTTTACGGATCCACTGATAGATGGATCGGATCCGCAAAACGCATCCGGACGTCTGAATGAAGCCTTACAGGGGCATGATCAATGACTGTGGTGATCACCCCATATAGACTCCCTGATCACCCCCCTGTAAAGCTCCATTCAGATGTCCGCATGATTTTTACGGATCCACTGATAGATGGATCGGATCCGCAAAACGCATCCGGACGTCTGAATGAAGCCTTACAGGGGCGTGATCAATGACTGTGGTTATCACCCCATATAGACTCCCTGATCACCCCCCTGTCATTGATCACCCCCCTGTCATTGATTACCCCCCTGTAAAGCTCCATTCAGACGTCCGCATGATTTTTACGGATCCACTGATAGATGGATCGGATCCGCAAAACGCATCCGGACGTCTGAATGAAGCCTTACAGGGGCATGATCAATGACTGTGGTTATCACCCCATATAGACTCCCTGATCACCCCCCTGTCATTGATTACCCCCCTGTAAAGCTCCATTCAGACGTCCGCATGATTTTTACGGATCCACTGATAGATGGATCGGATCCGCAAAACGCATCCGGACGTCTGAATGAAGCCTTACAGGGGCATGATCAATGACTGTGGTGATCACCCCATATAGACTCCCTGATCACCCCCCTGTCATTGATTACCCCCCTGTCATTGATCACCCCCCTGTAAAGCTCCATTCAGACGTCCGCATGATTTTTACGGATCCACTGATAGATGGATCGGATCCGCAAAACGCATACGGACGTCTGAATGAAGCCTTACACGGGCGTGATCAATGACTGTGGTTATCACCCCATATAGACTCCCTGATCACCCCCCTGTCATTGATCACCCCCCTGTCATTGATCACCCCCCTGTCATTGATCACCCCCCTGTCATTGATCACCCCCCTGTCATTGATCACCCCCCTGTCATTGATCACCACCCCTGTCATTGATCACCCCCCCTGTCATTGATCACCCCCCCTGTCATTGATCACCCCCCTGTCATTGATCAACCCCCCTGTCATTGATCACCACCCCTGTCATTGATCACCCCCCTGTCATTGATCACCCCCCTGTCATTGATCACCCCTCTGTAAGGCTCCATTCAGATATTTTTTTGGCCCAAGTTAGCGGAATTATTATTTTTTTTTCTTACAAAGTCTCATATTCCACTAACTTGTGACAAAAAATAAAATCTCACATGAACTCACCATACCCCTCACGGAATCCAAATGCGTAAAATTTTTTAGACATTTATATTCCAGACTTCTTCTCACGCTTTAGGGCCCCTAGAATGCCAGGGCAGTATAAATACCCCACATGTGACCCCATTTCGGAAAGAAGACACCCCCAGGTATTCCGTGAGGGGCATATTGAGTCCATGAAAGATTGAAATTTTTGTCCCAAGTTAGCGGAACGGGAGACTTTGTGAGAAAAAAATAAAAAATATCAATTTCCGCTAACTTGTGCCAAAAAAAAAAAATTTCTATGAACTCGCCATGCCCCTCATTGAATACCTTGGGGTGTCTTCTTTCCAAAATAGGGTCACATGTGGGGTATTTATACTGCCCTGGCATTCTAGGGGCCCCAAAGCGTGAGAAGAAGTCTGGTATCCAAATGTCTAAAAATGCCCTCCTAAAAGGAATTTGGGCCCCTTTGCGCATCTAGGCTGCAAAAAAGTGTCACACATCTGGTATCGCCGTACTCAGGAGAAGTTGGGGAATGTGTTTTGGGGTGTCATTTTACATATACCCATGCTGGGTGAGATAAATATCTTGGTCAAATGCCAACTTTGTATAAAAAAATGGGAAAAGTTGTCTTTTGCCAAGATATTTCTCTCACCCAGCATGGGTATATGTAAAAAGACACCCCAAAACACATTCCCCAACTTCTCCTGAGTACGGAGATACCACATGTGTGGCACTTTTTTGCAGCCTAGGTGGGCAAAGGGGCCCATATTCCAAAGAGTACCTTTTGGATTTCACTGGTCATTTACCTACTTACCACACATTAGGGCCCCTGGAAAATGCCAGGGCAGTATAACTACCCCACAAGTGACCCCATTTTGGAAAGAAGACACCCCAAGGTATTCCGTGAGGGGCATGGCGAGTTCCTAGAATTTTTTATTTTTTGTCACAAGTTAGTGGAAAATGATGATTTTTTTTTTTTTTTTTCATACAAAGTCTCATATTCCACTAACTTGTGACAAAAAATAAAAACTTCCATGAACTCACTATGCCCATCAGCGAATACCTTGGGGTCTATTCTTTCCAAAATGGGGTCACTTGTGGGGTAGGTATAATGCCCTGGTATTTTAGGGGCCCAAATGTGTGGTAAGGAGTTTGAAATCAAATTCTGTAAAAAATGACGAGTGAAATCCGAAAGGTGCTCTTTGGAATATGGGCCCCTTTGCCCACCTAGGCTGCAAAAAAGTGTCACACATCTGGTATCTCCGTACTCAGGAGAAGGTGGGGAATGTGTTTTGGGGTGTCATTTTACATATACCCATGCTGGGTGAGATAAATATCTTGGTCAAATGCCAACTTTGTATAAAAAAATGGGAAAAGTTGTCTTTTGCCAAGATATTTCTCTCACCCAGCATGGGTATATGTAAAAAGACACCCCAAAACACATTCCCCAACTTCTCCTGAGTACGGAGATACCACATGTGTGGCACTTTTTTGCAGCCTAGGTGGGCAAAGGGGCCCATATTCCAAAGAGTACCTTTTGGATTTCACTGGTCATTTACCTACTTACCACACATTAGGGCCCCTGGAAAATGCCAGGGCAGTATAACTACCCCACAAGTGACCCCATTTTGGAAAGAAGACACCCCAAGGTATTCCGTGAGGGGCATGGCGAGTTCCTAGAATTTTTTATTTTTTGTCACAAGTTAGTGGAAAATGATGATTTTTTTTTTTTTTTTTTTTTTTTCATACAAAGTCTCATATTCCACTAACTTGTGACAAAAAATAAAAACTTCCATGAACTCACTATGCCCATCAGCGAATACCTTGGGGTCTCTTCTTTCCAAAATGGGGTCACTTGTGGAGTAGTTATACTGCCCTGGCATTCTAGGGGCCCAAATGTGTGGTAAGGAGTTTGAAATCAAATTCTGTAAAAAATGACGAGTGAAATCCGAAAGGTGCTCTTTGGAATATGGGCCCCTTTGCCCACCTAGGCTGCAAAAAAGTGTCACACATCTGGTATCTCCGTATTCAGGAGAAGTTGGGGAATGTGTTTTGGGGTGTCTTTTTACATATACCCATGCTGGGTGAGAGAAATATCTTGGCAAAAGACAACTTTTCCCATTTTTTTTATACAAAGTTGGCATTTGACCAAGATATTTATCTCACCCAGCATGGGTATATGTAAAATGACACCCCAAAACACATTCCCCAACTTCTACTGAATATGGAGATACCAGATGTGTGACACTTTTTTGCAGCCTAGGTGGGCAAAGGGGCCCACATTCCAAAGAGCACCTTTCGGATTTCACAAGTCATTTTTTACAGAATTTGATTTCAAACTCCTTACCACACATTTGGGCCCCTAGAATGCCAGGGCAGTATAACTACCCCACAAGTGACCCCATTTTGGAAAGAAGAGACCCCAAGGTATTTCGTGATGGGCATAGTGAGTTCATGGAAGTTTTTATTTTTTGTCACAAGTTAGTGGAATATGAGACTTTGTAAGAAAAAAAAAAAAAAAAAAATCATTATTTTCCGCTAACTTGTGACAAAAAATAAAAAGTTCTATGAACTCACTATGCCCATCAGCGAATACCTTAGGGTGTGTACTTTCCGAAATGGGGTCATTTGTGGGGTGTTTGTACTGTCTGGCCATTGTAGAACCTCAGGAAACATGACAGGTGCTCAGAAAGTCAGAGCTGCTTCAAAAAGCGGAAATTCACATTTTTGTACCATAGTTTGTAAACGCTATAACTTTTACCCAAACCATTTTTTTTTTACCCAAACATTTTTTTTTATCAAAGTCATGTAGAACAATAAATTTAGAGCAAAATTTATATATGGATGTCGTTTTTTTTGCAAAATTTTACAACTGAAAGTGAAAAATGTCATTTTTTTGCAAAAAAATCGTTAAATTTCGATTAATAACAAAAAAAGTAAAAATGTCAGCAGCAATGAAATACCACCAAATGAAAGCTCTATTAGTGAGAAGAAAAGGAGGTAAAATTCATTTGGGTGGTAAGTTGCATGACCGAGCAATAAATGGTGAAAGTAGTGTAGGTCAGAAGTGTAAAAAGTGGCCTGGTCTTTCAGGGTGTTTAAGCACTGGGGGCTGAGGTGGTTAATGTTGATTTTTTTTAACTTTTCCATGCAAATATAAAATTTGGTATTTTCATGACATAATAAACTATGTAAATATTATGTATTTTTTTAATCAATTTACATAACAAATTAGGTCCAAATATGAAATGTGGCGTTAAAGATATAATGAACAATGTAATTTTGCATGGACACACGCTGATTTATGTTCCCGGCCCATCTATATATCATTTCCAGTGATTCTTTTGTACGTCTTCTCTTTGTACTCTATTTGTTATCCTATATCGCCTTCAAAGATATCGTAAAATCTAGAATTACAACAAGTATATATATATCTGCAGCTAGGTGCGGCAGTTTTATATCCAATCTGTTGAGCTTTGTATAACAGATGTGAGCTTGATTCTTACACCCGCCATAGAATTCATAAAGCAGAATGTCATAAAGAGCTAAAACATATTGAAATCAGGAAATTAGGCTCAAAATGTAACAAAAAGCAGTAATCTATAAAATATCTAATGTACGGCAAGAACCCTCTGCACAGCTGCTAGATGTTCCATTGAACCGATAGGGAGCGAGTTCACAGCTAGTATGATGTGCTTTATAAAAAGCAATGAAATCTCTCTGTAGAGTGAAAAGGGAGACTTCAAATGTTCTCCACAATTTATGCATCTTGATTTGCAAAATTTGTACCTCCCTGTTGTGGAGTCCTAATGAGAAATACTGGTTACTTGTCGTATGCATCTCACATCAATCTCATCACAATCATTGTAATTTGTAGTAAGACATCACTAAATTATAGCAAGGTGAGTAAGAAGGAAGCCCAGCATCTATAAAATTTGGAATCTTTATTCAAGCAAAGATAGAATCCATCGCAGGAAAATTACAAAAGAGGCAGCATCTTTGTGTGGAGACCTAAGAAAGGTCTTAATCATAGCATATTATGACTAATGTATACTACTACACAAGAACCAAATAATGCGGTAGTGACTGCATAATACGGTACCTCCAGGCTATCGGTAAATGTTACTACCATACAGAGACTACCTGATGTGGACAAAGTATTTGGACACCTACAGATTGCACCTAGAGATCAGCAACATTTTAAAAAATTTGATTCACCGGTTGGCCGAATTTTTCAGGAAAAATTTGGTTCGATCCGAATATATTTGCGGCAAATTACATTAAAAAACGGCTATTTCCTGGCTGCTGAGAGCCTTTATAGTGGTGTAGAACACTGTGCCTTGCAGTAACACGCATAGGAAGTCTGCTGTGCGAGTGAAATAATACTGTGAGTCAGTATGAGATGCAGATATCAGGCGTCGCTCTAAGAATCACTGCACACTTCACTTATTTGGGCAGTCACAGGGCCAAAACTCACCAATTAACTCAAATATGAACTCAGCCTTATAGGTCAATGTTAGCGCCAAGAAGAAGCGCACTTGTTTACACCGTCGTCAGCTGATTCCACATAGATGTCTACAGAACCTGTTCTATTAAACGCTTATACAAGTAGAGCCCCCTGACAGAGTGGAGAGGGTGTCAGCAGTAAGTTTGTGTTGACGTCACTGATTAATTTGCCCTTCCTCTGATCCATCAGAACAATAACCCACAAAAAACGGATCCTGTCTGTGGAGCATACGCCTTCACTCGGTCAGCATTTGCTCAATAATCCATCAGTATTGTTAATGCCAAAAAAAAAACAGGAGTGGATCTAAAACAGAGATGACACGTGAATGGAATATTTGCATGTCTTCTGTGTTTTGTACCCACTCCTGCTTTTGGCTACCAAATCGTAAGCCAATTCTGATGGGACCATACAGGCATTACAGCTGCTACGCAGACAGGATCCGTTGTGCGTCTCATTTTTCCTTCCTTCTGACATATCATAAGAAAGTTCAAATAAATGCCAAAGGCCAAAACGCTAAATAGTGGCCCAGTCATGAAGTGGGGAGGGTGGGAACAGCATGAGAAGTCCACAGAGCGGACCTATGACATAGTGGTGAGGTGGAAGCAGCATGAGGAGACCACAGAGTGGCCCAATGGCCCAATGAGTCTGGAGGTGGCGGCAACATCAGGAGGCCACAGAGTGGCATGACAACGAAAGATTGTGGAGATGGCAGCAGCATGAGGAGGCCACAGAGTGGCACGAAGACAAAGTGTGGAGGTGTCAGCAGCATGAGGAGGCCAGAGTAGCACAACGACAAGAGATTGTGGAGGTGTCAGCAGCATGAGGAGGCCACAGAGTAGCACAAATATGAGAGATTGTGGAGGTGGCAGCAGCATGAGAAGGCCGCAGAGTGGCACAATGACGAGAGATTGTGGAGGTGGCAGCAGCATGAGGAGGCCACAGAGTGGCACGATGATGAGAGATTGTAGAGGTGACAGCAGCATGAGGAGGCCACAGAGTGGCACGACGAGAAAGTGTAGAGGTGTCAGCAACATGAGGAGGCCAGAGTAGCAGGATGATGAGAGATTGTGGAGGTGTGAGTAGCATGAGGAGGCCACAGAGTAGCACAACGACAAGAGATTGTGGAGGTGGCAGCAGCATGAGGAGGCCACAGAGTGGCACGACGACGAGAGATTGTGGAGGTGGCAGCAGCATGAGGAGGCCACAGAGTGGCACAATGACCAAGTCTGGACGAAGGTGGGTGAAAGAAGGAGCACTTGGAATCAGATGTGTGGCATCAGGCGGGTGGCAGCATAAGAGTAGTAGCTGAGGCAGATAGCCAGAAGAAACTGGTCTCTTTTGTCAAAGTGTTGGTGTAGCACAATGAATGATCTAGTCTGATGCATCAGGAATTGATGGTTGGAAATCCTGGCTGTTCCACGCCTGATTCATCTTGACAAAGGTCAGTCTCTCCAAATTTTGGGTGGACAGGCGAGTTCTTCTTGGGGTAACTATGTCCCCCACCACACTAAACACCCGCTCTGATGACACACTACTGGCTGGGCAGGACAGCTTTTCCAGGGCAAACTCTGCTAGTTGCGGCCACAAATCCAGTTTGGCTGCCCAGTAGTCCAGCGGATCTTCAATGTGGTTTGCAGGGTGCTGTCCAAGTATGCCACCACCTGCTGGTTCAGGTCCTGCTTCGGGTCTACCTCCTGCTGGTGAGTAGTTTCTTCACTAGGCGGGTGAAGAAAGCTGCTCATCAGCAACTCTAGACTCAAGTTGCTGCTGGTAGAGCTGGAACTGCTCCTACCCCCCCACACCCTGCCACAGCAGCCATGGCAGAGGAGCCTGAGCGCAGAGGGTCCCCCCGGTCAGACCTGCGAAAGGATGGACGATGGCACAGATAGATAGCGGCCAACTGACTACATAGGTTGTCTCTGTAGTAGTTCAGTTTGTCCTCCCTCTCAGTGGGTGTAAAAAAGGCTGGTAGCGAGGGTCCAACAAGGTGGAGAGCCAGAAGTTATCCCTCTGCCGAATGGTGACAATTCGGCTGTAATAACATGGCTTCCTCAAAGGACCTGATCAAACGGCAGGTGTCACGCATGAGTTGCCACTGGCTAACATCGAAGTTACACAGGGGAGTACGCCTATCAGCTTGCATCATCAAGAAATCGTTAATGGCCTTTCTCTGTTCGTATAGTCGGTCCAACATATGGAGGGTGGAATTCCAACGGGTGAAAATGTTGCATATCAGCCTATGTTGGGGGATGCCGTTCTTCTGCTGCAGCTCAAGGAGGGTGTTCTTTGAAGTGTACAAGTGGCTGAAGTGCATGCAAAGTTTCCTGCCCATTTTTAGGATGTCTTGCAGATGGGTGGAAGACTTCAGGAACCGCTTGAAAACCAGATTGAGCATGTGTGCCATGCAAGGCGCATGGCTCAGCCCTCCTTGATGCAGCGCCGACACAATGTTCTTCCCGTTGTCGGTCACCATGGTTCAGATTTTGATTTGTCTTGGAGAAAGCCAGGACACGGAGCAGTTCCTCCCCTGTGTGACTCTGTTCGCCCAGGGAAACGAGGTGCAGAACAGCGTGACACTGCCATGCTCTGCACATGTGGTATGCTGGAGGGGCACTGTGACTTGTCCCTGCAGTGGAAGCTGAGGACCCGGTGGAGGATGAGGGGGCAGAGGCAGACATTGTCACAGGACCAATGGCGTGACAACGTAGAGGCGGAAGCAGCGTGATCTAGCCAAGTTGCTGGCGTGGCTGTGCAGGAACCACATTCACCCAGTGGGCCATAAAGAACATGTACTGTCCCTGACCGTAGTTACAGCTCCACACATTGGCGCTGCCGTGCACTTTGGCAGACACCGACAGGCTCAAGGACTGGCCCACCTTCTGTTCTACCTATTTGTGTAGGGCTGGTACTGACTTTTTCACAAATAAATGACTCTCCACCTCGACTCGGCATAAGCTATCAGTTCTCTGAAAGGTGCAGAGTCCACCACTTGGAAAGGGAGGGACTGCAGCACCAGCAACTTGGACAGGAGCACATTCAGCTTCTGCGCCGTTGAATGTGTGCACGCAAACTGCTGTCTCTTGGCAATCGCTTCGGTGATCGATTGCTTATGGAATGACTGACTAGGAGGAGGAGAAGCAGGATAATCTGGACCAGCAGAAGATGGGAATGACAGACAGCTCCCTTCGGATGACGTGGTGGAGCCTTGACTGGATGAAACTGGTTGCGTGCCACTGGGTGATGTAGCGGTTGCTGTGGCAGGCTGAACCACCACATCGGAGCCACAGTTCTGCCCGGCCGCTGTATGGCGACACTGCATATGTTGTAGCAGGGCCGTAGTGCCAACATTGGCACCCTGGCCACACTTCATCTTCTGCTCACAGATTCTACATATGGCCACGTTCACCTCCTCCGGCGGCTTAACAAAAAATTGCCACACTGCTGAGTAGGTGATATTTCCCCCCAATAGTCCGCACTGACGGACTGCTACCGCCACTTCCTCCGTGAACCCCTGCACCACTACTTCCCGGGCAGGTAGGCTGCTGTGAAGCAGGTAGTCTACCCCGGGCATGTTTGGCTCTCGACCTCCCACTGCTGCCACCTTGCTGACTCCTGGACACCCTATCGACTTGCTGGCTTATGGGCAAGCTTCCACCTTCTCCTGATGATGAAGCCCCTTCTGCACCCGGCTCCCAAGTGCGATTGGCTTCATCATCATCGAGTAGTGTCTGCACGTCACTGATGTCCTCCTCAATGGTCTCTGGGTCAGGAGCCTGAGCGCTCGCAACACCAGCTCCCACGCCACTCTCCTCATCACTACTTTCCCGCCTAGTGGAGGAAGCAGCGGATGTCTCCTCCACATCTTGACTGGCCACTAGCTGCTGACAGTCCTCTAGTAGCTCGTCCTCGCTGTATAGTGGAGCTGAGCCCATAGCATATAATACTTGTCTGGCTGAGGGAACAGAAAAGGACAGAGGCAGGTTGAGGACAGGTGAGGGCACAGGGCCTGCTCCCGGGCCATGCCAACTAAGGGTTGTGTCTGACGAACCAACCAACTCTTGGCTGGGGGTGTCTTGGCTGGGGGATAAAGTGGGTGACCGAGTTAACAGCTAGGTTGCTGGTTTCTGTACTGAATTAGGCCACTAAATGCTTTCAACACATATAACTGCAGAAGTGAACTGAGAATATATTTTTCTTTTTGTACTGAAATAGGCCATTAAACGCTTTTACCAGAAATAACTGCACCAGTGACGTGCGTATATATTTTTCTCTCTGTACTGAAATAGGCCACTAAACGCTTTTACCAAAAATAAATGCAACAGTGAACTGCGTATATATTTTTCTTTTTGCACTGAAATACGCCACTAAACGCTTTCACCGCAAATAACTGCAACAGTGAACTGCGTATATATTTTTCTTTTAGTACTGAAATACATCACTAAACACTTTCACTGCAAATAACTGCAGAAGTGAACTGTGTATATATATTTTTCTTTTTCCACAGATATAAGCCACTAAAGGCTTTTCAACGTAGCACTTTCACCCCAAGAACAAATTGCTGGAATGACAGAGCTGTATAATGGCTATTTGGATCCCTAAATAATCTTTCCCTGCGCTTGTAAATCGTTTTTCTAGCACTGTCCCTAGCACCTTCTGACGTCTCTCCCTGCAGTAAGATGCTGTAAAATGATTCCTCCCTATCTTTTACCTGCACTTATAAATAGTTTTTTCAGTTTCTTTGTTCGCAATGAGGTTTTTCCTATTGCTGTCCCTAGTGCCTTCTCACGTCTGTCCCTGCACACAGAACGCTGGAAAATGGCAGAATCTAAAATGGCTGCTGTATTTATAGGGCTGTGACATCACAGGGCTGGCTCATGATTGGCTGCATGCATGTATGTCAATCTGGGTGATCCCGCCTTCCCAGAGTTTCTTGACCCATGCCCTCAGTCCTCACATGTGTAGCCACCATTTTAGGAAATTCGCATTCGTTGCGAATCAAATTTTTCCTGAAATTCGGATCGAATTCCACTTCGTCTGATTCGATTCGCTCATCTCTAATTGCAACTACACAGGCTTTTATGACATCCCATTCTAAACCCATAGGTATTAATATGGAGTTGCCCCCCATCCCTCACTTTTGCAGCTAAAACAGTTTCTCCTCTTCTGGGAAGGCATTCTACAAGATTTTTGGATTGTGTCTGTGGGAATGTTTTCCCATTCACCCAAAAGAACATTTGTGAGATCAGACACTAATGTTGGATGAGAGGGCCTGGATTAAATCTCCATTCTAGTGTAGCCCAAAGTTGTTCGATGGGGTTGAGGTCAGGGCTCTGTGCAGACACGTCAAGTTCTTCCACACCAAACTCACCCAATCATGCCTTTATGCATTGTGCAAACTGTAAAGTTTGGTGAAGGAGGGTTAATGCTGTGGGATTGATTTTAAGGGGGTTGGCCTAGGCACCTTAGTTCCAGTGAAGGGAAACCTTAATGCTTCAGCATAGAAGATGTTTTGGACAATTGTATGCTTCCAACTTTGTGGAAAAAGTTTGGAGAAGGCCCTTTTCTGTTCCATCATGACTTTGCCCCACTGCAAAAAGCAAGATCCATAAAGGCATGGTTGGGGGAGTTTGGTGTGGAAGAACTTGACTGACCCACACAGATCTCTAAACATAACCTTATCATACCCTTTTGGGATGAACAAGAATGGAGAATATAAGCCAGGTCATCTAATCCAACATCATTGTCTGACATTACAAATTCTCTTCTGGGTGAATGGATAAAAAGTCCCACATACACACGCCAAAATCTTGTAGAAAGCCTTTCCAGGAGAGTGGAAGCTGTTTTAGCTGCAAATGGGGGATTAATTACATATTAATACTTTTGCCTTTAGAATTGAGATGTCATGAAAGCATCTGTAGGTGTAATGTGTACCTTTGTCGTAGATTATATATTGCGACTAAATAATATTACCTCCATACAGTGACTAACTTGTACATTCACCCCATAACTGAATAATAACCCCATCCTGTGTCTTAATATTGCCACAGTGATCCTATAGTGCTTCCAAACAGTGACCTAATAGCACCTCTAATACAATTATTAATACAATGACTATTAGTATTTATCAGTCCTGAGGATGCAGAGATATTTGCATGTAATGATTGCCCTGGACCTGCGTCAGCAGGCAAAAGACAGGGGCATGTGTCTCTGGTGCCTGGTGCTGGTAAACCTATTTATGGGGACAAGTGAATGATGTTTGCAATTTGAAGCTTTTTAAGTATCTTAAAAAGAAGTGACAACATAATAGTCAGTCTTATCTTGTCATAAATTTTTTGTACATGGAACCATGTCTAGGCTCAGGTGTAAAAATGATCTACAGCACTCTATTAAAGTTATATTCCCAGATGACCACTGTACTCAGGTATCTCCTCAGTCCCAAAGAGTTTAAATGGAGCAGTAGTGCACTTGGACACAGGACCACTTTTGTGAGGGTCCCTGTAATAAGGGTCTCTGTAGTAAGCCACTTATGCTGATTTGGAGAAGACTCTTTTAAATGGCATGGGGCAATATTTATAGGAAAAGCAATAGAAAACAGTACAGTTATATATTTTTTGTTACTCTGACCTTCCAGCTACCGGTGTACACCCTTTAGTTGTGAAGACATTTTAATGAGTATGCGGAACATGTACTTTCTTCCTCCCTAACATCATTCCTCAAATCCCCCATGGGTCTTGCAGAGCTATGTAGAAATCAAAGAGAACAAAGACTTGCCCGGAGCCCTTGCTTTAAGCAGCATTAGATATACAACTATCCTTTCAATGTGTTTGCTAATAAGCAAATGGTTTAGAAAAATAAGTATTTAGGATGCATAGTACAATCTACTCTGTGTATCAACATTGTAAACATTTGTCAGGAATTTTATTATTTTTTATATGATTATTTGATTCTAGAAATTTTATAAATAGTCCATGGTATGCCTAATCAAAGTATCAAATAATTGTTCAAAAATATTTAATAAATATTAGACATTATATATATATATATATATATATATATATATATATATACCGTATATATGATAGAATGGCATAATACACATAGGCAATATCTCTTCAGTGTCAATTCGATAATTGCATATTCATTAAAACCTCAGTCCGCTCTTATCCACCTAGAACCCCAGGAACTAATTATCACTTATTCACAAAGCAGAAATCGTTAAAGTGTACTTGTACTTTTATCAAACTTTTGATATGTCATAGAAACATATCAAAGGTTTTGATTGGTGGGGGTCTGAGTGCTGAGACCCCCATGGATTGGTAAAATGAGAAAGAAGCGCTGTGTATCCTCACTGCTGGAGTCTGATTCGAGACAGGCTCATAGACTTTCTATTGAGGCCATCTTCAGCAACAAGGAGAGAGAGCTCTGTGGGACCACTTCTTTCTCTTATTTTAGCGATCAGTGGAGGTCTTAGCATTCATGCCTACTGCCACAGAACAAAACCTTTAATATGTTGCTAAATCATTTCAAACATTTGCTAAAAGTATGGAGACACTTTGGAGCAGTTATTCTTATTAACTGAGGATCCTAATCCTAGACCTTTCAGACTTGTTGAAGGATTCAAGTCCTCCATTCAATAAGAAATACTATATAAGGCTATGTTCAGATCTCCATTTAGGCATTGTAGGATGTCTGTTCTGGCAAAATTATTTTTGCCCTTTGATCCATCAAGGATCCAACATAAATGCCAGCTTTCTTCTGGACAAATACCACAGATATTTGTCCACCAGAAAGCTTGTATTTATGCCAAAAACCTGCAAGATCACCATCAGATCCCATTATAGTCAACTGGGATCTGAAGGTGCCAGTAGATGTCCCGCTATGCCGGATAAGGTAAATCCAGTAGGCTTTTTCTCTGCCGAGAAAGACTACCGGGAGGCCTAAACAGAGATTTGAAGATAGCCAAACCAGTTTTCTAGCACTTTTGTATATCCTTAAAGACCAGATATCACATCGCTATACATGATTTGAAAGACAATAAATTATATAGCTTAGGTTTCTGATGATTTCCAGTAGCTGAGTACTTCTCATGGCTCATAGGAGAAAATGTGGGATGCCTTATAACAAATATTTCTGATATCATTATCAGAAATTATCATGGTTAATATAGGGGATGCAGTAGTTGCATTTGTACCAGAGCCCTGGAGCCTGACGTGGCCTTAAAGATCTTTCTGTCCCATGTAAGAATACCAGACTTTAATTGAGACACGAGCAGGGTCAGACTGGTCCACTCAGGGTACTAGAAGATCTTCCATTGCTCCCAGGATCTGATGCTATAATGGAACCCAAATATCCAGCACAAGACAACCTAATTTGGAGCTATCTTTGGAGCTAATTAAGTGCCTCTAGTGTTAATGTCATATGGGTTGATTTACACCTTTGTAATGGCATTTTATGTGTGTGCAATAATCACAAAATTTTTGATGCAATAAAAAGCTTTCATATAGATGGATATTGGACCCGTAGAATAATTTCCTCTGGTGGACTCAAGTCTCAACCCAGGCTGATACTACACATGATAGTTAAGAGTAGGTGCTGTCATAGGTTTGCCCTGGGGTCCAGGAGTGTTTCTTCAACCACAAAAGACCTTCAACAATTGAAAGGTTTTATTCCTTTATAATGAATCTTATTCATGCCCCTCTATTATCTTATCATGTCCTTTTAAATTGAGGAAAAAATAAAGGAATCTAAGAGGTCTTTGTGGAGATACCTCTGGGAGCCTGCAGCACTTCCATTTCAGCAATCCGATCCATTCGTGTGGTTTATCAGTATGAGCTCTAGACGGGACACAAGGCCAGATCTTGTTACAGTGCGATGGTGAGACACTTCTTCAAAGTCGACGTTAATAAGCACTTAATTCAATTCTACCTATTTTGCTTCACTCTCAATTAACTGTCCCATGTTGTTCTCTTTATCCAGAGGAGAATACGTTTTCAGATGATATCCCTATATGTGTACAGTAATTTAATAACATTTATCTCCTTTCACTTCTAATGTTTTCAGTTCACTAATAGATCCTGTTGTTGAATAATTAAATTCGGTCCACATGCCAACTTTAGCAGGGTGCAGAGATCAGGAAATATCATTGTCCCATTAGAGCGCACAGGCTTTATACTAGTTGGGTTAGATTTCTAGAGGAAAACAAACAGACAGTCAAAGACCTATTAACTGGTTTCGAGCTTCTGGCTGAGAAATGGATTTCGGATGAAGTCGTTTTTTTGGTAATTGAATTATTATTTTGCATAAAAGAAGCAATAAATCTATTACCTTTTTGGGACAACTCAGTTAAAGGTGTCACCCATGTCCATGTTAAGAAAACCCAATTTTTGGTCCTAACAAGTCAGAAATGATGGTGCAGGCCATATTTGTGACTTTTTAAGAAGGTTAGGGTTTAGCGGAAGGGGTGGAGCTGGTGTAAATTATAGCTAAAGTCTACATCAGCCCCTAGTTGGCATAGATTTGTGTTTCTGGAATACAGAGTGCCAGAGATGCAGCTAATTTATTAACCCCTTCTCGCAAAATCACGTATATGTACAGTACAGACCAAAAGTTTGGACACACCTTCTCATTCAAAGAGTTTTCTTTATTTTCATGACTATGAAGGCATCAAAACTATGAATTAACACATGTGGAATTATATACATAACAAACAAGTGTGAAACAACTGAAAATATGTCATATTCTAGGTTCTCCAAAGTAGCCACCTTTTGCTTTGATTACTGCTTTGCACACTCTTGGTATTCTCTTGATGAGCTTCAAGAGGTAGTCCCCTGAAATGGTCTTCCAACAGTCTTGAAGGAGTTCCCAGAGATGCTTAGCACTTGTTGGCCCTTTTGCCTTCACTCTGCGGTCCAGCTCACCCCAAACCATCTCGATTGGGTTCAGGTCCGGTGACTGTGGAGGCCAGGTCATCTGGCGCAGCACCTGTCAGGACCGCTATCCCAGCAGCAGTCGTGTCGCACAAGACGGAGCGGAAGGGGGACCCTTATCTACGGATGGGAAATAGAATGGCCACCCCTGACTAACCCTAAGCTGGCACCTGTCTGCCCTGATACCCTAGACGGGGTGTGAACCCGTGCGGCGAGCAGGATGCCTAAACCCTCAGTCGCCCTAACACTGGACTGGGGAAAGGCCGATGGGAGCGCTAGTCACCATCACTCACGTCTAGGAAAACAACAGGGGAAGACAGCAACAAACAAACAACAGCAGAGATAGACTTATCCAGTCACGAGCAGAGAAGGCGATCCCAAACACGACAGTCCACGCCAGACAAGAGCTCCACAGCAACACCGTCAAACGATCTCCTTCCAAGGTCAGAGTAGCACTGGAAGTAAGGACTATATCTTGCAATGACTTCAAGTGAAACTGAAACTAATATAGTAGCTGGGAGTGGCAGACAGGACTCACCTGAGAAGGATGCCTACAAACTCCCAGTCAGGACAAAAAGGTTCACAAGGCAAAACCCAGATGACATACCCTGAACCACGGAGCAAACTCACAAGCTATCTTTAGTAGCAAGTCGCTGCGACCTTCTCCTCCCAGACCTGTCTGGATCAGTCACAGTCGTGACAGCACCCCATCACTCTCCTTCATGGTCAAATAGCCCTTACTTTCAACGTTTTCCCAATTTTTCGGCTGACTGACTGACCTTCATTTCTTAAAGTAATGATGGCCACTTGTTTTTCTTTACTTAGCTGCTTTTTTCTTGCCATAATACAAATTCTAACAGTCTATTCAGTAGGACTATCAGCTGTGTATCCACCTGACTTCTCCTCAACGCAACTGATGGTCCCAACCCCATTTATAAGGCAAGAAATCCCACTTATTAAACCTGACAGGGCACACCTGTGAAGTGAAAACCATTTCATGGGACTACCTCTTGAAGCTCATCAAGAGAATGCCAAGAGTGTGCAAAGCAGTAATCAAAGCAAAAGGGGGCCACTTTGAAGAACCTAGAATATGACATATTTTCAGTTGTTTCACACTTGTTTGTTATGTATATAATTCCACATGTGTTAATTCACAGTTCTGATGCCTTCATAGTCATGAAAATAAAGAAAACTCTTTGAATGAGAAGGTGTGTCCAAACTTTTGGTCTGTACTGTACGTGGGGGAATGTGGTGCCTTACCGCATTCCCACGTGCATATACGTGATGTGATCTGCAGCACGGGCCCAGCTGTATCCGCCGGCATCGCTGTATGTGGTGATGCCGGCGGATTAACCCTTTCACATGCCGCGGCATGTGCAGGGTTTACAGAGGGGGGGCTCCCTCTGACTCCATCGGCCCCCCGTGCTGCGTTGGCAGGGGGCCGATGGTTGCCATGGCAGCCCCGATGCCTTACACAGGCAATGGAGCCTGCCAGCTATGGAAGCCAAGGAGATACAGCCTGAGGGCTGGGTCTCCTAGGCAACTGTCAGAGTTTTACTGTGTCAGACGCTGACAGTTCAATATATAATGTACTGTACTGAATTGAAACAGGGATCAAACCCTGAAAACGTGAAGTCCCATATTGGGACAAATATAAAAAGCAAAAAAAAAGCTAAAAAAGTGTTTTTTATAATAAAAAAATTAAAGTTTAAAAAAGCATCCTTTTCCTAAAATAAAGTAAAAAAAATTTGTAAAAAATAGGTAAAATAATAAAAGTAGACATATTAGGTATCGCCACATCCATATCGACCGGCTCTATAAAAATATCACATAACCTAACCACACAGGTGAACACTGTCAAAAAACGAAAACAAAAACTGTGCTAAAAAAAAAATTTTTTTGTCACCTTACATCACTAAAAGTGCAACAGCAAGTGATCAAAAAGGCGTATGCCCCCCAGAATAGTACCAATCTAACGTCACCATATTCCGCAAAAAATGAGCCCCTACCTAAGACAATCGCCCAAAAAAATAAAAAAACTATGGCTTCCAGACTATGGAGACACTAAAACTGTCACGGCCTATGGTGTACGCTGTGACACTGTTGCCACACTTGCGGTTGCCTGCGGCAACGTGTTGCTGTGAGAGCATGCTGTGGCAGTGTCTCGGCCTTCTGGGTGATTGCCATGACATGGTTGCCACGCATGCTGTTGCCGGTAGTAACGTGTGGTTTAGTATTCTTGTGTGTGCACTTCCCCTTTAAGTTGTAGCCTCCCTCTGTCTGGTGCTGTAAGGGTTAACTCCCTGACTGGGTGTGGTACTTCAGCTTTTGTTGATGCTGGAGCTATGCTCCAGTCCAGGGTGTTCCATCTGTCCAGTGAGGGCCACCCTTGTGGTCATCAATGTCATCCCGGTGTCTCCTTCCCTTCCAGTCCCTATTTGTATGGAGTGGGTTATGTCCAGGGTGTTGTATGTCTAGTTTGGTGTTACATGTCTGGTGGTGTTTGGTGTCCAGCATGTTTACTAGACATTCCCCTGTCTCATGTTATTGCAGCTATGGGGGTCCTGGGTTCCTGTGTGGTTTGTGGTGTGTGCTGTGTCATTTAATGTTGGTGTGGACAGCAGCACTTGTGCACGGGTTCCAGTTAGTGTGTCTGTGGCAGGTAAGTGTGTTATGGGTTTCCCTTCCCTGCCATCTCCTTATGCTGTATGTGTTCCCCTCTCCTTGCAGCCTGGCCTCAGATAGAGATTCTTGTTCCTCTATTACTGGGATGAACAGGTCGTCTCTTCCCTGCTCCTTGGTGAGGGATTACCAGGGCGACTTAGGGTATCTAGGCAGTGGCGTACCGCCCATAGAGGCAGACCACACCATTGCTATGGGGCCCGCGGCACTAGGGGGTCCGGAGCGCAGAGAAGTCCCCGCCCACACTATTTGTCCCCGCCCACTCATGACAATGACATGCGGCTATGCGGCTGCTTTTCTTCTCACGCTCAGCCAACTCTTCTTCCGCAATCTCCGCCGCCAGCCAGCCGCCCCCCGCCCCGGAGTCTGACCTGATCTCCTGAGCTGATCCTGACCTGACTGCTGCGGAATCAGGATCAAACCAGCCTGCAACTGCAAGTAGCGCTCTCTGGCCAATCAGCACAAGGCAACTCTGTTGAGGCAGCTTCTGATTGGCCAGTGTGCGGCGTGCGCAAGGAATGCGGGAGAATCGGTTTGCCATCGGCCGTCGCCAGTGTGCCTGAGGAGCAGAGCTGCAGAGGAGACGAAGTCAGAACTTGAAGCACCCTGTCGGACTGTCCCACTCCCTGGCCTGAACGCAGAGAGCACAGCAGAGACTAGGTATGATGATAATGTCATACTCAGATACCATTTTACTCAGAGATTGTCAGACACCGACAGCCTGACAGGCCAGGCACAGGCAGCAAGAGAGAGGAGGGGTGGGGAGGGGGACAGCCAGGACAGGGTGGGACATGCTTCAATCCCACTCCAGTGAGTCCTGTTGTCATCTATGAGCCCCAAAATGCCTATGGGGGAGAAGTAGGAAGAAAGCACACTGTCCTGAGAATTTTGGGGGGCATTAGGGGTTGGGGGGGGCTCATAGAGGATAGTGTGCTTTCCTCCTACTCCTTCCTAACAACCCCCCTCCCACGGGCATTTTGGAGGGCATTAGGGGTTGGATATTAACCCCTCTAACTCCTTGCTGCTTATGCTGAGTGTGCACATAGCCACCAAATGATATTTCACCAACCAGCCAAACCACCCCCACCCCACCCCCCGCACACACACACACACACAAACACAAACACATGCGCATATGTGCACACTCAGCATCAGCAGCAAGGAGTTAAAGGGGTTTAAAGAGTTAAGGAGTTTAAAGAGTTACGTTTTAAGGAGTTAAAGGGGTACAAATACATGTACATTTTATACGTTACTGCAACAAAGTTGGTTAATAATAAAATAAAAATGTTTATCCCTAACAGTTTCAGTAGGTCATGTATAAATGTATTTAATGGGGGTGTGGCATGGGAGGAGCCAGGTCAGGAAGTGGGAGGGGCCATGGTGGGTAGTGGGTGGGGTTAAGGGGCCCAATTCAGATTTTTGCTATGGGGCCCAGTGATTTCTATGTACGCCCCTGTATCTAGGTATCCTGAGTATGAGTTGTCCTACCATCGGGGTCCGCTCATACGGTGAGGAGTCAGGGAGAGGATTAGGGATGTTGTAGGAGGTGACCTGCTTCCTTATTACTCCTTTTTGGCCAGGCTGATCACCTTTACCCTTTGACACCGCACGGTGGGGGGTTTCCCCCACTCCCCACCGTGACAAAAACATGATTTTTATTGTTTCATATTAGGTATCGCCTCATCCATAGCAACCTTCTCTATTAAAATACCATAAAAAAGATAAAATAAAAATAGCATTAAAAAAGCAGTTTTTTGTCACCTTACATCACAAAAAGTGTAATAATAAGCGATCAAAAAGTCATATACACCCTAAAATAGTGCAAAACCGTAATCTCATCCCGCGAAAATGATACCCTACCTAAGACAATCGCCCAAAAATAAAAAAGTAACTAGTCCCCCTGCGCTCCTGTTGTTTAGATGTGTCAATCTGCCCGTGAGGGAAGATTCCGCTGCTTGATGTCTGGTTGTCCTCCTTTGAATGAATATATATAAATAGTATATCACCTGTGGGTGATGTGAGACATCAGCGCTGGTGGACAAAATTAAACAGCTGTTTAGTTTTGTCCACCAGCGCTGATGTCTCACATCACCTACGGGTGATATACTATTCAAAAAATAAAAAACCCTCAGGCTCTCAGACTATGGAGACAACTAAAACATGATTTTTTTTTGTTTCAAAAATGCTGTTATTGTGTAAAAGTTAAATAAATAAAAAAGTATACATATTAGGTATCGCCACGTCCATAAGAATCTGCTGTATAAAAATATCACATGACCTTACCCCTCAGGTGAACGCCGTAAAAAAAAAAATTGTCACCTTGTTCACTGACGCATTGCACCCGTGCGGAAAACTCGCCCGTGTGAAAGGGGCCTAACTGCTAGATTTCCCAACAGATCACAGCTGATCACTGGGGGTCCCAGTAAGAGGGCAGTTCTTCAATCAAACAATATATAAAGATAAAGGAGATTTATCATAAGGGGAATTTTTGAAGGCATTTCTTTTTGTGTATGCATTGCCATAATTTGTGCCAAATTAATCAAACATTGCACATTAGGTGATAAATATGGTGTAACTTCATGTTGAACACTATTGTCTAGAGATGTTTTTATGCACTCTAATACTGCAGGAAGATTGCACCTTTTTAATAAATTTTCGGAAAATCTCATTCATGGCATACACCTAATTAACATAGCTAACCAGTCACTCTTTTGTACTCACTTCTCAAAAGTGGTGAAAGTGGAGTAAAAATTACAAAAAATTATAACTCCCCGCCCCCATTGATTTGCAATCATTAATTAAACAAGAGATTCTGGGGATGAAAAAATGTTTGAGGGGTTTCTTGCATTACCAATTTTGTTTAAAGGTATGTTTACAGACAGAGGAAAACCAAGAGGTAAGAGTCAATGACTGACAAACGGCCTAATAACCAAATGCCTAACTATGTTGTGAAATTTAAAATAAATGCTCTGTATTTTGGAATTTTTGTGACTATTTTTGCTGCTGTTTATCAACTAATGGTATGCTGGAGCACTTTTATCTTGGTGTTTTTAATGCAAGCCAAGCATTTTTACTCTACAGGAAAGTATGAACCACCTCATGCCTTTTTTCCTGTAGATCAGTATGAAAAAAAAAGCCGTTGTAGGAACAGGGCCAAAAAGCCCATGGATATCTCTGTGAAAAAATGCCATCAGCGTACTAAGATTTTTTTAAAAAATGCCATTAAACCAAAAATGCAACACAAGTGTAAAAAAGGATGCAAAAAATTTTTGTACTGCATCTGCATTTAGTATTCCCCATAGACTTCCAGCAAAAAAAACTAGAGGAAACATTTTTTTCCTAAAAACCCACAAAAAAGTCCTGAAAAAACGCAAAAGTCAACACAAGACTTCAAAAAAGACTATGGAGGTCATTTATTAACCTGAAATACGCCTATACCATGCAGTTAGTTGAGCCGCAATCTGCGACTTCTCCACACTCACACCAAGTCTAAAAAAAGTGAGCGTGGCATGGGTGGGGAAGTTGACGGGCCATTAGGCCCATCTCATTCATCATTTTTTCGCCTATTTTAGGAGTAGAAAAGGATCTTAAACGTTAGGCTAGTTTCACACTTGCGGCAGGACGGATCAGACATGCTGTTCACCATGTCGGATCCGTCCTGCGGCTTTTTTGCCGTGCCCCCGGGCCGCCGCTCCATCCCCATTGACTATAATGGGGACGGCGGGCGGAGCTCTGGCGCAGCACGGCGAAAGCCGCCGGACTAAAATTACTGCATGTCAGGTTTTTTAGTCCGGCAGCTTTCTCCGTGCACCGCCGTGCTGCGGCGGAGCTCCGCCCCGTCCCCATTATAGTCAATGGGGACGGAGCGGCGGCCCGGGGGCACGGCGAAATAGCCGCAGGACGGATCTGACATGGTGAACAGCATGTCGGATCCGTCCTGCCGCAAGTGTGAAAGTACCCTAAGCCAGCTAGGAAGCGGTCTTACATTTAAAAGCAGCTCTGGATGCGCCAAAATAAGGTAGAGGCCTGCGTCTCTTCATAACTTCGGCCGATCCTCCTCCAGCGCTGAGGCTTTATTAAGACCGGGGTCTAAAACGCCGGTCTTAATAAATGACCCTCTATGTGTGAAACCAACCCATAAGTTTCATCACATTAGGTATCATATCTTAAGAGATAATGTTTGATGGCAAGTATTTTCAGATTTTGTATATGAGGTATGTGTATACACAGCCATATGTTAACCGATAAATAGCAGAATATAATATCACAATGAATTTTGTCAAAATGCATAATATGACAGTCAAAATGATTCCTGCAGCTTCTGTGTGGTTGCTTGGATTGCTAGTTGTTTGTTATCAGGCTTAGTGGTCAGTGCAAAAACAGTAGGATTTTAGGATTTTTTTTAACACAGATTAGTGGCATGAAAAATTTAAAATTACATCACTATAAACTCTTTAAAAATACACTTAAAAAAAAGTTGAAAAGTTGATTTAAACGGCTATTTTCTGATGACACATTCCCTTTAAATATTCAATTTTTACCATTACTTTTCAAACTGGAACATTTTTCAAACTTGCTGGCCAGACATCAACAGAATTCTGTATTTCGTCTCTCATAGTCAGTCAACTTTCAAAAGACATTGGTACTTCTCTAAGTGCCATGCATTAGTGACTAACTTGTACAAGGAGAACAATAAAACAACAAGAGACCATAGTACTTAACTTGACTTAATTAACACATTCTCCAACTGAAAGCTAGAGCTCTAGACACTTCGTTAGCTCCCCAATTTTTACTTGCAAAAAATCTTTAAGGTAAAGCACACATCCCACGGTGCTGTCACTATATATTAAGGAATTTGCTGTGAGTGCATTGGCATTTCAAACATATTGACTATTCAGTAAAAAAAAAAAAAAAGCAGAAACGCGCTGGCTATGGAAAATGGCCTAATTGATTTTATTACTTGCAGAAATAAGTATAAACAAAGGTGATCTCTTTTGCAGGATAAAAACAAAATTATTGGTTCGGCTAGAGCTGAATTAAGTACTTGAAGTTCAGGCTCCCTGGGGAGCTGACAGAGCAAGCAGCAGATCAATAGTAAAGTCATTTAAACTCCAGATTCATAGTCTCTGCTTATTAACTACTAATTAACCCCAGTTCATTTTTTTTTTTTTAACACATCCTTAACTCCTTACCAACGTTTGAACAAACCCGGTGGCTATTAAAAAAAATAGACACAAACAGAAGCAACTTTTAGCAATTTCTAAGATCCTAAAATGTGGTATAGGAGGACCACGAACTTATGGTGACCATCAAGGGTCATACCAAACAACGGGGAAAGGGGGGGGGGGGGGGGGTTTGTAAAAACAGTAAGTACAATGGAAAGGGGAGGGGTTGCCCATAGCAAACATACAGATTCCAGCTTTTATTTTAACTTTTAGATTTCATCGTTTTTTTGAAAAGTAAAACAGCTTCAGCTACATCTTTCAGTACACGTTTTAATAAATCTTCTCTAATTTCTATAACTTTTATAGTAAAATTATATAGGATTTTTTATATATTTTCTTTTAGAATCTAGGGGCCGCATGTGCAAATATCCATCATTGGCAGCCATTGTGCTCAGAATAGATGAGTCCCCCGATGAACCTACCATTATTTTGATAGGGGAAACGCCTCAGGACATCTTTGTTTGCTAGGGAGGGACATTTATCACAGGGTAAGCCACCGATAAGTGGGGCAGCCCCATTCTGGGCGATTACTCCGCTTTTAGCCAGGGACTATCAGTACACTAGGGTGAAAGTCCCATATACACTTTATATGTCTAACAGCGGCCTTATCTTCAATCTGTTGCCTCAATAAAGATGCTACACTCGCGCACTACCCAAGGAGGAAAAGACCGAGATAACATTTGATGAGTGACCTGCTCCACCTATGGGTCTATACAACAAACCGTGAGTGACCACATTAGTGGTAGCTGTATATTTCCACAAATGTGCCTTACATAGTGTCCTCCCAATTTAATGTAGCAAACATCCTTATTACTATTATTATTTATATACTTATTGTTTTGTTTGTCTATTGGGATCACATCATTTTAACTATCATTATTAAAAGTAAGTCTTAACAATTTTTTGTTTTTCTGCTCAGTGATAACAAAATTATATGGGAGCTAAATAGCATTTGCCAAACCTAGAATTATAAAAAAGTACAATAGAAAAAGGATTCATTAAAAGTCATATCCATCTTACATAATCTGAATTATTTTATATAACTTGGAGTATGGCTCCAGGGTGTTAGCAGATACTGTAACGCTCCAATGATACCATGCTTCTCATGGTCTTTTGCCGAAACTTAGTAATGGGGGGAAACAAGTAAAACTTGTGGCTAAAGCTGAGGCTTAAAGGGGTTGTCTAGACTTAGAAAATTGGAGTAGAAACACCCTCTGTAAACAAGAGATGTGCTGCCAACGATCGTTATTATGATCGATTGTGCAGCCCCCATTCACTTTGCATCGGATCATGTGAAAAGACCCTTTAAACAAGCACCGAATGAGTTGTATATTGTCAATCAGTACTCGTTTGGGGCTCTATTGGCTTGTGGTAAAGGACCCTTACTATATCACCATTAATAAAGTGCCAGGGTCTGCAGCAGATCCTTTTCTTCATTCAATGGGTGAAGTACTTCTTTGGCTTACGGAAGTATCTTGATGAGCCTAGTTTTAATATAAGAACAATGTATTTGTCCTTAAACAGCGCTGACATTTCATGAGGAATGTTTCAGGCTCAGCAAGTCTCCGGCTGCCTGATAGAGCTCAAAATGTAATTTTGGTGCCTGAAGCACTAGGACATAAAATGAATTGCCTAAGGACTCAAAGAGCTGACACAGACATCAAAAACAGGCTTTGTTTCTTGAAACTTCAGGACAAGAAGGAAAGAAAGTTTGTTACCAAGAATGAAATATTTTTATTTTTTCCACACCCTCATCAGTTGTAAATTATTGCAAAGAAGTCAATAGGCTATACAGGTAGGGTACACACAGTATTACTAATTCTTCACTGCATTATGGCATAAATAATGACATTAGTCTGCCCCAAAAATAGATTAGAATAGATTAGATAGATAGCAGTGGTATACATAGAGAAGTAAAGGCCCCATAGCAAGGATCAAACCAGGCCCCCACACAGGACAGAAGGGTTTCTGCCTAAACC
The DNA here is from genome assembly GCF_905171765.1 of Bufo bufo. Classification (NCBI taxonomy): domain Eukaryota; kingdom Metazoa; phylum Chordata; class Amphibia; order Anura; family Bufonidae; genus Bufo; species Bufo bufo. The sequence continues at coordinate 52,431,591 of NC_053395.1, forward strand.
CTTTTCAATGACCCTTGGGACATTTTTCTACGGCCTCATTTGCTAAAAGTTGTTCCTTTAGAGGGTACAGTCCTGACCAGGTTTCCACCTCCAGTAGAGGAGGAGATAATCCCAACTAAGACTGGGCTCCCTCTTGCCCTGGGCCCCATAGCAGTCACATGGTCTGCAGCTATGATAGTTATGCCCCAGATAGATAGATAGATAGATAGATAGATAGATAATAAAGAATGCACAGTACACTGTCAAGCTCTAATATTGAGCTGAAACATTGCAACCATTTTGGATGAATAAAATACCTTTACTTTTTGACCTTTTTGGAGTGTGCTGTCCATTCTTTATTTTTTTATTGAGAGCATTTTGTGGTCAAATACAATTGACTAGAACCTCTATACATTTTGTGTTTTTTCGACCTTTTTCTACCAAGTGCTGCTGGATTTTTTACAGTCCGAGCCCGGAAAGATAGATAAATAGGGAGATAGAGAGATAGATATAGTCAGATTGATAAAGTATACAGAAAGATAGATAAATAGGTAGTTACATAGACAGAGAGACAGACAGGCAGACAGATAGATGTCAAGGAAGCAGGGCTCCAAGTCTGGAGGAATAGGTTTTGAGGGTAGCTCATTCACATCACTGCTATTATTTTCTATTCTTCTGCTCCGTTATAGGAGCAGAAGAACGGAAATAACAAGTGCCGGATTAGGCACATGAATGGAACCTTACAGATCCCATTGACTATAATGGGATCCGTTTGGTTTCTATTCTGGAGAACAATTTTTTAGCAAAGAAAAAAGTCCTACATGCAGGACTTCTCTCTGATATTTGTGATAATTTCTCTGATGGAGGCCCTGAACCGTGTTTCCTACTAAGATGCCCTAAGGACACAGTATGTTCACTTACAAGAAAGAGCCATCCTTTACAAAAGACACAAAAAAGACTTTTATAGCCACGAGGACTACCTCTAGAAAACACAATTATGCCAACAAAAACTACTTGCTACTTGACGCAAGGAATCAATGGGATCTTAAGGATACAAACAATAACCTATTCCTACAACTCCTCAGTAAATGGATGCAACATTTATCTTTGCTATTTGATACATGAATCTGGGGTCTATAGCCTGGCTGAAAACATACAATGTACTTCTACTGGAACTTTTCATTTAGACAGTTATTAAACCTTATTCACATAAAACAAGAAAACCCCTTTTACCGTAAAAGTTAATCATAATTGATATGAGCAATGTACTGTACCACAAAAGTATTCTGGCGGCATAGCGGTTTTCTAAGAGTTGAGTAATAATGTACTTTGTTTTTTTTCAAAATCACATTCCTATGATATGTTTATCCCGGCCCAGTGACCACAGCCAAAAGAAGGTGTTATGTCAGATCTGATGCATGGACATGACCTCTTATTGATGTCCTACTCACTTTAGTAGATTTAAAATACTTAAAAGGGTTTGTTCACCTTTTGGGGGTAAAAGTGGATGTTGTCAACATGGGGAGCTGAGCGAGGCAGTGGTAGCAGGGTATGAAAGAACCGGGACCCAGCGCCAGGGAACAGGTAAGTATGCTTCCCTTTGTAAGGGGGGGGGTGGAGGAAGTCTGCCCAAATGCCCCAAAAGGTGAACAACCTCTTTAATAGAGTTTCCAGTAGTATCCTTTAAAGTATCATCTACTGAAACTTTCTTCGGAACAACCCCAATTTGTAGCTTAGAAACTCCAGGTCAACAAAGATAACGTCCATGATGTAGTTGTTTCTCTGTAATTTGTATTGTCTGTAAGTAGGTTGGATGGTAAGAACTAAAAAGATATCTTAAAAAAAAGAAAAACTCTGGTGGCTGAAATATTGCTATTTATGTACCCATTCATTTCTATTTATGTATTTATGGCAAAATGAAAGTCCCATGTAGCATCTTCCAGTGACTACTTTTTTGGAGGTGGTCATACACATCATATGAATGTTGTTAAAGCTTACTGATATTGGTGGGACTGGATAATCATATAATGTGTGTGGAAGCCTCCTGACTCTCCCCTAACAGCACATGTCAGGGGGAAAAGGCCCTCATACACATTAGGCACTGGACATTACACATTGTTGACCGAACCTCACAGTCTCATGAGCATTTGGGAAAAAGGATTGAGTGCTTTGAATTTTAACACCCAACCGTTTTATTCTTCCTGTGGCTTTCTCCTATATCCACATTGAAATCACATACACACTGAGCTGAACCAAGCATGTATGTGTATGCAGGAGTCAAAATACACAGTTGTCAGATGAACATCTATTGAAGTTGTATGGGCACCTAAAGAAGGGTCAGGTATGTTGGAATTTGACATGTCCAATCTTTTTACTCCCAAAGGAGATAAGCTCCAGACATTTCTGGTAGTGGCTTATTCTTCTGTACCTATCAAGAACACTTGTCTGCTGTCCTGAGCTCAGTGTGCATGGGGGGGTGTATCATGAGGTATACATGCCATACCCCAGTCCAGGGTTGTCTTCAAATGTTTGACTAGCCACCCCATTCCTTCCCTTTTAGTTAGAGTGGGTTGGTCTTACGTCTTGACAGGATCTGGGAGTCTAGTCTACTGCGTGAGAAGGGAGGAAGCAAGTCCATGTACTCCTCCTTAGGCTTCAGGATCCAAAGACTAACAGATCTCTATGAAAGTTACTGCATCTTCTACACAAGAATGAAAGAAGGAAAGCCAAGAACCTAGAATCTGCATGGCCAAGCAAAGGAGTAAGCAAGGTAACCTGCGACTTCAGCTAACCAAACTTTACTGCTTGTAGGGGACTAAAGTTAAGACACCCTTCACACTTAACCACATCCAGTCCAGACGTGCCTCTAAAAACCTGTATCCAACAGTGGATACTACAGCCATAATTGCCAGATTACAGTTAGCAGCCAGATATTTTAGAGAGAGAGACTTTAGCAAGATAGCAAACTGAGAGTGTCATTACTTGCCACTTTGCCAGCCTCCATACCTTGCTATCTGGGAAAAAGATTTGCACTGTGTACAGATTATTGTTGGATGTACAACAACCCCTTTTTTGCATTCAAGTAAAAAAAAGTTTATTCTTTTACTTCTAGCCTGGTTTCTTGACTCCTACCACACCATATTCTGGCCATTGCACAAATACACCTCCTACCAGGCACCCATACAACCACCAACATCAATAGAACCCCAAACTACCATCAGATTGAAGCCCTAACTACATGGATTGTGCTGTGGGAAGAAAGGGTGCACTCTCCTCTCACTGCACTGGCCCTATGGAGCAATGGCCTGAGGAACTCCACTGTGACGCATCCTAAAGTCATAGCCACTACCCCTCCCAACCTCCGCTCCAGCTCCTCAGGGGATCGCTGCATACATCTAAAAAGTGAGTGGCTAGCTTACACTAAAAGTATTGTCCCCTTTTTTTCAGCAGACAACTGATAGTAGCAGGTCTGGCTTCTTCCTTGGCGTTTTAGAGTCCAATACAGCTCCACACTGCACAGTCCTGATGAGAACTATGAATGGTGCACCAACTGACCAAAGGCTCCATTTGAAGTCTATGGGTTTGACAGATGCAGCAACATATAGCGCGTGAAGACTTTAATCTATGACATCTATGACATACAGAAACATGTTGTTCAGAGGTAGCAACCCTTATAAACATGAATTTATCCTGCATCAATACTTACACAGCATTACATACAACTTATGGTGAAAAACACACAAAGATGCGTAATCCAGAATTTTTCTGAAAATGCTTATTAATTATATTCATGCATTTTCATGACCTTTTACATTTTAACAACATGGGCATCAACCATTTCCAGTGGACCATGATAAAAGTGAATGCTTAATAAAAAAATCTCCACCAGTATCAGCTACTTGCAAAGTAATATTCCACTTCATTCTGTATGCAATCAACACACTCACCTATGGCTGTATGATGATTACATTCTCCTTCTCCCAGGTCATGTGTCCTTGTTATAAAGACTTTAAATAGTATATAATTCAATAATGCTTGTGTCTAGACACTAAAATATGTCAAGTTTCAAGTGCAAATTAGCAGCAACTTTATTCACGTTTAACACTTGGATATACGGTACGTCTGTGATGTAAGATGCACGGTGTACCTTACAGGGCAACACCAATCACTGGTGACATAATATTGAACTGCCATATGGGAATATCCTGCTAACACTAAGCGGTGTGGGCACTTTTGCAACCTTGCTTTTCTATTGTTCCAAGTACTCTTAGGGTACTTTCACACTAGCGTTTTTCTTTTCCGGTGCCGAGTTCCGTCCTAGGGGCTCAAATCCGGAAAATAACTTTTTTATCCTAATGCATTCTGAATGAAGAGTAATCCGTTCAGGATGCATCAGGATGTCTTCAGGCATTTCAGAAAAACGTAGCATGTTGTATTTTTACTTCCGGCTAAAAATCCTGAACACTTTGACTGAACGCCAGATCCGGTCTTTTTCCCATTGACTTGCATTAACGCCGGCGCTGTGTGTTCAGTCAAACCGGATCCGGCTTTTGCATGTTAAACCCGAAAAATGTGAAAAAAAAGTTAAAGTCCATAAATGGCGGATCCGTTTTTTCCAATGCATTTTTTCATTGTGATCAAAATCCTGATCAGGATTCAAATGTAATCCGTTTTCACACGTTTTTACGGATCCGGCGGGCAGTTCTGGTGTCGGAATTGAACGCCGGATTAAAACAATGCTAGTGTGAAAGTAGCCTTAGGCTAAATGCATACAATCAGGATTGCGTGCGGATTTTCTGCACGGATTTGCATGCGGAAAATCCACACTGTAGGTCATGTACATTGTATTCTATGAGAATTTGAAATTCTCAATGCATATGATGCAGATTTTTTCAGCGCAGATTTTGACCTGCGGTGCGGATTTTAAAATCCGCAGCATGTCAATTTATTTTATTTTTACCACTTAGTAAGATCCGCACGGATTTGCCTGCAAACACCTGTGGATTTCAGTGTGGATTCTCTGCATGTTCTGTGCATGTACCCTTAAAATAAAAATATGAAGCAGCTTTGCAATTGGCCTTGAAAATCTCTTATTGATTACTGTATACAGCTCCTATGGAGACCTATGTGTCTCCATTGTTACAGACTACAAACACAATTATGTGTGTAGTCTGATCCATGATTTATTTGCCACTTCCGTCTTTTATTTTTTACTGTATTTTTATTTATTTGTTTTATGCACTGTGGGGATTCGCTCTGGTAGACAGGGTGTGCAGACACAGTACAGAGGCAAATGACCAGTTCTTAAATCAAACTTCCATGTTTATTCACACAAAAACAAAACGTCACTTTGCAGTCTTGGTGTTAATTCACACACAATGGAAAGTCCATGTAAAGGGGGAATATTAATCACCAATATTTATGCAAATATCGATAATTAATATTCATAAATGGGAGGAGCCGTCTATTGATAACTCCGCCTATTTATGCCTTTATATAACAACAATACCTTTGCTATGCTTTACACTAATCACTACGCTAGCTGCAAGCGCCTTACTATAACTATACTATGGCGGCGACTACTAAAAACACCATACACTGCATTATGAACAATAAGGAATATTTATTACACAATACAATTATATCAGTCTAGCAATACGTTATATCTATATATATTCATGGATCAATGGATATGAATATACATACATATAGACGTACACACCGCAGTACAGAAACAGTACTACAATAAACACAATACAAGCCTAACTACACTACACAATCCCAAATTCCACCCCACATACTATCTATACATTATAATAATACATTCGCATACTCACAAATATCAGTAACACACCCGCCTGACAATATACTATCCCTACGGGGTAAAAGGGGTTAAACACCCGGGCAAGGGGTAACCCAAGAAAGGGTTAACCCCTGGTATCGTAGGGGTTAACAGGGGAGCAGTAGCAGGGAGGGGGTAATGGTCAGGGCTCTGCAGGGACAGGGCAATGCAGAGGTTAGCAGGGCATTGAAGGGGTTAATGCAGAATGCTCTGCAGGGACAGGACAGGGCAGACTGCAGGGGTGTCAGGGCAGAGGTTAAGGGCAGCAGCAATGCTGCTGGGATTACAGGGTCCACTGGGGGACTGCTGGGAAGGGGTTAATGGCAGGGGGCAGTGAGATCCCAGGGTGAAAGGATTAGGGGTTCAGGGCAGCAAGGGTTAAGGAGGAGGCAGGACAGGGAAAGCGATACTTAGTCTGTTCTGCTCCGTCCTTCTGCTCTCCTCCTCTGGGCTGCTCTGGGCTCGACTGCTCTGGGCTCTCCAACTCTCTTCTCAGCTCTCGTTCCGGGTACAGGGCTCAGTGTGCCTGCGCTCTCTCTCTCTCCTCTCTGTGGGGGTGGCCGGTCATTTCTTCAGAGCGCAGCACATCGCTGCCTGCGCTCTCCTGTATGGAGGGGACCCGTTCTGAGCACCGGATCCGCTCATCTTCGGGGGGGGGGTGCCGATCTGCCAGAGCGCAGTGCTGCTGGGGTATTTAAACCCTGCAGCACTCGCGCCCGTTTTACCGCCCTGCGCCAGCCCGCTCTCCCAGGCAGGGGGATCCTTTGATCCTCCCGCCTGTGGAGATATCGCACATCTCTGGCGCTGTAATTACAGCGCCGGAGGTGAGCCGCACACAGGGGCATGGGAACTCTGTTCCCATGTCCCTGTTAGGCATACCATCTCCAGCGCTGCCGGAGATGGTGACAAAGGGCAGAGGATCTTTTTGATCCTCTGTCCTTTGTAGAGGCCGACGCTGGACATAATTGTCCAACTGTCGGTCTCCTCCACCCACCCAGCAGGCGCATATGAGCGGGATTCCGGCCATATATGCCCATAGATGCTTGGGGCACATCTATAAGCATATATGAACGGACATTATTCACATAGGGGCAGGAATAAGCCCTCCTATATAACTGTATAGGGGCACATATATATATGATAAGGGGGCATATATTAAGGGGGATTATCTAAGGGGCCACATTCATATATAAGGGGGCACAGATAAGGGGGCACAAGCCCCTACAATATAAGAGGGCACAAGCCCCTACAATATAAGAGGGCACAAGCCCCTACAATATAAGAGGGCACAAGCCCCTACAATATAAGGGGGCACATATTTCCCACAGGGGCCACCATGAGCCCCTGGGGATCACCATGGGCAGACGTGCGCAGATGCTGGGCACATCAGCGCACATCGTCCCATGATGCTATGGCTAATGTATGCACATATATACCATACATGCCCGCACGTGTTTGCAGGCATGCATGGATATATATGCATATGTCTCAACCGTTCCTCAACAGTCCACATAGCAAAAATCAACTTGTTGGCAGTCCATAGCAGGCTTTTAGGGGGCCCGTTTCCCTTACAGATGGGTCTCAGCCCTCGAGCACGGCACAAGCCTCAGATCCCAGCACACACACCTCCTGAGCTCCACTGTCAGACTGAGGTAATCCTCCTCACCTGGCAGTGCTGGATGGTTTTTAGGCATGGCAAAACCCAGCCTAGAACATGGGGAGTAGTCACCCACCGAGCACTTTGACTACTCCCAGTAAGAGCCGTCCCGGATCAGCTATACAGCCATTCTAAGTATTAAGGTGTCAAATAGCAAATGCTGCTGACACATAAAAAACTGCTCTTACTCCACCCAGGCCAGGAAACTCAGTGACACGTACCCATCATCCAAGAAATAAAATAAAATAAAAAATAGATTCGGCCGGTTTGCTGAATTTTTCTAAAGAATTTGGCTCAATCTGAATTTATTTGCAGCGAATTGCATAAAAAAATTGCTATTTCCTGGCTGCAGAGAGCCTTTATAGTGGTGTAGATTGTAGAACACTTCCTTGCAGTAACACGCATAGGCAAGTCCGCTGTGGTAGTGAAATAATACTGTGAGTCAGCATGACATGCAGATGACAGGCGTCACTCTTAGAATTACTTCAAACTTCAATTATTTGGGCAGTCACAGGGCCAAACTGACCAAATAACTTAAGTATGAACTCAGTCTTACAGGTCGATGTTAACGCCAAGAAGAAGCGCACTCCTTTTACACCGTCGTCAGCTGATTCCACATAGATGTCTACAGAACCTGTTCTATTAAACACATATACAATTAGAGCCCCCCAACAGAGTGCAGAGGGTGTCAGCAGTAAGTTTGTGTTGACGTCACTGATTAATTTGCCCTTACTCTGATCCATCAGAACAATACCCCTAAAAAACGGATACTGTCTGTTAAGCATCCGCCTTCACTCAGTCAGCATTTGGTCAGTACTCCATCAGTATTGCTAATGCGAAAAAAAAAACAGGAGTGGATCTAAAACAGAGATGGCACGTGAATGGAATATTTGCATGTCTTGTGTTTTGTACCCACTCCTGCTTTTGGCTACCAAATCACAAGCCAATTCTGATGGGACCATACAGGCCTTACAGCTGCTACACAGACAGGATCCGTTCCTTCCTTCTGACAGATCAGAAGAAGGGTCAAATAAATGATGATGTCAGCCAGGCCGAAAGGCAAAATAGTGGCCCAGTCATGAAGTGGGGAGGGTGGGAACAGCATGAAAAGTCAACAGAGTGGCCCTATGACATGGTTGTGAGGCGGATGCAGCATGAGGAGACCACAGGGTGGCACAATGACAGTGTGTAGGTGGCAGCAGCAGCATCAGGAGGCAACAGAGTGGCACAATGACAGTGTGGAGGTGGCAGCAGCAGCATCAGTAGGCCACAGAGTGACCTAGGGACAGAGTGGGGAGGTGGGTGGCAATACGAGTACCAGCTGAAGATGGTGGGTGAAAGAGGGAGCACTTGGCATCAGATGTGTGGCATCAGGCGAGTGGCAGCATCAGAATAGTAGCTGAGGCAAGTAGCCAGAAGAAACCGGTCTCTTTTGTCAAAGTGTTGGTGTGGCACCATCTAGTCTGATGCAATTTTGTAATGTAGGGTAAGCTTAGTGACACAGCAGACACAACAGAAAGCATAGTGTTAATCTGTTGTTGCTGGGCAGAAGTCTAGACCAATCACAGCCAGCTTCTCACACAGCAAGAGTTTTCACTAATTACAGCCAGCCTCATACACAGCCTGTCTGGGAATTCCCCTAGCAGGAGCTGCTAGAATAATTATTCACCAGAGACAGGAGCTGAAGAGACATTCACTCCACTGACAGTGTTTTTATGGGAACAAGAGGCCAAAATAGGTAGTTAAAACAGTTAGTTAATGTTCATATTGTTAGTATTGTGTTTAGAACTGTATACTGAACTAGATATATATGTGTTTATTTACAGTTTCACCAATTGCAAATTCAATTGCAACTATACAAATTTCAAAAACAAATTGCAAGCATTCAGATTCCATATTGCAATCCAAATTGCATGCAACCATACCAGATCATACTCAATCAATCTGCAAATAGTCACTGCTAACTGCATACTGCAAGTAGAACTATTAGTTAGACCTCAGATATACCTCTCAGAGAGATCATAAAGTGCTTAAAGGGAACCTGTCATGTGGATATTTGATTATAATCTAACAAATTATATACAATCATTAACTACTAAAAAGTACCTTAGATGTATTCACTTACTGGTGTGACAGATGGTTACCTCATAATATACACACAAAGATGCCGCATGCTAATGAGCTGATTTGAGTCCAGCGTGATGTCACCGAGTCCAGTGTTTTTTTTAATTCATAGCTATAGCCACTCCCCTGCCCAGCTGCTGCTGATTCATATGGAAAATAACTGTCAATCAGGTAGGCGGAGAGAGTCAGGAGCTCATAAATATTCATGACTCATCATTATCAGATGGAGCTTTTCAATACAAGATGTTGGCAGATTGACTGGGTCAATTAAAGAAAGTGACCCAGCATTTTGCTAATAGAATCAGTCACTTTTTTATGTTGCCCTTAGTTAGGACACCATAAAACTGGTGACAGGTTCCCTTTAAATAACTTAAAGTGACAGTACAGACACTAAAGAGAGAAATATATCCACCATTGTATGTTGAATGACAAGATTAAACAGTTGAACCGCCATCTTATGCATACCGCCATTTTGTGATATCTTTTCAACACATGTTTTGTACATGGACTATCTGCTGCGGAGGCGGCAGTGTTATATATGAAGAAAAGTTGAAGTTAATAAAGAAGTTATTTGAAGCATTTGGTGTGCTCTTTAAACCTACTGTTTCCATAGAATGGCGCTAGAGGAATTACAGAGTAATAGACAGTATGGTTAGACTAAAAGTCAGAGATATCAAAATTCTTCTAATGCCACAGCGCAAAAGGCACTTCATAGTGCTGCGCCTGCCACAGCGAGTTCTTCTTGGGGTAACTATGGCCCCACCGCACTGAACACCCGCTCTGATGCCACACTACTGGCCGGTGCAGGACAGCTTTTCCAGGGTAAACTGCTAGTTGCGGCCACAAATCCAGTTTGGATGCCCAGTAGCCCAGCGGATCTCCAATGTGTGCTGTCTAAGTATGCCACCACCTGCTGGTTCAGATCCTGCTCCAGGTCTTTCTGCTGCTGCTGGTGAGTAGTTTCTTCACTAAGGCGGGTGAAGAAAGCTGCTCACCAGCGACTCTAGACTCAAGTTGCTGCTGATGGAGCTGGAACTGCTCCCACCCCCCCACCCTGCCACAGCAGCTATGGCAGGGGAATGTGAGCGCAGAGGGTCCCCCCGGTCAGACCTGCAAGAGGATGGACAATGGCGCAGAAAGGCAGTCACCAACTGACTACATAGGATGTCTCTATAGTAGTTCAGTTTGTCCTTCCTCTCAGCGGGTGTAAAAAAGGCCCCCCATTTTGGACCAGTAGCGAGGGTCCAACATGGTGAAAAGACAGATGTCATCCCTCTGCCGAATGGTGACAATTCGGCTGTCACTACGCAAGCAAGTAAGCATGCATAGGGCCATTTGTGCAAGTGACTCGGAGGGACTCCCTGCCTCCATCTCCACTGCATACTGCCACGGTGTGTCTGGGTCCTCTGGCTCTTCGCCCTGTTGCTCCTCTGGCTGCTCCTCTGCTCCTCCTCTCCTGTCACCCGAGTGTAAAAAACACCCATTTGACTACACATTGCTTCTGCTCCAACGTCCTCATCCTCCAGTTCAGCCCCCACAGGGCTCATGTGGCGATGAGATCTAAGCGCCACGTCTCCAGTCCTCTGACCATCCAGATTTACCAGAATCTGTTCCACTAATACACACCAAAAAGGGCTGTAATTTTCTCACTTCAACACACAACGGCTAATAAGCCCTTTTCCTTTTTCCTTACTAATACACGCCAAAAAGGGGTTTAGAACATATCCACAGAATGGCAAATATATTTATCTTTTGCCACTAATACATGACAAAAAGGGCTTTAAAACCTAACTGCACCGCTGAACGGCAAAAATATTTTTCCTTTGCCACTAATGCATGACAAAAAGGGCTTTAGAACATATAACTGCACCGCTGAACAGCAAATATATTTTTCTTTTGCCACTAATTGTCACGGCGCAGTGTGGGAGGATAACTCCACACCGACCACAAGAGGGAAGGGAAAAAGGTACTAGGCCTTGAAACTAGGGAAAGGGGAAAAGGTCCCCACCTAGTGAATACCTCCCCTGAGCCCTCACTACTATAAGTATTGTGACACAGTGAGGGGTTTTGTCTGGCAAGGCAGGTATTTTTCTCCCTGCATGTGCAGCTGGGCTGGTTTCCAGCCAGTTGGGGTCAAGTTCCGGACCGGAGTTTAAGTGCCGGTCCGGGTCTTGGCAGCATCTGGCTGTCCTTAAATAGGCAGCTGGGCTCAGCAGAGATGTCTGTTTTTGGGATCTGAGGCTTTGTGCCGTGCTGGAAGGCTGAGAGCCGCAAGCTGGGGAAACAGGCCCCCTAAAGCCTGCTGTGGACTACTGGAGGCAGAACTGCCAGCAAGATGACTTGTGTTATATGAACTTTCCATTGTGTGTGAACTAACACCAAGACTGCAAAGTTACATGCTGTTTTGTGCAATTGCCTCAAGTGTGAATGAACACTGACTTCTGAGTTAAGAACTTGTATTTTGCCTCTGGACTGCGCCCGCTTACCCTATCTACCAGAGCGAAACACCACAATTGGTGGAGGCAGCAGGCAAGAGCAGTGAGGCTGGCGTGAACGCCGATATTTTTGGTTTCTGCATTTTTCAGGCACGGTTGTATGTCGTACATTAAACCAGCTGTATTACAACCAGTGCCCCATGAGAAAATGGAGGCTGTTGTGAAGGCCCTCATGGAGGCTAATCTGCAGCAGCAATGCAAGGCTAATAAGCAGCAGCAGGAGACTAACCAGTTGCTGCTACAATATGTTATTCCTAAGATGACCCCCGCAGACCACATCGAAAACTACCTGGCGATGTACGAGAAAGTGGCCATCAGGGAAAAGCTACCCGTGGGCTGAGGTCGTCGCTCCATTCCTGGCATCCGATTCCCAGCGGGTGTATTTTGACTTGACGGATGATCAAGCGGCTGACTACCAAAAATTAAAGGGTGAGATTTTGGCAAGACTGGGGGTGAATGTGTTGGTCCGGGTGGGGGTTTAAGCCGGCTGAGCCAGTATTATGACTTACTCCACCTCTTGCGAAAGTGGCTACAGCCTGATGTGCTGATCCCACGGCTATGCTGCATGTTCTATTGGCTGATATGTTCTGGAGGGCTCTGCCACCCTCTCTCCAGCACTGGATCAGTCAGGTGTCTCCTGGCAACACCCTAGAAATGGTGGACCTGGTGGAGCGCTATGAAGCTACTAAGACTGTTACAGGGGGTTCTTTTTGGAGGGGCAGTCAAACCCCGCAAATCTCCATCCCAGACCCAGTGACTTGTACCAACCAAACCCACCCGGGGTGTACCATCTACAGACCTGGCTCTGATAGTCTGCTGGCTGTGTCAGGAGCCAGGCCATGTAAGAGCTGACTGTCCCCATCAGGTGGAACCCATGGATACTAACTATGGCTGCCATCAGTCGCTATATGCCATGAAGCTGTGTGCAGCAGGTGCCCCAAAAACTGTAAACCAACTGTGCCAGGTGGAGGTAGGAGACACTCCAGCGGAGGCTTTGCTGGACTCAGGGAGTCTGGTGTCCCTAGTCCCTGGTACGGTCAGCGGAGTATACTGGTCGGAAAGTCGGGGTCATGTGCATCCACGGAGACTTAAAAGACTATCCCACTGCCCTGGTGTCACTAACCACAGGGGCTCACAGATGGACTCACGAAGTGGCAGTTGCCCCAAATTTACTCTACGAACTTATAATAGGGAGAGACTTCCTGGGTTTCCCGATACTGTGGCCTGCTATAAGAGTGACTGATACCCATGAGACAGGGGTAACTCTAGCAGAGTGATCCAGCTCAGGGGGGAGACCAAAACCCTGGGAACCTGAGACCAAAGGGCCAGCGGTATGGGTGACTGCCACTTCGGTGGAAGAGGGGGAGATAACCCCGCTATGTGTGATGGTGGGAGATGTGGAGGACTTGTAGCCGGGTCCTGAATTGGCAGACCTCACTGTCTCCGGGGATAATTTTGGTACCGCCCAATGTTGGGACCCAACGCTATCCCACGCCTGGGAAAATGTGTTAATAGTAGATGGTGAACCACAACAACTTGGGGCAGAGTCATTGTTTCCCCATTTTGTGGTTCATCAGGGTATGTTGTATTGGGTAAACCGACTACAGGGTGAGCCTATTGAACAGTTGATTGTCCCCAAGGCTTATTACAAGCTTATGTTAGATCTAGCCCACCAACACGTTCTTGGGGGGTCACCTGGGGCTGCACAAAACTCAGGATCGTATTCTACAGCGGTTTTACTGGCCCGGTATATTCAAAGAATTGGAAGAGTTTAATAAGTCTTGCCCGACCTGCCAGATAACTAGCCCCCAGCCACATTTCCGTAGTCCCCTAGTACCTCTCCCGATTATCGAAGTACTGTTTGACCCAATAGCTATGGACCTCATAGACCCAGTACAGAAGTCTGCAGGGGGGAATTAACACATCTTAGTCATTCTAGACTACGCCACTCGGTACCCGGAAGCGGAGCCACTGCGACATACCTCGGCCAAACTGATAGCTAAGGAGTTAATGGAGATTTTTTACCGAGTAGGACTACCTAAAGAGGTTCTGACTGACCAAGGGACCCCTTTTATGTCCAAGGTGATGAGTGAACTCTAAGTTTCTGCACATAAAACAATTACGGATGTCCGTTTACCATCTGCAAATGGACGGTCTGGTAGAACGGTTTAGCCAAACATAAAAAAATATGTTGAAAAAGGTAGTGTCTAAAGATGGGGAGAACTGGGACCTCCTTCTGCCATATCTCATGTTTGCAGTGCAAGAGGTACCCCAGGCCTCTACTGGGTTATCGGCCTTCAAACTGCTATATGGCAGACACCCTCGCGGTCTCTTGGACGTGGCCAAAGAGGCGTGGGAAAAACAACCCCCTCCACATAAAAGTGCCATTGAGTACGTTACCCAGATGCAAGATCCGATAGAGACAGTGTTGCCTCTTGTTAGGGAGCATATGGAGGCAGCTCAGCTAGCCCAGAGTCGGGTCTATAATTGCCAGGCTCGGGTACGGATCTTTAACCCAGGTGATCAGGTTTTGGTTCTGGTGCCGACCATGGACAGTAAGTTCCTGGCTAGGTGCCAGGGGCCCTACGAGGTACTGGATAAAATTGGAGATGTAAACTACAAGTTACACTAGCCAGGGCGGCGAAAGCCGGAGCAGGTTTACCATGTGAATTTACTCAAACAGTGGAAAAATAGGGAAACCTGTACAGAAGTTTTCTAGGAGAAGAGGTACCGGCCCCTCTGTCTAATGCAAGAGAGGTGGCTGCCGCAGTAAAAATTGCTGACAGCCTCTTCTCTAAACAGACTCAGGAGGCCAGGGAGTTCATTAGTCGGAACTCGGATGTGTTCTCGGACCTCCCTGGATGCACTTCCATAATCCAGTATGACATTGTCACTGAGCCTCAGGCACAATAATAGCAGTTTTGAAACAAAAAAAATGATGTTTTAGTGTCTCCATGTTCTGAGAGCTGTAGCTTTTTTATTTTTTGACCGATTCTCTTAGGTCTCATTTTTTGCGGGATGAGGTGACGGTTTTATTGATACCATTTTGTGGGACATATGCCTTTTTGATCGCTTGGTGTTGCACTTTTTGTGATGTAAGGTGACAAAAAAAGCTTTTTTTTTTACACCGTTTATTTATTTAATTTTTTTTTTTTTATGGTGTTATCGGACAGGGTGGATCATGTGATATATTTATAGAGCCGGTCATTACGGATGCGGTGATACCTAATATGTGTTTTTGGTTTTTTTTATTATAAAATAAGGGGGAAGGGGAGTTTTTTTTCTTTTTAATTAATGAATTTTATTACTTTATTAATTTTATTAAAAACTTTTTTTTCTTTACTTTATTTCTGATGTTCACTTTTGGGGGTCTGTTCCCCTCTACAATGCATTACAATACATCTGTATTGTAATCCATTGCCTGTTAGTGTATGACACTAACCGGTTGCCTAGGAGACCCAGCCTGAGGATGGATCTCCTTGGCACCCGTAGAAAGCAGGTCCCGATGCCGTGCAAGGCCTTGTCACGCATCGGGTCCCCACCACAGCAGCGCGGAGACTCGATGCGATCACTCACCCGACACAAACCTCTTCTATGTCGCGGTCAGCGCAGACCGTGGCATAGAAGGGGTTAATCCGCTGGCATCGGCTTTAACTGCGATGCCGGTGGATACAGCAGGGGTCTGGTTACCAGGAACTGCCGGGCCCCTGCAGTGATCACGCGGGCACCGGAGCACCATGACGTACTATTACGTCAAATTGCGGGAATGCAGTGGTTCCCTTGACATGTACAGCTTGGAAGAAAGACGAGACAGAGGAGATATGATAGAAACTTTTAAATACATAAAGGGAATCAACAAGGTAAAAGAGGAGAGAATATTTAAAAGAAGAAAAACTGCTGCAAGAGGAAATCGTTTTAAATTAGAGGGGCAAAGGTTTATAAGTAATATCAGGAAGTATTACTTTACTGAGAGAGTAGTGGATGTATGGAATAGCCTTCCTGCAGAAGTGGTAGCAGCAAATTCAGTGAAGGAGTTTAAGCATGCATGGGATAGGCATAAGGCCATCCTTCATATAAGATAGGGCCAAGGGCTATTCATAGTATTCAGTATATTGGGCAGACTAGATGGGCCAAATGGTTCTTATCTGCCGACACATTCTATGTTTCTAAGAAAAACTGGAAGTGCTGGAACCACTTGTTCGGCGCTGTCAGGCACAATATCTCAGGCAGAGGGTGTACTACCGCACAGGTTTATTGAAGTCGACTTGTTTCAGGGGCGTGTGGCCTCCTTCATCAGGACAATATAACCAATCACTGGCAACAGGAGTCGTCCCAGAAGATTGGAAATTAGCAAATGTTGTGCCCATTCACAAGAAAGGTAGTAGGGAGGAATCGGGCAACTATAGGCCAGTAAGCCTGACATCAATAGTGGGGAAATGAATGGAAACCATACTTAAGGAGAGGATTGTGGAACATCTAAAATCCCATGGATTGAAAGATGAAAAACAGCATGGGTTTACTTCAGGAAGATCATGTCAAACTAATCTTATTGATTTATTTGATTGGGTGACTAAAATAATAGATGGCGGAGGTACAGTAGACATCGCTTATCCAGACTTTAGTAAGGCTTTTGATACTGTCCCACATAGAAGGCTTATCAATAAATTGCAGTCTTTGGGCTTGGACTCCCATATTGTTGAATGGATTAGGCAGTGGCTGAGGGACAGACAACAGAGGGTTGTAGTCAATGGAGTATATTCAGACCATGGTCTTGTTACCAGTGGGGTACCTCAGGGATCTGTTCTGGGACCCATATTGTTTAATATCTTTATCAGCGAAATTGCAGAAGGCCTCAATGGTAAGGTGTTTATTTTTGCTGATGACACAAAGATTTGTAACAGGGTTAATGTTCCTGGAGGGATACACCAAATGGAAAAGGATTTAGGAAAACTAGAGGAATGGTCAAAAATCTGGCAACTAAAATTTAATGTTGATAAGTGCAAGATAATGCACCTGGGGCGTAAAAACCCAAGGGCAGAATATAAAATCAGTGATACAGTCCTAACCTCAGTATCTGAGGAAAGGGATTTAGGGGTCATTATTTCAGAAGACTTAAAGGTAGGCAGACAATGTCATAGAGCAGCAGGAAATGCTAGCAGAATGCTTGGGTGTATAGGGAGAGGCATTACCAGTAGAAAGAGGGAGGTGCTCATGCCGCTCTACAGAGCACTAGTGAGACCTCATTTGGAGTATTGTGCGCAGTACTGGAGACCATATCTCCAGAAGGATATTGATACTTTGGAGAGAGTTCAGAGAAGAGCTACTAAACTGGTACATGGATTGCAGGATAAAACTTACCAGGAAAGATTAAAGGACCTTAACATGTATGGCTTGGAAGAAAGACGAGACAGAGGGGATATGATAGAAACTTCTAAATACATATAGGGAATCAACAAGGTAAAAGAGGAGAGAATATATAAAAGAAGAAAAACTGCTACAAGAGGACATAGTTTTAAATTAGAGGGGCAAAGGTTTAAAAGTAATATCAGGAAGTATTACTTTACTGAGAGAGTAGTGGATGCATGGAATAGCCTTCCTGCAGAAGTGGTAGCTGCAAATACAGTGAAGGAGTTTAAGCATGCATGGGATAGGCATAAGGCCATCCTTCATATAAGATAGGGCCAGGGGCTATTCATAGTATTCAATATATTGGGCAGACTAGATGGGCCAAATGGTTCTTATCTGCCGACACCTTCTATGTTTCTATGTTTCTAATATCTACATATAACACATTACAGAAAAACACTTGTATTTAAGCCCACTTTGGGCGCGCTATTGCAGGGGGAGGGGGCGGGCTCCCCACTGATTGATGTACAGAGCAGAGATCTCCACACCTCAAAACCCGGGATCTACTATACCCCCAGCCCAAGAAAGAAAAAACATTTAATCCAATGAGGACTTTAGACATCTAGATGTACGTCCTAAATCAAATTTCTTTCCACTACAGAGCCAAGGTCATTGCATCCCAACATTTTTTTGACCTAATATCTACAGACCTAAAAAAAAAAGTCATAAATGAACCCAACACACTAAACTACAAGGGTAACTTAACCAAGTCAAAACAAGAAGCACTTAACCTAAAAAAAACTGCGAAATAATTATCCGTCCGGCAGATAAAGGAGGAGCCCTAGTCATTCAAAACTACACATACTATGAAATGGAGGCCCATAGAATTCTTAATGCTACCATGTACTACAGAAAAATCACATATGACCCTTTCTTCGGGATAAATAAAAAAACTAGTAGTTTAAAGGGTTTCTGTCACCCCATTAAACCGTTTTTTTTTTTCTTTAATAATAATCCCTATAGTGCGATCTCATGATACATAATCAAATTAATAATTTTGGTTCAGTAGATTTTGCTAAAAAACGATTTTTAAAATATGCTAATTACCTTGCTACCAGCAAGTAGGGCGGCTACTTGCTGGTAGCAGCCGCATCCTCCGATGGTAATGACGCCCCCTCGGCATGCTGATTGACAGGGCCAGGGAAGGTAATCCTTCTCTGCTGGCGCTGTTAGAATTTGAAATCTCGCCCCTGCGCCGTACCTGGCTTCAATCGGCGCAGGCGCACTGAGAGGCGGCCGCTCTGCTCGACCGCTCCATCCTCAATGCGCCTGCGTCGATGACGTCATCGCATACACCCGGAAGAGAAGACGCCGGCGTCTTCTCTTCCGGGTGTATGCGATGACGTCATCGACGCAGGCGCATTGAGGATGGAGCGGTCGAGCAGAGCGGCCGCCTCTCAGTGCGCCTGCGCCGATTGAAGCCAGGTACGGCGCAGGGGCGAGATTTCAAATTCTAACAGCGCCAGCAGAGAAGGATTACCTTCCCTGGCCCTGTCAATCAGCATGCCGAGGGGGCGTCATTACCATCGGAGGATGCGGCTGCTACCAGCAAGTAGCCGCCCTACTTGCTGGTAGCAAGGTAATTAGCATATTTTAAAAATCGTTTTTTAGCAAAATCTACTGAACCAAAATTATTAATTTGATTATGTATCATGAGATCGCACTATAGGGATTATTATTAAAGAAAAAAAAAAAAAACGGTTTAATGGGGTGACAGAAACCCTTTAATCAAAGACGCGCATGAAAAAGGATATATAAAGAAAAAAGAAAGAAAACTTCCCGCTACCCAGAACACTATGTAACCTCTACTTTTATCATCTTCCAAAGATCCATAAAAGTTTGGAGAATCCCCCAGGAAGGCCTATTATCTCCAATGTCAGGTGCGCCATGAGTAACTTATCGCAATATATGGATCTGCATTTATAATCCTGCTACAAGAGGACATAGTTTTAAATTAGAGGGGCAAAGGTTTAAAAGTAATATCAGGAAGTATTACTTTACTGAGAGAGTAGTGGATGCATGGAATAGCCTTCCTGCAGAAGTGGTATCTGCAAATACAGTGGAGGAGTTTAAGCATGCATGGGATAGGCATAAGGCCATCCTTCATATAAGATAGGGCCAGGGGCTATCCATAGTATTTAGTAAATTGGGCAGACTGGATGGGCCAAATGGTTCTTATCTGCCGACACATTCTATGTTTCTATGTAAAAAAACGTACCCGGCGATCTTCATGACTCCAGTCAACTTATTTGTGATTTAAAGATAGTAGAATGGCAGGAAACATATGCATTCCTGACCATGGACGTCACAGCCCTTTACACAAATATACAACATGATCTGGGCCTCCAGTGTATCAGAACAGTTTTAGAAGCAGACCCTAGTCTCATACCCACCCAAATAAAGTTCCTTTTGGAAAGTTTATGCTTCATACTGGAAAATAACTATTTTATATACAATGGTACTACATACCATCAGTGTAAAGGAACCGTGATGGGGACAGTAGTAGCGCCTTCTTTCGCAAATGTATTTATGGGGGAATTTGAAAAAGTACACATCGTCAACCATCCCACCCATAAAGATCATATTGTATATTTCAAAAGATACATCGACGATATATTCATCATATGGAATGGAGATGAAATATCCGCCAAGTCCTTCAGCGAGTCCTTAAATTGCACAAATTGGGGCATTACTTTTAGTCCAAATTTCAATAAGACAGAAATAGAATTTTTGGATATTATCATTTCTAGTCAAAATAACATCTCTACAAAAACCTACTTCAAGTCTGTTGACACAAATAGTTACATCCACTACTCCAGCTTTAAAAATGACTTCATACAGCAAAGTCACATTATCATAAAAAAGGTTCTCGGATAAGGGATATCCCACCCGGCTTAAAAAAAAAATGCAATAACAAAAAGTTTATCGTCATCCCAAGGGAAATGCCTAGAAAAAACCCACAAAGAAACACGAAGGACCATATCATATAAATTTCATAACACAGTACAGCACCTCAAATAAATACATCAAAGAAACACTGGCCAAACATTGGCACATATTACTTCAGGACCCGCACGTAGCAAAATATCTCTCCTGTACCCCAAAAATTACCTATAGGCAGGCCCCAACCATCAAGAGCATCCTAGCCCCTAGCAGACCCAGACAGCACAACATCAAGGAATAAAGCTCTATAACAATAACATCAAGGGAACTAGGGAGTTTTAGATGCAGATCAAACCGGTGCTTGTGCTGTAAAATTATCACTCACAAACAGACTACTTTTACTTCAAAATACAATGGAATGGTCTTTCCCAAAAAACAATATATGACGTGCCACTCCATGTACGTCATATATCTCATTGAATGCGAGTGCGGCCTACAGTACGTGGGGCTTACCACGCAAGCATTACATTGTTGCATAAATCAGCACAGATACAAAATACAATGACAATATCAGAAACACAGCCTCTCAAGACATTGTGCCTCCACACCGGATAAAGAAAGGCATCCCATTAAAGTTACCCCAATAGAGTACATACCTGAAAATCTATTTAATCGATTTGACAATTTTCAAAAATGGGACGTTTTCTAGATTTACCAACTTGACACCCTAAGTACACATGGTTTGAACGAAATGAAAGAAACAACCATATACCAATAAATTAATACCCACTCCTATATATGTACCTTTTGATAATAAATACAGTACAGACCAAAAGTTTGGACACACCTTCTCATTCAAAGAGTTTATTTATTTTCATGACTATAAAGGCATCAAAATTAAGAATTAACACATGTGGAATTATATACATAACAAACAAGTGTGAAACAACTGAAAATATGTCATATTCTAGGTTCTTCAAAGGAGCCAGCTTTTGCTTTGATTACTGCTTTGCACATTCTTGGCATTCTCTTTCGCTTCAAGAGGTAGTCCCCTGAAATGGTCTTCCAACAGTCTTGAAGGAGTTCCCAGAGATGCTTAGCACCTTTTGCCTTCACTCTGCGGTCCAGCTCACCCCAAACCATCTCGATTGGGTTCAGGTCTGGTGACTGTGGAGGCCAGGTCATCTGGCTCAGCACCCCATCACTCTCCTTCATGGTCAAATAGCCCTTACTTTCAAAGTTTTCCCAATTTTTCGGCTGACTGACCTTCATTTCTTAAAGTAATGATGGCCACTGGTTTTTCTTTACTTAGCTGCTTTTTTCTTGCCATAATACAAATTCTAACAGTCTATTCAGTAGGACTATCAGCTGTGTATCCACCTGACTTCTCCTCAACGCAACTGATGGTCCCAACCCCATTTATAAGGCAAGAAATCCCACTTATTAAACCTGACAGGGCACACCTGTGAAGTGAAAACCATTTCAGGGGACTACCTCTTGAAGCTCATCAAGAGAATGCCAAGAGTGTGCAAAGCAGTAATCAAAGCAAAAGGTGGCTACTTTGAAGAACCTAGAATATGACATATTTTCAGTTGTTTCACACTTGTTTGTTATGTATATAATTCCACATGTGTTAATTCATAGTTTTGATGCCTTCAGTGCGAATCTACAATTTTCATAGTCATGAAAATAAAGAAAACTCTTTGAATGAGAAGGTGTGTCCAAACTTTTGGTCTGTACTGTATATATATATATATAATATAAGAAAAGAATCTCCACGGCACTTCCAAATAAAGTGTGCGTATTTATTCCACCAGTTGCGACGTTTCGGTCCTCTCAATGGAACCTTTTTCAAGCAATGACAATAGTGGTGCATAGTACATATATAAATACCACCCACATAGTGATTAAACAATTGCAGTAATAAACCAATAAAGTGCAATAGTGCTCACTATGTATAAAAATAATTCATATAAGTGAAAAATACATATCCATATTGCAATAATACAATATATACCTCCAAAAGATACATCATAAATACATTAAAAAGTGCACAAAATAGATGATGATGTATAATTAATAAAGTGCAGACATGTGTGTGACATTAAAAGACCTGATGAACAAATTCATGGACGTAGGAGGGACTCTACTTGGCCAGCATGGAATCATATCGTTCGGCGTCTCCACGTTCGTAATGCGCATGTCAGGAAGTGACTGCATCTCCCGAGAGCAGTCACATGCTGCATCTCGCAAGAGCTGTCACATGCCCATCCATATCACATGATCGCGATCTCCCTGGAGACTCAGTGTACAAAGGAAATAGCATTGTAATGCGCGATCATGTGTCACAACTTAGTCACATAATCGCAAAAGCCGTATACACTTTGTACTTAACAATGTGTAAAATGAGCGATCAAAAGGCAATTGCCTATAGCACGGTCACTCCCTTGAAAGTAATGTGACGAGAAAGTATAAATAATATATCTTATGTAAAACCTAAATGCCAATGCACCTGGAATATGCACATAGACACCAAGGTACGGAGAGGATCTGAACACCAGTGTCCAAGTGCCATCCCAGTGCACCTTAGGAAAAAGAGTAATGCAAAGATAGGGTTCTTAAAGGAGACACAACATAGTATTCTGAGATGAAATAATGCCGTCCAATCCCCAAACCCCCATCAGCATAAACAGCCCCCTGTTTTTCTTCTTTATAAGGAGACATGTTATATGATAGTTCGTCCTGAGAGTGAGGGACCCTTGATCTCTCTCTCAGGCGTCTATCCATATGTACGGCAAGGGACATAGCTGCTTCCAGTGACTCCGGATTTTCGTGAAAGGCCAAGGCGCCCTTTAGCCTCTCAGACAATTCCTGACAGAATTGATTACGGATTGCTGGATCATTCCACACCGAATCCATAGCCCATCTCTTAAATTTAGAGCAATAGATCTCTGCAGAACGCTCTCCCTGTCGTAAACCACGTAACTTGGTCTCGACCAGGGAGATCCGATCCAGGTCATTGTAGATGAGACCTAGAGCTCTAAAAAATTAATCTACCGACCGGAGGGACTGTGATCCGGTCGTCAGAGAAAAATCCCAAGACTGAGCGTCCCCTTTAAGCAACAAAATAATAATACCAACTCTTTGACTCTCATTCCCAGATGAGAGCGGGCGTAACTTAAAGTACAACTTACACGACTCTCTGAACCGAATGAAGTTGTCACTTTCCCACTAAAACCTGTCCAGAAGTGCAAGCTTAGGTTCAGGACAGACCTGGTAAGTACTACTGACACCAGCAGCCTGTAATCCCTGTATCTGCATGTGGAGGTCGGCTACCTCCAAAGACAGACATTGCAATTGTCCAGCCAGTGCAGCGATAGGATCCATAGCCTCACTGCCACCGACAAAAAAAAATGGTTTGCGGCGGTTGATAATGTCACGGCGTGGTGTAGGAGGATAACTCCACACCGGCCACAAGAGGGAATGAAAAAGATACTAGGCCTGGAAACTATGGAAAGGGGAAAAGGTCACCACCTAGTGAATACCTACCCAGAGCCCTGACTAAGTATGAACAGACCTCGATGGTAGGAATGTTCATACGCTGGAACTTAGGGCCTTATCTGACCCTGAAGTACCATGGAAATAGTGTCAGGACAAGATATGACCTGTTCCTTCCCAGCTAAAGGAACAAGAGACTCCCTGAGGCCTAATACCAAAAGGTAGGGGAAAACCACGAACAAGAAATAGGGACAAGACACTTAACTCAAAAATATGCAGACAAGCAGGAACTCAGATAAGAACCAGACACCAGCTCTTCACAACCAAATGGAGCTATCAACCAACCGCATAGCATGATGGGTGAGGCCAGACTAAATAGAGGAGAAGGAATGACCACTTAAGCTACACCTGAGACAAGAGGTGTGGTCATCCCCAGCAACAACACAGAAAGGAGAAACCAAAGAGGCTGTCAATAACGTGTCGCCAGTCTCCTCGATCTTCTAGTCCCTGTCACAGGCGGAACCGTGACACTAATAGACTACAAAATGGGCTTTAGAACATATAACTGCACCGCTGAACAGCAAATACATTTTTTTGTGCCACTAATACATGCCAAAAAGGGCTGTAATTTTCGCACTTCACCACACAATAAGCCATTTTTTCCCACTAATACAAGCCAAAAAATTCTTTAGAACATATAACTGCACCGCACAAGGGCAAATAAGACATAGAACTATTTCCTTGTAATAAACCCTGTTAATGGCTGTATCAAACAGCACTTGCATCCCAATAACAAGAACGGTTTGCTGGAATTACAGAGCTGTATAATGGCCATTTGGATCCCCAGTCAGTGCAGCAAGGTGTAATAGGATTGTTCCTATTACCCAGGCTGTAACCTCTCCTACTGAACCCTGTTCAACAGAAATGTTATGGAATAATTCCTCCCTATCCTTTCCCTACACCTTGAATAATCTTTCCCTGAACTTGTATTTTTTTTTTTTAGCACAATGAAGTCTTTCCTAGCACTGTGCCTAGCGCCTGCTGACATCTCTCCCTGCACTAAGTACACTTTAAAATAGCAGAATCCAAAATGGCTGAGGCTATTTATAGGGCTGTGACATCACAGGGCTGGCTGCTGATTGGCTGCATGCATGGCATTATTGGTGATCCCGCGTTCCCAGAGTTCCTTGCTCCATTTCCTCACACGTGCAACAGACATTTTAGGAAAAATGCAATTCGTTACCAACTTACCACGAATCGTGAGGAAATTTCGGAATCGGTGCAAATTGAATTTTTCCTAAAATTCGGATCGAATTCCACTTCATCAACTTCGATTAGCTCTTCTCTAGTGCTAACCACAGAGCCACCGTGCTGACTACTATATGCAAGCATAGATGACAAGACAGGGGTGGACATGCCACTGGCACAGTCTGTGCTGCTGCACAGGAATCCTTTAGGCAAGGTAGGTTAAATTGTCTCAAAACTGCCAATGGATTCTGATTGACCAGATGAAGGATTGACTATAGAGTAAAAAGCCCTACGATGAGCCCCTCACTCTTAACAAATTATCTATTAAGCAGCAAGGGGCCCATTTACAATTCTTGCCCTCTACTTTGAATGTCTTTCCCAGGGACAAGATGATTTCAGCGCTGGTGGACAACCAGAGTGTGGACTACTTAAAGGGGTTGTTCATTATAAGAAAAACTTGACTGATTTCTTCCAGAATCAGTGCCACACACATCCAAGGGTTGTGTCTGGTATTGCAGCTCATCTACTGAAATAAAGGGGAGATGAGCTACATACAACCAAGAGAGAAGCCATGTTCTTCTCATGCTGCAGAACTGCTTTAAATTGACAACTGCTGCAGGATAACAAAATATCAGAAAAATGAACATATCAGTCACTGTAACTGATGAAGAGGAATGTAATTTCAGGACATATTCTATTATTTCTAAACTAGTGGGTGCCATTTTCAGGACTAAATTGTCCAACATAGGGTCTCAATAGAGTGCCGCTGCTTTCAGCAAGTTATTCAGGATGTTACCTGAGTCATTCATGATAGACACACTTGGACAAAACTGTTGGTACCCTTCTGTTAAAGAAAGAAAACCCCACAATGGTTACTGAAATAAATCAAAACTGGCAAAAGTAATAATAAATAAAAATCTGCTAAAGAAAACCAGACATTGCTCTTGAATTGTGGTCAACAGAATAATTTGCTAACTAATTAAACTGGCCTGGACAAATTGATGGCACCCTTAACTTAATCTATTGTTGCACAACCTTTTGAGGCAATCACAGCAATCAAGCGATTTATGAAACTTTCAATGAGACTTCTGCATCTCTTTGCGGGTATTTTGGCCCACTCTTCACGAGCAAACTGGTCCAACTGTCTCAGGTTTGAAGGGTGCCTTCTCTAGACTGCATGTTTCAGCTCCTTCCACAGATGTTCAATAGGATTTAGATCAGGGCTCATAGAAGGCCCCTTCAGATTAGTCCAATGCTTTGCTCATAGCCATTTTTGGATGTTTTTACCTGTGTGTTTTGGATAATTATCCTGTTGGAGGACCCATGACCTGCAACTGAGACCAAGCTTTCGGACACTGGACAGCACTATTCACTCCAGAATGCCTTGATAGCTTGAGATTTTATTGTACCCTGCACAGATTCAAGACACCCTGTGCCAAATACAGAAAAGCAGCCCCAAAACATAACTGAGTCTCCACCATGTTTCACAGTAGATACAATGTTCTTTTCTTTGTATGTTCCATTTTTGCATCTATGAACATAGAGCTGATGTAACTTGCCCAAAACTCCAGTTTTGTCTTATCTCTCCAAAGGACATTCTCCCAAACATAACTGCGAGTAGATGGTATATAATCACAAATACACTGTATAGGATTATAATCCTCCTCCTTAATATATTATTACAGCGCGGTTTCTATGCGATAACTTGGCCTGGCAATATATGGAACTTCATTGTCATTCTCATATAATCACGAGGGTGCAATCGTGCATCTGTGCTTGATATTAGTGGCGGACAAGTGTTTGTTTCCAGGTGGCATTATTGACTGCACACTTCAAGCTACCCATATATATCGGGACATTACGTATTGGACAGTCACCATATCGATTTGTTTCTTACCAGAAGATATAGTGTATCCTATTTCATTTTTTATATATTGTGTAGTATATAACATATACTATATATTATACATTTTATATTGTCGAAGCTTCATCCATTTATTCATATATACTGTGGATTATATTGTATGCATTTTTTTATCCATTTTATTATTTTACTATTCAATAAACTCATTGTATGTACCAATATAGCGTCTCCACTACTGGGTCCAGGTATTAGGTGTGCCCAAACAAATATTATACATACTATATATACCCCAATAGACTGGGTGAGTCTATTTTTAGTTGGTCCATATTGTCCAAGAGGTGGGCCATTCTTACCTATTAAACATTCCTATTATCTGTCTCTTCAATTTGTCATCAATTTTCCACGTCTAAGAAGGTTGGCTACTGTCACATAGTCCTTAACCCCTTAAGGACCCTACCATATTTCACCTTAAGGACCAAGCAATTTTTTGCAAATCTGACATGTGTTTATGTGGTGATAACTTTAAAACGCTTTTACTTATCCAGGCCATTCTGAGATTGTTTTCTCATCACATATTGTACTTCATGGCAACATTGAGTCAAAAAAAAAAAATTATTTATGAAAAAATACATTTTCCAAAATTTTGGAAAAACTTTTATAATAGATAGTAATACCTCCAGAAATAGTTATTACTTTACATTCCCCATATGTCTACTTCATGTTTGGATCATTTTGTGAATGCCATTTTATTTTTTGTGGACGTTAAAAGACTTAGAAGTGAGGCTTACATAATAAAAACCACCCAAAAATGACCCCATTTTACAAACTACACCCCTCAAGGTATTCAAAATAGATTTTAATTAGGAGTTCCACAAGAATTAATGCAAAAGAGATGACATTTCAGAATTTCCCTTTTTTGGCAGATTTTACATTTTAATCCATTAATCCACCAGCAAAGCAAGTGTTAACAGCCAAACAAAACTCAATATTTATTACCCTGATTCTGTAGTTTACACAAACACCCCATATGTGGTGGTAAACTGCTGTATGGGCACACGGCAGGTCGCAGAATGAAAGGAACGCCATATGGTTTTTGGAAGGCAGATTTCGCTGGGATAAGTTTAAGCTGCCATGTCACATTTGAAGACCCCCTGATGCACCCCTAGAGAAGAAACTCCAAAAAAGTGACCTCATTTTAGAAACTACACCCTCAAGGTATTCCAAACTGATTTTACAAACTTTGTTAACCCTTTAGGTGTTCCACAAGAATTAATGGAAAATGGACATGAAATTTCAGAATTAAACTTTTGGCAAATTTTCCATTTTAATCAATTTTTCAAGTAACAAAGCAAGGGTTAACAGCCAAACAAAACTCAATATTTATTGCCCTGATTCTGTAGTTTACATAAACACACCCACTTGTGGCGTACAGGCACACAGCAGGGCGCAGAAGGAAAGGAACGCCATATGGTTTTTAGAAGGCAGATATTTGCTGGACTGTTTTTTTTAAGCCATGTCCCATTTGAAGCCCCTCTGATGCACCTCTAGAGTAGAAACTCCAAAAATGTGACCCCATTTTGGAAACTATCGGATAAGGTGGCAGTTTTTTTGGTACTATTTTAGGGGACATATGATTTTCGGTTGCTCTATATTACACTTTTTGTGATTCAAGGTCACAAAAAATAGATGTTTTGGCACCGTTTTTATTTTTTGTTATTTAAAACAGGTTAGATCGTGTGGTAGAGCAGGTTGTAACGGAGGCGACAATACCAAATATGACAACTTTTTTGATTGTTTGCTTCAGTTTTACATAATAAATCATTTTTGAAGCAAATTATTTTTTAGTGTCCCCACATTCTGAAAGCCATAGTTTTTTTTTTTTTTGGGGGCCACTGTCTTATGTAGGGGCTCACTTCTTTCGGTATGAGATGACGGTTTGATTGGTACTATTGTGGGGTACGTATGACTTTATTGCTTGGTATTACAATTTTTGTGATGTAAGGTGACAAAAAAAGGCTTTTTTGAGACACTATTTATTTTTTTACGGTGTTTATCTGAGGGGTTAGGTCATGTGATATTTTTATAGATCAAGTCGTTATGGACGTGGCAATTCCTAATATGTATACTTTTTTTATTTATTTAAGTTTTACACAATAATGTCATTTAAAACATTTTTTATTGTCTCCATATTCTGAGAGCCATAATTTTTTAAAATATTTTGGGCGATTGACTTAGGTAGGGTATCTTTTTTGCGGGATGAGATGACGGTTAGATTGCCACTATTTTGGGGGTGCATATGACTTTTTGATCGCTTGCTATTATACTGTTTGTGGTGTAAGGTGACCTTAAAAATTTTCTTTTGCAGTTTTTAGTTTATTTTGGACGGTGTTCATTTGAGGGGTTAGGTCATGTGATATTTTTATAGAGCCGATCGTTACAGACGCGGAGATACCTAATATGTAAACTTTTCTATTTTTCCCTATTTTTTACAATTTTTTTTAACTTTATTTTGGGAAAAGGGCGCTTTTTTTTTTACTTGAAACTTTAAATTTTTTTGTAACAGGTTCCCTTTAAGTGCTTCATAAGCCCGGGGCTGTCTACCTAACTTGAGTCCCCTTCCTCCATTTTCCGCTCCAATAGTTGTGATGGAAAAATGAATCCAGACAGCAAAGGAAGCAATATGGATAATAACAATACATTAGGAAGTGGCTTGTATTAACCTTCTTTATATAATAAATGCCACTTGCTAAAGTGACACAACCTCTTTAAACTTCTGAATATGTGCAACTGTAGTAACAGGAACATCATGCTGTTTGGAGATTGTCTTATGGCCTTTACCTTTAACATGTTTGTCTATATTTTTCTTACCTCCTGAGACAATTCTTTCCTTAGCTCTCTTTGGTCCATGTTCAGTGTGGTACCCACCATGATGCCAAACAGCACAGTGACTACTTTTTACCCTTTAAATGGGCACACTGACTGATCACACCTGTAATGCTAATTACAGGACACACTCTAGTTTACCATGTCCTTATGGTCAGATTATTTTCAATCTTTTCTAGGAATACAATCATTTTTTTCCAGGCCAGTTTCATTAGTTTATTTTTTTTAAATATTCTGTTGAATCATGATTCAAAAGAAATGTCTGATTTTCATTAGCTGATTTTTAGTAAACTTTTATTTATGATTACTTTTGTCAGTTTCAAAGTAATTTCAATGACCATTGTGGGGATTTCTATCTTTAATGGAAGGATCCCAACAATTTTGTTCACGTGTGTATATATGTTGCAAAACTTTTAGTTAAAACATCTCTACACTTTGGTGGAACATCCTCCCCACATAGGAGATCTCTTTTCCCCTCTTTTCTTTATATGGAAAGCATTATAACATGGATCAGTATCTCATTTTTCAGATCCTGGGACCAGGGGAGGATTAAAGGGAACCTGTCACCTCCTAAATGCATGTAAACCCGCCAGCAGTACCACAGGGTAGCCCGCAGTGTGATACTAATCATACTTTTCATCCTGCAGTCCGATGCTGCATAAGGTCAGAAAACGATCTTATATCCTCCGTCCGCGCTAATTTGCATGTCAGCTTGAAGTCAAGGGGGCCGCGGCCTCCTTGCTTCAAGTCAAGTTAACCACGCCCCCTCTTGCCTTTGAATGACAGCCCGCAATTCGGCTTTGCTTTACGAAGTCTCGCGCTTGTGCAGTGCCCTGTGTTTTACTACGTGATCCCATGTCAGGGCATGGGATCGCGCAGTAAAACAGAGGACACTGCGCATACGCGAGACTTCCGAATGTGAAGCCGAATTGCGGGCTGTCACTCAAAGGCAAGAGGGAGACCCCAGCCAGTCTCATATTGATGATCTATCCTAAGGATAGCCATCAATATGTAAATCCTGGAGAACCCCTTTACCTTATGTTATTTACAGTGTTACATAGGACTGCAAGTATCATCTACTACAGTACATTATCTGTACTATCACTGTGTTATCTAGGGTGTTTGTAATGCTAATGTAATGATAAAGCCAAACTGACGGCAAGCAAATGCAGTGTACCAGACACACTTTGTGCAAGCCGTCACACTCTGAACACCCTTGAGGGCCGGGGTACTCTTCACCCGCCTCCAGCAGGAAGGGGGGCTTTGGCAGAGCCCTTCCCTGGTGTCAGTAGCAGGGCGGCTCATGGCTGGACACAGCGGCTGAAGTTGGGCAAAACCCCAAAGTACATACCGTGACACTATGCAATGGTCAATAGGGAAACACGAGAAAGGTCAGTAAACGTAAGCCAGGGCACAAGAACCAGAAGACAACCAAAACCAAAGCCAGAGTCAATAACCAGAGAAGCCACTCACCAGATAGCTTCAGATCCAGATCCAGGAAAGCAACTACAGTACATAATCAGCAGGTTTAAATATCCCACCACAGCTCACCTGACACTGCTGAGGTCACACTCAATCTCCACCCTCAGCCCAGTGAAGCACAGCTGAGTGTGCAGAGGAAGGAACCTTCCACCACATATCTAAGTCAGGAGACATGACAACAGAGGTTCCATGGCAATAGCTGACGCTAGGGGTCCCGGCGTCCCGTAACCCCTGACCAGCATCAGCTCTGGGAATGACGGCGTCCCGTCTCCCAGCAGTACAATGATCCGGAGTGGATCTCACAGAGTGACGCGCGCATGTAAACCTTTACTAGCTCCACCCTCCGGGGGTGACACCCCGCCCCCCATGGCCAGCGAGGGCCGTAGACCACCTGGGAGAATGAGAGACACGTCTTCACGTGGTGACATGCTTCCGGTAAGACTGCGTCTGGCTTCCTGACAGTGTTACATAGGAGTGCAGGTGACATCTACTACATCATTTCTACTCAGAGTCTCTGAGTACAGATAATGTATTAGATGTCACCTGAAGTCCTATGTAACACCCCACATAACACAGTGATAACTGAGTACAGATAATGCAGTAGATGTTCCCTGCAGTCCTATGTAACACCCCACATAACACACTGATAACTCTCTGGTTACAAATAATGTAGTAGATGGTACCTCCAGTCTGTGCTGCTCCAAGCTGGCATGCTTTCCTCCTTCTTCCCAGCAGTGTGGCAAGAGGGAGGAGGCAGGGACTGCAGCGCACAGCGGTCCTGCTGAGCGGCCCGGAGCCAGTTATAGAATAGCCAGGAACGGAATCTGTGCAGCCGCACAGTTTAGGGGGACACTGCAGTACTTAGCACTATTGAATGTATTCTTCAATATGGGTGTTTGGGGTGATATTCGGAACCAGAGAGATGTCGGGCCCGAGGCTGCTCATGCAAACTCCCTATAATCCACCATTGCCTGGAATGATAACTCTGAAATAATAAATTGAACAGGTTAAAAGGGTCTAAATGTACAAAAAAAATATGATTTGCTCTTTACATTGGATCTATCAGCAGCGAGCCCCCGTGGAAGCCAGTGTAGATGATGGGAGTGGTAGTGGTCCTGATATGGTGTTGTAGTGTCTCAGTCTCCTACCTCAGTCCGTCGCTTCCTGGGGTCCATTGCAGTGAAAGTAGTTGTACTCAATGTCGGACTGAGGTGCCTAGGGCCCACCAGTAAAATGTATTTTGGGGGCCCATCGTACAGATAAATTCAAATACTAACTGCTCACACAGCAGCAAGATGCTACCAGATGATTGAATATGGGGTTCCCTGCAGCAACTTTGAGAAGGTAGGTTCTAGGGAAAAGAGGACACTGGTAGCTTTCCTCTATACCTAGGAGTCATCTCAGCTCTGATCGTGTCTATAATAATAAACTGGGGAGTTTCTTTAATACTCTATCAAGTTTTTTATATGAACATCGTCTGGTTGAGGTGCTGTACATTGTATATATGTATGTAGTGCAGTAAGTCTCTTGTGTTATGTGCCACTGGTGCAGGGGGTGGGAGACTAGGGGCCCACCTTGCTCAGGGGCCACCGGGGGATTCACCTGTACCCCTGTGGGCCAGTCCAAGCCTTCTCTGGAACCAGCAAGGATTTGAAGGCAGATTGGTTGGTAGTCCTTCAGCACTTAGGTGATACTGGCCGAGCGGTTGTTTGGTGATGGGTGGGTGAACGGTTTCCCTCGCCTCACAGCAGTGTCTGTAGAAGCTGAGTATTGAAGTTCATTCTGCTGTCTTTATTTTCGCAAGGCTTTACTTGAGGCAATTTAGTGATGTTCTCTCTGTAGAACCCTCTGTATGAGCAGGAGCACTGTAGTCTGCCTCCTCTCCAATCTGTCTCTAGACAGGAACTCCCTCTGTTAGCAGGAAGCAGGACATGACCACTCCTACCAAGAGGGGAGGGACAGGGTGGTTAACCCTCTTTCTGCCAACCTTTGCCATTCCTTCCCTGCTGTTACTAATAGACAGGAAACACTTAGTGAAATAAAATGCATTATAATAAACAATTTGTAGTACCCCCAGGTCTGGGGTACTAGATATCCACTCTCTCTGCATATCTGCGCAGATATGAGGTGTCCAGGATGGGTGCTGCACGCCTATACATGCTACCACTGTCCGGGCCCCAGAGAGGCATTGCATTGGAATGTATAGCAGTGTATAATTCAATGAAAAAATGAATCCAGGAAGCAAAGGAGGCAATCTGGACAATCACAATACATTACTAAGTGCCTTGTATTAACTTTATACGCATGATAAATGTTATTTTCTGAAGGGAGACAACCCCTTTAATGAAGTGTGTCCTTACACTTCCTGTCATTATCAGTCAGCATGAACATGGTAATGCCGAGTTGTCCATTTATTCATACATTTTCATGTATCTGCATCAGTGATTATTTACCTGATGAACGGGATCGTACATCGGGTGATTGGCAGTACCTTTCCGCAGGGCAATTATCAGGAATCACTGTTCCTAGGAATGCTCCTTCCAGATAATTGCCCTGTTTGTCGGCTCATGTAAAGGGACCTTAAGAAAGGGAAGGAAAGACACATGGCAGAGTAAACACAGAATTAATGGGAAGCTTAATGCTGAAGGTGGTGGAAGGGGCCCATTCCAAATTTTTCTCTAGGCCCCTTGATTACCTATTAAACACAAGTATTTACAGAGAGAGACTTATCCAGAGAGGCATCAGGACTTCATGAATTACTTGTATTCCTTGAGATGAGGATTTGTTGCTACTTGTCAGTTTTGATATGGTAGTATCTACCTTGCTATTTCCTTAACATTACAGGCACACATTTATACGTACTTCTTGAAAGCAAAGTCCATTGAAAAATCAGTTGATATCTCAATTTACATTATGATTAGAGATGAGCGAATAATTGAAAAGTTTGATTCGCCAAATTTTAAAAAAAAATTAGCTTTGTGACTAATTACTTCATCACGAAGTGCATTTTTTTGGAAGTAGCGGGTGCAATGACAGGGAGCTGTGGTAGTGCCGCCCCCGTCATTGTAACCCTCAGATGCCGCGTTCATACAGGATCACGGCATCTGAGTGTAAAAACTGTGTAAAATTAACAATCATTTTTTTTTTTGATCAAACTTACTGCCTCCATTTGCTCGCGACGGGCCGGCCGCCGCCATCTTGCTTGAAGATCTGGAGCGAAATCTTGCACGGCCACGCCGACCAGCATGGTGACGTCATACGTCACCACGCACAGGATTTCGGCCGAGATCTTCAATCAAGATGGAGGCTAGTGGCCCGTCGCAAGCAAATGGAGGAGGTAAGTATGAATGTTTTTGTTTTTTACACTATATCAGGTTAAATCGATTCATTGACACGAAGCACAAGGAAATTCGGCTTCGAGGCGAATCAAATTTTTCCTGAAATTTGGATCGAATTCCACTTCGTGGGACTCGATTTGCTCATCTCTAATTATGATGTATTGATGGCAATAATGTACGTCTTGCACATCGTGAGGGCTCATTTTTCTGTTTAACAGATAGTCCTGTCACTTTTGCCCTCTCATAATTACCTGAATGAATAGACGGAGGTTACCTCAGACTAGCCCTGAACTCAGCAGATTTCTTTTCTCTCTAAGGGTGCATTCACACGTCAGTATTTTTACCTTTCCAGATAAACGTTCCTGTTTTTTGCGGATCCGAAAATCTGGATGACATGAGGATGCTTTTAGCATGTCATCCGATTTTTTGACGGATCCATTGACTAGAATAGGATGACGGAACGCAAAATCGGACAAATAGTAGGACAGGGTATATTTTTTTTTCCAGGATCCGAATAACGGAACCCACGGAACGGAACGGAATCACATAATCGGAGAGCACCATGAGTGCTCTCCGAATATTTGCGGATTCCATTGAAAATGAATGGATCCACATAACGTTCCGTTTTTAATCGGAACGGATGCGGAACACCAAAACGGACGTGTGGACCCTGATGGATAGTTTTATGGCAAAAATTAAGATTTAAACACTTTTCTGTAGGTCACACCATTCCATCTCAAAAATCACCTAATTTCCCAGCTTAATAGGTTTACCCTATGGCTTCCCCCTCAGCAACGTAGACAGTAAGCTCTACGGTAAAATCATTTGGTCCTATAATAAGGTGACGACCGTGCTATTACAATGGGCATATCGGATGCATGCTACATTTCGACAGTGTACAATATACACTGAACAAAAATATAAACTCAACACTTTTCTTTTTTGCTCCCGTTTTGCATGAGTGGACCAACATTCCACAGGCCACAATCAACAACCTGATCAACTCTATGCGACGGAGATGTGTTGCACTGCGTGAGGCAAATGGTGGCCACACCAGATACTGACTGGTTTTCTGACCTTCACCCCCCGCCCCAGTAAGGCAAAAGTGTGCACATTTCAGAGTGGTCTTTTATTGTGGGCAGTCTAAGGCACACCTGTGCAATATTCATGCTGTCTAATCAGCACCTTGATATGCCACACCGTGAGGTGGGATGGATTATCTCAGCAAAGGAGAAGTGCTCACTAACACAGTATATGACAGATTTGTGAACAATATTGGAGAGTAATGGGTCTTTTGTGTATGTAGAAAATGTTTCAGATCTTTAAGTTCAGCTCATGCAAAATGGGGGCAAAGCCGAAAGTGTTACGTATATATTTTTGTTCAGTGTATGTAGGAATGCCTGGAGCTGGAAATTCAAAGGGTGGTCTTGTCTCAGGAGGAAACTGGACAGCACATATGATTCGCCTGCAGTAAAGAACAGATTATTACTTACCCGAAAGATCCTGTGCCATCACTTCAGTTCTCCAGGCAGGGCTCTTTTTACCTGGCTGAAGTAGTGACATCACGTCAACAGCATGTGACCACTGCCTTTTTGATCCGCTTCTGCTGCAGTCACATATTGCAGATGTGATGTCACTGCTGCAGCCAGGTAAACTGCTGTTACTGCCAGAAGAATAGAGGCAGCAGTGAGGGAGCTGTCAGGTAAGGCTGAGTTTACACTTCCGTTATTTGGTCAGCTATTTCCATCTGTTATTATGAGACAAAACCAGTAGTGAAGGCTACTCAGAGATAAGGTCTAATGATTTGATTTGCACCTATTCTGTGTTTTTGACCTGCACCTGGTTTGGGCTCACAATAACTGATGGAAATAACTGGGAAATTAAGGTGGCCCTAGAAAAAATACTAAAAGTGGCCCTGTAGTTGGATACAAATTGATGGAAGGCAGGGCCAGCAATACCATATTGTGGCACATTATACCGCCCCAACAGAGCCAAATACCGATTCCAGCACAAAATACATCAGGCCGTGAGGAGGGCCCAGGTGGCCCCCTGGGCTTCGGCCCACCGGGAAATTTCCCTGTAAGGTCTATGGTCAATCCGCCCCTTGAAATAACTGACCAAATAACTGAAGTGTGCCTAAGTAACCAAATATTCTTTATTGCAGGTGAATTATACGTGTCGTTCGGTTTCCTCCTGCAACCAGCGAACCCCTTTCGTATAGTTTGTGTTTGGTAAATTATCTATTATATTTGATAATGGTCATGAATATCTTCATAGGCTAAAATCTGTAGACTTATAAAGAAAATGACCTGTTTAAATCACATTTTTATGTTTAACATATTTTTAAAGAATTTTTGATGATGTTATTATTAATTTTCCATGTCACTTTCTATATTTAAACAACAGCCATAAAATCCTGCAGTTTTCAGCACTGGCCATTAAACCTAATAATTGGCACCATTTCTTGGTCTGTACCGATCACTTTACTGCAGTTATCTGCTTATCTATACACAGACAGGATTAAAAGGGTTGTCCGGGCTTTTAATATTGATGACCTATCCTCAGGTCTGACAGACAGCACCCCTGCCAATCAGCTGTATGCGGAGACGGTGCGCGCAGTGCCATCTCCCGTCTCTCTTCCTGCTCACTGGTGCCTTGCCATAGATAGCAGCTGTGAACAGGAGGTGATACGGGAGACAGCATGGGCAAACTGCGGGTGGCATCTCCTCATACAGCTACCACCACCTGAGGATAGGTCATCAATATTAACAGCCTGGAGAACCCCTTTAAAATGACAGATAAGACAGGATCCACCATTCACAATAGGCGATTGTCACATCTTATCTATTCTTTCCTTGTACAATGACCTTTGCACAGGGCACAAAGCATGTCTAGAGAACTCTTCCATAGAAGGCAATGAGGTCCCCTCCTGACAATTGTGTCTATGGCCCATGTGGCTGCCGTAAAGCAATTTTCTTAATGCTTTTTAAATGCTGTGAAGAATAACTGAGGCAATATGGACTCCCCCATAGTCATGTTCAGGAAATAGAATTGAAAAGTGCATTCAGAATAAAAAATAAAAAAAAATGGAAAAAAGGATATGTGTTATACTATCTGGTTTTAACTGGCAGAAAAAAAAAGTTTGGTGATGCATTTCCTTTAAAGCAGTCATCTCTTTGTTTTCACAGGCAGGATTACAATGTCAGATAACACCTCTATATATTTCTAGCACAAGGCTCACCATTCACAAAAGGCAAACGTCAAAGCTTATCCTCTCCTTCCTTGTACAATGACCTCTGCACAGAGGATGCCCAGAAAACTCTCCCATAAAAGTCCCATTGAGGCTTTTATGTCTATGGCCCGTGGTGGCTGCTGTAAAGCATATCTCTAAATGCTGTTAACAACAGCCCAGGCAAGATGGCCGCTTCCATAGTCATGTTACAGGAAATTGAATTTTAACCCCTTAGTGACCACTAATATGCCTTTTTACTGACGTAAACAAAGGAGGTTTTAGCTAAACAGCTTGCTTTAATCAATCATTACATGTACTTAAAGGGAACCTGTCACCGGGATTTTGTGTATAGAGCTGAGGACATGGGTTGCTAGATAGCCGCGAGCACATCCGCAATACCCAGTCCCCATAGCTCTGTGTGCTTTTATTGTGTAAAAAAAAACTATTTGATACATATGCAAATTAACCTGAGATGAGTCCTGTCCCTGACACAATAAAAGCACACAGAGCTATGGGGACTGGGTATTGCGGATGTGCTAGCGGATATCTAGCAACCCATGTCCTCAGCTCTATACCCAAATTCCCGGTGACAGGTTCCCTTTAAAATGGTGCATTAAAAACTATGGGCCAGATTTATCATTACACTTACATCTTACTGTACTTTTACATATGTCCAAAGTTACTTTTGGCTAAGTCAGATTTATTAATGGTCCTTTAATACTGTCATAAATGTGGTTTGACGGTAGCAGTTTATCCTTCAGTAAGAGGCTTTACAAAAGTCGCACGTCTTTACGAAAAATTTGCATGTTCTATTAAAAAGTCGCATAAGAAAAGCATGGTCCTCACTGGAGTGAAATTGCACAATTTTTTTGTGACTTTTTAAATTGTCGCAATAGTAATGTCTCGGGTGAAGTTTGCAGATAGCTGGAACTTATAAATAAACGAGCGACTGGCTTGATCCCAAACTAAGGAGCTTATAGGTGAGCCCTATAAAGCCCTAAGAGCTGACTGCTATGCACATACAAGGGTCTCGATGGTAGACGATTGCATGCCCACGTACCTAAGTCTGTGTGACACCTGAAAACCCTATAATAGTGAGGGTACACGACCACCGGCTCCCTGCACTTAATACGGACGGGTCACCTAGAATCAAGCCAGA
The DNA here is from genome assembly GCF_905171765.1 of Bufo bufo. Taxonomy (NCBI): domain Eukaryota; kingdom Metazoa; phylum Chordata; class Amphibia; order Anura; family Bufonidae; genus Bufo; species Bufo bufo. The sequence continues at coordinate 52,470,681 of NC_053395.1, forward strand.
AAGGAAACACAATAAAGGAAAAGACTTATCTGAGCAAACAGCAGCAGCAGCCTCCAGCAGTGAACACTTCATCCAGGAAGTAGTATAAACCGCAAAGTGAGGCAGTATGAGAGAGAATATAAAGGAAGACGATTAGTCTAAATAAGCGACACCTGGCAGAAGGAAAGGAGATGAGAAAGTGAAACCAAAACAAAGAACATCATACAAGAGGTAGAGAAGAACATCTGCCAGACCTTCTCACAGAACTGGCGGTGACAAGTAAATCTGTCTAGAGATTCATTTACATAAGAAAACACGCCCACTTTCAGAAAATTGGCGAGCATAGCGCAGAGCCAATAAAAGTTGCACATTTTTGCACAGTTATAGCGATTGTGCAGATTTTTCACTCCATTATTTTGACTTGAGCTAATGATAAATCTGGCCCTATAACTTGTCCTGCAAAAAATAAGTTATAGCTCTTGGAATGCTATTTTTTTTAAAATGCGCATGGTCACTAAAAGGTTAAAAAAATGCACAATCAGAAAATAAAAACAGATTTGAAGAAAGGATATGTGTCGCTATCTGGTTTTAACTGGCAGAAAAAAATGAGAGTTGACAAATTCCCTTAAAGTGATCCAGTGTTTGCTAAGGGGATTTGTCACTGGTTTATGATGACCTCAGATAGGGCTACAAAAAAACTGGTGACAAAGCTTTAATAGTCTATCTTTACTACAATATTCCTTCATTTACGTGTGAAAACATGGGTCAGGTGTATGACAACGGTCCAGGAGAGAAGGGTATTCACGGAACTACTGAGTTTTGTGTGCGCCAGCATTATGTCCCAGATATTCCTTCCGGCTTGAATTTAGAATAGGATTATCCATAAAATGATTGCTCTGAGCTGCAATGTCCTCTTTAGAACTGCTGTCTAAATGTTGTGTCAGCAAAAACCAAACCTAGAGCATCTGACTACAGCGCTGAACAGGTGAACGCTTTTCCCACGGCAGCTGCTGTCTTCTCTTAAATTTTAATCTCTCCTTACAACTGGGATGTAAATTGCCATTGAATATCTCAAATTTGCATCCAAACCGCAAATAGAACAAGGCGCTGAATCAGAGGAATATTTGCAACTTCAGAATTAATGAGGCGACTTATTAATGTAGAGTGTCCTCGCTACGGAACCTACCTACCGTAAACCTATGAGGATAAGGTACAGCAGGGGCACGACTATAGGAGGAGCAGAGCATGTGGTCACATCCAGGGCCCACCTATGGTGGTATTTTTTAGTTTTTTTGCAGTACCAGTAGACCAGGTTAGATTACATATTGAAAACTTTTCTCTTGAAAGAGTGCCCCTCAGCAGGATGAACACTATCAAACCAGGCATACTACCTGATGGTATTGATCCTGCCCATTCAAACGATACCTGTCTCATGAAAATTGGTTGTGGCATTCCTGAGGGAAAAAAAAGTCATGTATTGTTGATAGCAATTAGGGATTCAGTGCACAGGGGGCAGGGCATAGCCTCTTGGTGCACTGATTCTCCCCAGCTTTCCAGTGCTGGCCATGCCCCTTGGTGCACTGATGCTCTCCAGTGTATAAAGAATAAAAGTATTTTTGCTGTGGAATGCTGGAACCAATTTTCACAAAACATCATTTTAATCAGCAGGATCATGTCTACCAGGCAGTATGCATCATACAATGTAGAAACATTCTTAGCTGCACCCAGGCCCAAGAGTCTGATGGTGTCCAAAAGTCTTCTCAACCTACATGAGGAGACCAGTACATTAAATGATAAAAAAATAGTTGGGGGACCTTGTTACAGATTTTGCCTTTGGGTCTAGGAGTTTATATTTCTGAGAAAACACATGCAGTGATTGAGTGAGAGAAAGATTCAGGGAAATATTTACAATATGTGTTGTCTGGTGGGTACTCCTTTTCATTATGGAGAGTGCCTAGTATGCGTGAGAAGTATTGTAGGCCAGACAACGCTACTCTTGGTTTCTGGGAAAATATATGTGCTAATTAGCATACTTGCTAGGAAGGTAATTTGCATCTTAAGGTTTATGGGAACGATGAGCCTATCTGAAGCAAGCTAAGCCTTTCTCATGCCAACAGATGTTAGACATGCTAATTTCTCATGACAGATGTACTTCAGAACCTCCTGCTTGAGGTTTTTTTGTTTTGCTTTCCTTTTGTCATCTCGTTTCCCTCTCTCAGCTGTCATCTAGTTGCACTGATTGCATCCCTTTAAATCCCCTCCCATACTGCATCACTTTGCGGTTTATACAACTTCCTGGAGTGTGTGCATGCTGGATACTACAACTGATGCTTCTACAGATAAGTCTGTTCATTTATCTATGTTTTCCTGTTTGCTTGATCATAGGTGACCCTGACTCCCTCCGTATTAAGTGTAGGGAGCCGGTGGTCGTGTCCCCTCACTATTATAGGGTGTTCAGGTTTCATACAGTCGAGGAACGAGGGTATGCAATTATCTACCATAGAGATTCTTGCATAGGCTGAGCAGTAAGGGAGAGAGCTAGGGCTGTTGCAGGGTCACCCTTTGGTTCCTTAGTTTTGGATCAAGTCACTCGGATCTTCATTTGTGTCTTCTAGTTTTCTGTAACACCTTCCGTGACATTATAAACTGCCAAAACCGTCCCAAGCATGGATCCGGTTTCACTTTTGACTGAACACATGCAGGGTCTTTCATTGGAGGTAGCAGATCTCTGTAAAACTGTATTTCAGTTTCAGGTGACTGGTTCAGCTTGCGTTCATGGAGTTTGTTCTGAGCCTAAGATCTCGCTCCCGGATACGTTCTCCAGGGGTAGTGAGAATTTTGTTCGGTTTAGAGAGGCTTCCAAACTCCATTTTCGCCTACTTCCCCATTCCTCTGGTGATGAGGAGCAGAGGGTGGGGATCATCATCTCGCTGCTCAGGGATAACGCTCAGTCTTGGGCCTTTTCACTGCCGGTGGGGGCACGGCCCCTCCGTTCAGTGGATGAATTTTTTTTAGCCCTGGGTCAGATATATGATGATCCGGATCGTATTGCTCTGGCTGAGTCTAGACTACGTCTTTTATGCCAGGGTAAACAGTCCGCAGAGATATACTGTTCAGAATTTCGGAGATGGGCAGCTGATACTGGTTGGAATGATGCTGTACTCCGAAGTCAATTTTGCCATGGTCTTTCAGAAGGATTGAAAGATGCATTTGCCTTTCATGAGAGACCTAACTCCTTGGACTCTGCCATGTCTCGGGCCGTTCGTATTGACAGGCGTCTTAGAGGGAGAGGAGAGATCACTCCTTCCTGTCATACTCACTCCAAGGACAGTACGGCGGTTTCTTTCAGTGCGCAGGGGTCTCAGTCTCTCTCAATCCCCTCTGAGCAGGAGCCAATGCAGCTGGGTTTGCTTGCCTCTGACAATAGAAGATTCAGCTCTCAGAGGAGGGTTTGTTTCTGTTGTGGAGGTATAAATCATTTGGCAAATGTTTGTACCTCTAGGAGATTCAGGCAGTTTTTTGAGAGTAATACAGAAACAAAAAGAAAAAAATCCTCTAAAAACGTTCCATCTGTTACTATTGGCAAGGTTGATGCGGAAATTAAAGGTTTTCCGTTTGCTTGTAGTTCCCGTTTTGTCCTACCTGCCAGGGTGGAGCTAGAGAGCAAGAACATTTTTTGTGAGATTTTTGTAGATAGTGGAGCAGCTGTCAATCTCATTGATAATCAATTTGCTATAACACATGGTTTCCAGGTATGCACTTTGGGAAAGGATATACCTGTTTTTGCTATTGATGCCGCTCCACTTTCTCAGAAATCGTTAAAGGGCATAGTTCACAATATCCGTTTGATTGTGAGTGATACTCATGTTGAGGATGTGTCATGTTTCGTCCTAAGCGGGTTGCCTACTCCTCTGGTGTTGGGGCTACCCTGGCTCACTAAACATAACCCCACCATTGATTGGCAAGCAAGGCAAATAAATGGTTGGAGTGACTTTTGCAGAGAGAATTGCCTCACAACATCTGTTTCAGAGGTTTCTACTAAGACTGTACCATCTTTTCTCTCTGAATTTTTGGATGTGTTTTCTGAGAGTGGTGTTCAGGAGCTGCCCCCTCACAGGGAGTACGATTGCCCTATTAATCTCATCTCAGGCGCCAAGCTGCCTAAATCTCGTTTATACAATCTCTCCCAACCTGAAAGGGTCGCTATGCATGCTTATATCTCTGAGAGCCTGAGAAAGGGACACATACGACCCTCGAAGTCACCTGTTGCCGCTGGTTTTTTCTTTGTTAAGAAAAAAGATGGTTCTTTAAGACCATGTCTGGATTTCAGGGAGCTGAACAGTATCACAATTCGTGACCCTTATCTGCTTCCTCTGATCCTGGATCTATTTAACCAGATTGTTGGGGCTAAAGTTTTTTCCAAGTTGGATCTAAGAGGGGCATACAACCTGGTCAGGGTCAGAGAAGGAGACGAATGGAAGACGGCCTTCAATACCCCTGAGGGCCATTTCGAGAATTTGGTTATGCCTTTTGGTTTGATGAATGCTCCAGCCGTCTTTCAGCATTTTGTGAACAGCATTTTTTATCATTTAATGGGGAAATTTGTACTAGTGTATCTAGATGACATTTTGATTTTTTCTCCTGATTTCAAAACTCATAAGGACCACCTACATCAGGTCTTGCTCATCCTGCGGGAGAATAAATTGTACACTAAACTGGAGAAATGTGTGTTTGCGGTTCCAGAAGTTCAATTTCTGGGGTTTCTTCCCTCCGCTTCTGGTTTTCGCATGGACCGCGAGAAGGTCCGCGCTGTGCTTGAGTGGGAGCTTCCTGAGAATCAGTAGGCGCTGATGCGTTTTTTGGGTTTTGCCAATTATTACAGGAAGTTTATTTTGAATTATTCCTCTGTTGTTAAACCACTCACTGATATGACTAGAAAGGGGGTAGATTTTTCCTCCTGGTTGGTAGAGGCGCGTAAGGCCTTTTCTAGTATCAAGGAGAGTTTTGCTTCCGCTCCCATCTTGGTACAACCTGATATCTCTCTGCCCTTCATAGTTGAGGTGGACGCTTCTGAGGTGGGTGTGGGTGCGGTCTTGTCTCAGGGTCCCTCTCCTGCCAAATGGCGACCGTGTGCCTTTTTCTCGAAGAAACTCTCCTCCGCAGAGAGAAATTACGATGTGGGAGATAGGGAGTTGTTGGCCATCAAGTTAGCTTTTGAGGAATGGCGCCATTGGCTAGAGGGAGCCAGACACCCTATTACCGTGTTTACCGACCATAAGAATCTTGCCTACTTGGAGTCAGCCAAGCGTCTGAATCCGAGACAGGCCAGATGGTCTTTGTTCTTTTCAAGGTTTAATTTTGTTGTCACGTTCCGCCCTGGGGTTAAGAATGTGAAGGCGGATGCCCTGTCACGTTGTTTTCCGGGAGGTGGGAATTTTGAAGACCCGGGTCCCATTTTGGCTGAAGGTGTGGTGGTCTCTGCTCTTTATCCTGAATTGGAGGCAGAGGTTCAGGCAGCCCAGGCAGAGGCTCCTGATCTTTGTCCTCCTGGGAGGTTGTTTGTGCCTCTCGCTTTAAGACACAAGGTTTTTAAGGAGTACCACGATACTGTCCTTGCTGGGCACCCGGGGGGTAGAGCCACAGTGGATCTCATCGCTCGGAGATTCTGGTGGCCGGCGCTTCGTAAGTCGGTTGAGGGTTTTGTGGCAGCCTGCGAGACCTGCGCTCGTGCCAAAGTCCCTCATTCACGGCCATCAGGTCCTCTCCTCCCATTACCCATTCCTTCCCGTCCTTGGACACATCTGTCCATGGACTTCATTACGGACCTACCTCGTTCCTCATGGAAGACTGTGATTCTGGTGGTGGTGCATTAGCAAAATGGCGCATTTCATTCCTTTTCCTGGGTTGCCCAATGCTAAGACGCTGGCGCAGGCATTTATTGATCACATTGTCAAATTGCATGGTATTCCTTCAGACATAGTCTCTGATAGGGGCACGCAGTTTGTTTCCAGATTCTGGAAGGCTTTCTGTTCTCGCTTGGGGGTTCGGTTGTCATTCTCTTCTGCTTTCCACCCACAGTCGAATGGCCAGACGGAGCGCGTCAATCAGAATCTGGAGACATATCTGCGCCGTTTTGTGGCGGAGAATCAGGAGGATTGGTGTTCTTTTCTCTCCCTTGCTGAGTTTGCTTTAAATAACCGTCGTCAGGAGTCCTCTGATAGGTCACCATTTTTTAGTGCATATGGGTTTCATCCGCAGTTTGGGACATTCTCTGGAGAGGGGTCTTCTGGTTTACCTGATGAGGAGAGATTCTCCTCGTCTTTGTCATCTATTTGGCAAAAGATTCAGGATAATCTAAAGAGCATGAGTGAGAGATATAAGCGTGTGGCGGATAAGAGACGTGTGCCTGGTCCGGACCTGAATGTTGGTGATCTGGTGTGGTTGTCTACTAAGAATATCAAATTGAAGGTTCCCTCCTGGAAGTTGGGTCCTAAGTTTATTGGGCCTTACAAAATCTTGTCCGTCATCAATCCTTTTGCCTACCGTCTTGATCTTCCTCAGACTTGGAAGATTCATAATGTTTTTCATAAGTCCCTATTAAAACCTTATGTCCAACCCATTGTACCCTCCTCTTTGCCTCCTCCTACGATTGTGGTTGATGGTAATCTTGAATTTCAGGTCTCTGGGATTGTGGATTCTCGTGTTGTCCGCGGTTCTCTCCAGTACCTCGTTCATTGGAAGGGTTATGGTCCTGAGGAGAGGATGTGGGTCCCAGTGACGGACATTAAGGCCACTCGTCTCATCAGGGCTTTCCATAGGTCCCATCCTGAGAAGGTGGGCTCTGAGTGTCCGCAGTCCACTCGTAGAGGGAGGGGTACTGTCACCCCCAGACATCTGAGAAGCTCTGACAGATGTAGTTCAGAACCTCCTGCTTGAGGTTCTTTTGTTTTGCTTTCGTTTTGTCATCTCATTTCCCTCTCTCAGCTGTCATCTAGTTGCACTGATTGCATCCCTTTAAATCCCCTCCCATACTGCATCACTTTGCGGTTTATACAACTTCCTGGAGTGTGTGCATGCTGGATGCTACAACTGATGCTTCTACAGATAAGTCTGTTCATTTATCTATGTTTTCCTGTTTGTTGACCCTGACTCCCTCCGTATTAAGTGTAGGGAGCCGGTGGTCGTGTCCCCTCACTATTATAGGGTGTTCAGGTTTCATACAGTCGAGGAACGAGGGTATGCAATTATCTACCATAGAGATTCTTGCATAGGCTGAGCAGTAAGGGAGAGAGCTAGGGCTGTTGCAGAGTCACCCTTTGGTTCCTTAGTTTTGGATCAAGTCACTCGAATCTTCATTTGTGTCTTCTAGTTTTCTGTAACACCTTTCGTGACAAATTTACATATATGTATCCCAAAGAACCAAGAGAGGCGTTGGACACTTCACATATACAAGACAGTCTCCTAATAAAAATAGTACCCACCCAGAAGCCTCCGCAAGGCCTCTCAGGTAGAAAAAAATAAAAAAGAAAAGCAACTCTGTCTGCTCTGCTCTGAAAAAGGCTCCTTGTCTTGTTTGTAGAGGTGGTGCAGTGTAATTACAGTTGCTCGTTCTATTCCATGTGCTTCTGAATCCATGTGGCTATGCTGCAAAAGACAGGACATATCCTATACTCTGCTGCAACATGCGGAGCACGGACCCATTGAAGTCAATGAGTCCGTACCATGATGCTGCATGCATGCAGCTGGTATCAGTGTTTTGCACATACGTGGTTTGCGGACTGCAAAACATGTATGGTCATGTGAATGCCCCCTAAAGCATATATTTCCTTTGAGCTTTACTCACAGTAAATATGATTGTTACATTTTTGTGATAATACACACGTTACATACAATTATGCTACACAGAGAATGTACAGTATGTACTCTGTAAGTATGGCACAACTTCAACAGCCCTAAGACACCACAACAAATGCTGCCAGTTCTTGCATTCACTAAGGAAATTATATAATGTGATAGGCTAATAACAGCAATCTGCCTCCAAGTCCCTCATTGAGTCTTGTTCATTTAAAGGGAAAATTTTGTACACAAAGCCACCCCCACAAACTGTTTATACTCTGGGAGAGATAACAGATGCCTCCAATTTCAGACATCAGATACAAGTGGAAGGTTTTGGCAACAGAAATGAAATTAGCCCCTAAGCACACAATGCCATTTCCAAACACCATATGGTCTTTCAACTGTTTTCTCCTCTGGGACGAGTTCAGGTGCTTTTTTTTTTTCATTTTAAAAACATCCAAACATGAATTTAGGAAATAAGATAATAAATCACGAACATAGGCTTGTTCTCGTTTGCTTTGCCGTTGTTTTAAAGGAAATGTATTCATTCTTTTTTGTATTTATAAACAGATAACGATGCATATTCTTTTTTGTCCAGATAAAGATAGGTGATTCCAGTTCTCCATGGAAAAATAAAAATAATATTTATTTCAAAGCATATTAAAAAGATAGGTGAGTGCACCCCAGCGGCTTACGCGCTTCAAGCTGATTATGGCTCTTAATCGTAGCATGAACATCAAACATGGCAAGGAGACATACAAAAGGGCAAGCTCAAAGTTAGTATCGAAGAACATTTACAAGTGACCAATCCTCAAGGACAACAATTGAATAGATATCTGTTAGGAGCATCTAAATACTTCAAGGATTGCCATAGTGGCAACTTGAGTTCACGCAGGGTCACAGCAATATAGAAAGTGAGCCGCCCAATTAGGGAAGGTGACTGGAGAAATAAGTGTCTTACACAAGAGTCTATTAGATCTTAAAATTAAACACAATGTATTGAAATTGAAAACTGGTCTTATCTACTGTATATTGTTTTAATTTGTTATACCTGTGATGCAGTTTTTATGGCTAACATCTTGATTCTGCTCATATGTGACGCCATTCAGGGGGCTGTTCTTGTTTAAGTAGTTGTCCCGCTAATAATAATCTACAGTTTTCAAACCAGCACCCGGATCAGAATATTTTTGCAATTGCATGTAATAAAAAATGCATAAAAAAAAATATAGCTCCACCTGCTGTTTGATCTTTTTTTTATTTCTCTGTCCTCCTCACTGAGATGAAGCACATGCTCATTCTCATCCTTCATTGGGGCTTGCCTTCTACGGAAGCCTGTGAAATCCAGCCCCTTAGGCTGGGTCTCACAGGCAGGCTGTCAGCATAAAAGCTGACAGCCAATGCATTACAATACAGGTTGTATTGTAATGCATTGCAGAGGGGATCAGACCCCAGAGTGGAAAAAAAATAAAAAGTTTTTAATAAAGTTAAAAAAGTGTTTTTCATAATAAAAAAATAAAGTTTCAAGTAAAAAAAATAATAAAATCCCAAAATAAAATTGTAAAAAAAAATGGAAAAAAGAAAAGAAAACCGGACATATGGGGTATGGAGAAAATATGGAGAAAAATGCTTTATTATGTAAAACTGTAAAAACAATCAAAAAACAGTAGACATATTTGGTATTGTCGCATCCGTAATAACCTGCTCTATAAAAATAGCACATGATCTATTCTGTCAGATGAACCTTGAAAATAAACTAAAAATTAAAACGGTGCCGAAACAGCTATTTTTTGTTACCTTGCCTCACAAAAAGTGCAATATAGAGCAACCAAAAATCATATGTACCCTAAAATAGAACTAACAAAACTGACACCTTATCCCGTAGTTTCCAAAATGGGGTCATTTTTTTGGAGTTTCTACTCTAGGGGTGCATCAGGGGGTCTTCAAATGTGACATGGCAACTTAAAATGATCCCAGTGAGATCTGCCTTCCAAAAACCATATGGCGTTCCATTCCTTCTGCGCCCTTCCGTGTGCCCGTACAGCAGTTTACAACCACATATGCAGTGTTTCTGTAAACTACCAGAATCAGGGTAATAAATATTGAATTTTGTTTGGCTGTTGACCCTTGCTTTGTTATTTGAAAAAATTTATTAAAATGGAAAATCTGCCAAAAAAGTGAAATTCTGAAATGTAATCTACATTTTTCTTTAATTCTTGTGGAACACCTAAAGGGTTAACAAAGTTTGTAAAATCAGTTTTGAATACCTTGAGGGGTGCAGCTTCTAAGATGGGGCCATTTATGGGTGTTTTCTATTATGTCATCCCCACAAAGTGACTTCAGACCTGAACTGGTCCTTAAAAATTGGGTTTTGGAAATTTTCTTAAAAATGTTAAGATTTGTTTCTAAACTTTAAAGCCTTCTAACGTCCCAAAAAAAGAAAGTATAATTTACAAAATGATCCAAACATGAATTAGACATATGGTAAATCTAAAGAAATAACTATTTTAGGAGGTATCACTATCTGTTTTAAAAGCAGAGAAATAGAAATTTAGAAAATTGCAAATTTTTGGTAAATTTTGTATTTTTTTTCATAAGTAAAAATGAATTATTTTGACTCAAATTTACCACTGTCATGAAGTACAATATGTGACGAGAAAACAATCTCAGAATGGCTTGGATAAGTAAAGCGTTTTAATGTTATCACCACATAAAGTGACACATGTCAGATTTGCAAAAAAAATGGCCTGGTCCTTAAGGTGAAAAATGGCAGGGTCCTGAAGGGGTAATCTGACTATAGAATCTCACTTTTTAATATTCAAATGAAATGGAGTCTTGGTAGCCCACAAACTACAGGAGGCATCTCCTTGGTAATACAGTGGTCCCTCAAGTTACAATATTAATTGGTTCCAGGACGACCATTGTATGTTGAGACTATTGCAGTAAGCGCTTGTCTTGCTAAATTTCCCCAATAGTATCTATAAAAGTAGATAACAGTGCAGCTCTGCAACATAACAGTGTCGACTCCCATAACAAAGTCCACATCTGTGAATATCACAACAAATATTTAATAATGTGAGAAAAATATGGGATTGTCCCATAAATAAATTGTAATCTAAGCCTTCAGATCATGCAAAACATAGTAAACATCAGTTGGAATATATTTTTTTAATAATTTCCCCATCATCTACATATTGCTGTCACATACTTGTTATGGTGCCCCTTGTTCTTTTTTTACACTCTCATAACATCCATCTTACGTGTCCAGTGCTGGTGGTCACACATGCTCAGTAGCTCAGTTTCGCCACCCAGATCCTTCCAATAAGAGCCATAGAAAGAGTTTCTTGTCATGGGCACTGGACATGGAATTTATTATTTGATTTGTGCTGCATCCATTTTTTGCACCAAAATTTGCTACTTTTTGGGATTTTCTACAGCCTCTTGCCTCTTTTGAAAAGTGAGTGGGAAAGTGGACATTGCTACAATGTTAATTAATGTAAGTGTATACCAGATTTATCAACTGCAACTTTTTAAAAAGTTGCAAAAAAAGCATACACTAATTTGAATAATGACTCTACACAAAAGTGTTCTTTGTAAAGTTGCACTAAATGTATTTGCCTAATTTATTCAGCAAAAAATGATAAATTTGGAGTAAATTATGCCAATGCAGAATAAAGCAAAACTGACTACAAAACTTCCCCTTGTGATAAATTTCTCCCTTTTGAATGTAAAAGCAATAGAGGTGAGCGACTCAAATCTGAAATTTGGTAATTCAACTATAATTTTTTAAAAAAAATGAGATTAGTTAGAATCAGAATTGCATGTAATTTAATTGGGGTGAATCAAGGAGAGAGAGAATATCCAGGCAAACTTGTGATTCAGATACAATATATTCATGCCCGAATCGAATCGGAAGGGAAATTCGGCCGAATCAGGCTCCAAAGAGCAATATTTTTAAAAAGCATTTTTCTAAATTTATAAATAATAATGCCTGATCTGACAGAGATATTTCATATTTCATCATGGGACAACCCCTTTAATGCTATTTCACCATTATCTCAATACAAGTTTTAGCCACAGAAAAAATTCTGCCAGTCAATAAATATCCCCCGTCAGTCATTTGTAATGTTAGCACAGCTAATAATTAATATGAGTCTCAGCCATCACTTGTCTGCTGTCGGCACCATTCACACAATCAATCAAATCCGCTCGTGACAGATTCCAGTGCACCTGTGCTCTATTTATGGAGCTAGCAGTAAATAATTTGACGTTTTCCTACAGAAAACTCTATATGAGTAAACCCCGGCACATTCTGAGATATTTTAACAAAGAGGTATAATGGATTATTTTAGAAGCAGAATAAATTAACAGTTACAGTAGATAGAAGTCACAAAACCATCTTTCTGGGTGTTGGTGGTACATCAGAAATGGTTCACATGCTTCGGCAGGGGTGCATCACCAACGAGGCGAGGCGATTTCTTCAGGCATCACCAGGTAGGGACAAGTGGGGGGCAGCGGAAAGGCCTTGGCCAAAGAGTGCTTTCATTGTGGAAGCATTTATCTCTGCATATTCAACTGTATCGCTACATTAACCAGTATATTTTGTAGCACTATATGTAATGTTTTCCAAGTATGCCTTCAACAGTAAGGCTGGAGGGAAGGGGTTAGGTTAAGAATTTGGTATGGGGGGGGGGCATCATTTCAGTTTTTGCCTCAGGCAGCAGAAAGGCTAGATGCACCCCTGTGCTTCAGCAACTATGATTGCCAAGTATTTTTATTCTACCCATGGTAGGTCTTAGGGTTTTGTCTTCTGTGACCTGTAAGGGGTACCACTGGCAATGATAGCCTGGACATCTGATTGGACCACTGATCATACACCTGGTTCCCAAACCTATGGGAAAGCTGTTGTACTGGATGTGCCTACACTCCCTACTTTATTGAATGGAAAGTGTTATGTATTTGGGTCTTAGGTAATGTTATTTTGGCAATGCATGCTATGGCTATTTGCACACTGTATTATGGTATTATTTGGGTGCTATATGGTACACCATAAGTTAGGGAAGTCAAAGGCAAGTACTGTATAGGTCAACAGTCAATTATGTGGCATCTATGTAATCATACTGCTTCTTTAGTGTATCTAAATGCTATATGGTCATTGGTGTTTAGGAGGAGTGCATACAGTGCTGCCCATAATTATTCATACCCCTGGCAAATTTTGACTTAAAGTTACTTTTATTCAACCAGCAAGTAATTTTTTGACGGAAAATGACATACTGTAGGTGTCTCCCAAAAGATAATAAGACGATGTACAAGAGGCATTATTGTGGAAAAAAAACATTTCTCAGCTTTTATTTACATTTGAGCAAAGTGTCCAGTTGGCGTAAAAAGGGAGAAGCCTTCAACCCAAAGAACACCATCCCCACTGTCAAACATAGTGGTGGGAACCTAATGCTTTGGGGGGGGTTTTCAGCCAATGGACCAGGGAACCTAATCACAGTAAACGGCACCATGAAAAAAGAGCAATACATGAGGATTCTCAACGACAACATCAGGCAGTCTGCAGAGAAACTTGGCCTTGGGCACAAGTGGACATTTCAGCATGACAATGACCCAAAACACACAGCAAAAGTGGTGAAGAAATGGTTAGCAGACAACAACATTAACGTTTTGGAGTGGCCCAGCCAGAGTCCAGACTTGAATCCAATTGAGAATCTGTGGAGGGAGCTAAAGATCAGGGTGATGGCAAGAAGACCCTTCAACCTGAAAGATTTGGAGCTCATTGCTAAAGATGAATGGGCAAAAATACCTGTGGAGACATGCAAAAAGCTGGTCTGCAATTATAGGAAGCGTTTGATTGCTGTAATAGCCAATAAAGGCTTTTCTATTGATTATTGAGAAGGGTATGAATAATTTTGAACTGGACACTTTTTGCTCAAATGTAAATAAAAGCTGAGAAATGTTTTTTTTTTACACAATAATGCCTCTTGTACATCGTCTTTTTATCTTTCTTTAGACACCTATGTCATTTCCCGTCAAACAATTACTTGCTGGTTGAATAAAAGTAACTTTAAGTCAAAATTTGCCAGGGGTACGAATAATTATGGGCAGCACTGTAGGTACAAATTCTGCACAGGAGTCCATTAGCTTCAAACTATGCCTCTACCGTCAGAGGTTTGTGATAAATGCCTTCATAAGCTTATGGTCCTTGGTGGTGAATTCCTGGACTAATTCTTAAAACTTTAATCATGACCCATATTTGTTTAATCCTTCACTGAACTATAACTACTGCAGACCCATCCTGACCTGTAACCCTGTGGATTACCCATACTCCAGAGCACTCTCCTAAACTTCAGACTGAATTCTGCTTTGAATACTTTGCTTCGCTCAACACTAGAGTAACATATAAAATAGTGAAAAAAAGTATTGTCTATCTTTTCTCTATGGAGCCACAGTCCATAAGATCAGGATTCATTAACCAAATTGTACCACCTAAAAATCTGGTTGTGACTGCACTAAACTTTACTATTCCATGCATTTCATACTGAATGTAGAAGAGTCAACAGTGGCATGGAGGAAACAAAACAGCGGACTCTTTATCACTATAGGCTGGTTTTAACCCTTTCTACTCCAAAGGTTTTTTCATTTTTGCTTTTTCGTTTTGCGCTCCCTGCCTTTCCAGAGCCACAAGTTTTTTATTGGAATTAGGAAAAAAAGCAATTCCACCACAGTTTTTTACGTGTTTTTTATTTACGACGTTGAGTATGTGATAAAACTGACCAGTTACTTTCATTCTCTAGGTCAGTACTAATCTGACGATACCCTATATGTGTAGTTTTTCTTGCGTTTTGAAAGTGATAAAATAATAAAAACCTAGTCGTTTTTCTGACCACTATAACTTTTTTGTAGTTATGTGTATGGAGCTGGGGGGGACTAATTTTTTGCAGAGCGATCAATACTTTTCATTTATACTATTATGGGGTGTGTATGACTTTTTGATCAATTTTTTATTGTTTGTTGGAAATTAATTGTTGATTCAGCCATTTTGACATTATTTTCCATTGTGGTGTTTGCCTTATGGGGAAAATATTTTTAATTATTTTTATAGAATGGGCGTTTTTACACGTTTTACAATAACAATAACAAGCAATCACTAGATTGCTATTCTCATAGACTTCAATGCATTTACTAGTTTCCTGTTGAGCCTGCTACAGGCAGAGGCTCCATAAAAAAAACACTATGCAGCAGCCTCCTGTCATTCTCAATGACAGGGGGTGCTGCATACACGCTCCGGCTCCTCCGATCACTGCCGGAGGAAGCTGGAGCATACCCGGAAGAGAGCACTTACATGTTTTTACGTGCTCAGATACTGAAGGATTAAATGTCCGCGACCAGCATTATAGCCAGTTGCGGACATGAGCCGCGGGTGTCTGCCGTATGAAACAGCAGGCACCTCACGGCTATGGTGCCTGCTCGGCTCCAAAGCCAGCACCATCTTTAAAGACCCAACCAGCACAAATAAAATAATTTATACGGGTTGGACATGGTGTAAAATAGGAGAACTCATACTTATCCTTATCCTCGCCACTGCTGCTTCTGCAGAGCCAGGGTCCTCACGGCTCTCCATTTCCTGTTCCTGTCTCAAAATGACAGGAAGTGTCTGGGATTGGTACTCAGCCAAAGACAGGCTAAGGTGGGTCATCACTACAGCCAGTGATTTGCTGAGCAGCATTCCTGCTGTGTGGAGACATCTGCAGGAACTGTAGAGCAGCAGGGATCCGGACATCATTGTTGCAGCAGCGGCAGGAGATGGGCAATGTAAGTATTGGCTCTGTAATTTCACCATGTGCAGCCCGGGAAAAAGGTTTTTCCTTAAAGGGGTTCTCTGGAAATTAAGAAAATAAAATTACTAAAAATAATAATGGCTTGTTTTGCCTAGGGAGCAATCATTAGGAGAAATAAAATGGCCGCTGTCCCATCAGTACGCACAAAACCTGTCCTAATCACACAGCAGGACAAGTTACTTCACAACACTGAGCTAAATAGCTACCACATCCTCCTCCCTGCTCTTACTGTCAAGGATTATGATCCTGAATACGGCTGATAAGATCTTCAGCTAAATCTCTGTATGAATGGAGTTCATGAGAAGACATGAAGTACAGAGATGAGGTTGGAATGTGGCAATTAGCAGCAGCACTTGTATGCAGTCTCCATTACCACAGCAACACATTACCACATTCTGTCCTGTCCGTCCTCTCTGTACTTCATGTCTCCTCATAAACTCCATTCCCACAGAGATTCAGCGGAAGATCTTATCAGCAGTATTCAGGATCATAATCCCTGACAAGTACAGCAAAGAGGAGGATGAGGCAGCTCTTTAGCTCAGAGTTGTCCTGCTGTGTGACTTATCCTGCTGTGTGATTAGGACAAGTTTTGTGTGTCCTAATAGAACGGTGACCATTTTATTTCTCCTAATGATTGCTCCCTAGACAAAACGAGCCATTACAACTAATGAGCTGCAAATAGGCCATGTGACCGATGAACGAAGCGTCACTAACCTACGGTAGAAAAGCTACAACACTCACCAGAGTGCCATTGTATCTACTAACAGCTTATCGGCAGAAAGGCCAGGAGTTCAACCCCCGCCAATCAGATCTTGATGGCCTACCCTGAGACTAGGTCATCAATATTTTACTCCTGGAAAGCAATGTTAAGTACGGATAGGTTAACCGTCATCCATGTCAATTCAAGTCAATATAATGAGCCTACAAAGCAATTCCGCCACAGTTTTTATGTGTTTTTTATTTACGACGTCGAGTATGTGATAAAACTGACCAGTTACTTTTATTCTCTAGGTCAGTACTAATCCGATGATACCCTATATGTGTAGTTTTTCTTGTGTTTCGATAGTGATAAAATAATAAAAACCTTGAAAAAAATCTGTTTTATTTTTTTGTCGTTTTTCTAACCACTATAACTTTATTGTTGTTATGTGTATGGAGCTGGGGGGAAGGCTTATTTTTTGCAGAGCGATCTATACTTTTCATTTATTCTATTCTGGGACTCCAACATTTTTCTGCTCTAGATATTAAAACTATGGCTAATTATGTAGTGGATATACAAGAAAAAAAGGCAAATGGAGTGCCAAAGTATAGATAAATATAAATAAATAAATAAATTCAAGTGTGGCAGGAGATGATGTTGACAAAAGCCATCACTACTTTAGGTTTTAAGAGGCTTAGAGTGCCACCCCATAAACAATCCAGACGGAAAGTACGCGTGGAGAGGTGTCAGAGATAGATCAATTAGAAGACATATATGTGGTAAAAAGCCACATGGATAGATAATGTAAATAAAAAGAATTAGCACACACTTTGTGGTGATAAAATGAATGATGGACAACTACTGTGGTCTTTAATAAAGTAAAATACACACAAACTTGTGTGTTACTCACGTCACCAGGGACACCAGACCCTCCCTCGCCGAGATCACCTGTAGAGTGGTGGTCACTTCGTTATCCTATTGATAAATGACCCAGAGGACTTCTCAAGTGATATGAGATGACCTTTTATTTGAAGATAGCTCGACGCGTTTCGGGGCTGTCATAAACCCCTTCCTCAGGAGCAAAACATGGTGCACATACATTCACAATATTTTATACACAACCCACACATGAAACCAGCCATATGCAGCCATAATTTAAGATAAAACCCTTCAAAACCATGTACATCTGATAGAGCTGGAAGCTTTCATAAGAATGTTACTAAGTTCATGAGTTTAGATTTTGTAACAAATATAATTGGAACATACAATCTAACTGATTGCAAAACAATTAATTAGGCTTTTACTGCAGGTGTCATTATAACTATTGCTGTCAATGGATAATTTTAGTAAGGATATGAAACATAGTTGTCAACACAAGGAATCAAAATTTTAATAGAAATGCATTAAGACGTCAATCACAGAGCAGGGCAAACAGGCCTCAGAGCAGTTACATAAACTGATGTAACTCTCAGTACTTAGAAATTATCCTAAAAGGGGTTGACTGGCTTGTGTGAACTACTGTAGACTTGATTTCTGACCACTTATAATGTCTCATTGACCTAATTTTTCCCCTTCTGTGTCTTGTCCTCGGGATAGGTATTGAATATCAAATTGGTTGGGGTCTGAGTTACAGCACTCCCGCACAACAGTTGTTTGAACAGGCTGGAGTTCCTGTCTCAATATGGCAGGAAATGGCTGGAATTGCTACTTAACCAATTACAGGCTAAGATGGGTCATCACTGCCACCAGTAAGTTGCTGAGCTGCAGTGAGTAGCTATGAGTGAACCGATTCTAAATTGGCATGATAGGGATCAGTGAGGCCCTTTGAAGTTCGCCCGCACCCACTGTCCCTACCTTCTTGCACGTTCCGTCCTAGATGGTTGCCCACAACTGGACAATGGTCCCTTCCTTACCAAATGCAGGGGTCTACAGGGAAAAATACAAAGACAAAATAACGAATGTAGTGACAGATACACAGAGCAGGTTATCGACTCGATGGATCGGATAACCAGAATAGAACCAAACTGAATATAGCAGAGTGGTACAGGCCTAAGTCAATACCAGGAGAATCCTATCTAAAACCAAATCGCAAAGTGGAAAACAAAAATGTGCCAAGCCAGGAGGTCAAAACTAGGAAGTCTCGTCAGGTACAAATTGCTAGGCAAAAGGGATAGTAGTCAGAAATATGACGAGGTCCAAAATCCAGAGGTTAAAAATGCAATATAGCAGTGTACATGATGAGTAACACTTTAATCATAGGCAACTGTGGCCAGCAGTTGACTGTTTAAATAGGGAGATCACATGGAACGTCCGAGTCACATGACCCACGACGCTGGACGTCCCGATGTCACTCCTGACTGGCTGGCTCTCCAGCACACAGAGGCTGGCCAGCTTATCATGGCGACGAGATGCCAGCTACTCTGTTCGCTGGACAGTGAGCCTGCTGGTTACAATAGGAAAGGAGCAGAGATGGCGGTGGCGCTGCAAAACTGTGGAGCGCGCCTTTTAGCCAGTTGGAAGAGTGATATAAATTGATCAGATTTGTTATGAATTTCAAAAAATTCTTCTTCCAAGCATAACCGAAGTTTTAGCAATCTGATTCAGATGAATTGCGCAAAATGATGCCTGCCATTTTACATTTCTAACCTAAGGGCTCTTAACACTTGCGTTGTCCGGATCCGGCGTGTACTCCATTTGCCGGAATTACACGCCGGATCCGGAAAAACGCAAGTGAACTGAAAGCATTTGAAGACGGATCCGTCTTCAAAATGCGTTCAGTGTTACTATGGCAGCCAGGACGCTATTAAAGTCCTGGCTGCCATAGTAGTAGTGGGGAGCGGGGGAGCAGTATACTTACAGTCCGTGCGGCTCCCGGGGCGCTCCAGAATGACGTCAGAGCGCCCCATGCGCATGGATGACGTGTCCATGCGATCACGTCATCCATGCGCGTGGGTCGCCCTGACGTCACTCTGGAGCGCCCGGGGAGCCGCACGGACGGTAAGTATGCTGCTCCCCCGCTCCCCACTACACTTTACCATGGCTGCCAGGACTTTAGCGTCTTGGCAGCCATGGTGACCATTCAGAAAAAGCTAAACGTCGGATCCGGCAATGCGCCGAAATGACGTTTAGCTTAAGGCCGGATCCGGATTAATGCCTTTCAATGGGCATTAATTCCGGATCCGGCCTTGCAGCAAGTGTTCAGGATTTTTGGCCGGAGCAAAAAGCGCAGCATGCTGCGGTATTTTCTCCGGCCAAAAAAACGTTCCGGTCCGGAACTGAAGACATCCTGATGCATCCTGAACGGATTTCTCTCCATTCAGAATGCATTAGGATAAAACTGATCAGGATTCTTCCGGCATAGAGCCCCGACGACGGAACTCTATGCCGGAAGACAATAACGCAGGTGTGAAAGGGTTATTCAGTACACTTCTGAAGGAAAAAGGGCAGGGAAGATGCATGACCCCGATCGGGGTCAGCAGGTTTACCTGCAAGGCCTTGCAGTCAGCCTGGCTACCAATCAGGAGGGAGAATACTGGCTGGTCTATGAAGCACCATGGCAGTTCCCAAGCTGAGCTCAGCCACTGCTGTGATAAGATGTGTCTGTAACAAACACAGCAATTACACACACAAGTCAGTCATTTTAGGGTCTTAAAGGGACAGTGTTAGGCATAGGAAAGATATATATTAGTTAGGCAAATCGAATTACTTGATAGAAAGTCGAGCTTTATCTTTAGGGACAGAATAGGGAGTGTTAGGCCTCTTTCACACATTGTAATGCGTTTTTCACTCGCGTGAGAAAAATCGCGCATGTTTGGTACCCAAACCCGAACTTCTTCACAGAAGTTCGGGCTTGGGATCGGTGTTCTGTAGATTGTATTATTTTCCCTTATAACATGGTTATAAGGGAAAATAATAGCATTCTGAATACAGAATGCATAATAAAATAGCGCTGGAGGGGTTAAAAAAAATTTAAAAATTTTTAGCTCACATTAGTCCACTTGATCGCGGCCCGGCATCTCCTTCTGTCTCCTTTACTGAACAGGACCTGTGGTGAGCATTCATTACAGGTCAAGGACCTTTGATGACATCACTCCGGTCATCACATGATCCATCACCATGGTAAAAGATCATGTGACGTACCATGTGATGACCGGAGTGACATCATCAAAGGTCCTGTTGCTGCACAGAGATCCGATGAAGACAGAAGGAGATGCCGGGCTACGCGATCAAGTGGACTAAGGTGAGTTAAATTATTTTTTATTTTTTTTTAACCCCTCCAGCGCTGTTTTACTATGCATTCTGTATTCATTCTGTATAACCATGTTATAAGTGAAAATAATAATGATCGGGTCTCCATCCCGATCGTCTCCTATGAACCGTGCGTGAAAATCACACCGTATCCACACTTGCTTGCGGATGCTTGCGATTTTCACGCAACTCCATTCATTTCTATGGGGCCTGCGTTACGTGAAAAACGCACAAAGAGGAGCATGCTGTGATTTTCACGCAACGCACAAGTGATGCGTGAAAATCACCGCTCATGTGAACAGCCCCATAGAAATGAATGGGTCGGTATTCAGTGCGGGTGCAATGCGTTCACCTCCTGCATCGCATCCGCGCGGAATACTCGCTCGTGTGAAAGGGGCCTTAGTGTTGTGTTACAGTTATAGCTGGAGCTGTTCACATACAGACTGTGTGGCACTGCACAAGACATGAGCTATTACAGAGACCACACTCTTTTTTCATGTGCAGAAGCCAGCTTTTTTCACCAAAAAGCCTGTTGCAAATCTTCTATAGTTGATAAATGTTCAAATAAGTGTATTTTAGTGCATCAACAGCAGCAAATATCTTGGTCCTGTGGGCTGCACCAAATGGAACCTATTTTACCAAAAACGTACTGCAAAGCTTCTACAGTTTACAAATAAATGTATTTTACTGAGTCGTCAGCCAGGTACCATGTGTATAAATACAGGCAGGGATCTGCCCCCAATAAGGGACAATTTTTGAAATGGTTTTTTATTTTTATTAAACAAAACAAATCAAACGGTGCAGTATGGGAATCTGTCACCTGGTTTGACCATATAAAGCTGTCACCATTGCCATGTTTAATAAAAATACCTTATTTCCTGCAGTGGTCTTCTTTCTTCTTTTCATGCTTTCATTTTGCTAAAAAAGCGATTTTCGTATTATGCAAATGAACCTTGAAGGTGCCCAGAGGGGCGTTATTTATCAGCCTTTGAACCCAGTAACGCCCCCCTGCAGTAGCTAGACCACCTTAATTTAGAGCCCAAGCACGCCTCATCGTTATGCAGTATCGTCCCACAGCCTAGTTTAACGGCGCCGACCCCCTCTGCTACGTCAACTAATTCATTCAAGCCACGCACCTGAAATCTTCAATTCGTCCGTCTGAAATTTTGCGCAGGCGCAGTACCGTCTACTGCCTGTGCCTGTGCGATCCAATAGCTCCTGAGGCAACAGCGATAAGAAGACGTCACTGGGCTCGGCGCATGCTCAGTGACACTTTTGAGGCTGTTGCCCTCCGGAGTGGTTGGATCGCGCAGGCAGTAGGCGGTACTGCTCCTGCGCAAGATTTCAGATGGACGAATTGAAGAGTCCAGGTGCGTGGCTTGAATGAATTAGTTCTTACCCTAGGTGTCAGTGGTGAGGACTAGTGCTCCCACCGCCCTACTCACTACCTAGGGCTTCTTCCAGGGTAAGTCAGGGACGAGGCACGTGATCGGCGTACTGGTGAGCAACCCGTCTAGGGACGTCAGGGTAGCCAGGTGCCAGTGCTAGGTGAGTTAGGGGTCACCACTCCTCCCTCTCCCTTGTGTTAGGGCACCCGGTTTCCTTTCACTCTGCGCCGCACTGGTACCTGCCATACCAGACGTGATATTATATCTGGCCCTTATTTTGAAAAAAAAAATTATTTTATTTTTTAAGATCCACTATTGATCCTATTGCTGCTTTGGCAAAGCAGCTGCAAGGTCTGTCTCTTGAAGTGAAAGAATTGAAGGCGTTGGTCCTTCAGCAGCAGCAACTGCAGCAATCCTTGAGCCCAGTGGTTGCCATGGGTAGCAAGGTTAATCCGGAACCTAAGGTTGCTCTCCCTGACAGATTTTCTGGAGGAAGAGACAAATTTGTGGTGTTCCATGAAGCCTGTAAATTGTATTTCAGGCTGCGCCCAAATTCCTCAGGTAATCAGGAACAGCCAGTGGGGGTTGTTATCTCTCTTCTTCAAAAGGACCCTCAATCTTGGGCTTTTTTTCGCTGCCAACTGGTACCTATGCCCTCTGGTGGGTAGAGGGGTTTTATGAGGCCCTGGGTCTCATATATAATGTCCAGATTACGGCGGCTTCAGCAGGTAGATCGGTCAGCAGAGGTTTATTGTTCTGAATTTCGAAGTTGGGCCACGGATACTAAGTGGAATAAGGGTACTTTCACACCAGCGTTAAACTTTTCTGGTATTGAGTTCCGTCCTAGGTGCTCAATAGCGGGAATAAACTGATCAGTTTTATCCTAATGCTTTCTGAATGGAGAGTATTCCGTTCAGTATGCATCAGGATGTCTTCAGTTCAGTCGCTGTCCAGTTTTTGGACTGAGAAAATACTTGCCGGAATGCCGGAGACGGCATTATTTTACATTGAAATGCATTAATGCCGGAACCGTCCCCAAGTGTTCCGGCAAAACAGATCCAGTTTTTCGGTCTGCGCAGACCTTTAAAAATGTGAAAAAGATAAATACCGGATCCGGTATTCCAATGCATTTGTGAGACGGATCCGCATCCGTTTGCATACAGATTGCCGGATCCAGCAGGCAGTTCCGGTGACGGACCTGCCTGCCGGAATCCAGAGTGTGAAAGTAACCTGACCCGGCTCTCAGGAGTCCGTTTTGCCAAGGCTTGTCAGAAAAGGTAAAAGATGCGCTTGCACTGTACGAGACTCCTATATCCCTTGAGGCCGCTATGTTGCTATCTATAAGAATTGATAGACGCCTTAAGGATAGGCTGAGGAGTTCTTGTCCCCCACCAAATTTTCTCAAGCAGGAGTCAGTTGGTACTGACTCAGACGAACCTAAGCAACTAGGGAGAGCTACTCGTCAGGTTGGTCCTCCTGGGGCTTGTCAAAATTCTAGGGTTTGTTTTTTCCATGGTCAGAGGGGTCATTTCATTGGTGTTTGTCCATCTGTACCTAAGAAAAAGAAACAACCGTCGGAAAACTACTGACCCCAGGTTGTGCGGAGGATGACAACCTGGGTGTATACATTTCCTCCATATGTACGTCTCAGTTTGTTTTGCCAGCTACGGTAGTTTCAGGTAATAAAACTAAGAAGATTTCTGCTTTCTTAGACAGTGGAGAGGGGGTCAATTTGGTGGATGCTCAGTTTGCTCGGACTTTGGGTTTTTCTTTTAGTCCATTACTTAGATCTATCCCCATATTTGCTATCGACTCTGCTCCTCTTACTCAGGGGAACCTGACACACATTGTACATAACATTCGTCTTCGGGTGGGGGCCCTCCATAATGAGGTAATTTCTTGCTATGTCCTGGAAGGGCTTCCTACTCTTATGGTATTAGGTCTTCCCTGGTTGGTAGCGCACAATCCTGTTGTTGATTGTCAGGCCAGAGAGATATTGGAGTGAGCATTGTAGGGACAATTGCTTAAGTAGCAGATGCTCAGCCACCTTTATTACAACCTTACCAACATTCCTGAATAATTTTGAAGATGTTTTCTCTGATAAGTGTTGTCAAGAATTACCACCCCATCGTCCGTATGATTGCCTGGTTAACCTGCTCCCTGGAGCAAAGTTACCTAAGACCAGGTCATATAATCTTTCTTGCCCCGAAAGACAAGCCATGAAGAATTATATTTCTGAGAGTCTGGCTAAAGGACATATCAGACCCTCTTCTTCACTCATGGCAGCAGGGTTCTTCTTTGTGAAGAAGAAAGATGGGGGCCTGCATCCTTGCCTAGATTTTCGTGAGCTAAATCGGATACCTATCCGAGACCCCTATCCCCTCCCTCTCATTCCCGACCTATTTAATCAGATTGCTGGTGTGAAGTGGTTTTCCAAGATGGATTTGAGGGGAGCCTACAATCTGATTCACATTAAAGAGGGGGATGAGTGGAAGACTGTGTTTAACACTCCTGAGGGGAATTATGGTAACCTGGTCATGCCTTTTGGCCTGACTAATGCTCCTGCTGTCTTTCAACACTTTTTCAACGATATTTTTTGTCATCTTATCGACAGATTTGTTGTAATATATCTTGACAATATTTTGATTTATTCTCCCGATCTGGAGACACACAAGATACATGTCAGGCAGGTGTTGAAGATTTTACGAATGAATAAGTTATATGCTAAATTGGAGAAATGTATATTCGGCGTACAGGAGGTACAATTCCTGAGGTATCTGCTATCGGCTTCGGGGTTCCGTATGGATCCAGAGAAGGTCCGTGTGATTCTACAATGGGATCTTCCGGAGAACATGAAAGCGCTCCAGCGTTTTTTGGGTTTTGCTAATTTCTATAGAAAATATATTCAGAACTATTCGGTGATTGTCAAACCCCTTACTGACATGACTAAAAAGGGGACTGATTTTTCTAAATGGTCAGACGCTGCTAAACTGAGAGGTTTACCACGGCACCCATACTGGTCCAGCCAGATGTTTCTCAACCTTTTATTGTGGGGGTTGATGCATCAGAGGTGGGGGCTGTACTGTAACAGGGTCCGTCTCCAAGTAAATGGTGTCCTTGTGCTTTCTTTTCTAAGAAATTGTCGACAGCTGAGCGAAATTATGATAGGGAACTTTTAGCTATTAAATTAGCATTTGAGGAATGGTGTCACTTTTTGGAGGGGTCAGCTCATCCCGTCATGGTGATTAAAGATCATAAAAACCTGTTATCAGAGATGGACGAACATTGGCCAGGACGGTTTGCGAACCCCATTCACTTTAATGGCAGGCAAACCTGAAAAAGCTTCAGCTCATATTTTCAGCCAGCAAACACTTGCTAGAAGTACACAAATAGTCCCACAACATGGACAGTGATATACCAGAGGGGGATCATTGGCAAAAATTCCCACAAAAAAAAAAGCATTTTAATCAGGGGCCATTTTTATGCGTCTTAAAGGGAAACTCTCAAAAATATGCCCTGCTGGAGCCTAGAAATTTTTTATTTCCTATCGGTTTGACAGTGGCGTCTCTAGCTTTCAAATTTTGGGGGGGCACACTGGGGGCCAGGACAAAAGTAGGGGGGCAGCTATAACAACGATACATTTATACAAGTACGCTTAGAAATGCTGCAATACTTTACCCAATACCTAAAACCGCAACAGGGAAGAAAAGTCCTGCTGTGTGTGGTTTAAAAAAAAATCACTCAGATTTCAACATGTCCTAGTTGCCTGTGGATGACACTTTTATAGGGAGGGGGATCTGTGGATGACACTGCTATGGGGGGGATATGTGGATGACACATACCGTCCGTATATAGCATCTTATGCTATAGGTGTCATCCACAGATCCACCCTATAACAGTGTCATCCACAGATCCCCCTCCCTATAACAGTGTCATCCACAGATCTCCCTCCCCGCCTCTCACAGGAGTGTACATTTGACATTTCTAAACTGTAATCCATATCCTGCAGTAACTTTAACTTCAAATCAGGATTAAGCGGCCGCTCATCTCTACTAGTACCTTAACCTTACACCACTCGGCTAGCTTTGGTAACAGGGCCAGGTTACAGCCTACAGGTACTGCCTGTTAGTTGTTACCGAGCGAGTGCTGATTTCTGCAGGTCAGAGGATACGGATTACAGTTTAGAAGAAATGTACACTCCTGTGAGCGGTCCAGACCAGTGGCGGATCCAGAGCCTGGTCTCGGGAGGGGCACTTCCAGATTATTTTCTGTCCGCCGCCACAGAACAAGGGTGCTTATAGAACAAACTACACAGTGTAGAGGTATACTGTACATTGTGTGGCACAGTGTAGAGGTATACTGTACATTGTGTGGCACAGTGTAGAGGTATACTGTATATTGTGTGGCACAGTGTAGAGGTATACTGTATATTGTGTGGCACAGTGTATGCTATATGTGTATAACAAACATATTTCACATGAAAACTTACAATTACTTGGATTGGCCCTTGGGGATCTCGGACACCACTTCAACACTTTGGCCGGGAAGGGGTTAAGGCAGTTTTGTATGTTGACGTCCCACTTGGGCGACTGTCCCTCCAGGCAGCTCCTTCATGTGCAGTTCAGTAATCGTTCAGTCATGCATCCCCTTAATAAGGGCTCATGCACACAAAAGTTTTTTGCGTTCCGTATACAGACCGTATTTTGATTCCGTATACGGAACCATTCATTTCAATGGGTCCGCAAAAGATGCGGACAGCACTCTGTGTGCTGTCCGCATCCGTTGCTCCGTTCCGTGGCCCCACAAAAATTATGAGACTTGCCTATTCTGGTCCGCAAAACGATCAAGAATAGGACATCTCTATAATAGGCCTCCTGTTCCGTTCCGCAAATTGCGGAAGGCACACGGGCGGCATCCGTTTTTTTGCGGATCCGCAATTTGCGGACCGCAAAAAACGGCACGGTCGTGTGCAAGAGCCCTAAGATTGTAACCACCAAGTGTAATGTACAAAGACTGCATAAAGTTGAGTTTGTGATGTGCCTTCCTCTGCCACTATTATCACACTATCCAAACTGTCTATCTCAACCTAGATTGTGACCCAAGAAGCCATTGTTGGGCTTGGAAATAAATGGGGTCACAACGTGCCTGAATAGGAGCTGTGTGGTCGGTCAACTTAACAGGGATCCAGAGATGGAGAAGTATTGATGCTGTAAGGCACAGCAAGTCCAGAGTACACATCCTGTTCCATACTGTAAAAATGTAGCGGTCAGAGGAGGGAGAGACCGCACAGCAGGATTCAAGTACAGTACAGCGGACAAGGAGACTGAAGCAAAAGCCGGCTTTATTAAGGAGCAAAATGAAACTGCCGGAAAACCTGAGTAACAATACAGTACCACCGCACCAGAGGCACAAAGGGTCAATGACAGGAATGGTATGAACAGGTGAACATAAAACAACAACAGTGGTAATGAGATTTTGCATAGACACAGAATAAGCTAAACAGCAAACAGTCAGCTTGCAGGCTACTCTCACTACCAATTTCCTAGCTAGCCCTGCTACCCAGGGGATGCTTCTGCAGCGCACTGACTTAGTCCCTGACTCTATAACCTATCACAGATAAGCACCGGTGCCACTCACAGTTCTGAAGATTCTCTTGGATCCAATAAGATGCAGTCTGGCTCCAGGTCCGGTCGTTTGCTTGTCTGTCTTTCTCTCTCTAGCCACAACAGATGCAGCTCTCTACCTCTGGCAGGAAGGATCCGGCTGGTCTCTACACACGGTCCCACTTCTTCTGGAACACACTGTGAAGTCCTCTGTGTGCAGCTCTACAGCTGTCAGGAAAATCTCAGCTAATATAGCCTCCTGCTGCTACAGTCTTTTTCTGTTATCTCTCAGCAGTCCATCTCTCTCTGTTATCTCAGCAACTTCTGGAACAGCCCGGGAAAAACTTCTTAACTCTTTCTTAGCCTCTGGCCAGCACAGCTCAGGTTCCTATTTAGTCACAGTGGCCTCTGGTGGCCGGAGGGAAACATGACAGTCTGCATAGATATACGTGCTGGAAATGCTGCTGGTTGATTCAGGGCTGCCTCTTACATGCCTCCCACTTAAAGGTGTCCGTCCTCGGCCTCGCTATATAGTCCATGGAAAACAAAGGGGTTAATGAAACATTTAAATGGCATTACAACATTGTCCACAATACCTACAGGCAGACCAAATGAACTCGTCAGCAGCGTACCTGTTTGGTGGAACCCCTGCAGTAGACCTACTGGATCTCCGGAGGTCTTGACTATCTGGTAGGACCTGACTTTCTCCACTGGGAGTTGTTAACCTGGGCTCTTCCATTACAGCAGGAGATCTGGGTGTGGTCGCGGGTTCCTCCTCACTGCGAGACGGTAGTGGTTCTGTAGCAGGAGTATCATCACCTACGGCCTGGGGGCCTTCCGCAGTGTCAGGAACGGTCCACCAGTCTTCACCTTTGTTTCCATCTGAGATAACACATTCTGGGTATGGGGCATGAGGAGAAGGTGTCCTCTGAATAGGTGCAGGATCTGCGGACCGGCATGGCCGTAGCATATTCCTATGTAAAGTCCGTGAAGCAAACTCCTCATTTTCAACTTGCACTTCGTAAACCAGACCATTAGGGTACACTCTCTTGATCACTTTGTATGGCTGTACTTCCCAACACTCACTCAATTTGCCTCTGGGGCGTTCCTCTCATACCAGGACCTGGTCCCCAGGCTTCAGTGGCACCTCCTGGACTGGAGGACGGTCCGTATGAGTTCTCTCCTGTAACCGCTGGCCTGCCAAACGGCGGATGGAGTCGCTGACGGTGTTCTTTCACCCATGAGGTGGTTGATCGCTCCATTAGGTCTTCTGGCTGTTCCAGGTTCAATTCAACGATTTCTCTACCAGCTCTCCCAAACAGTAACATATATGGGGTGTAACCGGTGGTGGTATGGACCCGATTATTGTAGACCCAGACTAGTTCCAGCAGGTAATCAGGCCAGTGTGCCCTCTTGCCTTCCTCTAGCGTTCTCAGCATTTGTAGCAGCTTCCGGTTGAAGCGCTCGCAGGCCCCATTCCCTTGGGGATGATAGGGGGTCGTTCTGGATTTTTCAATACCGTGCAGTCGGTGTAGCTCCTCCATTACTTTTCCTTGAAAGCACGCCCCTTGATCTGAGTGGATCCGCTTTGGACACCCGTAGACCCGGATGAAATCCTGACAGATAGCACATGCTGCGGACTCAGCCGTCTGATCCCGAGTTGGGGAGACTACTGCAAACTTGGAGAAGTGGTCAACCATGACCAGGCAGTACTGTGGACCTTTCGATGATTGTCCCACGAGGAGGTAGTCTATCATCAATAATTCCAGCGGTTCTTTGGTCTGTATAGACTGGAGGGGTGCCCTCTGTTCCGTGCTTTTAGTGAGTTCACACACTCGACACTGTCGGAAAACTTCCTCCACCACTGTCTCCAGTCGCGGACAATACACATAACGCTGCAGCCACTGGTAAGTCTTGGCGGGGCCGAAGTGAGCTCCAAATTTATGGGCTTCTCTGGCTATCTCACATGCCACTCTTCCGGGTATGACTACTTGCCACCTCGCCTCTAGGTCATTAGGCTGTTGCCACTTGCGGTACAGAACAGCTCCGTGCATTTCCAGTCTGTCCCATTGATGTAGAACGGACTTCATCTCGGCATCCAGGTCAGCCCTTACTTCTTTGTTGGGCTTCCTTCGCTGGGTTATCCAGCTTTTCATCTGCCGCAGTCCAACATCTTCATCCTGTAATCGGCCCCAGTCCTCATTAGTCCTCCTCAATGCCTTGGGTAGCTTACGGGCCTCCCCACTTGTCTGGGCCGCAACTGTAGGCAGAACGAACTTGCGTAAATCCAGAGTTTCATCCTCTTCTTTTTGTTCATCGACATCCCCTATTGGGGTCTCAAAAGTAACCCTCGACAGGCCATCGGCATTAGTGTTCTCCATAGCGGAACGATAGCGAATTGAGAAGTCATATTTTGCAAGGCGAGCTGCCCAGCGTTGCTCCAGGGCTCCCAACTTGGCAGTGTCCAGATGGGCCAGGGGATTGTTATCAGTCCGTACAAAGATCTTAGCTCCTGTCAAATATCCTTCAAACTTCTCCGTCATGGCCCACACCAGGGCAAGGAGTTCTATCCGGAAGGAACTGTAGTTGTGGGGGTTTTGCTCTGTCTCTCGCAAGGATCTACTGGCATAGGCGATCACCCTCTCATGTCCATCTTGTACCTGCGACAGGACTGCCCCGAGTCCGTAGAGACTGCCATCAGTAGATAAGAGAAATGGTTTATCAAAGTCGGCATAAGCCAATATGGGGGCCGATGTCAGAGCTTCTTTCAGGGCCTGGAAGGCCTCTTCCTGCTTCTGCCCCCAGGTAATATTTTGGCCCTTGGGTTGCCCAGCCGTTCCTCTCAACAACTCATTCAGAGGGCCCGCTATCTTGGCATAGTCTTTTATGAACCGCCGGTAGTACCCGGTCAGTCCAAGGAAGGCCTTCAACTCCCGCAGCGTTCTGGGCACTAGCCATTGTCGTATTGCAGCCACTTTGTCTTGGGACGGCAACACTCCGTCTTGGGACACCCTATGGCCCAAGTACTAGATCTCTCTCTTGAAGAGATGACACGTCTTTGGATTTACCTTCAGGCCATGGGATCGCAGTCGCTCGAGTACCTGCCCTAGCCTATTCAGGTGTTCTTGAAAAGTAGCAGAGTATACGATGATATCGTCTAGGTATATCAGAGTGGCTTCAAAATTCAGGTCTCCCAGGCATCTCTCCATCAGCCGCCGGAAGGTCCCCGGGGCATTTGTCAGCCCAAATGGCATCCTGTTGAATTCGAATAGTCCCATGGGGAGTATGAATGCCGTCTTTGCCTTGTCTTGCTCTGCCACTGGTACTTGCCAGTACCCGCTCGCCAGGTCCAAGGTAGAGAAGTATTTGGCTCGTCCTACAGCAGTCAGAGACTCCTCGATACGTGGCAGAGGATATGAGTCTTGCGCGGTGCATGCATTCAACCACCGGTAATCCACACAAAACCGAATAGTGCCATCCTACTTCTAAAGAAGCACCACTGGGGCAGCCCAAGGGCTCTGGCTACCCCGCACCACTCCGGTATCTATCATCTGTTTCAACAACGTTTTCACTTCCTGGTACAACTTGGGCGGAATCTGCCGATATCTATCCCGAATTGGAGGAGTGTCCCCCGTCGGTATCTCATGTGTGATAGCATCCGTGCAGCCAAAGTCATCGGCGTGGCGGGCGAATGCAGCCTGATTCTCCCACAGCATGTTTTCAACTGCTTGCCGTTGGTCTGAACTGAGAGCCTTCACATCTATTTCCATTTGATCCAAGATGGTTCTCCCATTCCATTCTGGGGTCGGCATCTCTTCTACACTGGCAGTAACTGCCAGGGTCCAAACAGCATCACCTACCGGAGCTAGAGTCACTTCTCTCCGACTCAATACTTCTCCCCGGTGTAGGTACACACGAGCCAGTTCCACTCCTGGCGTCAAGGAAACTTCTAGATTTCCCATATTCACAGCTCTTATGGGTACTCGTTCATTCTGGACCACTCCCAGTGTTCGGGCCACCAGGACATCCTGACCCAACTCTCCTAGGGCCGTCGGTTCGATGAACACCTCCATACCTTCAAGATTGCGGAAGGTTCCCACGGGTAACGTAAACACGGTCTCCCGTCCAGGGGGGATGATGAGGGTAGCCTTTCCCGGCGCTCGGATCATTCCCACAGACTGGTGTGCTGGGACACTTTTCTGTGTCCCACAGAATCGGATCAGCCGTTGAAACGCTTTCTGAGTAGGTTTGTGTGGAGTGGCTTGCTTCCAATAGCCTGGCCCCCGTTTGGTGAACATTATGTGATCTAATTCTCGCAGAATGTTCATGCCCATTATCACAGGCACATCTTCTTTGAACGTCTCAGGGACCAGCAGGATACCTTTCCGTCCCACTTCTTGCCCACATAGCCGTACATTCATCCACACGACTCCTGTGACAGGGATCTGTTGTTGATTGGCCGCTGTAACCCGGACCAGCGTCTCTCGCTCTGGCTTGGCCAGCGCTTGGAAGTAACGGTAGAAAAGGGACTCAGGCATAGTCGTTACTTGTGACCCGGCATCCACTAAGCAATCCATTTTAAGGAATGCCTTAAAATTCATACTGGGTATCTTGGCTCTCCAACCCCCCGCAGTACGCCCCACTACTGCGGGGGCAGGAAGTTTAACAGTGGCTCTGGGCGTCTAGCCACATCACTCCGACACTCTCTGGCATAATGTCCATAATTTCCACACCGCCAACACTGTGCCCATTGATGGCCTTCTCCTTGTCTGCGTATGGGGGGTGACCTTAGGACTTGATTGACGGGCCTCCTTGGAGGATATTGAGCAGCTTGGTGAGGAGGTAAATTAGGGTGAGGATATTCTGATATAGGAACCCATGGGGGCGCCTGATAAGTTTGTTGTCGGGCCGGGTAGGCAGTTTCAGGGGTATAGTGCGACTCCATCCGTTTTTCCAGGTGTGTCACCTTTTGGTGCATAGCATTCAGAGAGCTCTGTAAGTCTTGTACTACTCTGACTAGAACCTCTTCGCTCTTTAAAACCCCGGGGGAGGTGACGGTCTGGGTCCGTATCACTCCGGACACATAACTTTCTTCTTTGCTCCGTGCCACTGCCTCTGCTAATATTTGTCTAAAGGTTAGTGTAGAGTCCACCCTAACTCGTTCCTGCAGGGCCCGTTTCAGGGGAGTGCTGTAGAGTCCCAGAATGAATTGTTTCTGCAGGATCCGATCTGCAGTTCCTATGGCGGTTACTCCGTCCGCCTCTTTTTTCTGCACCTCGGCCAACACTTCCTGTAGCGCCATTGCATACTGTGAGACACCTTCGTCTTCCCGCTGAATTCGGTAAAAGAATTTCGCCCTGAGGTGCCCTGCGCTGGCTGTTTCCCCGTATATTTCTCTTTCAATGTATTGTGCGTGGCTTCCGGTTGTAGTAGGACATTTTGTCGGGCCTCACCCTCTAGAGCAGCCAAAGCAATTTCTACTTGTAGTTCTGGGCTGACATTGTAAATCCTAGCAGCGCTCTATAATCTTGACACCCAGTCAGACAGTGACATGTTTTGGCCATCAAATTTAGGTAGCAAGTTAAACAACGTGCCAATAGGGAGGGCGCTTGCAGTGGTTCCACCATTGCCTGAGGTGCTTACATTAGCATTATGCACATTGCCTTCAGCCGCCTCCATCTCTGTGACTGTACCCTGCTCGCAGCGCCACTTGTAGCGGTCAGAGGAGGGAGAGACAGCACAGCAGGATTCAAGTACAGTACAGCGGACAAGGAGACTGAAGCAAAAGCCGGCTTTATTAAGGAGCAAAATGAAACTGACGGAAAACCTGAGTAACAATACAGTACCACCGCACCAGAGGCACAAAGGGTCAATGACAGGAATGGTATAAACAGGTGAACATAAAACAACAACAGTGGTAATGAGATTTTGCATAGACACATAATAAGCTAAACAGCAAACAGTCAGCTTGCAGGCTACTCTAACTACCAATTTTCTATCTAGCCCTGCTACCCAGGGGATGCTTCTGCAGCGCACTGACTTAGTCCCTGACTCTATAACCTATCACAGATAAGCACCGGTGCCACTCACAGTTCTGCAGATTCTCTTGGATCCAATAAGATGCAGTCTGGATCCAGGTCCGGTCGCTTGCTTGTCTGTCTTTCTCTCTCTGGTCACAACAGATGCAGCTCTCTACCTCTGGCAGGAGGGATCCGGCTGGTCTCTACACACGGTCCCACTCCTTTGGAACACACTGTGAAGTCCTCTGTGTGCAGCTCCACAGCTGTCTCAGGAAAATCTCAGCTAATATAGCCTCCTGCTGCTACAGTCTTTTTCTGTTATCTCTCAGCAGTCCATCTCTCTCTGTTATCTCAGAAACTTCTGGAACAGCCCGGGAAAAACTTCTTAACTCTTTCTTAGCCTCTGGCCAGCACAGCTCAGGTTCCTATTTAGTCACAGTGGCCTCTGGTGGCCGGAGGGAAACATGACAGTCTGCATAGATATACGTGCTGGAAATGCTGCTGGTTGATTCAGGGCTGCCTCTTACAAAAACAATGTATAGCTCACAACTGTAACAATGAATGGCTCATAAAGCAATACCAGTAGGCAGGAGCAGACTGGGAACTTAAAGTGACCCTGGAAAAAACTTAAATGTGGCCTCATGTTGTTGGAAGGTCCAAATTGACAGAAGGCCGGACAACACAAGTAGGCAGGGACAACACAAGTAGGCAGGGACAACACAAGTAGGCAGGGCCAGAAATACTATAGTACAGCACAAAATACCACCCCAGCAGAACCAAATACCATAGTGCAGCACAAAATACCGCTGCCTTGTTGCAGTATTCAACTGTATCACTGTCCTGAGGATGGCAATGCAGTTGAATTTAGGGCACCTGCAGTGGCTGGCCAGGTGCATAAGTACCTGATATTCCTACATTAATCAATGCAGAGGTGGGATCGTCACCAACCTTTACTATGTGACAAAATGTTGTATTCATAACACAATATGAGATAAAAAGAACAAGTAGAGTCTGATATCACATAAAAATGTGTTAAAAACATATATATATATATATATATATCCTCAATTACAATATACTAATTAAAAATACATCAATGGCTTCAAGCAGTCTGAGTATAATTGAGTATTATTGATTGCTGCGCGGCAAGGGCGCTGCTAGGTCAAAACATTCGGGGCCTGGGCCCCTGATATTTTGACCCAGGCCCCGAATGTCCTGCCTGCCTGTTAGATATAACTGTATTGCCGTCCTCAGGACGGCAAAACAATTGAATCTAATGCACTGCAATAGCTGAAGGACCTGTGTGTCACGGATGGTGTACAGGAAACAAGACAATGCAATATAATCAATGACTCACTGGATCCACAACTAAGGAACAAAAGGGAGACCCTGCATGAGACCTGCCACTCTCCCTGACTGCTCAGCCTATGCGAACACCCCAAAGATGGATGGGCGCATATCCACGTACCTCGGCTATCAAATACCTGAAGACCCTACAATAGTGAGGGGACACGACCACCGGCTCCCTACACTAGACACGGAGGGAGTCAGGGTCTCCTAGAATCCAGCAGACAGAAAATCACAAATAAAGGAACAGCACTTATCTTGCAGAGGACTGGGAAATAGAAACAGCATGCACACACACTCCAGGAAGTTGTATAAGCCGCACACTACTGCATTATGGGGAGGAACTTAAAGGGAAGCAATCAGTCCAACTGCATGACAGCTGAGATAGACTAACGAGATGAGGAACTGAAACCAAAACAAAGAAACTCAAGGAGGAGGATCGCGGACAAGACGAGAATCCACAATCCTAGAGACCTGAAATTCAAGATTTCCATCAACCATAATCGGAGGAGGAGGCAAAGGCGAGGGTACAATAGGTTGAACATAAGGTTTCAATAAGGACTTATGAAAAACATTATGGATCTTCCAAGTCTGAGGAAGATCAAGACGGTAGGCAACAGGATTGATGACAGACAGGATCTTGTAAGGCCCAATAAACCTAGGAACCAACTTCCAGGAGGGAACCTTCAATTTGATATTTTTGGTAGACAACCACACCAGATAACCAACATTCAGGTCCGGACCAGGCCCACGTCTCTTATCTGCCACACGCTTATATCTCTCACTCATGCTCTTTAGATTATCCTGAATCTTTTGCCAAATAGATGACAAAGACGAGGAGAATCTGTCCTCATCAGGTAAACCAGAAGACCCCTCTCCCGAGAAAGTCCCAAACTGCGGATGAAACCCATATGCACCAAAAAATGGTGACTTATCAGAGGACTCCTGACGACGGTTATTTAAAGCAAACTCAGCAAGGGACAAAAAAGTACACCAATCCTCCTGATTCTCCGCCACAAAACAGCGCAGATATGTCTCCAGATTCTGATTGACGCGCTCTGTCTGGCCATTCGACTGCGGGTGGAAAGCAGAAGAGAATGACAACCGAACCCCCAAGCGAGAACAGAAAGCCTTCCAGAATCTGGAAACAAACTGTGTGCCCCTATCAGAGACTATGTCTGAAGGAATACCATGCAATTTGACAATGTGGTCAATAAATGCCTGCGCCAGCATCTTAGCATTGGGCAAACCAGGAAAAGGGATGAAATGCACCATTTTGCTAAAACGGTCCACCACCACCAGAATCACAGTCTTCCCCGAGGAACGAGGCAAGTCCGTTATGAAGTCCATGGACAGATGTGTCCAAGGACGGGAAGGAATGGGTAAGGGAAGGAGAGGACCTGATGGCCGTGAATGAGGGACTTTGGCACGAGCGCAAGTCTCGCAAGCTGCCACAAAACCCTCAACCGACTTACGAAGCGCAGGCCACCAGAATCTCCGAGCGATGAGATCCAGTGTGGCTCTTGCCCCCGGGTGCCCAGCAAGGACCGTATCGTGGTGTTCCTTAAAAATCTTGTGTCTCAAAGCGAGAGGCACAAACAACCTCCCAGGAGGACAAAGATCAGGAGCCTCTGACTGGGCTGCCTGCACCTCTGCCTCCAATTCAGGAAAAAGAGCAGAGACCACCACACTTTCAGCCAAAATGGGACCCGGGTCTTCAAAATTCCCACCTCCCGCAAAACAACGTGACAGGGCATCTGCCTTCGCATTCTTAACCCCAAGGCGGAACGTGACAACAAAATTAAACCTTGAAAAGAACAAAGACCATCTGGCCTGTCTCGGGTTCAGACGCTTGGCTGACTCCAAGTAGGCCAGATTTTTATGGTCAGTAAACACGGTAATAGGGTGTCTGGCTCCCTCTAGCCAATGGCGCCATTCCTCAAAAGCCAACTTGATGGCCAACAATTCCCTATCTCCCACATCATAATTTCTCTCTGCGGAGGAGAGTTTCTTCGAGAAAAAGGCACACGGTTGCCATTTGGCAGGAGAGGAACCCTGAGACAAGACCGCACCCACCCCTACCTCAGAAGCATCAACCTCAACTATGAAGGGTAACGAAATATCAGGTTGTACCAGGATGGGAGCGGAAGCAAAACTCTCCTTGATATTAGAAAAGGCCTTACGCGCCTCTACCGACCAGGAAGAAAAATCTACCCCCTTTCTGGTCATATCAGTGAGTGGTTTAACAACAGAGGAATAATTCAAAATAAATTTCCTGTAATAATTGGCAAAGCCCAAAAAACGCATCAGCGCCTTCTGATTCTCAGGAAGCTCCCACTCAAGCACAGCGTGGATCTTCTCGGGGTCCATGCAAAAACCAGAAGCGGAGAGAAGAAACCCCAGAAATTTAATTTCTGGAACCGCAAACACACATTTTTCCAGTTTCGCGTATAATTTATTCTCCCGCAGGATGAGCAAGACCTGACGTAAGTGTTCCTTATGAGTCTTGAAATCAGGAGAAAAAATCAAAATGTCATCCAAATACACTAATACAAATTTTCCCATTAAATGATAAAAAATGCTGTTCACGAAATGCTGAAAAACGGCTGGGGCATTCATCAAACCAAAAGGCATAACCAAATTCTCAAAATGACCCTCAGGGGTATTGAAAGCAGTCTTCCATTCGTCTCCTTCTCTGACCCTGACCAGGTTGTATGCCCCTCTTAGGTCTAATTTGGAAAAGACTTTAGCCCCAACAACCTGGTTAAACAGGTTCGGGATCAGAGGAAGCGGATAAGGGTCACGAATAGTGATACTGTTCAGCTCCCTGAAATCCAGACAAGGTCTTAAAGAACCATCTTTTTTCTTAACAAAGAAAAAACCAGCGGCAACAGGTGACTTCGAGGGTCGTATGTGTCCTTTTCTCAGACTCTCAGAGATATAAGCACGCATAGCGACCCTCTCAGGTTGGGAAAGATTGTATAAACGAGATTTAGGCAGCTTGGCGCCTGGGATGAGATTAATAGGGCAATCGTACTCCCTGTGCGGAGGCAAATCCTGAACTCCACTCTCAGAGAAGACATCCGAAAATTCAGAGAGGAAAGGTGGTACAGTCTTAGTAGAAACCTCAGAAACAGATGTCATGAGGCAATTCTCTCTGCAAAAGTCACTCCAACCATTTATTTGCCTCGCTTGCCAATCAATGGTGGGGTTATGTTTAGTGAGCCAGGGTAGCCCCAACACTAGAGGAGTAGGCAAACCGCTAAGGACGAAACATGACACATCCTCAACATGAGCATCACTCACAATTAAACGGATATTGTGAACTATGCTCTTTAATGATTTCTGAGAAAGTGGAGGGGAATCAATAGCAAAAACAGGAATATCCTTTCCCAAAGTGCATACCTGGAAACCATGAGTTATTGCAAATTGATTATCAATGAGATTGACAGCTGCTCCACTATCCACAAAAATCTCACAAAAAATGCTCTTGCTCTCTAGCGCCACCCTAGCAGGCAGGACAAAATGGGAACTACAAGCAAACGGAAAACCTTCAATTTCCGCCTCAACCCTGCCAATAGTAACAGACGGAACATTTTTAAAAGATTTTTTCCTTTTTGTTTCTTTATTACTCCCAGAAGACTGCCTGAATCTCCTTGAGGGACAAACATTTGCCAAATGATTTATACCTCCACAACAAAAACAAACCCTCCCATGCCAGCTGAATCTTCTATTGTCAGAGGTAATCAACCCCAGCTGCATGGGCTCCTGCTCAGAAGGGACTGACAGCGACTGAGACCCCTGCGCGCAGAATGAAACCGCTGCACTGTCCCGGGAGTGAGTATGACAGGAAGGAGGGATCTCTCCTCTCTCTCTAAGACGCCTGTCAATACGAACGGCCTGAGACATAGCAGAATCCAAGGAGGTAGGTCTCTCATGAAAGGCTAATGCATCTTTCAATCCCTCTGAAAGACCATGGCAAAATTGACTTCAGAGTGCAGCATCATTCCAACCAGTATCAGCTGCCCATCTCCGAAATTCTGAGCAGTATATCTCTGCGGATTGCTTACCCAGGCATAACAGACGTAGTCTAGACTCAGCCAGAGCAATACGATCCGGATCATCATATATCTGACCCAGGGCTAAAAAGAATTCATCCACTGAACGGAGGGGCCGTGCCCCCTCCGGCAGCGAAAAGGCCCAGGACTGAGCGTTACCCCTGAGCAGCGATATAATGATCCCCACCCTCCGTTCCTCATCACCAGAGGAATGGGGAAGAAGGCAAAAATGGAGTTTGCAAGCCTCTCTAAAACGCACAAAATACTCACTACCCCCGGAGAACGTATCCGGGAGCGAGATCTTAGGCTCAGAACAAACTCCATGAACGCAAGCTGAACCGGTCACTTGAAACTGAGAGAAAGTCTTACGGAGATCAGCTACCTCCAATGAAAGACCCTGGAAGCGTTCAGCCAAAAGTGAAACCGGATCCATGCTTGAGACGGTTTTGGCGGCTTATAATGTCACGGATGGTGTACAGGAAACAAGACAATGCAATATAATCAATGACTCACTGGATCCACAACTAAGGAACAAAAGGGAGACCCCTGCATGAGACCTGCCACTCTCCCTGACTGCTCAGCCTATGCGAACACCCCAAAGGTGGATGGGCGCATATCCACGTACCTCAGCTATCAAATACCTGAAGACCCTACAATAGTGAGGGGACACGACCACCGGCTCCCTACACTAGACACGGAGGGAGTCAGGGTCTCCTAGAATCCAGCAGACAGAAAATCACAAATAAAGGAACAGCACTTATCTTGCAGAGGACTCGGAAATAGAAACAGCATGCACACACACTCCAGGAAGTTGTATAAGCCGCACACTACTGCATTATGGGGAGGAACTTAAAGGGAAGCAATCAGTCCAACTGCATGACAGCTGAGATAGACTAACGAGATGAGGAACTGAAACCAAAACAAAGAAACTCAAGGAGGAGGATCTGGAAGGCTCCTGTCAGAGCTTCTCAGCTGTCTGGTTGTGACACTGTGATGACATCACAGGTCATGTGATCAGTTCTAAATGAAGTAGCTGAAAAGGACCTGGGATGATGTTACCATCATGTGATCAGTGCAGGAGAGGACGGCTCAGCAGTGAAGAGAAGTCCTGGGAAGAGGCTGAGGTGAGATCTGCTACATGAGGAGAGGTAAGTGAAGATTACTCAGTGTGAGAGGCAGAGCAATGTTGGGAGTTGTAGTTATTTAACTAGGACTGTATGTTAGGGCTGAAAGGAGGGAAGTTATTTACATGGGACAGTGAGGTGGAGTGATGTTAATTACATGGGACTGGAATTTGGAAGTGGCTGGGGTAGGGTGATGTTATTTACATAGGACTGTATGTTGGAAGTGGCAGGAGAGATGGTGTGATGTTATTTACATGGGACTGTATTTTAGAGGGGGCTGGAGAGATGGTGTGATGGTATTTATATGGGACTCTATGGCGCAGGGAGGGAAATAGTGTTATTTACATGGGACTGTATGGCGGAGGTGCTGAGGAATTATACTTTCTGAGGACACTAAACAGAGGGATATAACTACAGGGGGCTCTGCAGGCGGCAGTATAAATATTGGGGACGCTTCAGGGCGAGCATTATAACAGTAGGGGGCAGTATAAATACTGGAGGCACTGTAGGGGTATTTTAAAAGTAGGGGGCGATATAAATACTGGGGCACTCTAGGGTGAGCATTATAACAGTAGGAGATAATATAAATACTGGGGGCACTGTAGGGGTATTATAACAGTAGGGGGCAGTATAAATACTGGGGGCACTGTGGAGGGCATTTTAAATCCAGGGGACATTAGGCGTTCTTATTACTACTGGGGGCTCTATAGGAGGGATCTGCATTATTTCTACTAAGAGCACTATGGGGCCTTATTACTACTGAGGGGTCTGTAGACATCACCTGGAGGCCCTGGATGTGAGAGGTAAGTGCTGCTGTATAGCAAGTACAGGAAAATGTCTTCAGTGCTAGTGTTTGCAGCGGGGGTATGCAGTTGTTCAATGGGCCATATGCATTGGTGCTTGGGCCCCGGATCTTTTGAGACCCTAGCAACGCCCCTGATTCTGTGGCTGCAGGCCCCAAAAATTAGCGAATAGGCATTCACCGGACAGCAAAGAACTTTGGATTCTGTGGCTGGAGGTACATTAGGCATTCACAGGATAAATATGTAACTGTCGGCCAGTACAGGCCACAAAAATTAAGCATTCAACGGACATAAAAGGCCTTTTATGCCGCTGTATTTACCTAAGACAGGGACCATGAATTGTTCTGGGTGGTGGCGGATATTTGTGGGCTGTCATGAGGAAATTCAATCAAACGTGGTCGACTCGTCACATGTGTTGAATTCCTCCGAGATCCATGCCTCATTCATTTTTAGAAATGTGAGGTAGTCCACACTGTCGTGAGTTAGGAGAGTGCGCTTATCCATCCTGCTGCGCTGAACATCCTTTCGGACAGGACACTGGACGAGGGGCAAGCCAACAGTTCCATGGCAAATTGTGGCAGCTCTGGCCAAAAGTCAAGCCTGTACACCCAGTAGTCCAGGGGTTCATCACTTCTCAGAGTGTCCACATTGGCCGTTAAGCTGATGTAGTTGGACACCTATCGTTCTAGGCGTTCCCTGAGGCTGGATCCAGAGGACGGCTGTCGATGGGTTGGCTGCAAGAATGATCTCATATCCGAAGTGACCAACACATCCTCAAACCGCTCTCTTCTTGCATGCGCTGTTGGATTGGTACCCACAACTGTTTCTCTGTGAGTGGAAATTCCTCTGCCAGAACCCGCAAAAGCAGAATACATAGTAACATAGTAACATAGTACATAAGGCCGAAAAAAGACATTTGTCCATCCAGTTCGGCCTGTTATCCTGCAAGTTGATCCAGAGGAAGGCCAAAAACCCTGTGAGGTAGAAGCCAATTTTCTCCACTTTAGGGGAATAAAAAATTCCTTCCCGACTCCAATCAGGCAATCAGAATAACTCCCTGGATCAACGACCCCTCTCTAGTAGCTATAGCCTGTAATATTATTAAGCTCCAGAAATACGTCCAGGCCCCTCTTGAATTCCTTTATTGTACTCACCATCACCACCTCCTCAGGCAGAGAGTTCCATAGTCTCACTGCTCTTACCGTAAAGAATCCTCTTCTATGTTTGTGTACAAACCTTCTTTCCTCCAGACGCAGAGGATGTCCCCTCGTCACAGTCACAGTCCTGGGGATAAATAGCTGATGGGATAGATCTCTGTACTGACCCCTGATATATTTATACATATTAATTAGATCTCCCCTCAGTCGTCTTTTTTCTAAAGTGAATAACCCTAATTTTGATAATCTTTCAGGGTACTGTAGTTGCCCCATTCCAGTTATTACTTTAGTTGCCCTCCTCTGAACCCTCTCCAACTCTGCTATGTCTGCCTTGTTTACAGGAGCCCAGAACTGTGCACAGTACTCCATGTGTGGTCTGACTAGCGATTTGTAAAGTGGTAGGACTATGTTCCTATCACGGGAATCTATGCCCCTTCTGATGCAACCCATTATCTTGTTGGCCTTGGCAGCAGCTGCCTGACACTGGTTTTTGCTGCTTAGTTTGCTGTTTATTAAAATTCCTAGATCCTTTTCCATGTCAGTGTTACCGAGTGTTTTACCATTTAGTATGTACGGGTGACTTGCATTTTTCCTTCCCATGTGCATAACTTTACATTTATCAGTGTTAAACCTCATCTGCCACTTATCTGCCCAAGCCTCCAATCTATCCAGATCCCTCTGTAGTAGTATACTGTCCTCATCAGTGTAAATTACTTTACACAGTTTAGTGTCATCTGCGAAAATTGATACTTTACTATGCAAGCCTTCTACAAGATCATTAATAAATATATTGAAGAGAATAGGGCCCAAGACTGACCCCTGAGGTACTCCACTAGTGACAGTGACCCAATCTGAGTGTGTATCGTTAATAACCACCCTCTGTTTTCTATCACTCAGCCAGTTACTTACCCACATACAGATGTTTTCTCCCAGTCCGAGCATTCTCATTTTATATACTAACCTTTTATGTGGTACAGTGTCAAATGCTTTGGAGAAGTCCAGATATACGACATCCATTGATTCGCCGCTGTCAAGTCTAGAACTTACCTCCTCATAGAAACTGATTAAATTAGTCTGACATGACCGATCCCTCACGAAGCCATGCTGATATGGCGTTATTTGCTTATTTCCGTTGAGATGCTCTAATATAGCATCTCTCAGAAAACCTTCAAACAGTTTACCCACAACAGATGTTAAACTTACCGGCCTATAGTTTCCAGGCTCTGTTTTTGGCCCCTTTTTGAATATTGGCACCACATATGCCACGCGCCAATCCTGTGGGACATTCCCTGTCAGTATAGAGTCTGCAAATATCAGAAATAAGGGTCTGGCTATGACATTACTTAATTCCTTTAGGATACGGGGGGTGTATGTCATCCGGTCCTGGCGATTTGTCTATTTTAATCTTTTAAGTCGCTGATGTACTTCTTCCTGGGTCAGACAGGACACTTTTAATGGGGAATTTATTTTTACATTCTGCATGTCATCTGACAGTTTATTTTCCTCAGTGAAT
This sequence comes from Bufo bufo, assembly GCF_905171765.1. Lineage (NCBI taxonomy): Eukaryota > Metazoa > Chordata > Amphibia > Anura > Bufonidae > Bufo > Bufo bufo. The sequence goes on from NC_053395.1 coordinate 52,514,295, forward strand.
ACATTGGAGAAAAAAATATTTAACAGCTTTGCTTTCTCCTCGTCGCTCTCTGCGACTCCCCCCTCATTACTCTTTAAAGGGCCAACACCTTCAGATTTATACTTTTTAACATTTATATAATTGAAGAACATTTTAGGGTTAGTTTTACTCTCTTTGGCAATTAATCTCTCGGTCTCTAGTTTGGCCGCTTTTATTTGTTTTTTACATGTTCTATTTTTTTCCTTATAGTTTTTCAGTGCTTCCGTGCTACCCTCCTGTTTTAGTGTTTTATATGCTTTCTTTTTGTCATTTATTGCTTTCTTTACAGTTCTATTTATCCACATTGGTTTCTTTTTGTTCCTTAACCTTTTATTACCATACGGTATGTACCTCTCACAATGAGTTTTTAGGATGTTTTTAAAGATATCCCATTTTGTGTCTGTATTTGTGAGGACTTTGTCCCAGTTAGTTTGGCCTATGGCCTCTCTTAGTTGGCTAAATTTAGCTTTTTTGAAGTTTGGTATTTTTGTTCCTCCCTGTAGAAACGCTCTTTTGAATGCAGCATTTCTCGAAGCAAGGCCTGGAAGTGCTGCATTCTGACAGCCCTCTGTGATGGTGGTAACATTTCCGCCGTTTTGTGTTTGTACAGGGGGTCTAAGTAAGTTGCCACCCAGTACTGGTCCTTGCCCTTTATGCTTTTTATACGGGGGTCCCTCATCAAACACTGGAGCATGAAGGCCCCCATATGCACTAAACTGGAAGCGGTGGAGTGGCCTGGCTTCTGCTCATCATCCAGGATAATGTTGTCCTCGCTCTCCTAACCGCAGCCACGGACAATACCAGGGATCCCAGAAAAGTATAAAGCATGCTCTTCTTGCTCCTCCTCCGCCCCCGCACCATCCTCTTCTGACTCCTCTTCATACTCCAGTTGTTGACTTGTCTCAGATGGAGTAGCCCCCTGGGAATTCATCCAGCATTGCAACTTCCTCATCTTCCTGCTCCTGCTCCTCGACGGCTTGATCAATGACACGACGCCATGCACGCTCCAGAAAGAAGGCATAAGGTACAATGTCACTGATGGCGCTCTGGCTGCGACTGACAAGTTTGGTGATCTCATCAAGTGGCTGCAGAGGTTTGCATGCATCGCGCATGAGCAGCCAATGGCGCGGTGAAAAAAAAACAATCTCCCCAGAACCTGTCCTGCCGCAGAGTTCGTACAAGTAGTCATTAATTGCAAGTTTCTGCTGGAGCAGCCTATCAAGCATATACAAGGTGGAGTTCCATCAGACATCTGACGGGCAGTTGGTGTCGCCGCTGAATGTCAGCAAGGCGATCCATGGCTGTGTAAGATCTTCTAAAATGGCCAGAGATTTTCCTGGCCTGCCGCAAGACATCCTGGACCCCGGGGTATTTGGCAACTAATCGCTGCACGACTAAGTTCAGGACGTGTGCCATGCTCATTTTGACGTGTTTCAAAGCGCTCAGCAGATTGGCATTGTTGTCGCACACCACTTTACCAACTGTCAAATTGAGCGGGGTTAGCCACTGATCGGCCTGTTACCGCAAAGCTGAAAGAAGTGCAGGACCAGTGTGGCTCTTGGGTTCCAGGCACAACAGACGCAGCACAGCATGGCAACGTCTCACCTGGCACGTCGAATAGGTTCTGGGGAGCTTGGGGGGCGCAGTGGAAGAGACAGTAGCAGCGGAAAAGGAGGAGTCAGCCAAGGAGGAGAGGGAGGATAGAGTAGGAGGAGAAGAAGAAGAGGCAGGTCTGCATGCAATTCGTGGCGGTAACACCAAATCTACACGGGTTGCATGCTTGACGGTCGTCAGAAGGTTCACCCAGTGGGCAGTAAAAGTTATGTACCTTCCCTGCCCGTGTTTGCTAGACCACGTGTTTGTGGTCAGATGGATCTTGGCACCGACACTGTGTGCCAGAGATATATTCACTGAACGTGGCCATATAGCTCTGGGATGCCCTCTGGGAGAAATATTTCCTTCCGGGGACCTTCCATTGCGGTGTGCCAATGGCCACAAATTTTCAAAAGGCCTCCGAGTCCACCAGTTTATATGGCAGTAGTTGGCGGGCTAGCAGTTCTGACAAGCCAGCGGTCAGCCGTTGGGCAAGAGGGTTATCCGGCGTCATGATCTTTTTTGTTCGAACATTTGGGTCAAGGAAGCCTGGAGAAGAAGAAGGAGAAGAGGCAGGATGGGAAGTTCCGGGAGTGTGGCTTTGTGGGTTCTGACAGTGTTGCTTCCACTGGGCTCGGTGATGGGAGGCCAGGTATCTTCTTAAGGTGGTCGTCCCTAGGTGACTGTTGGGCTTACCGTGACTTATGCATTGACAGCACAGGCTGCAGATGGCAACACTAGTCAGCAGCGGACACGTCAAAAAAAGCCCACACTGCGGAGCCATGTGCCGGCGTCCTAGGAGCGCCAGATGTGACCGTGCATGAGTGGATGGCTCGTTCCAGATACATTAGCAGTCTGCTTTTTGCCTCCTGAGCACTGTAAGTTCTGCCTGCTTCTCCTCCTCCTCCTCCTCCCTATCTGCTGCTCCGTCTCTCCCTCTGAACTCCCCTCCTCTTCCTCTCTTGTGGGCACCCACATGACGTCCTTTGACACGTCATCATCATCATTGAGCCACTCAACCAAGTCTGGTGCGTCCTTTGACGTAATCGCACGCACCTTCTGCAACATCCCACTTAGGCTCCGTCCTGGTGCACCTGCTCGACCCCTACCACCCCTGCGGAATGGCCTGCCTCTTCCTCTGCCTGTCATTTTCAAAATGACCCTGTGACAACAGTCCCTATAGAAGAGCAGTATTTGTGGAAGAAGGTATATTACACCTCTGCCTCAATCAGTTTTTTGGGGGGCAAGTGGTATATCACACCAGTAGAAATTATTGGTTCCAATAGCGTTTGTCACTCTGTGTAGCTGCGATAACACAGCAAAACCGCAAACAAATGCTGCACTACTTAAATGCACTATATAGAAATTATATTATTGGTATATAACTCCTCTGCTTCAATAAGTTTTTTTGGGGGGGCAACTGGTAAATCACACCAGTAGAAATTATTTCTTCAAATAGTGTTTTTTACTCTGTGTAGATGCGGTAACGCAGCAAAACCGCAAACAAATGCTGCACTACCTAAATGCACTAAATAGAAAGTATATTATTGGTATATAACACCCCTGCACAAGATAGAAAAAAGCTCCAGCACCAGAATGGACGTAGTGAAAAATTCTGGTGCTGGAGCTTTTTTCTATCTTGTGCATTACTTCCAAGGACTGGCTTGAGTCCGCCCCGTGCACCGTCACACAGGATCAGAAGGTGAGCTGGCTGTAACTTTTCTACTATATATAACACCCCTGCTTCAATCAGTTTTTTGGGGGGCAACTGGTAAATCACACTAGTAGAAATTATTTCTTTAAATAGTGTTTTTCACTCTGTGTAGATGCGGTAACGCAGCAAAACCGCAGACAAATGCTGCACAATACAATTGCACTATAATATATTTTCTATGTTAATGTATATTATAAGTACATTACAACCCTCAGTATGTAACACCTATCGATAGCACACCTATGCAAGTCCTTAAAAGGACTTTTGTGGCCCTATTAGCTAGCGTTTTGTGTCCCTAAAAGTCTGTCCCTGCTCTACACAGCAACCTCTCTTTACACTGGCAAAAGACTGAATGTAAAATGGCGGCCAGATTAGGTTTATTTATAAGGTAGGGGGTGTGTCCATGTTCTGAAATGTCTAAATTGGCTGTCCTGCACCACCTGATGGATGTGTCATGGGTCAAAGTTCTTCACAATGTAAAATATGGCGGGTGCGAATATCGCCATATGTTCGTCCGTTTGGCGAACAGCGAACGAGCAAAGTTTGCCACAAAACTACCGCCGGGCGAACCACAAGGCCATCTCTACCTGCTATACCTTGAGTCTGCTAAACGTCTTACCCCTAGACAAGCTAGGTGGTCTTTGTTTTTTACCAGGTTTAATTTTGTTATCACCTATCGTCCAGGGGCAAAAAATACCAAAGCTGATGTGTTATCCCAAACTATTCCTGGAGGGGTGAGGTTGTTGATCCGGTGCCGATTTTACAAAAGGGGGTGGTTGTCTCTGAGTTACACTCAGACCTGGAGGGGAGGGTGTTGGAGGCTCAGGGGGACGCCCCGGTCTCCTGCCCCCCAGGAAAGTTGTTTGTGCCTTTGAACTTGCGCCTTGAAATATTAAGAGACAGGGCTGGGACAAGGTCCACCACCAACAGAGGCTGAGCTGCCCAAGTGTGCCCCCCCCCCATTTAGATATGTATGTTTGTTATTAATCATCATCCAGATCCTCCCCTAAACAGTGCCATCCACAGATCCCCCTCCCCTAAATGGTGCCATCCACAGATCCCCCTCCCCTAAACAGTGCCATCCACAGATCCCCCTCCCCTAAACGGTGCCATCCACAGATCCCCCTCCCCTAAACGGTGCCATCCACAGATCCCCCTCCCCTAAACGGTGCCATCCACAGATCTCCTCCCCTAAACTGTGCCATCCACAGATCCCCCTCCCCTAAATGGTGCCATCCACAGATCCCCCCTCCCCTAAACGGTGCCATCCACAGATCCCCCTCCCCTAAACGGTGGCATCCACTGATCCCCCCTCCCCTAAACAGTGCCATCCACAGATCCCCCTCCCCTAAACAGTGCCATCCACAGATCCCCCTCCCCTAAACAGTGCCATCCACAGATCCCCCTCCCCTAAATAGTGCCATCCACAGATCCCCCTCCTCTAAACAGTGCCATCCACAGATCCCCCTCCCCTAAACAGTGCCATCCACAGATCCCCCTCCTCTAAACAGTGCCATCCACAGATCCCCCTCCCCTAAACAGTGCCATCCACAGATCCCCCCTCCCCTAAACAGAGCCATTCACAGATCCCCCTCCCCTAAACAGTGCCATCCACAGACCCCCCCTCCCCTAAATAGTGCCATCCACAGATCCCCCTCCCCTAAACAGTGCCGTCCACAGATCCCCCTCCCCTAAACAGTGCCATCCACAGATCCCCCTCCCCTAAACAGTGCCATCCACAGATCCCCCTCCCCTAAACAGTGCCATCCACAGATCCCCCTCCCCGACGCTCACAGGAGTACATTTATAAACTAATCAGTAACTTTAACTTTAATCATTGCTAATCTCTTAATTTGGATACCTTACTCTGTCTTAGCTCCGGTAACAGCAGTAAGTGCGGGCGGGCGGCGCTCACTCACTGACGTCACGCGCCTGCGCTGCCTAGTGGGAGGAGCAGGCGCGTGACGTCAGTGAGTGAGCGCTGCCCCCCGCACTGCCTGCTATTACCGGAGCTAAGACAGAGTAAGGTATCCAGTAAAGAGATCAGCAATGATTAAAGTTAAAGTTACTGATTAGTTTATAAATGTACTCCTGTGAGCAGTGTGGCCCTGTATATTCTAACCGCCTGGGGGTTAGAATATACCATCGGATTTGAGTTTTCACATCTCACTGAGAGCGTGAAAACTCTGATCCGATGGTATATTCTAACCCCCAGGCAAGCGTCCCCATCACCATGGGAACGCCTGGGGGTTAGAATATACCATCAGATCTTCTGACTCAGTGGCCTGCCTGCCGCCCAGAGGCTGGGGAGCTTGCCTGCGCCCTGAGGCTAGAGCCTCCCCAGCCTCTGTGTCGGCCCGGCCCTGTAAGAGAACATTATAGCTCTGCACTCGCTGAGCACCCAGGTAGTAGGGCAACCTCAGAGCTATTGTCTCGTCGTTTTTGGTGGCCGAGGTTGCATCAGGATGTAGTTGATTTTGTGTCCACCTGTATAACCTGTGCACGCGCTAAAGTCTCTCATACTCGACCGGCAGGGTCCCTGTTACCACTGGTCATTCCTAACAGGCCGTGGACACACCTGTCGATGGACTTTATCACTGACCTACCTGTATCTGCAAGTAAAACTGTTATCCTAGTGGTTGTAGACAGGTTCAGTAAAATGGTGCATTTCTTTGCTTTACCCACGTTGCCAAATGATAAAACCCTGGCTCAGATTTTTATCAGTGAAATTGTGAAGATGTTGTTTCGGATCGGGGATTCCAGCTTATTTCTAAATTCTGAAGAGCTTTTTGTTCTCGTCTGGGAGTACATTTGTCTTTTTCCTCAGCCTTCCATCCGCAGTCAAACAGCCAGACTGAACGCACCAACCAAAACCTAGAGACTTACCTTAGGTGTTTTGTGTCTGAAAATCAGGAGAAAAGGTCATCTTACTTACCTTTAGCAGAGTTTGCTATAAACAATCGTCGTCAAGAATCAACTGGTAAGTCACCATTTTTTGGTGCATATGATATTCATCCACAATTCTTTACTTTCAGTGAGGAGGAGCCGTCTGGGATTCCTGAAGAAGAACGGTTTACATTGTCACTCTCCTCTGTATGGCAGAAAGTTCAAAGCAATTTGAAAAATATGGGAGGCAGATATAAACGTATGTCTGATAAGAAACGTTTGCCAGTTCCAGACCTAGGGGTGAATGACTATGTGTGGTTATCGACTAGAAATATTAAGTTAAAAGTTCCCTCTTGGAAATTGGGTCCTGGGTTTATTGGTGCTTATAAAATAGTCGCCGTCATTAACCCTGTGGCTTTTCGCTTGGAGCTACCTCAAACATTGAAAATTCATAACGTATTTCATAAATTGTAAAAGTTCCCTCTTGGAAAATGGGTCCTAGGTTTATTGGTCCTTATAAAATAGTAGCCGTCATTAACCCTGTGGTTTTTCGCTTGGAGCTACCTCAAACATTGAAAATTCATAACGTATTTCATAAATTGTTGCTCAAAAAGTATGTCGCATCTCCAGAACCATCACCTTTACCGGCCCCTCCAGTTATTGTCGATGGCAATTTGGAGTTTCAGGTAGCAAAAATTGTTGATTCTCGTTTTGTCCGTCGCTCCCTTCAATATCTGGTGCATTGAAAAGGTTATGGTCCGGAGGAAAGAATGTGGGTGCCAGCGTCGGAAGTAAACGCCAGCAGATTAATCCGTTCTTTTCACATCTCTCATCCGGGGAGACCTGGTCTTGAGTGTCTGGTGGCCCCTCGTAGAAAGGGGGGTACTGTCACAAAGGTGCCACAACCTATCGCTGACCCTGTGGTGCCTGGGGTCAGAAGGTCGCAGCGGGTGGCTACTCACCCGATTTCAAGGTATCGCTCCATGACCTAGTTGTGGGAATGGATTGCGGTCCAGGTTTTCCTGTTTTGGTTTACAATCCTTTTTGTCCTATCTAGGTATCAGCAGTTTTCCTTTCAGCTGTTCTGGGTCTGCCACTCCCAGCCACTATTTAGTCTCTCTTCCCACTTCCCTTGTTGCCAGATATAGACCTTCCTTTCAGGTTATCTATTCTGACCTCAGGTGGTGTTGCTGTGGAGTTGCTGGAGCAGTTGGAACTAGTGCGGTTGGATCTCCGGTCCTCCTCAGTTTGTTGCATACTGTTTGTTGTCTCCCTTTGGGGTTATATGTGGTGTTTGTGTTGTTTATCCACTCCCTGTTGTTACCCTAGGTGTCAGTGGTGACGACTAGTGCTCCCACCACCCTACTCACTACCTAGGGCTTCTTCCAGGGTAAGTCAGGGACGAGGCACGTGATCAGCGTACTGGTGAGCAACCCGTCTAGAGAAACATCAGGGTAGCCAGGTGCCAGTGCTAGGTGAGTTAGGGGTCACCACTCCTCCCTCTCCCTTGTGTTAGGGCACCCAGTTTCCTTTCCCTCTGCGCCGCACGTCTGGTACCTGCCATACCAGAGGTGATAACCGGTGATGCCACATTCATCAATCACATGGTCAGTCCCCGGAGGCGGACCCCACCAATCAGATATTGATGACCTATACTTTGGATAGATCATCAGTATTTCACTCTCCTTTAATATGCAAAATGTATCTATAGCCTATAACAGACTACAACAGTGTAATCATACTGTACATTCAGATGGCATGCGTCGACATACGACTGGGTACGAGTCGATAGTATACACCACCACATTACAAGAGTATCCAAACTGGACAATCCCTTTAAGTTAAAGTAGAACATTTTTGGTAAACATATTCGTTTTTCAGATACAATATAACCATTGCAAATTGACATTAAAAATGTGTTTGTTTTGTTGCAGGGCTCGTGCATTAGAAATGGCAGACATCCAGAGAACTGAGACAATTACCAATACAGAGGCTGATGACTGTGAACATGCCGATAAATTTGTTTTAAACAAATCAATTCAGAGCGACTCATATGTTCCATCGGAATGTACAATGCTGTGTGCGGAAAATGGTATTGACTATTTTAATTGATAAGTTTGTTGCGCCGTATCTCTGATAGAACATCCCGCCCACCTTTTTCAATTAAGAAACGTCAGATGAATTCTCGAAACTTTAGCTGAAAGTAAGATAAATCTTGTCAATCAATATTCTAAGAAGGATTGTTGGCTATTTGTGTCTTTTCACTTACACTTTATTTTTTGTCTGATTGTGAATATTAAAGGCGGGAAAACTGTAATGGAATTATTTTATGTTTTCATTACTGGCTTCTTTCTTACCACATTAACACTTGTGCAATGCATCTAAAATAAAATGAAAATTGAAGCAACTTTGCAAATTGTTTTCATTACAAAACATGATGCAATCAGGGGCGTACCTAAAGGCTCATGGGCCCTGGTGCAAGATTTCAGCTGGGGCCCTCCTTCCCTCGACCGGCTTGACCAGCACGCACTTTCTATAATACTGGTGTCGTCTTATGCACCACAAGGGTCTTTGGGCCCCCTTAGGCTCCAGGGCCTGGTAGTGACTGCTACCTCTGTGCCCCCTCTAGCTACGCCCCTGGATACAATTTGGTGTCTGCAGACCTATACATCTTCATGTTGACCGTTTACATAAAGAACTCTGTATAGTCTGATCACAGTGGCATAACTATAGGGAATGTTACCTGGTTCCATAGTCAAAGGGACCCAAAGGGCTCCTGCCACATCTGCACCCAGCATGTAAAGTCCTGACACTACCTATGTTGTATGTAGTATCAGCTGAGATACTTGATCTCAACTATTAGACCATTTTATTGTCATTCATGTTTATAAGGCTCTACAGAAGGGCAATATCAGCAGCCAGGCCCTCCTGTCTCCCATGACACCGACTGAGATTCTGAGACTGGAGTGACTGATCTCACTGGCAACAATATCTGCTGCCTGTGGCCCACATAGTTGTCATGAGCCACAATGTACATGAGCCATCCCCTTCTCCCTGCGCAGTTGTCCTGCATATTTCAGCTCCCCTATATACTGCCACTATTAAGAAACTACAGCATCAATGTGTCAAGACATCAAAGTGATCAGCAAAATTACAGCTTTACAGGCACTACTGCAAGGTGAGGGACTACGACTAAGACACCCATCACCCAAACCACCAGGCCAGACTAACATTAAGCCTTTATCACAGTGGACACCTATATCCACAAGTGCCTGCAACTGACATTAAATTGCCATGTAACCAGCGAGCATACCTCCTCATCTGGTGGCAGAAAGTGCAATTTTTACTTAATACTGCTTGATGTGCCACAAGTTATATTTTGTGCTTAGCAAAGAGAGACTGTTATTCATTTACTTCTGGCCTGATTCTTCAAAATATATTTCCACTGCACTGATCTCCAGGCATCGACAGCCTGAGGTAGTACACTGTGACACAACGCCTCACCAGGGCCATTACCACTCCTATCCTTTGCCCTGGCTCCTCAGGGGCTTGCTGCACATTTCAGATCTCTGTTCTATGCTCTTTGCGTATGCATTTTTGCCCTCCATTTAACATAAACGTTGGGAAAAGCTTTTTACGTATACACAAAATGGATACCTGTGATAGATGCAGTACTGCAGCATCCACCCCCTATATGCTACCATGTTTAAAAAAAAAAGTACAGATGTAGCAGGGTTAGCACTCCAGCTCTTAGCTCAAATTTCTTAACTCATCGTGTTATCTTGAGACAAAAGCCATTGAAAAGCAATTTAAGGTGTTTGCTTAGATTAGATAACACAAATCAAAAATCTCAGAAAACAGGAGTGTTAACTCTACTCCATCCGTATACCACGTGACATAAGGGGGGGGGCTACAGAAACCTAGTGGATGGTATAGCATTTTCTAGTAATAAATCTATTTGTTGGGAACTAAATTCAACTGTAAAATTAAAATGGAAAAGTAAAACAAAATTCAGACAATAATTACAACACATATCAAATTCTAGTTATTACATTTTAGACACTTCACTAGGCGAAATTAGAGGGAAAGTGCTCCTTGGGAAAAAGATATTTCTCAATCTGAAAAAAAATAAAAATTTGACCCAGCTAATGTTCCATCTGCTTCAAGAGAAATGATTTATAGGGCTGAGTATCTGAAATCAGGCCGCAATGTTTTCATATGCTTTTTTTTTCTTGAACATTTCCAAAAGATCTATTGCTACAGATCGTAATAAAAACTCATGCAGAAAAAAAAAAACATTTTCCCGCCGTTGTCATTTTTCTCATTCTCAAAGCGGGATTTTCCTAATATCTTTCCGTGCCAGTGCAATCTCTCAAGAAACTGATCTATTCCCTCATCCGCACTTGTAGCTGCCTGGTGCCCAATTTGTTTAAATTGCAAGTACATTAATACAGAATCTTCCCCATAGCTATAGACTGGCCCGCAGAAATGATAAGGACATTTCCTTCTGGCAAAAAAAAACCTCATGGTTTGAGATTGGCAGGCGGCTGACGGGATCGGAACATTTCGATTTTCAGTGAACTTTAAACAAAGCGTCGTCGAAAAGAGCAGATGCAGAACGGAATATTTTAACATTTGAAGTGAACCTGCCGCCAAGGTAAACAAAGGGTTTGAACTTTCTTTAAAATCTAAAATTTCCATATGCATTGGATTTATTTCTAAAATTAATATCAGTATTCTATACTTGTATAGTGCCATCATGTTACATCGGAGAAAACAACTAATTAATTTTAATATTGTATATGAGAAGTGCACCTGTTCTACTAAACCAGACTAAGTACCTCTATCATAGTGCACACCAGTATAAGTGTTATTAAAAATGGAAAAAAAAGCAACAGAAAAAAAAATATTTTCATAGGGAAATTAAGCTTAAAATAATATTCTCACATGTCATACATTGTACATTATGGGGGGTTATGATCTGAGGGGGGTATGGTCTAGGTGGTTTGTTCTGAGGTCTGATAAAGATTGTCTGATAAAGATTGGAGATCTGATTTGCGGGTCTGATCTGAGGTCTGATGAAGATAGGTGTTCTGATCTGAGGTCTGATGAAGATTAGGGGCTATTGTTTCTTATTTTCCTCTTCTAAAACCTAGGTGCATCCTACAGATGCAAAAATATGGTATAAACATATATATATATATATATATATATATATAGTAGTTCTCCAAAAAAGAGGCAGCACTCCAATGTAAAAGGTGAAATGACCCGCTTTATTCCCCTCTGCAACGTTTCAACTGCTCATTGCAGTCTTTATCAAGCATCATGCTTGATAAAGACTGCAATGAGCAGTTGAAACGTTGCAGAGGGGAATAAAGCGGGTCATTTCACCTTTTACATTGGAGTGCTGCCTCTTTTTTGGAGAACTACTACCCTTGATGACCATCTTGCCCACGGTCTGAGGATTTTGCACCAGGATTTATCATATAGTGCTGCTGTTTTTTCTTTGTTGGGGATATATATATATATATATATATATATATATACAGTGGATATAAAAGGTATACACACCCCTGTTAAAATGTCAGGTTTCTGTGATGTAAAGAAATGAGACAAAGATAAATCATTTCAGAACTTTTTCCACCTTTAATGTGACCTATAAACTGTACGACTCAATTGAAAAACAAACTGAAATCTTTTAGGTAGAGGGAAGAAAAAATATAAAATATGGTTGCATAAGTGTGCACAACCTTAAACTAATACCTTGTTGAAGCACCTTTTGATTTTATTACAGTACTCAATCTTTTTGGGTATGAGTCTATCAGCATGGCACATTTTGACTTGGCAAGATGTGCCCACTCTTCTTTGCAAAAAACACTCCAAATCTGTCAGATTGTGAGGCCATCTCCTGTGCACAGCCCTCTTCAGATCACCCCATAGATTTTCAATCGGATTCAGGTCTGGGCTCTGGCTGGGCCATTCAAAAACTTTAATCTTCTTCTTGTGAAGCCATTCCTTTGTTGATTTGGATGTATGCTTTGGGTCATTGTCATGCTGAAAGATGAAGTTCCTCTCCATGTTCAGCTTTCTAGCAGAAGCCTGAAGGTTTTGTGCCAATATTGACTGGTATTTGGAACTGTTCATAATTCCCTCTAGCTTAACTAAGGCCCCAATTCCAGCTGAAGAAAAACAGCCCCAAAGCATGATGCTGCTGCCACCACCATGCTTCACTGTGGGTATGGTGTTCTTTTGGTGATGTGCAGTGTTGTTTTTGCGCCAAACATATCTTTTGGAATTATGGCCAAAAGGTTCAATCTTCGTTTCATCAGACAATAACACCTTTTCCCACATGCTTTTGGGAGACTTCAGATGTGTTTTTGCAAAATGTAGCCTGGCTTGGATGTTTTTCTTCGTAAGAAAAGGCTTTCGTCTTGCCACTCTACCCCATAGCCTAGACATATGAAGAATACGGGAGATTGTTGTCACATGTACCACACAGCCAGTAATTGCCAGATATTCCTGCAGCTCCTTTAATGTTGCTGTAGGCCTCTGGGTAGCCTCCCAGACCAGTTTTCTTCTCGTCTTTTCATCAATTTTGGAGGGACGTCCAGTTCTTGGTAATGTCACTGTTGTGCCATATTTTCTCCACTTGATGATGACAGTCTTCACTGTGTTCCATGGTATATCTTATGCCTTGGAAATTCTTTTGTACCCGTCTCCTGACTGATACCTTTTAACAATGAGATCCCTCTCATGCTTTGGAAGCTCTCTGTGGACCATGGCTTTTGCTGTGGGATGCGACTAAGATAAATTCAGGAAAGACCAACTAGAGCAGCTGAACTTTATTTGGGGTTAATCAGAGGCACTTTAAATGATGGCAGGTGTATGCTGACTCCTATTTAACATGATTTTGAATGTAGAGATATATATATCGTGGCTCACCGGTATTAGTCTTATGTAAAGGTGCTCTGTTTTTTGGATGATTCACCTTTTCATCCTAGGTATCAATATGTCTTCAAACGTTCTCAATAAAAACAGGCACTCACCATCTGGTATAGTCTGGATCGATGTTTTACTTAATATAGTAGTATAAAAACATACATATAATTCTACAATAAAATACAATTATAATAACCCTTAGATGCTGTGTATATGCTGTAATTGTTGCTATTTTTGATTGTATTTGGGGATAGATCTGGAGCTAATCTTAATCTTAGATACCCTTAACCTAGTGTCTAAATAATATCCACATCCAATATTGTATATCAATTCGTATAGTACACAATGTGCAAGAATCACAATAATCTGTTGGAAAGCATATATCAAAAACCATGTATCAAAAACATGTGTAGAAATTTTGAAAGTTCTTCTGAAAATAGTGAGAGTTCTTGTGATAAAAATCTCCTGGTGTGTTCAATACACAAATATAAAAATATATATAAGAATAAAGCAAAAGTCACAATTTCTTAAGTCACAATTTCTTTCAATATCCCCAATTGATGAGTTAGTTTTGTATTGCCTCTATAGGGTTAGGTATCGATGTGAATCGGGTTTGCGTCTGGGGCGTCCCCCTGATGTGTTCCCTCTTACCTTCCCTTCTGAGGTGGGCTTCGTATTATGGTGTTTGCCTCTTGCAGGATCGATTTTGCTGTGGTGCCTCTTTTTGTGGAGTTCGGTATCAAATAATATTCCTCCTTACTCCGATCTCAGGGCTCCTTGGCGTTTCACGCTCTCTCCTCTCTGCGTGTCACCGTCCCGCTGTACTCTCGTCTGTGCTCTCGCTATCTCGCGGTAAGACGCAGCAGGTGATCTCACTTATTATTTCGATCTGTGCAAGTACTGAAGTCCGTCTTTATAATATAGAATATATCTTTGTATGGATTTAGGTGGGTAGTTGTTTGCTCTCAAAGTCAGCCAGACATGTTTCAAGGGATCGCCCCCTTCCTCAGTGTCTTTTGTAGCCTAATAAAATTCTTGTCATGTTTTTTAATCAGTGGATGTGCATCTTTTGGGGTTTCTTTGGTCTTTGTGGCCAGCATTTGTCTATTCTCAGGATAGGTCATCAATAGTAGATTACAGGAATCCAATACATCCACCACTCAGCTGTTCAAGAGTAGCTCTGGTGCTGGAAGTAGGCAAAAGAATGACACAGCACCATCCTTGGTTTAGTGGATGGAGCTGGTAACTGTAGCACTGCTCTCATTCAAGTGAATGGGAACAGCATTGCGGTAACCAGCTCTGTCTACTACACAATGGATAGAGCTATGTCATTTCAGCGCCTACTGTCGGGTATATAAAGCAAATGCTTTATATATATAAAAAAGAAATTAACAAAAATATAAATGGTTTATTATTCAATAGTTTAGAATACAATCAAAAATTAATTAACATAAATTTCAATAATATACAATGATATGCAGTACCCAGAATTCGCCACTATATGGTGCCAACAAAACACTACTCAACCAACAAAAATATTATGCAATACGGCTTTAAAATTGTGAGAGATTTAAAATCAATGAATTATGTGCAAAAACTCAATCAAGAAAATGACAGATACGAGCCCTTGCTTTGCCCAAAATGATGACCAATATCAGATAATGGTAGTATTGCAACAAAACTTATAAATGATTGGCTTGATATCAAACTAGGGAATATAAAGATTCCCAACACAGAGTTTCTCCAATATTATACCCTTTATTCAGTTATATGCATCGTAACGGAAATCAAGCGAAAATATTGATGCAGCAACTAACGTTACACGTCCGCAAATGAGCGGGTATCTGGCTTAGTATCAAACCAATTCATTTAGATCAATACTACATAAAACAAAAATATACATTACCCAAGGGTCAAGTGATGTGCAGAGTCTTGGGGCAGTCAGCTCTCAAGAGTTTTTCTGATAATCCAAATCTTTCTCCAGAGATCTCCTTTTCTTTCTTTGTTTTTTGTCTTTCTGTCTTTTTTTTAAAATCTGGTTTCTTAAACCAAAATTTATCAGATGAACACACCTTCCTAGTTTGGAACTTTCCAATCATTGTTAGATGGGCGTGTGCATTGATAAGGAATGTGACGTCATAATACTACCCAGAATGCACTTTTGCTACTGGTGTAGTATTAACTGCCCCTATCTAGGTGGCACTGTTGAATAAGCAATAAGCATCATACCATTAAGGGTTAACTCATACATGCCTTATATTTTCAATACTACACACCTCTGACATCTGGAGGCCCTGTCTCAGAGCCGAGGGACAAACTTTGATACATGAATGTATACTTTGAGGAACATCTAGACAATTCTCACACTGTGGAATTCATGTTCAGATAAATACAATGAAGCCTCTAAATCTGCAGGTGCCGTGTATCTTCTAACTGTCTAAATATATAATAGATTGTTACAATAACACTGGCTCTTTGAACGGCGCAGTAATCTTCCCATGATCGACCTACTTCGGTATACATGAAAATCCATACAAAATAGTGAATATAAATCAACATTGCTCTTAAAGGCAATGGATACCAATTATAATTAAAATAATTAAATATAAATGTTTACACTCATGAAAAGGTACAAAACTACTTATGGTGCCAGAGTTACTTCTGAACAGCTGACTGGTGGTGGTGCGAACTGTTGGAATTCCACGATCTGATGCTGATAGCCTATCCTGACGAGAGCCCATCAATATCAAAATACTGGAAAACCAATTTAAATGCTTAAATGGTGCCTGTAAAAGAGTTGAAAATGGTCACACCCCTGAATGCATTCCATTCCGTTTGGCTTCGTCCCCATCGCGGACAGAATAACACTGCGTTTTTCTGTCTGCAATGTGGTGCGGAGCAAGGCGGATCCGTCATGACTCATAATGTAAGTCAATGGTGATGGATCCGTTTTCTCGGACACAAAAGAAAACTGATCCGTTATGGCTGTTTTAGAGATAATGCAACCCGATCCATTCAGAACGAATGCAGACGGTTCTATTATCATGACGGAAGCGTTTTTGCTGATCCATGATGGATCCAGCAAAAACGCTGGTGTGAAAGTAGCCTTAGACCATCATTAGGCATGCACGATGATATAGATTCTCCCTAAGCATAGATCTAACTGAAAAGAAAAAGCAAAATTATATAAACCTGAAAGCACGACACCCAAACAATCAGACCATAAAAATTTGAGCTGCTAAAATCACTATAAACTTTTCTATAGAATGATAAATGCAATTAAACAATTAGTATTTACCAAGCAGAAGAAGAGGAAGCAGAGGAAAAGAGGGTTAATAGTGGTTGTCCCTAGGCACGCTATTATGCCTTTACCTAGTCTTAACACATTTCCTTGTACAATAATTGGTTAACCAGGGATTCTTACTGGTAATCAATCAAAATACTGATGGGCCGACTGGTATACAATGATACAGACACCTCAGTAGTTGCGAGGGCAAAATTTGTGAGATATTTTCTCAGTCTAAGGGCTCATGCACACGACCGTGTGGATCCGCAAAAAATATGGATGATATCCGTGTGCATTCCGGAACAGCTGGCCCTTCATAGAACAGTACTATCCTTGTCCGTAATGCGGAAAAAATAGTAGGACATGTTCTATTTTTTTGCGGAACGGAAATATGGACATACGGAAACGGAGTAGCTTCCATTTTGTTAACACTCCAGTTCCTCTGGAGAGGGGTGGTCTTCACAAGTTCTTGCCTCCTAAAAGCAAAGGTGATGGGACCAACCAGGATTGGGCCTCTCATTTCAAGGACTGCATCCTCTGTGTATGACCTTGAAGCAAACTGTCTACGTATGTACTACGCACCTGTGGCACTCTCCACACATTGCCATATCACAACACTTATAAAGTTGTTACTCATATGGCTCACAAAGGGGGCAGAAATGCTGTAAACCAACATCCCCCAACAGTTGGCTCTCCAGCTCCTGCAAAACCCCAATCTTCATCCTGCCCTCACAGCCTGTAGCTATCATGTTATGATGGGAGCTACAGGTTGGAGATCACTGCTGGAAAACTATGGAATTGCTGACTTTCCACAGTATAAGGCTAAAAGTGACTCCAAGTACAGCTTTACCCCCCCAAAAAAGCGGAGGAAAGATTTCACACCAAAGGATGTGATCCGTGTGATGGTGTGAAATGTGTAATGATATGGAAATTCTGATGAGGCTCACGTAATATGTTAAGCTGGTAGTAAAGTTCCCCCCTGAGATAATAAAAGTCATTGATTGCTTGTGGACATAGCAAGGCTTAAATTACATTACCATATATTTCTGCATAGATATCAGGCGCGGTTTTCATTCTACAAATACAGCCACCGTCTCTGAAGCAGACTGCTCATTTTCATTTCACTGCACAAAAATGACAATTTTTCCACTTGTCGGATGTCTGTGAACGTGTCTGCCATAACACCCCAGCTTTATTACTGCATAAAATTTAAATACCTGCCTGAGTTCATTGTTCTGGAAGTCAAATGTATGCAGCATCAGCTGTAATTAGACAGGAAACGATGCCCAATTAACAGCAAGCTCATCAGCTACCGAAGCAAAGTTCATCAAACATTCTAAACTATGTGATAACACATCTGTGGGACTTGATGGGGGAATTTCAGGACTCATTTTTTTCTTTAAAAAAAGGCTTTTTGACTGAAACAAAATTGTGATCATACTTGTTTCTACTTACTGTATCCACTGGCTTCCACTTAGCCAAGTACTCTGGAAACAAAAGAGTTAAAATTGTAATCTAGAGGATGACTCCATGCTAAATGTTAGGATGAAGCGTGAACAAGAACCGGGATAAACAGTGCTCTGCGCTGGGATCTTCTCTTAAAAATGTTTTATTAAAAGAAATAATAATAAATGATATACAAGCAATTATTATTTTAATAAAACAATTTTATTTATTTTATAATTTTTTAATATTTTCATAAAACATTTTTAAGAGGAGATCCCAGTGGGGTGCGCTGTTTATGCCGGTTCTTGTTCACTCTTCGTCCTAATTGTCCTCCTGTGGATGTGTCCATCAAGAAGGTGCAGCAGCCTGGTCTCCCTCTACCTAAGGGATCATGCACATGAACGTGTGTCTGCTGTGCCCGTATTGCGGCCCGCAAACAGAGGGTCCGCAATATATGGGCCCCAGCCGCGTGCACACCGCATCACGGATGCAAACTAATTCATTTGAAGTGCTGCGTGGAATGGATGCACGGAACCAAGTTGAATGGGTCTGGATCCATCTGTGCAGACGCACGGATGGTGCCCATGCATTGGGGACCGCAAATTGTGGTCCCCAATGCACAGAACAGCCGAGCAACGGAACGATAGAGGAACCATAGAGGAACCATAGGCCATAGAGGAACTTCACATTTATCCAGTGTTGTGCTCGGGATTGCCCCTTCTGGTAAGAAGCTCATTCTAGGGGCTATCACTTGGCACCAGAGATATTAAACTAGGGAACGCCCCCTCTGTTGCTTTTCTCTTCCATGCTAAATGTTAAAGGGATTCTGTCACCAGGTTTCACCCCTGTCAGCTAAACATATGCTGATGTTCAGGGCCTCATCAGAATTCCTAATGTGGGCTTCTAAATGTGATCCGTAGCCTTATTTTGCTAAAAAAACTGCTTTTACTAACCTGTCACTCAAAGAAATAAGGTGCCCAAGGGGATGTCAGGGGATGTCAAGGGATGCAAGGTGCCCGCCGCACCCACCGCCGTTCGTGCCCAGCGCCGCCTTTCCAGACTTCTGCGCCGCCTCCTAATCCTCTGTGCCGCCTCTCGCTCTCCCTCCCTCCCCCCTCCTCCTGCTGTAAGATCTTGCGCGTGCGCACAGGGCTCTGAGAGGCTGGCGCCAGAGTGCAGGTCATACAGGGGGTTGAGCGAAGTGCCGGCGCATGCAGAGCCCTGTGCGCACGCGCGAGATCTTACAGCAGGAGGAGGGAGGAGGGAGGAGGGGGGAGGGAGGGAGAGGCGGCACAGAGGATTAGGAGGCAGCGCAGAAGTCTGGAAAGGCGGCGCTGGGCATGAACAGCGGTGGGTGCGGCGGGCACCTTGCATCCCTTGACATCGTCTGACATCCCCTTGGGCACCTTATTTCTTTGAGTGACAGGTTAGTAAAAGCAGTTTTTTAGCAAAATAAGGCTACAGATCACATTTATAAGCCCTCATTAGGAATCGTGAAGACGCCCTGAACATCAGCATATGTTTAGCTGACAGGGGTGAAACCTGGTGACAGAATCCCTTTAACACTCAAAATGCACTACACGGCAGGGGTGTAGAAAGTAAGTAGTGGGGCAACACAGCCAAATTAGAAACTTTTCCACCATGACCACCGTCAGCTGAAAGAATAGAATATGAAAAGCTAAAGAGCATTTTTGTATCCATTTTATTTCTTGTGCCTCACCCTAAAGCACTGGGATAATGCACACAGTGATGTCACAGCAAAGAGATAATGCAAACAGTGATGTCACAGCTCACAACATGAAAAATAGCTAGCTAGCCCAACATAGATAATGACGCGCATTTGTTCAAGCGCGGTCATGTATAAAATCGGTCACTTGGACCAGCATGTGTATAAAGTCCAACTCTTATTGTTGCATATTAAAAATCCTTCCTCCTGTGAACCTTAATTTCCTTTACTTTTCTACCGCAAACTGCTGTCTTACACATAACCGTGTGCGGTAGGAATGCATAGGCAATGGAGCTTCACAGGAGGAATGATTTTTTAATATGCAACAATAAAAGTTTTAGAGACTTTATACACATGCTGAATCAAGCGACCTACTCAAGTGATGTCACAGCATAGAAATAATACACGCAGTGATATCACAGTCAAGGGATCATGAAACCAGTGCAGTTATAACACATAAATCATGAGCACAGTAATGTTGCAGAAGTAGGAAAATGTGCAAAATGATGTCACACTCCAGAGATGATGCACACAGAGATGTCACAGCAGACATAGGATTCACATAGTGGTGTTGCAGTACAAGGCAAATCTACTCACATAGGAATAACACAAGCAGCAATATAAAAGCAGAAGAATAATGCACACAGTGATATGACAGCATGGAGTAATGCGTACATTAACCTCACAGGGTACATGTGATTCAGGGTGCAAGACAAATCTACTCAAGTTAGGAAAAGCACAAACAGTCATGTGACAACCTGGAGTGATGCACCCAGCGATGTCAAAGCACAGGAATAATGCACACAGTAATGACACCATGTACAGGGTGACATTACAGAACAAAAATAAATAAATAATAATAATAATGATGTCATCATGTAAGTATCATGTACACTGAGAAGCATAATGCATGCATACATCTGTGTATACACATAAAACTATGATGCAGACCCCATCTTTTCCACATCCCCACTGTCTATCATCCATAGTCATCATTAACGGTACCTTTCCTTGGGGTACAGTATGACCCCCATACTTATGCCAGCTGCTCTGGTTGTTGTGTTCATATTTTCAGTGCAGATCTTTATAAGTGATCTTCTGGTAGAAAGCAGTGGTGTAAAAAGTATTTTCTCCCTTCTATCTATCAGCTATAATAATGTTTGTCATAATTAATGCATTTGATGTTTATGCAAGGTGTAACATAAAATCAATTCAGTTCATTCGATCGACAACAGCCTGGTTTGGTTAGAGACAGCTCCACTGAATCTAATTCACCCCCCGTGGCCTAATGCAGGCGACTATAAGAAAATACAGAATTAAAAAAAGTTAACGTCAGGGTAACAGTCTGTTTAGAAAGGATCGCCAAAACCGGAGAGGGGTCGGGGTCTGCCTTTATGTAAAGTCCTGTCTAAAGCCCCCACTCCGGGAAGATATAAGTGAGGGACATGAACATGTGGAGTCACTGTGGGTAGAAATACATGGAGGCAAAAACAATAATAAATGACTAATAGGAGTTTATTAAAAACCACATACGAGATAGATGAGGTGGCAAATCATAATGAGGTGGTTATTATGGGGACTTCAACTACCCAGATATAGACTGGGAAACTGAAGCTTGTATATCTCATAAAGGAAACAGGTTCTTGGCAATAACCTAAGACAATTACCTTTTCCAACTGGTTCAGGACCTGACTAGAGGGACGGCCATACTGGACTTAGTATTAACCAATAGACCTGACAGAACAACAAATGTGCAGGTCGGGGGACACCTGGGAAATAGTGACCATAAAGTAATAACCTTCCAATTATCATTCATAAGAGCGTTTCTTCAGGGAGGAACAAAAATACCAAACTTCAAAAAAGCTAAATTTAGCCAACTGAGAGAGGCCATAGGCCTAACTAACTGGGACAAAGTCCTCAAAAATAAAAAATACCGCCACAAAATGGGATATTTTTAAAAGCATCCTAAAATCTAATTATGAGAGGTATATACCTTATGGGAATAAAAGGTTAAGGAACAAGAAAAAACCAATGTGGTTAAATCGAACTGTAAAGAAAGCAATAAATGACAAAAAGAAAGCATTTTAATCACTAAAATGGGAGGGTAGCGAGGAAGCACTGAAAAACTATAAGGAAAAAAATAGAATATGTAAAAAACAAATAAAAGCTGCCAAACTGGAGACCAAGAGATTAATTGCCAAAGAGAGCAAAACTAACCCTAAAATGTTTTTCAATTATATAAATGGTAAAAAGTATAAATCTGAAGGTGCCGGCCCTATACAGATTAATGAGGGGGGAGTTGCAGAGAGCGATGAGGAGAAAGCAAAGCTATTAAATATTTTTTTTCTCCACTGTATTCACTGAAGAAAATAAGCTGTCAGATGAAATGCAGAATGTAAAAGTTAATTCCCCATTAAAGTGCCCTGTCTGACCCAGGAAGAAGTACAGCGGCGTCTTAAAAAGATTAAAATAGACAAATCACCAGGCATACACCCCCGTGTCCTAAGAGAATTAAGTAATGTCATGGCCAGACCCTTATTTCTGATATTTACAGACTCTATACTGACAGGGAGTGTTCCACAGGATTGGCGCATAGCAAATGTGGTGCCAATATTCAAAAAGAGTCCAAAAACAGACCCCGGAAACTATAGGCCGGTAAGTTTAACATCTGTTGTTGGTAATCTGTGAAGGTTTTCTAAGAGATGCTATCTTGGAGTACCTCAAGGAAAATAAGTAAATAACGCCATATCAGCATGGCTTCATGAGGAATCGGTAATGTCAAACTAATTTAATCAGTTTCTATGAGGAGGTAAGTTCTAGACTTGACAGCCGCGAATCAATGGATGTCGTGTATCTGGACTTCTCCAAAGCATTTGACACTGTACCGCATAAAAGGTTAGTATATAAAATGAGAATGCTCGGACTGGGAGAAAATGTCTGTATGTGGGTAAGTAACTGGCTCAGTGATAGAAAACAGAGGGTGGTTATTAGTGGTACACACTCAGATTGGGTCACTGTCACTAGTGGAGTACCTCAGAGGTCAGTTATTAGACCCTATTATCTTCAATATATTTATTAATGATCTTGTAGAAGGCTTGCACAGTAAAATATCATTTTTTGCAGATGACACTAAACTGTGTAAAGTAATTGACATTAGAGAGGACAGTATACTGCTACAGAGGGATCTGGATAGATTAGAGGCTTGGGCAGAGAAGTGGCAGATGAGGTTTAACACTGACAAATGTAAGGTTATGCACATGGGAAGGAATAATGCAAATCACCCGTACATACTAAATAGTAAAGCACTGGGTAACACTGACATGGAAAAGGACCTAGGAATTTTAATAAACAGCAAACTAAGCTGCAAAAAACTGTGTTAATCAGCTGCTGCCAACGCCAATAAGATAATGGGTTGCATCAGAAGGGGCATAGATGCCCGTGATGAGAACATAGTCCTACTACTTTACAAATCACTAGTCAGACCACACATGGAGTTCTGTGTACAGTTCTGGGCTCCTGTGAACAATGCAGACATAGCAGAGCTGGAGAGGGTACAGAGGAGGGAAACTAAAATAATAACTGGAATGGGTGGACTACAGTACCCTGAAAGATTATCAAAATTAGGGTTATTCACTTTAGAAAAATGACGACTGAGGGGAGATCGAATTACTATGTATAAATACATCAGGGGTACAGAGATCTATCCCATTATCTATTTATCCCCAGGACTGTGACTATGACGAGGGGACATCCTCTGCGTCTGGAGGAAAGAAGGTTTGTACACAAACATAGAAGAGGATTCTTTACGGTAAGATCAGTGAGACTATGGAACTTCTCTGCCTGAGGAGGTGGGGATGGTGAGTTCACTAAAAGAGTTCAGGAGTGGCCTGGATGTATGTCACCGCCAGCTCTGTGAGAAGGTCTGTTAGACGTTCTTCGCTACCTCTTGCATGAAGTTCTTTGTTTTGGTTTCACTTTGTTATCTCCTTTCCTTCTCCCAGCTGTCATCTATTTGCACTGATTGTCTACCTTTATATTCCCTCCCATACTGCCTCACTTTGCGGTTTATACTTCTTCCTGGATGAGTTGTTCACTGCTGGATGCTCCTTCTCCTGATTCCTCAGATAAGTCTGTTTCCTTTATTTGTGTTTACTTGCTGGCTTGATTGTAGGTGACCCTGACTCCGTCTGTATTAAGTGCAGGGAGCCGGTGGTCGTGTCCCCTCACCATTATAGGATTTTCAGGTGTCAGATAGTATAAGGTACGTGGACATGCAATCGTCTACCATAAAGATCTTTGCATGGGCATAGCAGTCAGGGAGAGCTCTAGGGGTTTTATAGGGCTCACCCATATGCTCCTTAGTTTGGGATGAAGCCAGTCAGATGTTTATTTATAAGTTCCAGCTTTCTGCAACACCATCCGTGACAATGTATTTCTGGAGTGTAATAATATTACAGGCTATAGCTACTACAGATAGGTCGTTGATCCAGGGAGTTATTCTGATTGCCTGTTTGGAGTCGGGAAGGAATTTTTTCCCCTTAAGTCGGGAAAATTGTCTTCTACCTCACAGGTTTTTTTTTTGCCTTCCTCTAGATCAACTTGCAGGATAACAGGCTGAACTGGATGGACAAATGTCTTTTTTTCGGCCTTATATACTATGTTACTATGTCATGCACAGATGCTTATCGAAACCTGTATAGCTTGCTGGGTTCGTCCCATATGGATTCTGGTTTGCACCGCAGGACTTCTGTATGACTGATGTCTGCTTTCCAGATGATTTACACCTGAAATAAGGATTTTTCACACATGATGAAGTCTGTGCACTTTCAATAGAAAATATAAAAGTCAAACAGAAGCTGTGCAAATGTTTTATATGGTTCTAAAATGCACCAAAGTGGCATGATACATAAAATATAACTAGTATATTCAATCTGGTGTCAGACTCAAGTTCATTGGGCAATTACCAGAGGCAAGTAAAATACGTGACCTCCTTTTACAGACCAGTTAGTTTTGTAAACGCTATTTACACTTTTGGCGAACATTTTTTTAATCATTTTGGACAAAAAATATATATTTTTCAATTGGTCTTTATTAAAAACTAGCTGAAGGACCTGGCTTCGCACGGGTATATTTCATCTATTTCAGTGAATGTTTGTGTGTGTCGTTAAAAGATATCGACAGTATCCACTATAACAGCAACATGTACAGTACCCCGCCGCCTTAACAGTGACCTCCACAGCCCCCACCCCTTAACACTGACCCCCCCCCCACAGTGCCCCATCTCCTTAAAATGGGAACTCCACAGCAGCCCACCCCCTTAACTTTGACCTTCAAAGCAGCCTGCCCCTTTAAGTGAGTTCCACAGCACCCCATCCCCTTGACAGTGATGTCCACAGGGGCCCGACCCCTTAACAGTGACCTCTACAGCACCCACCCCTTAACACTGACCATAGGTTACAGTCCCCCTAACTGTGACCTCCACCTTTCCCGGCCCCCTTAACAGAGACCTCCACAGTGACTGCCCCTTTACCAGTGACTGCCACAGAACCACGCTCCATTAACAGTGACCTCACAGCACCCCACTGCCTTAACAGTGACCTCACAGTACCCCGCTGCCCCTTTAATAGTGTCCTCCACAGTCCCCTCCTCCCTTACCAGTGACTTCCACAGTGCCCGCCCCTTTAACATTTACCTCCACAGCGGCCTGCTCCTTAACAGTAACATTCACAGCACCCTCCCCTTTAACAGTGACCTCCACAGCAGCCTCCCCTTTATTAGTGACCTCCACAGAACCCCGTCTCCTTAACAGTGATTTACACAACACCCCGCCCCCTTAACCGTGGCCTCTACAGCAATCTGCCCCTTAACACTGACCTCCATAGCGGTTCATCCCTTTAATTGTAACCTCCACAGCAGCCTGCCCCTAGGGTGGTCAGTGGTCCGGTTTTAGGCAGGACAGTCCGGCTTTCAGACTCACTGTCTTCCGTCTGATGCAGGGCCTGGACGGACACAGAGATGTCCTTTTGAACCACTCACTCTCAGACAGCAGCACTGTGCTTTCTGAGCGTGAGCTGCAAGGAGAAAGTCAGCCTCCCTCCCACCCCTGCAGGTGACAGAAGTTGATTTTTACCTTCATTTTTTCAATCCCCGTCGGCTGTGGAGTGGGAGGGGCATGGTCTAACCAGGTCAGGGGCGTGTTTTAGTGTGACCTGGGGGTGGGGTTTTTAAGTCAGTCTTTTGAGGGTGGCCTGAATGGCCACCCTACCTGGCCCACTAACTGTGACCTCTACAGCACTTCGCTCCCTTAACAGTGTCGTCCACAGCACCCTGCCCTGTTAAAGGAAATCTATCACCAGGATAATCGCTATTGAAGTAAAGCCATGGCCTAATAGCACTTAGTACCTTATTTCCAGATGTGCCTTTGTACCAGCAATAGATGTTTTTTATCTTCTGAAAATGCAGTTTATTTGGTATACAATAAATGTAGGAGCCCAGGCACGCCTCCTGCCAGTGCCCAAGCCCGTCCTCATGCTGGAAGCAGGGAAAAGGGGGGCAGAGTTATGGCTTAAATGTGATGTAGGAGGGGGGGGGTGGACACATTGTGGCAGGGGGCGTGCCTGTGCTCTTTCCTGCAAGAGTGACGCCCCTCTGGGCACCTTACTGGCTCCTTTGCATACCAAATAAACTGGATTTTCAGAGGATAAAAAAAATCTATTGCTGGAACTAAGGCACATCTGGAAATAAGGTACTAAGTGCTATTAGGCCATGGATTTACTTCAATAGCGATTATCCTAGTGACAGATTTCCTTTAAAGCTGACCTACAGCAGTGAAGAAAAATGGCTGGGTTGTTATGAAAACCTGGTGTAAAACTGTGTGTTTGTGGAGACTAAGGGCCTGCGAGCTTCTATTGGCTGATAAGGGTCATGTGACCAGTCTTCTATTGGCGAATGCATTTTTTGGGAATATCTCAGGAACGGTACGTGCTAGAGAGCTGAGACTCGGACACCTGATGTACCTGTGTGCCAAATTTAATGATTGTAAATGCGACGGTGCAGATTCCTTTAGCGGACATGCATACATACACATACATACATACACTCAGCTTTATATATTAGAGATTCAGCCATTCTGTCACAAAGGGTTAACTGTCTAGCTGTGTGAATCGTACTTTCACTTTGCGCCATCATCTAATGACCCTTATCTCTAAATTACTAAAAGGCCATAAAAACTTATTTAAGCCACATTCTTATCCGTAAGACAAGAATTGAGCTATAATGAGTGTTTATAAGGTCAGAGATAAGGAGCCCGTCATGTGAGCTGGCTGATGGAACAGAGTGAAAATTCCGATTTTGCTAGTAGAGAATCTCAAGGCAGTAAAGAGAAAGGGGCTCAAAATGAGCTAAAATGAGGGGTTGCACTCCGAAAAATATTTAACAGTTTTCAAACCAGCTCCTGGATCTAAATTCTTGTAATGTATTTGCACATTTAAAAAAATGTATTTAAGTCATTCAGTTATTCAATAAAATGTAACTATGGAAGGCTGTAACAAGGGATTGCAGTGTGACCTCTTGTCCAGTAGATGACGCTAGAGCACAAGGGAAGGGCTGTGGCCAGAAAAGCAGTTAGTCTGGGAGGTGGAAGCAAGCAGTGCTGGGAAGAAAGAGAAGGAGAGTGAGGGCAGTAATTGACTTGTGCAAGAGCGGAGTGTGTTGTGGTGCTCCTCACAGAGAATAGATTCTATGAGGATTCCAAAGTAAGGAGTACAAAGAAATCGCTGAGTGCCCCAGTGCAAAGGACTGTGATAGAGAGACAGCCAGCAGGTGAGGTCTTAGAACACACATGGACAGAGAGGGAGTCTTCCAGCCCGAAGGCATACCGGCTGTCTAGCAGAGCAATTAGAACAATGAATGGGGAGATCTCTAGATCTACGTGAGGTACAGGGCTGGTTCTAGCTTTGTTAGAAAGACTATGTGCTATATGATGTCTGATTTTCATTTTTAAGAGTGAGGCACTTATTAGAGACCTACTTCATGGCAAGTCATTTAATGATGTGCCAATTTCTGTTGCAATTTTTAATCTAATGAGCTGTGACAACAGTTAAATGGTCCTTTGCATGCAATGAAGCAGATATATAAGGATGCATTGGTGTTTTCTTGATAAGTTGCAGGTGGACCCTTTTTCCTACTGGGTCCCTGTGTAGCTGCACATATGTTATGTCACCCCTGATCTTATTCCAAGGTCAGCTCCAAATTACATTTTCTTCTGCTAGACCTTAGGGGCTCTGTTTTATTAGGGGCTACTTAGTGCCTGGGCCCAACGGAGGATCTATTGGTACTCTGGTGGGCTAGCCCAATCCTGATTGTATCATAGATGGTGTTCCTTTTTTAGACTTTATAACACTATATCACTAGCCAAATATTATATATACTATATTCTGCCATCCCTTTCCCTTGTCACATGTGTCCGTGTACTGCCAATATATTCATGATTCTATTATTTCCCTTGTTGCCATTAATGCCATATACTTTGTTAAAGCACAGCTGCACATCAGGAGCTGCGCTGTCCGACAGTGCCTGGGAACAGCGTCCCGATTGCCTGGCAACTGTCGCGTCATCTCGCGTGAACAAACGAGATTGGACGCGGTGACGTCATCCCTATCGCAAGCGTCCGCCCAGTGACCTCCCCCTCTCTTTATGCGATCCGTCTTTTCGCACATGCGCAGACGTTCACCGCATCTTCTGGGTTAGGTAGGAGTGTCCTAGCCAAGCCTCGCTCTGAGGCCGGCTTCTTCTTTAAAAGGTAGCGGTTTTCTGCGCTACCTCAGGCTACATCAGCCCATGCGCCAAGAGTTTGTTAGTAGGCGAGGGGCTTTGTATCAGTTTTTCCCCCTATTATCCTACAGTTAGTCTGTCCACTTGTATCCACATCAGGATCGTGGTCACACTTTGCCTCTGTGCAGAGCACACATCTGATATTATTGTCAGTGTACCCTGCACAGCTTAGGCCCAAGCTCCCGTGTTTCCCCTGATGAGCTCTTTACTCATCCTTTCAGCGAAACATGCGTGTAGGGATCAGGCAGGCGAGGGCTTTCTAGGGCGCACAAATTCCAGGGTTAGGTTCCTGCTTGTGACTGGTTACGGGGATCCGTGGTCAGGTCACTTAGGCCATTGTAGGTCCCTAGGGTATTACTAGGGCCAGCTAGCCTAGCATCCATAACCCTGTGGTTTACAACTGCCTTTAGCAACGGTGTGTACATCCATTAACACTGGCTAGGCATCTGTTGTACCAAGGAGCATCTCATCAGAGCGGTAGGACCACCTGGTTATTTACTGGTGCCGCCGAGCACCTCTTGCTTCTTTAATGTGATTTGGTTGTTAGCACCATTATTATCTGCGTGGTGAACCTCCACATTGCTTCCTTTTTTGTATGTATTGTATCCTATTATCGTGGGACCAATTTTCTAAGTTTATCACATTAAATGTTAAGTTTTAATAATTGATCACTTACTCCATAATTTCATATTCAGTATATACAATTAGTGAGAGAAATGGGTATGAATAGATAAAAGAGAAAATATGTTTGATATTTGTAGCATGGAATAATAGGCATAGCGGTAAGGATACGTTCACATGTTGTAGAAATGCTACAGTGACGCGTTTTTGATGTGACAAAAAAACATGAGTGCGGTTTTTGCAACAACATACCTGCGGTTACAGTGCTTTTCCAGCAAAGGGAAAAAATTGCACATAGCAAAACTGAATTACATCAATTATAAAATAAAGTTACATTCATGTCACGTGTCATGTTTTCAATTGCTGTAAGAAAATGCACCATAACCACAGGTATGTTGTTGTGAAAATAGCATGAGGTTTTTGAAATCTACACACGTTTTTTATGCATTTGTTTGCCAAATCCAAAACGCAGCACAGCCGCAAGGTGTGGCAGCACCCATACTATGTTGCCAAGAAGTCAAGGGGCTCCAGTTCCACTCAGAGGCGAAGTGCAATTAGTGATCCCTGTGGACAATGGAAGATAAGGGCATGTACACACAGTGTATTTTCCACGTTTTCTCAAATATTTGCAAACAAGCAGTGGCAGGAAGACGTGACAAGCACCACAGAGGACTGCGCTGGATAAAAGGCTGAGTATAATATCATTTGTTATTTTAGACAATTGGAAAGCTTGTCTGATATTTTTAACGTTTGCGGAGAACTCCTTTTAAGTCTTTTTTGATAAGTTTTATGCTTACAGTTCTCGGGCTCCAGAAATTGATGACTGATCCTTAGATTAGTGGAGGTCCAACAACCAGCACTCCCACCGATCAGTTGTTTCGGGCTGCCAAGGTGCCAGAAGCCAACATTGTATGAGGGAAAGGTCAGTAATATCTGTAGTGTGGTCAAAATCGACCTTCTGATGTGATGAGTTGTCCTAATTGTTCTGAAGTTGCGCTGGCTCCCCTTGTGCTTTTCCTCAAAGTAGTCTGGATAACCCCTTTAAGACCTTTCGCGATTTTTGTAGCTCGACTTTAGTTCACATTCCAGTTGATTTAATTTAAAAAAATCTCTATATAAAAAGTGCACAATGGATATATTTTATCTAAATTTAAGCGAACAGTTAACATTGACATCCCTTTGTTATGTATAATGAAAAAATAAACGAGTCTAAACTGCACCCTGTTCTGTCAACACCGAGATAAGATTCCTTCGCCTGTCCACACCGAGAAGTGAGATCTAGATTAAGATTCTTTTGACATCCCTTTTTAATAGCTTCCGCATCAAAACTGACATGTGCTGGGAATGAGGCATGAAATATTCACGAGTTCTTATAAGAGATGTCTCCAATATTAGAAAATAAAACAAGAAAACCAGTTGAACCTCGGAGGGCCCCCGCCTTTCATATTGTACAGTTACAAAATGATGCCTTCAAATCTGGGCCTTTATTAATCAGCAATCAAGTCGACAGCTAATTACCACTGTGCATAAAGCCTAAACTTACATTTCTTTTCTTTCTCTTTTTTTTTTTCTTCACCTTTTTTTCATTTACGCTCCTTTGGGGATGTAGAAAACTGTCTCAATACCTCGCAGCAGACAATCAAAGGAGATTTTAATAATACAAACAGTGGAGTACAGACTGAACTGTCAGATGAAAAGTGATAGCCAGTGTATTGAAGCAAATCCTCCAGAGTTGCCATCTCTGTGGATTGGCAAGCAATGAAAAACCGAACCACAGGCACACTTAGCATGGGAACCAGAAAGGAGAATTTACTCTCAGTATAGTGTGAAGTATTAACCCTCTACCATTCCGTAAGGACAAACGGTTACTTTGTAAAATAAAAGGAAACTGAGAATAACTACAAAACAAAAAAACGAATACAGATTCCAGAAATAGAGCACAATTATATGAAGTACTAAAGTAAAAAAAATATATATAATTATATATATATATATATATATATATATATATATATTGTAGGAAAGCGCAAGGGGCCGTCATTGATGGAAGATATGTGTCACCGAGGTTCCTGGCCTCGGTGAGGTAAGAGCCAGTAATTTTAAGTCTCAGCGGCAGCTAGTGCTGACTGACACTATTGATTATTTAGTGTGGCTGTAAAGCCGATCTGGGCCGGCTCTTACTGGGAGCAGCCAAAGTGCAGGGTGGGTGGCTGTTCCCCACGTTCCAGGCCGGGTTTTGGTTTGGGATAAAAACCCAGCCAGCAGTCTCAGCTGTGTGGATTATCCTTCATCAGATACTGGAGCTTTGTCAGTCTGCTATATTGTTTGGGAAAAAGCACGTGGACATCTGCTTCACCCAAGGACTTATGTGCTGCAGCCTGGTGTGAACAAACACCAGACTCAAGGTGACTGTTTTTCCTTGAAACTGCCTTTTTGTTGTCACTTTACTTATGTGTGAATAAAACACTACACTGTTTAAGTTAAAGACGTTGTCATTGCCTCTGTACTGCGTCTGCAAGCCTGTCTACCAGAGCAAATCCCCACAATGTAATATATATAAATATATATATAATCACTATGGGGGAGATTTGTCATCACCCTCCACCACTTTTTCAGAGTAAAAAAAATTGCCACGTTTCAAAAAGGGGGCATAGCTGGGCCACCAGTCCGGCACATTTATCATCCTTTACACCGCTTTTCTGGTGTAAATGATGGCTGAAATCTATGCCTGCTACCATATGGCATAGATTTTAATCTGGGTGCACAGGCTGCCAGAGGATGTGCTTAATTTATTATGTTACTTGCTCCTCATCATAAACTAAGTACATCCTGCGGGGGCCGCAAGGGGATATCAAGACCCAGAATTGATAAATGACCCCTTATGTCTTTTGTTTAAAAGGACATGTT
The DNA here is from genome assembly GCF_905171765.1 of Bufo bufo. Lineage (NCBI taxonomy): Eukaryota > Metazoa > Chordata > Amphibia > Anura > Bufonidae > Bufo > Bufo bufo. Next base: position 52,546,263 of record NC_053395.1, read on the forward strand.
TTTATGAATACTTGGACTCATAAAATCATGAAATAAAAATTCTGGAGCATCTTTCATTAAAACTCTGCAAAGTGCTGTTCCTTTGTTTTTCCTCCTGGAAATGTATGGATAAGTTGACAATCAGCCACCTTTACTCTCTTTCCAATTACTTTAAAAGGAAATGTGTCATCAGAAAATGACCTATTGTTTAAATCCCGTTTTTATGCTAAACATATTTTTAAAGAATTTTTGATTGTTATTTTTTATTTTCCACGCCAAAATCTATATTTAAACAAACACCACAAAATCCTGCAGTTTTCGCACTGGCCACTAAGCCTTTTAATAGATGCCACTTCTTGGTCTGTACAGATCACGTTACTGCAGTTACCTGCTTATCTGTCATGGTAATCCTGCCTGTAATTATATCACCTCTGTGTATAGATAACACAGGATCCACCATTCACAATAGGCGATTGTCAGAGCTTCAAAAAATCTCGGAGAAAAATTAGATATATAGCAGTAATATAGGTGTCTGTGAAGTGAGTATTAACCTAGAGTTTTAGACCCTTTAAAATGTAGCTTTTATTGGTTCAATTAAAAAGCAGAATACATCACCCTGTGATAACTGGGTGACCAAAAAGTATCAGGACAGGATGTCGCCCAGCTACAACCGTGAATTGGTGAAATTAATAGGATGTAGATAGTGCAAATTCCACAAGGGCACTTGTGACGTTGGTGATAGGTATAGGTTTGGGGGAAGGTTAGGGCACTTTTATGGGTGCTGGGGATGATTCTCTCCCTGTACCCGCCCTCGGTTAACCTTTTCCCAGGGATGATCCCCGATGGTGGGATCTCCCTGTCCCCGTACCTGCCCTGTCTGGCCCTGTACAACCCTGTATGTTAGGAATTTCACACAGGTAATGATGTCAGTTTTAACCCCGACGCGTTTCCCCACCAAGGTTCATCAGGGGGTCGGTTGGAGGAAGATAATTATTGTAAATAACATCATAGATCAAAACAGGATAAATAGATAAAAAATGTACTATGTCCTGGATGATATAGTAAGGCAGGCCATGCTTGGGGTTGGATAAATCACGCAGGCTCTCTTATTGATAAAGAGGGATGTCACTGGTGATGTGCCCCAACGATGTCCGGACTGCCACCTGCCATATTTGGTAGACTGCCAGAGGGGAAACGCGTCGGTGTTAAAACTGACATCATTATCTGTGTGAAATTCCTAACATACAGGGTTGTACAGGGCCAGACAGGGCAGGTACGGGGACAGGGAGATCCCACCATCGGGGATCATCCCTGGGCAAAGGTTAACCGAGGGCGGGTACAGGGAGAGAATCATCCCCAGCACCCATAAAAGTGCCCTAACCTTCCCCCAAACCTATACCTATCACCAACGTCACAAGTGCCCTTGTGGAATTTGCACTATCTACATCCTATTAATTTCACCAATTCACGGTTGTAGCTGGGCGACATCCTGTCCTGATACTTTTTGGTCACCCAGTTATCACAGGGTGATGTATTCTGCTTTTTAATTGAACCAATAAAAGCTACATTTTAAAGGGTCTAAAACTCTAGGTTGATTGTCAGAGCTTACCTATTCTTTCCTTGTACAATGATCTCTGCACAGGTCACAGGTCATGCCTAGAAAACTCTCCCATAGAAGTCAATGAGATTCCTGCCAGACCATTGTGTCTGTGAACCATGGGGCTGCAGTAAAGCAATTTTCTTAAACATTTGATTTCTAGATGCTATTAAGAACAGCTACCCCCATAATCATATTCAGAATATTGAATAAATACATCTGTAATCAGAAAATAAAAAGAGATTAGGAAAAAGCAATATGTGTCCCTATCTGGTTTTAACTGGCAGATAAAAAAAATTGTGACACATTTCCCTCAAGCAGATGCCTGGGTACTTCACATACTACTACTGGGTACTACTGGGTATTTCACAGACCGTATGTCCCACATTTAGTTTGGCGGATACAAATGCCAATTTTCTTTTCTGCAGGTGAAAGCGGACACGGCCTGCAAGTTGCACTTTCTATAATTTATTTCAAAAAGTCTTCCACCACCGTTAAACCATAAATTGTCAGTGAACAGTAATATTCTCTCTCCTCGACTGTCATACACGTTTTGAAAGCCGATTTTGATTGGCATGCCTGCCTTTAGAAGTGCTGTACTAAATCTGTAAATCTGATTTACCGTTAGTCATCAGGGTCTGCTTTTGGGTTGGGTCATTTTTATGGTCTATATGGTCACACAGGGTATATCAGACCTGGTATCCCAAACCACCACAATTCTACTGAACGAGGAAACATTGTGCTCATCCAGAAATTACATGCAGTTCACTGAATTGAGCTGGACTAAAATATAATACAATTTATTAATGCTTTAAAAGGCTGATCTAGGCCCAACATCTGGCCAAACAAATAGAGAATACATCTATTTCAGTCACTAAATAAGGGCAGACTAGCAACAAAGAAGGACATTTATAATTCCCCTTATACCTCTTTTCGGTATAGAAAAGTCACAAATCAACCAGATTTGCGAATCTTCAAAGCATTTGTGACTTTTCTAATCTGCATTTTACGACACCCTCTCCAAGTCTATGAAAACGGGTTGTGGTGAGGGCATTGTGTAATATCCCAGGGTGGTATTACCACCTCTTTTTCACCTCCCACTATCTCCTATGGTTGATTCTTTGTCATCCTGTGTATTTTTTGCCAGGTCCTACATAATGTGAATCTGTATTTCTGATTTTGTAACTGTGTAATGTACCTGGTTCACCAGCAGATGGCGGCATCTATGGCAGAGCTAGTTTGTCTAGAGTGGAACCTGCTTTCCATTCTAGCCCCCTCTCTAGATAGGGAGGAGTTCAGCTAGTTAGAGCTAGTCTAGTCTACCCCCTGCAAGGGGAAGGGTGTGCAAGCCAGCAGAGCTCACCTTCAGCTCTACTGGGCATAGAGGCCCAAGCTGCAAGCTTCAGAAGCCAGGAGGAGAAGTTCCCTGGATAAAGATAAAGGTACAGATCAAGATAAAGACAGAGTCAGACTACAGAAAATAAAGTTCAGCTGAACTGATAAGTTTCTATTTAATCTGACAGCACAGCAGAGCTAAAAAGTTCAGATGTAGCAGAGCCGAATGTGTTTGCCTGCCAAAACTTATGCCAAAGCTTGTTGGTGACCAAGATTAAGTTGGAAGATTGTTCTTTGCTGCAAGTTTATTCAAGTGAAACTGTATTCAACGTTAATACAAAGTCTGGACTCAATCATTTCTACAAATCCCTCAACTATTCCCCCTGTTTTCACTGCTTCAGACGACAACTCCTGGGGTTCCAGGATATCCAGGTAAGAGCACCCTGACACGTGCACAGCCACAACACCTAAAGGGACATTATAGACTACCCTTGCCCAACTCGCATTCCTACACCTGGGTACCACCTATCACCAACACCATCTACTTAAAGGGACTCCGTTCCCTGTTGCTGAAATGCAACTGGCGTCATGACAAAATACTTTGGTGGTACCTCATTCGTTGCAATTGCAAGGGCAGGGAATTTCATTTTGGTGCTCGGAGAGCCGGAGGAAGCTTCTTATCATAAATCACATGCCTCCTCCTTCACCTCAGGCCCTATAAAGGCTGGCGTAACACATGGCCAGTATATCCAACTATGTATGCTAGATGTACTGTACGAGAGACAATGATACAATGGTTTCAACAGGGTGTTAAGAAGGCCCTGGCCCCTCATACAAGAGCTGTACCCGGGACAACACTGTATAACAGAGCCCACAATATTTCACACTTGTCAATTTTAGTCTCTCCAGTTCCACTAGTATGGTATGGTGCATACATAGCACAAAATACCCTAGGAGATATAACCTAATCATCTGTATCATCTGAAATTCACAAGATCTATCCCCCATTCTGCTCCTTTATAGCAGAACAGTGACAAAACAGCAAAAAAGACTCTACGCGTTTCAAAGTCCCTTTTCATCAGGGGTCTGTGGGACAACTCTTTTATACTGATTCTCCAGGTTACACCTTGATGTTAAGTGTATAACCGGCATCTGAACAATATCGGCTCTGATAATGGCCGCACGTCCCAAAGAAGATATATAGATCCTCCCCACTGCAGAAATCCCGCTAAGTAAGCCATGCCCACTGTATGACATCAGCATGAGGGAGACCCATCAGTTAGGAACCTGAAGACACTAATATTGTGGCCTTGGCAGGACTTTGGGCAATTAGCCCCAATGCACTGGCAATTAGACACTGAGGTCCTAATAGTTCGCATGCATAGACTCATAACATTGTCACTGGGATAGCCCAAGGAGTCGTCCTAACCACTATAGGGCTACTACAGCGCCATGTAAATAGGTAAGTATCACCTCAGCCAATGCTGCAATAAAACAATAAGACCAAAAGATGGACCCAAAGAGAAAATGTCTATAGTTCCTGCCATATCTCAACTATAGTTCAGAGTGTAAAGGGAATCATAACTATAGTGGCATAAATATATTGACGGGTTACTTGCCGCACTAGTGCAGGTCCAGGACTAGGTCCCTCCTACTAATAGATCCACAGGTGCACTACAGGGGGCATTATAAATATTGGGCCACTACAGGGAGCAATTTAAATACTGGGGGCACCATTACTAATGAGGGTTCTTTGGGAGAAGATTAGCTACACAGTTCAGCAGACAGTACCACATATGATAGGATTAGATACAGCAGCTCAGCAGACAGAAGATTATATACACATCAAACCAGTGAATAAGAAGGACACTGTGCATGTGCAATGTGTTCTCCGTTCACTTTAAGACCTGTCCCTCCTATCCGACATTTATATCATATTTTAGCAGTATGCTATGAATGTCCCAGATGGGAATATCCCTTTAATAAATTTCCTATTTGGAGTTGATTGGTTACATATCCTTCAAGGGTTCCGCCCTGTACCCGTTCAATACACCCCTAGGATACCTATAGAAAACAGGTTCACAGGAGAAATGGCGCAATTTAAAGTGGTTGTCTCATCTCAGACAATGGGAGCATATCGTTAGGATATGCCCCCATTGTCTGATTGGTGCGGGTCCCACCGCTAGGACCCACACCTATATCGAGAACGGAGCCCCGAAAGGGGCGGAGGGGGCACTGCACATGCGCAGCCGCCCCCCACACATTTTCTAGGCAGCTGCAGAAAATAGCCGAGTGCTGGCTCAGCTATCTCTGTTGGGCAGATAGAAGTGAATGGGAGTGGTGGCCTGTCATATGCGGTACTCTCCCATTCACTTCTATTGGGAGAGCGCTTGGTGGTGGCAGCGTTTCGTCGAGCCACCACTTTGCTCCATTCCCGATACAAGTGTAGGTCCCAGTGGGGGGACCCGCACCTTTAAGGCAATAGGGACATATTCTAGCGATATGCCCCAAATGTCTGAGACGAGACAACCCCTTTAATATTTAAGGGGAAAAAAAACAACAATCTTTTTTTTAAAGAAACACACACAAAAACCTTTATTTATTATAAAATGGTCGTGGATTTCTGTGGCTTTGGTCCTTTAAGGGAGATGAAGGCTCCTTCTTCACTTTCTCCTGGGATTCTTACATTGGAGGAGGTTGAGTGTCGCACCTGAAGCAGATTTTTGGGGGCCGCAGAGGGTCACACACAGCTCTCACATTGTATAGAAAAGATAGAAAATAAAGATCAGCGAAACAATTCCCAAACACAAGGAGAAGAAAAGCGGCCAAACTTACCTGAACTGGTCCTGTGATGCTCATCAAGGGTCCCTAATGGTGAGAGCCAGCCATGGAGAATGATGCTGGGGTCAGTGCGTCACCTCCATTTATACCCGCCACCAATTATGACGTCATATGTAAATGCCACAAGTAAGTGAGTCATCCACCAAGATTCTAATGATGACATCACAAGCAGGGTCTCAACATGGCAGCGGCCATTTTGACTGTAATAAGGTACAGACTACAGATAATGGGTTAGCATTTTGTCCTTGGCTCTCCCCTATCTCATTTAGGCCTCCTGCACACAACCGTTTTCCCCCCCCATTCACTGGCCGTTTTTTGCGTTCCGTATTTGGTCCGTATCTGGAACCATTCATTTCAATGGTTCCGCCCAAAAAACCGGAATGTACTCCGTATGCATTCCATTTCCGTATTTCCGTTTTTCCGTTCCGTTTAAAGATAGAACATGTCCTATTATTGCCCGCAAATCACGTTCCGTGGCTCCATTCAAGTCAATGGGTCCGCAAAAAAACGGAACACATAAGGAAATGCATCCGTATGTCTTCCGTTTCCGTTCCTTTTTTTGCGGAACCATCTATTGAAAATGTTATGCCCAGCCCAATTTTATCAATGTAATTACTGTACAGGGAGTGCAGAATTATTAGGCAAGTTGTATTTTTGAGGATTAATTTTATTATTGAACAACAACCATGTTCTCAATGAACCCAAAAAACTCATTAATATCAAAGCTGAATATTTTTGGAAGTAGTTTTTAGTTTTAGCTATTTTAGGGGGATATCTGTGTGTGCAGGTGACTATTACTGTGCATAAATATTAGGCAACTTAACAAAAAACAAATATATATCCATTTCAATTATTTATTTTTACCAGTGAAACCAATATAACATCTCAACATTCACAAATATACATTTCTGACATTCAAAAACAAAACAAAAACAAATCAGTGACCAATATAGCCACCTTTCTTTGCAAGGACACTCAAAAGCCTGCCATCCATGGATTCTGTCAGTGTTTTGATCTGTTCACCATCAACATTGCGTGCAGCAGCAACCACAGCCTCCCAGACACTCTTCAGAGAGGTGTACTGTTTTCCCTCCTTGTAAATCTCACATTTGATGATGGACCACAGGTTCTCAATGGGGTTCAGATCAGGTGAACAAGGAGGCCATGTCATTAGATTTTCTTCTTTTATACCCTTTCTTGCCAGCCACGCTGTGGAGTACTTGGCTGCGTGTGATGGAGCACTGTCCTGCATGAAAATCATGTTTTTCTTGAAGGATGCAGACTTCTTCCTGTACCACTGCTTGAAGAAGGTGTCTTCCAGAAACTGGCAGTAGGACTGGGAGTTGAGCTTGACTCCATCCTCAACCCGAAAAGGCCCCACAAGCTCATCTTTGATGATACCAGCCCAAACCAGTACTCCACCTCCACCTTGCTGGCGTCTGAGTCGGACTGGAGCTCTCTGCCCTTTACCAATCCAGCCATGGGCCCATCCATCTGGCCCATCAAGACTCACTCTCATTTCATCAGTCCATAAAACCTTAGAAAAATCAGTCTTGAGATATTTCTTGGCCCAGTCTTGACGTTTCAGCTTGTGTGTCTTGTTCAGTGGTGGTCGTCTTTCAGCCTTTCTTACCTTGGCCATGTCTCTGAGTATTGCACACCTTGTGCTTTTGGGCACTCCAGTGATGTTGCAGCTCTGAAATATGGCCAAATTGGTGGCAAGTGGCATCTTGGCAGCTGCACGCTTGACTTTTCTCAGTTCATGGGCAGTTATTTTGCGCCTTGGTTTTACCACACGCTTCTTGCGACCCTGTTGACTATTTTGAATGAAACGCTTGATTGTTCGATGATCACGCTTCAGAAGCTTTGCAATTTTAAGAGTGCTGCATCCCTCTGCAAGATATCTCACTATTTTTGACTTTTCTGAGCCTGTCAAGTCCTTCTTTTGACCCATTTTGCCAAAGGAAAGGAAGTTGCCTAATAATTATGCACACCTAATATAGGGTGTAGATGTCATTAGACCACACCACTTCTCATTACAGAGATGCACATCACCTAATATGCTTAATTGGTAGTAGGCTTTCGAGCCTATACAGCTTGGAGTAAGACAACATGCATAAAGAGGATGATGTGGTCAAAATACTCATTTGCCTAATAATTCTGCACGCAGTGTATACTGTATATGCCATATGGAAAAACGGAACGGAAAAACGGAACAGAAACGGAAACACAACGGAAACAAAAAGCGGAATAATGGACCCTTGAAAAACGGACCGCAAAACACTGAAAAAGCCATAAGGTCATGTGCAATAGGCCTTAGGGTGAGTAGCCTGACTCGTTCAACGAGTTTCTTTGGTTGCTATTAGGTACTGAGACGGCCATCAAAGTGCCGCAGGCTATGTGCTGCACGCCATGTACCAGAGCGTGTAGCACTTTCTGTTTGTTTGTGTGTTCTAAAGCGCTCCTGATGATTTGTTTGCAGCTCAGAAGCTATAAATCCAGCCGTCAGAGTAACTGAAAAGCTGAAAGTAAAATATTCTGCTGATATCCTGAAACTTAAAGGGGTCTCTGCTTGCAAACTATAGGAAAAAGCACCAGCCTCTCTGGTGACTGGGACCGTGGGAGCTCACATAGGCTAGTGCTTTTTCCTATATTGTGCAAGCACGACCACCACTGATAGATTGCAGGGTGGTCTGTAACCATGGAAACGAGCAGTGTATAAAGTGATTAAAGTGAAAAATTAATCCAGCCAGCATAGGAAGCAATATGGATAATAACAATACATTAGTAAGTGGCTCGTATTAACTTTCTCTACATGATAAATGCCACTTACTGAAGTGAGACAAGTGTTAAGGCTGGCCGCAGGCTAGCCTGGATTTGTGGGAGGGGCCGGTACCTGTCTTAAGCAGTCTGGCTCTCCCAGGCAGCACGTCGGCATTCGGACGTCTGCTACTTCCGGGTGTGACGTCATCAGCAAGCGTCCTGCACGAGTCGGATCTCAGAGAAGCCGGGTGTACCTTTCACTTCAGTCTGCAAGCTGTTCAGGTCGTTTTCCAAGATAACTGGTTTGTTTGGGGAGCGTGGCAACGTGGAGGAGGGTAGGAGGGTGTGTAGAGAGGGGGAAGTGTGCCGGAGGATCGCTTCTCCTCACTGCGTTCAGGCACATGCAATTCAAGTTTTGGCACCAATGGGCAGAATTGTCACATAGTTGGAGCTCATTGCCTGTCTCAGCATAACCTGTATCTAAGTTCATACAGGGGCTGCGAGTCATCTGGGCTCAGCAGGTTAAACTCTGGCAGCTGGGTCCTGGTGCCATTACTGAGTTGATTACTTACAAGGTTGCTGCTTGTGCACATGTTTGACACTCATCACATACACTACATACATACCTTAGACACATAGTTCGCACATCAGGCAGTTTGACAAAAAAAAAAAAAGGGTACAAGTGGATTGTTAAATAAAGTAAAAAATAAAAAAAAAAAAAGAGTGGGTTGTTCAAATAAAGAAAAAAAAAAAAAAAAAAAGAATTTTTTGAAAAAAAAACCCAAAAAAAAACCTTTATCCACCAAGCTTCATCCATACACCTCTAGCATAGGTACATCCACCAATACAGCTACACGCTCGCACGACATACACACCCCGTTTCATCTCGTAGACTAGTGTCATACGTCATACAGTCTGTTTTCCACAAATCCTATACTTACATACATCACCTACCACGTCTGTAGGTTCTTTAGCCCGCAGTATTCGTTTTTAATTAATCTGCCACGTCACAGATTCACACAAACTCGGGCTCGCTTCATACGTCAGTGGAAACGACTATCATACTCCCTGTCAGCCTCGAAGGCTTTTCGTTCAATCGTTTCACGCTGCTGGGGGGGGGAAGGGGAGGGGCTTAGATTCCGTCATCTTGTTTGTCAGCTTACGGGCAGCAGGTCGTAGGGTTAACATGTTGGTTTTTTTTTCTCTTCTCTTTTTCTTTCTTCGTTTTTTTTTTTTTTTTTTTTTTTTGTGGTGTTTGTTGTGTTGTTTGCAGTGGTCTACGCCATCTGCAACTTCAGCCAGTGCAGGCTCCTGCATGTCTGTGCCACATGTTTTAGGGCACATCCGGTCACGGTCTGCACATTGAAGCCGGCGTGACTGAGCCGGGTGAATGTGGAGGCACTAGACCAGCTGCTGCGGCTTCATCCGGTTCAGCCGTTCCGTACATTCCTGGTGGAAGGGTTTTCACGGGGGTTTCACACTGGGCTCATCACCTTGCCCCAGCAGACTCATGAATGCCCCAACTTGCAGTCGGCTTCTAAACATGCTGGTCTGGTGGATTCACTCTTGGCAGTTGATCTGGACAAGGGTTTCATCATTGGTCCTTTCCAGTCCCCTCCTTTCTGCACTTGGAGGGTGAGCCCAGTGGGGGTGGTGCAGGGAAAATATTCCAATAAATTTCGTTTGATTTATGATTTGTCTGCTCCACATTCTTCCCACGTTCCTAGTCTCAACTCGTTGATTCCGTCCGAGGAATTTTCCTTGAAGTATACTTCCGTAGACCAGGCTATCCAGGTCATTCTTCAGACAGGCATGGGGGCTTGGCTGTCCAAAGCAGATGTCTCTGATGCGTTCAAACTGCTGCCCATTAGCCCATCTCTCTGGCAGTGGCATGGCATCAAATGGAGAGATGCGTACTATTTCGCCACCAAGTTGACGTTTGGTTCCTAGAGCAGCCCCAGTCTGTTTGACAGGTTAGCGCAGGCACTGGAATGGATTTTGTTGGAACAGGGTTGCCAGAATGTCATTCACTACCTGGATGATTTTCTGTTGATCGAAGAACCCTCACAGGCACCTGTTGACTTGCAGGTTCTCTTGCAGGTCTTCAAGGAGTTAAACATTCCAGTGGCCGAACACAAAACTGAAGGGCCTGCGCAGGTTGTCACGTTCTTGGGGATCTCTCTGGATTCACGTGCCATGTCAGCCAGTCTGCCACAAGACAAACTCGACAGAATCAAATCAGGTGTCCGTTCCTTGCTCATGTCTCAGGTTTGCACCAAGAGAGAATTGCAGTCTTTTGGGCATGTTATACTTTGCCATGAGGATCATTCCTCAGGGTAGAGCATTCATTTCAAGATTGCTAGTCTTATTACAACAGACCAGTGATTTGGACGCATCAGTGCATCTTAATGCGAACGCCCGAGCAGATCTGTTCATGTGGGACAGATTTCTCAGTGGGTGGAACGGCATTTCCATGTTTATTCCGAGGGCCACTTCTGATTCTCCACACGTATTTTCAGACGCGGCTGCCTCGGTAGGTTTCGCGGCCATATTTGGCTCACATTGGTTCGCCGGCTCATGGCCCACACACGTGCTACAGTTGCCGGGGTTTTCTCAGATGTCGGCATTGTTCGAGATCTATCCTATCGTAGCAGCTGCTATAGTCTGGGGGCATAGGTGGTCGGGTCACACGGTGGTTTTCCACACTGACAACATGGCGACCGCAGAGATCATTAACAAGGGCAGATCTAAATCGTTACTCATCATGTCTTTCATGCGTAGATTGACCTGGATAGCTCTGGAACAAGGGTTTCATTTTCATGCCCTGTTTTTGGATGGGGTCAGCAACGTTGCAGCTGATGCTTTATCTCGTTTTGATTTTTCTCGCTTTTTCTTACAGAACCCAGAAGCAGACTCAGTGGGCACCCCGGTACCGGACTGGCGGCTGCTGGTCTTGGATTAGACTCTCTGATGGTGGTCGCCAGTTCACTCATTACCAAGTCTTTGTCGGCCAGTACGTTGCGGTCGTACCGCCGAGCGTGGGTGGTTTTTTCGAACTTTAAGTTGGCATATCCTAGAGGTGACACAGGTCAGGTCAAGTATATGGTGGCTTTCGTGTCTTATTGTCATTCGGTATTGGCTTTATCCTACAACACCATTAGGCTATATTTGGCTGGGGTGCAGCATTTTTTGGCACTTCAAGAGCCAGACAGACCCTCTATATTTTCAGCTCACCCGATCAAGGCCATCCTCAGAGGCATTCAAAAAAGCCAGGTCACGGTCAAGTCGGTCCGTCGACCTATTAAGGGGGACACGTTTCGTAGCCTGTCGGAAGTTCTCACATTGTCACCATTCGGAGTCCTTCCCAGCCTGGTGATCAAGGCGGCGATGTACTTGGCGTTTTTCGGGTTTTTAAGACCAGGTGAAGTGACACAGGCCAGACAAGGGGCGGTGGCTCTCCGCAAGGGAGATTTAGTCAGGATGGGCAGTAACTCATTTGCAGTTGCCTCACAACAAAACAAGGCAGGTAGGTCCCGGCCATGTAGTTAAGTTCTTCCAGACCACAAACGCATGGTGTCGAGTGACAGTCTTGGACAACCTCTTGCTGGCCCTTAGTCTTCACAGCCCCACCGACCCATTACTTCCATTCCCTGTTGGTCCACTGACGTCCAGCCAGTTCATCAAACATATTCGCATCCTGTTGACCAGTGTAGGATTGAATCCGGCTCAATTCTCGGGGCATTCTTTCCGCATCGGTGCGGCATCCGCAGCGTCCAAGCATGGAGTCCCTGTGCATATCATTAAACACTTGGGGCGCTGGCGCTCGGGGTGCTTTGTACGGTATATCCCGGAGCCACAAGCGGAGCTGGTCCAAGCATTCAGTACATTGGCAGAGTAGCACCTAGCACCTCAGGCCAATCCTTCTCTCACTGGTGGGTTTTGCCCCCTTTTTCAGGCATACCGACCTAGTGAGGCCAAGGCACACCTCAGGCCAATTAGGTAGGGGGGTGGTGGTTGGGCATCTTCCACTCGTTTAGGTCCTGACCACAAGTGTTAAGGCTGGCCGCAGGCTAGCCTGGATTTGTGGGAGGGGCCGGTACCTGTCTTAAGCAGTCTGGCTCTCCCAGGCAGCACGTCGGCATTCGGACGTCCCCTGCCCACCCATTCCCATTCTTCATTCAGTCATTCAACCATCACATTCAGGGTATGCCCCCTTTTTCAGGCATACCGACCTAGTGAGGCCAAGGCACACCTCAGGCCAATTAGGTAGGGGGGTGGTGGTTGGGCATCTTCCACTCGTTTAGGTCCTGACCACAACCCCTTTAATGCTGAGGGGATCAGATCGGTACGTACCAGGCCGGCGGCCATGAAGAGGACTCGGGTGGCTCCCTGGGCACCAGCCCACTAGGACATTTCCTTGTAAAGGCTCTTTCACACTTGCGGCAGGACGGATCCGACATGCTGTTCACCTTGTCGGATCCGTCCTGCCGCTATTTTGCCATGCCGCCGGACCGCCTCTCCGTCCCCATTGACTATAATGGGGACGGGGGCGGAGCTCCGGCGCAGCACGGCGAAAGCCGCCGGACTAAAATGTCGGACATGCAGGACTTTTTAGTCCGGCGGCTTTCGCCGTGCACCGCCGTGCTGCGCCGGAGCTCCGCCCCCGCCCCCATTATAGTCAATGGGGACGGAGCGACGGTCTGGCGACACGGCGAAATAGCAGCAGGACGGATCCGACATGGTGAACAGCATGTCGGATGCGTCCTGCCGCAAGTGTGAAAGAGCCCTAAGATTTATGGCAAGTCCACCCCGGGCTTTTTGGTCACTAGATGTTGACATTCTTTGAGCACTCTATGGTTGTATTCACTTAGGAATTGCATGATAGTGCTGCTTGGACATTGCTCAATGCATTATTTTTCGACGTGTAGGTTAGGTAGATAATAGTTTTTTATGCAAATATTACGAAAGTGCTACTTTTATGTACGACACTGTTATTAGGTATCTGTATTATAATTAGTCACTGTTTGATATGGTTATTTAAATGTACACAATATGGGGATCACCATCAGATGCAACTGCAAAGGACATCATTCCACATATAAGGCCTCATGCACACAACTGTAAGCATTTTGCAGTCTACAAACCACAGATCATTTTTTGAAGACTCATTGACTTCAATGGGGCTGTAGTCCACATTTTGCAGACAAGTATATGACACATGTTCTATCTTTGGCCGAATGGACATATGTGTGTTTTCTACAAGAAAATTTAGACTAGCATATTCATAGTTGCAGGTGCCCATCCATAAAGCTAGCATGCAGGGAGCAAACAAAAACAGGTATGGCAGCACAACATTTCACATACAAACAATAAAACTGGAAAATAGGGATTATACTAAATTAAAATGGCATTATACCTACTATAAATGAAAAAAAAAATAGAAGCTCTTTGCGCACATTTTTGATCAAACGTGTGTCGGGCCCATCTACCAGGTGTCAAGGTGGCTTCTGCAGATTGGTCCCTAACACTAACAGAACTGCCTCTCCTGGGCTTGACCTAAGCCTACAATGTTCAGGGCGGTGTAGGAACCAGCTACATACAGTATATACTCTGCTCAGAAGCCCTGGTCAGATGGACATAGAGTGCTCAATCTAAAAGAGGAGAAGCTACCCTCAATATATACTACAAGAAAATTTAGACTAGCACATTCATTTTCGCAGGTGCACATCCATAAAGCTAGCATGCAGGAAGCAAGCAAAAACTGTTATGGCAGCACAACATTTCACATGCAAACAATAAAACTGGGAAATAGGGATTATACTAAATTAAAGTGGAATTGAAGTCAATGAGTCCACAAAAAAATGTGGATGCACCCAGACCTCTTCTGTATTTTGTGGTTCTGTGGTTTACAGATCACAAAATGTTTATGGTTGTGTATATGAGGCCTTAGGGTTTTGCTTCCAGTAAGAGGTATGTGAGTATTATAATAATCTCCTGTGTCATATCATTTTTGAAGGTCCGACTTGAAGAACTGTCGACTGTCCAGTGTCCATTCATTGGCTTATATAGAAATCCTGTACAACTAACATCTGTCCAACAACCTTCTCATGTATTCTATTCCATGTCTTATGGGAATTCTATGTCTACTACTACCATACAGTGTCGTCCCAAAAATGAGTCAGCTATTATCAGTGATGATGGAAGCTGTGACTTTTTGGAACATTTCCCTGTCTTCTTTGCAGGTGGATCAATGATTTGTGTCCCTTGATTTGAAATGAGATTCTTAGGCATGTTCAGTGAGTTTGATTGATATTGCACACGAGGCCACTCAGTAAAATGATACAGTATAGATCAAAGCATGATAGACAATTTTCGCAGAAATGTATGTACTGAAGGTGAGTTATGAGTCTTTGTTTCACAGTTTTTGGAACACAATTTCGTTCAGAGCCTAAATCTGTCATCTCAGCATTGTTTATCAAAGTGCATCCAATAAGATCTCACCTCGGGAACATTGTTCGGTTGGAGGTGGATAACCAAGCAGGGACAAATACCCAGTCAATAACGTTCAACCTACCAGATTCAGGAGTCAACAGTCAGAGTGATGGTGTACTTGTACTATTTGTGTAGTATTGTATCATTTCAATAGTAGAGCGTTGGATATAATCTAAATGAACTGACCTAATAATAACGGAATCAAGTCAAACGGCAAAAACATGTAATGTGAGAAAATGGACAATATTGCATTTTTCATATATGTATTTTTTTATTTGATGAGAAATTCAGCACAGCCAAGGAGGTTTTTACTTGAGTTCCTCTAACGCTGGGTTCACACCTGAGCGTTTTACAGCGCGTTCGTACACGCTGTAAAACGCTCAACAGGCAAGAACCAATGATTCCCTATGGGAATGGTTCTCACCTGAGCATTTTATAACGCGTACGAACGTGCTGTAAAACGCCCTACGCCCCAAGAAGTACAGGAGCTTCTTTGGGGCGTATGGTCGCGCGTTCCCGTACATCATGGGTGTCAAACACGGCCCGCAATGAATATCTTTGCGGCCCGGCAGTCTAGTATCTCTGAACATGAGCGCTGCTATCGGCGCGCTCATGTTCTCTCAGCAGCACGGGGAGAAGGAAGCTGCCCTCCCTCCCCCCTGTGCTGCTGCCGCTGCCACCAATGAGAAGAGAGGGGGGGAGGAGGGGCGGGTGCACTGCGCCACCAATGAGGAGAGAGGGGCGGAGGAGGGGCGGGCGCACTGAGCCACCAATGATAGGACTATTCCCATTTCCCACACAGAGCGGCGCCCAGCGATGTCTCAGCACTCACCATTAGTCCTGGGCGCCGCTCCGTTCGCCCGCAGTGCCCCATTACTGTCTCCTCTCCTGCTCCACATGCTGCTGATTACTATCGGAGCGATGGGAGGAGACATCAGCTTCACTAGTGGGCGTTCCTTCTCCCTGCGCTGCGATTGGACAGCGCTACAGCCAGGAAGAAGGAACGCCCACTAGTGAAGCTGATGTCTCCTCCCATCGCTCCGATAGTAATCAGCAGCATGTGGAGCAGGAGAGGAGACAGTAATGGAGCACTGCAGGCGAACGGAGCGGCGAACAGAACTAATGGTGAGTGCTGAGACATCGCTGGGCGCCGCTCTGTGTGGCCTGATAGTAAGAATATACCAATTACTGAACTTAACATCTATCCATCTATTTTTCTGTATAATACTGCTTGGATACTTTTTATCAATGTTTTCCATTTTTTTTTATTATTTTTTTTATATGTGTGCATATATATATATATATATATATATATATATGTATATATATTAATATATATATTTTTATGTATATGGTTTTATATTTTTATATATATTTTTGTATATTTATGTATTCATTTATATTTAAATTCCTAATGATTATGCCTTGATCATTACTATGCCCTTTATCAATTAATTATCAACTAACATGATCAGCTAATAATATTTTTGTATTCATTTATTCAATTAGGACTTATTATCACACTTAGAAATCACCATCCCTAGATATTAACCAAAATATATCTTAAGGTCCCCCCAGTTAATCAGGTTAATGATAAAACAGTAGGTGGAATGAATATAGGCGGAATGTATATACACACCACACATAGCCAACCATTGTAGATACACATATCCACCAGACACAGCCAATCATTAGGGAGGTTGCGTTCCAGGCTGGAACGCATCGCATCAGTGTTTATACCACATCCGGCCTGTCATTCCCGGAAGCTACATCCTCCTGTCACCGGAAGTAGATGGCGGTGCGTTCCACAATGGAACGCATCGTACCACCTGACGGTTCCAGTCCGACAACCAGGTGAGACAACCCGAGCCATGTGAGGTAAACTGAGCCCCTGTCCCCCTCCACCCTTGCCCCTGGAGATAAGTGCCCACACACGTCTTTCTCCTCCTTTTTTTAAAAAAAAACGGACAATAGGAAGTAAATGGCGGTGCGTTCCACAGTGGAACGCATCGCAATTGCGAATACCTAATATCCCACCAAAGATGTTTGTGGTTCAAATTTTAATTTCAAAATAATAGGACCTTTCCCCAGTATCACCCAGACAACAGTAAAAGAAATACAGATGAAATATAAATAAAAATTCAAATACACCAGGAAAATAACCCATTTCTAAGCATACAAACAGGAAGTGGGAGGAGCCTTAGACACACACCAAGACACACGTGCAAACCAGCAGGCTACCTAGAAATACCCCATGAAAACAATCCACTCCAAACATTTCAGACTGGTCTTAGAATCTTGTTCCAAGCATTCCTGAAGGTACTGATGAATTCAATCATTTTGGGATATACAAATCGAATACTTGTTTAGAGTTTTTTATGTGCATGTGTGTGTATGTATACGTGTATATGTATATATATGTATATGTGTATATATGTATGTGTGTGTATATATATATGTATATATATGTCTTTCCTTTATATGTGTTTATGTTCTTTGGTGCATGTTGTTGTTTGTTTTTTATCCCTGTATACGTGCATATCCATTTTTTACTAATGGTCCATTGGATTTTCTTCATATCCATTTATTCTATTATATTTACTTTATTCACTCTTGCATAATCAGTATCATGAAGCCCATGCATTATAAATTTTGTTCTATATGTCGATCTCCATAATGCACTATGTACGCCGAATGAAAAAGGAAAGAGAAAGAAATTTCTCACATTGATATAGACATATGGATGTTTGTATGTCTGTATGTATACATGCTCATGCACATATGAGTGTATGTGTCCATATAGACATATGTTTATGTTTGTTTTTTTTTTATCAATATTTTACATTTATTTTATTATATTTATTTATTTGCTATAATTAAATTCCTTAATTTTATTCTCTCCTGAAGAAGAGGGCTTTAGACCCTCGAAACGCGTTGAGCCACGTACCATTAAAATGATTGACCAGAAGCCACTTGTGTAGGCGTTGTTCAATTATTTACATTTCTGCATGTGATCCTGGCTGGGGGGAAAAGTAGTCCCAGGGGTCTCTGCATTGATCCAGGTGACTGCCCCCCCCCCCCCCCCCCCCCCGTGAAGTGAGTGCATTTGATTTTATTTTTCTTATTCCATAATTGTCAAATTATCATCTGTCAACATCACCATTACATGGATGTGTTGATATTCTTAAATCTTTGGCTCTTTTATCAGACCTAGGTGAAGGTCTTTTTATTCATACCTACCTTATTTATATAACTAACAACAGATTCCAAGTATCATCACGTCTAGTGACTGAGGGAATTTGGCGCCTATTACGTGTTTCCTTTTCTTTTTAACGGGTGTGAAGGGTTCTTCCTTCTCTCTTTTTTTCCTTTCTACACCACCTCTATCTGATAGTAAGAGTCAGTCTTTAACACAATACAGGAGGCGGGTGCCGGCAGCAGAATCGCATTGCCGGCACCCTGCCGCTGACAGGGAGCTGCGATCAGAGGCAGTTAACCCCTTAGGTGCTGCACCTAAGGGGTTAACTGCTGATCTGTCAGTACCAGCCTCCTGTATAAAGGGGAAATTTATCATTGGTGGTGCAGTGTGCCCCCCTCAACCCCCCATCCCATTAAAATCATTGGTGGCACAGTGCTCCAGCCCCTCTCAACCCCCTGTCGTGCATTTTCATAAATGTACAATCTTATCTAAAGATATTATGGTCTAAATATCAATGCCCATTGCCTTTAAGTGTAATCACAGATTGAACCAGAGTCTGATATTTCTCTATAGGATTGAAACAGGCCGAGATGAGGTTATGCTGAGTTCAGTTTGGGAACATGTTTGTGGAGACATAGAGTATATTGTCTTTTAAAATTATAGTGAGCAGATGTAGTATATCCGTTAATACTATAATGGGCCCTACAGACATGTATCTGTGAGAAACAACCATTTGAATAGCAATGTATTATTTTACTTCATTACAAAATCATTAGGGAGGTCTACTTTGTAGAAAGCATTGGGTGTATGAATGTCCCATTCATGCCTTCATAATTATATTCTATATATTCCTGTGTGGTGTATTTAAATTTGCAACATATCTTAACCAATGACTTATATAATATGTCATCTATGTATAACAGTGTATCGATGTGTGTATATATATATATATATATATATATATATAATTTAGAATATATATTTTATGCCGTATATATCCCACTGACCATATAGACTTTTAAGGTTTAGAAAAGTATTGGAGTTGCCTTCCTACTAATTGGTTTTCATGAGGAGAGATAAATATTATTAGCCAGCCATGTAGGCAAGTTAATGAATCCGGATGTTAAGTAAAAGGAACCATTGTCCATTGTCCCTAAGAAGACAGTAGGAGATGGTGACTCCAACATGTCTAGATTAGGGGGAATTAAAATGTCGGGAAGAAACCCTTAATACTGATGTATGTTCAAGAGGTTAATAAGGTCATTA
Organism: Bufo bufo; assembly: GCF_905171765.1. Taxonomy (NCBI): domain Eukaryota; kingdom Metazoa; phylum Chordata; class Amphibia; order Anura; family Bufonidae; genus Bufo; species Bufo bufo. The sequence goes on from NC_053395.1 coordinate 52,565,735, forward strand.
TTAGATATTTAGAATTAATGTTGGAATTGTTATGTAGTACAACAGTGCCATCTAGAGGTAAATTGATAATAGTATGGCATTTTCACCAGTGTTCCAAGGGTTAAAATGACATCATTGGTATCTGCATACGAACACACCCATCTTGTCTGATTGGAGATCCCTAATCTAGAAGGGGAGGAATTCTTAGATAACATGGGGTATAAACTATGCATGTAAGAGGTTAGGAGATCTATCTAGCTATCTATCCAGCTATCTACACTCTTCAACTGAAACAACTGCAACTAACAATTCACTTCAACAACAAAAAGAAACTTGGATTAATGTTTGTCCACTGGAAGAGTTTTAAAAACTGATCACACCCGAAATCTGTCCATCCTTGACTTGGTAACGTATGTTATATATTTTTGCTTGTGATATTATTAAGATATTCCTCTCAGCGTATAGTCAAGTGTTTCCATATTGTGGGAACGTATAGTGTTAATCACCTCCCTAATGCTAGTTGTCCTCTTAGCAAAGATGCATATTGCTAATGGGAGATTAGACATTGTCTGAGTAGAGGAAAACTCTGGGAAATTATATTTCCATAGTCTGGTTGCTGAATGGGATATAATATCATATTAATATCATTTATATTTTTGATTGTCATAGGCTGAGACAGAGTCAAGGGACAACATTTATTGTTCTTGTATTAATCTGTATTTTGTCATGTTACAACCTGAGCAAATCCTGAGCTTGTCTTGATGTATTAAGTATTGGTCTGTTTGATAAAGAAATTATCATTTATTTCTTATCATATGTTACTTTTAATAATTCTGTGCTGGTGAGAAAGTGATAGTGGATTATACCACCATCTAGTGGTGGTTTATTGGTACTGCGTCAATTTGTCTATCCATTGATCTCATGTCAGTTTTATATTGGAATTTTACTCATTTATAAATAAATTGTTACATATATTTTGCATAATTGATTGCCCCTTTGTTTTCATTAATTGCATAAATTAAATTTAGAGTCTCAAGATAAAAGAAAGGCGTTTTATGTCCGCCTAGTGGATTTCCTGACTGATTTCCATTTTTTTATTATTTTATTAATTTTTATATTTTTATATAAAATATTTATATTTTATATAAAAGATATACCTTGACATATATGGAGGCCCCAGCGAGATCTTGAGATATTTCTATAAATTATTTATGCAAATAGTGAAAAATTCTACACTTCTTCTTAGCTTGTTATTATTATCTGTATTGATTATTACTTATTGATCAGAATAATGAGTGTAACAGGCAGCGGCCCAGGTAATAGCCAGGCTATAGCAGATAGTCCATCTGACCCAGGAAAGATAATATCTAAGGTTATCGGATATGTTTATTCCCGTTTGAAATTAGATAAAAATATAGATGAATGGACTAATGAGCTGCAGGCAAGAGCCTATGAAGAACGTGGGGATATATGGAAGTTAGGTGGCATGGTTGATAGTTACCTGACATATATGGATTTGGCAAATGATAATTCCAAGAGGGACCAACACCTCTTATCTGCATTGCCACCTGTTTTGTATGCATTGTTTGAGGTCAGTACTCTTTCTAAAGATAGGTATGAGTCTATAATGGGTACAAAAAGATATGTATCCAAGATGGAATCAGAACTAAAATCCGCAGAAGCGATGATCAAAGACTTAGAGTACAACCTTAGTCACAGCCATGATGCATACCAAAAGGCAAAAAATGATTTAGAGGATTTATATCGTCAGTATTCCAAAACTAAGCAGACAGATGGATCAGCCCATAATATAGTCAATGCTGAAAGGGATCCATCTAACGCTGTGGGATCTCCTGACCCTCCATGTCTTACTCCCCAACATCCAGACATGTCATCACATGCTCCTAAAGCAGGCCGCATCCAAGACACTCAGCAACCTGAAAGTGTTGGTGTGATAACACAGGAGGCATTAACCCAATTGAACCAGGCATTGCAAACTGTAACCACCTTACTAGGTGCCAGTAATATGGAAGCCCCTAGAAGTGTCTCTCCTCATATTCCCTTGGATAGACATGTTAGGGTTAGGGTTAAATCACCTGTGCAATATGTGTCTCATGAGAGTGGGGAAAGCGCATGTGAGTCTGATAGTGATGTGGGAAAGCATGTATCTTACTCCCTGCCACGCAGACAGATGTTTGCCCACAAAGAGGATCAGGGTCCCAGGCGACCATCATATGCTGAGGTGGTCTCTAGGAAGAAAAATTACCAGTATTCAGAAAAGGATCAAAATTCATCCAGCATAATTAGGTTTTTAAATACCACTGTGTCCAAGTTCTCTAAGAAAGGTTCTTCTCAGATAGCGAATCACTTAGAACTGTATGAATCCACTATGGATTCTTTAAAATTATACTCTGATGCTGACAGAATCAGATTCCTTCCATGGGCATTTGATGATAAATATCGTCATTACTTTACCTCTTTTAGGGAGAGAGGAATTCAAGATTGGCCAAGTGTTTTGCATGAAGTTAAACTGGAATTCGGACCTTACCGAACCATTACTGCTGCAAAACGGGACATATATAAGCTTACATGTAGGCCCAATCAAAGTCCCCGTGAATTCCTCTCTATCCTTAAAAATGCCTATGGGTTAGCATATAGATCCCCAAACTGGGAATCTGAAGAGTTTAAGCAGCTGTTCTATGACGCTATGCCAACCCAGATCAAACTTAGCCTAGCCAGAGATCTGTATATTGAAGCTCCCTTGGATAGGTTGGTGACGGCTGCCACCACGCTGTATAATATCAGTGAATGCCATGAAACAGGTGAGAGAAGATTTAAAAAGTCCCCAGAGCAAAATATAGCTGAAGCTAAGGTAAACCCTAGCTTGGGATTTGAAACACAGCCACGTAAGTACCCTCAGTCTACAGGTCCTGTCCAACAAACCCAGCAACAACAGGTAAGACCCAAGCAAACCAAGCCCCAAAATCCCAACGGGTCAGAGGGGGATAATTCTGGTGCTGGGAGGTCTAACTACCGTCCATATTGCAATAATGGTCCCCAATATAGGTCCTATTACAATAGGGATTCCCAGGGTTACAGACGCTGGAATAACAGGCCCAGACAACAGAGGGAAGATAGGCAGGAACCCTTAAACTCACCTAGGAGTAGGTCACCCACCAATAATCAGGGCGCCTCACAAAACCAAAATATGCGCAAACCAAACAGGTTTGATCAGCTGGCAGAACAAGTGGCCCAGTTGAGTGACATTGTGAGGAAGTTGTCCCAGGTATCCCCAGGAAAACAGCCTGAACCTTTTTTAGGGGCAACTCCAGGTCCCAGCTCAACATCATAAAGAAGATTGGGCCGGGTCAGAACCCAGGCCACTGCAAGGCTATTAAGATGGATGTGAAAGAATCTGATGTGATTACTAATACCATTTCTCCTTGCAGTACCCCTGACCCTAAGATTGGGGCCCGGGAGGAGGTGTCTAATGTTTTATTTGTCTTACAGTCTAATCGTGTCGATCCCTGCGACCATGCATCTATTCCAGAGTGTGATCCCATCATTCCAGCCTCTAGTCATGAATCAGCTGTAAACTGTGATATAATCCAGTTTTCCCCAAGGGTGGGGGCCGATGCTGCTCCTCCAACTTCTCCTGTGAGACACAGGAATGCAGAGGTCACGAAGCTGCAGAGAGGTCAAACCCTACAGAGGAATCATATGAGTAAACATTCTAATTTCTTGTGTGATTTATTCCAGGTTGACGGCCGATATTTTGTGGAATCATATCTCCAAAATGAACTTATCGGACCAATCAAAAGTTTACTCGACACCGGATCACAAGCCACCATCTTATCATATAGTTATTTCCAAAAGATTATGGATCTGACGACAAAGAAGCCGAGATTAAGATCATTTGATGGCTCTTTGATAAGTGTAGGTGGAGATGCTTTACAGGTAAAAGGTACATCATGGTTGACATTTAGAATTGGCAAAAAGACCATTAGACACCCCACATTGATTGTGGATCTTCCATATGATCGGCTGATCATAGGAATTGACCTTATGAAAAGGTTGAGTACCATAATAGACTTCATTAATGAAGCAGTCTGGACTCAGGTGAAGACACCCATTGCATATGAACTCTCTTGCAATGCACAAACACAACGCAGTTGTCACGTGATTGAAGAGAGGCCTAACTCGATTGAAGTTCATTTCAGGAACAATCAAATGCCGGATGTCACGATCCTAAACAATGGTAAGCCCGAGGAAGCTGTCAACGGTGCCGCTCACATCATTACCATCCAGAGGGACAGAATCGAAAAGGTAACCTTGGATGATGATGTATTAACTATTTCTCTTGAAGGAGGAAATCACAAAGTCGCGGACCTGACCAAACATACTCAATCCATGGTACGGATTGAAAAGGTCAATGACAATTTATTGATTCCCATACAAGTGAACAATATAACCCGGGTGAAATATGCCAAACTGGATCTGAAATCCGAAGCCAGCTACATAAGCTTAGGACTCTTAAAACAGGTCCCCAATCCTAAAATGATTAAAAGTTTCTCTCCACAGGAACAATGGGTTCATGATCTGGATGGAAATTCCCAGAGTCATAATGTGGTTGCAAGATGTCTTTTGTCTATCTCCATAGGAAATAAGACCACGGAACACGTTTTCATCGTGATAAATGGACCACGATACCAAATGTATATAGGTAACGACCTTCTACACAGATTTGCTGTACAGATTGATCTGGTGAATAAAACCTTATGGTCCAGATTACCAGGAGACCCAGAGGGATTCCAGGATGTAGAGCAAGCTTTGAGAGGGGGACAACAGATGCCCTACGCCGTAAGTATTGAGGTTGCTGAAGAGGTTGAAATCCCTGAAGGATGCAAACCGTTTCTTCTCCCCATTCAAGTAAAGAAGGGACAGAAACTGAAGAATGCAGATGCCTTGATCTGTTTATCCAACCGGATGCAACAACTCGGCCTAAAGTTAAAGCCTACTCCCATGATAAACGTCCATCAGGTTCCATTACAGATGGTAGTCCATAATATGATTCCCCATAGCATATCTTTGCAAAAGGACACCGTAATTGGTTTAGCTATGGAATCAGAATACTACACTTTTGGATTCCAGAATGATGTTATTGGACTTATTCCTGATGAATACCTGACGGAAGAACAGGTAGTAGAACAAAGTTTTTCCTCAACCCCTGAGGGGTTATTCAATATACACTCTGTTTATCCTTTCAGCTCTGAAGAAGGTACATGCCACATCGAAGAAACATCATTGGTTTTCAACCATGAGATCGATGAGAGGGAATACGAATCCTGCCAGCAAGGAAAGGATAAGGTACACTACACCCAAAATGACTTAACCAGTGAGCTTGAAGAAGCTTACGAGTTAAGTCAGCCGGAAATCTTTTCAGAATTTCAGGAGCGGGTGGAGGAACAAGTCTCTATAGCTGATGCATGCTCCGATGAGTCAGAGCGTCAACAGCTAAAGGAGCTCTTCACAGAGTTCCAGGACATGTTCGCCAAGGATTCTTATGACTGTGGAGAAACAGACATACATGTTGCAAGGATCCAGACAGATCCAGATGCACCCCCTGTCTTTGTCAAACAATACCGACTTCCGCTGGCGGCTTACGAGTCACTATCGGAAATCGTTAAAAACCTGGAGAGGAGGGGCATTATCCGTCCAATACACAGCTCGTTCAATCATCCGATACTTGGGGTCCTCAAACCCAATGGTCAATTTCGTCTCTGCTCGGACCTAAGACAATTAAACAAACGTGTTTACATGTCCGGATGGCCCGTGCCGTATATTGACCAATGTTTGGCACAAATTCAAGGATCAAAAATCTTCACCGCCCTTGACTGTGCACAAGGATACTGGACGATTAAAATTGACGAGAGGGATCAGTACAAATTGGCCTTCACATTTGGAAAGCAACAATATGCATGGACCCGACTGCCCTTCGGGTACATAAATGCGGGCCATGAATTTGCTGTGTTCATGCATAAGGCAATGCCTGATGCCACTGAACGAGGTACCTTATCCTATGTGGATGACATCCTAATCAAAAGCACAACTTTTGAGGAACACATTGTAGAACTGAGGCATGTACTAACCCAGCTGAGGAAAGCTGGTGTGAAACTTTCTTTTCAGAAGGCTCAATGGTGTCGTGCCAAGGTCAATTTCCTAGGTCACGAAATCACTGCTGATGGAATCAACCCACAGAAGAAGAAGGTGGAAGCAGTGATCAACACCAAGTCACCTACAAATCTCAAGGAGTTGAGATCATTCTTGGGCATGATGAACTATTCACGTAAGTTTATAGATAATTATGCCGAAATTACAAAACCTCTTTTGCAGTTACTGAAGAAAGGAGTAAAATGGGAATGGAGTGAGCGTCATGAGCAAGCTGTGAATGAACTCAAGGCCAAACTTATCCAGGCTCCATGCCTTGCCTATCCAGAAGGGGGAAAACCTTTCTTCGTGGAAACAGGTTTCACTGACAAAAGTGTGAGTGCAGTCCTTTTCCAAAAACAGGAAAACTGGAACAGAATCATTGCCTATGCCAGCAAATCCTTGTCACCAGTAGAGGTAAAATTCAATAGCTGTGAGAAAGCCTTACTGTCAACTGTGTGGGCTTTACAATATTTCAGGAGTTTTATCCAAGGTGAAAGAATCATTGTGGAGACTGCACACCAACCGCTGCAATACTTGCAGAGTGATCGGATAAGGGATGGAAATCTGTCAAATAGCAGGATAACCGCCTGGACGATGTCCTTAATGGGATGGCCGTTGGAGATCAGGTATAAACAAAATAATAAGAACCCAGTTGCTCAAGGATTAGCTGAACTCCATGATTGTACCAATGCGGAACATCAAGGTGAGTCGCAGGAGAATGACTTCCTGGAGGAACAATCATCATCCCCATATAAATCTTATGAAGAGGAGTACTGCAAATCATTACCATGTGTATATGTAGACGGCTGTTCCTTCCATACCGATGTAGGATCCGAACACACGCTGGTTGCAGGTGTCGGAATCGTGTGGAATAATATGTTCCCAGAGATATCCGTTGGATACAAAATTGGTTCCAAAAGCAGCCAGGTTGCAGAGCTTACTGCTGTGTACAAAGCCGTACAAATGGCTATCAAATATGATGTTAAGGAGTTTGTAATCATCACAGATTCTGATTATATTCGTAATAGCTTTGTGGAATATTTCCCCGGATGGAAAAGATCCAACATGATGAGAAGCAACAACAAGCCAGTCAAGCATGGTAAGATGTTTTGTAAGATTGACGAGATGGTTACCACCCACGGTCTTACAATTTACTGGAAAAAGGTAAAGGGTCATTCAAAGTATCCAGGTATGGATAAAGAAGGGAATGACCTAGCAGATTCCCTCGCCAAACAAGCAGCCATTGACGGAGAAGTCTTTGACGTTGATGACCTCATGGGAACTATGCAAGTGGATGCAACGACAAGAAGTCAGGCCCAAAAGGGAACTGAAGCTAATGTGTTGCAATGGAGCCAAGATTCCCCTAGTGAGGATCTCATTGCAGGCCAAAAGGGGGATCCAGTTATTGGTCTCTTTTATAACCACATTCTGGATCCACAGAATTGTCCCATAAATACAGAAGACTGTGATGGTAAGGAGGAGTTACGGATTTTGATGAAGGGTAAGTCCCAATTCTCATTACAGGATGGATTGCTGATAAGGACCTCAAAGAACGGTATCACGCAATGGGTAGTACCCGCAGCGTATCGAGGTCTGATGCTACAACATGCCCATGATGCCCCAACAGCTGGACATCGAGGTGAGAAACTAACATACGAGTTATTACGGGACTACGCTTACTGGCCGCATATGTTACAAGACGTGCGAACATATTGTCAAGGATGTCTAATATGCCCTCAATTCCAGCCACAAGGACCCACTCATCGGGCACCACTGATGAAAAGGGGGATGTCCATGCCATGGTCAGACATCCAAATTGATTTCATTGGACCAGTAATCACATCATCAAAAGGCAACAGATACATGTTAACCGTAACTTGTTTGTTCACAAAATGGGTAGAATGTTTGCCGTGCAAAACATGCAGTTCAAGCGTATGTGCATCTCTGCTCATTAACCACATATTCTCCAGGTTTGGTCTTCCCCAACGCATTGAGTCCGATCGTGGAAGTCATTTTACTAGTGAAGTGATGACAAAGATGTGGGAAATACTGGGGGTAAAAAGGAAGCTGCATATAGCTTATCGGCCAGCCTCTAGTGGTGGAGTGGAGCGCTACAACCAATCCATCGTGAACATTCTAAAAAAATTTGTCAATGAATCTGGTAAGGACTGGGATGTCAAACTGCCTTTGGTTCTTATGGCCATCAGGGCCACCCCAAGCGCAGCAACCAAACTTTCTCCCTTCGAGATGATCACAGGAAGGAAGATGGTGTTACCCCAGCATTTATTATACAGGACAACAGATCATAATTTGAAAAATGCTACAACATCGCATCAATATGTGGAAAATTTACGCAAGCACTTTCAGCATGCTTTTGCGTTTGCCCAGAAGAATATAGAGAAAGCCGCAGTGAGTGCTAAAACATACTACGATCTGAAAACTACTCAGAAGGAGTATCAAATTTCCGATCAGGTTTATCTCTATAACTTCGCTCGGGATCAAGTGAAGGAGAGAAAATTCTTACCTTCATGGAAAGGACCTTATGTCATTATTGAAAAGTTGTCACCAGTGGTATACAAGATAAAAATCCCTAAGGGGGATGAATTTGTGGAAAAATGGGTGCACATTAATCAATTACGTGTTTGTCATCCTAGCTCACGACTTCGAGAGATAGGAGTCTGAGGAGGAGAGGTAAAGAGATTTTACAGTTCCAGCTAAAGACGGAAATTAGGATTGGTATTGTATGAACAAACGTGTATACTAACCCATTCTCACATGTGTTTCCTCTATAACTAAATATCTCTTAACTAACCTCTAAAACAAGGAACTTGCCCTGTTCAAGAAAAGAACCTATGCCAATCAAAAATATATGATAGCATTAACTCTTTTCTTACAGGATAAAAAGTGAAAGATGTATATACTCATATTTGTCATACAATATTTTAGGCGCAAGATGCCGACTAAGATGATTGCCATCATCTATGTCGTCCTAATCTTGGGGAAAGAATTCCACGCCAAGCCGATTGTTGTGCCAGGTCCTTCGTCCGGAATCATGCTGCAGGACACCGCGGGATTCATTCTGACGAACAAGAGGATTTTGTCCCAGAAGATTTACATCAGCCTGGATCCACGCGTCTTCATCGAAAAATAATTCAACGTGTCCGAGATCCTGTCACCGGAGATCCAAACCTGGTACCAAACGCATATCGGATATTCCCAAGAACGGATTACGCAGATACTGGAACAAGCGAGAAAGACCTTGACCAGAGAGCAGTTTTCTATGAGTCAAAGACCGAGACGGTTTATTTCTGCCATTGTTGCTGCTATAATCTTTAGCGTAGTGGGCGCTGTCATTGCCACAGGTGTAACAGTTGCCAATTCCATCTCCATTAAAACATTGGAACTGGAGATCAGTTCACTGAAAAGTAACTTATTAAGTATACATGCAGTGATTGAGAATCAAAACAAACATTCATCGAACTTATATCCTGTTTTGCAAGATCTATGGAATGGTTGAGTTTGTTAACCATCCAAATAGTGCGTTGGATAAGATTATTCAAAAAGACTTTAGGTAAACTATGGCTAAAACACCATAGACAAAGTCTACGCGCCGTGACCCATGAAGAAGACATATGAAAAGTTTTTGACATTCCAAATATATTCTCACTTTGTGGAATATTTTGGAATGAAGGGGGATTTGTCGTGCATTTTCATAAATGTACAATCTTATCTAAAGATATTATGGTCTAAATATCAATGCCCATTGCCTTTAAGTGTAATCACAGATTGAACCAGAGTCTGATATTTCTCTATAGGATTGAAACAGGCCGAGATGAGGTTATGCTGAGTTCAGTTTGGGAACATGTTTGTGGAGACATAGAGTATATTGTCTTTTAAAATTATAGTGAGCAGATGTAGTATATCCGTTAATACTATAATGGGCCCTACAGACATGTATCTGTGAGAAACAACCATTTGAATAGCAATGTATTATTTTACTTCATTACAAAATCATTAGGGAGGTCTACTTTGTAGAAAGCATTGGGTGTATGAATGTCCCATTCATGCCTTCATAATTATATTCTATATATTCCTGTGTGGTGTATTTAAATTTGCAACATATCTTAACCAATGACTTATATAATATGTCATCTATGTATAACAGTGTATCGATGTGTGTATATATATATATATATATATATATATATATATAATTTAGAATATATATTTTATGCCGTATATATCCCACTGACCATATAGACTTTTAAGGTTTAGAAAAGTATTGGAGTTGCCTTCCTACTAATTGGTTTTCATGAGGAGAGATAAATATTATTAGCCAGCCATGTAGGCAAGTTAATGAATCCGGATGTTAAGTAAAAGGAACCATTGTCCATTGTCCCTAAGAAGACAGTAGGAGATGGTGACTCCAACATGTCTAGATTAGGGGGAATTAAAATGTCGGGAAGAAACCCTTAATACTGATGTATGTTCAAGAGGTTAATAAGGTCATTATTAGATATTTAGAATTAATGTTGGAATTGTTATGTAGTACAACAGTGCCATCTAGAGGTAAATTGATAATAGTATGGCATTTTCACCAGTGTTCCAAGGGTTAAAATGACATCATTGGTATCTGCATACGAACACACCCATCTTGTCTGATTGGAGATCCCTAATCTAGAAGGGGAGGAATTCTTAGATAACATGGGGTATAAACTATGCATGTAAGAGGTTAGGAGATCTATCTAGCTATCTATCCAGCTATCTACACTCTTCAACTGAAACAACTGCAACTAACAATTCACTTCAACAACAAAAAGAAACTTGGATTAATGTTTGTCCACTGGAAGAGTTTTAAAAACTGATCACACCCGAAATCTGTCCATCCTTGACTTGGTAACGTATGTTATATATTTTTGCTTGTGATATTATTAAGATATTCCTCTCAGCGTATAGTCAAGTGTTTCCATATTGTGGGAACGTATAGTGTTAATCACCTCCCTAATGCTAGTTGTCCTCTTAGCAAAGATGCATATTGCTAATGGGAGATTAGACATTGTCTGAGTAGAGGAAAACTCTGGGAAATTATATTTCCATAGTCTGGTTGCTGAATGGGATATAATATCATATTAATATCATTTATATTTTTGATTGTCATAGGCTGAGACAGAGTCAAGGGACAACATTTATTGTTCTTGTATTAATCTGTATTTTGTCATGTTACAACCTGAGCAAATCCTGAGCTTGTCTTGATGTATTAAGTATTGGTCTGTTTGATAAAGAAATTATCATTTATTTCTTATCATATGTTACTTTTAATAATTCTGTGCTGGTGAGAAAGTGATAGTGGATTATACCACCATCTAGTGGTGGTTTATTGGTACTGCGTCAATTTGTCTATCCATTGATCTCATGTCAGTTTTATATTGGAATTTTACTCATTTATAAATAAATTGTTACATATATTTTGCATAATTGATTGCCCCTTTGTTTTCATTAATTGCATAAATTAAATTTAGAGTCTCAAGATAAAAGAAAGGCGTTTTATGTCCGCCTAGTGGATTTCCTGACTGATTTCCATTTTTTTATTATTTTATTAATTTTTATATTTTTATATAAAATATTTATATTTTATATAAAAGATATACCTTGACACCCCCCAGTATTAAAATCATTGGTGGCAGTGGCCACAGGGACCTCTCCCCTCCCCCTCATTGGTGGTGCAGTGGCAGCTTCTGATCGGAGCCCCAGCTGTGTAAGCCTGGGGCTTCGATCAGTTACCATGGCAGCCAGGACGCTACAGAAGCCCTGGTTGCCATGGTAACATCCCTGATGCTGTGTGCACAAGGCACAGAGCAGCAGGGACAGTGTGAAGTCCTATTCACCCTAATAGAGCTGAATAGGACAAGGGATGAAAGATCCCAGGTTCTCACCCCTAAGGCTACTTTCACACTTGCGTTCAGAGCGGATCCGTCTGAGACGGATCCGCTCATATAATGCAGACGGTGGATCCGTTCAGAACGGATCCGTCTGCATTATATTGTAAAAAAAATTTTTTTTTTTTGATGCGGCCCACATAAACTTAAATATTATTTTTTTTGGCCCATGTTAGCCTTTGAGTTTGACATGCTTGCCGTACATAGACTTCCGGGAACGCGCGACAATGGGCGTTTGCTTGTTGCCGGAGCCGCGTCTGTACGCCCGATAAAATCGCGCATACAGAGCGCTCCTTCAGTACGCTCAAGTGTGAACCCAGCGTAAGTAAAGAAGCACACTGGTGTACTTCTGACCCTGACTTTCTGGACTTATCTCCCAAAGGGGTGTACCACACCTTACCACCCCCTCCAGAAAGCAGCAAAACATGGTCACACCTTGACGGTGTTCGCGGGACCCAGCATAGTGTTGTGGCACACCAAACCCAGCCACTGCAGTCATTCTGCCTTAGCCAAGCAATTTAGATTTAGGGCTAGGGCTGCAAAATGAATTTTTGCCCTGGGTGCTGAAAATTCTAATGATACTATCTTGTATTCAGAATTCCAATGCATACATAAATATAAATGTTATCTTTGTCTCAATCAAATATCAGTCCATTGTGATTGACAGACAAGGTTCATTTAAGTCAATTAAACCATTGGTTCTGCCATTAATTCATTGTTTTTAAATCTGAATGTAAAATATAACCCCAGGTAGTTTACATTGACATAAAAGCAATCTGGTGCTCAAAGCAAATAAAATCAGTCTATTACTTTTGTTATTTCCATTTAACTGTAATGCCAGAGCCTTGTAGACATCTCACATGTGTTAGAGTATAGCAACACCTGCAGCGTAATGCTGGAGGAACTATGTTGACCCAACAGTAGATGGTTCTGTGTTAACTATCACTGTCTATTCATGTGTAGTTCTCTAGTTATGCTTATGATTAAGGTTGAGCTGTTCCACGGGTTCGCCGGGTTTGGCCGAACTTCAGGTCAAAGTTTGGGTTCGGGACCTGAACTTGACCCGAACTTCACCGCGAACCCGGACCCCATTTGAATCAATGGGGACCCGAACTTCACTTTATTATTTTCTGTTATAACATGGTTATAACGGAAAATAATAGCATTCTTAAAACAGAATGCTAAATAAAATATCTATTGAGGGGTTAAAAACAAAAATAAAAACTCACTTCATCCACTTGATCGCGCAGCCGGTATCTTCTTTTCTTTAGGACCTGCAAAAGGACCTACGGTGCCGTCACCGCGCTCACACATGGTGAGCGCGGTTACGTCACCGCAGGTCCTGCTGAATGAAGATAAAAGAAGGTCCTTCAGTTAAAAAGTCAAGGTTCAGGTCCGTGTACCCGAACTTGCAAAGTTCGGTACGAACCCAAACTTTGCAGTTCGGGTTCGCTCAACTCTACTTATGATTAGAGATGAGCGAATCGAAGCTGAAGAAGTGGAATTCGATCCAAATTTTAGGAAAACTTTGATTAGCACCGAAGCCGAATTTCCTCGCGATTCATGGTAACAAATCGCATTTTTTCCTAAAATGGCTGCTGCACATATGAGGACATGGAGAAAGGAACTCTGAGAAGGAGGGATTACCCATAATGCTATGCATGGAGCCAATCAACAGCCAGCCAGCCCTGTGATGTCACAGCCCTATAAATAGCATCAGCCATCTTAGATTCTGCCATTTACCAGTGTACTTAGTGCAGGGAGATACGTCAGCAGGAGCTAGGGACAGTTATCTGTTCTAAAGCCTTTTGTGTCGTGTATTAGCGGAAAAAGAAAAAATATTTTTGCCGCTCAGCGGTGCAGTTATCTGTTGTAAAGTCTTTTGTGGCATGTATTAGTGGAAAAAGAAAATATATATATGCCGCTCAGCTATGCAGTTATCTGTTGTAAAGCCTTTTCTGGCATGTATTAGCGGAAAGAGAAAACATAAATTTGCCACTCAGCAGTGCAGTTATCTGTTCTAAAGCCTTTTGTGTTGTGTATTTGTGGAAAAAGAAAAAATATATTTGCTGCTCAGCTGTGCAGTTATCTGTTGTAAAGCATTTTCTGGCATGTATTAGTGAAAAAAAATATATATATTTGCCGCTCAGCTGTGCAGTTATCTGTTGTAAATGCATTTATGGCGTGTATAAGGCTACTTTCACACTAGCGTTCGGAGCGGGTCCGTCTGATGTTTCGCTCCTATAATGCAGACGTTTGCATCCGTTCAGAACGGATCCGTCTGCATTATAACTTAGAAAAATTTCTAAGTCTGAAAGTAGCCTGAGCGGATCCGTTCAGACTTTACATTGAAAGTCAATGGGGAACGGATTCGCTTGAAGATTGAGCCATATGGTGTCATCTTCAAGCGGATCCGTCCCCATTGACTTCCATTATAAGTCTGGACGGATCCGCTCGCCTCCGCACGGAGGCTGCAAGCAGCGTTCAGGTGTCCGCTCACTGAGCGGAGCGGAGGCTGAACGCTGGCAGGCGGATGCATTCTCAGCGGATCCGCCTCCACTGAGAATGCATTAGGGCCAGACGGATGCATTCGGGGCCGCTCGTGAGCCCCTTCAAACGGGGTTCACGAGCGGACACCCGAACGCTAGTGTGAAAGTAGCCTTAGCTGAAAAAGAAAAAATATATTTGCCGCTGAGCGGTGCAATTATATGTTCTAAAGCCTTTTGTGTCGTGCATAAGTGGAACAAAAATAAGAGCCTATTTGCCATTCAGCGGTGCAGTTATATGTTCTAAAGCCCTTTTTGGCGTGTATTAGTGGTACAAAAAAGGTTTTGCCGTTGGGTGGGGAAGCGAGAAAATTACAGCTCTTTTTGGGGTGTATTAGTGGTAACAAAAAGGGCTTCTTAGCGGTTGTGTGCTGAAGTGAGAAAATTACTGAGTTTTTTGTGGTGTTTTAATTTCCTTTTTATTTATTTATTTATTTATTGGATCTAACAGTATGTCAGACAAAGAAGTGCCAGGCCCTGCACAGGGAAGTTGCAGAGGCCTAAATGTTTCTGGCGCAGGCAGAGGTCGCAGCAGAGTAAGGAAGTATGGCAGCAGGGGTTGAAGCGAGAGGCCTGAGCTCCCGGTGTCATCTAGCGGTAGTGTCTTGACCAGCAACCCAGCGCTTCTTGAATGGTTTACTCGGTCATCCACTTCGTCCCAAGTGACATCAGACACCCCCAGCCAAGAGTCGGTGGGTTCCTCTGACACAAAGCTTAGTTGGCATGGCCCGGAGCAGGCCCTGTGCCCCCGCCTGTTCTGAACCTTCCTGTCATTTTCAGGTTCCTCAGTGCAAGAAGTATTATATGCCGTAGGCTCGGCTCCACTTTTCAGCGAGGACGTGCTACTAGAAAACAGTCAGCAGCTACTTCCCAGCCAAGATCTGGAGGAGACATCCGCCGCTTCCTCCGGTAGGCGGGCAAGTAGTGCTGAGGAGAGTGGCATGGAAGCTGGTGTTGCGAGTGGTCAGGCTCCTGAACCAGAGATGGTTGAGGAGGAGATCAGTGATGTGCAGACAGTACTCGATGATGATGATGTAGCTGATCGCCCTTGGGAGCTGGGTGAAGCAGGGGCTTCATCATCCTCGGGAGAAGAGGGTGGCAGCTTGCCCATGAGGTAGCAGCGGAGCCAACAAGTCGCTAGCGTGTCCGGGAGTCAGCAGGGTGGCAGTAGTGGGAGGTCGGTAGCCAAACATGCCCGGGGTAGACCACCCGCTTTGCGTGAAGCTACCTACCCGGGAAGTAGCGGTGCATGGGTTCACGGAGGCAGCAATGGTAGCAGTCAGTCAGTGCGTAGTGTTGGGGGTAAAATCACCTACTTGGCAGTGTGGCAGTTTTTTGTTAAACTGCTAGAGGAGGTGAACACGGCCATATGTACTGTAGAATCTGTGGGCAAAAGGTGAAGCGTGGCCAGGGTGCCAATGTTGGCACTACAGACCTGCGTCAACATATGCAGCGTTGCCATAAAGTGGCCTGGGAGAATCGTGGCTCCGATGTGGTGGCCCAGCCTGGCGCAGCAACCGCTACATCACCCAGTGGCACGCACCTAATTTCAGGCCGTCAAGGCTCCACCACCTCAGCCGAAGGAAGCTGTCTGTCCTTATCATCATCTGCTGGTCCTGATGCTCCTGCTTCTCGCCCTCCTGCTCCTCCTAGACAGTTATTCCATCAGCAATCGATCACCGAAGCGATTGCCAAGAGACAACAGTATGCGTGCACTCATCCAACGGCGCAGAAGCTGAACGTGCTCCTGTCCAAGTTGCTGGTGCTGCAGTCCCTCCCTTTCCAAGTGGTGGACTCTGCACCTTTCAGAGAACTGACGGCTTGTGCTGAGCTGAGGTGGAAAGTCCCAAGCCGTCATTTCTTTACCAAAAAGGCAGTACCAGCCTTGCACACACATGTAGAACAGAAGGTGGGCCAGTCCTTGAGCCTGTCGGTGTCTGCCAAAGTGCACGGCTGCGCGGACGAGTGGAGCTGTAACTACGGTTAGGGATAATACATGTCCTTTACGGCCCACTGGGTGAATGTGGTTCCGGCACAGCCACACCAGCAACTTGGCCAGGTGACGCCGCTTCTGCCTCCACGTTGCCACGCCGTTGGTCCTGCGACAATGTCCGTCTCTGCCTCCTCATCCTCCACCGTGTCCTCAGCCTCCACTGCAGGGACAATTCACAGTGCCCCTTCAGCATACCACGCTGTTCTTCACCTTGTTTGCCTGGGCGAACAGAGTCACACAGGGGAGGAACTGCTCCATGTCCTTCATCAAGAAATGGAATCCTGGCTTTCTCCGTGACAACTGAAAATCGGAACCATGGTGACCGACAGCGGGAAGAACATTGTGTCGGCGCTGTGTCAAGGAGGGCTGAGCCATGCGCCCTGCATGGCGCACGTGTTCAATCTGGTTGTCAAGCAGTTCCTGAAGTCTTCCACCCATCTGCAAGACATCCTAAAAATGGCCAGGAAACTTTGCATGCACTTCAGCCACTCGTACACCGCAAAGCACACCATCCTTGAGCTGCAGCGGCAGAACAGCATCCCCCAACATAGGCTGATATGCAACGTTTCCACCCGTTGGAATTCCACCCTCCATATGTTGGACCGACTGTACTAACAGAGAAAGGCCATAAACGATTTCCTGATGATCTAAGTGGACAGGAGTACTCCCCAGTGAAACTTTGATGTCAGCCAGTGGCAACTCATGCGTGACACCTGCCGTTTGCTTAGGCCCTTTGAGGTGGCCATGTTATTTGTCAGTTGGCAGGACTACGGGATGAACAACGTCATTCCACTGCTTGATGTCCTGGTAAATCTGGCAAACCTGGCTGGTCAGGGGACTGGAGATGTGGCGCCTAGATCTCACGGCCACATGAGCCCTGTGGGGGCTGAACTGGAGGAGGAGGAGGACATTGGAGCACAAGCACTGTGTAGCGAAATGGGCGGTACACAGGTGACAGGAGAGGAGGAGCAGGACCAGCCAGAGGAGCTACAGGGCGATGAGACAGACACACTGTGGCAGTATGCAGTGGAGATGGAGGCAGGGAGTCCCTCAAGTCACTTGCTCAAATGCCCCGCTGCATGCTCACTTGCTTGGGTAGTGACAACAAAATTGTCACCTTTTGGCAGAGGGATGACTTCTGGCTCTCCACCTTGTTGGACACTCGCTACCGGTCCAAAATGTTTTTTTTTTTTACACCCACTGAGAGGGAGGACAAACTGAACTACTATAGAGACATCCTATGTAGTCAGTTGGCCGCTGCGTATCTGCGCCATCGTCCATCCTCTCACAGGTCTAACGGGGGGGGCCCTCTGTGCTCAAGTTGGGTGACAGGAGCAGTACCAGCTCCATCAGCAGCAGCCTGAGTCTAGAGTCGCTGATGAGCAGCTTTCTTCACCCGCCTAGTTAAGAAACTACTCACCAGCAGCAGCATCTAGACCTGGAGCAGAACCTGAACCAGCAGGTGGTGGCAATCTTGGAGTGCCCCCTGCCACCCCACATAGAATATCCGCCGGACTATTGGGCAGCCAAACTGGATTTGTGGCCGCAACTGGCCGAGTTTGCACTGGAAAAGCTGTCCTGCCTGGCCAGTAGTGTGGCATCAGTGCGGGTGTTTAGTGTGGCGGGGGCCATAGTTACCCCAAGAAGAACTCGCCTGTCCACCCACAATGTGGAGAGACTGACCTTTGTCAAGATGAATCAGGCATGGATCAGCCAGGATTTCCACCCACCAATTCCTCATGCATCAGACTAGATTATCCATGGTGCCACACCAACACTTTGACAAAAGAGACCGGTTTCTTCTGGCTACCTGCCTCAGCTACTATTCTGATGCTGCCACCTGCTTGATGCCACACATCTGATGCCAAGTGCTCCTTTTTTCACCCACCATTTTCAGCTGCTACTGGTATTGCCACCCACCTCCACACTATGTCACCTTGCCATTCTGTGGCCTCCTCATGCTGCTGCCACCTCCACACTATGTCACCTTGATACTTTGTGGTCTCCTGATGCTGCTTCCACCTCCACACTATGTCACCTTGCTACTCTGTGGACTCCTGATGCTGCTGCCACCTCCACACTATGTCACCTTGCCACTCTGTGGTCTCCTCATGCTGCTGCCACCTCCACACTATGTCACCTTGCCACTCTGTGGCCTCCTGATGCTGCCACCACCTCACTACTATGTCATAGGGCAACTCTGTGGACTTCTCATGCTGTTCACACCCTCCCCACTTCATGACTGGGCCACTATTTTGCCTTTTGGCCTTGCTGACATCATCATTTATTTGACCCTTCTTCTGATCTGTCAGAAGGAAGGAAAAATGACACACACAACGGATCCTGTCTGTGTAGCAGCTGTGAGGCCTGTATGGTCCCATCAGAATTGCCTTGTGATTTGGTAGCCAAAAGCAGGAGAGGGTACAAAACATAGAAGACATGCAAATATTCCATTCATGTGTCATCTCTGTTTTTAAAACAAAAAAATTTGCATTAGCAATACTGATGGATTACTGACCAAATGCTGACCGAGTGAAGGCGGATGCTCAACAGAGAGGATCCATTTTTTGTTGGTTATTGTTCTGACGGATCAGAGGAAGAGCAAGATAATCAGTGACCTCGACACAAACTTACTGCTGACACCCTCTCCACTCTGTTGGGGGGCTCTACTTGTATAAGAGTTTAATAGAACAGGTTCTGTAGACATCTATGTTGAATCAGCTGGTGATGGTATAAAAGTAGTCTGCTTCTTCTTGGCGCTAACATCGACCTGTAAGGCTGAGTTCCTACTTGAGTTATTTGGTCAGTTTTGGCACCGTGACTGGCCAAATAAGTGAAGTGTGCAGTGATTCTAAGAGGGACGCCTGTCATCTGCATGTCATACTGACTCACAGTATAATTTCAATACCACAGCAGACTCTATGCGTGTTACTGCAAGACACAGTGTTCTACACCACTATAAAGGCTCTCTGCAGCCATGAAATAGCAGTTTTTTTTTTACGCGATTGAAAAATTCGCTCATCTCTACTTATGATGCTATTTCTTCTTGTAGTTTCTAAACTCCATACGCCATAGGGACCTTTTGACATAACAGGGTCACATGACATTCAAAGCCTCAATTTCAAAGTGACCAGGCACCTGACTCCAAACACCGTTCTTACCATGCATGGAGTTTAGAAACAACCCTTGCAGGGGTGGACTTACCATAGATACCACAGGGAAATGCACAAGCAGGCCACCCAAGCCTTTTTTATGGCCACTAGCCTGGTACTGTCACGGCTGAGGATGGGGAAAACCCTCAGCCGTGCGATGCCAGAAGATGTTTGGTCGCTGCTCGGCCAGGACCATAGGATCAGGGAGCATGTCACCTCCTATCGCGTCCCTAATATTGACCCTGACTCCTAGCTGTATGAGCCGACCCTGATGGTAGGAGGGCTCATACTCCGGAACCTTGGGGTCCCTACTTGCCCTTAGGGTGGCGCTGAACTAGGAGCAGGGTAAGACAACCTGTTCCTCCTAGGCACGGACGAACAGGAGTCTCACTGGCCAAGTTGCAAGGAGATGGGGAACATAAACAGACATATGGATATGACAGGTGAACCAAGCAGTTCCACACTAACCTGCCACAGCCTTGCTGACTGGAACCCGTGCTCAAATACGCTGTCCACACAAACACTAGGGAGACAGCACACACATCAAAACACACAGGTAACCAGGACATCCATAGCTGCAATAAATATCAAGAGCATAAAAACATCAACTTAACATCAGACATTCTTTTTATGACCGCAAGGGTGGCCCTTACTGGAAAGATGGTATATGAACCAGGAGGATGACTCCAGCAAACCACATGGCTGAAGTACCCCTCAGCAACTGCCTTCCAGCAGGAAGTTAAATAGCCCAAGCGGCCACACCCACACACAGACTAGGAAAGGGGTTAACCCTTCCATCACGAAACAAGGTAGGTGTCACTTAAAGGGGAAGTGTACACACCACAAACTCCCTCATACCAAACATAGAAAGTGCACACTAAAACCACACGTTGCCAGATGCAATCGCATGCACTTGACAGCAAGCTGCCTAGCAACAGCTCAGGCCGCTATACTGCCAATACTATTATGTTGCCAGCGGCAACCACACGTAAGGCAACATAGTAACAGCACTCACCAGTGGTTGAACAACAAGAGCAGACCGCGGGCAACTGCATGCGGGTCAAGGAGTCACGACTATGACCAAGGTCGTGACAGGTACATAGCGATCTGATGCTCTCAGTCACTGGTGCCCTCCGGAATTCATCTGCACTGCCATCTTCGGAATAGTGATACAGTTGAATACTGTGACAGTGGTATTTGGTTCTACTGGGGTGGTATTTTGTGCTGCACTATAGTGTTGCTGGCCCTGCCTACTCGTGTTGTACTGCCTTCTGTTCATTTGGATTTGCCAACAACATGAGGCCACTAATAGGTTTTTTTTCCAGGGCCATTTTAAGTTCCCAGTCTGCCCCTGTATCCTTTTGTTCTCCATCTTGATAGTGTTACAAATAACGGTTGCTGTATTTTTCAATTAAAGCAAACCAGTTTGTTCTCCCACAATGTCGAGTGCTATCTCCAAAAACTGAAACACTGTAACAGCGTGTTCTTCAATCAAACCCACCACATAGCACGCCAAGTTAAAAAAAAACTTTAGGGTGCATGTGGAAGAAATATCATGTGATACATTTATTATGCATTGTATTTCCTTTAAAGGTTATGTACACCTTTGAGGCAATTTTTTTATTTCATTTTACTCTTTTTTGTCTAAAAATTATTTTTTCAATTAGCCTTTATTAAAAATATTGAGCTGTTCTGTCACAGAGGGTTAACTGTTTTTCTAAACTACTAAGAGGTCATAAACGCTTATTTAAAGGGGACCTGTCATCAACTTTATGCTGACCGTACTGAGGGCAGTATAAAGTAGTGACAGAAATGCTGATTTCAGCGGTGTGTCACACATCAGCTAAAAGTAAGTGGTTGCCGAGAACCAGCATCATAATCATTGCAGCCCAGGCCTTGAAAAGAGTCAAATCTACCTGAGAAGAGTCAGGGTTTTTCCTGAATTCCTGCTCTCCCTGCCCATCTGCTGATGATTGGCAGTTCTCTCCTAGAAAGAAAGGGAGAAAACTAGGTAGAAGACTGTCAATCATCAGCGAGTATGCAGGGAGAGCAATAATTCATAAACAACCATGACAGTTCTCAGGTAGATTTGACTCTTTTCAAGGCCTGGGCTGCAATGATTATGATGCTGGTTCTCGGCAACCACTTACTTTTAGCTGATGTGTGATACACCGCTGAAATCAGCATGTCTGTCACTACTTTATACTGCCCTCAGTACGGTCAGCATAAAGTTGATGACAGGTTCCCTTTAAGCTATATTCTTATCAGTAAGATAAGAACTAAGTTATAATGAGTGTTTATAAGCTCAGAGAGCAGAAATAAGGAGTCCGTCAGCTCCTGGTCTGACGGAAAAGACAGAAAATCCAAAGCGTGCTACTAGAGCATCTCATCTCTGTACAGAAAAAAGGACTCCATATTTTTTTTAATAAAGACCAATTTTAAAAAAAAATAGCTCAAAATTAGTACAATGCAATAATTTTAAAAAAATTACCCCAAAGATGTAGATAGTCTTTAAGGTGGCAAGCGAGTGATGGCCTTGAAAAGGTTACGGTGAAAAGAGAAAGAGAAACGTCTGTGACATTACAGGAAGGTCACCGCATGAGAGGAGGACAGAAAGCAACCAGTCACTCAAACGCTGTGATGAAAAATGACAGTGACTGCAGTTAAAACACTATACAGGCTTCAAGCTGACACATATTTCCTTCTCCTCCTTCCCAAACAGACAATAGATTGCATATTTTAAAATGATCCTGATAAGACTATACTGAATGTACCGGCAATAAAAATTCAGAATATAAATGAGACTAACATTTGCGCAAGTCTCTTGGACGCACAATCCATTCTTGACATCGTAGCCTATACAATAGTTCCATCATCACAGTGATACAGTAATTGTATTTTTATACTGTTTCACGAATGGATAAATGGACCATTATATGAATAAATGAGTATAGGGCAACATGTATAGTAACAATATTGCCTCCGGATGTTTACGTTTATGGAAGGCTTTGTAAGGATGATGATAAAGGGATAATCAAAAGCAAATCTTAATTTATTTTTTTACACAGACGGTAATAGTAAAATCCCATTACTTGTAAAGACTACAAATTATGTTAAAATGATCCTGGAGACAAATGAGAATGTATTTGCGCTTACTCAATATGTCATACTGAGTATGAAAATAACTACAGAATATCAAAAGAAACAAACAGGCTACCAATGTAATGGAATTGTGCAGTCACTTAGTAGTAAATGTAAGGAAGCTGTAGTGGGGTGTAATGCTGATATACTGTACGGTTGAGAAGATAGTTAAAGGGCTTTTTCCGGGATTATGGCCCTTTTAAAAAAAATTCATTCAGGGCCTCACCGCCAATTAGGCGAGGTGAGGCGATCATCCCAGTCAGCGTGGCCATGGAGATAAGTGGGGAGGGGCAGCAGCGGAGGCATTGCCGTGGGAAATGAGCGCTTCCATTGTGGAAGCGCTCATCTCTCTATATCCAACTGTATTGCCGTCCTCAGAACATCGATACAGTTGGATGCAGTGGCGGGGTTGGCACTAGGCCTAAAGCCTATCAGAGGCTGGTGTCATTATCATCGCACCGCCTGAGCTGGGCAGTGTACAGCAAGGGACACAGGCCAGAAGAGGTCTGCATCACATTGCTGACACCCGCATGGAGGTAAGTATATGTGCACAATGCAGGACAGGAGCACTATGGGGGCATCTAGAGGAACAAAGAAGGGTCATTTTTTACTGGCACATTATGGGGGCACTATGGGGAAGGGAGGGCAGAAGCACTATGGGGGCATCAACTAAGGGCTCTAAGAAGGGGTATTTCATACTGGTACATTATGGGGGCACTATTTGAGTTCTGCTCCATGCTTTAGTCTACAAGGCAGTCTACGAAGCAGGCCCCAGGCCTCTTCCAGGCTGCGTCCTGAGGTGCCTGCTTCCTGGCGCAAGCGGTTGATATAAAGTCATCACGCTGCAGGCGTCTTGTTGAGATTACATTGTCGCAAGCACCCGAGACCTGATCATCACTTTGCGACCGCCTGCGCTGTCTCACAGGTTTCAAACATTGTGGCCAGTGGTCTATGAGAGTGAATGGCAGGCAAGGGCAGATTGGCGATAGACCTTACAGGGAAATTTCCCAGTGGGCCGATGCCTAGAGGGCCGCTCAAGCCCTTTTCTCTGCCGCTGGCCAGGTACATAATAAGCTGTCAGTGGTAACGTTGTGAGAATCAGGTACTCATGTACTCGGCCAGAGACCGCACATGCCTTCCTGAATTTATCTTCTGTGGCTTACATCTCACCTCCTAAGCCCCCTGCTCCATATCTTAATCAAAGATCACTGGAGGAGGAGGACAGAAAATGGCAGCTATTGATGGCCACCACAGAGGAACAGCTTTTGGGGCAGTATACTCTGCTGCTCTCTGGTATATGGTTCTGATGGGATGGTATTTTGCGCAAAGGTATTGCTGATGCCGCCTACCGGTACTTGTGTTGCCCTGCCTTCTATCAATTTGGACTCCCCCCCCCCTTTCCTCTGCAACCTGGGACCAATTTTAAGTTTTTTTCCCAGGGTCACTTTAAGTTCCTAGTCCGCCCCTGATGGCGGGTCTAGGAACCTGTGACTTGCCGCACTACTTAACTGTATTCAACATTATCACTGTTCTGATCCTCTGCGTTCAGGAACCTGGGCAAAATAATCGGGGCTCTAGCCTTGGATGTTTTGGCCTAGCAATGCCCCATGATCATGCAGACCACTCCATCACCGGCATCTGCTAGTGCCAGCCCTGTAATTAATACTAAACCTGCAGCACACTGAACAGCCCATGTAATATACAGAAATCAATACATATCTTTGAAATAAAAGAAGTATATTTATGAGACTCTGCCAAAAGTGTAAAATCACAAGGGATAACACCATGGTTAGGGTATTCTCTCATATCTTAATATGCAGTATTTGTAATATACAAAGAATATTAGAACCAAATCATTTTTATCCCAACATGCTATCATCGCATTAACACACAGCTGCTGAAAATTTATTTTAGGCTACTTTCACACTAGCGTTCGGGGCTCCGCTTGTGAGTTCCGTTTGAAGGGGCTCACAAGCGGCCCCGAACGGATCCGTCCAGCCCTAATGCATTCTGAATGGATGCGGATCCGCTCAGAATGCATCAGTCTGGCTCCGTTTGTCCTCTGCTCCGCTCAGCAGGCGGACACCTGAACGCAGCTTGCAGCGTTCGGGTGTCCGCCTGGCCGTGCGGAGGCAAACGGATCCGTCCAGACTTACAATGTAAGTCAATGGGGACGGATCCGTTTGAAGATGACACAGTATGGCTCAATTTTCAAACGGATCCGTCTCCCATTGACTTTCAATGTAAAGTCAAAACGGATCCGTTTGCATTATCATGAACAAAAAAAAAAAAAAAAAAAAAAATTTTTTTTTTTTTTGTTCATGGTAATGCAAACGGATCCGTTCTGAACGGATCTAAACGTTTGCATTATAGGTGCGGATCCGTCTGGGCACATACCAGACGGATCCGACCTAAACGCAGGTGTGAAAGTAGCCTTACATGGGAGTCTACAAAAGAATACTGTACAGTGAATCACAAATGTTATAATAAGGAAAATAAGGGGTGCACTCCTTCTTCTGGTTTTGCATACAAGATAATTTATTCAATCAATCCAAATATTAAAGGGTTTCTGTCACCCCATTAAACCGTTTTTTTTTTTTTTCTTTACTAATAACCCCTACACTGCGATCTCCTCATACATAATCTAATTAATGATTTTGGTTCAGTAGAATTTCTTAAAAATCGATTTTTATAATATGTAAATTACCTTGCTACCAGCAAGTAGGGCGGCTACTTGCTGATAGCAGCCGCATCCTCCGATGGTAATGACGCCCCCTCTGCTTGTTGATTGACAGGGCCAGCGGACGGGATCTTTCTCCGCTGGCCCTGCCTGTTTTGATTCAATATCTTGCGCCTGCGCCGCGGCCGTACCTATATTCAATCTGCGCAGGCGCACTGAGAGGCGGCCACTCACTCGGCCGCTCGCTCCTCAATGCGCCTGCGCCGAGTGTAGATGTGACGTCATCGGCGCAGGCGCATTGAGGATGGAGCGGCCGAGTGAGTGGCCGCCTCTCAGTGTGCCTGCGCAGATTGAATATAGGTACGGCCGCGGCGCAGGCGCCAGATATTGAATCAAAACAGGCAGGGCCAGCGGAGAAAGATCCCGTCCGCTGGCCCTGTCAATCAACAAGCAGAGGGGGCGTCATTACCATCGGAGGATGCGGCTGCTACCAGCAAGTAGCCGCCCTACTTGCTGGTAGCAAGGTAATTTACATAAAGGCAAGGGTTGTGGTAAAAAAAAGCTCTAAAATAGTTAAAAAGTCCAGCACATATATCTTGTAATAGGTAGCGCTGAAATGGTCAACAAATCCCACATATCTTGCCTATTTTGAGGCAGAGAATCAAAACATCATTCTCAGCATATTAGGTCTGATTGTCCCAATGTAGTTAGTGTAAATAGTATTATAAATAGCAAGCAGCAACGAAATAGATATCAGGTTGGGCGCACGTGTCTAAATATCAAGCTGGACGCACATGTCCAGCCCAACTTGGGCTACTTTCACACTGGAGTTTGGTGCGGATCCGTCATGGATCTGCACAGACGGATCTATTCAGATAATACAAACGTCTGCATCCGTTCAGAACGCATCTGTTTGTATTATCTTTAACATAGCCAAAATGGATCTGTCTTGAACACCATTGAAAGTCAATAGAGGACGGATCCGTTTTCTATTGGGACAGATTGTGTCATAGAATATGGATCCGTCCCCATTGACTTACATTGTTTGTCAGGACAGATCCGTTTGGCTGAGTTTCGTCAGACGGACACCAAAAAGCTGCAGGCAGCGTTTTGGTGTCTGCCTACAAAGCGGAATGGTGACGGAACGGAGGCAAACTGATGCATTCTGAGCGGATTCTTTTCCCTTCAGAATGCATTAGGGCAAAACTGATCCGTTTTGGACCACTTCTAGGAGCCCTGAACGGATCTCACAAACGGAAAGCCAAAACGCCAGTGTGAAAGTAGCCGAGAGGTACATCCTGAATGAAATAGTCATTATCAGCATATTAGATGTAATTGTCACTGTAAATTCTCAAGTTAAGCGCACGTGTCTATCCCAACTTATGATATCAGAAAGAAATTTTTAAAAGTTAGAAAAAAGTTCATCATTGCCAGAGTGAATATCCTTTTGCAATCACTGCATGGCAATGATGGAGCCGTATCGCCAACTTTGTCTCTAGTGTTGTTGTTGATATGGGGTTTGAATATGTTCACTTACCCCTTCTCTTCTGAAGTTAGCGCTGGGTATTTAAATACCTTATGGAGACTTCAATAATGGTAGCAGTCTTCTGAATCAAACGATAGTTGATATTTAATTTGTAGCGCACTGCTTCTCCCTGCGATAGAAAATTCGCTCCAAGGACAAGTGTTACTTTGTATTTCTTGGGTCCGTACCTCAAAAATATGTAGAATATAATGCCATACGCATTTTGGGGCACAAGCTACTTCCTCAGTGGCTTGTGTTTGCGAATATGGCGATATCGTCTTTTTTGTAGTGCTATAAAGTGATTGTGGGAATGGATCAAATCAAGGCATAAATTGGGATCAAAGTAAAGCCCGTATATCGAGTCATTTTCTATCCAGCCTTCTTTATAATCAGATTTTCACCTTAGTTGCAGCATTTATATGTTTTTACACCTTATATCTTCAATGACCATATATCCACAAACTACACATTCAAAAAAATTAATATATTCAATATTTTTAAAACCTGCGGTATACATGCGGTTTATATGCATTTTTTCCCATTCTAATGCGTTCTTTTCAATAGCTTTGCTTTAACCTTCATTACATATGTTAATTATGAATAACTTTTTTATTTAGCCAAGCTACTTTAGATATATGGTAGTTATTATAAGGCCTGCATTATATAAACATGCCCAAGAGAGGACTCCTGCATAACGGAGACCGGACGAATCCGTTATGCAGCCCATAGACTTTTATTATGATGGAATGAATAACGGAATGCTGTTATGCATTCCGTCATAGAATTGCATTATGGTCCGTGGTAACGGAATCCTTAACGTAATTCGCCTTTTACCAGAAGCGAAAACGAATTTCATAACATGAAATGCGCTCATCTCTAGTTATCTTATCATCACTGATCACCAGGCTGATTTCAGTATACAAAGGGTTGTCATACTGAATAAGCTTTTCAAAAGGAATGTCTTCTTTCCTTTTTTTATCCAGTCTCTGAGCTATTTCTAATGACATTTTTCCCCCTGGACAAACCCTTTAAATTGCTGGAAGAATTTGTAAAAAGGGCTTATTTCCTTCTGTTATTATCTTCCCATGAGCATTAATTTCCCTCCCAAAACCTACAGATAGGGTTTAATTGGTTTCCCATGAAATTAAAACTAAAACGTAAGCTCCATTGAGAAAGATACCTATATGAATCCCTTGTGTAGGTCCGCAGAAAATGTCTATATAATAGTTTTTTTTAATGAGATATATTAGAAAGATGTATTTTCTATAGTTTCTTGTATACCAGCCTTTAACTATATAAGCTTCGTGTTAAGTGTATCAAATATAATATAAAAAGGTCAGTGGTTTAATAAAACAACCTTAAAGCAAACGTGAGGAAACATTGCCGCAATTTTATCAACCATATTTAATTAAAATGGGAATAGTGCCTCTAATTGAATGAACATAAGTAATCCCTAAGAGGTTTTATAATTTCTTTTTATTACATTGTGTATCCAGCTCATCCAAAGTGCAATCATCCTGATAAAAACAGAGATTTTGGCAAGGTGAAACACAGCTAAGTCTGAAATTAGAGTCTGCAAGGTTTGGTGCTCGGCAAGATTGAGAAAAATGTCACTGCCATGAGAAGATAAATGATAGCTCTCAGCACTCAAAGCATGGAACATAAAATGTACACAAGTCAACAGCAAGCCACTAACACTAAATAGTGGTCATTTACTCTCTGAAATTTTCTTAATTGCACAAAAAAAATCTCAATCTTGGTGTATCATAGGCACCTTTATCAATGTATGGGTAGATTATGGGATTTTGCCTTCCTAATGTTCTCAATTACTTTTCCTTCTTATAGGTCCCTGGTCACGGTTGATAAAGCCTTGAGTTGTCTCTGGACAACCCCTGACCATATGCCATGCTGTTGCCTGAACTTTCTGATGGGGCTTGCCTGGAGGTGCATCTGTGAAGTAGTAAGTAGTAGCATCAGGGATGTCATAGTGTTACTGAAACTTGATTCAAGGGTCAAAATCATTGTCACTAACACTAGGGTAAAATCCAAGTGACTCAGCCGTATCTTTAATAATCTTTTCTCTTTAATGAATCACGTGGCTCAACATTATTTTTTATATGTGAAAGTGGCTTGTAAGTAAGAAACAGTTACACTGGTCTAAAGAACCAACTGTGAGAAGAAGTGACTACCAAGCCTTGAGGAGACAGCTTTCAAAACTATTAAGGCAACTCCTGTCAATGGGCTACTGACTGCCATCGAAAGGCAGAGCAGATGGGACAACTCACTAGAATGAAATATACACTTACCTAAAGAATTATTAGGAACAACATACTAATACGGTGTTGGACCCCCTTTTGCCTTCAGAACTGCCTTAATTCTACGTGGCATTGATTCAACAAGGTGCTAGCATTCTTTAGAAATGTTGGCCCATATTGATAGGATAGCATCTTGCAGTTGATGGAGATTTGAGGGATGCACATCCAGGGCACGAAGCTCCTGTTCCACCACATCCCAAAGATGCTCTATTGGGTTGAGATCTGGTGACTGTGGGGGCCATTTTAGTACAGTGAACTCATTTTCATGTTCAAGAAACCAATTTGAAATAATTTGAGCTTTGTGACATGGTGCATTAGCCTGCTGGAAGTAGCCATCAGAGGATGGATACATGTTCTCATTCTGTTTACACCAAATTCGGACTCTACCATTTGAATGTCTCAACAGAAATCGAGACTCATCAGACCAGGCAACATTTTTCCAGTCTTCAACAGTCCAATTTTGGTGAGCTCGTGCAAATTGTAGCCTCTTTTTCCTATTTGTAGTGGAGATGAGTGGTACCCAGTGGGGTCTTCTGCTGTTGTAGCCCATCCGCCTCAAGGTTGTTTGTGTTGTGGCTTCACAAATGCTTTGCTGCATACCTCAGTTGTAAAGAGTGGTTATTTCAGTCAACGTTGCTCTTCTATCAGCTTGAATCAGTCGGCCCATTCTCCTCTGACCTCTAGAATCCATAAGGCAATTTTGCCCACAGGACTGCCGCATACTGGACGCATTTCTTTGTAAACCCTAGAAATGGTTGTGCGTGAAAATCCCAGTAACTGAGCAGATTGTGAAATACTCAGACCGGCCCGTCTGGCACCAACAACCATGCCACGCTCAAAATTGCTTAAATCACCTTTCTTTCCCATTCTGACATTCAGTTTGGAGTTCAGGAGATTGTCTTGACCAGGGCCACCCCCCTAAATGCATTGAAGCAACTGCCATGTGATTGGTTGACTAGATAATTGCATTAATGAGAAATAGAACAGGTGTTCCTAATAATTCTTTAGGTGAGTGTAGATTTAAAGGGGTTGTACAGACAGGAAAAAAACATTGAAATTGATTAAACTTACTGATAAACTTTCATTATGATTGCTACACCAATATCTGCCTTAGTTCACTCCACTTTCAGGTTAATTCCAACACATTAAAGTGGTTATGCCAAGTTTTAAAGTTATCCCCTATCCACAGGATAGGAGCTAACTAACTGATCTGTGGGGGGTCCACCTGCTTAGACGCCGACCGATTTTGAGAATGGGGGTTCAGTTCCACCTGCCAAGCATGCCTTGTTGCTCTGTCATGATGGGGGTACAGGCCCATCATTTTTGGGATCAGTTGCTGATTGCTGCTTCATTATAATAGGGGAACGGGACCCCAACTATCGATCGGTGGGGGTTACACCATCAGCATTTAGATCTCTACTGCTCAGTTATCTCCTATCTTGTGAATTGGTAATAACTTAAAAACTTGGCACAACCCCTTTGGGTTTCAAAGCTTTCTTATGTGTTGGCACATGACTAGCAAACTGTTCGAAAGGGGATGACTGTCGATAGCTAAACTAAATGCCTTCTCTGTCATTGCATCAACTGTAATAGTGAAGGGGTCCAACTTAGCCAATGAACTAGGCCAGACAACCACACTGGGTTGGGGGAGAGCTTTTTTTGCTGTGACGGTATGAACATTGGAACAGTTATCATAATGGGAGTTTAAGGCTACATGCACATGGAAAAAAAAATGCCTGTTAAAACAGACACACTGTCAGTTTTTCATGGTCATTTTGCATCAGTGTGTGCATCCATTTTCTGGCCATGTGTCCATTTTTAATGTCTGTTTTGAATCCGTTTTTTATGTCTGTAAAAAAACGGACATTAAAAACGGATGAATTTGATTGGCAGTTATTTCTGGACCCACAGAATGGTAGGCCCCCAGCTAAAATAATGTCCTCCATAGTGTAGCTATTTTTTTTACCGCCCCCAGCTTTAAAAATGCCCCCCACGTAGGCCCCAGCTAAAATAATGTCCCCCGTAGTGTATTTTATTAATTTTTTTACTACCCCCAGATTTAATAATGTCCCCATGTAGGCCCCCAGTTAAAATAATGTCCCGCAGAGTGTAGCTATTTTTTTTTTACTACCCTCAGCTTTATTAATACCCTCAACATAGGCTCCCAGCTAAAATAATGTCCCCTATAGTGCAATGTATTGCGGTATACTTGTGGACCCGCTTATCGGGTAATTGGGGGCTCTTTTACTTAGGAAGATTATCGCTAACAAGCATCAGTATGAATGCTCATTAACGATAATCTGCCCGAACATTAGGCAGTGTAAAGGGCCATTAGCACTATTTAAATAGTGTGCAACACGAATAATTATCATGTGATACCTGCTTATGCTTGCTAATCCACGTGTTCATTATCAACCATCCAGTCTACCTTCCCAATGCCAATCTACCCAATTTCCAGCTGTAAACAATGTTACACATTCGCTGTGCATTTTAAACTACTTTCCTCTTCCATCAACCAGCCCGTTACATAGAACTGTAACAACTTGTTTTTCCTTCGCTAATTAAGCCCAGCACTGTGTATCCCATCCAAAAATAGTTGCCATTTTAATGAACGTCCACACATAAATCCTGCCTTTAGTTTCCCAGCATCTCTATGTTTTAATTAAGCCTCCAGGTACAATATATCCTTTTATTTTCATGTGTGAAACTCTGATTAAGTCCGCATACATGTCTTGCATGGAAATAGGGTCCCTGTAGTGTTTTATTTATTTATAGTGTAAGTACATTTTTTTGCATTTATATTTAATAGCTTCCCTGCAGAGACAGTAAAATATCATTGATTCTTTCTTGGCAGGGCAATTGATTGCAGCTAGCTGTTGGATTTACAGAAGATCAAAGCTGGGGCTGTTGACTAGGCTCTCCCGGTAGTATGCAGTATTTCATGGTAAGACTTTTGAAGTATTGCACATTCCTTAACTTTTGTACAGAAGAGAAGTTTAGAATTTATAAAATGGCAACTTAATGTATTCCTCTGTGAGTTTTTTCAGGACCTAGGCTCTATGTTATCTATGACAGTGAAATAAAAACTGCAGGGGAGGGGAGTCATTCCTAAGGGAGTCCCAACCACCCAGAATCCATATCAAGATATATTGATGATATGTGTGAATATTTGTATATTGAGAGCGAATTGACATTTCAGATGTGTTTACATCACCTTTTTAATGTTTCAGTAATCGCCAGTCGAAAATTTGTTCTTTCCCTTCTACAGTGTACAAATAAATAATTTAGGTCTCAGGACTGGATAAAAATTAATAATTTTTAGATGTAATGTAAAAATTGCATAATGGATGAAAAGGGTTACATTCTAGTAACTGAATTTTTAGGAATAGGTCTTAGGTATTACACTCCAAAAATTCAAAGTTTATTAAAATTGAGAAGTCTCTTGTTTTGGCCTAGTTGAGTATTTAAAGGCTATGGACACCTTATGGGCAATTTTTTTATGATTGCATTTTACTCATTTTGGGCTAAATAATTTTTTAGCAGTTTTTGTAATACATGCTGTAAAAATCAGTCTGCATGCTGATTTGCAGACTATCCCTCAGCTCATGTGAAGTCTTATCTCTGATCTCCTGACCTCATAAACACTCATTGTAACTGAACTAGACTTCACATGAGCCCGTCAGCTGAAAGAAGTCAGGAGGGATAGCCTGCAAATAGACTGATTTTTAACCATGTATCATAAAAACTGCTAAAAAGTTTTAATAAAGAACAATTGAACAAAAAATAATAGATTTTGTAGCCCAAAATGAGTAAAATGAAATTGTGAAAAATTCTAAAATTTTGTAAAAAAAACTAGTAGAATTAAATCCTAAAAAATTGCCCAGCGGTGCCCATAGCCTTTAAAGGGGATTGTCTTGTTTTCTCATTTTGATGACTTATCTTTAGGTCTGACTCCTGGCACCCCCACGATCAGGTATTTAAAGCGAATGGAGCACTCATACCACCGTTGTGTTGTCTTCACTGTTTACCTGCTCGTCGTCGACATTGCAGTGGAGGAGCAGTGTAAGTAGAGCAGCTCTGTCCCATTCACTCTGTCGCATGCAGCAGTATTTGTCGAGTCGAATGATGGCAGTTTTGCTGGAAAGCCGCTTGATCCCCATCAGAACCCATTATAGCCATTGGGGATCCGGTGGTGCCTGGCTGCATGTAGAGGTATCCAGCTATGCCAGGTACGGTAACTCCTCTAGTCTATTCTTCTGCTGGAACAGACTACCACATTACCTTTAGCACAGATGTGTACCTACCCTTGCATTGGCATCAGATAGGTTTGCATATGAGCTGTAGACCCCAAAAATAGATACATTTTCATTAGGATTATTTGCAAAGCTGCTTAATTTTTTTCATTTTATATGTATGCACTGGAACAGTAAAAAAAATCAATTGAGATGGACATAACCTTAAAGGGGTTATGCAGGATTTTACTATTGATCATTATCAGGATAGGCCATCAATATCTGATCAATGGGGTTACAGGGTGTCGATCAGTTGTTTTGAGGTAGCATAAGTTACAGAAGTCAGTTTCGAAACTACACAGCTCCATACATTGTGTAGTGGAAGGAGCTAGTAACTGCAGCACTGAAATGAATGGGAACAGTGCTGCAGCCAGGGCTACAGCAGAATAGCTAATTAGTACGAGTGTGGGGGTAGGACCCCTGTCGATCAGATATTGATGACCTATCCTGAGGATTGACCATCAATAGTAAAAAAATTGGAAACACCTTTAAGAAAATAAAGTGATAGGTCAGTATAGCAGTATTCACAAATTAACTTTTTATTCTCAAGCAAAAGGTAGAATGTATTTGCAATCATCACACAACACATATTAAAATTCTATTTGAAGCACACGTTTGTGTCTACTTGATTCTTTACAATCACAACAATGCACAAAAACCTAATATACCGTACTGGAAGCTCATGCTTTCTGTACTCCACATAAACAGTAGCAAAAAGATCATTTTTGTAGGGGTTAAAATTCAGTATATCAAGAAATTAAAAAGTGTATAATTAGGAATGTCAACAGCAGGACACTAGAGTTCAAAGACAATTGATGAGGCACAAAAGCATTAACCCTATTTAATCACTAATGAAGGAGTAAATGGAGCGTTTGAAAAGAAATTAGGATAATCAAGGTTACTCTGTTTATCCAGGAATTTAAATTTAGATTATATTTCATATTTCCTAGACATACAGAATGAGATGGTGGTGAAATCCTGAAGTAACATTTATCAATATAAATCAGGATTATGTATCTATGCTAATAGTATGGCCCAACAGGATCACTGCTATACCAATTCCCAGCAGGTGGGACTCCATGTGGTGGATCAAGCTACCTGTTGATTTGGATTCCCCATGCTACAATATTATCAACATCAAATTATATACCAATAATCTCTAGATGAAGGATGATATAACAGGATCTTGGCCACTTACCTAATCTTCTTGGTCTCTTTCCCACTCTGCTCCCTGGCACCACGGCCTATTCTGCACAAACAGATGCACACTGCACCTGACTTTTAAAATGCTCAGCCTCCATGCATTAAAACGGGATCTGTCATCTATTTTAACCCTTTCAGCCCGCAGGCTTTTTTATTTTTGCATTTTCATTTTTCACTCCCTGCCTTTTGGGGGCCATAACTTTTTTATTTTTCCATTCACATAGCCGTAGGCTTGTTTTTTACGGGACAAGTTGCCCTTTTTAATTCCACCACTTAATATTGCATACAATGTAGCTGGGAGCTGGAAAAAATTAAAAATGGAGTAAAATTGGGGAAAAAAATGCAATTCCACAAGTTTTATGAATTTTGTTTTAACGGTGTTCCTTATACATGTAACTTTCATTCTCCAGGTCAGTACAATTACAAAAGTTCCAAATGTATTGTTTTTCTTGCATTTTAATACTGAAAGAAAATAAAAACCGTGAATTTTTTTTTTTCTTCTACTTACCATATTCTGACCCCTATAACTTTTTTGTAGTTATGTGTATGGAGCTGTGTAAGGGCAAATTTTTTGCAGGGTGATCTGTACTTGTTATTTATACCATTTTAGGGTGTGTATAACTTTTAGATATTATTTTTTTTTATTTAGTTCCCATTGAGAACTATAACAAGCAATTATGAGATTGCTTCTTTCATATACTCCAATGCAGGCAGGCAGGAACTCCATAGGAACCAATGTGTGCAGCCTCTTGGGGAGCCAGAGCATGCTTCTGGGTTTTTGCTAGTACAGACGCCACGGTCATGTTTGACCATGGAATCTGAAGGGTTAAAAGTCCACGATCAGCATTACCGCTGGTCGTGGAGCATGCCAATAAATCTGGATATTCATGAGCTTACTGCTCTCCCAGCCCATCTGCTGCTGATTGCAGTAGTAAAAAGGGTATCAATCAGTGGCATGGGACAGGGAGACCTGGGAGATCAAGAATATCAGGACTTATTGGCATGAGCTCGAGCTGTTTGGATTGGTAATAGATTCCCTTTAACCCATAGAGAACCCACGCCTTACATGTACGGCACAGATGTCCGTGACTTAAGGACCAGCGCCATACATGTAAGGCGTGGTGATCGGGCGGGTGCAGGAGCTGCGGCAAGGGTCCGGCAGTCAATACAGAAGTATTGTAAAGCATTGTAATGGGGATCAGACCCCAAAAGTTGAAGTCCCAGAGCGTAAAAAAAGCATCCTTTTCCCAAAATAAAGTAGAAAAAATAATTGTTCACGGGAGCAAATCTTACAATATTTAAGAAAATTTTCAAAACCCAATTTTTAAGGACCAATTCAGGTCTGAAGTCACTTAGTGGGGCTTACATAATATAAACCACCCAAAAATAGCCCTATTTTAGAAACAACACTCCCCAAGGTATTCAAAACTGATTTTAAAAACTTTGTTAACCCTTTAGGTGTTCCACAAAAATTAATGGAAAATGGAGATGAAATTTCAGCATTTCACTTTTTTGGCAGATTTTCCATTTTAATCAATTTTTTCCAGTAACAAAGCAAGGGTGAACATTTAAACAAGACACAATATTTATTGCCATTATACTGTTGTTTAAAGAAACACCACATTTGTTATCGTAAACTGCTGTACAGGCACACGGCAGGGCACAGAAAGAAAGGAAAGCCAGATGGTTTTTGGAGGGCAGGTTTCACTGATATAATTTTAAGTTGCCATATCACATTTGAAGACCCCCTGATGCACCCCTAAATTAGAAACTCCAAAAAAGTGATCCCATTTTGGAAACTACGGAATAAGGTGGCAGTTTTGTTGGTACTATTTTAGGGTACATATTATTTTTGGTTGCTCTATTTTACACTTTTTGTGAAGTAAGGTAACAAAAAATAGCTTTTTTGGCACCTTTTTATTTTTTGTTTTTTACAGTGTTCATCAGGTTAGATCATTCATGTACTATTTTTATAGAGCAGGATGTTACGAATGCGACAATACCAAATATGAGTAGTTTTTTTGGTTGTTTGTTTCAGTTTTACATAATAAAGCATTTTTGAAAAAAAAAATTTTTTTAGTCTCCATATTCTGAAAGTCATATTTTTTTTTATTTTTTAGGCGACCATTTTATGTAGAGGCAAATTTTTTTGGGTGAGATGACGGTTTGATTGGTACTATTTTAGGGTGCATATGACTTTTTGATCGCTTGGTATTACACTTTTTATGATGTAAGGTGACAAAAATTGGCTTTT
This sequence comes from Bufo bufo, assembly GCF_905171765.1. NCBI lineage: Eukaryota > Metazoa > Chordata > Amphibia > Anura > Bufonidae > Bufo > Bufo bufo. The sequence goes on from NC_053395.1 coordinate 52,602,961, forward strand.
TATACATATTTTATATAGCTGGTTGTTACGGAGGCGGTTTTGTGTCTCCATTAGAGATGGCCTTGCGGTTCGCCCGGTGGTCGTTTCGCAGCGAACTTTGAGCGTTCGCAGTTCGCCGAACATGCAAACATATGGCGATGTCTGCCAGCGCTATATTCTTTTGCATCAAATAGTAGACCAGTGTGGCACACTTGGTGATGAAGCATGAAGTCGGGATCCCACCCCGTGTATATGATAAAATAAACTCCAGCGAGATTTGCTTGGGTGTTGTTGGTATTTATTGTATTGCGGCAAAGAAACACTTTGTGTGACGTCACACAAAGTGTTTCTTTGCCTCAATACAATAAATACCAACAACACCCAAGCAAATCTCGCTGGAGTTTATTTTATCATATTCTTTTGCATTGCGCCAAACTTTGACCCATGACACATCCATCAGGTGGGACAGGACAGCCAATTGAGACATTTCAGCACATAGACACACCCCCACCCTATCAAAGAACCCGATCTGGCAGCCATTTTACATTCTGTGTTTTGCCACTGTAGGGAGAGGTTGCTTTGTGGAGCAGGGACAGGCTGTTAGGGACACCAAACGCTAGCTAATTGGGCCGCAAAAGTCTTTTTAAGGACTGATATAGGTGTGCTATCGATAGGTGTGACTTACTGAGGGGTGTAATATACTTATAATATACTAAGGGGTGTGATATACTAAGGGGTGCCATATAGTTATAATTATATTATAGCGCATTTGTATTGTGCAGCAGTTGTGTGCGGTTCTACTGTGATACCGCAGCTATATAGAGAGACAAACGCTATTGGAACAACTAAATGCAACGGGTGTGATATATACAGTATATTGCCCCCAAAAAAAACTAATTGAGGGGTGTGATATACCTATGATATACTTTCTAATATAAAATGTATATAGAGCATTTGCATTGTGCAGCAGTTGTGTACGGTTCTGCTGCGATACCGCAGCTATACCAAACGGTATTGGAACAAATATTTGCAACAGGTGTGATATACCTATTGCATAAAAAAAAACTGTTTGAGGGGTGTGATATGCCTTATTTCACAAAATACTGATTGAGGGCTGCGATATACCTGTTGCCCCAAATAAACAGGGTGGTGTGATATAATTGTTGTGGCAAAAAAAATAATTGAGGGGTTTGATATACCTGCTTCCACAAAATACTGATTAAGGGGTTCAATATACCTGCTTCCACCAAGAAATCATTGAGGGGTGCGATATACCTGCTTCAACAAAATACTGATTAAGGGGTTTGATATACCTGCTTCCACCAAATATTGATTAAGGGGTTTGATATACCTGCTTCCACAAAATACTGATTAAGGGCTGCGATATACCTGCTTCCACAAAATACTGATTAAGGGGTTTGATGTACCTGTTTTCACCAAATATTGATTGAGGCCTGGGATATACCTACTTCCACACAATACTGATTAAGGGGTTCGAAATGCCTGTTTCCACCAAATATTGTTTGAGGGGTGCAGTATACCTGCTTCCACAAAATACAGATTAAGGGGTTTGAAATACCTGCTTCCACCAAATATTAATTTAGGCCTGCAATATACCTTCTTCCACAAAATACTGATTAAGGGGTTTGATATACCTGCTTCCGCAAAACAATGATTGAAGGCTACGAGATACCTGCTTCCACAAAATACTGATTAATGGGTTCGATATACCTGTTTCCACCAAATATTGATTAAGGCCTATGATATACCTGCTTCCAAAAAAACTGATTAAGTGGTTTAATATTCGTGCTTCCACAAAATACTAATTGAGTGCTGCAATACACCTGCTTCCACAAAATGCTGATTGATGGCTGCGACACACCTGCTTCCAAAAAATACTGTTTAAGGGGTTCGATATACCTATTTCCACCAAATATTGATTGAGGCCTACGATATACCTGCTTCCACAAAATACTGATTAAGGGGTTTGATATATCTGCTTTCAACAAATATTGATAGAGGCCTACGATATACCTGCTTCCACAAAATACTGATTAAGTGGTTCGATACACCTGCTTCCACAAAATACTGATTGAAGGCTGCGATATACCTGCTTCCACAAAATACTGATAAAGGTATTCAATATACCTATTTTCACCAAATACTGATTGAGGGTTGCGATATACCTGCTTCCACAAAATACTGATTAAGGGTTTCAATATGCCTGCTTCCACAAAATACTGATTAAAGGGTTTGATATACCTGCTTCCACCAAATATTGATTGAGGCCTATGATATACCTGCTTCCACAAAATACTGATTAAGGGGTTTGATATACCTGCTTTCACAAAATACTGATTGAGAGATGCAATATACCTGCTTCCACAAAATACTGATTAATGGGTTTGATATACCGCTTTAAAAAAAAAATGATTGAGGGCTGTGACACAACTGCTTCCACAAAATACTGATTAAGGGGTTTGATATACCTATTTCCACTAAACATTGATTGAGGCCTGCGATATACCTGCTTCCACAAAATACTGATTAAGTGGTTCGATACACCTGCTTCCACAAAATACTGATTGAAGGCTGCGATATACCTGCTACCACAAAATACTGATAAAGGTGTTCTATATACCTATTTCCACCAAATATTGATTGAGGCCTGCGATATACCTGCTTCCACAAAATACTGATTAAGTGGTTTGATATACCTGCTTCCACCAAATTTTGATTGAGGGCTTGGCTATACCTGCTTCTACAAAATACTGATTAAGGGGTTCAATATACCTGCTTCCATAAAATACTGATTAAAGGGTTTGATATATCTGTTTCCATCAAATATTGATTGAGGCCTACGATATACAGTACCTGCTTTCACAAAATACTGATTAAGGGGTTTGATATACCTGCTTTCACAAAATACTGATTGAGGGCTGCAATATGCCTGCTTCCACAAAATACTGATTAATGGGTTTGATATACCTGCTTCCACAAAATACTGATTGAGGGTTGTGATATACCTGTTTCCACAAAATATTGATTGAGGTCTGCGAGATACCTGCTTCCACACAATACTGATTAAGGGGTTTGATATACCAGCTACCACCTAATATTGATTGAGGCCTGCGATATACCTGCTTCCGCAAAATATAGATTAAGGGGTTTGATATACCTACTTCCACAAAATACTGATTAAGGCTTGGGATATAACCGCTTCCACAAAATACTGATTAAGGAGTTTGATATCCTGCTATCACAAAATACTGATTGAGGGCAGGTGCACCAGGCTGCAGCCTAAGTGGGAAGTTGGAGAAGGCGGATGCGATTACTTCAAAGGGTGCACCAGAGTTGAGTGGCTAACTCACCCTTCCGCTTCTGCACTTTCTTCATCCTCTGTATCTGCGCCCTTTTCACTCTCTGCTGTTTGCGCCCCCAAGTACACCACCACCATAGCCCCTCCACTCGAGCCTCTTCTCCTTCTCCTCTCTCCTCCCATTTATCCTCCACTCCACCCTCCACCTTGCCGTCGTCACGTTCATCTGGCACAAGGCAGGCTTCCGTGGCCCAAATGTTCGAGCGTAAAAAGTTGATGACATCGGATAACCCTCTTGCCCAACGGCTGACCGCTGGCTTGTCGGAACTGCTAGCCCGCCAACTACTGCCATATAAACTGGTGGACTCGGAGGCCTTTAGAAAATTTGTGGCACACCGCAATGGATGTTCCCCGGAAGTAAATATTTCTCCTAGAAGGGCATCCCAGAGCTATATGGCCACGTTCAGCAGCAAGTGAATATATCTCTGGCACACAGTGTCGGTGACAAGATACATCTGACCACAGACACGTGGTCTAGCAAACACAGGCAGGGAAAGTACATAACTTTTACTGCCCACTGGGTTAACCTTTTGATGGCCGTCAAGCATGTAACCCGTGGCTCCCATGTGGATTTGGTGTTACCGCCAAGGATTGCATGCAGGCCTGCCTCTTCTTCTCTTCCTCCTACTCCATCCTCCGTCTCCTCCTCGGCTGAATCCTCCTTTTCCACTGCGCCCCCCAAGCTCCCCAGAACCTATTTGACGTCCCAGGTGAGATGTTGCCATGTTGTCCTGTGGCTGTTGTGCCTGGAAGCCAAGAGCCACATCAGTCCTGCACTGCTTTCAGCTCTGCGGTCACAGGCGGATCAGTGGCTAACCCCGCTCAATTTGACAGTTTGTAAAGTGGTGTGCGACACCGGTGCCAATCTGCATGGCACACGTCCTGAACTTAGTCGTGCAGCGATTCGTTACCAAATACCACAGGGTCCAGGACATCTTGTGGCAGGCCAGGAACATTTTTGACCATTTTAGAAAATCTTACACGGCCATGGCTCGCCTTGCTGACGTTCAGCGGCGACACCACTTGCCCGTCAGACATCTGATTTGTGACAGCCCAACGCGCTTGAACTCCGCCTTGTATATGCTCGATAGGCTGTTCCAGCAGCAACATGCAGTTAATGACTACCTTTATGAACTCTGCAGCAGGACAGGTTTTGGGGAGCTTGGTTTCTTTTCACCGCGCCAGTGGCTGCTCATGCGCGACGCATGCAGACTTCTGCGGCCGTTTAATGAGATCATCAAACTGGTTAGTCCCAGCCAGGGCGCCTTGAGTGACATCGTACCTTACGCCTTCTTTCTGGAGCGTGCATTGCGTCGTGTCATCGATCAAGCCATCGAGGTGCATGAGCTGGAAGATGAAGTCGCAATGCTGAATGAATTCCCGGGGGGGCTACTCCATTTGAGACAAGTCAGCAGGAGTCTGAAGAGGAGGAGGATGGTGGCTGGGGGGAGGAGGAGGAGGAGCAAGAAGAGCAGGTTTTGAGGGGGACTTTAAACTTTTCAGGGATCCCTGGTGTTGTCCGTGGATGGGGGGAGGAGACCGAGGACGACATTCTCCTGGGCGATGAGCAGGAGCCAGGGTGCTCCACCACCTCCAATTTAGTGCAAATGGGGGCTTTCATGCTCCAGTGTTTGAAGAGGGACCCCCGTATAAAAAGCATAAAGGGAAAGGACCAGTACTGGGTGGCAAGTATTTTACTTGAAACTAAAAAAAATAATTATTATGAAAAACACTTTTCTTTCCTTTTTAAAAAAAACTTTTTATGTTTGTCCCACTCTGGGGTCTGATCCCCTCTGCAATGTATTACAATACATCATGTATTGTAATGCATTGAATGTTAGCTTGTATGCAGACTGCCTGCCTTTGAGATATAACGCAAGCCCCGATGCCTATGGAAGGTATCGGGCTTGCCTTCTCTGTCATCGGGTCCTCGCCACTGCAGCGCAGGGACCCAATGGAGATGCGGAGGGCACCCGTACCCTCCGCAAACCCTCTGCATGCCGCTGTCAGCTTTGACCACGGCATACAAGGGGTTAATACGCCGGCATCTGTGTCTTCACCGATGCCAGCGTATGCAGCAGGGGCCCAGCTGTCAGTGATTACCGGGTCCATGCCGTTGATCGGGCGGGCGCAGCTTTTGGACCGGCCGGATCAGCACTGGTCCTTATGTCACGTCCACCAGCGCCGTACATGTATAGCGGGGGTCCTTAAGGGTGGTTTCTGTCACCTGAAAAATGAGTATCAAGCTGGCTGACATTAACGATGTGCTAATGTCAGCTGAACATAACTATATTAGTGCCATCTCATTGCCTACCGCCGTTATTGAGAAAAACGAACTATTATAATAAGCTAATTAGCCTCTAGGAGCAGAGAGCTGTTGACCCTGCTCCTAGAGGCTCCGCTCTCCCACCTCTGGCCACACACTGCTACACTAGATTGACAGAGCCAGGCAGCGTTCACCTCCTCCTGGAAACAGCTTAACCTGTGAGATATCTGTGAACTATGCTTACTACTTGTAATTGTACTGTGACGCCCATCATCTACTCAGTGAAGAGAGACTCTATTTTACTATTACCAAGTGAATTGCTGCATTTTGACGTACTATTATGTCATAATGATCGGGCGGGCAGCCGGGCCCCTGCTCTATCCGCCGCCATCGCTGTTAAAGCCGATGCCAGCAGATTAACCCCTTCTATGGCAAGGTCAGCGCTAACCGCAGCACAGAAGGTGCATGCGGTGGGTAAGGGAGCCCATCAGGTCCCCGTGCTGCTGTGGTGGGGACCCAATGGGTGACAAGGCAGCCTGATGCAATGCACAGGCTCCCCAATGCCTTGCATGGCATGAGGACCTGCTTTCTACTGGGACAGAGGAGATCCAGCCCCAGGCCCATCTCCTACCCAGTGTAATACACTAACAGGCAATGCATTACAATACAGAGGATCCCAAAAGTTGAAGTCCCGGAGTGGGACAGAAATAAAGTTAAAAAAAAAAGCAAAAAAATAAGTGTTTTTAATAAAAAAATAAAAAATGTAAAAAACTATTTAAAAAAATGCCCCTTTCTCCTGATTTTATAATAAAAATTTGAAAAAAAGGAAAAAACACACATATTAGGTATCACCACATCCATAACGACCAACTCTACCGTACATAACAAAAAGTGCAACACCAAGCGATCGAAAAGGCGTATGTCCCACAAAATGGCACCAATGAAACCGTCACCTCATCCCGCAAAAAATGAGCCCCTACATAAGAAAATTGCTAAAAAAAATAAATAAATATGAAACCGTCACCTCAACTAGAACTCTCAGAACATGGAGACATTAAAATATCATTTTTTGTTTCAAATATGCTATTATTGAGTTTAAGTGAAATAAATAAAAAAAGTATACATATAAGGTATTGACACGTCCGTAACAACCAGCTCTATAAAATAGCACATGACCTAACCCCTCAGCTGAACACCGTAAAAAAACAAAGCAAAAACAGTCCCAAAGAAAGCCATTTTTTGTCACCTTACATCACAAAAATTGCCAACACCGAGCGATCAAAAAGGCGTATGCCCCCTAAAATAGTACCAATCAAACCGTCACCTCATCCTGCAAAAATAAGACCCTACCTACGACAATTTGTCAAAAAATAAAAAAAACTAGGACTCTCAGACAATGGAGACACTAAAATATGATTTTTTTTGCTTCAAAACGGCTATTATTGTGTTAAAGTGAAATAAATGTAAAAAAAGGATATATATTAGGTGTTACCCTTAATAACCTTCCCCTATAAAAATATCACATGACCTAACCCCTCAGATGAACACCGTAAAAAATTTTTTAAAAAACTGTGCCAAAAAAGCAATTTTTTGTCACCTAACATCACATAAAGTGCAACATCAAGCGATCAAAAAGGCATATGCACCCAAAATAGTACCAATCAAACCATCACCTCATCCTGCAAAAAATGAGATCCTACCTAAGAAAATCGGTCAAAAAATAAAAAAGCTATGGCTCTCAGACTATGGAGACAGTAAAACATCATTTTTTGGTTTAAAACCAATGTTTATTGTGTAAAACTTAAATAAATAATAAAAAGTATACATATTAGGTATTGCCACGTCCGTAACGATCTGCTCTATAAAAAAAGTCAATTGATCTAACCCCTCAGGTGAATGCTGTAAAAATAAATAAATAAAAACTGTGCCAAAACAACCAATTTTTTTGGTCACCTTGCCCCATAAAGTGTAATAATGAATGATCAAAAAATCATATGTACCCAAAAACGGTACCAATAAAAACGTCAACTCTTCCTGCAAAAAATGAGCCCCTGTACAAGACGATCAGCAGAAAAAAGGCGTTCAGAAAATTGAGATACAAAAACATAATTTTTTTTATTATGTAAAACTGAAACAAAGAAAGTAGACATATTTGATATCATTGCGTCCATAAAAACCTGCTCTATAAAAATCGGCCATGATCTACTTTGTCAGATGAATGTTGTAAAAAATAAAAACTGCCAAAACAGCCATTTTTTGGTTACCTTGCCTCACAAAAAACATAATATAGAGCAATTAAAAATCATATGTACTCCAAAATAGTACCAATAAAACTGGCACCGTATCCCCTAGTTTCCAAAATGGGGTCACTTTTTCGGAGTTTCTACTGTAAGGGTGCATCGGGGGGACTTCAAATGGGACATGGCATCTAAAAACCAGGCCAGCAAAATCTGCCTTCCAAAAACAATATGGCTCTCCTTTTCTTCTGCTCCCTGCCGTGTGCCCTTACATCAGCTTATGACCACATGTGTTTATGTAAACCGCAGAATTAGGGTAATAAATATTAAGTTTTGCTTGGCTGTTAACCCTCGATGTGCTAAAGAAAAAAATGGATTCAAATGGAAAATCTGCCAAAAAAGTTAAATTTCGAAATTTCATCTCATTTTCATTTTCCTTTAAGGCCTCTTGCACACGACTATATGTATTTTGCGGTCCCCAAAAAACGAATCTGCAAAAAATATGGATGACATCCGTGTGCATTCCATATTTTGTGGAACAGAACAGCTGGCCCCTAATAGAACAGTTCTATCCTTGTCCGTAATGCGGACAATAATAGGACATTTTCTATGTCTTTTCAGGAATGGAAATACGGAATCGGAATGCGCACCTTCCTTTTTTTTGCAGACCCATTGAAATGAATGGTTCCGTATATGGTCTGTAAAAAAAAGGAACGGAAACGGAATGAAAATACGGTCGTGTGCAAGAGGCCTAATTCTTGTGGAATACTTAAAGGGTTAACACAGTTTGTAAAATTAGTTTTGAGTAACTTGAGGGGTGTAGTTTCTACAATGGGGTCATTTGTGGGGGTTTCCACTGTGTAAGCCTCACAAAGTGACTTCAGACCTGAACTGGGTCCTTAAAAGTGGGTTTTGGAAATTTTATTAAAAATTTTAAGAATTGCTTCTAAAATGTTAACCCTTCTAATGTCCTAAAAAAAAAAAAAGACATTTACAAAATGATGCCAACATAAAGTATACATATGGGGAATGTTAAGAAATAAATATTTTATGAGGTATCACTTTCTGTTTTAAAAGCAGAGAAATTGAAATTTAGAAAATTGCGAATTTTTCAACATTTTTGGTAAATTTGGGATTTTTTCATAAATAAAGGTGAAATATATTGACTCAAATTTATGACTATTATGAAGTACAATGTGTCACGAGAAAACATTCTCAGAATGGCTTGGATAAATAAGTGTTTCAAAGCTATTACCACATAAAGTGACACATGTCAGATTAGCAAAAAATGGCCTGGGCAGAAGGGCGAAAACTGGCCCGGGGTAGAAGGGGTTAATCAGTTTGTATATGCCAATGATGTTGTTAATATATGTCTAATAAAATTTTAACGGTACAGTCATGTTGAAAGTGTGATTATCAGGCGATTTATTATTTAACCAAATATACATCTATTGGTGTTTCACCACCATGAGGCCTTCATTGTCGCAGCCATCACTGATATCTGCTGATTACACTCCCCCTCTGGCCACGCACCACACTTGCACTTTGCACCCTTAGGCCTCTTGCACACAACCATATGCCCTCCGAGATATATGGTCCGTGAGCAGGCCATATGTCCCGGAGCGGCATTGATCGTGCGCACAGGAGCATACAGCTTCATAGATTACAATGATGCTGTGCACGTCGGGCCACCCGCGGGGCTATTGTCATGCATTTATATGATCATATGAGTGCGGGACAATAGCCCCACGGGCGGCCCGACGTGCACAGCATCATTGTAATCTATGAAGCTGTATGCTCCTGTGCGCACGATCAATGCCGCTCCGGGACATATGGCCTGCTCACGGACCATATATCTCGGAGGGCATACGGACGTGTGCAAGAGGCCTTAGTGTGTAGGTCTACTAAACCTTTACACCCAACTTATTGTTTCTAATTGTAAGTCATTTCAGACTAATGAGATTTTATGATCTTCAATGACGTTACTAATAGGAATCTGAAAAAAAAAAAATTTGCCTCCATGAAAGACAAGCATAGGAAAAGAAGAATGCAGAAAGGAGACTTGTAGCAGGGATAAAGCAACAGTAAAGATTGCTTTGACATTTGTAGACATATCTTTAGGTTTTGAGAAAATAAAAAAGCGATAGGAGTGCTTCTTTAAAGGGATTGTCTCTTGAAGACAATCCCTTTCCATATCTCTACAGAAATACATAGCCTGATCCCTATCCTCGGCACCATCTGCCACAAGGGAGAGTCAGGAGATCCCACAAGAACGGGGGCCCATGTTCACTGGTTTCATCATGTATATGCACTCTAACACTCTATTTAACCCTACAGGGCTGTCAGACATAGCTAAGCGCCTGTACTCGGCTATCTCCAGAGATCTCATAGAGATGAATGTAGCAGTGGACTCATATACGTGTCTGTCGTTCCATTCAGACAGGGAGCACAGGGCCCAGTTCTTGTCACCCAGCAAGCAGACTCCTGCCGATCAGACACTTATCCCCTTGCCTGTGCATAGGGGATAAGTTGTCGTAATAGGACAACTGTTTTAATCCTGATAAGAAAATTGTTTGGGACTAATCAAGTGAAACACATTTGGTGAAGCCTTAATTTAATACTTGTTTTTTACAAAAATCTTTTTTTTTAAATAGATACTCGCTAGGCTTTTTATATTAGAATTTCCTTCTGTTCGCCAGGAAGTATACTACATAAAGCATGTCTGAATTTACATATTCATTAAAACTGCAGTGAAAATTGAGGTAGCAATTCCTTTCTGTGACCTCTTTACGTCCTTTTGCTTAATAGTGCCAACGCTGAGAATATCAGTGGCATATGAAGCAGTTGTGTTTTACTTCAGTACCAAGAGCCAGCGCCATATTCAAGAGGCAAATTGGTGCCCATGGCTTATCTAAATTAAACACCGTGACCCAGCTACCATTTTGTTCTTATCTGCGTCTTAGTAGGAGATAAAAAGAAAGACTTTAATAATTACAACAAGAAAATTCTGGATAGATCCTCAGTGCGGGTTATTACTCAAGAGCATTGCAGATTTGTCTTGGTTGCTCTAGAAAATATAAAAATTCATACCAAACAGAAGGCACGATAAGCGTTAGGAAGATTACTAGCAAATTGCTGAATGAATATCATTTCTTGGGGTTTGTATAATGAAACTTCCTTTACTCTGAACCACTGACTTTCTAATTGCTAATGCAACCATTCTAATTTTCTAATTAAATCATTCTGGTAATTTTTTATTTTTTATTTTTTTACTTCCCTTCGTTCTTTTGCAAGCAGCTTATCTCTTACCAGAGTAGACTGCCTTTATTACTTAGGATAACATCACATTTATCTGAAAGCTGCAGAGTCTAGGGCAGAAGCCTGCAAACTGTAGTCCCTGAAGCCTCTCAAAATTCATGTCAGGAAATACTATGTTGATAACTGGGAAGGTTTTATCATGTCTCTATAGAAAATCTCTGGGCAGAAAGTGAACATTAATTTTTTTTGCCTGGTAATAGAACCAAGTGCTACATTTAAAGTGCATCTGTCAACAGGATCATCCCTATTAAACCAGACATACTGTCTGCTGGGACTAATCCTGCTGATTAAAATCATCACGCTGGCCGCGCACGGTGACATCATCACAGATGACATCACTGCACGCGGACAGCTTGATCACATATTGTGACGTCTTCACAGGTCCTTTTGGAGGGTTTTCTTCAATCAAGACATGAGCGGACAGCCTCTCCACAATAAAGTGGATGAAATGCGCATATATATATATATATATATATATATATATATATTAGAATTTTTTTGTAACCCTGGATTAACCCCCTGAGCACCTGAATGTAAGTCTCAACGTTGAATCTCTACGTAAGTCTCTTCAAAGTTGAATGCGGAATCTGAGGGGTTAAATGACAGGGAGTGGTGCGATCGCCATTCCCCATCATTGCTCCCTCTCCATACAATGAAAAGCGATTTGTGATGAAGGAATTTGTTACGGATCAACTTTCGAATTTTTCTAAACTACGCTCATGTCTACTGATGATACTCACCTGGTCCCCAGCACTGGATTCGGTCTGTGTGGCTCCAGTACCAGGTGAGTATCATCACCATTGCGGGTCTGCTACATCTGGAATTCTGTTTTCATCTTGGAAAACCCCTTTAATTCTTTATTGAAATGATGGCTTCAATGTACCAAGAGGAGTGTCCGGCACTGAAAAGCTGAGGTGCACTGAGGCGCTAAGCCCCATGCCTCGGGGCACTGTGGGGTTAAGGCCCATGCCTCGGTGCACAGAAGTCCTCATTTTCAAAAAGAATGAAACAATTTTCACACTATTCAGCAGTAAATAAATCTTAGATAAATAAAGCCACTTGTAGGGGGTTTTGCACATCAATTTAGGCCAATAGTAGTAATACACGGGGTCTAATCCTATTTGTGATGCCAAATTATGCAGCAAGCCCTTGAGGAGCGGATGCAGAAGATGGGAGTAGTAGTGGCCCTGATGAGATGTCGTGTCATGGTATACTCCCTCAGGTTGTTGCTCCCTGGGGTTTGGTGCAATGAAAAGATAATTAAATAAGTAAACGTATAACAGTCTCTCTTTGCTTGGCAAAATATACTTTGCAAAATATAACTCGCGTCACTAGATGAGGAGGTATGGTGGCAGGTTGGATGGCAATAAGTTGGCACTAGCAAGCACAGTAGGTGTCTACTGGAATACAGGCTTGATGTTAGTCTCACCTAGAGATGGTTCAGATAGGTGGTGGTGTCTGAACTGTAGTCCCTGACCTTGCAGCAGTGTCTTTAAAGCTGTATTTCGCTGTTCTTTTGAATTTTGCTGATCTCTCTGGAGTTTTGGTCTCATATGAGAATACGATCTGGTTTCTGAGTATCCCTCTGCAGTGTTCGTCTCAATGGGGTAATTAAATACAGGTTGGGGAGTAGGAGCTCTGCATGTGCTTCTTCACTCCCCTACAATCTGAAAGGGAATTCCACTCTCCTTTTTCTAGCTGAACTGGAACTCCCCCTCCTGGCAGGAAGCAGCACCAGCCCACTTTTACCAAGAGGGGAAAAACAGGGTGGTTAGCCCTGACCCTGCCTAACATTGCCAACCATTTGCTCCTCTTGCTGGAATACATGGCAAATACATTTAGGTACATAACAATACACATAAAACATAACCATTGCAACTGCCCTCCCTGGGGTATTGCATATGCTGTGTCAGAGATGATGTCTGTGACAAGAGGGTCAGTGTTTCATCCATAAATACGTCTGTGAAGGGTTCGTTGTTGAACCACGTGTCTGTTTTTTGCCTTTTGTGTGTGATCCGTATTCCATGTTCACTACTAGGCTGAAAAGGAGATTTCCAGGGTATCGCCTACCAATGGTTACCACTCACAGAATACGGATTCCATCCACGTTCTGTCAGTGGTTTTGAAAGACCCATGATCATGTTTGGTCCACATCACGGAACAAAGTAGTGCATGTCTCCACAGTTTTTTCACTGACCATGTGTTAATAAACACATTAAAATCAATAGATACGTGTACTGTCCATGGAGAACATGGACAGCACACATCTGTGATTCATTGATGTATAAAATAGGCCCTAGTCACTCTTCAGTAGGGATGAGTGGCATAGGCAATATTCGAATTCACAATATTTTGCGAATGTTTGGCCGAATATTCGCCATAAATTAGCAAATTCGAGAATTCGTGATCTCCAGTCATTATTTACTTGATTGTGAAAATCGGCAATGTAATATATTCACGATAAAAATTTGCGATCAACACTAAGGGGTAGGCAATATTTGCAATAAATTCACAAAAAATTAATGATTAGAATATTTACGATCAACACTATTCGTGAATACGAATATATAGCACTATATTCTAAATATTCGTGAATTCTCAAAGTGGCGATATTCGCGATTTAAATTGGCAATTTGAATATTCGCGCTCAACACTACTCTTCAGTTAATCACAAACATTTGTTGTCCATGTTCACCACTGATAGCACCTGCATGCATTGCTTTTCATATGTTTATTCACACATTCTTAGAAAAACAATAAAAGCGCATGTACTACTTTGGTCCATGGTGTGGGTCCATGAAAAACACTGACAGGACAGAGATGGCATCCATGTTCTATTATTCTATCATTTGTTTTCACTGACCATTGGTAGGAGATGCCCGTTTCAAGTTAGCAGTGCACTCTGAATAGGGCTGCAACACGGAGAGCACAAAACAGACAGACAAACTAAAAATCCTCCTTTCATGGACATCTTTATGGAAGAAACACTGTTTTTTTACTAGCATCAGATAGAGGCAGGCATGTGAACAAGAAGCACTTCACTTGATTAGAAACACCTGGCTCTAAATACTTTCTAAAAGCGCAAAGAAATGTATTTCAATTTTCACAAATTCCATTGTCTGCTGAAAATAAAAGGCTTTTAGAAATAATAAATAGCCAGGCCCTCACACAGGGCCAGGGGCGGACTGGGAACTTATAGTGGCCCTGGAAAAAACAGTGGCCCCAAATTGCAGGCATGTCCAGATTGACAGAAGGCAGGGCAGCACAAGCAGGCAGGTAGAACAGAAGTAGGTGGGAGCAGCAATACCATAGTGCAGCACAAAATACCACCTCAGCAAAACCAAATACCACAGTGCAGCATAAAATACTGCCCTATCACCATAGTGAGGTAATACAGTGGAATTCAGGAGGCACCTGCAGCCACTGGCCAGGTGCATAAGTACTTGATGTGCAACCACTGGGCCACAGGGCTGTAGTGAGTGTTTGTTACGCTGGGTCCCCTGCTGGCCTCGGAGCGCTCACAGCGTATGCCCCCAGGCAGCACTCCAGCGTTTAGGCGTGTGTGCGTCCTCGCTCTCTAGGGCGCGCGCGCGCCGGGACTCTTAGATTCAAAGAAACAGTGCACCAGTGATTGGTGCCTGGTCCAAAGGGGTTATTAAGGGTTAAGGTTGTGAGAGGCAGTGCTGACTTAATTAGGCTGCACCTGTGCACTGCACATTTATACCTTCTCCTCCCACAGCCTTCTGCCGGATCTTTGTGCCTTGTGCCTCAGAGAAAGCGTTCCCTACGATGTTAGTTTGCCTTACCTGTTGCCGTACCCGTTGCTACCGTCCACTCGCCTTTGAACCTTTGCCACCTGCCCTGACCGCTGCTACGTCCGACTACGCTCTTACCTTCTCCCTGTGTACCACACCTTATCAGCTGCCAGAGAGGTCGAGTTGTTACTAGGGGACACGACCTGGTAGTTACCGCCGCGGCAAATCCATCCCGCCTTGCGGCGGGCTCTGGTGAAGACCAGTAACTGCTTAGAACCGGTCCTCTAGTACAACCCGCGCCATCGCCTCTCTGGTCCAGAGGATTCACTACCTGTCCTGCCGGTTCGTGACAGTAAGATCCGGCCATGAATCCCGCTGATGTTCCCCTGCAAGCCTGGAGGACCTCACCACCATTGTGGCCCAGCAGGGTCAACAGCTGGCCCAGTTGACCGCTATGTTGCAGCAGCTCCTGCCTTCTCTGCAACAGCCAGCTCCTCCGTCTGCTCCTGCTGCATCACCTCCGCCTGCAGTTACCACCGGTTCCAGAATCCGTTTGTCCTTACCAGACAAATATGACGGAGATCCTAAGCAGTGCCGTGGGTTCTTGTCGCAGTGCTCTCTCCACCTCGAGCTTCTGTCCGACCAGTTTCCTTCTGAGCGAGCCAAGGTAGCCTTTATTCTCAGTTTACTGTCCGGGAAGGCCCTGGCCTGGGCTACACCACTATGGGACCGCGCAGATCCTGCCACCGCTTCCGTCCAGAGCTTCTGCCTAGAGTTCCGGAATGTTTTTGAGGAGCCTGCCCGGGTTACCTCCGCAGAGACTGCCTTACTAAATTTGACCCAAGGAGGTTCTTCCGTGGGTGACTATGCCATTCAGTTCCGCACCCTGGCCTCTGAGCTGAACTGGAACAATGAAGCCCTTTGCGCCTCCTTCAAGAAAGGACTTAACAGTGAAGTAAAGGACGTTCTGGCTGCACGTGAGCTTCCTTCCACTCTTAGTGACCTCATCTTGCTGGCCACTAGGATAGACAAACGTTTCGCCGAAAGACAAGAGGAACTCCTCCTTGAAAAGGAAAAAGCTCGTCCTAGATGCTTTCCTCGTCTGGCTCCCGTTTTTCCGCATCCCCCTCAACCCGCTACTGGGTTTTCCGCCGTGGAAGCCATGCAGGTGGATCGGTCACGCTTGACTCCGCAAGAACGAAGCCGCCGCAGAAACGAGAACCTGTGTCTGTACTGTGCCAGTACCGAGCACTTCCTTAGAGATTGTCCTCTCCGTCCACCGCGTTCGGGAAACGCTCGCACCTAGTAAGCGTGGGAGAGGCGTTGCTAGGTGTGGATTCTTCCTCTCCACGTCTCATCATACCCGTGCAGTAGAATTCTTTGTCCTTCCCTTCTGTTCCTCCGAACTCCTCCTGGGTCTGCCGTGGCTTCAACGTCATAGCCCTGTCCTGAATTGGTCCACTGGTGAGATCCTGCATTGGGGCTCCTCCTGTTCGGACCGCTGTCTCAAGCCTGCTCTGGTCAAACAGAACCCGCAAGTTTCTCCGCCTTCTGGGCTGCCCAAGCCATACCATTCCTTCACGGATGCCTTCTGCCGGATCTTTGTGCCTTGTGCCTCAGAGAAAGCGTTCCCTACGATGTTAGTTTGCCTTACCTGTTGCCGTACCCGTTGCTACCGTCCACTCGCCTTTGAACCTTTGCCGCCTGCCCTGACCGCTGCTACGTCCGACTACGCTCTTACCTTCTTCCTGTGTACCACGCCTTATCAGTTGCCAGAGAGGTCGAGTTGTTACTAGGGGACACGACCTGGTAGTTATCGCCGCGGCAAATCCATCCCGCCTTGTGGCGGGCTCTGGTGAAGACCAGTAACTGCTTAGAACCGGTCCTCTAGTACAACCCGCGCTATCGCCTCTCTGGTCCAGAGGATTCACTACCTGTCCTGCCGGTTCGTGACAGTGTTACATGGTGGTGTGCTGAATGGGTGCAGTAGTTGTACCACGTGCGCCCTCTGCTGGCGTGAACGCCACTATCTTGTTGACATAAAGGCTATGGAGCCAGCTAGGAAGTTCTTTCCTTTCCACAGACCTGCGATTTACAATAGTGTCTATCTGTCTCCAGGTCTCTGATAAAGCCGAACCCTCTTTGTTTGCTAAAGGAGAAAACCCGGGCCAGTCTACGTACGGGAACTGGGAGTGGATCCAGGGGCTCACTCAACATTTTTCCGGTGGGCTCTTCAAAGTACTCCTTCTTAACATGAACTTTCTGATGACTTACAATTCGGGGATCTTTCATCAACCGCTGGTGGGGTAAGTAAGTTGGTTCCACAGGTGCGGCAGGATCTCCATATGGTGGTGGCTCGACGACTCGGGCTCTCAGTCTTGCGGCCCACTCTGCATGCTCACGGACACGATCTCCTTTGGACTTCTGGTTGGGGTCCGGGTGGCTGGTTCTTTCCTGCCACGTGGGGATGCGGTCCACCATGTTTGAATTCTCTGCATCTTCCTCTCTTTCTCCACTGAAAGGCACCTCCTCTTCCTCTGCTGGGCTAGCATACACAAATCCTCCAGGCCCGCCCCCTAGGTTCGCTTGCGTTAGGGAGTTGGTACCACCAGGCAGTGGCGTACCTCCAATAGAGGCAGACCACGCAGCTGCTATGGGGCCCCTGGGGGAAGGGGGCCCGCAGTGGAGGATAGGCCCCGCCCACTAATTACACTTGTATGGCTACCTGAGAAAGTAAGAGGTGGAGAAGGACCTTTGGTGATGTCATCAACCATGTGACCAGTGCAGGAAGCCAATGAATAGCAGAGCAGCAGAAGTCTAAAGGACCTTTGGTGATGTCATCATCATGTGACCAGTGCAGAGGACTGGTGAAAGACCTGTGGCATATCACTGTGAGGGGGCGGAGCTTCTGTGTGGTGCCTGAAGGAGAGGTTAGTGGTGTTCTGGGATAACATAACATCCTAGAAAAGCTGGGAGTTGTAGTTTTGTCGTATTATATGTTTCTCAATGTAATCTAAACGTATGCCCTAGTACAGGCTGGTAATGCTGGGAGTTGTAGTTCTCTCCTCTTATACCCTCTCTTTGGAATGTATACTGATGACCCATAATAAGCCTGGCCATACTGGGGGTTATAGTTATTTCTTTTTAAAGCTCTTACCTGGTACAACTAGATGATGTCCTATAATCTGGACATGCTGAGAGTTGTAGTTCTCTTTTCTTAGGCTGGATTCTCATCACAGTTTAGTTTTCCGTTTTGCATGCAGGACTTTTTTCTGTCTAAAATAACGGATCTCCGACAGAAATGGCATAAACGGATGCCAAATGTGCTGAACTGATGCTTGAAATACAGGATCATTTTTTTTCCTTTATTTTTCTGTTTATCTGACGGATCAGAAGAACTGAAAACTAAAAGGTGATATGAACCCGGCCTTATACTCTGTGTAATATCTACTTGTATCTGATCATAACAGCCTGGACATGCTGGAAATTGTAGTTCTCTCCACTTTCACCTCTCCCTGTGTTGCTCCCTAATTTCCAATAATAATCTGGTGATGATGAGACTTGTAGTTCCCTTGTCACTATTATAATGTTCTGCAGCAGCTGAGGTGTGTATTACTTGTTCACTTCTGTGCTGGTGACGTTCGCTGTTCTGCCGTCATAGGAGCACAACAACGAAAATCACTGCAGTTCCGGATCTGGCACTTCATGGACGACAACACCTGACGGATCCCGCTGACTATGATGAGATCTGTCAGGTTTCCATCTTCCAGGCTATAAAATTGTGTCCAGCATTTATGACCTGATCCACGAATGAGGCTCCAACACAGATGTGAACGAAGCTTTATATGTTCTGCAGCAGCTGAGGTATGCATTAGGAGGTTCTGACAGTTCATAAGGCAAGGGGGGCTATGGTGGCACTGGTATACTATTATGCCAGCACCACCATAGCACCCCCAATGAGCTGTGCCTGTGTGCTGCTTATAGTGGACAGTGCCCTCAGACAATGAATGGGGACAATCAAAAGCGGGTTTTTTCCCGGTATTGAGACCCTATGACGGATCTCAATACCGGAAAATAGAAACGCAAGTGTGAAGGTAGCTCCTAATGTCTACACGGCTGCAACTGCTGGGGGTATGGCAGGGGAGAAGCCAGGGCAGGTGGTGGGATGGGCCAGTGGACGGAGTTAGTGGGGCCCCATTAAGATTCTTGCTATGGGGCCCAATGATTTCTATGTACGCCCCTGCCACCAGGCAGCATAATACAAAGGGAATTAATATATTACAGTGGCTCAAATAATAAAAAGTCTATATGGCGCAGCAAATATTATTTTCCTGCAGCACTCAATTTTCCCGCTTCTGAGGGGGTTGTCACTAACTTTTCACAATGATGGCACAGTAGAAATAACAAGAAAGCGCTCCAGCTGCCATTTTAGATGCAATCCAAAAGTCAATTCACTGACCTCCACAGTGCCCACCCCTTTAACAGTGACCTCCACAGTACACTACCCCCTTAACAGTGAGCCCCTTACACAGCCCCGACCCCGTTAACAGTGACCTCAACAGTACCCCACTCCCTTAACAGTGACCACTACAGAACCCTGCCCCCTTAACAGTTACCTCCACCATTCCCCGTCCCTTTAACAGTGACCTCCACAGTAGCCGGCTCCCTTAAAAGTGACCTCCATAGTATCCTGCTGCCTTAACAGTGACCTCCACAGTCCCCTGCCCCCTTAACAGTAACCTCCACAGTGCCCACCCCTTTAACAGTGACCTCCACAGTGGCCCGCCCCCTTAACAGTGACCACCACAGTGCCCTGGTGCCTAACTGTGACCTCCACAGCAGTCTGACTGCTTATCTGTGACCTCCACCGCAGCTTGTCACATTAAATGTGACCTGCACAGCACTCCACTCCCTTAACAGTGTCATCGACTGTACCCTGCCCCTTTAAAAGTGTTAAGAAAATTGAAGAAAAATGACTCAGTGTGTATGGCAGTTGGGATATGAGTGAAAGACCTGTAGGCTTCTATTGGCTAATGCAGGTCATCTGATGGTGCCATATTTGTATTTTTTGGGGAATATCTCAAAAATGGTAAGTCCTAGAGAGCTGAGACCCGGTCTAAATCCTTCCCATGTGACCGTGTAAATGGCAGTTCGGATTTAAGTGAAAGGCTTGCTGGCTTCTATTGGCTAATGCAGGTGATTTTTGGGAAATATCTCAGGAGAGCTGAGACCCGGTCTAAAACCTTCCCTGACACCTGATGTACCTGTGTGCCAAATTTGATGAAGATCGGTCCAGTCGTTTGGTCGCGCATAAAGAACGTCCAGACAGACGTCTAGACAGACAGACAGAAATACATTTACAAACTCATTTTTATATATACGTGTATGATATATATATATATATATATATATATATATATATATATACACATACAGTACAGACCAAAAGTTTGGACACACCTTCTCATTCAAAGAGTTTTCTTTATTTTCATGACTATGAAAATTGTAGATTCACACTGAAGGCATCAAAACTATGAATTAACACATGTGGAATTATATACATAACAAACAAGTGTGAAACAACTGAAAATATGTCATATTCTAGGTTCTTCAAAGTAGCCACCTTTTGCTTTGATTACTGCTTTGCACACTCTTGGCATTCTCTTGATGAGCTTCAAGAGGTAGTCCCCTGAAATGGTTTTCACTTCACAGGTGTGCCCTGTCAGGTTTATTAAGTGGGATTTCTTGCCTTATAAATGGGGTTGGGACCATCAGTTGCGTTGAGGAGAAGTCAGGTGGATACACAGCTGATAGTCCTACTGAATAGACTGTTAGAATTTGTATTATGGCAAGAAAAAAGCAGCTAAGTAAAGAAAAACGAGTGGCCATCATTACTTTAAGAAATGAAGGTCAGTCAGTCAGCCGAAAAATTGGGAAAACTTTGAAAGTAAGGGCTATTTGACCATGAAGGAGAGTGATGGGGTGCTGCGCTAGATGACCTGGCCTCCACAGTCACCGGACCTGAACCCAATCGAGATGGTTTGGGGTGAGCTGGACTGCAGAGTGAAGGCAAAAGGGCCAACAAGTGCTAAGCATCTCTGAGAACTCATTTCAGGGGACTACCTCTTGAAGCTCATCAAGAGAATGCCAAGAGTGTGCAAAGCAGTAATCAAAGCAAAAGGTGGCTACTTTGAAGAACCTAGAATATGACATATTTTCAGTTGTTTCACACTTGTTTGTTATGTATATAATTCCACATGTGTTAATTCATAGTTTTGATGCCTTCATAGTCATGAAAATAAAGAAAACTCTTTGAATGAGAAGGTGTGTCCAAACTTTTGGTCTGTACTGTATATATATATATATACTTTATATAAACACTTTGTAAGTGCTTAGAATGCAGGTAGATTATTTTGTTTCTGTGTAGTCACCAAGATTTAGCATTATAACCTATGTATCAGTGGCTGTGATTCCCGTAAGATTCCCGGCATTTCAGTTACACTAGACACCTTGAAACGCCATTGGAATGATTTATTCTTCACAACGGTTCTTTGCTAGCAATGTGTTTTGGACAGAGGCCAGAGTAATTTACAAGAAAACAAGATCGACTGTTCTGTGCATAGTAAATATTATTTTTTATTGCCAAATTAAATCTATGTCTTTAGGAGCTTACTTTAGCGATGCATGTTGCACCTGTTTAACATCAATAAAATAAATACTGGTGTTCAACCTTGCAAACTGGCAACCAAGATAAGCAGCAGAAGGCTTTATTTAATAGCTAATGCTTTACTGGAATGTAAGATATTTGTCCCGTTGGAGGGGTTTTTAAGTGGGTGGTGCCAAAGCCTTTCAAGCTGTGATCCAAGTGTCAGTGTGCCGTTTTATGAGCCCCAATTGTTCTGCCAAATGTTACTGTGACATTGTTCTCAAACCTAGAAACATCTTTTAATGATTGACATTGTCATGAATGCATAACACTAATGCTGGGGCTCTAGATGGAGCCTTAAAGGAATTGTTCACAATCTTGCTTCTATGTAAATAGATCCAAATTTACATATGAATAATTTCATACTATATATTTATAGAAAATATCCTGCATAGTCATAGAGTTAATGGATCAAATTCTGCCTGCCAATAGTCACCACTGAGGGAGGCTTTTAAGCTTAGTGCATATTGAACCTAAACAGCCACTGTACTTTCACATGACTTTGCATAAATCAATTGTACAAGCAAATATAAGAAGCAAAATATATTTTAGCAGGTAAAACTGCCTTGGTCTGAAATTTGTGATATATTACATCCTCCCATCGAAGTCTATGGAGAGAGAAGGAAGAAAGTGCAGAGAAAAACAGAGAGACAGGCACAATACAGCTAATTCAGCAGCTAAAGTAAATGTTACATCTTACCCCAAGTGCTTTATTCACATCATCACTGTTCAGTACTTCTCTATAATGGTGCTGTCTCTATGTGTATTTATGTGAGTCTATGGGCAGACATCATTACAGCTAGTCTCATCCAACCAACTCAGACACAACTGAGAATTAGGAGTGGAAAGGACAAAATAGCTAAAAATGGCAGATACAAGTCATATAATGGTCAGATATAGCACTATCAATTATATGTACACATATGGTACCTTATTCTGAAAAGTTTAGGTACATTGAAATAATAAAATAATATGCACTAAGTTAACCTTATGGTGGCAGCCGGCAGCCAGTAATTTACCATTTAGCTCCATATCATACAAATGCTGTTCTGTTTATGAAGATACACAGTATCATGAAATGAATCAACACAGAATGGTGAACCTATAAACAACATTGGGGGGAGATTTATCAAGACCAGTGTTTTCAACAACGCTCTTGATATTACTTGCATCACCCGAGGATGCACTTAATTTATGATGAGGCACATGCCTTGTTATAAACAAAGTGCATCCTCAGGCTGTCCATGCGCCTAAAATGAAATCTACGCCAGCTCATAGCCAGCATATATATATCATTCATCATTTACAGCAGGAAACTGGTGTAAAAAAAAATTGCACAAATGGCATTTAAAAAGTCGCAAATAGGGATGAGCGAATCGACTTCGGATGAAACATCTGAAGTCGATTTGTATAAAACTTTGGTCCAATACTGTACGGAGCGAGCGCTCCGTACAGTATTAGAATGTATTGGCTCAGATGAGCCGAAGTTATTACTTCGCGAAGTCTCTCGTGACTTCACGTAATAACTTCATAGAATAATTTTTACT